>NW_028145046.1:0-1200000 GCF_050947745.1 Amphichorda felina
ACCTCTATATTCCCTAACCCTAACCCTAACCCTAACCCTAACCCTAACCCTAACCCTAACCCTAACCCTAACCCTAACCCTAAACCCTAACCCTAACCCTAACCCTAACCCTAACCCTTATACTCGCCGTATCCCGCTATACCTATTTACCGAGTTATATCCGCGTCTACGCCTAGGAACCTCTAAGAACTCTATTTACCTTATCTCGGCGAACTTTACCCCTTATCTTTACTAGCGCTACGAACCCTAAAGTATGTTTTTCCGCGAACTCTACTACTATTCGCCGCTATATAATAGTTAGGGTATCTATATCCTAGTAGCGCTTTATAATTATATCGCTTCTTTTTCTTTTATTTATCGCTTACTTAGGGTAAGCCCCCCCTCCCCCCCCTAGTAAAGCTATCTTAGTAATTATTTTTTCGGCGAATTATATTATAGTTTACTATAATATATAATCTATTACCCTTAGCTAACTAAGGTAGCTTATATATATATAGCCTCCTAGTAACCCGATAATATAATAAGCCTAAGAGGTATAATAATAAAGGTAAAAATATAAACCTCTTATTAATATCTATAATTATACTTATATTATATACGAAAAGTATATTATTATATTCGCTATATACCGCTATACCTACCCTATAAGTTATATCTACCTTTATACCTAGTAACCTCTAAGAACCTTACCCCCCCTTCCTTCTTTTTATAAACTTTATTATAATCTATCGTAATCTTATTATCTCTTTATTTATTAGAGAACCTTACCTTTTATCGGTTTTTATAAACTCTACTATTATTTATCGTAATCTTATTATCTCTTTATTTATTAGAGAACCTTACTTTTTATTAGTTTCCGTAAACTCTATTATTATTTATTATAATCCTATTATCTCCTTATCTATTAGAGAACCCTACCCCCTTTACCTTTTCCTACGAAATCGCCTACTAAGGGTAAAAATATAACTTAATCTATTAATATTATAACTATAACGCTATAGTATATAAGAAGTATATTATTATACTCGCCGTATTCTATTATACCTACCTACTAAGTTATATCCGCGTCTACGCCTAGGAACCTCTAAGAACTTTACTTACCTTATCTTAGCGAACTTTACCCCTTATCTTTATTAACGCCGCGAACCTTAGAATATGTTTTTCCGCGAACTTTACTATTATTCGCTGCCGTATAATAGTTAGGGTCTAGCTCTATTATCGGGCCCGGGATCCTATCTATTATATTTATCTAGGTCTCGAAGGTTTTATCCTAGGCTACGGATAGCTTATAGGGCGGCTACTAATTATCCTCGAGGTTTATAACCTTAATTATAAAGGCTATTAGCCTCTATTATAGCGACTTATACCTAGCCTAGGTTAAGTCTTTTAGCCTCGCGCTAAATAGCTTAGCGGGCTTCTTAGCGAGGTCCTTATAATTAACCTTAAAGAGGTAGGCTATACCTATAAAATCTAGTATACTAATAGCCCTCGCTACGTCTAAGACCTGGCTTATTATAGCTATTATAGCTAAGAGGGTAATCTCCCCTAGCCGCGGGTCTTTAGTTAAGGCTTATAATACCTTATAATCTAGGCCTATTAAGAGCTATAATTACCCGACGCGGTTAAGCTAAGCGTTAGACTCGCTTTTATCGCTAAGTACCGTAATTATATCCCTAGCTAGCCTAGCGCCCTTAATAGCCTTTTCCGCGTAATACTTATATACTTAGGCGGCGGTATTATCGTTATTATTATTATTATTATTATTATTATTATTATCGTTATTATTATTATTATTATTATTATCGTTATCGTTATTATTATTATTATCGTTATCGTTATTATTATTATTATCATCGTTATTATTTACCGCTATTATCTTTTTTATACCCGCCTCGCCTTCTTATAATACCACGTTAATCCGGTTTAGTAGAGGGTCTTATAATTATAGTTCGGCTATAGCCTCTAGCCCCCTAGCTATAATTATAAGGGTATCCCTTAGAAGCCCTCCCTCGGCTATATCGGGCGGCTATAAGGGCTCGATATATATACCGGTACCGGTACTATAGCTATAGCGGCGTCTCGGGGTAGGCTTATCTCGATCTATATATTACTAGCGTATCCTAAGAAAAAGCGCTAATAATAGATACTACCTAACTAAGGTATTACTCGCTTTAGCCTAGCCTACCTAGCGATATTACCTCCCCTAGGGCCTTAGCTATTCTCTTAGTTATACTTCTCGCGGTAATACCTTTATATTACCTTTTTTACTTATACTATATAGGGGTACTTATCGTAGCGGATATTATCTATCTAGGGCGGGCCTAGCTCTAGTAAGGGCTCCTTTAGCTATATAAGGAACTTAAAGGCTTAGATATCTGCTTAGTTTTATAGTAAGCCGGTAATACCCCTAAGGTAATCGATAATTAACTTCCGCCTCTTTAACGTTAGGCTAAGGTATTACCTTTATAGGTAGGTTACTATCTCCGATATAATATAGGCGAATATATACTTACTATAGATCGGGAAAAGGTAGCCTAATAAGATTATAAAGGGCTCTATAGCTTAGTATCTTATTATATACTTATATACGTATCTCTTCGTAGATAAAGGTAAGATAAGGTCTAGGATTATAGCTTTTATCCTCTTTTTTCTTTTACTCCTAATTCTTTTCTTTTTTTCTTTCTTTACTTTAATCTTTATTATCCCTTATACCTATTATTAAGTAAGATAATTAGGTTAAGTATATAGCTAACTCTAGTTTTATTAGACCTAAGCTTTAATAATCTATATAATAATATAAAGTATAATAGCTTATTAGGTATTATTATATTTACCTATTACCTTAGGTATTTAATTATTATCTTTATTCTCCTTTTATTATCTAATAAGAAAGTATTAAGGAGAAGGGTATCTATATCCTAGTAGCGTTTTATAATTATATTACCTCTTTTTTTTTTATTTATCGTTTACTTAGGGTAAGCCCCCCCCCCCTTAGTAGAGTTATCTTAGTAATTATTTTTTTAGCGAATTATACTATAATTTACTATAATATATAATCTACCGCCTTTAGCTAACTAAGGTAGCTTATATACGTATAGCCTCCTAGTAACCTAATAATATAATAAGCCTAAGAAATATAATAATAAAGGTAAAAATATAAACCTTTTATTAATATCTATGATTATACTTATATTATATATAAAAAGTATATTATTATACTTACTATATATTATTATATTTACCTTATAAGTTATATCCGCTTTTATACCTAATAACCTCTAAGAACCCTACCCCCTTTTCCCTCTTTTTATAAACTCTATTATAATCTATCGTAATCTTATTATCTCTTTATTTATTAAAGAACCTTACCTTTTATCGGTTTCTATAAACTTTATTATTATTTATCGTAATCTTATTATCTCCTTATTTATCGGAGAACCTTACCTTTTATCGGTTTCTATAAACTTTATTACCGTTTATTATAATCTTATTATCTCCTTATCTATTAAAGAACCCTACCCCCCTTACCTTTTCCTATAAAATCGCTTACTAAGGGTAAAAATATAACTTAATCTAAGCGTTATAACTATAGCGCTATAGTATACGAGAAGTATATTATTATATTCGTCGTATTTTATTATACCTACCTACCGAGTTATATCTATATCTATACCCGGGAACCTCTAAGAATTCTATTTACCTTATCTTAATAAACTCTACCTTTTATCTTTATTAGCGCCGCGAACCCTAGAATATGTTTTTCCGCGAACTCTATTACCGTTCGCCGCTATATAATAGTTAGGGTTTAGCCTCTATCTTTATAGGCTTTAGGAAAATATTCTTAAGGTAATTATAACTACTATAATTAAAGTAATAAAGGGTTTTATTATCTTTACTTTTTAGGTTTTTTGATTTAAGGCTTATTATAATATTAAAACGTATAGGCTAAGTAAAGGTCTTTTATTATAAGGGGTTATTATAGCTATATATTAAGAATATATTATTTTTATTTTATTTTAGGTAACGCTATAAGCCTAATTAGACCTTATCCCTATAATAGTATTTTTTCCCTTATAATAATTCCTAGAATTATTCTATAAATATAATAATATCTTCTTATATCGAGGGGATCGCCTTAATATAAAGATTAATATATTCTTAGAGGGATAAATAAAGCTTTATATAATAATATAAGGTTTATTATTTCTCCTCCTTCTTTAGAAAATATTTCTCTAATAAATTAAGGTAAAGGTAAAAATCCCTTAGAGATTATTTATTTTATTAATAAGTATTTTTTAGTTATCTTATTAGGATTAGCTTTTATAATATTAAATCCTTAAAGAAAGTTAAAGATTACTCCTTAAACTTAGCTTAATTATTATAAAGATCTTATTATTTTTCCTCTATAGGTTAATTATTAAGGTATTAGTCTTAATATAAATATATATTAGTATTAACCTAGTTAAGATTAAGTAAAATCTACTTAGAATCCCGGCGATATTTATAGGTATTACCTTCGAAGGATTACTATAAATCGTTTAATTAATTATCCTTTTATTAGAGGGTTACTCTAAGCTTAAAGGTAATAAAGTTATAGATCTTTACTTCTCCTCTGCTATTATTATTAAATACCTTATAAAAGTATCGCTAGCGCTTTATAGCTAGATCGATATTATCGTAGGTAAATACTTATAGTAATACCTCTTCTTTATCTTAGAGTCTCTTTAGCTCCTATAGCTAAAAGATATAAGATTATATAGCTACTTATTTTTATAATAAGGTATAATCGGGACCTAAGCTACTTTTAGGTAATAGGTCTAGGGATATTAAGACCTTTATTAGGGTTAGGGGTAGCTTTTAGCTACCTCGCCTAAGAGTTAAGGTTATCTCGGATAAAAGGTCTTTTCTTATACTAGTAGGTAGCGGTTAGCTATAGCTTTATATACTAACTATCGTAGCTTAGGTAACTATAATAGAAGCTTTAGAATTATAACGAATAATATAGAATAAGGTTAGATAGCTAGGTAAGATAATAGTAGTAATAGGTCGATTATATTATAAGATTAAAGCTTACCGAGTAAGCTTTTTCGAGGCTATATACCCGCCTCATAGATAAGATATATAGTTACCTCGTATATAATTAGACTTAAGGCTTAGGTCTACCGCTTATAACTCGGGTAACCCTTAGCTATTATAATATATATATATTAAATATAAATAAGTCTAAGATATTATAAGTTAAAATATATTAGCCTTTAATATATATCTATTATATTTTTATAATTTAACCTCTTTAAAGTTTATATATTATATATTTTAATTATTTTTAATATTTTCTTTTCTTTTATTTTATAATATATATTCCTATCTATTTTATTATAATAATACTTAAGATATAAAAAATTACTTAGAGGAAATAATATTATAATAAAATAAATCCTTAATTTAATTTAAACTCTTATTTTTAGTAATAATAAGTAAAGAAAACGCTTATAAAAAAGAACCTATTTTAAGAAGCTATATTTTCTTTAAGCTATTACTAGTAGCTTTTAGTTTTATCTTAAAAACCCTTAAAACCATCAGGAAATTTCGCTATTAATTCCCGCATAGTCTCCTTAGCCCTTTTTAGAATTATAAGCATCTATACTCTTGCGCGGGATTGTCTACTTATTACTTACTTATCGATGAGGTAAACCTGGTCAGGACAAATGCTCCCAACCACAATGTTATTCCGTCTGGTTTATATCAGCTTCTACGCTCGACTATACTCCTTGCCTAATAATACTCACATGCCATAGAGCTTATGGCGATCATAAAAATCACCCTGTGGTTCAGACGCTCCTATTGCAGACTTATACATTTCGACGAAATCAAATCCCAGCACGTATCGCGGGTCCCCTATCGCTTGCAGGTCGACCTCATTGTGACCGTAAAAGGCACAAGAGTCGAAGATAATAGGGTTCTTTGTTTCCACATCGCTATTATAGATCGTCAGTACAAGTCCCGACGAGAATCTGAAGGCCTGTGATTTCGAGAATGTCTGCTATGGAGGGGGAAAGCAATTAACGGAGGTAACTTAACTACTGAACATTGCCGTCCCAGAGGTCACCGTGGCATAGCGAAGGTTTGATGTTTCGGCCGCCTGTCTGCAGCGGACGCAGGAGCCTGGCAATAACCTTCTCTACGAGGACATCTGTCAACTCGTTTAAATCGCGATCTTCGCCGTGGACACCTTGCGCATATGCAACGTCGGAACGGAATTGACGAGCATAGTACTCCTCCCAGCTATCTGTCCAGTCATTCACCATGCGGGGAGGGCCCCAGTAGGTAGTTGTATGGAAGCCAAACTGTCCCGTGGGCGATACGGACGTCTGGTGCAGCTTCTTCAAAACGCTGACAAGCTCTGTAGGAGATGGGGAACGAGGTCGCAAGTTTCGAAATTGGGTGATAAAGAAAGCCTGCGATCCGCTATCAAAGGTGCCCCATGCCATTGGGACCACGACGTTGTCGGGGATGATGGCCGTCAAGGCCGCCTGGGCTTCGTACTCTGCCTTTGCCATTGGTGTCCATTCTTTGCGCTCGATGATCTAGCAAAACATGGATACGTCGTGAGTTCAGCCACGCATCTAAGGGTTGATTTAGGTGGATGAGAAGGTGGCGGGGGCGTTACGAACCTTGAGGAAGTACGCCATCTCTTCTCCGTCGCCATTTTCGACGTCTACTCTGAGACCAGTGGACCACTAGATGATTCGTGTGTCGGCATCAAATCCAGCGAGTTATTCGAAGGGCATGCCACAAATACCCACCCTTGTTGTCCCATGAGTGACCACGGACACAATCTTGCTCTCTGGCGGAAGCGCTGTTTTGCTGTCAGCACACCCTGCATCCTGTGCTGTTGTTGATCTGTCTTGCCAGATCTGGAGTGGTACAGAGGGCTTTGGGTGTGCGAGGTCGGCCCTAGGTGGTTGGGCTTACCTGCCACTATCACGGGGTCCAGCTCAGAGTAGCTCATTATAAGGAAATCTAGGCGCCAGGTCGTCTCAATTGTCTTCGTCCTGACGATGCAGTGAGGGGGTAATCTCCCGTACCTCATCTCCAGCTGTTGGTTCGCACAACCATGCATGCACTTAAGCGAAGGACATCCTGGTTGGCTCAGGAAGTGTCCAGGGGTCGAAGGCCATAGCCTCGCCGAGTCTCTATGCGCGGGGGTGGAAAATCCATCAACTGTTGCGCAATCTCAGAAGGCGAGTAGCGTTTTGCACTGCTCATGGCCTGGCCGAAACGCGATGCCGGTATGGAAAAACCTCAGGCTGGCCCCCCTCCGACGCCAGATCTGACAGGCCATTCTTACCCAGACTAATATCCGTAGCTACAGACACATAGTACCAGCCAGCACCAGCCAGGCCTTGCGGGGGTGCTGCCACTTCGCTCCGATTCCTCAATCAACGTTGACACAGAACTGGCTAGACCTCATCTGTCCGATAGCTCTACATATGTCGATTCAGAGGCGCCTCCACCTTCATTGAAGAAGCGATTTACGCAACGATGGACCCGGAGATCGAGTGCGACGGATGGCGAGGAGGATACTAAGGGCCCCTTGGGCCTGAGGCTCCTACGATACTCGGCCGAGCCTTTGATTGACCTTATTTTCGTTCACGGGCTGAAAGGAGGGTCGACTACGACGTGGAGGAAAGGAGGAGACCCCCAGAATTTCTGGCCGCAAGTGTGGTTACCGATGGAACGGGGACTACGGAACGCGAACATTCACACGTTTGGCTACGACTCAGATTGGACTAACTCCAAGTCTGGCATCCTCAACATCCATGACTTCGGGCAGTCTCTTCTGGAGGAAATGCGCAACTCGCCATATCTGCGGGGCAATAACAATGTCAGTCGAAGGAGGTCCCGATCGGAGCCATCGTAAACTAATGAACGTCCTGCAGGGGCCAATAATTCTAATCGGCCATTCCATGGGGGGACTTGTGATCAAAAAGGTAGATATTCTCACCTGGCATTAGTATTCGCAAATCTGGGTGCCATCTATGATGCTAATGCCAGGACATAGGCCTTCATTCTGTCTAAAGATGTGCCAGAGCTCAGTGGACGGATCCGATGTATATTCTTTCTCGCCACGCCTCATCGTGGTTCCGACTTTGCAGCAACTCTCAAGAACGTCCTGACCGTCTCTGGGGTTCTCTCGCCTCGCGAGTACATCGCAGATCTCATGACAGGCTCCAGCTCGACCCAGCTGATCAACGATGACTTTGGCAAGTTTGCACATGAGCTGCCTATATTTTCTTTTTACGAAACCTTACGTATGGGGCCTGGACTTGTCGTCGAGAAGCAGTCGGCGATTTTAGGTTCGTACCACCGCGACAGATCGAACAAAGCCCCTGCAACGAAAATGTTTCATTCCAGATTACTGACACTTTATTTCGTTTAGGTCCTGGCTTCCTAAATGAGAGGGTGCAGTATATTAATGCCAATCATAAAGATATTTGCAAGTTTGGTAGCCCGGCGGACCCTGGTTATCTTACTTTGAGAAACGCAATGAGTAGCGCTACTCAGGACATTCTCCGAGGCGGCGAGTAGCCCGACATTTTCCTTTCACTTTTCCTTCTTGTCTTTCCAGGAGGATACTAACCCTGATCAGTGCTACAAGCGAGGGAGCACGATGCGAAACATAGTATGCAAACACTGAGGTCATTCTTGGGAGTGGCAGATCGTCCCGACGAGCATCACGTCCGTGCCGAGGGGTCATGCCACTGGATCGACAAACAGGACGACTTCCAAAATTGGGGAGACCCGCCCGAGGACCTTTGTCACGACGATAATTCCGCTGGTTCCATCAAGCCGTCCGTCTTCTGGATATACGCTAATCCTGGAACTGGCAAAACCCACCTGGCGGCGCACATCATAGACGAACTTGGCCATTTTGGACTGGAATGTGCGCACTACTTCTTCCACTTCGGCAACAGGACGTTGCAGTCACTCGCCGACTTTCTCCGGTCCATGGCGTACCAGATGGCCAATTCAAACGCAGCCGTCCGAGACAGATTGGTGGCTCTCGTTGAAGGCGGATCGACATTCGATAAGGACGACGCCAGAACCATATGGAACAAGGTCTTCCAAAAGGGCATCTTCCAGGCGTCGATACACACGCCGCAATACTGGGTCATTGACGCCATTGATGAGTGTAACAGGTACCAGGAGTTCTTCACTATGCTAAAGGGCCTTCAGCCAAACTTCCCGCTCCGCATCTTTATCACAAGCCGTAAGATCTCCGATATGCCAAAGCTTCATCGTTCAATTGAGATTACAGCGACGGTGGTGTGCAGAGAGGTAGTGCCTGGAGATATCATGGGCGACATTGAAAGTTACGTCCATGAGCGCGCTCGCAACCTCCCATTTGCCAGGATTGACGAGAACGAGGACCTGCCCTCTCTTTTACTTCAGAGAGCAAATTCCTGTTTCCTATGGGTGAGGCTCGTTTTGGACGAGCTGGAGACTGTGTACTCAGAAGAGAGCATCTTTCAAGTCCTCGAAAGTATCCCAGAGGGCATGGTGCCCTACTACGAAAGAACGGTCCAGACAATGTCGGAGAATAAGCATGAGAAGCACATTGCCAAAGGTGTTCTCTTATGGGTGGTTGCCAGCTCACGCCAGCTGACAGTAACAGAGCTCTCCGAGGCCCTTGAACTAGATGTCGGAGCGAAGCTTAACAGCGCGAGCAGTGCTGTGACAGGCCTCTGCGGGCAGCTTGTGTGTGTGAATGAAAATTCCGGGCTTGTGGACCTGGTTCACCCAACAGTCAGGGAGTTCCTTCTTTCGGAGGCTGCGGGAGACTTCTTCGTCTCTAAAGCCGAGGCAAACAAAAGGATCGCTCTGGCCTGCCTAAAGCTTCTTTCCTCGCAGGACTTCCAGCCTCCTCGCAACCGACGACAGCTTGCCCGTCGCTCGCCGAGGAGAACTTCGCCGCTTGGCCACTACGCTGCACAATACTTTTCCGAACACATCTACACATCTTCCACACGGGATGACGAAGTCCTTCTCGCACTAACTCGGTTCTTGAATTCTAGCATCTTATCATGGATCGAGCTAATTGCGCTAGGCGCAGATCTACACCCACTAATACGCGTCTCAAAGAACCTCAAGGCCTACCTCATCCGTAGGGCAAAATACAGATCTCCCCTGAGCGATCAGGTCAGGGATATCGAGGGCTGGGCAACGGACCTTAGCCGGGTAGCAACCAAGTTTGGCCAGGCTTTACTCCAAAGCCCAGCCGCTATCTACTACCTAATTCCTCCACTTTGCCCAGCCAACTCTCCGATGGCCCGTCAGGTTTCCAACCGTGCGGATGGCCTAACACTCGTCGGACATGTTGATACACTCTGGGACGACTGCATCTCAGCAGTAACTCTTGACGATGGCGACGCTGCTGCAACAGTGTCATGTGGCGAGAGGTTCATTGCCGTTGGAATGGAATCTGGCGCCATAAATCTCTACGATGTCCGGAGTTGCCAGAAGCAGGGCGTTATGCTTCAGAAACATCCCATTGACCTTATCCACTTCACCGACGACTTGATGATTCTTTCTACCACTAGGACCTTGGCCACTCTCGAGCTGGACGGGACTATAAAATGGCAAGTGCGAATTAGATTCCGCTGTATTCTCCTCACCTCTACTACAAGTTCTGTGGTTGCCGTCACCCAACACGGCCATGTAATGAAGTGGGACATCATCACCGGCGCCCTTCAGGAGGATCAGGGCTTCGGTTATCAAAGCCCCGAGAAGGACATTGCCGACGTTCCCAGCGCAAAGGCCCCCGACTCTGCGTCACTATCTCCGGACATGGAGTTGCTGGCGCTCGGATACCGATGGGGAACCGTTTGCCTGTGGGAGGTGCAGACGGAAGATCTCATCAACTCGGTCCGGGACGCCGACGTCAACTCTGCGCCTGTCCTGCTATTCAACCCCAACCCCAACATCGACCTCTTGCTCGTGGTGTACAAACAGCGAGAGCTCACTTTATACGAGACTTGCAACGGAGATCTGGTGAAACGACAGAGCACTTTGGGTGTGGCTAGTATAATATCCGTGGCATGCGCCCCCGATGGCCGGACGCTCGCCAGCATTGACACCCATGGGACCTTGCAGATCTGGGACTTTGAGTCGCTTAACTTGATGTATCAAGTAGCGACTCCGGCAACGAGTTTCCGGACGCTTCAATTTTCGTCGGATGGGTCCAGCATCATCGACATGGGCGAGTCGAGTATGCGGCTATGGACACCCTCAATCCTCGTCCGGCGGAACGCAGAGGAAGACCAGAGTGTCAGTGATGACGCCCCCGGCCTGGCTGCCATTGAGGGTGGCTATGAAGCGACGAGCACGGCACGGGTCACCGCATTATGTGCTCATCCTTTATTACCCATTATACTAGTCGGGAAGCCCGGTGGACAGGTCATCGCATTTGACTCCAGGACTGGGGCCGAGGTCTGCGTGGTTTATTCACATCCTCAGAATGGCTTGGTCCGCCAAATCATTGTCAGCAAAACCAACATTGTTGCGTCGAGTGACATCAACGGCGTCATTCAGGTGTGGCAACTGACTGCTATCCCGAGCCGCGGGGAAGAGGCGCATCGGTTGATGCTGGAAATTCACTCAAAGTCGCGAGTCCGTCAGGTTTGTTTCAGTACGGGAGGAAACTACCTGCTCGTGGCTGCGGCACAATCAGACACAGTTTACTCCATCAAGGACAGGTCCAAGGTCGGGATGTGGAAGTTTGACACCCGCGACCGAAGCACTTGGCGGTGGTTAGCAGTGCCAGGCTTGCCGGCTATTGGGGACAGAGAGGAGGAGCAGTTTGGTCTACTTGACGGCCGCATACTAACCCTTTTCAGTGCCCCTGGTTTCCCAGCACCCGTTGCCAACACTAGAAAGATCGAAGTCGACTACCCTCGCGAGGCTGAGCTGGGAAAAGCTGAAATTGCCGATGTCCTCCTGAGCGGCGAGAGGCAGGCGCTCGTGGTCCACCTCCGCCACATGTCTGGCTTTGTTCCCTCGTCAACCACATTCCTGTTTGGGCGTAAGGGGACACCTGCGTCCGACGAGGGCTTCAGAAACCTGAATAGCGAATTCGCCAAGCGCTGTCGGCACTTCATCGGTCTTGTTGAGAGCTCACAAAGCTTCCTGTTTGTCGATGTCGACTGGTGGCTCTGTAGCGTCGATCTGCGTGGCCTGGCCAAGGGGCAGTATACTCGACATTTCCTTGTGCCTAACGAGTTTATATCAACTGCTGGCCAGGTGATGCCTGTACGGACATCGGATAACAGCGTGGGCTTTTGTCCGCCAGGTGGTATCACAGTCGTTAGGAACGGTCTCAACTTTCGCGAGACACGGGAGTTTTAAATCAGCGAAATATCAAAAGCTGTACTAAATCTATTGATATGAGATATTACGAAATGTCGTCTATGATCATGACCCCTGAAGATTCAATGTTAAAGTTTAAAACGCTGAGAGAAATAAGGTTATCGCGCTCGCGTAAGCCGGGAGGCCGACTTACCGGTCCTGGAAAGCACCGATCCTCCGACCTCCAGTAGGCTCAATTGCTAACTTGCTATATTGACTAACAGAGCGGCGGCAATGTGTCACCGAGGTGAAGCGGACAGTTGGGGAGGCGAACAATCATGTATGAATAGCCATGATACAATCATCAGCTCACGCCCTTAACCAGCCCAAGTCGTCTCGTTTTCATCAACCTACCTAATAGTGTTTATAGCCTTATTCAATCACCATACCATGCAAGAGATAGAGGCACTTATCGTGGGCGCTGGCCCTACTGGCCAATAATGTCAGAGTTGATGAACTTGGCTTAGATGATACACAGTTTCCGACACCCCTCTTTGTGTCTCAGGTTCATACCGAAGCTCTTCTCGAGGCCAAGCTCACTGAGTATGGAGGCAGCGTCGAGCGCTCATCCACAGTCGATAAGATTGAGCAAGACGAGGCTGGCGTCACGGTCACATTGGCCAATACTGAGACTGGATCAAATAGCATGACAGAAGAGGTGCTGCGATGCAAATACTTGTAGGTTGTGACGGCACACATTCAGTCGTACGTCAAAGCGCTGGTCTCCATCTCACTGGCCAGACGTATCCATAAACTTTCATCTTGTGCGATGCCAGACTGGACGGAAAATACGCCACGGATCGAGTCAGCATTTATCTCGGGAGGAGAATGATGGCCCTGTTTCCTCTGGAAGACGGGATTGTACGCATCATTGGCCAGCGAGCCGCTGGCGACACGAATACCAACAACCCAGACCTGGCCGAGATTCAGAGCTACATCGAAGAGATGATGCCCGACGACAACAACAAGCTCAGTGACCCCGAATGGCTTACCCAGTTCCAGTGCCATTGCCGAAGCATTGACACATATCGCCAAGCCAGACTGTTTGTGGCCGGCGACGCAGCCCATATCCACAGCCCAGCCGGTGGTCAGGGCATGAACACGGGTATTCGGGATGCCGTCAATCTGGGATGGAAGCTTGGAATGGTTTTGCGCGGAGAAGAGGTGGATAGCTTCCTCATCTCATATACTGAGGAGAGACACCCCGTCGGAGAACACCTACTAATGGGGACAGACCATATTTACCTTCGTAGCATCCCAGAACCCCATTTGGCTGTGGTTGCGGAATACCCTAATGCGCTATGTGGCACCCCTTATGACCAGGAGCCGGGAACGGCGCACACAGACTTTGAGATGGATCTCTGAACTGGCAGTCAAGTATCGGCGAAGTTCCCTGGTGGGCACATCTCCAGGGTTTGACGGGCCAGTTCAGGGAGGCTGGCGTGCCCCTGATGGGCAGATAAAAGATGGCGACAGCAATACATCCTGGCTGCTAGACATCTGCAGTCCCAGGATCCATACCGTGCTTATCTTTTCCGGCCTGGGCGAGGGGCGCGCCGAAGAGGATGACTTGGAAAGAACTTTGAGCAAGTTCAGGGACAGCAAGAATTTGGATCAGTCGAGGTTGTCAGGATCCGCAATCCATCGGCCGAAAAGAGGTTCGGCTACGCAGATGTTGGCGGCTAGTTGCATGAGCGCTACGGTATGAAGACGAGTGGTGGTTTCGTGGTGGTGCGTCCCGACTTTTATATTGAGCATATTGGCTCGTTAGTCTCGTTGGAGTCATTCCTTACTCCTCTTGAGTAAGTGGCGGCTTCGTCTTATGATGAGACCCTAGCAGCGCTGACCGTTTGTTCTTGTCCGTGGCCGGCTTTTCCATCGGCTTGTTACCATCCATTGCGGAAGTGGCGTGTAGTTTACCAAGCACTAAAAAATGGAAGATACCGATTGCCCTCTAAACCTCCTTGTGGCGGATGTTGTCTCTTATGAGCGGATGAATTATATTTGGATGAGCTGAGATGGTATTGTCTTGTACATTGTCTTGTCCTTAATGGCAATGGACTTACTTGGCAAATGGGTCCGCGTTGGCGTCCTTGTTCCTCACATACTCTGACCTCGTGGTAATGGAATCAGCAGTCGCTGCGCCGTACTGATTCTCAATAAAAGCAAACATCATGTCGATCCCTGCCGAGACTCCAGACGAAGTCCAGATGTTGCCGTCCTCAACCCAGCGAGCCTCTCGAACCCACTCGGTTTTGGGTCCTTGGGAGGCCACCTATGTAAAGTATTAGAGGGCCGGCATCAATTAAACGGCATGTAATGCAAAATCCACTTACCGATGAGAATGAGAGTTTGTTTGTCGTCGCTTTCCTCCCATCTAGCACTCCTGCTTGCGCTGCCACGGCGCTTCCAGTGCATACTGTCAGGAAGTACCGTAGCTTGGGGTACCTTGCTTTGATAAACTCTCTCACCGGCCGTGTATTATCTAAATCCCGCGTGCCCATACCTCCAGGGACAAGAAGAACCTCAATATCGTCCGGTGCGTTTTCATACGTGTGCGTGGGCACCACCTTCTCGCCAATGCGCGTCAACGGAGCGTTGTGGAGAGTCGATACAGGCTCTAGGGTTGGGCCCAGGACGAACAACTCGAGAGGAGTGTCGATGGACAGGAAGTTGAGCACGTCAACCGGACCAAAAACATCGAGCGACTGGAAGCCGTCAAAAAGGGCAACGGCATATTTTTTGGGGGGTGTAGGCATGTTGAGTTTTGTTGCTCCTTTGAGATCTTAGGACTATTGCCTGCGGTGGTGGTCAACAAGCCCAGGAAGGTGGATAGTTGGGGGACCTTGGGCTGGTCCCTTGGGATAAGTACTCATATGAGATGACAGTGCGGAGCGGGGTTTTCGTCACCCGCGCCTTATTTGGGTTGTTCCTGGTCTTGGCCCTTGCTAAGCCGTATCGCCTTGTCTGGGAATTTGTAAGCCGCCTCTTCCATCTCTCGGAGTCACTAGCTTCTGCAACCATTAGTCGCGGGTATTACTATAGGAGCTCTGCGCCACGCTACGCTAATGCTGGATGCATCATACTCACGCCGTTATAGGTAATAAGCTAATTTAAGCAGGCTGAGAGGGCTTGGAGAAGGGCGTGGGGTGTCTATTTTCCACGACTAGCCTAGATATCGCTACCCGTGTGTGCAAGCTCTACTTCCCTGCAGACTTTCTCCCTCTAGCTATTTACCTGAGGCCGGCTTTATAGACTGCGGGTTAGAGAAGAGGTCCGTCGGATCAAACCTAGCTTTAATCTCAGCAAGCTTAGTAACGTGGGTACCCCAGTATTGCTGCACGGCCTCCTCCCGGGTAAGTTCCGAGTCGACGTAATTAACGTATCGGCCCCAGTCCCCCTCCTCCATGTTATCCTTGATGCTGTCCATGAATCCGTTGACAAACACCGAATTCGGCGGTTTCTCGTCGTCGAACTTGGGGCACGAAACCTGGAATAGCCACAGCTTATCCCTGTGCGCGTACGACGTAGCGTCCATGGGAATATTAGTGACGGCCGAACTCGGCCCACCGTGAACATCCATGAGCATCCACCAGGGGTCAGCGTCTGGTGAGTTGCCTTGATCGAACCAGAAGTCGACAAATGCCTTCATGGCGGGCTCCGGAATGGATTTGGCCATCAGGCTAGTGGTGTAAGAGTTATCGTGCTATGAGTGCTAAGGGTCAGCATGTCGCTGTTTCTGGGTGTTGTGGATGTTGTGGGTGTTGAGGCTCTACTTACCCCTTCGTATGGATATGTGACGTTTAGACTCATACCCGCCCAATGTTTGACATTGTCAATCCAGCCTCCCTGCTCAATCGATGTCTTAGTCGAGTTCCAGTTCAGAGCCATTGGCTTGGTGAGTGGTTCCAGGGCCACTCGGGCATCTTCCTTATTTCCATAGAATACGCCATCTAGGCTCATTGACTTGACGTTCAGAGACATGCGGATATGTAGCTCCGGGGGTACATTGTCGCCTTTCTCCAGTATATCCTGAAGGGCGAGCAACCCTGCAACAGCCTCCTCTCTGGTGCCAGTGGCCAGGTCCGATGGGACGGTGAACCACGTCGACTGCTCTGGTGCAGGCCACGTGTTAAACTCGAAGTCGACTACGATGCCGAAGTCAGAACCAGCACCGCGGAGAGCCCAAAACAAGTCCGGGTTTTCCGTCTCAGAAGCATGCACGAGGGATCCGTCAGCAAGCACCACGTTGGCACCAATTATGGCGTCAAGGGCCAACCCATGTGGGTGCGTGGCGAAGCCATAGCCCCCATGTGTGACATGCCCGCCGATACCGACGCTAAAAGACACCGTTCCGTCAGCCTAGGCCCTGAGGTACACATACTTATGACAATATGAAGGCAGGGTCTAAATCTCCATCACGCTTCCCCTAAAAGCTCACCTTGGACCGGAACCCATGGCCAGGGCCCGTTCACCCTGTTCAAACAGCTCAAGGGTCGTATACCCTACCCGAGACCCAGCGTTGATTAAAGCCGTGCCATCGTCGCGCACCTCGACGCCATACATGCGGTCGAGCTGGATGACTAGATGGCCATCCTCGCCGCCGAGACCCATGGAGGCGTAGCTGTGGCCGCCACTTTTAGCCGCAACCTTGAGCCCTCCTTCGACTGCGCATCGAACAGCATCCTGGATGTGCTGGGTGGTCGTCGCGTAGACAATAGCGTTGGGGGTGACGGGCACATTCAGGTTGTACGCTAGGCTGGCCTGGCCCCAGTCTGGAGAGTTTGCGTCAACATATGGGACGCCTGCAGTGTCGAGGCAGGTAGAATTCAAGGGCTGGACTGCCCTGGTTATCGAGGACGAAAATGGGGATGATTGCAGAGGCGAGGCTGTGGCCGCGGCGGCGAGCGTAGCAAGGGTTGAGACGACGCGCCTCATAGTGTCGAGGTTCGAATTGGCCATGTGTTTGAAATGATTGTTCGCCTTGGGCAGTAGGGAGCTCGACTACCCAGCCATGAGCAGGAATTTGAGGCTATCTTATTGTCTCAGGATTTTACTGGTACCTTGGGGTTGCGAGTGTGAATTTCAGGCGTGGTGTTGAAACACCGCAGGGCATTCTAGATGTGGTAACGTTGGGGCTTGGACGTGGATCATCGCTCCAACCTATACGGAGTAATTACGAATATGGTAAGTTGTACGGAGTACTATGGAAGACACGTCTGGCGTATTTCTCTCAGACTTCATCGTCGGAGCAACGTTGCCAGTAACCCAGAGAACGGGGAGGACAGAGCGAGGGTGCCAATCACATTGCCAGGGCGATCGACGATGTGGAGATGTATGCGTCCAGGGCATGTTTGAAACCTGGGGTCCTGGAGCATGACGCGCGAGATTGATTACCTTACCCCATACTCTAGCCTATCTTGGATGCGCACATAGTCAACATTTCCAACAAGACCTAACCAGCTCACCAAGGACGTGAGTCCTCCATGGTTGCGACAGCTGTTGCTGCCCGATCCTCTCGTTTTTCATCTTCCCGGAATCATTAATGGCAGGTTACAGGGTGTGGAAAGCCCTAAGGCTGCTTATTTTGTGCGCCGTCACCTTCCAAGTTTGACTGCCAAGTGTCATCTTTCTGAAAGCTGTGTTTGCGCGGGGTTTTTGTTGTCGTCCGTGCTCTTACTATCGCCGTCTCACTAGCTTCAGACTGCACACTCGAGAGGCTTGCTTACTCTCGTGGAGCTGATGACCGATGAGGATCTAATGCTGCTCCACGGTCGCGACGGCCATGTCGCATAACAGGCCAGGATCTTGGGCACGCCTGTCACGAGCTCAGGAAGAGCTTTAGTAGTTTTACCCCCTCACGTTAACTCATATGGAGAAACGGAATACTAGACAGTTTACACTAATCATTGGCATGACCAGGATAGCGTACAGAAATAAAAGATCTATTCGAATAGTAAGAGCAGCACGGAATCTATAACCGACCCGTTAATCCCACTTCGGTATAAAGTCTCAATTCATAGACCGGCCGATATGGCCGTGATATGCAGATCAATACCGCTCTAAAAAGTATGGACTGGGTTCCACAAGTTTTGGTCTGTTTCCTAAACGCGTGCATACTTGTCAAAATCGTAACGTGATGATCGCACGAGGAACTGGGTTGGTGTCCATAGCCCTGTGGCTGCTCCACCATTGCTTTTGATGGATTGGAAAATGGGGTGGATGGGTTGTGACCCATGCTTGGACCCCAATCGCACTCGGCGGTTGCGCAAATAATGGGTTGGAGACGGCCAAGCTCTGATGAGAGCAGGCAGCGACATGCTGTGGCGGGAAATGGTATCCGTCGCATAGGTAACAGCGGATCTCCTGTTTCTGCAGAAAAGTCCCCTTAGAAAAGTAAATCTCATTAGACCAGGTACAAATGGTTCCTAGGTCAGGTGAGTCTCTGGCATTCTAGGATAGCTATGAATTAAGGACCTTGTCATCGATGGGACTTGGATTGGACTGTCTACCGACGCATTCCAGGTTATTGAATGTAACATGGTAAGGTATAGTGTGATGTATAGGGGCAAGCGTGTGGGCCAACTGCCTGTTGATGCGTTGTTTGTTGACTAATGAATTGGAGATCTCCCATATGAACTCTAAGGCTCGAAGAGATATGGTTGACTTAATCCTGTAACCTACACGAGAAACATTTACCTCTAGAGGTTCTAAATACGATCGAGCGATGCTCTAGAAGGCAACCCTTCTAAGGCTTGATGCGTGGTAGATAGCTATACAAATCCGTAATGGTCAAGGGAATCATTCCTCTCGACAGACTCGTCCGGGGGATGGCCGACGTTTTAACCATTCTCGCGGTGGAGCAGATAGTAGCCAATTACGCCACCACCTAAAACAACCGCGCCCATGGCGGTAAAGGTTGGTTGTAAAAAGAAGATGACGAGCTCATCTTGATTGCTGGAGCCTAGAGGGATTCGCGTGGGGGATGAAGTCGATCCTTTCTGCCCTAAGCACTAGTACCTAGCAAGTAGGTTCGAGGGTAGAAAACCTGGTCTTGCACTACTTAGAATGAATGGCTCGTAGCGAGGTTATATGATGCTGACAGTAAAAAGAACGATCGCCAAGTTCCCAACATAAATCAATGAGAAGATATCTGCGCGCATGCAGTAAAATAAAATGTTTTGTGTGGTGACATTCAGTCTAGATAAGGTGCGCCTTTGCGCCAAACCCAGGGGTGAATTCTACCACGCCAGGGTTGCTGTGTACTCCCTGGATGACTGAGCCCTGCCAACCAGCTTAACTTGGCAACTGAATCTCGAGTCTCAGAATGGAATCCTAATGCAGATTTCGAGCACTTATTCTACTATAGTGGTTATTAATGCATTTAGCATCACAGATACATCCAATTTTATATAGGAATCAATAGTATTTGTTCTCCGCATCAGTGACCTCGTCTCCGGTCCGGAGTGCCGACATCATCCCCGGCGCCCATTCCCCACTTCCCAACGCCGGTCCCGCTCCAGGCTCCGCCGGGCTTCAACCCCACCACCACCTATGTAACGTTAGTGACTGCGCCATAAACCATTGTCCACCGTTGCGCATCGCTCGCCGTGTTCCCTCCATTGATGGTCATTTCTACTTCCTGCTTATCCCACTAATCCGCTCGAATACGAATATATTCCTCCACTCTCTGGGCTCTTGTATTTCCATAATCAACTCGTCCCTTGAGCTCATCGTGCATGTAGCAGCTCGAGATGAAAACGAACAAACTAATCATCTGGGTGGATAAGCGAGCCGTACGGGCTCCACGCCTACATTCCCGGGCGTGGTAATAGTCGCAGATACCTATTCGTACGGGGGGCAAAGTTCTACATCGTCCAGGAGGAAGGTGCAGAGAAGGAAATCAATCGGCTTTTGGTGAAGATCTTAAACAATTACAAGCCTATAAGCAGGAAGTTGTTCACAGCTCTAATAGATCAGGATCCTGTCAGTACGCCACCTCGCCCGGAAGGAGGGGAGCAGGACAGTGAGGCTGTGATGGGCCAGATCCCTGCTATCCGTAATTTATAAAAGATCCAGCCTCTATGTAAGATTTCTACCTTTTTACACTATCGCCGAAGGATTGTAGCATAATCTAAGTGCTAGTACCACGTAAATAAAATCCAAGACTCTAGCTAGAGCTAAGGAGTATTCCCACCAACCATCCGCTATTCAACTATTTTAGAGCTACGGCTAACTTATGAACCCCAAGTCAGTGCTAGGGCTGGGTTTACAAGGGGGTAAAGAGGTATAACAGGGTAGGATAACAGCAATGTAGCTATAACATCGCAGTTAGGGGCGTATAGTGACTGTATTAATCTCTGAAGAGCCTAAGGCCCTTCCATGAGGGATTACTCTTATAAGTCCCCTAGCACGTGACACCCCTATTGCCCGTTATATACAACCCCTCTGTCTCGTAGGCAGATCGCTGCAATCTCGTCTGTTTCTCCTCTGATACTCACCATGTAAAGCTTTGGCTAACGAGCTCCTCCGATACTTCCCATAGCTTCTCTGCCTCGCTGCTTGAAACCGCCAGCGGGTTTGCCTCATTACTGATCTGACAGTCCGCTAGATACGCCCCAAAGTTCTCGCAGCCGTTATGGGTCTCGCCCACGCCATGAGCCAACTTCGGGTCCAGTGCAGCAACCAAACTCGTAGCCGCCCCGGCCCCCACAGTTTTGAGTGGAATCATTCCATTTTTGACAGCACCATCAATTACTTCCAGCATGTCCTGCGGAAAGCTCCTACTCAGCTCGGTAAACATAACTCCCGGGTGGACGCTGAGAGCCAGGATGCCGTGCTTGTCGAATAGCCGCTTGTTGGAACCAATGCCGAAGAGTACGTTGGCCACCTTGCTGCGATTATAGCCGTCCAATGGTACATACGTCATCTCTTCCGTGTCTTTATACCCCCAGTACTTGCTGAAAAATTCGTAGTTTGGCTGCTCTTCTGCTGGCAGGTCCTTGTTCTTCTTCTCAAAGTTCATATCACTCCAACGCATGGCAGAGACGGCCGGCGATCCGGAGCTGACATTGACAACTCTCACAGAGCCCTTGGGTTTTCCCTCAGCCGCCTTGAGAAGCTTAGGCATGATGAGGCAGGTGAGAAGCCAGTGGCCGATGTGATTCGTCGCAAAGTGCATCTCAATGCCCTGTTTGGAGAGGGTTCGCTCCGGAATCATCATAACACCGGCGCTGTTGATAACGATATCGATGCTAGGGGTATCAGACCAGGAAAGAACCTCATTGGCAGCAGCACGAACGGATTCCTGACTGGAGAGGTCGACTATCAAAGCTCGATAGGCCACATCTGGGAACTCGGCCTTTAGTGCGCTGATGGACTCCTGAATCTTTGATACGCTGCGACCAGCAATTATCAATTGCGATGGGGACTGGGATGCCTGGATATCTGTTAATAACAATCGCAGAGTGAGCGCGTTCGTACTCACCAGGGCTCGCGAGGTGGTAAACCCGATTCCGGCAAGGTTCACACCAGTGACAATTGCCGTCTTGCCGCGAATCCGCTCAGAAAACGCCTGAGCAACATCGAGCCCCTCAGTGGTGCCGTTGAACTCGGGATGCGTTGTAGCAGCCATGATGTCGATGGTTGAGCTGGGTGTTGTTGCAAGTGAGAAGCAGGAGTCGGGCGCAGATGATGGTGTGTGTGAAAAAGTGTGTATTGAGAGCTTGGGATACCTTGGAATGTGTCTCAAGTATTCAATCACTTTCAATAGCGAGAATCCTGGCCTTTTTATACTTTTCACAGGTTGTAAATGGACTCTGCCACTGCGTTCGATATGACCCTCGCCCCCGATCGCCCCGTCGCCTCGTTGCCAGCAGCCAAGGGGAGATTGACTACCCGATCAGGAAACGAATTTTACTATTGCGTTTGGCATGACGCTAACCCCATCGCCCCATTTTCAGCCAAGGAGAGACTGCGTACCCGATCAGGAAATATATAGGTGGGTTATGTCTGTTGTGGGCAGCGACTCCGGCCTCCCGGAAATTGCGGCGTGGGAATTCCGGGCTGGTGTTGCTTATATCCGTGGCAAGCGGTCAGCAAAAAAGTCCAAACACCATCATGATAATAAACTCAATACGTTGATGTTTCTTACAATTGAATTTATATTAAGATTTTCGTGTCATGAACGGTAACCCGTACAGCGTACCTGGTCCCATAGCTCCCGTCCCGGTTCATTATGTATGACATCGATCCATGGAAACTTCGCAAGTATCCTCCTCGCGTCGTCCCAAGTCTCAATACCCAGTGCTCTATCCCTCTCCTGCAGCCTGGAGACAAACCAACCATCATTCTGATCGCACGACGCCCAAATGCCTCCGAGCATCAACAGCCAAAATTCCAACTCTTCCTCGTGCTCATCCAGGCCGCCATAAATGACTTCTTTCATGCAGGGCGATACTAATTCGTACTTGATTATCCGTCGCTGGTCAAAACAAAGAAATATCGTCATCATGAATACGGCCATTCCGATATGATGTGCTGACTGAAGGTCGGGTTTGAATCTAACCTCCTCGAGAGACCTGAATCGTAGTAGGCGGTAGAAGATAGACAGGAGAGCTTCCTGGTAGCCGAAGAGGTCGAGGGGTCTTCTGTCCAGATGTTTATTGAAGAGCATCGACAGCCCCATGGCGTCTATCAATACATCGTGGAGGCTTGGGTCCAGCCGGCCATTCACAGCCGAGTATGCCTTCGTAGTGCGCTCTAGACCAAGCCCTTTCGCGGCGAGCATATCATGAACCTTGTGCATACGGTCTCGGAAGAAGATTGCCTTCCCACCATTCTGTAGTGCAAACATAATGTCCGTTCTGTTTAAATCGGTAATTGTTAGGGGCGGGGTCTGTCTCTTGCTACCGGGTGTCCTTTCGCTTACTTGCAGATTTTGAGCACAAGAGGGATGTTCTCTTGGACCTGGTCAAGTCCACCCCGCAGATGGACCATCTTCTGGAGACCCATGATATGGATTCCAGCGGCCGAATGGTGCTCTCTGATTTGTTCTTGAGTTATGAGCGCCACGACAATTCCTAGAGTGGTATCTGATAAGGCATCTCCGCTCTCAATCCTCCTCTTGACCTGAGCTAACGCCTGAGAAAGATGATACAGCGCTGCAGGAGACGCATCACCATGGCCCGAGAAGATGTCATTGGATGCCTGCATCAACCCGATATTGCAGTAGTAGGCTTAATTGGAGTCAGTTGGAGCAAACCTTTACGAAGGGGAATGAACATGTAGACTAAACTGGACTCGTCCGCAAATAGAAGCCGGAACCACATGCGCTTAGATTCGTCAAGTCGAAGGCCGAGACGCATTGGGTAAATCCGCTCAGCACTCCAGGAAAAGACTTCCATTAACTGAGTCAGCAGGAGTATTCACGGTATAGAATGGGGCTGTAAACTCACAGTCATTGATGGTCTGTATTGCCCGCGGCGTAACTTGGACAGGGAACGAGAAGGTGAGCAATGGATTACCAAAGACCGCGGTGACCTGGTTTTCTGGGCACAAATTTGGATACGCCTTTGCATATGCCTGTCTCCGGACTGCACGCAGGTCTGGCCTCGTCGGTCGATGGAGTGTCTTTCCTGCATTCTTGCCCTTCATCACATGGCGACGCATGAGCCTCTTGGAGGCTTGATCGGCGTCAATGCCATCAATAAACAAGAATGTCTGGCCCATGCCGTATATTTCTTGGGGAATTGTACTCATCGTGGGCCAGGCCAGTCTCGCTGGTGAGATTAAATGCCCAAGACGCGCATCATGCACGTCAGCCGGCGTTAGGGGGTACGGAGTTAAGACAACGACGGGGCGTGTTCGCCTTCCTCTAATCGATCGCAACCTCAATGCAATTATGTGGGGCTGTGTGGCATCGAGAAATTCGTATCTGCCACGCCGACGGATGAAACGGAAAAGGAAGAACCTGCTACTTTGTGGTAAGACCATGAGTGGCATCGCATACATACAGACGGTCAGGTGATGGGGGCGGGACATTGCCCAAGTTCGAAATATGATTCTATCCGGCCACACGAGCTTCGCTGGACTCCATCTTTCCCGTTGCTAGTCTGTCTAATTGTGACTCTTCTATTTCTTACCACATTAATATGGAATTGCTCTTCGTCTATATTTATACGAATTTAAGTTTAATTTCAAGAGAGTTATTCAACTTTATTCTAGTATATCAGAGGCCCATACTACCAAAGGAATAAAGACACTCATCATATAATAATAAGATCCCCCCCGAAGCTAGCACACCTAAACACTTTATGGCGTAGTTATTTCGTAGAACGCCACACATGTTAAGCATTTCTTTTCAATCCAGGAGTAGAATAAAGACGAGGGCGAGGGGTGGCTAGAACCCCTTCGCCTCTGAATTCGTTATCCGAAAGAAGTAGAGTCTTTTATGTGCTAATAGCCTCCGCCGCATCCCCACGGGACCTTCCCTAATCATCGCCGTGAATTCGAGAACTCCATCCTTGCTCTCCTCTTTAGACGCGAGAAATTCGGACAGGCCGGCCTTTTCGATACCTTTGCGTATGTCAGGACAAAGCTTGGGGCAGTAGAGAATTACCCAGATTAAATCCTGCTTCCTTGTCTCCAGCGAAGAACAGACAGTCTCATTGAGGCTCTAGGCAACCCGGGAAAGGAGACGCATGTCATTGACTATGAAACATGCGAGGGCACCTTTGCCGGTTCGTTGAAGTTCGTTGCAGAGTTCTATCGAAGAACGAGGGCACTCCCAATCGTCCCTAACTAGTATTGCTGTCTCGCATTTGCTCACTAGGACTCCTATAGATATAGTTAGGCAGTAACAGACCAAGCCGTCCTCGGACGAAATAAGCTTCTTGAGAAGCCAGCGATCTTGAACTCCTGGAAAGAACCAGCGAGATCATACCGACATTCATGTACTGGAATTGCTCTACCCAAAGAACCAGAGGCTGCGCAGACCTTATTCAAAGTCGTGCTCCTGCCCAATATCTCTGAAGCTGCTCTCCGCCGTGCCACAATACGTCAAATATCGACCCGACAAGAGGTCACTTGGGCACATACAGTCGGTGACAAGACAAGAGTAGTCTCAACGAGAGCTACTAAATGGCAAGACTAATGATTTCCTAGATAGGCTTATGAAATACGAGGGGCTTGAAGATGTCAAACAAAGGCTCCTAGATATCCAGGGTCACCATGGCAATCAAGAAGACGCCAAAGATGAGGCCGTCCGAGAGACTAGGATGTCTAAAGAAAATTAGCAGAGACTTCTTATAGCAAAGACGGCACAGGATACTAAGCAAGCCCGGTATGAGGGCGAGGTCCAGCGCCTGAAGGATAACTTACGACGCGCTGCTACTGCTGCGGCTGCCTCACAGGGCCCGGGAAGCAATAATGATGGTCAAAATCCAGACGCGACCTACGATTCCATCAGTGATGAGTTAACATTGGTTCAGAAGCGTATAAAGGTGCAGCAGGTTCTCTATGGGATGGGGAGATGTGAGAATGGATATTATTGAATCCGGGTAGCTGGTAGCTATCGTTGCGAGGGGGGAATGCATTATGTGCAGGATAGCGAGCTCCGCTCTAGAATGATATAATAGACTCTACGGAGCCTAAGATCGGGTGCCAGGGCCTCGATATTTGGGTTTCGTGGCGGAACACGACTTGCTGGTCAGCGTTGAAGGAAAGGCCGTGTCGTCCAGGCATCGGATATCAAGAACAAGGTTGATGCTAAGACTTTCTTATATATTCAAGAGAAGCACAATATGAACTCAATTACAGGCTCAATCACCTCGCATCGGCAAAGCTAGTCCAGCTCCCCTTCCCGGCCTCATCCCTGCCCATGAGAAAGCTCTCTGGGGGGCCGAGGTACGATTCTCTCACACCGCCCAAATCAACCACAATCTTCTGCACAACAATGCTGGGAAGCAAGCACCATACCCTTAGGGTATAGTGTCCCGGCTCGCCAACCTCAAATCCGCTCGTAGTAGTGTTTGTATTCACTCCCCAAGCGGCGTCCGCGACGGCAGAACCCCATCCAGGCGGCATGCTGTCTGAGCCTGGCGGTCCCACGGGACGAACAGTGCTGGGGCTGGAGGGCAGCTCCTTGTCTGCCGGTTCGAGGGAGATGGCATACTCGAGGGGCATCTGCTCGCCAAGGTAGTTCTGGCTAGGGCTGAGGAACAGCGTCACGTTGGCCAGGGTGTTGTTGGTGAAGAGGTACATGTCGTACTCCAGATACGGCGCCTCTTCAACTGTCAGCTTCTCCAGATCTTGCGGCCACAACCCCACGCCACCGAGTGTGCGGCCGTAGTCACTAAACGTGTGGTACGTGGCGCTGGTGCTGGAGGAGTTGGTCATGGCCTGGAAGTGAGGTCCTTCGATGGCCACATGCCCATCTGACTCGACAAAGCCGGTGTCAAAGGTGTCGGGCACCTTGCGAGTGTCCACTGGAACCTCGATGACTGGCTCCCCATAACCCCATCGAGAATTGTCGTGCTCACGGCACGGAGTCGTCACCTTGATGGTGGTGAGTACCTGCGAGGGCCCATCCTCTGGCACAGCATCCCAGTCGACTGACACCCACACCCTCGTGTCTTTTCCCGTTCGTCCCACGACGCCTTCTTGTTTGCTCAGCTTCAGCCACGGTTCGCCCACCGCGGCCTTCCATTCGCATCCCTTCGCTGTGCCCGCCGAGAATACATCGAACCAGCGAGACTGCGCACCGTAGCGATCCAGGGGAGGCAGAGTCAAGGTGTTGCCCGAGTTGCTGTGGTACTGGTCGTCTCCTGGTATGCTGGCATTCGAGCCCTCAACGCCTAGACGCACATTTCCAGCCAGTGCCGTCAGCCTCTCTTGAACGAAGGTCAAGGGCGGCAGCGTATTGCGCATAGGCTGCTGCCAGTAGCCGTCGTAACCCAAATGAGTTTCTGCGAAATGGTCAGCGGCAAGTCATGGAGAGTTATGAAAGCGAGCCTGTGGGGGAAACCTACGATCTAGCATATGAACCCATTTTCCATTCAGCATCTCATCCCATTGCATCATTAAATCAGCATCCGCGTCCAGAAGCTCTCTCGACTTGTCGACCATTGTGTTGGCGGCATTACGCTTCTGCCCAGCGTAAAGACTGTTCTTGGCCGCAGAGATGTAAATCTCATGCACGATACGGCCTGCTGTCGCCGGATGAAGGACCATCTGGAAGAATGCCGATTGTCGATCTTTGGATAGTTGACGGTGCACCCGTTGTGCATCGTCTTCAAGAGTCTTCCACTGGTCGAGGACTGCATCTGCCTCGTTGTAGTTGATGACCGAGTAGGTGCTCGCGCCCACAAGCTCATACTTGCGACGGGCAGCATACATAGCATAGCGATTCATGATGGACGCGATATCATTAGCTTGCGCGGTGCCAAACTCTCTCGCGGCCCATGCTCGCACCCACTCTCCCGTGCTGTCAGCGCCCCATCTCTCAGCATCGTACCCAAGGTCAAGAAAATGGCTGATGGGGATCTCGAGCGGTTTCAGGTCCCCGACGTTGACGATCCAGATACGGTCAGCCTGACGGGCATACGCCATGTGCATCTGCTCAGCCGTCTTGGACAGCTGGATCGTGTTGATCCACTTGTAGTCGCGCGGGCCGCCCACATAGTCGAAGTGGTAGTACACACCCGCGCCTCCATGCCTGTCCGTCTCGTTAACCAGGGGCAGGCGTCGCACATTTCCCCAGTTGTCGTCTGACCAAAGCAGCGTAATATCCTCGGGGACTTCTAGTCCCTGCTCCTGGTAGCTCTGGACCTCCTTGTACAAGCACCAAGACTGGGGGATGTCGGAAATGTCATCCAGGCCGAGACCCTCAGCCAGTATTTTCCGCTGATTATGAACCAGCGTCTCCAGCATGGCTATGATCTTGTCAATGCCTAGTCCTTCAATCGCCGTGTCACCCGAGCCTCGCATGGCCATGGTCCATAGACTATTCCGCACGTACGGCTTCGCTCGCTGTACCCCATACTGGAAGTATTCGTCAATGGTCTTGTTGTTCTCATTGTACGCCCATGCGCCCTCGTAGTAGTTTCCAAATTCGTTTTGAGCCCGCATCATGGGTTCCGTATGCGAGCTGCCGAGGACAATCTCATATGCGTGCAGTAGAGGTTGATTCAGAGGGTCGTCAGTGTACACCATCGACGCCCACACCGTGGGCCAGAGGTAGTTCGCCCGCAAGCGCAGAAGCAGCTCGGCCACCAAGGCGTAGAAATGGTGGTTGTATCCTGCCGCATCATTCCACGTGTTCGGCCAATTGCTCGACACCCAGTTGGTCAGACCCGGCTGCTCGTCATTGAGGAAGATGCCCCGAAACTTGACCGACGGCGAGCCCTGTGTCTTCTGCCCACGCAAAGCGTATATCTCCTTGTGCTTCGTGGTCGGCACGTCTGCCCAAAAGTACCAGGGGCTCACGCCTATCTGCTCACTGATGTCGTAGATTCCGAATATGGTGCCTCTTGGCATGCTGCCCGCGATGACCAGGGCTTCTTCACAGCCAGGGATGGGATTCTTAATGACCTTGGTGACAAAGGCCTCCCATTCTCCTTTAATGTCGGAGACATCAATCTTTCCCGCTTTGATAAGCCTGTCCACAACCGCCGAATGGCCAATGGTTCCCGCAATAATGACGGTGCTGGAGGCATCCGGATCGGAATACTCGGGTCCTTTGAAGCTCTCTTCCCCAATCGTCGAGTACTGAGCAGGTCAGCCCGAGCCATCGTGCTAGGCATGGCAAATACTTACATCAGTGTTGTTCTTAACGTTGACGGGTTCAAAGACAAACTCGGCAGGCTCAGCATCCGCCTCGCCATTGCTAAGTGTGAAGTTCGTTCCTGTCACCCGACCAAAGTCCACGGCCAAGTCACCTGCTGCCCTGATGACACCCCAGTAGTCATCGCCAGATACGAGGATCTGACCAGTCGCTAAACCCTTTCCTGCAAGCTTGAACGAGTCCTCAGAACCATCATGTTTGAAAGAGATGACTTGTTTTTGACCCAGCGCGTTGGCCAGAGGCACAAGCGCTGCGAGAAGCCAAACCAGCATCTCGTTCAAGTTGGGCTTCGGTCGGCCGATCTGGACGATGCTACACAGGCAGTGTCCTGTAGTCGTTCTTGGGGTCTTTCAACTTCGACTCATATGCCAGGACCGTCCTCACTTTGCCGTAGGGAGTCCATTAATACCATGCTGGCAAAGTCTGGGGCTATATACCCTGCCCATGGTCCCGTTGTGGTCCGTCCCAGCTGTCTGGGCGCGGCCCGAGCATGTTTCTCCAGTCCCCGGCTAAAGGAGCATCAGTATTTTCCACGTAAAAGATGCTATGAGAAAGCCATTCAGCCGTTCGGGACTTTGGACATCACCTCCGTTGGCGTGGGGGACATGGGGAGGCGGGGACAGCTCCCCCGCAGGAACAGATACAGGGAGAACTGCCGTGCCAATCGTTTCGTTTCAACTTTCCCCAATGTCATTTCCCGGCAAAGCCTCGAGTCGAAATGAGTCGGATTGCTCCCTATTTACCCGCTCGATATAACCGCAGAGAACTGCCACCTGAAGGAAGACCAATTTTGGAGTTGGCGGTCAGGAGATGGTAGGAAATTGCTCAGGGACATCTCCAGGCCTATCTCCCTGCTCGGGATTCGTCAAGAGGCTGTTGGAAACCCGTCATCGAGGAACGGCACAGCGGCCTGCAGCAAGACAAATTTCACTTCGATATCCCTCTACCTTACTATACATACGCCTCAACGCCAACCGTGGATGTCAAGAACATGGTACATAGCAGATCCGCCCTCTTGTCCTAGTAACAACCCAATGTCAACCCCAAGTCGAGCAACGGGGGCGATTTTGGGCTCGCAGCACTAGGATGCAGCAAAGGCATACCGCGGTAGCTGGGCCATGCGCTCCTCGGGGCTGACCTCAGCGTCCTCGTAGAACATCCTGCCCTTCTTATCCTTGTCCTTCTTAGCCGCCTTCGGGGGTTCAGTCTCGTGTGCTTGCGCAGGAGGCCGGACGCCTGCCTCGGCCATGCGGATCAGATTATCAATATCGTCGCCTCGGGGTGCATCGACGGGACGCTGTGGAAGTCCCGACGGGGCCAGGTCGGGCGCGTAGCCGTATGGTGGCTGAGCGGGCGGCGGTTGCTGCTGCGGGTAGCCTGAATAGTGCTGTTGTTGCTGGTACTGCGCATTCTGGCGTTTCACGTCAGCCAAGACAGCTATACAATTTTCATAGCATAGAAGACTCACATCCGTGGGCGTAACTCCCTCCATAGAACCCCCCGACGCAGCAACAGCCTTCCGTTTGGCTCTCCAATCCGCCAGCCTGCGCTTCAGCTCCTCAGCTGTCTCAATCTTGATTTTTTTCCTCTGGTTCTTGGCCTGGCCCGGAAGAGGGTTGCCTGTCGCAATTTGACGGTCCTTTTGCGCCTGGTAGAAGTTGTGGATGAGACGGTTGCGGTGGCTCTCGAGGACCTCCTGCGGGATACCTTCCATGCCAAAGATCTCAACTTCGAGGCCCTGGCGGTTAGGCAGCGCATTCTCGACATATTCTAGGTTCTCCTTGTGGACCTGGTTCAAGTGCACAGATAGACCTGAGTAGAAAGGGTCGTCAGCGTTGTTCTGAGATAATGATGACGGTCACAGCAGGTTACACACCTCCGGCGGTGTTGAGACGGCGCCCACACCGGTCGCATTTGAAGTGCTTCGCCTTCTGGTGAGAAATAAGGAGCTTCAGGTCTTCGAAATCACGCTCGCCTATCAGCCACTATTAGCTTCATCCGTGACAAATGTTAGTCGCGATCGCAGTCCGGGGTATCGCACAGTAATAGCACCATGGTCGCCCGAGGATCTCCTCAATATCGGGGTGTCCGCGCTTTTTCTTGCCCATGTTGGTAAAAGCGTGCGTTAAAGGGATATTTTGAGGGAAGAACAGGGGCTTAGAGGGTCTAGATGAACAGGCGTCGGGTATTGATTGATTGATTGACGTGAAGGTTCGCGACACGCTACAACCTCTCGACATTGATTTCTGGGAGCTCGGTCGGGTGAACATCGGCTAAATATCCTGAGCAACTTCAACCCCAACAAAGACGCTAATAACACCATTAGTGTTCCTGCAGCATCCCATGTAGTGAAAAACAATACCCATAAATAATACATGTGCGTGTGTGTGTGTTCAATATTAATGTCTACAGACATGTACACGCAATGCTCGTCTCTCATTGATTCATCACACGCCATCATGTCGTTCACCTCGTCACATATACATACGCCTCTTTCGCCTCGCACAAGAGCCCAAAAGCAAAGATTACACTGCCAATGAAACCATGGACTGAATGCTTTGCCTCCAAGAAGAACTCCTTATCCAAATCTAGCTGGGTATCTTCTGCTTTGAAATACAATGTAGCCCGACCGAATCAAGAACGCCAGCCTCCCTGTCTCTAACTGCCTGCGGCCCTGTGAGGGTGGTGGGGATGTTGGGGGTGTTGCTGTTGCTGATGCGGAGCTTGAGGATGCTGTGGTTGTTGATGTTGCATTTGAGGTTGTTGCCCAAATACGACTAGAGGCCACTGATTTGCCATATCTTGATGTCCCGACGTTCCATCTGGCAACGGCGGCATGGGGGGAGCGCTAACCGACATCCCTGCTGCCCCCGTCGGCCCCAGGTGCAGCATGGCATTAGCACCGTAGCTATCCTGGTTGCCCTGATTGTGGGAAACCGCTGCAGTCCAGTCTTGCCACGTATTCCCACCAGCGCGTTCCCAGTAAAGCGGGTTTGTTGGGTCGACAGTATGCCCAGGGGCCTGCGAAGCAAACGAGACCATGGAATTCGAGTGTGCGTCTCCGCCAGGGGCTACAGCGGCTACCGCTGCGGCTGCGGCTTGATGTGCGTTGGAGAAGAACATTGGGTCTGTATTGTATGACTGGGGCACCATGTGGCTCCCCTGGGACTGGTCTCCGTACGCAAGCCTTGTGTAACCAGCGTGACTGCTGATGTCAGAGTCTGTGTAGTAGGCTCTGTGGGATTCTGAGCCCGCTTGCTGATGTGGAAGTGGTTGTGGTTGGTGCTGCTGCTGGGGCTGCTTGGGTGGCATCGTGGAAGGTGGTGTAGCCATCGCCACGTGAGTTGTATCCGGTGATCCTGCCGGCGCTTGGTTGACGGGGGTGTCTGGTGCAGAGTAATCCTTTTTCAGACTGAGTGATGCTGGAGTGGCCGGCGACGCATTGTTGGCGCTTTGGTGCTGCCTGTCATGTTCGATTTGGGTAATGGTTCGGGCAATGATGCGCCCAATCTCGTCCTGAAGGTCGGATCCGCAGCCTATTAACATAGTTAGCAATCTCATTATTGGAGAGGAAATGAAGCACTCACAGAGCAGCTGACTAGCCTCGTTCAGGACTTTCGTCCAGTCATCCATCTCCCGCTGCAGCATAGCAACTTGCTCGGGGGTTGTCTGGAAGCGACGTTCCCAGTGCGCCTCAAGCATAGAAAATATAGACATGGCGTACAGGGACATTCTGGTCCAGGTCGTATCCAGAGCTTTGAGTTCAATCATTCTCAGCACCAAGTGCAGGAGTTCACGGGCCGTCTGCTCGCACACCTGGGTGTTTTTGGCCATTATTGTCTTGTCAGTAGTCGGATTGACCGAATTGTGACGCATCCACATTCGCATTTCCAATCCGAATTGTCTCGCATAGAGTGCGGAGAGGTCATTTTGCTGATAGTCCTCGTGATTGAACTTGAGGCCTGGCGGTAGGTCATTCTCCCACTTCTCCAGCTCATTTTCAAGTATGTAGATGATCTTGGAGTAGTTTTGCGGGTCTCTCCGGACGCTATAGATGTTGGAGTACATCTCCATCACAAGAGGGACCAACTTAAACATAGCCATGGCAACCTCCCAATCGCATTTCAAGTTCCGCGAGGCGTCGATGCCACCTTCAGTGATGACTTCGTCATTGACGGGCTCCGGGAAGGGAACGTCAAAGTCGTGGACTGCGATAGGCATGGGCCGTCCTATGTGGCCGCTGAGGTGCACGTACATGGAGATCATGACCCACCATGTCCTCTTGTGCATCTCGATTTGGAGGTTTGTTCCCTCAGGGGGTACCCGAGGGGCTCGGTGGAGATTCAGCTCGAGCGCTCGTTGGAATACCAGATTCGATATAAGGGCTCCGCACCCCGGCTTCGGAAACGCTCTGGCGTGACATACCATGAGGACCATGGCCTGCACGGCAGGCAAGTCGCGTGAGGTCATAAGGTCGAAAATTTTGCTGAGGGAGAAGTGGTAGTGTTTATTGGAGAGATTGTTGAGTTGGGTGCGACGTTCAGATTGTTGCCAGTTGCGCACTCCATACTGATAATATATGATGGAGAAGACCATGTGTACTTGGACCAGTTCTGCTGTCGAGGGTATAAAATCGGGCTCGTCGTACATCCTCGTCAGCTGCGCAGGAAGAGTTTGAGTTAGCGCAGGATGGCGCAAGGGCCAGGTGTGGTCAAAACTTACCAGCTTCATGAAGGTCGGCCTGTGAAGCACAGGGAAGTAGCATGACATGATTAGGAAATACCATTTCGTATAGGTGAAGGCATCTTCGCGTGAAGGTAGCTCCACGTGCACAGGGGGATTGATTCCGACTGCCGACTGCAAGAACGCTTGCACAGACTTGTTGTACAGAGGAGTTACGCCACCAGACTCGGCGGTGGGTTCGTCCACGTCTGGGGCGTCGAAGGAGGCAGTGTCGATGGTGATGCCCATAATGTTAAGCTTGGTACCTCGAATCGAACTCATTGGGTGATTGCCCCATTCGACTGGGAGGCTGCTATCGTCCGGGCGCGATTCGAGCCGATGTCGAGGGAAGTTTGAAATGATGAAATTGTCGTCCTTGCCGGTCGAGTGATCCTTGATCCAGAGGCTACCGAGCTGCGTCCAGCCACTTTCCGTCATATCCCGATCGCATGAAGCTAAAGGAGAATCGTCCAGTTGGCTTAGAAAGGGTTTGACCTCTACCCCCTTCTCGGCAAGGAGCTTCTCCAGCTCACGGATGTGGTTGACCATGCCATATTTCTCTCGCTCCAGCTGCTGGGTGTATCCTCTGCGTTCAGTCCGCCCTGAAACACGATCGGTGACGTAGCACTCGAGCCCGAGGTTGACGCAGTGTGAGCAGCCCTCAGGTAGGGCATCGCAGCGAATCTTGCGGACCTGGATGCGCCGAGCAGAAATATGTCAGTGCGACGATGCGTCGAGGGCCAGGAGAGGGGTTGGAGGTTACCTTGCAGCGATCGCATGCCTGCCCAGTGCGGGAGTATGACAGGAAACGGTTCTTGACGACGGTGGAAAAGTGTGGGACGGCGGCACGCTCAAGGCGCGGCAGCTTCATCTTGCCAGTCGAGCCGGGGACCGAGGGGTCATCGCCGCCCGCGCCGTCGTCGGCAGCGCGCTTGGGATTGCCCGCCCCGCCACCAGCTGGATGCCCAGCCATGGCGACTGTGTGTGAAGACGAGGCAATTCTAGTAGCGTTGGGGGTGGGCTTGGTCGGGGGAGTAGGGGCGGGAGCGAGACCGAACGGTGTACCGGCGTGGCGGCCGCGTGGCGTGGAGTAACGCGAAACGGCGGGTGCAGACCACGGCGTCGGCGAGTTGGTCGCCGAGGGGGTCCGGACGGTAGGAGGATCCGTCGGCCTGCTGTAGAGTAGAGGGCGGCGCGGAGGAAATTCGTGCTGGTGTTGGTGATGCTGGTGGTGCTGGTGGTGCTGGTGACGGCGGTAGTGCAGATCGCGGTCGCCATCCAGCGAGCTGGACGTTGACGTTCGGTGGAGAGGAAGACGAAGGGTGCGATTTGGATGGCCGAGTCCACCAATGCAACTTCCACTTCCACTTCCACTTCCACTCTCACTAACCCACCCGCTGCCACCTCCTAGTATCGAGCAATTGCCACTTGCGCGACTGTGGGACGCGGGAGCAGTCCAAGAACGTGGAGTGGAGGGCCGACTAGTTGGAGTCGAGGAAGTGACGAGGCCCCGCAAGCGATCGGGAGCCCTTCCAGAGGGCTCCAATGGCAATGAACTGCCTGTGCTGGCGTCTATGGTGGCGTCTGTGGTGGTGCCTGCGGCGGTGCCTGTGGTGGCACCTGTGTCGAGGTCGACCTCGAGGCCCAAAGCGAGATCGAGGTCGAGATCGAGGTCAAGGGGGAGGTGCGAGTTACCCTGACTGCCAGCGCCAGGGGATTGGGACTGCGCTGGAGATTTGTTGGAGCTGCCGGTCGCGAATGCCATTCCGTCTCGCTGGGCCCAGGCCAAGGTGCCCACTGCCCACTGGCCCACTGCCCACTGGCTGGGCCCCTACGGGCTACCACAAGGGTACCTTTCAGATTACCCAGCCTTGTGCTGTGCAGCCTCCAGGGCTATGCTACCAGGGCGCAGGTGTCGCGGCAGGTCCAGTGAGCACTGAGCAGGCACTGGAAGTCTGTGGGACAAGGTCGCGGGATCCACCCGACGGGGGGGGTTTCGTCTGGGGGCCAGCGGGCGGGAGCCGGGCCAGTCCGCACCGGAGATTGTCCCCCCGACGTTCGGGGTTCGCGCGTGCACTGGAGTACTTGGGTGGAGATCTGTATAGACTCCTGGAGGCTGAGACTCACCGGCGCGGCGAGGCGAGCCTTTCGGATCCGAGTACTCGCACTCGAGATTTGAGCAATCCTTCCCTCCACACCTAACTAACGTGGTGGCTTTCGTTGGGCCCCCCCCCACACTGCCTTCTTGCTAGCGTCGCAGTCGGCTCGTCGTATGCAAAGGTGATAAGACCAGGCAAGGTCTCAGATTGTCTTTGCCGATGCGGCCCAGGTCTTGAGACCTGATACAAATTACCGAGATGCGGAAACCCAAGTACTGCACCACTCCTGCCTTGCTGTTGGTGCAATTGGCGAGCATCCACGCCGAATTGGGAATTCGCTTAATAAGACGTACTCCGACCAAATGCCTCGAACTAGCTGGCTTGAGTGGGAGGGGTTCAAGTGCAAGGGCAAGGAGTCATAAAACCAGTTATGCAGCACCTATTACTAGTCTGCCGCCCAGTACTCGTACGTACACTAACAACCACTCTCAGCTATTGTCTTGGTTTTCTTGGTCTGAGTTGCAGTAGCAGTCCAGCAACCCGTAGCTCCGTCTCGTGGTGGTGCCGACTCGGGTGCCTCCGTTGTCAACATCAGAGGGTGTCTTGGCGTGTTGTTTTTAAACTGTAACCAGTTGCAAGTAGCAATATAGGTATATTTGGCCGTTTACCCGTGGTCGTTAAGCAATACCCGTCCAAGGAACGAAGCAAAGATGTAAGGGATATTACAAAACATGTCTAAAGGTAATCAGCCTCACTAGTCCGTCCTCTACTATCGGCCTACGCCAGGTTTTTATAAGGATGGGGTTCGAATAAGGAGGAAAACAGAGGCCGGTTCGAGACTCGCGATACGGAGCCCCTTTGTTATCTACCTCAATGTGGCATCCGAGGTACAACGCCACAGTCTCTTTGGCCTTCGCGGATTTAGACGAGAACAACTATCCCGGGTATCAACTGCCGACGTGTCCCAGTACCCCTCAGGCTTCTATTAGTAGTCAAACATTACGTACTATGTACCGGGGGTCCGTAAAGTACTTAGGGACGATAAAGTCGTAATGTACGCGTACATGTGAAGGAAGCATGCCGGGTACCTACTACTACTAGTAGTAGTATTGACCATCAGATTCCACTGCCATAAGATCATGTACTCGCCAGGGATCGCTGGCACTGCCCTCTACTTTCAAGTACTCACTTGCTGCCCATACTTTTCACCCAAAATACTGTTCATCTTATGAATGCTGACGAGTATTGGCGTGGCCACTGGGGTTGCGAACTAGACAGGATAGTGAACCATTTCTCATATCCAAATTACAAGTCGTAAGTACGAGTATAGGCCGAGGAGCAGCGCCGAACTCCACAACGCTTCCCATATACTATCTCCCTCGCTCATAGAAAGCCAACGGGCCCCTGCATATTGATACACAGGGTCGTGTCCAGTCCTCGACGTCGGAATACTTTTCGCGCATTCTCAGAACCAAGCGTCAAGTAATTTACATTACATCAGTTAGTACCAGCTTGCAAATATTCGACCTTATTTTCGTTTGGTTAATCGGACTGTAAGTGGTGGCTCGAGGCGGGCTTGGGAGCACACTGGTCCTTCAATCAACTTTGTTGCCTGTCAACGGGAAGACTCGAGAATAAGCATTCCGCTTCTATTAGAAGCCTGGGATTTTGAGAAGTGCCATGGCGCATGAATGGCTTCTTCGCCCTTGGGTTGGTTCATTTTTGCAGTCATCTTGACACCCCCAATTTTCCGATTTGACCTGAATCTGCAAATTTGGAGTCAACCTTTGCTACCAGCCCAGGTACATAAGTAGTCACTCAACCATGTTGGCGAAACAAAGAGACATGGGAACTCGATGGGGTAATACAGCGTTGGATATTTCCCCGGGCCACTTAGATGCTGATGTAGCACTCCGCGCCATCGAACACTTCCAGTCGGTCCATGTTGAGTGTTGGGCCTCAAAACAGCAAGCCCTTGCTTAAACCACCAGATGCTAAGGGCATACCGACCACCCTTAGCATCTAGAAGCGAGCAAATTAAGCGTATTTTACATCGCATGCCACCTGCTGGCCACGCAGAAGCTAGAAACGCCCCCCGAATCCCCCGGCTCCCCGGGTAGTGGTTAGAGTTGAAACTCAATGTCAGCCCAATAATTCTCGCGAAACGGCGAAGCCACAGTTTGATGGCATGTGCGGATGAGACAGTGTGACAATATCTCTGCACTGTCGTTTGCGCGTGTGGGGGTCTCCTCCCATGTGCCCCTCAAGCCCCTCTACCGATGATCTTGGCAAGTGGCAACCCCTCCGACGTCAACTTCAATCCTTCAATCCACGAAACGACCTGATTCTCTTCCCGACGACTCGACCTTCTCTACCCCATTTCCGAGCAAACTTCCCCGTATATTTTGCTTCTCTACACCTCACCAGACAACCTACACACAATGTCGCTCGAAATTGTGGTTCTAGACCACCTCCCGGCCGCCTACACTGTGCATATCGCCCTGTTCCGTAACGTGCGCAACGCCGCGTTTCTACATAGCCAGCTTTTGGCGCGCAATCCCGACTTTGAGTATGGCCTCGTCGACGCCTCCATTGTAGGTTTCCACACATACCGTTGCTCTGGCTGCCTCTTGCGATCATACACAGAAGCTAACTCCCCATCACCATAGATTGCCTCGCGCCTTCACCTCCTCTCTGCCGTCTTCAAAGCCGTCGTGTCAGCCGCCAGCAACACACTAAAGACGCCAAATGTTCACTCAGAGATTGTAACGTGTCTAAGCGCGTCCAGCAATGTAAGGGGGCCTAACCTTGATGTCCCTCCAACAAATCTTAGCCCACATGCTTACATTTCATCTTTCAGATTGCGGAAGCTTATCGACGTTACGGCATCTCGCCCTCTACGAAAGACCTCTTAGTTATCAAGGTTGCCATTGATGGTACACCCTCAACCGAGCAAATATCGGAGCACCTCTCCTCCAATATCGAGGGGGACATTGTACCTGTCACCGACCAAACCCTCGCCGGTCTCGCCGACTTTTCCAAGCTGTCGAAATATTACAAGCTAAACGGCCTCAAATGGCTCGACGGTATTAAAGACAAGGCAGCAAAGCATAAAGAGATAGAGATGCTCATACTCGGAGGCATGGCGCTACGAGGAGTCTAAAATTAATTTTAAAAAAAATCGACACCCATCCAACTTCACGATATTTTCAAGTGGGAAGCTGCCACAGGTCGTAAGTTGATTGCTATCTATGCGACTTCTCTTCTCGTGAATCATCTATCATCTAACGACCAAAGCCAAACTCCTTTTTTCACCACCTTCGGCATCAGTTCTACCCCATCCAGCGCCGAAATAGACCGCCGAGGTGTACAAAACAGCCATCCGCCGAGGTGTTCCAAAACCTTTGCGCCCGCTGAGGTGTTCAAATCACAAATGCGCCCCGCTGAGGTGTATAATATTAACGCAGAACAGAAAAAAAGCCAGAACAAAGAAATTAAGCTCTTCCACAATCGTCATCGTTGCGCTGTCATGATTAAGCGACCAACCCCAAGGTCGTCTTGAAACGCCGAACCAGCTCCGCCCACATGGCATCTCGGCCGCTGCGGGTCCGCTGAACGGCATCCTTGTTCTCCTGTGCGCGGCGGAGCAAGTACTTCATGCACTCTCCTGTGGTTCCCCAGACCAGGTACTTGTACGCAGGAAGTGCGGACGCCGTGGCCGTGGCCGTGGCAGAGACAGATCCTGCAGTCCTCTGTCGCTGGGTGCCTGCCTCAACCAGCTCGCAACTAACCTCATCGGCCATGCCCTGAAGCTGAGCGAAGGCGATGGGAGACTTAGCCGCTCCTGCATCGCAGATGGCACGAGCACGACGAACCGACTCTCCATTGTGAGTGGCCAGGACGAGGCTAGCAGAGGGGTACTCGCCCTTGCCTTCGACAGTAGGGTTCCACTGGCGGGTCAACACACTAGCGGCGATACCATCGTAGCAGGCGTCCGTGTCCTCCTTGGTATCGTGGAGGCGGTGGCGGGGATCAGAGTTGAGATAAGCTCCACGAACCAACTTAACACCAAGGGTGAAGCCGCCTTTCCGGGCCTCATCCAGATGGTTTGCAACGACCTCGGAAGCACACTTCTTGTACGCTTGGTAGGTTCCAAAGATGACGGCGTTAGCGGGATCCTGGTTGTACTTGCGTGCGTACTCGAGAGTCCAATCATCGATACCATCCTGCAGGGCATCCTGTTCAGCATCAAACAGAAGACGGACGCCACGCTCAGAGGCCAGCTTGCAGATGGAATCGATGGAACTGGCCAGATACTCTGAGGCGGGAAGACGCTTAGAAAGTTGGAATAGTGCCAGACTACCTGCACCTGTGAACCTGTCACAATGTTAGCACTGGTTCATGTGGCATGCTGTGTGGGAGGTCGAGCTTACTTGAGAGCCACGAAGTCACCAGGCTGGGCCAGGCGAACAGTTTCGAGAGTACCCTGCGTCCAGGGCTCGATCTCGTTGCGGATGCACTCTTCGGTCTCCTGGCCGGCCTTTCCAGAAGCCAGATCTCGTGCCTGTGCCTCGGATAAGACAACCTCCTTGGCATAGCCTAGGATGACGCCAGTGAAGCCTATCTGCTTGAGGCCGTCAATGGTCTGGCGGACCTCGATGGGGTTCTCACCCGCACAGAACTGGGCATAGAAGGTCTTCTTAAGGAAGTAGCGCAGGAGAGGGTTGCGGTCCGGGCTGAGGAGAGGGTTGCGAGAGTGTGCAAGAGCAGCCATGAGGTGGAGGGAGGGGTTGAGAAGAACGGGAGAGGATGAGACAGTGGTGGTGCCCAGGGACCGAATGATCATGGCCAAGGGCAAGACAGAGAGGGGGGCGCGAGAGGGCTCGGTGGCCGGCGGCGGCATCATGGCATCAGGATGCTCGGCCAGCGTGGAGGTGCGCCGCTCCGAGGAGTGGATGGGACGCCGCAACGAAGGTGTCGGGTAAGCAGGCGTGGCCATGCTCTGGGCGAGTTGCGAGGCGGTGGCTTTGATGCTGAAGCAGCGGCTGCGATGCACAGCAACTGCTTCAACAAAGGGAGTCCATGACTTGAGTGAGGTCGGAGCAGCACCCGCCGTTGCAGCGAGCACTGTCCGGTAAATAGGAAGACCAAGTCCTCGTGCAGCGGGTGCAGTGGCCATTCCACTGCTCAGCGGTTTGTTCGGGAAACGAGGAGAGATGTGTTGTGTTCCGAGAAGACTATGGGATGTGTGTCGTCGGTGGGTGGGAAGAGGAAGAGAGAAGGAGGATCACAGCGGAAGGAATGTGGGTGGATTATCAAGAGAGAATTAGAATTAAAGTGTGTGTGCTCGAGGCTATCGTGGCCATGGCAAGGGCAATCGAGGGGGGTGCCTTATACTCGTTGGACTGTGCACTATCACATACCTCCGGTCTCCGGCCAGGCTGGTGTTATCTCCAGCCATCAAAGTCAGACCTAGCCACCCCGACTACGGGGAGGCGCCTTGGGGCCAACGACAGGGTCCAGGAGCCTCCCCGAATCCCCACGGACCCTCTGCTCCACCTCTGGCCGCGCTCTGCCGTCCGCCTGCTCCATAATCAATCCGATTCACACCAAGCCACCAGCTGCCACATTCCCGCTTGGTGCATGATGTGCTGACAACAAAGTTTCTTAGGCTTATCAAGGCATCACGTGGCTCCCCGCTTTTGTAATTATGCAACCACCCAGGCCGAATGTAACCGCAGGAGCTGCATCCGCGACCGGCGACAAGCTGCAGCCCCCCCCAGATGGCGTTTCCAATTGGCGAATGATAAGGATTCAATTATCCAATTTGGAACAATGGAAAACCCTTGATGCTCAGTCTGGAATGATCCTGGAAGGTAGCTCCGCTTGGCGACGCGGCTGCTGGGATTGTCTCAACGCCGTTTCAAAAAAGACAGGCCGTCGTGGCCTCGCGACTCGTAGCAGATGCCTTATCGGCGTGCGCCAGCGAAACGTCGGTGAGGGATGTCCCATCAGGCTTCAGTGCGCTGCGTTGGTTGGGTGCTTGCAGATAGCCTTTCCCCCAACCGCAAGGACACGCGGAGGGGCTGATAACAGGAAGCTCCGTACTCGGTGCTGGGCCCCCAGGGCCAGGCTCTCACCTGACCACTTGACCACCTCTCGGGCTGCCCGGGGGTCCAACCTTGCCTTGTGGCACCCAGACCTCGAAGTGCGATTGGTGGCCAGTTAGTCATGCGAATTCCGATTTTGGTGATGGGCAAGAGAGCGCCTTCATGGCGTTTCCTCCCCGACATTATGATGATCTGTCGACGAAGATGAGGCCCCGCCACCTATTAGTCGTCGTCGGACAAAGTCCACGTAGCCTATCGGCCTGCCACGGGCCAGTCCAAGAAGATCCTGGACACCCCCGTATGCAAGACCGAAGAGGAATCCGGACCTTGCAGTCCGGGCCGCGGTGGTGATGGAGAAGCGATCTGGGTCATAGGCCGACCGTCGGCCACCTGTTAGCTCATCCTGTCCCCACGTTGACGAAACTCAATCCGATCATCACGATTCCCAAAACAAAATAAATGACACCCTCGATAAACAATCGCCACAGATCCAGGAAAATCAAGGTACCCGGGCAGATCTGATGACGGGGAGTGGGGAGATTAGGCAGTGCAGGCGTCATAAACTTACGCCATAGAGAGAACGCCCCAGCAACACTTAGCGATGCGATGATGGTGGAAAACATATCACTAGCGCCACGGCACCGATCGACAGTGCTCTCAAGGGACAGGGCCATGAAGCTCCAAAATCCTGTGCGAGCGCCCATCCTCAAACCCTCGCGGATACCACCCTGCATGGCATGATAGTTTTTGGTCTTGTGATACAGGTACCAGCCCGTGGTGGAGTCGGGCATCTTGTGCGCATGCTCGGCCCGGAAACGCAACTGTGCCATCTGGCCACCTTGGGTTGCCCCAAGCGAAAATCCGATAAGACTGGCAGCGGCAGACCCCAGGGTGACCCGGGCCGAGGTGGCCATGGAGAGGCGAGGATGCGAGTCCAGGGGGAATGTTTGCGGCCCGAGGGAAGACTCGTTTGCGGCCTCCTCGCGGGGAGTCGCTGTAGTAAGGGTCGACATCGTGGATCTTCTTCGTCGGTTTCGTCGGTCGCATCGGCCGGACGCTTTCCGAAGTCGCTCGTGTTCGTTATCACGGATGCAGTTTGTCGCGCCGTAGAAGATGCTGCGCCGGCAAAAAGAGGGATGATGCGCCTTTTGAATGGAAAATAAATCAGCTCAGGTCAAGGATCCTGCAGTGTGCAGCTCTCGGGATGAAGAGATGAATGACTCCATACAGTGTATTTATTGTTTGCACTGTACCTTTGCACGGACCTTTGCCTTGGACTGTATTCGAGGTTTTCGAGACGAAAACAGAGTACGCGGGGTCACGTGTTACCGCGATTGCTTGCACTCATGGCCTCCACCCCCACGCATTCGTAGATTCGACCCCTCCACGTCTTTAGCTGGCTGCACTCGAACACGGCGAGTTCGGTAACACAATCCAGGCACAAAATATGGCTGTAAGGGATCTTCGCTTTCCATTATCCTAGTTTATATGCTAACTCAATCAAGGGATCTGTGGATGAGGCGCATGTGTCCGTGCGATTCAAGCACGGCATCCACACCATTTACCTCTTTGTCGACACCCAGAGCTCGATTGGAGCCGTCAGCCGGGAGCTGCGAGAGATTTTACGGGAGCGATATCCCGATGGCTTGACAACATCCTTGGATCCGCACAAGAAAACCACTGTGCCCGAAGAAAATGAGAAACCTGCGATGGCCTTCGCAGTGCTCAACGTCCCCAACGATCCAACACGCGGGTGGAAGTGGCTGAAATACGATGATGAGGAGACCACAGGCGCTTCTAGGGCTGGCCTGAAGCAGAACGGCATTGTAGCCTTTGCCTTCCTCGAGAATCCAGATGATGAGCCTGTGTTTGAGGTCCAGTGGCCGATGGACGATGATGAAACGTACGACCCGCACGCGTAAGGTCGGGTGTGGCCAACGACGAGGGGAAGCAGGGCCAGCGTTCTACAATTTGGATGGGAAACCCAGACGCTCCTCTCCGCTTCGTCATGAACTTACATCAGGTCCAGCTCCCCATGTGAGAAGATTCTGACTGGACCTTCGTCAGGAGCATATCTAGCGAGCCCCGCCTTGCTTGTTGAAGTTAGCATCCAAGCGCCTTATTCCAAACGGCCGGTTTACTTCTATTGCTTCGAGTATATGAGGCGTTTGCCTGTTTTCTGATTCCAAATGGGCAGGCTGATGGAGTTCGGGAGTTGGCGTTGAGGACATTAAGCACCGGTATCAATAGACAATTTTTGTGACTCTGTTTTACGCTGGCAGGTGCACTGCGAATTTTCCTCCGAATATCCCTCCATTCATCGCTATAGATTGGTTAGATACTTAAGAAAGCATTGCGCTAGTGTTCATAGGGCCAGTATTCTTAGCATCAAAATCACCCTTGCGCGAGCTCCAACGCTTTTTCAGATCCAAGGTGCAAGTCCAGTGTAAGAGACATAGGGGACGTTAGTCCACAGAATAATTCACACAGTTCTTAATTTATTTTTCTAGTTAGATTACAGTGTTAGTATATGCTATCTATTCGGCTCCTTTGAGATAAAATGGTGAGAGCAACCACATTCTCGCGTCCCTTTCCAGGGTAGGCAACTTGGTGAATGGATACTGACTAAGCAGAACAGCGATGCGACGCCAGACGCGATCGACCCCGACCCCAGGACCCCTGATTTCGATCTGGGATTCCACTAGTATCCGTCGTCGACGACGGCAACACACGCCACCTCGTCAGCCTCCAGCGTGTTACGGGCCCGCTGGAAGCCCTGGCCATTTATAATGGCAGTCGCGGCTTTTCTGCGTCGCAGCCTAAGCCTACTGGTGCCCCTGGCCGTAGCCTGCACCGTCTATCTCTACCTCTACCCAGCCTTCAATGGCTGCGCGTTCCCACTTCCGTCAAGGGATCCGAAGGAGGCTTTCGAAGAGGCAAAGAAGCTACACTGGCCTTATTACGAACGTGAAGGGAGTGATTCTTCGATCGAGCACCTTGCCCCTTTTCGGCTGCTTGCGCTAGGAGATCCTCAGCTCGAAGGCGACACTTCCATTCCGACGGAGGTTTACGGATATCTCCCACATCTGAAGAGCATTGTGAAACATCTGATATTTCGCACCGAGCACTCATCCTTCCGTGAACGTATACGGATGACGCTGCACGATACTGTCGACCTGTACTTTGAAGACATCCCAAACATCTTGGAATCCGTCCGCAAGCGCTTCGACCTTTTCGGAAATGATTTCTACCTGGCGCATATTTACCGCACGATGCATTGGTGGACGCAGCCTACGCATGTCACGGTTTTGGGTGATCTGGTCGGTAGCCAGTGGATCGACGACGAAGAGTTTGAGAAGAGAGGGAGGAGGTACTGGAACAGGACATTCAAGGGCGGCGAAAGACTTCCTGACGATCTGGCTCAGTATCCTAGTGATGAGTACGACATCTCGGGGATCTTGGATGGTTCGCCGGGGGAGGAGATCTGGGCCAAGAGGATTTTGAATGTTGCTGGGAATCACGACATTGGATACGCTGGCGACTTGACCGAGGAACGAATGGAACGGTTCGAGCGCGTATTTGGCAAGGCCAACTACGAGTTGCGCTTTGAGCTCCCCGTCTCTGACCCCGAGCTGAATGCCACGATCATCGACGACGACACGAACCCAGACTCTCGTCGGTTGCAACCGGAGCTTCGCATTGTGGTTCTCAACGACATGAACCTCGATACTCCAGCCTATAGCTCGGTGCTTCAAGACGCCACTTATTCCTTTATAAATTCGGTCATCAGTCACTCGCATGGTGTTGAGTACAAGGGAGCGTTCACCATTGTACTAACGCACATTCCCACCTACAAGCCGGAAGGCGTGTGTGTGGACGGTCCATTCTTTGACTTCCACCCGTCTGCAGAAGGAGGAGGCGTGAAGGAGCAATACTTGCTAAGCGCTGATGCAAGCAAGGGTTTCTTTGAAGGGATTTTCGGCGTGAGCGCAAACACAGCTGCGCCAGGCAATGGTCACGGTCGCCCAGGTCTCATTCTTAATGGGCATGACCACGCGGGCTGCGACACGTACCACTTCGTCAATCATACGAATGGGACGGGCCCAGAAGATAGGTCATGGGAGCATAAGCTCTGGAAGCACGCTCAAGCTCAGGAGTTGCCCTCCAACCTGGGCCTACCCGGCCGGCGGGAGATCACCGTGCGCAGCATGATGGGCGACTTTAGCGGCAATGCCGGGCTGCTCAGCTTATGGTTCGACTTTGAGAGCTGGGAGTGGAAGTATGAATACGCCGATTGCCGGTTGGGCAGACATCACTTTTGGTGGCTGACACATATCTTGGACTTTTCCATCTTGGTGGTTGTGGTGACGCTCGTGGCTGTCATGACCATGGAGGCGAATGGGGTCGATGTGGACGGACTGTTGAGCCAGCTTGTCCCCTGGGTGCCTGGACGCCTACAGGAAATGAAGCAACGAAGTACAAAGACATCAGCGATAGGGAAAGGAAACGTAAAGGCATGACTGGACATAGACAGCAATATACCTGAAACGGGTTTGCACGTACAAAGAACACGAATATAACAATTCTTGGACCTACATTTGTATTGGAACTAGCTACTGGAGCAACTGGTGGGATCTCCTAGTGTTAGCACTGCACATAACCTACAGCTTGGCGGAAGCTGATAGGCAACTTGTTGTCTGCCCGAATATCGAGACGGAGAAGCATGCTACAAGGTCGCGCAACCAGAAGGAATGGCGGGAGGTCGAGTTCTACTGGTGACGAAGATGAGCCTCTCTCCTCGGAATATCGAGGCCCATCCCATCTTTGATCACCAGCGTAGAGCCTGTTGATTCGTATTTTGTTTGTTAATAGTTAGTCGTAGTCAAGGTTGAGGGGAAGGGTTCATGCCGCTGTCCACGAGCCAGAGGAGCACCAGTGCGTCCTGATCCACACCGAAGACTCAATAAACGTTTTAATTGCCGGTTGGGGGCATCATATCCTCGTGGGAGTTGATATTCGGGTCAATCTGTCCAGTCTCACTCTCAGGTATCCAGTGCATAACGTGAAACGGTAATATACGTATGGTAGGGCACGAATACTGGGCAAGGATCGGGGCAGCCGTCTTCTTCGGCTCGCGTTAGCTCATACAGTAATATACATTCGAAAAGCGGCCCGTGATTGCAGGGCTCTGCGTCCCCCCCCATCCTCTCCATACATGCCAAGTCTATATGCAGGTCCCCCATTGACAAAAGGAAGACGACCCGAACTGGTCCCCCGCCGGGCACCTTTCCCTGCCCGGCTAGTCAAATGGCAATTATACAAGTTTGGTGGATTAGTAGGGTTCGGTTAAATGGTAAGTGGAGATGTCGGAGCACCACCAGTCATTAGTCCTTCTTTTTCTCATCCTCCTCTTTCTTGGGCGTGAACCAGCCGCCGAACGATCCGAACATACTGTCCATAGCCTCCTTCTGGAGCTTCTCGTTCATGACCTTCTCCTCCTCTAGCCACTTCTGGCCGTTCTCACGGATCTCCTTCTCCATGAGCTCGTAGTTGCGCTGGCCCCGCTCACGGGCAATATCCTGAAGCATCTTGCCCTGTGCAAATGCTTCATTGGGGTTCTGCTCACCCTCGGGCGACACCGTCATGCTCATGTTGTTGGGGCCGAGACCAAGCATGCTACCTAGAGCACCCATTCCGGAAGGCTTGGAATGCTTGGACTTCTCCGCCTGGATGCGGGCGTTGAACTCTTTGCGAGCAATAGCCTCGCGCCGGGCAAACTCGGTGGGGATGTTCTTTCCCTCAAACGATTTCAGCACCTTGCGAACGTCGGAGTATTGCATCGTATGAATGTACTCAAGGAAGGGAATCAGGCCAACTAGCTCCTTGTCGTCAGGGTTGCCGGTCCACGGGTCAAGGATGATGGCGTTCTCGGGCTGCTTGCGGACATGGCTGGCATTGGTGTCGATAACGATGACCTTGGACGGGTCACGGTTGAGATACGAGATATCCTACATAGGTTAGAAATGGAGCGACAAACAGTCTGTTTACAGATCATACCTTGATAATTTCTCCATCCTCAAACTTGGTAGCTTCACGGAAAAGGGGCCACATGATGAACCGGAAAGGATCGAGCTTGCGCACAATACCCTCTGCGAGGCCGAAAGAGGTGGAGGACCAGACAACCAACTCATAATACTGGCCTAGGTAGCGAATGAAGTAGTCCACACCGGGGCGTTTTGCCAGCCTCCAACCGTGTTGACGGGACCACTCGCTGTGAACAAGAAGATCTTCCAAGCTGATCACGAGAGTATAGGGGCGTTCGAAGCTCGGGTCGGGGTCGGGAAGCAGCTTGTCAAAGGCCGGGTCTTGGTAGTAAGACACAGACTCACTCAGACGGGCCCTGACACGCTGCCACCATAGCGAGGGCGTAAAGCCATTAGGAATGTCGGGGTGGCGGTCTGCCTCGATAGTGTCATCCCAGTTGCGGCCAAGGTACGCGAGCCCGAGAAGAGAACCAGCACCGGTCGTTCCCAGCAGGAACCGTGTCCACCAGCGGCGATTGCGCTCACTGGTCGACATATACTCCTTTGACCCGCGACCCCGTCGCTCGTGCTGTTCCTGGTCGACGGCCTGTAGAGCTGAGTCGGACTTGGATCGACCTTGGGTCTTCTCCAATTCAGCCTCAAGGGTAGAAGGGATACCCTGGGTTAAGTCAGGCAGTTTGTCGAACGGTATTTGCTCGTCCTCCTTGGGGGTTTCGGCAGATTTCGAGGACTCGCCGGGGATGGCATCGTGGGGGGTGGACTTGTCGGCGGAACCAGACGACGAATCCTTGGATGGCTCTGACGACTGGTCTTTGGATTCGTTGTCCTTGGCAATGTCGGAGTTCTTGTTGTTATTTGCGTATGTGCGAATCCAAGGAGAGACAGAGATAACTGTTGCGGCAGGACGAAAGCTCGCGACTGGCGCCACCCGCGTTGTCCTCAGACCGAGGCGGGTGGCCTGCGCCAGCCTGGACAGCATATTGAATGGGACGGGAGATAAGGTCGACGACTGAATGTTCGAATGTGATAATTATAGAAGTCTTGTCTGATTGACTCACGGCGACATGGTTAGTCTGGGGCCGTGTTCGTTGGTACCCGAGTTGGAGATGGTGATGCGATGCTCTTTTTTCATGGCCGAGCTCCAACAAGATTTCTCGCGCCGCAACCTGGAAGGTTCCGGCAGCTTGGGAGGGGATTCTACCGCGGTTTAGGCGCCCCCGAATCTGCGACAGAAGGTTGACGGACTATCTCTTTTCCCGATAGCGTCACAGCTGCACCGACATCGGCCACTGATTGGACCAGGATGGCGGGTCAATGCTGAAGACTCTCACGTGCCCCCCATTGGTCGACCCCCTCTGGTTTGTGATATCGGTGTGAATGCAACCATCCTCAATTACATATTCTTCCTTTCTAGACTTCCCCTCATTTCCAACACCAGAGACTCCTCTCTCCTGTTTTCTGCCGAGCAGTTAAAATCAATATCTGCCAATTTCCAACCAAAAGCGACGACATAGGCACCAGAAATGCCTGCCTCTATTGCGTTTTAGAGGGTGGTCCCATTGAGTCCGTGACCTCGTCATGGAACCACCCTCTGCGTCGCGTTCTGTCTCCAGTGACCTACGATAGCCTATTGAACCGAATTTTGGACAATACAAAGCGCCAGGAGTTGGCCAGTCAGCTCAAGGTTCGCGACCGATCGTTGCATCTCGAGTTTCTCCGCCACCCATTATAGCCCCGCACATAGCTTTGCGCCGACTCGCCACCTCGTCAACTTCTTCACTACGGAAGCCTCAACATGGTCCGCCGACCTGTTCGCAGTGCTAGAGGTGGCTTGAGAGCCCAGGCTGCCTCCAATGCTTCCACGCCAATGTCCTCGACCCGGACGACTCCCCTCAACTCTACTTACTCTTCCGCCCACGCCTCTGAGGTGGACACCGAGGACGAGGTCAATAGTATCCCCATCGCGTCTCTCACTCTCGATACTCCCTTCACCCCCCTTAGTCGCCCGCGCCGCGTGCCGTCGAAGCCTTTCCCATTCTTATCCTTGCCGTCGGAGTTGCGCCTTAAGGTATACGAGCACTACTTCGACGACGAGGGCGCAGAAAAAGTTGTGGATCTGGCTCCCGATAACTATAAGCGATACCATAGGAAGTTGGGACTCATGCGTGTGAACAGACAACTCCACGACGAGGCCACCCATTACTTCTATAGTACACGCGCGTTCCGGGTCTTTCCGACACATCATGGTCGGTCTTTTAAGACAAAGCGACCCCTGCTCGCTCGCTTGAAGAAGAACCAGCGTCAGTGCATCACATCGCTTGAGCTGCGTCTTGGGCCCGGCTGGAACGCACCACCCCGAGGATGGGTCGTTAACAACGCGCTTGGACTGGGCGACTGTGTCAACGTGGAGAAACTCATCGTCTTCGTCGAGTGCGACCCGAGCGACGGCATCTTCAAAGGCTTTCGCCGCTCAGAGGGCTTCTACGAGGGTTTCAGCCGCAGGCTTCTGACCGGTGTGATGGAGGCTATGCCCGCTATCAATACGCTCGAGTTCGACGCTTGGCCTAGCGTTAAGAAGAGGGGCGCCATGATGCAAGGCCTACTTGATGTTGCCACCCACTCGGGGCATCACATATGCTGGGGTCCCCAGCGTGGATGGACAGACTCCATGGACGACAATGATAAGGAAATCAAGGACAAGGCTGCTACATTTGATGATGGAATTCCTACGCCCATACCGGGCTTTACTCACAACATCTGGATTTCTGCATGACGAAACGGAACAATGGGCAACAGGCTGGCGTTGGTTGGGTATTGATTGATGTTCTTTTTGCGATCGGCAGGGCATGAAACGAGCTTGGAAGTGGTCCTTCGCGACCACAGTGTACTGTAGCAACGCTATTCATCAATAAAATAGTGCAGTCTCTAAAACGCTCTCGGCATTTGGTGGCATCTCAAAGAAGTCGGCTGTGCATGATTCTATATACTTGCGACTGAGGATCATTTACACTGTCTCTACGTCTCACGCTTGCTGTTTGTGACCATCCACCCAAGCTATTGGGTCCCCAACGCGGCCAACGCATTTCGTAGCTCCTGGACAGCCGTGGGTACGTCCTCAAAGTTGAGCGCAGAGATGGCCCACTTGGCATGTTTCTGAGCTCTCTCAAGGTCTTTGGCCATTGCCACCGGCGGCGGAGTACTCTGGACTGGAGCCGGAACTGGAGCTGGGGCGGGTACGGGGGCCGCCGGAGGAGTGAATACCGGAGCGGTGGGTTGTTGCGGGGGTACTGTTGGCGAAGGTGCGGCCCAGGTGGGCGGTGCCGACGGTTCTGTTGGTGTTGGCCCTGAGGGCGGTGGTGCGAACTGAGAGGGCAGTTTCGTGGGAATTTGGGGTGATGGCTGGGGAGGAATCTGAGAGGAGGCTGAAGGAGGGCCTTCCGAAGCCATACCCGGGATAGATGAAGGAACAGAAGGAGGCTCAATGGGGTGAGATGGTTGGACTGGAGGTGGGGGAGGAACCTGCGGGAAGTAGTCCTCCAGCTGTGGAGGCGGGCCTGGTAGAGGTTCACCACTGTCGGATATTTCCTGGACAGAGGCAGGCTGTGGTGTCACACCCGATGTGATTTGTTGTACATCGGGGTCGTTAGGGTCAAGCTGGTTTCCATCCTCGGTCTCCTTCTCATCTGGCTGATTTGGGTTCGATTCGTTGGGGTCCTTTCCTTCACGGAGGGCCTTGAGAATGCGCGCGGCATTCCACTTGGCAAACTTGATCTTCTGGGGAACCTCAGGTTCGGGTTCGCCCCATTCGTGAAGAAGGTCGAAGAAGGTGGCGGCAGCGTCGAACGTGTCGGCTGTTTGCCTGATACCTGTTAGTTGGCGTTTGGGGTATTGGGGTTCTTGGGGGTTACCCACCTCGTCACCTTGTTGGCGCGCATAGTACGCTCGGCGCGGTCAAAGGTCTGCTGGGCAAACTGCTCGACGTACGCCTTCGCGGCTTCATTGTCTACAATAGAATCGTCCGTGGCATGTTCAACCTTGGTGGCTTCGAGGCGATCGATGAGAGTCTTGGTATAAGCGAAGGCATCGTCACCTGTCGTGTGGAGGCTCTTGCCGACGATTTGATTGACGGCGCGGTATTCGCCTGGGGGAGGGCATGTGAGTCTCAAGGGAATGATGGGGGCGTTCGGGGATATGAGACGAACACCAGTAGGCAATCGCAGGCTTGATGGAGCGAAGCTGGTTGGCGCGGTTGATGAAGCGACTGACTTCGGGGATTTTGAGCGCGGCAGGTAGCGGATCTGCCATCTTGTTTCGAAAGACAACGAATGGATTACTGGAGCGGTTGATTATGTTTACTGTAGCGCCAAAATTGCAGGCTGGTCTTCGTATCGTAGCTTTATCGTGGTGTTCTGGATCGACGTAGGCAGGAGTGAGCGCAGATCAGAATGACGTTTCCTGTGGTTGGCAAGGAGGCAGTGCCACAGAGAATGCCCCTCTTCTACGTCCAGGCAGCTCGCGCCACGGGTGGTTCAACCGATGGGTGGCTCAAGCTTTGGCGGGTTTGGCGGGGGTCCTCGAAGCTCTGGGCCCTGCCATGGGCCGGGTTCCACCGTGGCCTCTTTTGAACAAGACACCCACACCCCATTGTCCAGCCGCCCGGCCAGATCATGACACTTGGCGAAAAAGTTGCCTATATAATGTCTATCTAATCACTCCTTCTACTACTCTATCGATTTTTCACCTTTTCACATTGCTCTCATTCTTTACCTCGCCTTGCATCACGATGCATCATCCCACGCTCGTGGCGGCTCTCACTGCCGCTTTCGCGGCGATCCCATCCGCCCAGGCTGGCATGTACACCAAGTCCTCGCCGGTGCTGCAGGTGGACGCCCGTAACTTTGACAGTCTCATCACCAAGTCCAACTATACTTCGGTACATTAGCCTCTGGAGCATCTCGAACCGAACCAACACGCTAACCAAGCCAGATTGTCGAGTTCTACGCGCCTTGGTGCGGGCACTGCCAGAACCTCAAGCCCGCCTACGAAAAGGCCGCCCGAAACCTCGAAGGCCTTGCCAAGGTAGCTGCTATCGACTGTGACGACGATGCCAACAAGCAGTTCTGCGGGGCTCAGGGTGTCCAGGGGTTTCCCACGCTGAAGACATTCCGTCCCGGCAAGAAGCCCGGGAAGCCAGTCGTGGAGGACTACCAAGGGCCTCGCACTGCCTCGGGAATCACCGACGAAGTCGTCAATAAAATCAACAATTATGTGACTAAGATTACGGATAAGGATATAGACGGCTTTGTGGCTAAGGAGGGACCCAAGGCCCTGCTTTTCACCGAGAAGGGAACCACGAGCGCGTTGTTGCGGAGCATTGCCATTGATTTCCTGGATATCATCAAGGTCGGACAGATTCGCAACAAGGAGAAGGCGGCCGTGGAGAAATTTGGCATTGAAAAGTTTCCTACGTTGGTTCTCATCCCCGCGGGTGCTGATGCGAAGCCTGTCGTCTACGACGGAGAGCTGAAGAAGAAGGCCATGGTCGAATTCTTGAAGCAGGCTGGCCAGCCTAACCCGGATCCTGCGCCGCCCAAGAGCAAGAGCGACAAGAAGAAGGAAAAGAAACCCGAGGAGGAAAAGCCTAAGGCCGCAGAGCCCAAATCTGAGGAGACTTCCGAGTCCTCTTCCACGACCTCCACTGCCGCCAAGACTGCCTCGACCTCGATTCCTATCAACTCAATCTCGTCATACGAGATGCTGCAGGAGAACTGTCTCCAGCCAAATGCCCATACCTGTCTTCTAGTCGTTGTGCCCTCTGAGGCCTCCGAGAAGGGAGAACAGGCTGTGAGCTCGCTTTCTAGGCTCAACGCTAAGTACATCCATGGCAAGAGGCACCTATTCCCTTTCTACTCCCTCCCCTCCCCTATTGCCTCCGAAGCGGGTCTCCGTGATGCGCTCGATCTCAGTGGCGAGGTTGAGCTGGTCGCAATCAACGTCCGACGGAGGTGGTGGAGACACTATGAAGGAGACTTCGGTCTGGCGAGCGTCGAGGCCTGGATTGATGCGATCCGTATGGGCGAGGGCGAGAAGAAGACCCTGGAGATACTTTTTGAACGGACAGGTGAGGAAACCTCGACCACCACGGTCTCCTCCAAGGAGACCAAGGCAACAGATTCGGAGCCAGAGGCCACGACTGAGGCTCTTAAAGAGAGCGGGGACGAAAAGATTGTGCATGAGGAGCTGTAAGTTGGCCCTATCGTTTCGATCATCTGTAAGCAAAGGAAGTTCTGTACCGGTAGGAGTAGCTTGTAGCGTACCATTTGAACTGATCGCTGTTTTGCACATGATACGTCCCAAAGCCGACTGTGACCAATGTGTTGGCGGGGACTATTTTCATTCATCCAGGTCCATGGCCATTGTGTCGCTTCGGCCTACAGCACCCTCACGGATCATCTTGACGCCCTTTTCCTTGATGACACGGTCTAGGAGCTGCTTGACCTGCTTGCAGCCGTCGACACCGACCACCAGCATACCCTCGAGACGGCTGACCTGAACGCGGCTCTCGCACACAAGGACAGCGACTCGATCGGTGGATCCGAGCGTAGCGACAGTCAGAAAAGGCAGCTCCTGCTCTTCTTGCGTGTTGAGGTCGAGCAGCGGGTCGGCGGAGTCGTCACCGGCAGAGTAGGAAGACGTCGAACCAGCGGTGCAGGCGGCAATGTAGTCGGACATGGGGATGCCGGCGTCGATTAGCGCGAGGGTAGCGGCGTTGAGGAGGGCGGCGAGGAGGGAGCCGTCGGAGGAGAGGACGTGCAGGGCGAGGGAGATGGTGGAGTGGGGGAAGAGATGGGTGTGGACGATGGAGGAGAAGGTCTTGGCGATGGTGATTTCAAGTTCCTGGATGCGCCTGTGGTTTGTGTCAGTAAACAGAATATCTGGGGATCCTTGTTCAAAGTCCTCTCACTTGTCGTTTCGGGCTCGCTTCTTGCGGTCGACGGAAGAGAAGCCAGCAATGACGATATTGACGTTGATGGACGCCGTGTCGCGCTGACCAGACCCGCCACCGCTCGTCTGGCCGCGCCGCTGGCCCTGCTGCTGCTCCGACGGGCCTGTTAGGACACACATGACCTTTGTGTGACCCATCTCGAGATACGAGGAGCCGTCGGCGGCGGCCTGGGTTCGGATCTGGGCATGCAGGCGGCGGAGCTCATTCCAGCGGCGCCCGTCGACGCGGAGGAGCGCCAATGAGTACGTTGATGTGTCGAGGGGCATGGTGTCGGTTGGATTCGAAGTAGGTGGAGCTTGACGCTGGTTGTTCCGGCGCTGAAGTTGACAATTGGATGCAAGCCCGATTGGAAATTTCTCGTGATGGTGGTGGGGTCGGCCAGTCCAAGATCTGGCAGCGTGGCTGGAGCTGGTAAATGTGGCTAGCGGAAGCGGTCAAGCCACGTGCTCGTAGGTATAGAAGGCATAACTTTCCAACTGTACGTACTCCGTACTCGTAATAATAATAATTCCTTTTCAGGACAGCCAAGATGTTCAACACTGGTATTTGATATGCCTGATTTGACATTCATATTATCTGTTTTGCTCCCCAACTTCTACTCGTATATTAATTACTGAGCTGGATCAAAATATGCCTTGTTTATTTGACCACCTTTTCCATGGTTAAACGACCACCTTTTTGTCATCAAAATTCCGGATTAACTACAACGTACCTTAAGTACGTACTTAGGTTGTGGTCAAAAATATTGTTCCATTAGATACGGATACATGCCCCGCTAACACCAAGTTGCAAGCAACCTACGTACGTACTTCGTACGTACCTACGATAACATTAACATCGATTAATTCAAACCTCGCAGGCCCCACCAACGGTAGGCTGTCGCAAAAATGTGACGCCGCTATTATACAGCCAGTACCGGGCCTTGTATTGTACGACACAGGCCTTGCAGTCAGAGGCAGAGCGTGATATTTGTAAAAGTGGTCATATAGTCAGAAAGCGTGGTCGTATAGTTAGAAAGGGTGGTCAGATAAAGAGGCATCAGAATACTAGGTAGACGTGTATGAAGTCGGGAGTACAGTGAACTTCTCATCTGGTTGACCAATGAGAGGCAATGAGAGGAAGTTTCTTCAAGCAAGTGGTTGTCGGCTTTGGAAGAACTGGCTCCTCACATCTCCGATCCCATGATCCACTAGTATCACCATCCCTCAACTCCGAGATTCCAGACCTCCCGAAACTCCGTGGTGTTAGTATCTCGCCCGCACCAGGCGCGGAGATATGGACAACCAGTGCCCATACCCGAGAGTTTGCCCCGGCGACACCATGAAATCATGACGAATCATTAGAAATCTCGGCATCTAGCTGCTTCCAAGTGGGTAGCATGCCGAGTATATATAACCTTAGTTTGCGGTCCCGAGTTGAGCTTTATCCTACACATCGCCGGAAACACTAGTCTTTCACAAGGCACCCTCGAGGAGTTTCTGTATCTGCCCTTGCAAGACCCCCACACTAGCGCCATGGCTCCTCTCCCCAAGACCTACAAGGCCGTTGTCCTCCCCAAGGTCAACTCGCCCTTCAAGCTCCAAGACGTTGAGCTTCGGCACCCGGGACCCGGGGAGGTCCTTGTCAAGGTCCGCGCATGCGGCGTCTGCTTCTCCGACGTTGCCTTTGCCGGCGGGGAGTTCGGAGACACCTTCCCCCGTGTCCCCGGCCATGAGATTGTCGGCGATGTGGTCGAGGTTGGCCCTGGTGTCACTCGCTTCTCTGGCGGAGAGCGCGTCGGCGGGCCCTGGCATGGTGGCCATGATGGCCAGTGCCGTCAGTGCTCGCGCGGCCAGTTCCAGATGTGCGACAACGGCGCCGTCAATGGTGTGAGCCGCGATGGCGGTTTCGGCGAGTACACCCTCCTCCGCTCCGAGGCCGTCGTTCGCGTCCCCGAAGACATGGACCCGGCCGAGGTGGCTCCTCTGCTGTGCGCCGGTGTCACCACCTTCAACGGCATCCGCAAGATGCAGGTCGAGCAGGGCAACCTCGTCGCCGTCCAGGGCCTCGGTGGCCTGGGTCATTTGGCTGTCCAGTTCGCCCGCCATATGGGATACGAAGTTGCCGTCCTGTCTTCTGGCGACGAGAAGGCTGCCTTTGCCAAGGAACTCGGGGCTCACCACTACATCAACACCAAGACCACCGAAGCAGCCGAAGCGCTCAAGAAGCTCGGCGGTGCTGCCATTATTGTCCAGACTGCCCCCAACCCCAAGGGCGTCAGTGGCCTGGTGCCTGGTCTAGCACCCGGCGGCAAGCTGCTCTGCCTTGCACCCGTGGGCCCCGTCGAGATCGACACGGTCTCGCTGATCATTAACGGATCCTCGGTTCATGGATGGCCCAGCGGCCACGCGCTGGACAGTGAGGAGGCCATTCGCTTTGCCAGGAATCACGGTGTCAAGTGCCTCATCGAGAAGTACCCTCTTGCCGATGTGCAGAAGGCTGTGGACGACCTCATCGCGGGCAAGCCCCGCTTCCGGAACGTACTGGTGATGGATTAAATGTTGGACCAGTCAGTGCGAAGTAGTTGGTCAGGTGTTAATATTGGGCTATATGGTACCGATCAAGGAAGGATAGCTGGTGTTATTTATATGTGTCGATGTTTGAATAGTTCTGCTGTATCCATAATCCCAGGATGTGATTTTACTAGCAAAAGTGAGCGATGGTCATCAAAATAAAAAAGTTCAAATCATTACACAGACCGACATCTGATTGGAAGGATGAGTAACTCGGCAAGAAGAATTCAATCATTATACAGCCTGTTTATTATTCTAAGGCACATCTATGGCTTCCAACCGCCGGTCCTCTCACGGAACAGACCCTCGGGGTCGAGCTCCATGGCCAGGTCATGGGCCATTTCCGCATCCTCGGGATGCAGCCTGCCAAAGTAGTCCTGGGGGTAGAATGCGTCGTTCATGAACAAAGGAAGGTAGACATTGGCGGGCAGAGATCCGTCCTTCTGCCAGGCGACGATTCTCTCGCGCACGCCCTCGTAGATATCCCGGAGAGCCCTGTCAATCCTCTCGTAGTCGTGCTTGACGGAGAAGCTGAAGTTGAGCTCGATGATGATGCGGTCGACGTCGTCATCAAAGGCCATCAGGTCACCGCCCTTCTGCTTGGCAACCTCGGCGATGCGGCGCGGAAACGGCTGGTAGGCGATGGAGGCAACGACGCCAAAGACATCAGCGACCTCAGAGGTGACATTGCGCCAGTGCTCGTGGATGGTGGGCAACATGGAGACGGCAATGTCGGAAGACGCGTCGGGCATGGGGATGGTTTCGGTGCCAATCACGTAGGCCTGGCCCTTGAGGACGGCCCAGTTGTTGCCGCTGACAAGGTTGTACATGGAGCGCTTCTTACGATTGTCGATGAGATGGGGCACATCGGTGAAGTTCTTGAAGATGTGCGCGGGGGGATTGGGGCCGTTGTAGAACATGAAGATGAACCAGCCGTCGACCAGACCACCACCGGCGCGCTCCTGGGTCGGGATCACAGCAGCCCTGTCGTCGTCGTTGTATTTGACAAAGTCCTGGACGGCCTTGAGCAGCTTGGGCGTGTTCTTCTTGGAGTGGGCAAAGTACATGACGCCACCATAGACGTCGCCCTGCTGGTAGGCCTGGACGGTAAAGGAGGTAACAATGCCAAAGTTGTTGCCGCCACCCTTGAGAGCCCGGAACAGGTCGGGGTTCTTGGTCTCGGAGGCAGTGATGACGGTGCCGTTGGCGACGACCAGCTCAAATTCGAGAACAGAGTTGGCAGCCCATCCGTACTGCTGGGACATGAAGGACAGCCCACCTCCGAGCATGTATCCGCCGACACCGACATTGCCAATACGGCCACCTACGACGGACCAGCCGGATCCGTCAAGGGACTTGGCCAGATCATCCCAGCGAAGGCCAGGGCCGAAGCGAACGACACCGGTTTCGGGGTTGAGGATGACGTGGTCCAGCTGCTCGGTGGAAATCAGGGGGCCGTTGGCAACACTGGAGAAGTAGTTATTGGGGTTGTGACCACCGGACTTGACGGCGAAGGGCTCGTCAGTGGAGGCGCTGAAGTTGGCCCCCAGGACACCGAGGATGACCGACACATCACGGGGCGAGGTCGGGTAGACGATGCAGGAGGGCTTCAGGGTGGCGCAGGTCGAGGACCAGTACTCGTTCGAGGTGGTGGTATAGGAGGGGTGGAAGCGGTAGACGACGTCGACACTGGGGGCCACGGCCTCGATGGTGGAGCAGGTATCGACGGCGGCGATGCTGCTCACCAGAGACAGCCCAACCGCGAGCGACTTGACGATGCGGGACATGATGAGTTCTTACCGACGAGATCGGTTCGGTGCAAGTCCTTGGACGGCCATCATGCTGGGCTCGCGGTGGACTTACACTGACCTATATGTATGTGTGTATCCATCCTCTGGCTTCACCCTTCTGTACGGCCTCCACCCGGATACACCAGACCCGTCCCACGGTCCCTTGCTGTACAATCATGAGTACATACGAGATCATGTAGCCGAAGTGGTTTCCAAAAAAGCACGCTACGGATACCCAGGGAGGAAATTGGATCATTTGGACGGTCAGGCGAGCCGTGACTTGAACGGATACGACCCCGGTCGAACCATGACAGCCCCGTTCAGCCCCGTTCAGCCCCACCCCCGGCATTTGCGTAGCCTGTTGTTTTCGTTAATACCAAGGTCCCTTGCATCCCGAGGCCCCGAGGCACTGAGGAGTCACGACGGCTGTCCAGGGCCTCGAGGCTGGACGAGTCGGATACGGGGATCCATACTGCACCGGATACATCCCCCGATCCACACGGACACGCGTGTCAGGTGGAGCGAGAAGCAGAACAAGTCACCATTGCGTTCCCCCCTCGCGGAGTCGTCGCCGTTGAACAAGCACTGCCAGATCCCCGATGGCACCACTTGGGCACCAAGATGGAGCGGGGCCCGCGGAAGCCATCTTCTCTAGGCTCTAGCGCTCGCAAGCAATGCCCTCCTTTTTATCTTTGACAGCTCGTCATTCAGGACGAGTGGAGATCAGAATGGGGGGAAATCCCGCCCAATTGCCGTTCCTGTGAGGGGGGGGGATACGGATATGGAAGATCAGTAATATGCCTGGCCAGTACCGGTTAGAATGGCCAGGAATCAAGGCCTACTTCTCCATTAATGAGGAAGGCAGCCGCCCAGTGATTGGTTGGAGCATCAGCAACAATGCATGGCAGAGACCAGGGGAGGGTGTTGAGAAAGCGCCAAGGCTCATCCCACGCTTGGATTGCCCAGTTCATCCATCCCCAACCCAGCGGACATTTGCGGCTGTGGCCGACATGACAGCACTAGTACGGTACTCCGTATACGCACCTCCTACACAGTACCATGTACATGGGCATTTCGAAAGCAGCGTCGGGAGATGCACCGCGTGGGGGGGACAAGCCAAAAGGAATGATGACTGCCAAGATCTATGCAGCAAGTAATAGGATATGCATCAACAGATCAACCATCACACATTCATCAATCTTCGGAGCGCCCAACCCGCTGAAAAGGGGAGGCGGTGGGACACTGAAATGGCACGCGACTTGTTGGTGAAATTGGGTGCAGGAACCCGAGTCGCCGATCACTGGTCAGGGAACCACAAGTCCCATCCATGCTCGCTCCTTCGAGGTTGTCCAATGTTCATCGGCAGTTTGTCGCCCTCCGAGATGCCGTACGTACGGTGTGTCCCGTAATACTACGCAGGAATGCAATAGGGCCGCCGTGCTTGGATGGCCGTACGAGGACTCGTACGACGTCGTCCACACCGCGCTCGGCTTGCCTGCTGCGCCGTATGCATACATGATATGCAGCGGAGCAGATCAAAGACACACATACACATCTACATAATCGTACACTCTGGTAGGTGGTATACACACGTGTAGATGTGCCCATCTGGCCGGAAACCTCCTAGTCGCGCGCGGGGTGATACTACCTACCTTGGGGCAGTAGAAGGATATGGAGTACAGAGTAATACGTATTACTTGCAAGCCCGTCAGTCCATCAGTGCCAGAGCACAAATTGTTCTGGCGGTCATACAGAAAGTATTCCGGATACGAATGCTTCATCACACTGCCTTGGCGAGCTGCCATGTACGGTCTTGTGTTTTTATTACTTGACCAATGGCGTTGGGCACCGTCCTCCTCGGCTTGGTGTATCCGTAGCCGTCCATGCATCGCCGTGACCGCCGTTGTGCTCCGCGCTGGCCTAATTGGTAGGTATTATGGTTGGTTCCCCGCAGCACTATGTACTACATAGTACATACAAGATCTTCACCACACAGCAATTGACGGGTCCGAGGCTGCCGCTCGTGCCGGAGCCGAAGCAGCTTCCTTTGCCTTCCTTTGCCTTGTTGGTTGCGACCTTGCGACCCTAGCGGCGCTTGCGACCTCGTGCCTCCGTGTTCCGCTGGCCGTATGCAGATATTAACGGTGATCGCATCTTCAGCCCCAGCTAAATCGATTTGAATGAGCCTCTTGCCATACGTCATACTCGCAAATAATTCAATTTGGTTCCCTTCGCCCGAGTACCTATCCCTTTTCCAGAGAGTTGCTCGACTGTAATGTGACCATGGACCCGAAGAGTTGCGACTCGCAGACGGCATTGATATTCCTCGAATAAGACAACTGAGCCAATTGTGAACGAATCAGTTCGTCGTCAGGGCCTTGTCAAGGTGCCACCAGAGTAAAGATCACAAGGACATCTAGACTCTGAGTCAGGAACGCCCGCACCCTTGGCAGCCTCATCCCCGTGGCCAGGGAAACAAGATGCGCCAAGGCGCATACGGCCCATAACCCGTGCTTTCTTTTTAATATCAATGAACAGTGTTTGCCGCTGGGATGTTCAATTGTATAATTGTACATCACACGATACTACTACCGCTGTTATCAGGCACATGACTGGGACATCAGTAGTACATGTACTTGGCCATCCAACCCACATGGCCAACACGAATCATCCTCAAAGATTCCCCCCTTGCATCCGGGGAGCTCCAACCCGATCGGTACGGCCCGGTGCTGCCGGAAGTCAAACGAGACGTTGCATTCTGCGAGGGGGGTATTCCCGCCAGCACATACCATGTACACTTGAAGGACTCCTACGAACAATCTGTGCCTCGTGATATAAATTCACAACAGGTGGAGGCGTAGCGCCTCCACGTCCCAGCAAGTCGTGGCTGCGTGAGACGATTCGGTAGCCGCCTTAGTGACCAGCATATTATCCTCAATACTTAGTAGTACCTACTGTATGTATTCGCAAGAGTACGGATACTTCTCACCCTCAACCCGTCCGTTGGTTGCATCGCAAATCCATTGGCCCCCGACCCATAGTTTCCAAGCCAGCTGATAAGAGATGCCAAGAACTCAATAGTCGCCTATCCCAGTCATCTCACAATCTCCTTTCCCGTCCCAACGCACTTACAGGAGCCCTGGTTCAGTAATCAGTCTAGCTGGAAGTATGGCTCCACGGGGGCCACAGGGTGCACTCTGTCGATATGAACTTTCACTGTGCTATCAGAATCCCAAGGACAGTAAGTTCTCCTCGACTCGTTATTTCCTATCCCGTAGTCAAACGGCGTGGGGTCTACGGATGGGCCGGCAATGCCCAGCATCATCCCGAATGTGGGTCCTCCGGCCCCGGCACTTGTCAAACCTCGGCACCACCTCAAGAGTTTCCCGGGCGCCTAGCCAGACGTGGAATCAAAGGAGATAACATCAACATGGTGAATTAAATATTAAGTTTTCCCGCATCGCTAAATAAGACTTAACCGAGAGATATCTATAGGGTATACATCAACGTTCATATGGGTATTATAATATTAGTCGCGGCTGCAAAAAGGGCGCCTCGTCGACACGCACAACCACACGCCCCGACTCGTCCAGCCTCGCGCCCTTGTCGGATATGGGCGTCGACTTGCGCGTGTGCGCCACCTCCTGCCTGCTCACGCGAGCGTCGTCTTCGGGGATCCACAGGATGGGCTTGGGCATCCAGACCTCGGGCGGGAAGTAGGTCGCGCGCGGGTCGTTCTCGTACGTGGGCGGCTCGTCGGGCAGCGTCATCAGGTGCTTGCGGATGGCGATGAAGTCGTCGTGGATGTGCGGGTTGAGCCATCTGGTGAAGAAGTTGGGCTTCGCGTCCGGGTCTGGGTCGCGCAGCCGCAGCTCCGTGGGGAGGTCGAGGCTGAGGGACTGGACCTGCTTCTTGGTGGCCTTCTTGAGCCATGTGCCAAGGACGGAGCCGACCGTGGAGCGGACGGTGCTGGCGCCCTCGAGGGCCCTGGTACCAGTCTGCTCGTGCGTGACTTCGTCATCGCTGCCCGGCCCGAGGTCGTCATCCTCGTCGCCAAAGGCCTGCTCCTCGTCGTAGTAGCTGTTGGCCGCCCCGTTCGCCGCGGCGTCGGGGTCATTCTCCCGTGCCCTCGCTGCCTCTGCCGCCAGCCTCTCCTCCTCCTGGATCTCCTCCTCGAGCTTAAGCGTCTGCGGCAGATTGTGCAGCAGCGGGAAGATGGCCTGGACGAGGGAGAAGTGGACCAGCGCCGTGACGACGAACAGCAGGATCATGAGGACGGCCGGGCCGGTAGCCTCGTTGACGAAGAAGAGACCGATGAGGCAGAACTCAGCGAGGTACATGCCCACGGTGAGATGCATGAGGGCCCGCGGGTAGAAGAGCCCCTTGGTGTCTAGGTCGGGCTGGATTACAAAGATGAGGTTGTATCTCCAGATGATGTGCGTGAACGACATGCCCAGGGCGGCAAAGATGAGGATCACGGGCGCAATGACGGCGTACGCGAGAGCAATGACGCCCAGGTTCTCAAAGACGGGAAAGTCTCTCCCCCAGTGGGCAGGGCGCATAGTGTGCCACAGGCGGTAGCGCGTGCGAGGCATCTGGGCAATGTAGCCGAGGAGGCCCTGTCGGAGCAGCTCAAAGGGCTGCAGGACGGCGGTGGCGGCATTTGCCAGGCACTGGATGAGGATGTAAGAGATGTAGAAGTTGGACGCCTTTGGGAGGTTCTCGGCGAGCACGTCCTTGGCGATCATGGGGTTCCCTAGGATCTTGAAGACGACCGAGGAAGCGGCCGAGGTGAGGGTCGTGATCAGGAACACCTGGACGACCTGGAAGGCGAAGTAGGCTGTCTGGGTAAAGAGCTCGACCATGTTAAGGGACGGCACACCGGCGAAGCGGGCGCATCCTGGGGTCACGTTAGCATTTCGGTGTGGCCAGGTAGCATGGGACCGGGGGTTGGATGATACGTACGCCGTAGAAAGATAGGCACCAGGGCCATGAACATGGACAGAGCAACAGGAGGCACGAAGCCGCTTAGGAATCCCAGGATGGGCTTGGGCAGCTTTGTCACCCACCTGAGGAAGGGGAAAATGTCGGCCATCTCGGAGACGTTGGAGATCATACCGACAATCAACGACGGGATGGACCAAAAGATGATGGCCGCCACGATGAGGCCGAGCATGGCAAATCTGCGGATGATGCGCTCCCACCACTTCATCCTCAGGACATCCCAGACCACCTCGTCAGGGCATACGCCCAGCAGTCGCGGTGCCATGTGCAGAGGCAGATGGTGGGCGACGACTTGGTGAGCAGCCTGGGCGGCCTCCTGGGTGTCGAACTCGACAAAGGCGGCAGACAGCGTGTTGGACGTCTTGCAGTGGGGGCTCCTGAGGCGCTTCCGGATCTGCGCAATGCTCTTGTTGAGCTCCAGCAGACGCCGGCGTGTCCACCGGATGGTGTCGATACGGCGCCCATAGTTCGCGATGGGCCTGTGGTAGGGACGGGCCTCGGCGGGAAGATACTGGGCCGCTACGGATCCACGCACATCCGGGAGGTCGACATTGAGGCCGTAAGGATGCGTGTATCTCAACTCGTCGGACGAGGCCGAGCGCGCGTCGTCGTCCCTTTCGTTTCCCCCCACAACCTCCAAGGTGCTGGCCGTTGACCTGGGAGAATCAGAACCACGCGAGCGCCCCGGCTCTGAATCAAGACGATCGCCACGGTCATCATTAAGCTCCGTCTGCGTGGTTGGAACCGAGTCGGTACGCCCATTACCTTCCTCTGTCTTTTCCACCTGTGTTTGCGACGCAGTCCAGCCGCCGCTCGCCGAGTCCTGACCTCTCGCTTGCGCCTTCTTCAGCTGCTTCCGCCGCACGGCGTTTGCGTTCCTGATGAGCTCAATCTCGGCCTTTTCCAGGCGCAGCGCCGTCTGCTCCCGCTCCTTGACCAGGTTGGCGAGGTGCTTCGAGGTCCGCGGGAGCCAGATGCGCTTGACCGAGTCACCGTAGAGCTTGCGGATGCGCGCTTCATCGAGGTAGCGCCGGGGGACGCTGGTGAAGAGGACGGTGCGGGAGGACAGGCGCTGCGAGTAGTAAGGTGAGGACAGGTACGCCTGGCGCATGTTTACATAGTAGATGGATTCGCGGGCTATAGTAAAGAGGACGAAGCCTGTTGTCCCAGCTAGTTAGCCTCCGACGGCGAGGAGTAGAGAGCCACGACTCCAAGGATGAGAAAGAAAAAAACTCACCAAATAGCACCCACGCCACAGCAACGTTGGCGAATAACCTGTCATGGTCGAGGATGTTGCCCATAGTCAGGGCCTCGAGCTCAGTGTTGCCCTTGCCACCGGTGAGGTGTAGGGGGAAGAGAATGGGCCATGTGATGAGGCATCCGACAAAGCAAATGTTGCGCAGGACCTTGATGAAGCGCAGGAAGAAGAAGCCGTCGAGGGAGCCATGGTTCAGCACCACGGTATCGGGAATGCGAAAAAAGGGCACGACCCAGTTGAACCAGCCGTCGGGCAACTCAGGTGTGGGCGCTCTGAGGTCGAGTTAATCGGACATTGCGCTTCCATGTTACTACTGGTGGCATCAACACTTACTCGGGGGCTTGCAGGGCCGGGATGGTGCGTGGGGCGTAGACCCGATGGCAGCGACGGCGTGCAATGAAGAAGATGATGAGGCAGACGGCGACATAGACGACGATGGGGATGAAGGTCGAGCCCAGCTTGGACAGAGAGGCGCTTTTGTTGCCATTGGAGCTGATGGTGCCACCGCCTTCTGAATCATTGCGTGAAGCACCGACTCTGGGGTCATCATCCTGGTTCTAGTCGGGGGGGTCAGTGAACGTCACCACGCAGGCAGGAGGGAGAGAGGCTCTTGTGTCCACTCCCCCAGGAAGACGCACCATCAATTTGTCGAGAAAGTCCTGGAAGCCCCGGGCTTCGAGTGGAGCGGCGGACGCCATAGCAGCAGCCATTAGGCCGTTAGTGACCCTCGCGATCGAGCTTAAACTCGTTCAGCAGCTACTCGTAGAAGGCCCGTGTTGGGCGGCGGGAGAGACGTTGAGGCGCCAGCTGAACTGAGAATGCGTGTGGGACGGGACAGAGACTCGGGACAGAGACTCGGGACAGAGACTCGGGAGAGACCAGAGGCCAAAATCAACAAGGCGTTGGTGGTGTTGGCTTCGCCAGCACGGATGGAGGCAACTTCCCACTCATGTCGACACACGAGTACAGAGTCGTCGTGAGCTGGCAGCATCTGCAAGGAGCAAGACACGCAGACGGTAGACCGCGAGCGCCAACCCGCGCCGGAGAGAAAAAGCACTTTTCGTTGCGCCAGTGACCAGCCTCTCGCTGATGAGGCTCCACCGCCGTCCAACGACGACTTTTCAGCTGGGCACAGCTCATGGCGCTTTGCTTTTTTCAGATCTCCCGGCCCCGCCCATGCACGAGGTGCCGACTGTTCATGGACTCATGGACTCATGGACTGGTCGAATCGGGAGGGGAACCTGCGACTCCGGGACACGCGGTGGCGCATCATCTCATAAATTAAGGCGACCATGATCCATGATTCATGCCAGCCATTGCTTGCTGCCGATGCAGAGATCTTAAGATTTAAGAACAGCATTGGGCCTCCTTGGTCAGGGCGTCGGGCCGCGGGATCACCTTAGCTTCAGGGGTCCCCAACAGCGAATTAGGTTAGGATTGCCAAGTCGATCGGATGGTGGAGACGAACCCACCACATTAGTCTGGCTTCAGGGCTTGCTTCCCCAAGATCTTTGGATCTACGGATAGTACGGAGTACGGAGTAATAGTATCATTATAACATTCCATTGCCCATACAGTTATTGTTCAGCACCTGTACACATACGAGTATGAGTACATGTTAGTTGTCAGCCAAGGGCACTCGGCACTTGACCTCATGTTATACGACTGGCTTACCAGTATTATTCCTCTTTAGGGGTTGGAATCAATCGCCAATCACCAGGTATTGGAGCCCGGCAATCAAAGTAATATTCAAATTCCCCAAAATAATTAGAGGCGAAGAGGAGCGACACCAGTCCAATATTTAGCTTTATGACATCTTTGATATCGCCCTTCTAAAGCTGTCAAATACATTATTGATTGCCTGTGGCTTCCATTGATGGATACCCGGCGTGGTGCAGTTCATGTTGTCTGGTTTAGGGTAGGTACTATTGGTACCAGTGTCGTATCGCGCGTATATCGACAGAACGACAACCGTGCGGATACCTCCCCTGGAAGATTTCGTCTCCATAAGAGATCGGTGACGACTCTTACAAGTTACTAGGTCTGCCCGGTCTTTGACTGGACCACCTTTGCACGGCGACAAATGTCAGGATTTTAAGTCCGCAAATGTCGTAATCTCCGGGCTCTCTGTCTCTCGCGGAGTTGCGGAGCGCGGGGGTAAATGCTAGTAAGAGCTGCGCTATCCGTGTGAAGTAACACCTCACAGTCTCACTGTTCTTAATACTCAAAACTCGGGGGGGATGATCATAAAGACTCATATTATGCCAAGCGAGGCTTACCAGATTGGGAGCAATGAGTACACATACTAGGCGATTCTGACAAAAGGACGCCCGAAACTCCGATGGTCAACGACCCTGGGCGCCATGGTCCAGTTCAGTCATAAAAGGGCGGGTTCTGTTTCTGTTTCTATTGTACTCGTAGGATGGTAGCTAAGTTGGGCTAGACGGCAATAGCAACAACACAGCCTCCAGAACTTGGGCCGGAAGTCATGACGGGCGAACGACAATGACGAGAAGCGGATGATAGAGTCGACTCATACTCCGTAGAGCGGGGGAGTCAATTGGAAGACGAGTTGACGACATCAATTGCGCCACTCGACGCGATGGTCGTGCCTGCCCCCGAAGAACCAACAGCATGGTCAAGCCACGGTGGAGGGGAAACTGCGCCCCAAGACAACATGAAGGCTTGTTTCCCCTCCTCGCCAGCCTCAGAAGTCTCAGCATCTTACCCGTGTCCACTTGTTCAGCCTTGTTTAACGGCATGCAGATGGGCTTAGACATCCTCAGACATCACCATGGCCCCGGCGGCCATCCACCACGACGTCCAACCGCCCACGGCCTGGTCAGCGGCATCATTTGGGCCATGGCCAGCAACTGCAGTACGAGCATCGCTTTCTGCTCCTCTTTTGGCCTCTCCGTGACGGCCATCTAGTGCCTGCTCAGAGTCGCCCAACTCATCGCTGGAATGTTAACCAGGCGCACCTGACGTACCGTTATCTTTGTTTAAAATTGTCGACTTGGCGGACCGTCCGTTCGGGCGCGTCTTTGGCCATAGTTTTGTCCCGGCCGCGTCGCGAGCCTGGGCCGTTCGGTGACTTCGGTCGCATCCAACACTGTCTCGCCCCGTCCCCCAGCGGCAGTCGTTGACTCGCATTGGTACCAACGGAATATCGTTTGGGGGCCCGGCCGCTTTGACACTCGCGGTGGCAACTGCAGCGGTCGGAAGAGTCCATCAGGAATGAGCCTTGGCCTTTGAGGGACCCCGTATTACCGGAGCAACACCCTGGAGCGTCCTTCCGAGCTGCGCGACGATGATGACGACGACGACGACGACGACGACGACGACGATGATTGTGAGAAACCTCACGGCTCACTCATCAGCACGAGGAAATCTCAATTTCCATTACGTGCTGAGCCGAGTCTGGCCATTTGTTCCCCGTGGGGAAGATGCTGCGCTCAGACCTTGTTGGAGTAATAGTATTACCTACTGAACGTGGTGCCAAGGCTCGCCTCACGCGCTCGGCACGGGTTCCCTCACTCCTCGTCACATGCTCGAATAATGCTGCCACATTCAACAGGAGACCTCGCACCGTACAGGATCCTATACCCGTACAGCAATGAATCGAATGCTGGGCGGCAAAGTGGCCAGACAACGAACCGGCGTCCGGAAAGACGCGGCTTCATGGCTGACGGGGATTGGCAGGTTGGCACCACCTCCTAAATACGGCCCATCAGCTGGACAGACTGGGTTAATCTATCAAACAAGGTTACAATCTGGAACCGATTGGGGGAGGTGATGCAAAATCCGGAAGGGTAAACCCAGCCAATTGGTGAAGCTCCAGAGGACTGGCTACGGCCACGAGGCAAGGTCCCGGGTTGATGGCATGCCGCACGCTTCCTGCTTGTGCCGTTCGATACTAAAGTACGTACTATTGGGTTGCAGGTTGGGGGGCCGCGTTGGGGGGCTGATCGCTACAAGTAAAACAGCCATTTGGCCAACCAGTCAACGACTCAACACGGTTGCATCCGCGGACAAATCATCGGTGCCTCTTGGTCGTTCCGCGCGCGCAGCTGATAACGAGGTTGACAATGGCGTTGGTCGTTGGTCGGGCTGACTTTGATCAAAGTCGTGAACCAAGGTGCACAGAGCGGCAGAGGTGGTCCCCCAAAAGTGCCCTGCTCCCTCTCTCTCTTCCCCAAAGGTCTGGTCACTCTGGTGAACTATACGTGCCAAGAGGTGCAAAGGTTCCTGTGCAGCGTTGAGGGCGCTCGAGAGCCGGCTGGGCGCTGCAGTATGGCCATGGCATGCTCTGCAATTGGCATTTCGGCTGCTGTGGCGTTTCGAAACAACAAAATGCCACTGACCAGCGACAACCAACGGCAGCCAACGGCAACCAACAACGGGCGACAACGTTGCGCTAGTCGGTGGACGCTGCTCTGGACCGGTTGACCCTTGAGACTTGTTTATCGCCGGGAATGCTCTGATAGTCATAATGGGCATCACACCATCTGGTGAGATGCAGACGATAGAACCAGTTTTGCTGCCAGAACTTCACAGGGAACGGGCGCAGGAACTTCCTTGGAGGCTCGGGCATTAGCGACATGGGCTCAGATGCACGGCACAGCACACGGATGATTACCCATCCGCCACTTTTTGTGCAATAGCGCAATAGCGCAACAGTCTTGGCTCGGGTGATGCTGGGCGGGGGTTGCTTTGCTTCTATAGTGCTGATGGCTGCACCGCTATTGATACCTGTTGCCTTCCCGATCCCTCTCGAGAATGTGAGCTGCTCGTAATATACGAATACTACTCGTATTATCCGTACTCGCCAGAGGGGGAGGTAAGACACGGGTGCGCTGGGGGTACTCTTGCTGGAAGGATTTGCCGTCTAAAAGAACCAGTGGCGCCGCGGATCTGGGGTGGACGTTGGAACCACATCCCGGATGGAGTAGGTAATTGGTAATGGGCAAACCGCGGTGGTGGCGCTTAGGCCTGGTCGCTGGTCGCTGGCCCAGGCGCGGTGGTGCCCTGACTGGCATCATTGATGGCATCAATGTGGCAATGTCACAATCATGATCGATAATACCTATCCCCGGACCCTGGTATTATTGTCGAGATATGTCGAGTTGGAGATGGGCCATTGGGGGCCAAGGTTCTGGGAGTCTTGGACTTGGTCGTCGACCAATGCCCATCCACCCACATGGACTTTTTGTTCGAGCCCTGATCGGACGGGGTCTGGGACCCGCATATTGAGACGGCATCCGTGGTTGTCACTGGCAGATAGACGGACTTCTCGACTCTGGTGGCGTGCTGGGAGATCCCTGGAGGCTATACTGCTTCGGGAAGCTCCTTGGCGGCCGGCCCTCCTCCCATCTCCCCCCCCATCTCGTCTGGGGCGCCAGCGAGTGGCAGAAACGACCCCCCCTTGAGATAGGGAGGTCAACGACATCCAGGGAGGTCAAGGGAGGTCCAGGGAGGCCAAGGAAGGTCAAGGCGCCCCAAGCGAGGGGAACAGTGTCACAGACTCGCAACACGGGCCTGGGGGCCGCTCTGGAAGAGGTCGGCGCCACCCGCCGAACGCCCAGCACTAGCCCCGGCAGCTGGGCTGGAAGGCTAGCAAAGGTCCCCAGGCCAAGATATGGGCAGTATTTCCTGATTGAGTAGTAGATTGAGTTCTCACGAAGCCCTGGCTGCAGGGTCTCTTGGCTGGCTCTCCTGCCCATTATCCATAGAGGCAGCTCTGCTGAACGACCGCCATGGCCCTTCCGCCATGTGGTGTCGCATCTGTCCACCGTGCCGTTGCGCGCTCCACACTAAGATCTGGGCGGGCAGGTGGCCAGAAATCGTATATTACTATCACGGCCCTGCCACGAGCCCCCGTCCGTCCTCTTCTCTCTCCAGCGTTCCCGCCTCTGAATATCCTCTTGTCGAGTCTCAACCGACACAGGAGCCGCCATGGAGGTCAACAAAGCCCCGCCCTATGAGGCGCGTGAGGCCACTCAGAACGAAACCGAGAAGATCGCCCTGGACGAGAAGGCTCCCTCGATTGACATCAAGTCGGATATCTCTGATGATACCGACCCTGTCATCACCGACCTCTTCACCAGCTTTCCCGACCTCAAGGGCGTCGAGCCCGAGGAGAACCCTCTGACCGTTCGTGCCGTCCTCATCGGTATCGTCCTGGGCTCGCTCGTCAACGCCTCCAATGTCTACCTCGGTCTCAAGACGGGTTTCACCTTCCCGGCCACCCTCTTTGGTGCCATCTTTGGTTATGGCTTTGTCCTCGTCCTCACCAAGTCCTTCCCTATGATTCCCTACCTCGGCGACCGATTCGGCCCCCAGGAGAATAGCATTATCCAGGCCTCTGCTACCGGTGCCGGTGGTCTCTCGGGTCTCTTCGTTGCCGGTCTCCCCGCCATGTACCAGCTCGAGCTACTCTCCGATGACCCCAAGAAGGACTTTGGCCGCATCATCACCATCACATTCGTCTCTGCCTTCTTTGGCTTCTTCGCCGCCGTGCCCCTCCGCAAGTTCTTCGTCATCAACGTGGCCCGTGAGCTGAACCTCGTCTTCCCCTCGCCTACCGCTACCGCTATGACTATCCGCTCTATGCACGCCGTCGGTAGCGGTGCCGCCGACGCCATCAGGAAGATCAAGGCCCTTGGATACTCTTTTCTCGGCGCCTTCCTGCACATCATCGTCTCCCAGTACGCTGATGGCATTCTCCATAACTGGCATCCTTTTACCTGGTTCTATATCTGGAGCGGCTTCTCCAACGGTGCCATGGCCCCGGAAAGCTGGGGCTGGTATATCCAGTTCACCCCTGCCTTCTTCGGCTCCGGTATTCTCGTCGGTCTCAACGCTGCCATCTCCTGGTTCGGCGGCACCTTCGTTGCCTTTGGCATCATCGGCCCCATCCTCGTCCACTACGGCGAGTGTGCCGGTGTCCCCCAGGGCGAGCCGGGCACCAAGTGGGCCAGTTACATCAACTATAACAGCATGGCTGGCATTGGCACGGAGGGATGGGTCCCCTCCCCCCGTTATTGGTTCCTCTGGCCCGGTGTCATGGTCCTCATTGTCTACTCGCTCATCGAGTTCCTCATCCACTTCAAGATTCTCTACACCGGTACCAAGATTGCCATCCGCGAGACTGCCGCCTCGCTCAACGCCAGGCTCCAGGCCAAGGGCAAGAGCAGCCCCTTCCTCGAGAGGCAGGCTGCTAAGGCTGTCGACGAGTCGGTTCTGGTCGAGGACTTTGCCCCTCCGGAACAGCAGGTGCCCGTGTGGGTCTGGCTTTCTGGCACCGCCGTCTTCATTGCCGTCACTGCTGTCGTCTGCAGTGTTCAGTTTGAAATGAACGCTGGTCTTGGTATACTCGCCTGCATCCTCGGTCTCATCTTCGCCTTCCTCAGTATCTATGGCGGAGCCGTCACCGACTGCACTCCTCTTACTGCCTCGGCCAAGGCTTCCCAGCTCGTCTATGGTGGTATCACCCAGAGCGGCCACTCCGTCCAGAGCGCTCAGCGCATCAACCTGTTCGCTGGTAACATTGCCTCGGGTACCGCCGATGTTGCCACCAGTCTCGTCTCCGATTTCCGTATCGGCTTCCTGCTCAAGACGCCCCCCAAGTTGCAGTTCTACGCCCAGGGCCTTGGTTCTATTGTTGCCATCTTCCTGGCCCCCGGCATCTTCGTGCTCTTCATGTCGGCTTACCCCTGCGTGTGGAGCCCCGATCATGCCGATGATAAGTGCCCCTTCATGGCCCCCTCCGTCTTCGCTTGGAAGGCCGTTGCCGTCGCTGTCACCGAGCCCGACCTCCCCATCCCGTGGTCGTGCGGTATCTTCACCATTGTCATGGGTGTTGTTGCTGCTGCCCAGGCCCTGGTCAAGAACTTCTACCTTACCGGCACCCGTGAGAAGTACCGCAACTATCTCCCCAACTGGATGTCCATTGGTGTCGCCTGGGTTCTCGGAGCCGACTCCGGCTATGCTAAGTTCGTGCTCCCAAATCCCCCCCCAGATAACACTCTCTTTGCTAACCTCGTCTTCTAGCGCTATTCTCTTTGGTTCCATTACTGCCTGGTGGTGGAGGAAGTGGTTCAAGAACAACTTTGACATCTATGCCTTCTCCGTGGCTGCTGGTCTGATTGCTGGCGAGGGTCTTGCTGGTGTCATCAACGCCGCCCTGGAGCTGGGTGAAGTTAGCGGCGGATACTACGGTACCACGGTCGCGCTCCCTGGATATTAATTGAGTGGGTTGACTGGAGGTTGTGTGTTGGGGGCTGGGTGTGTTGGCTATAGGGGTTGACTACTATGATATCCTGCAATTGAATAAAAACTTGATGTTCATTGCTGTTCTTAACAATTGGCATGAGCGAACCAAGAAGAGATCGTAATAAAGATGTTGTCTATCCCAAGACTTGGACTTGCTCTCCATCCCAGCGATCTAAACGATCACTTGTTGCTCTGCTCGGGCATGCTCCTGCCCACGCGAAGGCAGCTGAGGCGATGTGATGAAGAAGATGATGGATTGGGAACAGGTTGTAAAAGGTCGTCCCGTGTGTACATGCACATTCGTGTCCTATCCTGGATCAATCGTTCTTGCTCCTTCGCAAATGGGACGGTAAGAATTATCATGGCCTATTTCCTCAGTGCATAGCTTTCAACTATTCAGTCGGAGAATATCAATGGCTTGCAAGTACTCCTAGGAGTTCTCGGAGCATGTCAAGTGCGAATGTAGAGTGGTTTCCGTCACTCCATATGATCTGGGCAACAACTAGTTACCACTCTCGTCACACCACTTCTGGATTCAAAAACATGCCTACTAGAGGGCGTACCTTGCGTAGCTGGACGGACGCTCAATCAGACTGACCTCGATGTTGCTGCAGTTGTCTGTATATTTCTCTGGTCGAAATCTGAATCTTACCTATACATGAAGAATCTTTTCTCGAGCACAGCCGCCTCCTCTGTCCAATACGGGCTGGCCACAGGGGTATAGTCGACAGGTTCACCATCTTTGCTATCGACACGGCTTCTGTCTCGCCGCAAGCCAGGAACAGATTTAGAACGTTGAGAATTGATTACCGGTAGGATCTAAGTTGGAAAGAATCCTCACGGAATATCGCAGTTTTATTCTTCTTCTCCTTCTTCTCCTCTTTGTAATTCTTGAAGTAGGGTAGACCCGGGTGTTGCTCACTGCCGAGTTACAGTAATGTCCTTAAAGTCGGCAGAGTCCAACACTGGCTCCCCCTTTCCAAACGAGTATACCCCGTACATGGCCCCCGTGAAAGCGCCGCCGATGGGGGGATAGAACGTCAAATCTTCAGCCGACACTTCAAACTCATGTCGGATCTCGCCTGCAGTCAGGACCAGGAGATACTTTGTCGCATGGCAGTGGACCTCAAGCTTGACTATCTGGCTCTGCAGGTCTTCATCTAGTGTGACCGGATAAGAAACCTAGACCTGGGTGAGTGGAATGAACCATTTTAAAAGGGGGAGAGATCTCACATTGATGACTTGCGCTCCGGGTTGCCTGACTGGGATGCGGCAAACGATAGTCCGCTGCACCTTTCCATCCACAACACGTACTCCGGCAATACCAATGGATGCATACGAGAAGCTGCTCCACCAAAGAACTAGTCCCGCTTCGTACCCTAACCTGGTCGGATGGAAATTCATCTCGGCCGTAAAGGTCTCACTGTAGGAGCATTGCTTCCGCAGGAGCATCGATGGGCTCTCTGGGCTAGACAGGTTGTAGCATCCACCGTAAAGACGGAGATATCCGGGGCGTTCGGTGAGTGAATAGAACTTCTTGAGGGGTGTTTCTGGGACATAATGTTAGTCGATGTCGCAAACCACCTGCGAGAAATTCGGCTGTCTCTACATACGCTTCTGATACCAGCCGAGCTCTAGGTCAGGCTGGTCCAACGCTGCTTTCCAAAGTGTTGAGGGCTCGGAATCGGCATCTTTGACAATATGACGTCTTCCAACGGTTTGAAGCGTGACATTGTTGCCTTGGTTAAAGATGGGCCAATCGTCCACCCAGTCGACCAGGACGAGAAATGTTTCCCTTCCTTCATGATGGACATGCGAAATTAGCCCCCCAATTCCAAATTCGCCTTGGATAAACATGTCACTCACCAAGCTGAGGCTCCAGCCATTTGTCCCCGTCTCGGATAGGTCTCACACCTAGGAGGACTGCCCACCAGTTCCCCTCACCGTCTTCGAAGATATCGGCATGTCCTGTCCTCTGGACCTCCTCATCCGGGCCATTGTACCACAGTGGCTTCCCGGTGCCCTCCCATGGACCCAGAGGACCATCTCGGCAGCGGAAAACCCACTCCTGATGGCCAGCTTCCGTGCCTCCCTCGGCGGTGAAGAGATAGTACCAGCCATTGCGCTTGATGATGTGCGAACCCTCGGCGATTCCATGAGGGGATGTGCGAATCACCTCTGGAGGGGTCAAAGTTCGCCCGGTCTGTAAATCGATCTCGGAGATGTGGATAGCGAAGTCTTTCTGTTTCGGGCTCGGTGGTCGGCGGGCTAGCCGGTGTGTTGTGGACAGGTATACCTTGTTTGTGGCATCGTCCCAGAAGAGCTATCATTCGGTTCGCGATTTAGATTCTTGGCAATTAATGGTTGGAAAAACATACGTCTTGATCGAATCCGGGATTATCGAAGAAGATGGGGTCGGACCACGCGTTATCGTCCAATATGTTGTCGGTATACACATAAAAGCCACGAGGGAAGATTCGTTCCTGCGACAATCTCAGCAGGGTTGTTCCAAACCTTGGAGCGCAGATCCGGAATGACTTACGTCCGAGGAAGGCCGGTATCGGTGGTATATGCCCGTGGTGAGGTAGAACCGCTTCTCCTCGGGGCGATATCTCAACGTGCTCGCCCATGCACCTGCTCCGGGCTCCACGGTCCGGAGGTCAATTTGCGACCTACGACTGAGCGCATGCCCTATCAAGGTCCAGTTGATGAGGTCTGTCGACGAATAAATGGGGCATCCTGGGAAGAACTCAAAGGTTGAGGTGCTGAGGAAGTATGTGGTGGGTGTATCCCCAGAGGCGGGGACCACGCAGACGGTTGGGTCGGGGTTGAAACCGCGGATGACGGGGTTCTCAAAGGTATGCGATAAAAGGGCCGCGTCGATAGCCGTTGAGTCACCCATGGCTGCGCAATAAATGCAAGACTGGCTTGCCGTGAGGTGGCAATACCTCGAAATCCAGGGGAATGGGCGAGTATGACGCTTTGACGGATGCTGCCAGGTATAAATATATTACAATTTACAACCCCTCCTTGTTGAAGGCCGTCGGTAACTGTTGCAGGTGTAATTTATTCCACAAATCATGCCGTAGTGCCCAATCCACCCAGGGACAGGCAGTTGGGGATTAGAATTCTGGTAAAAAAACGGACCGGGTTCTCCGAAGGTCGAAACCTCTGGACTTGTCAGTATTTCCCGGCGGGAGATTGTCGTGCATTTGGGACGATGCCCAGGACTGCTTTTACCCGATGACGGGCTGCTAGGACCCATTCACAGGCGCGCTTCCCCACGCTGGGCGAGGTGAGAAGCGATCTGACATGCAGTCTATTTACCCGGGCAGTTGGACTTGTACAGGGAACGGGAATTTGAATTGAGGGACCTGCCGAGATGACATGCGGCAAATCTCCACATGGCATATGGCATGTCGCATGGTGGGCAGGCATTTATACTGATAAACCGCCAGTCGGCGTGTCTTTGCTGATTCCTCCTGCACGGTCCATTCCCCATCTTGATGTGCGTAAATGCCAGCGATGCTGCCACTGTTGACCAACCATACCGCGGTGCGCGGACTGTGGGTTCATCACGGGCAACAAACGATATTTTCGGAACGATTGGCAAGTCAATTTTTCTTTTTGTCTAGCTTTATCTATGCCCCGATGATGTGCTTATCGGCAGGTGTAGCCGCCGTCGATGACAATATCGGCACCGGTGGTGTAGGTGCTGGCGTCCGAGACGAGGTAGACGTAGGCGCCCTTGAGCTCCTTGGCGTCGCCGTTGCGGCCGAGGGGGATCATGCTCCTCCACAGCTCCTGGGTGGCGGGGTCGATAAAGTCGGACAGGCCGGTGTCAATGTAGCCAGGGGAGATGGAGTTGACGCGGGCAAAGTCACGCCACTCGTTGGCGAGGGACTTGGCCAAGTGGATGCAGCCAGCCTTGGCCACGTTGTACGAGGTCTGCTCCTGGGGGTAGTTGGCAATGTGGCCAGACATGGAGGCGGTGATGACGAAGGAGCCGTGGCCCTGCTTCTTGAAGAGGGCGCCGACGGCCTTGGCGCAGTAGGCGGTGCCGTTGAGGTCGATCTGGATGACCTTGTCCCAGTCGGCGGAGGTCCCATCGATGACGCCAGCGTTGGCGGTAGCACCGGCGCTGCGGCATGTTAGCACCCCGATTCCGCAGGTCCACAGGTCCATGGCCCATGGGTGGTCGGATCCATGGGGCTCCCGGCAGTAACCGGGCCTGAGTGGGACTGAACTGAGGGGCGGAGACTTACTTGGCGATGAAGGCATCGATCTTGCCAAAGTCGGCGACAATCTCGTTGACGAAGCGCTCGACGTCGTTGTAGTCGCTGACATTGGCCTTGTAGGCCTTGGCCTTGACGCCGTACTCCTTGATGAGCTCCTCGACGTTCTTCTCGGCGCCCTCCTTGCGGGAGGCATAGGTGATGGCAATATTAGCACCCATCTCGGCGCAGCCGCGGGCAGCCTCAATTCCCATGCCACGGGGGCCGGAGGCGCCGGTGACGACGACGACCTTGCCCTTGAGGCTGAAGAGATCCAGCAGACGGCTGGCCTTGGGGACGCTGACAGGCATGATGGCGGTGTTGGTGTTGATTGGTGAAGCTGTGGATGGGGATGGGGAGAGGATAAGAGAAGGGAAGAGATGGGGGATCCGAGCGAGGAGGAGGGGGCATTTAACGTCGAGCGCCAGCTCTCTAAGCTACCAGGTGGTAGGTAGGTAGGTGAGGTACCTGTAGGTAAGGCAGGTGCTACTAGTAGTAATACCTTACTTACTGCTTGGTAAAGTGCCTTACTTGCTGCTTGGTAAGTATTACGGTACCAACCCGAGCCGTGGCTGACGGGTGGCTCTTGCCCGGCGCGAGCTATTACTGCCTACGGCCATGTACGAGGACAGAGCAGGATAACGGCGCGTAAGGCAGGCAGACAGCTGGAGTGCGGCAACACGAGGATCCACCGATTGATGTCATCCCATGCGGGAACGCTGGACTGGTGGTCGCGCCAGCAAGTCACCTACCGGCGTGTTTTGTTGAGGTCTCACATGGAACCATCGAGGCCTCCTCTTGCCTCCATGCATCCCTCTGACAGGTATTTGGCAATTTGCTGCTGGTACAGGTGCCATTGGAGCTTGGACTCTGGGCAATTGGCGGCTGTCATTGTTGATGAAGCAGATTTCCTATCGACGGAGGGCTACGAGGCAGCGCGTGAACCAGCGCAGACAGGGTCAGGGGAGCGATGGATGAGATCATGGCATTCGGGAATCAGCAGGCAATCGGGAAGATTAAGGAGGGGCAAGAGTGCAATGACACAGGGAGTGATGATGGGAGGGGGAGGGGGAGGGGCAACTGCAGATGCCGCCAAGTGGGGGTCGCTGGCTGTGCCCGCCCCACTGTCCAGGCTGACCGTTGACAGAAAAACAAGCCAAACAGTGTCCCTTCCCGGCTTCTCCCATGCGGTGGCAATACCGCATCAGTCCACCATCTTTTCTGTCAGCTTCCTGTTCGGGTGGCGTCTCACCACCAGCCCACCACTGCGAGTGACACGACCACCATCACCTCCAAGCGTCGCAACAAGCGTTCACAGCTCACAACGTCTGCAGGGGATGTGTCAGGCGTGTGCGCATGGAGGGGCGGCAGCCATTCCCATGAGCATTGGTGCGAGCATTGGTGCGAGCATTGGTACGAGCATTGGCACGAGCATTGGCACGAGCATTGGCACGGCCATTGGTCATTTGGCTGCCGCACCACCAGCACATCAAGGATCACGATCACCGACTATGTGTTGCCGGCTTCATGTGAAGCTCCGCCAGGCCTCAATTCTCAATGCTCACTCAGACCGACTACCAATGCATAGAATACCGCGGATACGTGCTCCGTAACAAGCCGCGTTTTGATCTCCAACAGAACACAGCTAGCCCCAGAACGAAAATCCGGGGGAGGAGACCAGTTTGCCCCAGATCGGCTAACCTTCATTCTGATCCTAGCTCCTGAAGGTCCTGACCGCCCTTCTCGGATCTCCCGCCTTCTCCCCGCCTCCCCGCGTCGGTAGACGATACAACTCCCCGACCGCGCGACTCGCCCGTGTTGCTGTTTGTCATAATCCCTACCAGAGAGTCCACTTGTTGCCCGAACTTCATCGCACTCACCTCATTGGGCTCGGGAGAAGCTTCAAGAGAGGCCTGGAACTCTCGGTCAAGGCTCCTGACATCCCCCACTCTCCTCGACGCACCCCTGCCAAGATGTCTCGTGTCACCTTCGGTCAAGTGTGGCAGAGACACAACCAACAGCGACAGCACGTCCGCATGATCCCTGTGAGCTGGATTTTGGTGGAATCGGTAGGAGGCAAAATCTGCCATGGCAGCCTGCCGTATTAATCCACCATCCCCTTCAACTTTTCGACCATCTCCTCGCCAGCGACGCCGGAACCCACCACATATAAAGCCCGCCGAGTTGACGTTTGCTGCAAGGGAAATTGAGAAACGGACGTGAGCACTATATATGGCTGACCTCAGACGACTGGAATGACTAGATGTTCTTCAGCGGCCTAGACTCGTCAATCGACATTCCGGGGGCGGTCAGCCTGCATCAAATTCGCCTCGTGCAACGCGTCTCTTGCCCCCAAGACAATGAGCTCACCGACCGCCTCAAATCGAGGCTGTTGAAAGATTACTATTTGCCTGTCATATTGACAAACATTTGATGTGATGTATTCGTACAACGTATTTGTACAACGCATATGCATTGGGGCAAACTCGTACGGGTACAGCCATCTCCGACATACCGACAGCACTCCGCACTGGATGGCTGGTACAGTGTCCCCGGAGGGCCCTTCCGGGCACTCTATTGGCCATTATAAGAAAGAGCGCGATGGAACCGTTAGAAGGAATTTCGTATTTCGTATCTTGGATCTTCCTTGAATAAAAAAAAAAGTTCGCCATAGATGTTGCATACCGTGTTGTCCACATTGCTCCATGTTGGGCGCTTGCATCGTGCTGGTGGTCGGTCTTGTGGTGTTTTGAAGTATACGGCAGTGGCCTTCGTTGTAGCCATGAATTTCCGAGACTACGTTTTGATACCGCAGGCGTTACTCGTGATCTTATAGCTTTATCTCGAGAATCAAGAATTATTTCTATAGGAAGAAGGGCTTGGTGACACACATACCAATAGTTGGAGAATAACCTCGGCATGCACTTGAATTTGTTTGTATACAAGACAGACTTTGGATTTTTGAAAATGCCAGAAGATTCAGATAGAAGCAGAAATAAGCTACATGCGTGTCCATGTCGTAATATTTGTGATTCTATACAAATCCAATGTCGCGCATTACATGGCGATTATTTATCGTGATTTGAATGGGCCAGGACAGCAATGCTCGATTTTGGGTGGTTGTAAATATTTATTACCTACGGATAGATAATAGCTATACATCGCGAGAACCATCAGTCTTATAATCTCCGTGCACTCTGGAGGTTTTTGAAATACAACATCTATCATTCGTTCCCGCTAGCCGCTCCCGTCCCCACGATCGGGTTCAATCTGCATTATCCACTTACACGCCCGCCACCATGCCGACGTGCTTATCGCTGCTGATGAAGATATGACCAGGGCTTCGGGAGTTTATCTACGAGTATCATTGGTAGAGGAGGGGAGCGACGGGCGATTGTTCATCGACGCGGGAACTCTAATTGGTGAACAATGCTTGGTATACTACCTTGATATCAACGACGGCACATTAGGTCTTGGATCCTGCCCAATGCAGCCACGTGCTTGCAGTATCTCAACCAATCGCGTGTATCAGAATCTCACCCTCCGTTACATCGTACATAATGGAGCGCCGTTGATTCGATTTCCCACGGTCTGCCCTGTGCTCCTTCGCGGTGCTCTGCCAACAACTACTCATGCAAAAATACATGGGGCCCTTTGCCTTGCGATTGCGTCGTGCAAACCCCCGCGGAGATGCCCAAATCAATATCGGAAGCGCATCGAATGTTGTGGACATCGTGGAGATGAAAAACGAGAAAAAAGTCATGCCATAGCAGTTCCGCGGAGATGCTTGGAGCCCGGGGCTCGGATGTGGGTCCACAAAGCCGGGACTCCGGGGCGGCCGGGCGTATTACAAACCACTCGGGAAAACTTGGGTCGGGATATAGCGGAGCTGCGTGTAAAACATTTACACACAATCGTATGATAGGCAGGAATCGACGACATGACTCGACGGCACGACCTTGGGTGCCAACGCTACAAATAGGACTTGAAAAGAGTCTTTGCAGGCTGAGAATGAACCAAATCACCCATCATCATCATTATCATCAACAGCATGGCTCTCACACAGCAGCAGATTGACATTGTCAAGTCGACGGTCCCCATCATCCGGGACCACGGCGACACCGTCACCACCGTCTTTTATAGAAACATGCTGGCAGCCCACCCTGAGCTCAAGAACTACTTTTCTCTTCGCAATCAGCAGACTGGCGCTCAGCAGGCAGCGCTCGCCAAGTCAGTGCTCGCCTACGCCACCTACATCGACGACCTGGGCAAGCTGACCCAAGCCGTCGAGCGCATCGCCCAGAAGCACGCCTCGCTGTTCATCAAGGCTGAGCACTACCCCATTGTCGGCGAGTTCCTCATCGGCGCCTTTGGCGAGGTCCTCGGCGATGGTCTGACCCCGGAGGTCAAGGACGCCTGGCTTGCGGCCTACGGTCAGCTGGCCGACGTCTTCATCGGCCGCGAGAAGCAGCTGTACCAGGAGGCTGGTGACTGGCAGGCCTGGCGCAAGTTTCGCATCAGTGCCAAGGAGAAGCACAACGACACCGTCGCCATCTTTGATCTCGAGCCCACCGATGGCAAGCCCCTGCCAGTCTATCTCCCGGGCCAGTACATCAGCCTGCAGATCCCCATCCCCAATCTCGACGGTCTGCTCCAGAGCAGGCAGTTCAGCCTTACTGAGGCCCCCAAGGAGGGGTTGACCCGGTACAGGATCAGTGTGAAGAAAGAGGAGCAGCCGGAGAACACCACGCCCGAGGACGTGACGGCCGGCAAAGTCCCGGGCCTGGTCTCCAACACGCTGCACAAGGGTTACCAGGTCGGCGACGAGGTTGAGCTGAGCCCTCCTCGTGGAGAATTCTTCCTGGACCCATCGGTCAAGGACGACAGCACAAAGCCACTCGTGCTGCTATCCGCCGGAGTTGGCGCTTCGCCTTTACGTTCGATCCTGGACAGCGTCCTTGAGTCTTCCTCTTCGACGAGGCCCATCAGGTGGATCCACACGGCGAAGCACACAGGCAACACCTGCTACACACAACACATCCGGGAGTCCGCCTCAAAGCACAACAACCTGGCCGCTACGATATTCGTCAAGGAGATTCGCGACACGGACAAGGAGGGACAGGACTATGAAAAGGTCGGAAGAATGACCAACCAACGCCTGGGAGATGAGCAGCTACTCCCGCTTGACAACAAGGATGCTGAGTACTTCATCTGCGGACCCGAGCAGTGGATGATCGAGCTGAGGGACTGGCTCGAGTCCAAGGGAGTCGAGAGGCAGAGGCAGCACTTGGAGCTGTTCAAGACCGGTGACCTGAACTAATATTCTCCGAAGACGAAGACATGAAGTCTGGAATTCTCTCCGCTCATATAGAAACATGTACCTTCTAGATCTATGAATAATGATACATCTAATGACACAAGATCAACAATGAACACTACGTAGCACTGGCCTTGCGACCAGACGAGTCGCCCCCACAGTAGGCTTGGCTGCCCGTGTCATACATAGGCTTCGTAGACCAAAATAGACCGTGTTAGGCTCGGCAGCTATTTATTCTCTCGACAACTGCCGGCCATGTTTTGAGGAAGCGGGGAATAATAGTAGTACTATGTACCATGGCCGGATTTGGTGTGCTCCTTGGAACCCAGGAGCAGCGAAGTCGGCGACAGAGGGGTGTAGAGAAATCGCGCCTTATTGCAGCAAATGGCGTGCGAATCGATGGGCTGCACGCCATGCTTCCCATCCTTGCCAAGAAATCGGCTGACCAGACCATCGGATTATGAGCCGATCTGGGAAACGGGTTTCTGGAATGGTCAAAAGACGACTTCGTCCAGGAAGCTTGATGGTTCATTGACTGTTCTCGACTCCAGCGACGTACGCAGTCATGGAGACCACACAGAGCTTCACCGAGATCCCCCGCATCGACCTGTCCCAGGCTGACGACCCTGAAACCGAGCCACGGCTCCTATCCAAGCTACGATCAGCCCTTATCGAGGTGGGCTTTCTGTACATCGAGAACCACGGTGTACCCGGCCACGTGGTATCCGACATGCAATCCGCCCTCCCGGAACTCTTTTCCCTGCCCCCCAGCGCCAAGGATGAGGTCGCGCTGGGCAAATCACCGCACTTCCTGGGCTACAGTGGCGATGGCTCTGAAACAACAGCAGGCAGGGCAGACCGGCGGGAGCAATTTGAGTTTGCCAATGAGCTGACTGCTACCTGGAGTCAAGGTGCTCCTCTGAGCGAGAAACTCCGCGGGCCAAACCAGGTACGTTGGCCGTAGCGAATGCACGATCACTTTCAACTTTGGCGGCTGGTTGATCTGACATGAACAGTGGCCCTCTGAATTTCCCTCACTTCGCCCCATCGTGGAGAGGTATATTGCGGAGATGGTCACTCTGGGGGAGCGATTCCTGCGACTCGTTGCCAAAGCGCTTTCGCTCCCGGAAGATGTGCTGGTTGGGTTTCTCTCCGACCAGCACCGACTAAAGCTGGTGCACTATCCAGCCCTCCCTGGCAGCGACTCAGGAGGGCAGGGCGTCGGACCACACAAGGATTCTTCTGGCTGGTGGACGTTTCTTCTGCAAGCGTCTCCTCCGCATGTCAAGGGCTTGCAGGTGCTCAACAAGAGTGGCGACTGGATCGACGTACCGGTGATACCGGAGACGTTTGTGGTCAATATCGGCCAGGCCTTTGAAGTGGTTACAAACGGGGTGTGCAAGGCCACCACTCACCGAGTACTTGGAGGACCCCTGGAACGATTCAGCATCCCATTCTTTCAGGGAGTTCGGCGTGGTCTCACAAAGGACGAAGCATTAAACACTTTAAAGGGGCATTTTTCCAGTTCCAACTTCCACTTGGGCTCAGTCGAGTCGGAAGAAGGCCGTGATATTGACTCGGCATTTCTCAAGGGCAAGTATGATACATGGGGGGAAAGCCAGCTGCGAACCAAGATCCGAAGCCATCAGGACGTGGGGAGGAGATTCTACAGCGACGTGTTTGACAAGTACATGCATGACGATTGAAATCATTTTTTTTTAATATTTGTTGGGTATAAATGAGGTCTAGTCAAAGTACTTGATCTTGACGCCCTTGAGAATCTCCTGCTCCGAAACCTCACTCCTGGCCTGTCTGTTGGCCACGCCCTCCTTGACGCGAGCCTTGACCCATTCACCCGCAGTGATGCCCGCTGCGCGCTGCGTCTCCTCGTCGGGCTTATAGCCTAGCCTCTCGAGGACGGGACTCTCGACGGGCTTCAGCTCCAGGCTGCTCTCGGGCCGGACAAAGTACAGGACGCCCAGCCTGTCGATGTGGGCCTGGTCCGGGGGCGGCGCGACGACGCGGTGGATGCTGCTCTTGAGGAAGCCGCTGGTCAGGAACTGCAGCACGTCGGCGACGTTGACGGTGATGCTGCCGTCGTAGGGCTTGACCCATTTCCAGCCGCCGTCCGGCCCGCGCACCTGTAGGGCGGCGACGGGCTGGCGGAAGAGGAGCGTCAGGCTGCCGTAGTCGCTGTGGCCCTTGACCCAGACGTTGTCGAGCTTCTTGTTGGTCTCGACATCGCGGGCGTGGTACTTCATGTACCGCAGGTGGCAGTCCGAGATGATCTCGTCGTAGCGGTGACGGACCGCAAAGTAATCCTCGGGGAGCTCGAGGACAATGGCGAACAGGGTCAGGAGCTTCTGGACGACATTGTTGTGGATGTGGCGAGCAAAGTGCTCGATCTCGGGCTTGTTCTCCTCGACGACGCTGGGATGCGGACGCTCAAGTGCGGGGATGAACTTGGGGATGTTGTAGATTTCCGTGTTGTCGAAAATACCAGGGACAATTTCCTGTACTCTTGTCAGACTGGGATTGTCTTGAAAAGAGACCTGCGAAGGGGGGGAAGGGGGGCTCACACGAAGGCCAAGGGGCTTGTAGCCATTGTAGCCGCCATTCTCGGTATCGGCTCGGTACTTGAGCTTCTCCTCGGTAGGCAGCTCAAAGACAGACTTTCCAATGGCGAACTGACGGTCGACCTGCTCCTGGTCGAGGCCAAAGTTGATAATGTAGAAGAAGCCAATAGTCTGCAGAGCCTCGAACAGCTGCTTGGCCAGGGCCTCCTTGCCCCCTGGCTGGTCGAACTTGGAAAGGTCGAGGGTGACCAGGTCGGCCCATTCCACTGGGACGGTGTGAGATGCGGTGCATAATATGCGACTGGGGGTACCTGGACTGATACTCACGTTCGTGCTTTGTTTCCGCGACCTGCTCATAGGCGGACAGAGGCTTGTGAGCGCTCGTCACGATCGGTTGTTGCACAGCGGCGGCCATCTTTGGTTATGATTGGGGTACAGTATGAGACAGTTGCACCAAATTTTTATTTGCCTTCTTCCACAAGATGCCAGTACCGTGCAGATATCGCCAACGGGCACGTCTTTATGTCCGTCCCCACGTGCGGGGATCGGCCTCCGGGCGTCGCCCCGAGTGGACCCCGAAGTCTGACGCCATCCGGCCCTGCAATAACGTTCTGTCCCAAACTGTCGTGATATGGGGAAACATGGGGAAGCCTGACCTATAACATCCTGCGATGCAGCACTGCTGACGAGTACCTCATGCTATCCCATGCTTCCAGGGCAAGATGGACGTGGAATGTCCACATCCGCGAAACAAATTTGCTGGCGCAATCGGCGGTATCAAGGCCTCGAGGCTTCTGCTTGACGGTGCAAGGAAATGGCTCTTGGCTGATAGGGAAATTGGAATCCGAAGTTCGGGCCTGGGCAGTAGTCGTCATTTTCCCTTGCGATGTCATGATGCCATCTCCGTAATCCCGTGGCTGTCGAGCAGGCATCAAAAAGATGCCCAATCCGTCCTTCCCCTGATACCGGGACTCTGGGTCGGCACCGCCTCTTGTTTTCCATTCGGCATTACCTGCATCATCTGTGCGTCTCGGAACCTGCAGTCACGGCTGTTTCGACCCGACATGGCGGAAATTGCTCCCAGCATCTCCCGGGAAGGGGGCCAAGGGGCCACCCCCAAGTCCCCCATTACAGTGGGGATCGACTCCCTGAGTGACACAGCATCCAAAGACGATAGCAGCAACCCGGATCCCAAGGAGGGATTGACCTTTGCAAAGCGAGGTGAGCAAGTGGGCGAGGCCTTTGACAACAGAGACGTGGATGGCTTCGATGCGGACCGCATGAGAGACAGGGCGCTCCTCACCGCTGCCGAGGAAAAGGCCTTGCTGAGACGCATCGACTGGCGGATGATGGGCATCTGCTCCTTGCTCTTTCTGATGAAGAACTTGGACGCCGACAATGTCTCCAACGCCAGGATCATGAACCGGGACACGGATCGAAACATTATGACACAGCTCAACATGTCGTCTGACCAGTACAACCTGCTCACTGTCTTGTACTATGTGCGTGAGATTCTTTTCAAGTGCCAAACCAAGCTGACAAATAACAGGTACCCTACATCGTGTTCGAAGCGCCATCCAACCTTTTGCTCAAGAAGTTCAAACCAAGCACTTGGCAATCAAGGATCATGATCACGTGGGGGATTACGCTCCTTTGCCATGTACCCGTGAAAGACAAGGGGGGAATCTATACTGCTAGGTTCTTTTTGGGTTTAGTACGTATTTTGGCTCATATTTGGCGGTACCTCTGGGGCTATTACTGATGCGTTGCAGTTTGAGGCTGGCATGTTCCCGGGCGTCATCCTGCAGATGACCTACTGGTATCGCCCAGATGAAATGTCTGTCCGATTGCTGTATTTCTGTAAGTAGAGCACTTTTGTTGAATCACAGACAATGGGCGGCTAATCCTGGAAGATGTGCTGGGCAATCTGTCTGGTGTCTTTAGTGGGTTGCTTGCCTTTGGTTTTGACACGGTATCTGGGAACCGGGGGCTGTCTGGATGGCAGTGGCTGTTCTTGGTAGAAGGGCTGATAACCGTCGTCTTGGGCATCGCCGTCAAGTTCTTGCTGCCCGACTGTAAGTACCGATCCCAGCTGCCCATGCCATGTTGGATATTGGCTGACCTTTTGTCTTCAGTCCCCCCCACGGCCAAATGGCTCAGCGACAAGGAGAAGGCCTTCATCCAAGCTCGCCTCCCCCCAAATGCCCCGCGGGCTGCCGAGGAGGACTTCAACGTGCGCGAAATCATCTCGACGCTCAAGGACCGCCGCCTGTGGCTCTTCACGCTCATCTGGGCGACCTTTACCGTGGGCACGTCTGGTGTCAAATTCTACCAACCCACTGTCATCGCCAACCTTGGATACACCAGCATTGCCCAGGCGCAGCTGCTCAACCTCCCCATCTCAATTCTCAGCATCATCGTCATTGGCGTCACGGGCTTGTTCGCCGACAATGGAAAACTCCCGCGCCCGGTGTACCCGCTGACCGTATTCGTGGTCATCCTCTCCTGCTACGCCGTACTGGTCGTGTACCCGTCCAACGGAGCCGTCTATGCCGCGACGCTCATCGGCAATGCCTTCACGTCAGCCTTCTACCCGCTCATGTGGCCGTGGCGCGTGCAGACGACGTCTCGGGCTACGGGCTCAGCTTTCAGCATCGGCTTCGTCAACAGCTACGGTCAGATGGGCGGTGCCATCGGGCCCCAGATCTTCAGGCAGATGTACGCCCCGCGGTACCGGGAGAGCTTCGCCAGCGCCATGGCCCTCATCGGGGCTTGCATTATGATTACTCTGCTGACTTGGTGGGTGACGCGGAAAACAGAGTCAGACACCCGTAAATTGAAGAGGGCTAGGGTCAAGGCGGAAAAGGACGGTTTGGCGGTGCTGGACGATGTGGTAGACCGGGATCTGGAGCAGGATGGGAAATCCAACATGGCATCCAGCGGGCGACAGGCACAATAGTCCTGGCCAATCCTACCTGAGGATTTGCTTTGCATAGTTGATGCATAGTAGAAAAGCTAGGAAATCTAGAATAAATGGGAGAAGTCGTTGGACGGCGAAAGCAATGGATGTTGTCGATGCCTCCTCTATTACTGAGCCATCTTCGTTTTTGAATACAGTCATCATCGTGAACATGCTGTGAACCTGTCTCAGCCCCTCGCACATAGAGAGGCCCAAAGGGATGAAGCCACTGGTGATTTAATAGCACAGTAGGATTATTATTAATCGTGGGTGGGTGTGTGTCTAATTATAGAGCGACTGTTCGGTTGAGTCCATGGGGACCCCGAGTGCTACGGCTGCCCGCGGGGGGTTGAGAAGCTGGGGCTGACAGTTCTCTTAAAGGAGATATATTCAGCGAGGGGTGTTAAGCTCCCAAGGTACAACCGTAGATACCCGTGATCTCACATGCCAGTCATCAATAACCGTGTACGCGGATGCCATGGATAATGAGGACGGATGGCATTTGCATGACTCCGTGCATGTGGCTCATGGTGCTAATATTGTGGGTTGCCGAATTAGGCAAGTCGAGGATCTTGACATCCAGGGACCGTTACATTGCCAAGATGGAGTATAAGCTCCCTATCCGTATTCGTCCATGGCCAAGTCGCCAAAAATCCCACGCCGAGAAAACGCAGCCAGTAAGGCACCGCATGCATGAGCCTGCTCTGCTCAGCTGCTTGTCCCCGGCCGCCGTAGGATTTGCTTCCGGCCCTTCTCCCACATGTCCTACCACCTACCTACCACATAGTCCTATTAGCATGTGTGCTGGTACTATGTATTTAGGCACATAGCTATTCCACTGCCCTGCTGACATCCCTGGCTAATATGCAGGTACAGTCAGGAGCGGCCCTCACCGAGGGGCTTAATGAGATTCTTACCTCCGGCCCAGCCTGAATACGACATTGGTGGGTAACGTTTACAGTCCAAGGATCGACTTACTGGGCTGATTTAGCTATGTTGGGAGAAAAGCGTTGTCGATCTGTTAGTCTTTGAGATCTAGACTTTCCCCCCCATGTCCCCAGCCTTACGAGAAAAGACCCTAGGAGGAGGCAGAACTAGGCTGCCACGCCTGGTGAACAGGTTATTCGTCTCTGCAACACATACATCGCACAGCTACGGAGGGCAGGGGGGTAGTACGGCATGCTCCCTCGGATCCATTCGAGGCAAGGATTTCATTCCCATGGCCCCTACAGCTTTGAACTTGAAGCCATTCACTGCATCAGCACTATCGAGGACTGAGGGAGCAGTAATGGGCCGGCACGGAGTATATATAGGCGAGTTCAGCCCGGCCCATCCTGGGGTAATTCAGCAACAAGTCTTCTCCAGTCAATCCTTGAACTAGCTTCAAACAACGAGAAGTGATCTTTTCTATCCGACACAATGGCCAAGTTTCTCACTGCTGCGGTGGCTGCGGCCTGCCTCCTTGTCCCTGCCAGTGCTGGCCCCCTCTCCGGCCGCGCTGAGCCCACCCCCAAGAACCTCCTGGGCTTTGACGAGTCCATCAAGAACAGCTTCAAGCTCAAGTCCACCGGTGCCGCGGCCCCCCGTGTCCACCGCCTGAGCGCCCAGGACATCAGCACCTTCAGCAACGCCACGGCCACCGAGGCGGCCCCCTACGTCGTCTCGGCCGAGGAGATCCAGAAGCGCTTCATCAACGGCGCCGACGACCGCTACCAGTACACCGACTCCAACCAGCCCTTCAGCAACGCCGGCAAGTTCTACTGGGAGAACGGCGTCATCTGCTCCGGCGCCCTCATCGGCCCCCGCCACGTGCTCACGGCCAAGCACTGCCTGATCGACGACCAGAACGTCGCCGGCTACTTTGCCCCCGGGTACGACAACGGCGACACCTTTGGGCGTGGCCGCGTGACTGACATCTTCACCACCGACGAGGAGTGGGGGTCCCCCTGCGGCTACAAGGGCGACTGGGCCGTGCTGATCATCGACGAGCGCCTGGGCGAGAGGCTCGGGTACTTTGGCGTCAAGATGCCCGACCCTGCGCTCAAGGACCAGCCCATCTTCACGCACATCGGCTACCCCGGTGACCTCGACGGCGGGCAGAGGCCGTACCGCACCGACGGCAACCCCGTCCTCGGCGACAGGGAGTGGGACTGCGACGGCACTGCGCCCTTCTACACCGACACTGACTGCATGGGCGGCCAGTCCGGTGGTCCCATCTGGGAGGACACCGATGGCGGTGCCCTGATCTGGGGAACCCTGTCCGTCACCTTTGGTGCTGGCGACGTTGCCTGGGCTGGATGGGGTTCCGGCCAGGACATGCTCAACACCGTCATCCAGAAGAGGGAGGAGTTCCCGTAAGCTGTCTCTTCGTGGGGAGGCTTGACCATGTACATGTATATATATCTGCATATTCTATACTTTTCCAAGAGTACATACAATGGAATTTCATAAAATCATCCCGATGGAGAGATAGGCATCAGTGATCATGTATGAATCAGTGCCTTATAGATGAGAAAATACCCGTACTCGCAGTAGGTCGGTTAATTGCGCCAGCTTGCTAAGCAGCCGAGTTGAGGTTAGCAAATCAAGCGAACTCTCTACGTGCACAAATAGAATCCAAACCTTATGTGATACTCACTTATTATGCACACAGATATACATGAACATATACACAAAGCACGGCCGAATATGTTGTCTCGACTTTTATGCTGACCGCTTGGCATCTAACACTATGAGAAACTGATTAGTATTCGCAATCATGAGAACAAAACATTGATTCAACTAGCCCGTCAAGTCTGCAACGTTCAGTCTTGCCTCTTTCATTCATTCACAGTGGCATCGGGGATTCCGTTGTATTTGATATAATTGATTATGAGCAAGTAGCAAAATATATATCTATCAGCCAAGCGCCTATACTATTGATCCTTGGTATTCACGTCAATCGCCAACTGCGGGACATGGAATGTCACAACCTCGTCAGAAAAGTACGTCTCTGTGCCCAAACTCAGATACCCGATATAATCTGTATCTTTGGGAGAGCCGGCCCCTCCCATTTCCACCAGCCGGGTGACTAGGGGGCCGAGATCCCCATGGAATTTGTGCGACGGCTTTGGAGAGTACCATGTGAGGACGTTTTGACCTACACCGTTCTTTCCAGAGTATAATACGCTGTAGTTTCATAATTAGCACACATCGAATAACATAATTTCGAGCAGAGAGAGGATGAGGCATACAAGGTTGTCCCGTCCAGTTCTACAGAATCTAGCTTCTTCTTGAAGCCGATGGGCTGTGTAGCCGGTCCGTATGCCGCGAACCACACCATGATTTCTGTGCTAGCCAGCTGACTGTCCTTGGCCTTGTCCTCGTCCTTATCCAGGAACATGTCGAGCGCGACATTGGCATTGAGGTTGCTATCCTTGAGCTCGGACTCATCGGTGGTGGTCTTGGCGGTGGTGTTGCCGACGGCATATGTCCACTCAAAGTCGAGCAGGATCTCTTCTATATCACCAACTCTTGTGGGGAACACGCCTGAGTCGACCTTGGCGTTGGGGTATGCGTGCACGGGGGCTGTCTCGGGGCCTGGAGGAAACTGCCATGTCACAGACCATTCAGGGGCCGAGGCTGGTTTGGGGTATGTTTGGTTGTTCCACGCCGTAACCTAGGATAATGTAGAATGTCAGCATATTCCAAGTCTCAGCTTGTATGGTCGATGAGTAGGAATGGTATCGGGTTCGACGTACGTTGAGGCATATTGATCCGGGATCCCCTTTGTCCCAACCCCAGGGATTGGGATTCACTGGCGCACAGGTTAGCTACAACTGCATAACAGGCCTATGAGAGGTGAAGAAGCAGTCGACACAAGTCATGAAGGCTCTGGATCTGTGATGTTGGGGTGTGCTGCGTCCACCCGCAGACTGACACGCATGCTTACATGTGTATTGATCTCCAAGCGAAAGCGGAGATATTCCCAAAGTCTCGTTGCAGTGTTGCACGATCTTTATGCCATTATCGCCCTTCTTCGGTGGTCGGCCACCCCCAGGACCAGTGGGATCTGTCGGGTCTGTCGGGTCTTCGGGCCTGAATAGAGGTCTCTTCCCCGTGGCTGCACGATGCGACTGGATGCCCAGTAGAATACCCAGCGTAATGCCAATGGGGATGGCGATGAGGACAAAGTTGAGGAGGAAGAGGGCGCGCATGGCGGCGCGGATGCCCTCTTCTGGCCGGGCAGGCAGTGACTTTGGTGAGTGTTGTCCCGATGTTGACGGCAGTTAGAGGTCCAGATGGTGAGAGGTGAGGTCAAAGGAAACGCCCTATACGTCAAGGGATGATTTGTAAGTAGCCAAATGGGTATCGATGGATGGTAGTAAGATGCACAACATTCTCTGAACGCCATGATGTTCGTCCTGATAGTGTTGGCACTGGGCAGGCGCCACCTTCCACCTTCTTCCACCTTCCACCCTCCGAACGCAGCATCAGCGTTCCTGCCCCCCAACTTCCCACACGATCGCATGCCTCAGACGCGCAAACAGTGCAATTCCAAGGAGGAGGATAGAGCGATAAAATGATGGAATGGAATGCCATGCCATGGGCCAAGGTGGATCGAGGGGCTTTCATTCCTGGGTTGTCTGAGTCTGTCTCGGGAGCATCACGCGTCAAATGCTTGGCCGGCTCACACGGTCAGTCGGTCACACCAACTCACAAAAACATCTTCAAACACTCCCGCTCACCACTTTGTGCCATCGGGTGTCCCTGGATCGAGTGCATAAGATAACTGGACATCAAAGTAAGCGCCACGCCCGGGATGCCCGATGCACCAAATGCGGGCCGTGACCGTGATCGCCGTGCTGCAAGACGCCTAGTCTGAGATAGTCTGACCGTAGTCTCTGGGTGTGGCTTCACTGGCTTGCGCTCCAACGACGCCGCGTCGAGCTTGTTATTGATCCATCAATCAGTCCATTCCAGTTCCAAGATCCCACGCCCACGGAGCCAATCTCGGAAGCTAATGCCCCCACGAGACCAATCTAGTAATCTCACTGTGAACCGCAACGCGTACCATCATCAATGGATGCTGCGTTGTTAGTGCTGCGGCATCGCCCGCCAGCCATTAGACTTTGGATGCTCGTCTTGCATCACATTGTCGCATATGTAGGCTGCCCACGGTGGGTACTGCCCAAATATGTACCGGCTTACAGCCTTGCATCGAGCAGTGACGTTGGAGTACTCTGGTACTACACGCCATTTGAGAGTTGGCCAACTCGGCCCTCAACTCCTCGTTCTCCCGCTGGATCCGGGCGGGCAGCTGGAATGCAATGGTCTTGATCGAATCTAAATGCTATCCTCTCTTTATGTTTTCCTCCTCCTCTGTGGCTTCGGTCTCTTCCTGTCCATCTTGGGCTTGATAGTCCTTTCCCAAGTTTTCCTTTTCATCCATGGCCGCCCACGACAGGTAGCCGAGCCCGGAATTTTTGTTATGGACTGGCCACTCCAACGCCCCTGACCGACTAGCAATAAACCCCTGGCTCTTCCCATAGCCCAGGTAAAACGGCCCAGACCGTCCACCCTTTTGTATATACACTCTGCAGCCATGGCCGCCGGAGGCCGGCCAACTCCGGTCGACGAGATCGAAATCGTCACCTTCCGCCAGTCCTACAGCCCGAACACTAGCGATGACTCGGGAGAGTACTCGTCCAGAGAGTTTCCAAGACCCATCCGCCCATTCGCAGCCGTCAACCCGGACATATCTCATCCCTCTCTCGCCTCGAGGGGATGGGACTCCAACAGCTCCCAGACGCTCACCAACAATAGCACTTACACGTCGGACACGCAGCCGCCATCCCCAGTATGCCCCTGGGGCATCGACAATGCACAGACGGGCCCCTTGGGGAATCGTAACAGCTACGTGGTACTCTCAACCTCCCTACCTCTCATCCCTCGCAGCTGTTACTAAGCAGTCGTCTAACCTCGACATGTAGCATAATAGCCAGCTTACCTTTACCAACGCAAGCCACATAAACCTCCTATCCCGACCCTCGACGCCGGTTTTCGGTAAAGACCACGCCAAGGACGGCTATACCATAAACCTTCTGCACGAGCGTGACGACTCGGATATCTGGCGAGGATGGCGGAGACAAGTCTTCAAGCTCATCCCCCTAATCACGCTCCTCAGCGCGGGCCTATACGTGGTATATCTGGGCTTTCGCATAGCCTGCGTCTGGTTTGCCCAGAATGCCACGGGGGAGGCGTACATACAGGCCTGGATCTTCATCGCCATCGAGTTCATGGTCGCCATCCCGCCGCTCATGCACAACATGTGGACCATGTTCGCCATCAAGAAGCGAGGGCGCGCCAAGATGCGGCTTGTGGGGGAAATGGTCCCGACTGTTGACGTCTTCATCACCTGCTGTGGCGAGGATGATGAAGTCATTCTGGACACGGTTCGGGCAGCCTGCACTCTGGATTATCCCCAGAACCGGTACCGCGTTGTGGTGCTGGATGACGGGAAATCAAGAAGTCTAGAGAAGTCCATATGCGACCTTGTGGTAGTATTCCCCCATGTGTACTACACGGCTCGGCCAAAATTCCCTGGGGTCCCTCATCATTTCAAGGCTGGTAATCTCAACTACGGTCTCGACTACGTCCAAATGCTATCTGGGGGAGCTAGCTTCTACATGGCCGCCCTGGATGCCGATATGGTGAGTTGAGGCTGTGTCTCAAGATCGTTTTGTGTAACTAACCCAATCGGCACAGATACCGGAGCCCTGCTGGCTTCGTGCAGTGCTGCCTCACCTTCTCAAGGATCAAAAGATTGCCCTCGCCTGCCCGCCGCAGCTCTTCTACAACACACCTCCTGGTGATCCTCTGTCACAGAGTCTGGACTACTTTGTCCACGTGATTGAGCCCATCAAGGATGCTCTCGGCGTCGCCTGGTGTACCGGCTCCGGGTATATTGCACGCCGTGATGCCCTTCACCAGATCGGCAACTTCCCCCTCGGATCTCTCGCTGAAGATGTTGCCACCTCGACCATGCTTCTCGGTCGCGGGTGGAAGACGGCCTACATCCATGAGCCCCTACAGTTCGGTACTGTTCCCGAGGACTACGGCGCTCACATCAAGCAGCGTACGCGTTGGGCCATTGGTACAGTTGACACGTCCTTCAAGCTCAAATTCTGCCTATTCGGCGACACGGTCCGCGACATGAGCTTTGCCCAGCGATTCTCCGGCTTTCTGTATGCGACGCTCAATCTCTACACCATCCCACTGTCCATATCACTCTTCGCCATCCCCATCATCCTCGCCATGGGGCGGCCCCTGGTGGCCTTTGCCAGCGAGGAACAGCTCCGGTGGCTCATCCGGGCGTGCTTCGCAGCCCTCGTTTCAAACCGCATATGCGAACTTGTTCTTTCCATGCCGGCTGGGTATCGCACTGGTCGCCGTGGCGCCCGGTACGAAATGTGGATGTCGCCTTACATCGCACTCTGCATCATCCGTTCCTTCATCCTGCCCAAGTGGCTCGGTGGACAGGCGCAGGCTTTCAAGCCAACGGGCTCCATTGGGTCGACTGTGCATGAGCGTGACCCAAAGATGAGGAGGGGTCTCTTGAGGAGGATGTGGGCAGTACTTTTCCACTACCTGGCCATCTACCACCTTGCATTTGTCTACTTCACCCTCGTCGCCGTCGTTCTTACAAGTTTTCGGTGTTTCTCACGAGATCAAGGGACGCGGGATGTCATCATGTGTCTTGTCACACATGCATTCTGGCCTCCACTCACATTCATATTCATCTGCAGCTCGCTTTGGACCCCGATTTCCTACGCCATCGACCCACCGACCGTGCCCAGCCGCGAGGAGCTTCTGGACCGGGATCCCAAGTCCGGCGTGGCTCATCCCACTGCTGCGAGCAAGAGGATCGCGTTTGGCGGTGAGGACGCCTGGTACGAGATCGAGTACACCGCCACGACCGCATTTACCTGTTTGGTCTTTGTCCTGTCATTTCTCTTCTAATGGACTCCGAAACAACTGGATCCGGTCCCCCACACGGTCGGGGTTTGTTGTCGGATGATTTCGGGTGTTCTGGGGGTGCAGTGGAGCATTTCCTCCTTTGATGTATAGAATACAAAGCATCGGGCTATCTGATGGAGGTGATGGAGGGGGCGGAGAATTCCCCGCCAAGACATGGGTTTTTCTCATCCGTTGGTATGTCTGCTAGGACATGGTAGAAGCCAACGTCTGCTTTGCGGAGGGCATATATGTAACGGGATGGGAGTTTGGCGTGAAAGTGTTTCAGTACTGGATGAGTGTGCCATTTCAAATAACGAGGCAATGCAGTACCCAACTGGCAGCGAAGATATCATGATCAAATGAAGAATGCGCTCTCAAGTCTATTAATTTATGTATAGGTACCGTCGTACACAGGACTAACTGTCAACCCTCAAGATATAATAACTCTTTTGGATAGATGACTCTGTTCCGATAAGCCCTGTTGACGAAATCCATAAACGTCTTGGCGTCGTCCAGAGTCGAGGCTACCCCAAATGATATCCGCACCGCTCCTTGAAACGGCCGATGGGGCATCTCAACCGATTTTGTACCAATCCACCCATTATCTCTCGCCACGCGAATTATATCCTTTTTCCTAATCTTGAGCGCCGCTTCCCCGGCTCCGGGGTTGCAGAAGCACCCCGTGCGGAGGGAAATATTCACACCTGCAGACTCCTCGGCGACCAGTCTCTCGTCCACCAGCCGCCCTTCCGCGTCGACCAGGTTGAATGCCACCGTCCCTCCCCGGTCCTGCATCGTCTGGGGTCCGTATATCCTAACCATCTTGCGCCCATTATCGTGAGTGAGGTGCTGTAGGTTGTTCATCACCCATGCCGTCAGGTACCGCACCCGATCTGATATAACGTCCATGCCGATCTGCTCGATCCACTCAATGCCAAAGTGTACGTCGGGGATCGACAGGAAGTTCGTCGTCCCGTCCTCGAAGGCGCCCGCGCCCGGAACTAATGTGTGCCACTGGAGCCCGACCAGCGCCGCCTCCACCGTCCCTCCGGAGAACCACGGCCTGGAGAGCCGCGAGAGGGCGCTGCGGCGCGCGACGAGGCACCCGACGCCGGTGGGGAAGCCGAAGAGCTTGTACCAGCTCATGACTGTGAAGTCGGGCTTGACGACCGACAGGTCCAGCTTGGTCGTGGGGAGGTAGGCCGCGGCATCCAGCAACACATCGTACCCCTTGTCCTGGGCCAGCTTGACCCATGAGAGGGGGTGGCGGACTCCGGTAAAGTTGCTCTGGGCCGGGTAGGCGAACAGGCCCCTGTGGGGGTTCCTGTTGAAGATGCAGCGCCGGGGGCGGGACAGCGCTGATACCACGTCTGCTGTGTCGGTGCGGAGCTCCCGCGGCTCGACGGGGACGTAGGTGACGCGCGCGCCGGCCTGCTTGGCGTAGCACCGCAGGCCCTGCATGGAGTTGTGGTTGTCCTCTGTCAGCACCAGGCGTGAGCGCTTGCCAAAGGCGTAGGCCTCGCCGACCAGACGGATGGCGCCGGTGGCATTGGCTGTGAAGATGACGGTGTACTCCTCTGGTGAGGCGTTGAGGAACTTGAGGACGCGGGCCTTGGTCTTTGCAATCAACTCGTTGGACAGTTCGCTTGCCGGGCTGACTGAGTGTGGGTTGCCTGCTCCGTAGGAGCTGACGCGGGCATGGTGGGCGTCGATCTGGCATCGTGCTGCTAGGCCGGCCCCGGCATAGTCGAGGTAGACGTGGGAATGGTCGTCCAGGTAGCCATACTGGTGTTTCCTCAGGTGGTCGAGCCGGCAGGCGGTCTCGTACTTCATGTCGGAGCAGAAGGTGGTTTTGGGTTCCATGGTGGTATGCCCTCAAGTGGTGATGATCCGTTCCTCGGGGGTTGGTTGATCCTCTGGAGGTTGTTGGCTCCCAGTGTTAGTGATGCGATGCACGCCCACTGTTTCAGTGTTGCTTCCACGTGAAGTCTCGGCAGAGAATTGTTATGTAAAGCTTGGTCGAGTAAGATCATGCAGAGGTGAGGGGAGGTAGAGGATCTGCAAACTGCATACATGTAAGGAACGCTCCCTCATTTATATAAATCACCCAACCCAGCATGAGTTACATGAGTTACATGACTCCAATAGGTCCATGGTTTGGGCATTGACGATGGCCCCCAACTCCGCCAACCGCCGGGTGGCAATGACAGACCGCCTGGTAGAGGTGTACCAATTGGGCGCTCCTCAGCGGCCACCGGTGAAGCCCTCCCGAGTTGTTTCGTCACTTTATAGAATATCCGTGGTCAGACAGCATTGCAACGGCAGCAAGGCGGATGCAGACCTCTGCAGCCAAGACTGCGTCAGCTCATCGTGTCTACTTTGTACACCACACCAGCTGGTAGCTTGGGGCTGGTTTACGTTATATTTAGAACCCCTCTGAGCTGGCACAGCGGAAGCATCAGCCTCAACTCGTACTTGACAGCGGGGGAACCGCTATCATATGATGTACGTGTCTGGGGCACTGCCCAAACATCGGTCAGGTGGCAAAAATCGACTGCTCGGAAGACATATAGCAATGGGAATTCTGAAACTACAGATCTGAGCTGGCCATCGAACCGTTCTGCGGGTGGATAGGCGGCGATTGAGCCAGCATGTGGTGTGTTACACCGTTACACGTTGACTGCAGAAGCGGGCTGGATAAACTGGATCGAAGAGGACCGAGACCTGCAGCCGAGAACGGAGTCAACGAGTCAAAGTTAGAGTAATAGCGGAGAGCCTGGGTCCGAGCGGGTGTGCGCAATTCCCAGGCTCACAACGGCCGGCAAGCTTCTAGAAGTGCTTCCAAAGATGGCGCGCTTAATACAGCCGCCGGCTGAATCTCAACGGCTGACTTGGTTCAGCAAACAGCCGCAACGTCAGCTGACTCGAGTAAAACAGGTACTATACGTGTAAGCCGGGGCAATGCACTGAGAATTGCCTCAATAGAACGCTCTCCTTGACCATTCTCTCGATGTGGATCCGTAATGGCGGTAAACAGTACGTGTAGACTGGTAACCACTCTTTGAGAGAGCGAAAGCAGATACATCATATGAGGAAACCCCAGGAAGCCTCTTGGAAACACTCTAGCTCTTGAGAGAGTGACACAGGCAAGTTTCCAGATGTAAATATGGGCAAAATAAGTATCAGAGCAACATATTATAGGCTGGCATTGGAGACGAGAGGCGTTGGTCTCTAGAGATCCAATGGCTTCGGTCAACCATGTCAGACTGGAATTGTGAAATAATGAATAGATGAACAATGAGCCGTTTACCACGGGTCGTGACACGTCAATGTGAGTGGTTTTGCAATTTAACATTGGAATATCAATTCAAACCCATGGCGACGGAGGTCTTTCATAAATTTCACAACATGATTGTGAATGTGCTAATTTAGAGTGCTTAGCTGCGAGGCAAGAATGCTGCAGGTTGGTGGACACCCAACAGTGGACAGTGGTGTGGTTTAGGACTTTGGGGTGCTCTGTATCTAGAGGTACTCGCACGCTGAGGTGGCTGCTACGGAGTACGCGACAGCACCTGCTGTAGGCTGGGCAGGCTCCAACGGTGGTGCACGCCGGGCAGTGGGCGCCGCCTCAGGGGCCGAAGCTGGAAATTTGAAATGAGGCCAATGGAGGCCAATGAGGCAAATGAGGCATCGATTCGTAAGTTGGCTCTGGCCAGAACCCACAGGGTCACCGCAATTCCCGGTTTGGTAAAAAGTCGAGGCTCGCGATTCCTTCTCCATTTCTACGCATCAAATTGTATCCGTACCTTCACCAGCGTCCCCTTTACCGCATGGAGGTTCCGCATTCAGGTGTCGTGCTGGTTTGAATTTTCTCCCCTCCTACTTTGTACGGGTACATGCGCAGCGTCTCCCATACCTTACCACCAGCGTACATACCCCCTCCAGCCGTCAACCACCCACACCGACCCGGCGACGCGGTGACTTTGCGACTCTGCGCCTCTTCTGCGACTCTGCGACATGGCACCAACCATGCAGAGCGGTGTGGTCTTTGACGACAACCTGACGAGGGCAGACGTGCTGGTTCTGCAAAATCTCGAGGCTGACATCAGCGATTGTTTGCTCGGGGCAGGCAGCAACGGCCACGGCAACGGCAACACCGCCAAGAATGCAACGCCGTCCCTCGCGGTCAAGAAGAACCCTGAGCAAGGTGAGATCTCCCCAAAAAAAAAACTCCGGGGCAGGCACCAGACCTCCTCTCTCACGAGCAAAGCCAGACGAGCAAAGCCAGACCCCAGCTACGTAGGCCTCCCTCACGTCCATTGCTTACCCTCCCTGCGCAGCGCAAGACCGCGATGAGTCCACCCTCGCAGCTCTGGAGGCTCTCAACGATCCCAAGGATGCTCATTTCGAGCCCACAGTCTTCAACAATGTCGATCTCAGCACCCTCACCCTGCATCCCACTGTCCAAAAGTGGATCCTCAACCCGTACCTCCGGGTCGCCCGTTCCATCGTCCGTGTCGAGACCGACATTGTCATGCTCACACACCTCCTCTTGTACTTCTCCACGTCAGTCCCGAGTGCGCTGTTCCTCTTTTGGAGATTCTCTTGGGTCCATGGCATCCTGCACGCCATCATGCAGGTCAGCTACATGGGTACTTACACCCTCATGATGCACCAGCACATCCATATGCGAGGTATCCTGAATCGCCGCCTTGCCATTTTCGACCACGTCTTCCCCTACATCACTGACCCGCTCATGGGCCATACCTGGAACTCTTACTTCTATCATCATGTGAAGCATCATCACGTTGAAGGCAACGGGCCCGACGACCTGTCATCCACCCTCAGGTACCAGCGGGACAACATTTTTCACTTCCTGCATTATGTCGGCAGGTTCTACGTGCTCATCTGGCTCGATTTGCCAACCTACTTCTTCCGCAAGGGGAGGGCCACCATCGCCATGAAGGCAGCATTCTGGGAGCTGAGCATGTATTACACAGTATACACCCTGTTCAGGCTCAACTCCCGTGCAACCATCTGCGTTGTTCTGATTCCGTTGCTGCTCATGAGAGCCGGCCTGATGGTTGGCAACTGGGGCCAGCATGCCTTTGTCGATCATGACGAGCCCGACTCCGATTACCGATCTAGCATTACCCTCATTGATGTTCCTGCAAGTTCCGACCCTCGCTCCCCCTGCATATGCTTCTCAAGCTGACAACCCTTACCAGAGCAATCGCCACTGCTTCAACGACGGATACCACACATCCCACCACCTGAACCCTCTGCGACACTGGCGTGAGCACCCCGCCGCCTTCATCAAGGGCAAGACCCTCTACGCCAAACAGCACGCCCTGGTCTTCCACAACATTGACTACCTCATGATCACTGTGAGACTCATGCTCAAGGACTATAAGACGCTTGCCAAGTGCATGGTGCCCATTGGCGACCAGATCTCCATGACGCTAGATGAGCGAGCAGAGCTGCTTAAGAGCCACACCCGCAGGTTCACAGAAGAGGACCTGCGTAAAAAGTTTCGTACCCCCTAGTGAGCGTCTTTGAAGCTTTGATTGTGCTGTTTTTTTTATTCCTTGCTGTGCATAAAGACAGGCGTCGGCTGAATATGAAAAATTCCCACACATTGACTATAGACTAGAATTTTTCAATCAACATGCTCTCTAATTGGGCATAGGATATGATTCTCATCATTTTGTTTCTATATTCTCATCTTTCGCACCTAGTATGATAGGACGAATAGAATTGTAGACGGAGTTTATGTGATCTACCAGGTGGTATCCATCATGTTCACTCAACATCTGTGTCTGAGATCATATAAAATCTGAGACCTGTGCCACTAACACGGCATGATTTCATAAAGAATTGAATCGAGATTTGTTGCGCGAGAATGACGAATCTTAATCGAGGGCGCGAGAGCCCAATACGTGGCGGATGTTTGGACCACCGAATGGGCTTTGTCCCAACTTGAAGTTTCGCGATGAGTTGGCACCACAGGCCTGCACAGGGTGATGAGATTTGTCCGCACTTTGAACTCCGAACACCGCCGGAATTCACGGGCACGGCAGTTTGCCTTATAGCGAAATTCATGTTCTTATTATGATGAAATTGGTATACTTGTCATGGTGATATTGGTATGCTTATTATATTGGTGTTGATACGCTCATGTGGCAAACTTCAGACTTGTAAGTTGCGTGTACGAAAGATCGTCCTATCGCTCCCTAATTCATGGGCTAGAGCCTCATCTAGTAAACTCAAAGGACTTCATCCGTTGGTATACAGGTAGTCGTATTTGCCATAGTTGTGTCCATAGCAGCTTATTCGCTCTTGCTGGTGAGCGGTGATTGAGGCTGGCATAGGGAGCCGAGCTCGTGTTGTATAAAAACAGCCTGAAGATCAGGAGGAGACTCTGGTCTCCTTCAAGCATGAATACGTGGTCATTTTATACAAAAGCAGGACGAGTATACCATCAACAGTTATTGGATGAGACCACCAATCCCACAGCCGAAGTTGGCCAAGATTTCGGACATGCAAAGTGCCGCTGTGGGTCTACCCCGGATCTCTGATTTCCGACACCAACGTCTGCATGTATACTACTACCCTACAATGAAATAAAGTATTTAATCGTCCGTCCCTAGCTTGGCCGAACCGACTTCATGTCGCTTTGCAAAAAAGCTCTACTGCGAGTAACAACACACCAATGCCTTCCTTTTCATCTGTCCAGCAACTAAGACCCCAGAATCTCTCATGGGCTTTTCGTAATGGGAACAGGGTCCCTCGTCGCCAATACTCATCGCACTCTCATCCACCCCGACCTAGCATCACCCGGCCCAATCGCCCTCCCAATGTCCAATGCCCTTCATCACCAACTTCTTCAGAAAATCCAGCAGCCGCATTTCCATCGCGCTACTTCCGACCCTTGGCGCGGTTCTTTGCTTGGTATGCTCGCCAACAGAGTCTCCGACCATACATCACCCAACTCTGCAGTACGCCCATCATCTTCGGCGTAGGCGATCTCTCAGCACAAACCATTGGGGATGATGAGTACGACCTAGCTCGATCGCTCCGTACCATCATTATCGGGGCGGTGATATCGATCCCCAGCTACAAATGGTTTCTGCTCTTGGGGAGGCACTTTAACTATTCTTCAACAGCGCTTTCAACGGGGGCCAAGGTGGCTGTGAACCAGTTCGTCTACACACCCCTGTTCAACGTCTACTTCTTCGCCTTCCACGCGTTCCTCTCCGGAGAGGGTGCCGTGGGTACCGTCGAACGAGTTAAGAGCGCAGTATCGGAGAGCATACCGAGAAGCTTTCTATATTGGCCTTTAGCCACGACTATCAATTTCACCTATGTCCAGCCGCAGTATCGTGCTGTTGTCACTGGACTGTTTGGTGTCGTTTGGCAAACGTATCTGAGCTGGCTCAATCGTCGAACGGAAAAGGACGAGCGAAGGATTACAGGGGACTCCGAGTCTGCTACAGAGAGCTGACGACGGGTGAGTCGTGACGAGGATTATTCTCTCTCGCAGCAGGGAAATGAGGTCAGCTGACTCCTGAGAAAAATACCAAGGTTAGATTTTCAGATTGATGTGTTTTTATAATTTCAGATTAGCTGGATTCCGGCCAGAAATGGGGTGTTGAGAAAAGAAGTTGCCCCTACTGTGTCATCGTGCCACCACCACGCATCAATGCCACCAGCTTACCAATAGCCATCATCATTCACCACCACCACTCAGGGCTTCGTGGTAATACAGGGGTTCAAATACTGCTAATCAGGTGCACCATGGGCATCCATCCGCGGATTTGCCGAGCTGAGGGGATACGAGTTCTCCTCTAAGAAATACATGAGTCCCCCCAATTAACAGTCTTACCATCAGGCTGTTCCAACCTCCAAGCGCTCGGCCATCGTCGAGAGATCAGCAACTCCCGCAAGCCATCAGCAGCAGGGTGCAGATAATAAAGCCAGGACCCAAGGGCCAACCAAATGCCACCCGCCTGCCGGAAAACTCCGCTAGTTGCCGTTTGCCGTACTTGCAAGGGATGCCGCACAAAAAAAGTGAAGTCATGCCTCACACCATGAGCTGGGCGTGTTTTCATTGACGCGATAGGTACATGTCAAAGGTGAAATGCGACGGCCAGCAACCCCAATGTGGCGCGTGCCAAGTTAGAGGTCGCAGTTGCGAGTACCCGCAAGATGGAAGAAAGACAGCCATGCGTAGCAAGATGGCGGACGTACGGGTGCTCCAGAGACGGGTTCGGGAACTCGAGACCCAGATTGCTGAGCAAAAACGTGGACCTGTCGACAGTTTCATAAGCTTGGATGAGACCAATGAGACCACCTATGCCAATACGGGGCCGGCAGAAGAGCAGCAGCCCTCTCGGGCGGATACGCCAGCCCAACTCCCAGAGGTGGCCATTGACTCCAGACTCTCGTCTCCTGGTCCCGACGGAGGAAAAGGAGGCGAGATGCAGGTGTATGGAGCCACGAGCCTGCTGCATGATCGCGCCAGCGGTAGCTTCTGGATGACTACCAAGTCCATCGAGACGGAGTCGGACGCGGCCATGAGAAGCGCCGCTCAGGATAGACTGATCTCGCAAGCCGCCATCAGCGCACAGAAGGAGGCCATTCTCTACTCGACACCAAGTATCACACAAAACATAGACTTTGACGGCCTTCCGGCAGACATGGCGATGCACCTGCTAGACTTGCATTGGAACCGGCTACATTTGACATACCTCCTAACTTATCGCCCTGCCATAATGGACAGTCTCTTCACCAGCGGATCCTACGTTAACAAGCTGCTGTTGAACGCCATCTACCTCCAGAGTAGCCTGTACAGCAACCGGGATGGCCTCCGTCTGGACCCGGAAGACCCGCAGTCGACCGGAATGGCTTTCTACAACCGCTTCAAGGCCCTGCTTGCCCAGTACATCGACCAGCCGACCATGCCTACAGTAGTCGCACTGCTTCTGTGCGGTGCGTGCCTACTCCCGTACGGCAAGCATAGTGCTGGCTGGGTGTACTGTGGCATGGCGTACAGGATGATGGTGGACCTCGGTTACCACCTGGATATTCACAGCACATCTGAGCAGGATACCAAGTTCGAATTGTCGGCTTGCGATGCTGAGATTCGGAGGCGAGTGTACTGGGGCGCATACGCCACTGACAAATTTCAGTCGCTGTATCTCGGTCGGCCACCAGCGGTGCAGTTGTCAGACAGCAATATATCCCGGGGGTATCTCGATTCGTATGAAGAGATGGCAGTGTGGAAGCCATACACAGATCCACAAGCCCCCCGGACTTCCGACCAAGAGGTCTACGCTTATCAGGGACGACCATCCTACGCCATCAGCACGTTCCAGTGCTTGTTACAGCTATCGATAATTGTGGACCAGCTTATAGGGGCGTTCTATTCAGCCAAGAGTGCTAGGACGGCCGAGATCACCCTCCTTGAGGCAAGACACGAGATGAGGAGTCAACTGGACTATTGGAACATGTCGCTGCCGACCCATCTACGGTTCGATGCCACCAAGGATCCTACGCTGCCCCCACACCAGGTTTCACTCCAGTATGGAATTCATCCGTGCCCTGGAGATATTTCTGTGTTCTTCTACTGACGACATGATTAGTACAACTTACTGGTCTTTAGTTATTCTGGTTGAGCAGGCATTTCTCAATCGTGGTCATTTTGAGTTCAACCTAGACGCTGCATCACAGGAAGAAGCGCGCAGAACCTGTGTTCATGCTGCTTTCGAGATCTGGAAGCTCCTCGAGGCATACAAGACGGCGTTTACCCTCAGGCACGCCCACTACGGCCTTTTCTACGCCGCGTACAGTGCGGTCCTCGTTATGCTTCAGCACGCCCACGAGGATCACGTCAACTACATCGAGTGCATCAGGTTCTTCTGGGGGGTGCTGTCGGATTATCAACGGGGCCACACAAGTGGACTGAAGAAGCCCTTCAGAGTGCTCAAACAGCTCATGCATCGGGTCAGAAGTGTGACACAGCAGATCAATGTTGATGAGCCGGAAGACATAGGCGGACCTCGTACCAGCAGTAGGTGGAAGCCTGGGGGCCCAGAGTTTTTAAGTCAGAGAAGGCGCCGAAACTAACATGTACTACACGACTACAGCATCTCAGGCTATAGGCGAGCCGATGATAGAACACGAGACCATGGGCCTCAACGAATTGGGCATATGGACCGACCAATGGCCCGATGCGATGGCAGAAGAGTCATTCTTCACGGATAATAGTCTATTTGGTTTCTTCACGTAGCGATGCTAGATTACCGATGCCCTCAGAAGCGGGTGATACAGGGGCGGTCGCCCAATAAGTGACGATCTATGGGACTCACATGTCTCCCCTAAATAATATTATCCATCCATGCACGTCTGTGTGCATTCTGATGATGCCAGATAGTGGACCTCTACTTTGGGTGCTTAATGTGCCACCTTAGCGATGTCCATCAAGGACGTCGGTCCCCTTCCGGATCCCTACCTAAAACTTCAAGGTTGGTCTGAGCAGTCAACTTGTAAAGTGCCGTTTATCATACTGGGCTCCTTTGAATACCTACGGTTTCGGGAAGCCAAATATGCTACAAGGGTCGTTCTGACATAAGAGATCCCCCAGTCACCTTAGGGGCTAGCTTCGTGGCACTAAACCTTGTAGTGATCGGAACAGACCCTGGCCAGAGTGGACACCCGAGCTATTACTCCATACTTCCTTCTCCATTGTTCCCGCTTATATATTAATCGGTTCCAGTGGTCTATCTATGAACCAGTAATAGCCCACCGACCACCCAATCGCAGTCGTTAAGATTCCAGAATTTTGTGTTAGCTGAGGAGGGAGTATGGAGAGTGAATGGGGGGGAGGGGGACGCGAGAAAGGTTAGGTAGGTAGGTACCTAAGGTTCCATTGCAAATTACGCAAGGTATTCCGCGTACCAGATCTGACAGGATATTGATTTGGCAAGTCCCAACCACGCGGCAGTTTGGCGCTTTGTACCTGCCTAACTACCAATAACCTGCCAATGTGCAAGGCACGCACGTCCGTGAGGTAGGTGCAAACTGCAGTTACCAGACAGTATATATATAGATAAGTACTAGTAGGTAGGTAGGTAAGGTATGCCGCGTCGCCAGACGTTTCTTGAACTTTCCATCTTGAAAAACACCACCACAACAACCACACCACGCAGATCGTTCCATTCCGATTATCAAAGCACGACACTCATTTGAAAAGCATCAGACCTTCAGGTACTGCACAGACTCATCGCCTGCACTAATACATTCAGCCTGCGCTAATTCAATCTACATCACAGTTTCCTTCGATTTCGGATCTCGACGCAGATGACTACCGACTGTCGAGATGGGTGCTGAGCAATCGAAGCAGAGACAGGGCGACGATGAGACCATCAAGAAGGAGAACTCTGCCTGGCCCATCATTTACTGATCGAGCTTCTTGAGGTACTTCTTCAGTGCCTTGAATCGAGAGAAGCAGGTTGAGAAGCAAGCCAAGCTCAAGGCTTTAAAGAGGGAACTAGATAAACTAGAGTTACTTGTCTAGACGAGTGACCAGGGGCTCCTGGATCGTAAAATTTTCCAAACGTCAGGAAGATGGAGCCACGATAAAAGAGCGAAATGGGTGCCAGTCAGAGCAACAGGCCAGACTCGCCCACAAAGGAAAGGTAATGATGGATCAGTTAAAGATTTATCTCCACAAACTAGAAAAACAGATTTTCCAGTAAGAAGCGTAAAAGACTTAAGTTCTGCTCAGTTACGGCAATTGTGTAGGAAGCCAGCTACTCACATCACCTCTCGACGTAGTAGAATTCTCGACCACCCACGGGTGTGCTGAGAACTAAGAAAATAGAAGCAAAGATCCCAAATATGGAAGAATTATTAGAATGCCTTGGCCTTAAGGTGATTAATGGCTGCCTGTCTTTTCGTAGCCATCAGGAATAAATCTCGCACTAGATAGTACTAATGAACCAAGGAGTAGTGCCACTACTGATCACACGTCGTATGAGGCGAGAAATATTGGTATACAGTATTCCCCAAGGACACTCAAATCTCACAGAGGCAGTCTGACGTCTAGCCGATTCACTGATTTAGAGTGCGCTGCCAGATATTGGGGCCACATGTCCTTTGTCTATGGTATACTTCTAGATATAAATACGTCAAGTTCCATTATTTGGGAGAGCGCCTCGAATTCCGAGCCAGACCTACTATGAGGTGCATCAACTGCCTCAGATGATACATGGTACACCCGGAAGCTAGGTCAGTAAGCCCAATCAACTTCGAACCGGCATTTGTTCATCACTGACGATGGAACTTATCATCAAAATATCAAAGATATGACGGAGCATCTACTGAGTTGATGACGAATACGCAGAACTAAACAAACCTAGTTGTTTACTTAGTGGTATGGGCGTCTGTTGTTGCGCCAGCAATGGTAGTCCGAGGCCCTGATAAAAGCCGCGCGATGGCTTCGAGGTTAACCAGATACTTATTTATACATACACGTAGGTACATACTAAATAATCACTATATGCTATTAATTTACTTATTTGTATCTCGTCAACAAAGGATAGTCTAGAGTTACGGACCCTACGCATGGCGCATGGTCAACAAGGCAAGTGAGCAACCCGCACAAAAACATAGGTCGCACATGTCGCGTATATAAAACCCCAAGCACTCCCTTCTTCCCCTAAATATAAATGGACTTTTTACTATCCCAAATTTCCATTTATCATCAAGAATCGTATTTTTCGTACGTGAATCCCTTCAGCGACCTTAAGAAGTTTGAAACGCACACCATATCTCAACACCCATCGTCACGAAATATATTTCACAAGCTATGCCCAGCATTCCTTGAGAGTTCTTTTCTCATCCATTATTCATTCATCATGGTGCAGCCTAGCACTGTATTTACACGGTTCCCTGATCTCCCCAAGGGGCTCAGAGACTATATTTGGGAGCTGGCAATCCAAAATAATACGTCAGACCAAGGTCTCGAATACGATAATCTGGTAAAAGGACGTCGCATTTTTAAGGGACGAGGACAGACATACGTCGAAGTGGTTGCTCTAGACATGGGGAAAGCATGGACATCGGTTGAAGGGATAGATCCTGAGCAAACTGCTCTCTATTTTGTGGAAGAACTCACAGAGCTATGCCGGGGGAAATTATGGGAGCACTTCTGGGGAGGTAACCAGCGTCAACATAGATGTGGGTTCGACGTGATCCATGTTGTGGCGTGCATCCCAGAGGCATACGGGTCTTGCAGTTGTTAATACACATTGGTCAATGTTATATTTGCAAAATATTCATTGCTACTGAAGTTACTAGGTACTGGAGCTGTAGGACTGTTCAGGCTAATCTAGAGGCAGCCGCCCACGGCAATGTAATAAGGATACGCACAATCAATGCAACTAAAGGAGCTTATATTCTTGAACAGCCTTGTAGTATTAAGATGTCAGCCAGCGAAAAGCTCCACCTATGCAGTGAAGGGAGTGGCGCTGTGGCAAGGCCACAGCCTCTTCGAGTTGGCCGACACAGGAACAGCTGGCAAATCAAAGCATACATGATGGATTGGTACTCCGTACATTGGTTTCGACATGGTGTGAAGTGAGGGGCGCATTTGTGATAGAACCGGACAAGGGTGTGCTTTATTTGGGGTACCCCTTTGGTTTTAGTCTGCTACAAACCTGGCTAGAAATAAAACATCTGTATCCGTAATGTATGTCATTGATACAAATTGACACCTCTGGGCCCGTATTTTCGTTTTTGCCCGTACAATACAACCCCTGAATTTTTGTAAGTTCAGTTACAGGCGCAGGGATGAGCACCCAATTGGCGATCGTGCATCGCTTTTGGGATCAAAGCAACTTCCGTCATCGCCTAATAACATGGTTTATTTAGGTATCATCAAGTGCCTCGCCAAAACGTCAGAACAAGCGTATCATTCTATCGCCACCGCCTCAATATATCAAGCTACAAGAGCATCCTTCTGCGACTCAAGTCAGAATACGATATATTTTTTATTGCGGGGCGTTATCGTCCTTTGTACCTTAGCTTTAGCTATTTTATTCAGGATTTAGTCTCGGTTCTACTGTTGTTTATCCACCCAAGTAGCGAACTAACAAGAATTCAGGGGCTGTATTGTATGCACGTGCTCCGTACGTATACTCGTAGTAATCTGGGTGATCGTAGTGGTACGTACTCCCAGTCGGCTCTGTTTCGGGGAGCGTGACCAGGTGGCGTTGAGGGAGGCCACTGGACCTTAGCAGTCTCCCCCCCTTTTCCCCAACCCCGAAATAGCCAAGGTAGCGGTCTTCCTCCTTACCGGAGTGACCTAGGAGCTGAGTTGGAAAGAACTTGTGCTTACAGTTGTTTGCAGAAATTATAGAATGTGATTTTCGGAGCGGAGTTCAGTCTTGCGACGGCTTCAGTTGTAAGATATCAGCAGCCGAGACACCAGTGATGAAAGACCGGAGTCGGCTATTTGTCGTACGTACACAGCACTAATGTACGGATCCGATATCCAACACTTGAGTCATCCTTATGGCTAGTGCTTAGCAGGGCGTTTAGCTGTGTTCGAGTATGGAGTGGATGTTGCCTGTATTAATAGTAACTAGTAGCATGTTTGTTCTATAGAGTATTTTCTGAGTACTAGTAGTCGACAAGTGAGATATTAGTACTATTCTAGTCAACGAGTGAGATATAAGTACTCTGTATTCCTCGTGTATCCGTAGTATCGGGGGTAACAATTTCCACCAGGCCTTGGTCCCCCCCACTGCTTGTGGGGCATTCTGGTGATCACTGATGACGTGGACGGTTGCAAGCTTGCAAATTCTGCTGCAACCGTTTCTCCCCGAGGCAGGTTGTGACTCCGGCAAACCAGCTCCGCGGGATTTCGGCGCAGTGAAGAGATGAGCGGCAAACCGGCAAACCGGCAGGCCTGCAGGCCTGCATGACGGGAGTGAGAGCACAGCGTTTGCAAAGTGGTGGAACGCAGTTGAAGAAGAAAAGAAGTTTGCATTTGGAGGGATTGGGGATTTGAGTTGGGTGGGATGAGTCCAGCCCTGCCACTTAACTTAAGTTGTACGTAGGGCATCAAGGTACGTCCGTACTAGTAGCAGCCAAGACCTTGGTGCCTGAAAGGTGAGAGGAAGTCCGGGCGAGGCAGTAGATGGGTTTCATGTTGGCATTGTGGCGTGGAAGGGTTATTATTATTAGCAAACCTCTAATTGGCTAGTCGCGGAAGCTGTTGGTGCTGAAATTGAATCATGGCTGTGAACGTCGAGACTGGGGGAATGGGAATCCGCAATTACGGGTGCATATTCGCACCTCGTTTTCAAGCACCATACGTACAGTGGGATAGACATGCTTGCCAAGCGCGCTAAAAGCAGCGTGTACGTACGAGCAGCCCTACGCCAAGGTCGAGATGCGCGTTGCACGCCCAGAGTCGAATCTGGACTGGCTGGAGAGGGTCAAATGTCCGCACTCGTGCCTTCGTTTACCAGGGCCAAGAGCTGCAATGTTAGGTTAAGGGGGCTGAGCGCCAAACAGCCCACGTCGACTGATCAGGTGAGGGGGGGCCTCGGCCTCGATTGCATCCCGAAAAGTGCTGCCGTTAATGCTGTACAAGTACGGATACGGATACCCAACTTTGTACTTTTTGCACAGACCCTCAAGTTGCCTTGGACACAGCTTCTGGCCTGGCAACCTGGCAATGAATAAAATGATGGGACGCCCCACAATAGGATGCAATCAGAGGAGGTGTGGCCAATGGCAGAGTCGCGGAGGAAGTGCCAACCGGGAAGTGGGCGAGATGAAATCTCGATCACAGTGCCGGCTCCCGGCACTAAGTGACTTTCTGGAGGCCACGATGCCAGAAGCACTAGAGCAGTCTCCGATCGCCCTGGATGCCCCTTCATGGATGGAAGTTGAAACCAAAAGCCCGAGTCCCAGCGAGTCCCAGGCCCCTTGCAGCTATGGCAGAGCCGGACGATTTGGGCCGGACCATGGGCCCCATGTGGGGGCCACAGCTTCGTATGCTGCGTTGGCTATAGGTCAATGACCAAAACCTGGAAGAGGAAATGCCCGCGCTGGGTGTCTCGTCTCATTTGCCCTGCTGGCGCATTTTCGCGTTCTTGTGTCACTCTGCCACTGTCTGTGCTGCTCAGGTCCCTTTAATCATGGATCGAGTCCCACCCTTTTTCTGGGTCGAATTTGCAACTTGGACCTCGTTTTTTTTTTTTTTTTCCCCTCTGAGCGCATGTCGTTTGACCCCAATTGCTAGAGCTCTCCCCAGAGCGACAAGTAACGACAGGGAGTGGCACGGTACAGTTTACGACCGACGGAACCTTCCAGGGTCTCCACCCCTCGTCGGTCGCATCCGGCATTTGTCGCACTGCCAGGCACTCATCCAGATCCCAAGACGGTAAACGCCAAGCCCCGGAATCGACAACATCGCATATCTACCGAAATATTAAACCTTGCGCGGATCGATCACGTCCTTTTCCTCGATTGAACATTGAATTGGTCACGAAACCTAGAATCTGTCTACAACAGCTCAGGCTGCTGACCTGACCTCGATCCCATGATGCGCCCGATGCGCAAGGTGCGCACGGTCGCACCGCAACGGCAGGTCATCAACGCCGCCATCACCGCCTGGGTCTGCATCTTGATCGTCGTCCTCTGCGTTGAGATCACAAGCAGCGTCTCATGGCTTCGCCATCCCGGCATGTCGGCCAAACCCGCCCCCTTGAAACCTCTCTCCGATAAGGAACCAGCCAACATCGACAAGGAATCACGCCTTCTCCTCAGCAAGCGCAATGGCATGGGCGTTTACAACTATATCAACATGCAGCAAACGGGCTTCCAAATTATGAACCCGACCCTACTCGAACTTCCTGTTGGTAGCCAGCATGACTTTCTTGTAGTTGCGAGGGCGTTCCACGTCAAGACCAGAATCAATGGCACCGAGTACAGCCGCGCCCGGCAGGTAGCAGCTTTCGCCAACCTGACATTCAATCATCCCCTACAACCTGAGCTCATCGCGGGCAATTGGTCCAGGATGCTGGTCGAGGACTTCCTCGGCCCCGAGCACCACTGCAAGCACCAGCCCAAGATGGACAAGTACATTGGGCCCGAGGATATGAAGCTCTTCTGGACCCGAGGCGGCGCGCCGCTGCTAGTCTTCACCCATCAGACCCCGGACAAAAATCTCTGCGAGGGCATGTTCATGGTTGACGTACGCGCCATCGTGCCGGAGCTAAGCGAGGCGCTGGGCTACCAGGGGAAACGGATGCCGCCTGTCGAATTCTACGAGCCGGTCTCCCTCCGCCGACAACCACCCGAAGGTCACGAGTCGGACGCACGATATCAGCGAGAAAAGAACTGGGCCCCCGTCCAGAACCCACTCATCCGCGATGACGAGGAGCTGCTCTTCATGGTCGAGCCCGGCCATCTGTTCAGATGGAATACGACGGGGGAGCCAGTCGAGGAAGTTGAAGCGGAGTCCACCTCGGCCGTGGAAGCACCCTACCCCCCCGGCTCCAACGAGACATGGCACAGCAACCAGGAGACGTGCATTCACGATGTTATGCTCTCGAACAAACACGTCCACCAGTCGAGCCCCATGCTCAGCCTGACCCTGTGCGATCGAGGCGAGTGCAAGCCGAGCGAGAACAACACAGTCCTTCTGGGCATGGTGCAGCGGCGCTATGACCCCCCCAGCATGTCGTCCACTTGGTACGAGCGCCGCATTGCCGTATACAGCGCCGCGCCACCTTACAGCATGATGTCGGTTAGCAAAATCCTGTCGTACCACGGCGAGAGGGAAGACAGGTACATCTGGACAGGCAGCATGGTGTACTTTGCCAACTCGACCGAGGTCCCCTACAACAGGAACCACGGGTACCTCGACGACGAGATTTGGCTGAGCTTTGGCATCGCAGACAAGGCCCCGGGGTGGATGGATGTGGACGCTAAGGAGCTGATCAAGGATCATTATTTCTGCCAAGGCGCTTCGGACGGGTATCGGGAAAGTGTGGAGCAGAACCTGCGATGATCTGCAATGGGCATACTACGGATTGCAACTTGGGATTTTTTTATTATTTTATTTTTTTTGACAATTAGCGATTACTATATACGGGCTAGACATACACATAGACATTACCATGAACGCAAGAAATATTTTTTAATCACGCAGATCTGCGCATAGGGGTTTATTCTCTCTGGTCGTTACAGTGACTGCTCACATGCTCATATGAGATTATTGTGCGAGTATTACTTACAGACACTCCTGGTGCCGGGTGATGCCAGTGAGCGATAGCCAGGGCCCCCTTGTTCATCTAACGGCGTCGACTTCAACCACCGGGGGAACTATGAACTGGTATTCTAGTAAGTAGCACAGTTGGTGCCATGTTGAGAGGACGTTTCCCCCCGGTTCCCCGGTTGGGTGTCAAGCTGTATCCTGTAGTGCGTTGGTTTTGGCACGCCACCGGTGCTGGTCCGTACCTATCGCGCATATATACGTAAGCAAGGTATTGCTTAACGGTCTGCGCCTCCTCCCACCTCGGAGCAAGCAAGGGCTTTAGGGAATACTATTCGCGGTGATGTACCAAGTATTGGCGTGCCAGGTTAGCCCTAAGAGGAAGTACACGTGCTCACAACCCGCCATGTAGCGACATGTGCTTTTGGGAGCGAGGACTCTCCCAGGCGCCTCCATGGATGTAGCTGTGCCATATATCGAAACATGGCGGCGTTGTTGAGATAAGACTATTGAAACGGGCAGCTTCATATTGAGAAGAGAGCATCGCACTAATGCCCGTGTAGAATCAGCCGACTGTCCCTAGCCATGGTCATGGAACCAACATCGCCAAACATGCGCGCGTCGGGATTGATTGCCCCAAATCGGCAATGAATCTTGCAAGTCCTTGGACGTCCTTTTGTTTGGCCCTCCCCCCCTTTTCTCACGAACCCTCCCCTTTTCTTTTGTGGTACGGAGTACGGAGTGCACAGATCAAGCTTTAACGGGCGGGCAAACATGGCGCAACCTCAGCTTGGGGGGGGGGACTATGCATGCATGTCTCGGCCGAGTGTCACACACCGGGCATTTTGCGCGTCCCAATCTGGGCTGTGGCAGTTATCTGACGTCGAGGAGGGCAGTGTTGGTACCTGAAAATGAAACTCCGCCAATGCCTGCGTCATGATTCGTGGTTATAATAAACGAACATACGGGGAAGCCTCACACGTTTCCTTGCGTACCCCTATCCAGGCGCCCTTCCTAACAATTAGGGGCTTTCGGCTACATCAATAATTTCGCTGGGTCTTCACCATCACCAGGTGCATGATATCGTGAAACTTGTCTCACACATTGGTAATGTTCTTCATGTCAATGGTATTCGTAGCGGATGGTGGCTTATAGCTCCATGTCAATTCAATTCAATGAGCCGGTTGAATCCAGCGGGAGTGGTGCTTTAGACGGTGCCATGAGTTGATATCCGCGTAAATTAAGATGGGTATATAGTACTAGTAATTAAGTATGGATAAGTCATTGCCCGTCGCTTGTTTTCGCTGCAATCAAAGGACCCTTGCCGTCTCGTAAGACCTCGTCAAACCAGTGACGTTCTGTCTCCGCCGCGGCGTCTTCGTTCTTGCAGACTGCCTCCCACTCAGCCTCACGCAGTCTCCAGCCGTCATCCCTGGACTTCTTGCCAAATAGCAATGCTGTCCTCTGCATGCGCTTATTATCAAACGGCACAATGTCCAAGGCTCCATTATCCGCGGGGATTGTAGCTATGGGGCCCGTCTCCTGCGTCGGGTCTGAGTGAGCGGCGATGAGCTGACGCAGATAAGGGAAGAACCAAGTCTTGTCCCACCAGGTAACACGTCTGCTCTTGAGCCCATTTTTCCACGCGTTGTGATGCACGGCAACAGGGACTGCTGTTGTCCAGAAATCGGTGTACAACGACATGGCCCCCCAGCCCCGTTTATCATCAGGCACGCCCTCCAAGGCTGCCAGGGGGGTGTCAACTTCTTCCACATCGCTGGGGATGCCAGGCACTCGCGGCGGGGAGACACCCAGCCGTGCTGACTCTCTCACCACGGCATCCTGGTCACCCAGGGCCACAAAGTACCCATCTGTCTCGGAGTAGCATGTCGGGTAAAAGAGCTCCTGAGTATAATCGAGGCTCACATGGTACTCGAAGGTGTCGCGGAGCTGAATCGTCTTCTCGATGGCCTCGCTGTATCCGCTGGCGTAGTCGTTCCGGAGCCGGCTGCGCCAGATTTCCTGCTCGGCGAACGTTTCGGAAAATAAGCCCTGGTCACCTCCCAGCTCTTGGCCGTTCGCGAGCACCACCATGCGCTTGTTCATCTTGTCCCGTACCCGGCTAAAGTACCTCTTGATGTCCGCGGCCGGCCCCATGAAACTTCCGCTGTTGACGTAACGGGGCCGCAGGTAATTCCATCCCCAAAGTGTGGTGTCAGTCCAGAAGCCATACACGTCTGGGGCAAGTGTGCTCTCGGGGAGCATGTTGCAGTGCAGATCGGACAGAGGGTCTCTGGGAGCGAAACAACCCTTTTGAGCTGATGTCATGATGGTCTGCTGCATCCAACTACCGTTGAAGAAGCCGTACTCTCGCTCCAGGTGTCGGTTGGCCTGTTGGATGCTCCTGAAATAGCGGTGCATGAGCACCTGTGGCGGTAGCTGAAGCCAGACGTCGTGAGCGTCCAGCATCACGACAATATCCTCGTCGCTCAAGCGGTCAATGTCATCAACATCGCTGCCCGTCGCCCACTCCAGAAAGTCCAAGGTGCCGGTGACTTTGCCCAGATGCGAGGGCCCAACCCCTTCCTCCCCAGTGTTAAAATCCCGTTTCCAGTTCACCAGGACCGGTGCTGGATAACCCAGGGCGACTGCGCTGCTGATGACTTTGCAGAGGTCAGGGCTCGGTGTGTCAACGGGAAGGATAATGACCAGTTTTCGCTCCCCTGGAGCAATGGACTCGGAGTCCAGATTGAGGCCCTCCTGGATAGACAGGCCATATTGCGATGGCTCGCTAGAGCGGGATATCTGTGGAGTGAATCAGTACCTCGAATGCATGAGATGGCGCCATGCACCTGGGGGATGGCGATCGTCTGGGGATCCAAATAGGGGGAGAAAGGTGCCAAGAAGTGTCTTACCCAGACCAGACATGATATTGATGAAAAGACTGATAGCACGAAAAGCAGCCATATAAGCCTGCCAAATCTGCGTCTTGGGAGTCTGTTCACGATTGAGGGCGACCTGTCGCGCAACCACCTGGCAGAGTGCGTCTTGAAGTCCAGGTCGCTGGAATGGCGCGGCAGGCCAAGCCACGCCATGGTGGACAGATGGGGATCGTGCCGGGGCCAACAGGTCAAGCACCGCATAGACTGGCTAAGGGGGTCGAACTACTATTACGACGGAGTTGATAGACGTCAAATGGCAAGGAGCCGGACAGCTGGGTGGTAATAGTAAAGGGACAGCAAGGACGAGATGAACAGAGGCAACGGCTGGAGAAGGATCGTGCGAAGAAGTAGGAAATAACAGAGAGATGAGCAGTGTCAGCACGGGTGCAGTCAACAGATGGTCCTCAACGGTCATAACCCCAGCCTCGACAATGATCGCCCTGGGCAGTGGGCTGGCCGCTGGCCGCACCACAGTCCACGGGGGCTTGTGAACCTCCGCCCCACTGACGCGACGGAAGGCTGGCTAACAGATAAATAGTTGCCAGCCCCTGCGTGTCAGCTCTAGCTGACACCGCCAATGGTGGGATGACAGGTGGAGGGCACAGCTTATGCACTGCGCTGATACAGGGCGCCAGGGGGGCGTCAGAGGTCAGAGGGCGTAAAAACAACATAAGCCAGGTGTGATGACGGCTTGCATCTGTGTGGCGGCTAGGGGCAGAGGTGCTTGCTTGGTGCTTGCTTGGTGCTTGCTTGATGCTGTGACGTCTGGGGAGCCAGCGGCACAGTCGTGGTGGGAGTCAACATCTCCCGGGGGAGACACGACACAGCGAGAATGCGAATCTCATGTTGAATGCCGAGATCAGTGTGGAAGGTGCCGGCTGGGCGATGCGAGTTGGGTCCTGACCCTGGTGCGCCAAGGGTAGGACCCATGTGGATCCTCAGATCCGGTCTTGGCGCGGCAGGGTATCGTCATTGTGCTGGGAATCGAGCTCATCCATGCCTTTTTGGGCCGCGTACGAAGTACGGATATGTAGTATGGAATTGCGAAATTGCAAAATGGTAGCATGGGGCCGTGAGCAAGACAACGATACGGTGGCGCGGCGCCTCATCTTTCTCATTTGATTTACTCTATTTTTCCTTCTTCCACCTCTTGTCCCCTTTCCAGGTGTTTTTTTTTTTTTTTTGCTGTTGTTCCTTCACTTCACCCCGCTACTCCCGCATCTGGTTATAATATGCTTGGAGATACGAGACTACGAAACACTTGCTAGGTTTCCAAAGTTATCCTGGTTCGGCATTTGCCTAACCAAATCCAGGTAAGAGCTCTCTTGCTCTCCTGGAGCCCGGAACACAGACTGCGCCTTGCTGCTGCAGATGTATCATGTAGCAGTACGGAGGAGTCACATGCCACAGGAGCAGTCCTAATTAGTACAGATATTGATCCTTGATTTTTTTAGGACAAGGCTCTGCCTGTCAGAAATATATTTAGATTTGGTCCAAGGCACAGAAGCCACCAATGACGACGATCGCCCTACGAGGGAGTGCCCAGTCACGCGCCAGTGGCATCAGCCCCAGCAGTCCCAGAATCCCCAACGGGTGAGCAACGTGACCAGCAGGTTGGTAAGCTCGTAGCACAGTCCGTTGAATTTTATCACCTCCACGTGGTCCCCAGTGATACCGTACCAGTATCGTGTATAATCTATATCACATGCGGCATTTTCGTCCAGAGAGCGGCCCCGTTGTCGATAGGAGTACTGTGCCAAGGCGTGTCGCCGTCGAAGGGCGCAAAAAGCTCGCAGTTGCATGCTGTCATGGTACTTCTAAATTGGAGTGCTTGGCCTCCAAGGTGCAGAACCCTGAGCTGTGGCGTCGCGTCAACTGCGGCCAAGTATTATTGTCTGTACTATCCAAGTGTTTAGCCAGCATGCTCCGTAGAGCGTCGGTAGTATCGGCTGAAAATTCACCTCTTGATGACTCCTTCTAGTGGGTACTAATCAACGAGAGCCACAGCGGGCCTTGTTGCTAGTCAGGTGCTTGCCCAGTGTTAATGTTGTTGTCATCAAAATCTATTCCAAGTATAGTGTACGACCGGCCGCCCCAAGTAGTAGCCACAACGAAGACTATACCCGATAATCATCAGGTCATTCATTCGAATGATCATCTCAGATTTTAGCCTACATTCTCATGGGTCATGACTTTGGTGAGCCCCCGTATCGCAGCCTCAGGGTCAACCGGTAAGGATGCCACACAGCGTGAGTTTTACCTCTCTAGGCCGAGACTATACGAGTAGACGGTGAGGAATGTCCCGGAGTAATAGCCAATATGTTTTCATTTCCGAGTACATCTGAAGCAACTTCGAACTTTTCTTGATGCCCCCCGAGTTTTACTTAAGCGCTCATATAGAGTTGTGACCGAAGTTTTTGGTGACCTACTCAAGACTTGGGATCTAGCTACAACTATTATGATTGAGGCTGCCGGACCCTCTTCCTTAAAAGATACAGTTAGTTGGTCTAAGAATCTCACATGTCACTAATTGGAGGTCTCGAGAACTATATGCACTGCTGTTGGTATGATTGCGGCCATGACACCAACTCCCTTACAATGGGCACGCAATTTGGTGGCTCTACCAAGATCCCCATGGAGGTGGAGTAAAGCATCAATACAGTTTGGGGCCTTGACTTCAATCTTGCGACCGCGCGGGATCTTGGTGACGGTAACGTGATTATAAGTCTCTGCGGCACTCACAGGTCCGGTTAATACCTCTATGCCTCTCTGATGTTCTCCGGGCTTCAAAATAGCAAGGAAATGGACTTCTAAAATATTGGAAGTCTAGTAGCGGTCAATGTCTCCGAGGAGGGCGGCGGGTAATTCTTCGACTGTCTGACGCAGTGTATAAGCTAGCATTGAGGCCGTAGCACCGATGGTATGAATCCAAAGGCAACACAATCTGTATTACTCCATTCTTATTCTACTACAACAAAGGAGATGAGCAGAAATATGAATCAAAGGCCCATGGTGGACTCCTTCCACCACGGCTTAGCTACTGGCTCCGAAGCACCTCCGGTCAGACCTCTTCGTGCTTGTCCATTCTCTCCGTACACTGGAGCGAGACACCCTGACGGCTTTTCCGAAGCTCAAAGCTTGCATGGCCGAGCGCGCTCGAAGAAAGACCCAATGCCATTGAGACCGAGATCGAGGCCAAGATGAATGCTAGAATTTCCCGCCAGGGCTGTCCAGGACATCCGTGGAGAGCGCTGAACGTCGCCACTAATATGCAGCATGCCATCACTCCATTCTGGTACCTATCTTGTTGTCGACTTCGATGCAGTGTCATAGTTGCCAACACATAGACGTGGATGCGAATAACAAGTATTTCGATTAGTGGTTCTTGGGTCGCCACGGATACAAGTATTCCGGGAATTGGGAAACTAGTTGAGGGCTTTGATGCGCTATCAGCATGAATCCAGAAGGGCTTGGTTTAGGAATTGGTTTGTACTATTTGGTGTTCTCTGTGCCAGCCGTATGACCTGGCCCCCATGGCCGTATTCCATATGGATATTGCCGTCCATAGCGAAACGAGGCTAGCTGTCGTGGAGACAAAGGTCCTCCCATGACGGCAAAAACATGCAGCCTTCGTAGGTCGAAGAGGCCTTGCATTATGCCAGCAGGATGTCGTGGTATAGTTATTCGTTGATGACTTTCGCATGGTGTATTGCTGTAATCGGTCCAATTTGAGTAGGCCATGCTCTTCCAAGTTGTATAATGAGGAATTCGTAGAGGCTGGGTCGTCTGGTCGCTCTTCGATGGCAGGCCTGATCATGATACATGTGCGATGGACGTTCGTGGAGGCTCTACAGACGAGCGCGACGTACTGGTGATGAAGAGGTTGGATGCTGTTGAAGAGGGGTTGATGAAGGCAGAAATGGTACAATCTGCTTCAGGATGAGGATGGAATGATGGGGAGAGAGAAATGGAAGGGCTGTCGGGCGCCCGTCGGGCGTCCAAGCAACCCGTGACCATTCATTGATGGTTCGCATTTCCCGCATTTTGCACTGCCTTGACGCCCTCCGCCTCACATTTATGGTCAGATTTCCAACCACTTGCCCAGACCTCTGGCACATCCACCACAAGTTCCCTCCCATCACTATCATCTACTTTGTACCCAATTCTCCCGGATCCTTCATCTGGAAGTATCCATCTATCCCACTCCTCTACCTGTCGGGCCTGGTCATTACCCCTGTCTCGTTCGATCGTCGGCCAACCAGCTCTGTTCCGTCATTCAGAGGTCGATCCGTAAGGCTTGGGCCCCCCTTCACAGTCATGAGCGAGCCAGAGTCCGGCTGGATCAAGCACCTGCGCAGGGCGAGTTGTCCGGAAATTGGCAAACCGCCTAAGCCTGGCATAAACACCGCCTCTAGCATTCAGATGCCATCCCGCTCTGCAAGCGAACGACCTGCTTCTCTTCCGATGCCAACCCGTGGACATCGCAGCCGAGCACGGCCGCCCACGACTCGTGATGAGTTTGATCGTGACTACACTACGGAGCAACGACCATCTCGACAACTTTTCGATCCCGAGTCCGATAGTCACCGCCTCCACACCAAGCTAGCTTCTGAGACGAATCATCCAGAGCAGTCGAGTCGGGTTCGGACATCAAAATGTACGCTTCCTCGCGACGATGAACACGAGGGTCGCCGTATCCCACACCCAGAGTCGAAACCCATCTCCCACGAGCAGCTGGTTGCTGAGGTCAAGGGTATTTACGCGGGGCTTGTCATGTTGGAGGCCAAGTGCATCGAGGTGGATGCGGCGCAGTCCTCCACACCTGACCACCAGATCAACAACGAGCAGTGGCAGGCTCTTATTACCCTCCATCGCACGCTGCTGCACGAACACCACGACTTCTTCCTTGCTAGTCAACACCCTGCAGCTAGCAGTAAGCTGAAGCGGCTTGCCGCTAAATATGCAATGCCGGCTCGGATGTGGCGTCATGGCATCCACTCATTCTTGGAGCTTCTCCGACATAAGCTCCCAGAATCTCACGAGCATATGCTGAGATTCATTTATATGGCATACAGTATGATGAATCATCTTTATGAGACAGTGCCGGCGTTTAGGGATGTGTGGATCGAGTGCCTTGGAGACCTCGCTAGGTATCGCATGGCCATCGAGAACGACGGCGTGAGCTGTGCGGATCGACACCTATGGACGGGCGTGGCCCGCTCATGGTACAGTCTTGCATCGGGGAAGAAAAGAGAAGCAGACCGGCTGAACCATCATCTGGAGCTTCTAGCCCGTCCAGGTTCTTCCCGTCAAGAACTCGAATACTGGTCATGGTGGCTGGACAAGTCAAATTGGAAAATCGGCCAGCACTCCCCTACAAAACCCTACTTATCTCCCCTTGGGCGAATTGGTGTTAGGCCATTCATCGGAGCCTCGGATGGGTTTAAGAGGCTTTTCCTTGCGTTTCAAGCGCTGCCCTCAACTTTGAAGCTCCTGGGGCTTGCATTGCCACATCTCCGCGTTGTTTTGGCAGAGGAAGCAGGAGGAGAGTCCAACGTGGCACAGAAAGAAGCCGACATTCCGGAATGGGTGTTCCCCATATTCTTCCTGCTCATCATAGCATACACTGAGGGAGCCGGCAGGTACTACGGTGAGCGGCGGAGGTGGTACATGCTGGCCTTGGCGCCGTCCAATCTGTCGTTCCCTTGGCTGGCAGAGCATGAACGCATCTCACCAATGCTGACTGGAAGGTGGGTGTATCTGGCCGCTGAGATCTGTCGTGCTAATCAGTTAACTAGTGTGTTTGCCACGGCTGTGTACCTCGGCTGCGCCTTTGCATTGGTGGACTACGATGAGTTGCGTCCAGGTCCGGTGTAAGTTGTGATCCATTGCGCCATCCGTCTACCACCAACTAATGGCAGCTACAGGTTCTACATCGCTGTCACTTTTGTCGGCCTTGTCATTTCCGCCACTATAAGTGGCCTCAGCCAAGGTGGGACCACCGCTGGGCTCAACCCAGCGCCTGGGGGTAACCCGTTCTCAATCTACCTTCTCTTCAGCATGACCATTTCGATGTTCATCTGCGGCCAGGTGCTTCGTGGCTACAATGCATGGCTCGAGAGCCAGACAACTCAACAGCAGGAACGACCTCAACAGGGCGCAGCTTTGCCGGAATGGACTTGCGTGGGGAATCTGTCGGCCGAGTCTCGTCGCCCAGTAGCAGGTCGATAGTCTGTTTTGGCTATAGCGGTATCTCCGTATGGCATCGTGCGGAAGGCTGTTCAACAGAGGTATTTTTAAAGCCCTCTATAGGCAAGTAAAAACCAGAATATATTTGTCTTCGTGATCTTGGATAAGAACAGTTTCATTTACCCTTTTGCTTGGGGGGCTTTGATCATGTACATTGACGGCATTAGGACCCATAGTAAGGCCTCCATTGCAGGGGAAGTAGGACAGAAAGATAGCCATTTGTACTTTGATAATATATAGATACATAAAGGATTATGAGAACATATCAATCCACTTGGCATCCCTCAGTGATTGGAAGGAGCAGTGCCGTTGATGCAGGTCAGAGCGACAGACCAGATGGCCTTTTCACCCTGGTTGACGGCACAGGGTCCTGGCTTGTTCCAGTAGATGTTTCCGCTGCAGTCCTTGTCGTCGTAGAGGGTTGCTTGAACAGACTGGTTAGCTTTTCTCCCCGTAATGGTGTATAAGGGTCGAGGGAGCCCACTCACCCATACAGTTAGCAACGTCAATATCATCATTAAGGAGGACCTCGAAGGAGCCATAGCCGGCGTCAAAGGTGTTGCACACGCCGTTGCTAATCTCCATGGTGGAATACGGCTCACCACCCAAGCAGGCAGAGTTCATGTACATGTCGAGGGTGGCGATGGGCTGGTCCTGGCGAACGACCTTGGTGAAGGACGCACTGGCGCCGAGGGCGAAGGCGAGGACGGAGAGCTTCATGATTGCGAGTTGTTTCTGATGCTTTGGATCTTGAATCTGTTGTTGATGGTGCTTTTGTCGATGCACCACTTGAAGACGACTCCCCAATGACCCTTTATATACACGTGTAAGCCGCGTAGGACTCAACTTTCAACTCCAGCGTTGCAGTAACTAATTTGAAGTGTCTTGCCTCGCCTCATGGAGAGCAACGTGGTATGCGTCAGCTAATACTTTGTACGGTAGGCCGCTTGGAGGCCTGTTTCCCCGGAGGATCGCCAATGCCACTCTGGTGATCCTGCCGTCTGACGGTCACGCCGCAGCACGCGGTACAGGCCATCTGCGAAGAATTCGATGACAGGTTTTGGAATTTCTCCATTTCTCTTAGGGAAAATGTCCCTGCCGATCATTCCTACGGTAGTCGCAACGAGAAGGTGGAGCGTCAGCATCACCCCCTGGAGGATACTGGAGCAGTCTCGGCCGCGGGCCCTCGGAGAGGTTAACGTATACGTATCTACGGAGTACGTACCCACTGAATTAACTTCTGGAGTTCTGTCCCATCGCCCGCGATCCACGTTGCTGCGGCCCCGGCCAAGAAAGTGGACTCATGTCCAATCCCTAGTCCCCGAGTATTGATCACGACGAAAGGCTACTACGGATGGTCACCCGTCATTACAGCTCTTTGAGGGCCTCTAATGCGATGGAGATGTCTCATGGATCTACTGGAGATGCAACGGACGGGGAGCTAATCATTCTGGTGTTCAAAAGTCTCCGATCGGAGACATTGGGTCTTGGCCGTCGCGTGCTGCGCCACAACACTCAACACAGCGAATATAAGACGACGAAAACTCGCAAAGCGTCATCATTTCGTCCATGCACGTACAAGTCTATCGTAAAAGAACAAGATCCATCATATTCAGACTCACCATGGCGTCGGTACTCGGCCTCGACCTCTCCCGGAACCTCTCCTACTACACAGTACGCGCCCAGCACCGTTGCTACCAGCCCATCACCCCCTCAGGGGTACATTCAGCTCCAGGATAACTAACGATGAATGCTTGAAAGATCCCTGCGGCATTTGTTTGCGCCGTCGCGCCCCATTTCTACGCCGTCTTCAACACCGGCAAGGCCTACGACAATGCCAACCCCGCCACCTTCAAGGACAGAATCGCCCAGGAACCAACCTTGAGTGAGGCCGTGAGCCATCCTCATTCCCCCAACCTCAACCCCCTCATCTTCTCCATTCCTTACTAACCACTCCTCGCACTCAGGCCAAGGGGCGCTTCATCCGCGCCAAGAGCGCCTCCCAGAACGGCTTCGAGACACTCGGCCTCTTCGCCGCCGCCGTTGCCTCTGCCAACCAGGCCGGGATCAAACCGCGGACCCTCAACATCGCGACCTGGGGATACGTCGGTGCCAGGGTCGCCTACAACTTGGTCTACGTCCTGCTGGGTGGGATCCCCAACATGCATGTTCTGCGAAGTCAGATGTGGAATGTGTCGATGCTGATTTGCCTGGGGCTGTTTATCGGGGCTGGGCGTAAGCTGTAAGGACTGGGGTTGGGAGGGTGCTCGTCTCTTGCACTGGCATGATGGTCATGGGATAATTAGCGAGCCATTTATGCTTTCTTCCAACTTGATTGAAGTTTATAGTTTTATTTGTACCGAATATTTTACCCATTGTGGAATACCAGTTGCATCGTAAAAAATGTAACGTGCGCTCACTCCTTCTCTAGATGTCATTGAACCGTAGTCTCTTCGCGACAATTGTGAATGAGTTTAGGTACAATTTATTTTCGTATATGAATATATGTTCAAATTTCTCTAATAGTTTTACTCGAAGAAATCACCTGTGGCTCGTGTCCGGCCAATATCCTGTCGGGTCTACATAGTACATGCACATAATATCACCCGCCGCCCTACCGACATCCCCCAGCCCCAGAGAGGCATCCTTTTCGCTTCCCTTACTGGAAGTCCCTGGACCAGATGGCTTCACCGTTCAGCCCGCTCATCGGGAGCGCACCCATGGGGACGACATTCCTCTTGGAGAGCTTGCAGGAGCCGCGTCCCTTGCTGATGAGATTCATGCTCTCCTCGACACCCTTGCCGAGCTTGGCAATGTCATCGGGCTTCATGTTCCTGAACTTGGAGGCCGCCTTGGCAATCTGGGCAGCATCAAAAATGGCAAGTGGCGCGAGCACAATGCCAAAGATGGCCAGGGGGTCGTTGTCCTTGGAGTCGACAATGCCGTAGATATCGGTCGCGATAGCACCAGCCTCACCCAGGAGAGCAATGATGCGGCCGACACCCGCGAGCGCGGTAACGGAGCCGATAACCTCACCGACGACGGGAACGAAGAAGAAGATGGCCGTCAGGAAGGCCAGGATGATTCCCTTGCGCTTCTCCTCCTCCCACTCGTCGACCGTGTCGGCAATGTTCTCAATGTTCTTGACGGCAGTGTCGATGATGAAGACGGGTAGCGACACAGCGTCGAGGAGATCATCAGCATCGCCGCTATACGATAAATCCTTGATCTGCTTGACGGCCTTGGGCAGGTCCTTGACAATGCCCGTAAGGTTATTGTAAGCGTTCTCAACGACGTCCTTGGGGTTGATGACATCGTCCTTGTCATAGCCCTGGGGCACGGGGAAGTTGTAGTCCCAGCCGTAGTACTTGCAGTCCTCGGGCGTAGCCGGGGTGCAGAAGTGATACTTCTCGACATCCTTGAACTCGACGTCCTTCTCTTCGATGCCCACGTTGGAGTAGAGATCCGCCCAGAACTTCTTGGAATCGTCATCCCTGAGCTTCCAGTAGATGGAGTTGTGCCTGTTATAGTCTTCTGGCTCGCCTCCAGGCCAGTTAGAGTAGTCAGGAGGGCAACCAGTGATGTTGCGCCAGCCGTACTCGACGCCATCGCAATTGACCTCGGGCTGCTCGCAGATGGTATCCCATCCATTGCAGTACTTGTTATCGCAGTAGTCGCATCTCGGGTCATCCTTGCCATAATCGTAGTAGCACGATTTGCAGCAGTGAATAGGGAAGGTAACGTCACAGTCGAAATAGTCGTCGGCGTGTTCCCACATGAAGTCACTGACCGCGTCCTCGCCTCCCGACGCGACGGCTTCAGCGTAAGTGTTGAACTTCTTGTCATACCCTTCGGCCATGAGCTCGTCGTAGGTTTCCATGGACTTAGTGAGGTTGGCGGCCACAACCTCTAGCATGTAGATGGTGACGCAGTGTGACGGGATCTTGTCATTGTCGACAATGTCCTGGAGGCTATTGTACGACTCTTTGCATTCTTTCAGGGGCGGGGGGAGCTCCTGATCGTCGTCCCAGGAGTCTCCGGTCTCTGGGTCTCTCCAGTCGTCGGTCGTGAAGGATTGGAGATCGACAGCTGTCATGAGCTTTAGTACCGAGCCACGAAGTAAGATATCTCAAGTGGCCACTCACCCCAGTCAATGGTACCGGCAAAGTTGAAGCCCTTCCAGTGGTCACGGCGCGTGCTCTTGGTCGTCTCACTCATGTATGCGACCCATTCAGTTCCTGTTTAGCGGTGCAGTTAGCAAACCCGTCGGCCAGCTGAAAGGTAATGTTTCTCAGGCGTACCTTCGTAGACGACCATGTCCGAATTGGAAGCCTTGTCATGCCACGACTTCACCTCGCCGGTGCCCACTTCGGGATCGGGATCGTAGCTTGAGACAATTTCGCCAATCTCCGCATTGGAAATGTAACCAGCAGTATCAGTGCATCGTCCCTTCTTAGCTTCGGAGTTCAGCCTGTCGCCCAGGAACGTGCACATCGGACCAGTGCAGCCTTCCTTGGCCATCTTGAAGCTTCGGCCATAGCTGGACTCGCCAACGAAGATCTTCTTGGTGGGAACACCAGCCTTGGTGACTAGAGAGCTTGGTCAGCAAAACATCAAAACAGGAATGCCAGATGGAGGTCCACTCACTCATAGCCAGAGCAGTGGTGGTCTCGGTCAGGTTGACTAGATACGAATATGTTAGCGGGAATGCACGATCATGAGTAGCAGTTCTCCATACCGTGGCTTCGGAGGCAGTTTCCAGCCGGGCAGCCATCGATGGCGTACTCATTGCCGGCATCCCATTGTCCTATTAGAAAGGGAATTTTAGTCATGGATTCTTGGCTTTACGAGTGGGATCTAGTCAAGCATCAACATACCGTGAAGGTCATAGGTCATATAGACAATGTAGTCAAGATTCTCGGCCATCTTCTTGATGGGGAACGCCTTGAGGTACCAGAAACTGGCCGGCGCGGCAATAGACATGGTCATTCCCTCGGGCAGCTTCTTCTTCATCGTCTTAAGGAATTCGAGATAATGGGGACCGTCAGTCTCCAGTCCAGGAGGCGTGCCAGGAATATCAATGGCCTTGAAACAACATTAGCCATACATTATGCACACGGGTGTTGGCGATTGACTTACTCCGGGGTACTCCCAATCAAAGTCGACGCCGTCAAGGCTTTCCTTCTTCAGGAAGTCTGCAATCTTGGTCGCAAAGGCGTCGCGGTTATCCGGGCTCATGGCCTCACGTAGAATATTGTAAGTGGACTCCTCAGTGGAGAACCCCCAACCACCAAAGGAGATAACCTTCTTCGCGTCGGACTTCTTGAATGAATCCCACTGGTGGAAGCTGTCATTGATCGAGACCGACCAGTCGCTCGTCTTGACGCCAGCAAAGGCCCAGTGAATGATGGTATATGAGCCATCAGTGTTAGCGTTGGCGATGCGCTGGTTGAGACAGGGACGGTCAAAGTTCCACGTCTCGTAGTAGGCGACACGGCCATAGGACGAGGGGGCGTCATCCTTGTTCTCGATCTCGGTTCCACAGCTAGACACGCAGCCGTTACGCAGTCCGGAAGTGCCAGGGTTACCAGTCTCACTCTTCTTTTCCGTGCAGAACTCGCCGCTGATACCTGAATATTGGTGAGCATATAGTTGAGGTAGGAGATGGATAGATGGGTTGGGTTTAAACATACCACACTGTCCCCAGACGTTGCAGCACGCATTGAGGGGGCAAGGGTTGAGATCTTTCAGCTCCTCGTCCTTACCAGGCTTCTCCGTGCCCGGCTTGGTGGGACCGCAGACCGAGTTGGGAATGGCGTAAGGCAGAGGGGGCTTGCCCTTAGACAGGCAGATGTATGTGTCCGTCAGCAGCTTCTTGCATCCGTACCATCCCCAGGTGGTGCCATCGTTGAACTTTTCAATGTCCTCCTTCTTGAGGCCGTTGGATGCTGCCAGCTTGGAGCAATCATCGCCGCTCTTGACCAGGTGGGTGGCGCAGGTGCCGTCCTCGTCAGGCTTGGGCCGGATATCAGGCAAGGTGCCAGCGCTGCAGCAGACCCTCTGCCCAGGAACCAGCGACGAGCACAGGTTCTTGTCCGGGTTGTACTTTTCAAAGTCCTGAGGGGAGATGCCACATCGCTCAGCCAGGGCACCGCAGCTGTCACCATCAATAACCGATTCCACCCTGCAGTCTCCCTTGATCTCAACGTCGGAGCTGGCTTTCTGGACAGAGCTGGTCCCGTTGCCAGAAGACCCAGCGGGGATCTTGCCAGGGGCAGCAGCCTTGGCCTCCCAGATGTTGACGTCCTTGAGCTCCGTCTTGGTCTCAAAGTCGTTCAGGCACTTGGCTTCGTTCCAGCCCTTGACCATCTCCTGAACATAGGTGAGGTTGCCCGTCGCATCAACCGCGAGCCCAAAGACGTGGTTGGCATTGCGCTTCTTTCCACAGAGCTGCGCCGCCAGCGTCGTCGCGCCATCAGACTCGACCCAATCGAGCAGACGATCCGAGACAGACGAGACGGTGGCCTTGCCAAAAGAGAGACCCGCATAAGTGCCGGCCACGACACCTCGATGGTACGCAAACATGGCAGCGTCGTCACAGGGAGCATTCCCAGCGTCAAAATGGCCCTCGAGCTTCTTGAGCACCATCTGGACGGAGCTGCGCTCCTCCTCGTCCAGCTTGGCGCCGCTGTGACTGAGTTGCAGCGTGGCGCTATCCTTCTTGGCGTCTTTGGAGGTCTTGCACGTCGTATCCTCGTCACTGCGCTTGGCGACATCCGCCTGGGCGCTTGCGAACAAGGCATTGTCCGTCGCGTCGGAGTTGCCAGCCGTGCAGACGCGGAACTTGACGTGGCCATCCGTGTCGGCAACCGGGTTGTATAAAGAGAAGTCAAATAGGAGGGGCTCATTGCAGACCTCCAGACGAGAAAAGGAGTTGTAAATGGTCCAGTTGGAGGGGTGGCGGTCCTCGCAGGCAACGGGGCACGGCTGCAGAGCAGAGTTGAAGACAACGCTCTTCGAATCCGCAGCGGCCGACTGCACAGCAAACCACGACGTCCCCAGGGCCACCATGGCTGAGGCGCTCAGGCCTGAGAACCTTGGCGCCCGCATAGCGAAGGTATAAAGAGAGACAATATCAGAAAGTAGGATAGAGAGTGTGGGTGGGGGTAGAGGGGAAAGGGAACAAAGGGAGAGGATGCCACGAATGAAGGTATACGCGGTCAAGATATAAACGGGAGGGGAAGAGAGGGAGTTAAGGAACTTGATGAGAGAAAGGAGAAGGAGAGGGCTGATACAGGACGGATATGTGAGGCAGTTAAAAACCTAGGAAGGGCCGACGAGATGCCACGGGTAGGCTGATACTAGGAGTTTCCAGGTAGTTTCGAAGTACCACCTAGGTAGCAATTATGGAGCCATGGCTGGCCTGCTGTAGAGCGGGAAATATCATTCCCGTTGCATATACGTATAGCAGCCGGTTCCAAGGGCACAGGGCCCATGGGGGTTAGTGTAAGCGAAATTCAGCGCAAACATTTGCTGCCCCAGTTTGGATATATTTTTGGATTTCTAGTCAACGAAACTAACTGTATCAGTGTCTGATTCCGTGGACGGCACGACTCCAGTGCTCCACCACGGTCCTAGTCGTTTGGCCCCCTTCTCTCCCGTCCGCCACTAGAATACTAGTCGAATTCGCTAGTATTCCCACCTGCCAATTCCAGTAGGGCTGAGTAAGCTGGAGCCCCCTGCTGAAGATATTTGGGTGATTGTTCCACGTTTGCATCTGCTACTCATTGGCCGGTTCCTGCATGGCCATCTGCCGAATCTCCTGTCTCCACCACAGATCTCGGGGGGGCCCATGAGGCTGTAATAAGGCTGTAATCGGCCTGTCGGGTGTTTGCGTCGTACGCGAGCCCTCTGGATTGGTTGCTCTGCCAGGCTCGTACACCACACTTCGGCATTGGGTAGGCATCGGGTGGCTCGGGCTCACCATCGTCGGTCCGTCTCAGCCCTCAATCTCATCTTCACAGCGTCATACTCCGTACTCGTCGTGCCCAAGTGGAGACTCCAGCGGCGCAGAGCAGAGCATCCAAGCGCAGCACCGCGCCTGTTTAGTCCGTAGCCCCTGATCCTTCGCCTCAGGCCATCAGCCCTGAATCGCTTGGCGCGCTGACTGGGACGGGAGCGGAGCTAAAAATTGTCCTGCATGAGAACCGCTAAGTGTTTCCCAGCGTTACATAGTCCATCCATCGCATGACCATGGGTTTCTAGGAACCCCTGAAATTCCACTCCGCATCTGATTTCCCAATCCACCACAGAGCCATGGATCGCATCAGGCGGCCTGAAAATACGCCCCACGAATACGCTCCAAAAATACTCGCATATCACATGGCGCCGTGTACGATAAACATGGAACGCTGTGCCGCTGCCAAGAACGAGTACCGGAAAACTTCTGAGCTCCCTCGGCCCTCGCTTCGGTCGAAATATATTCACTAATTCAGCTCCGGGCAGGGAATAGCTCAGCTAGTCCCAAGTACTGCTATGTACATTTCGTGTAGCTGCTCGGGCGTCAACGTCAGTAGCAGGCATCTGCAGGCATAGTCAATATCAGCGGCACGTATCTGCTACCATTTAATTGCCCTCGAGCCCCCTCTTGGTGCCTTTGTCTTCCCGACGTCTGTACGGAGTATCTTGTTACACGTCCCCCCTTTCCCTCCTGTATACTGTCATTCTTTTCCTTCCATCCCTCACCGTTTTCCCTCATTCTCCCACACATTCCGTCCTTTCCTTCTTAAAACACCACTGTACACGCTCTTTCCACAGTCCCCACCGGCCTCTTGTGGCTACACCTGCTCCCTACCGTCACCATGAGGGTATCGCAGGTTCTCAGCGCGGCGTTACTCTGCGCCTCATCCGCATCGGGGTACTGGATTCGCGGTGCCGCTGAGAGGGCCCTGTACTACTCCGTGTACGTCCTAGAGGACATCCATTTCAACAAGGAGGCGTACGATGGGTGGAAGATTGCCCCCGACTGCGTGGGCACCCGCAAGGGCATGTGGCAGAAGAAGCGCTGCAACCTTGCCGAGTTCATCGACCACATCTGGAAAGAGACCAACCCGGGCGAGCCCAGGCCGGACAAGACCAAGATCCAATGGGGCAACGAGATGAAGGGTGCCAAGGACCCCCAGTCCATCATCTCGATGATCATGAGTGCCAAGTACAAGGACGGCAGCATGGTCATCCAGCGCGATACAGACCCCAAGCGCTACGGCTACACCGGCAAGATCGAGGTCGCCGACAAGGTCTGGCCCGGCCAGGGCATCACCGACTACTATGCGTCTCTCAGCAGATTCGGTGAGCGAGCGGTCAAGCTGCAGGGGGACTTCAACACGGCCATCGACAAGGGCGAAATTGTGACGGACCCCGAGAACAGCAAGTACAAGCAGCACAAGCTCGTGATTGAGAAGTTCCAGGCCTTCTTCCAGGGCGCCACCGACGCCGCTGAGATGATTGTCGAGTTCCGCACCCAGGACAAGTGGCGCCACCTCAAGGATCAGGGCAAGTGGAAGCAGAAGCTTGGCGTCGACGGCGTGTGGGATCCAAAGACGTCCAACCACAACATCGGCGCCTGGGAGGAGATCAACAAGAGTGACACGATCCAGCAAATGGTGGATGAGCTCGACATAGACAAGGCCGAGGCCACGAAGCGGTATGAGGAGCACTGGACGACTCTCACCACCTCGGAGCAGTCCAAGCAGCACGCGGCGGCTATTGAGAGTGCCAAGAAGACGTTCAATGCTCTGCAGGAGGCGCCCAGCTGCAAGGGCTAGAGATGTCGACGGCGGATAGTGGATACAGTACTCCGTAGAGGGTATGGGGTTTGTCAGAGCGATTGAGCAATCAGGGGTCTTGGGATGTATTTCCTCGAGTTTTTGTCTCTTTCTACTTGTAGATACTGTTCAATTGTAGAGTAGGTTACCTCGGTGCCTAGGTTTCTTTTCTCGACGGCAAAAATTCCCACATAGTAGCAGTTCCAGGTATGGTACTATCAACTATCCTCCGACTGAAACAGGGGAGCTTTTTCTTGTTCCTTGTCACCCAGCCGCTCACAAGGCATCTGATCGGCAATTGGGGTAGCATCGGTGGGCGGGCCTGGTCTCCATCGGTATGGATTGGACTCATTGGACTCGTTGGAGACTGCAGTCGAACCCCGTCGTTGATTAATTTGCCCCGCCGCCTTGCGTTGGTCCAGCCGCTATTAATAGGTAGCACTGCATCCTGCGATTCCTGCCCGTCTCTTGATGGACTCTTGATGCAGCTGTGCCTCCTCCTAGGCCACGCCTAGGCCACCATCCCTGCTATACTCCGTAAGGCGTTTTACTGGATTTCAACCCCAACGCAACCAGGGACGGTCAGCCAATACCCAGGGCTTCTTTCATGTTTCCTGGGCCACCCGACCTCTCTCCGTAGCTCGCTTGGCGCAGCCCACGTGTTTTGGCCGATTCCGTGCATTACAAGGTACCTACGGAAGCCATCGGTGCATCACCGCTTCTCACTCCGCGCCACTTTTGCAACGACCACCTACCAAGTTGTACCATCAACCACCATGGCCTCCTCATTTTCGCCCATTGAATTGCTCCCAACTGAGCTCAGAGTCGACATCCGATCCCGCTTGGCATTTGCAGACGTGGCCCGTCTCAGCAGGTGTAGTCGAGCCCTGCGAAACCAGCTGCAGCCTCTCCTCTTCAACACTGAGGCAGACCGCAACAGGGCAATCAAGTGGGCATGCCGCAACGGCAACACCTTCGTCATCGATCGTGCCATCTCCTTTGGCGCATCCGTCAGCGTCCTCTCCATCCCGCGAAAGGATCGCGGCGCGCCCTTCCAGACACAGCGCCGGGGTCGGGGCCCCTACGTGATGGTTCCAGCGCCCCAAGGCCCGCCCATCCAGACCCTCACGCTCTACCTGGCAGCCAAACATGGCCAGGTCGGCGTGTTTCGACATCTGATCTCTCTAGGCGCCACCGTTGTCGTTGACAATGTTGATCCGCTGACAATACGAGGTTTGGTCAACTACGTCTGTCAATCAGTCGACACGGGTCTACTTCGAGCCTTCTTAGAGGCTGGTCTCGCCTCCAAGCTCCCGCAGGAGTTGCGAGACAAAACTCTCCTGCTTTTCCTAACAGGCTCTGCATCCCCTGGAAAATCCACCAGAGACCTTGTATGCATGCTGCTGGACAGCGGTGCAGATCCAAACTACGTCCACTGTACCCGGGAACCAGGATCCATGACGCCACTCTCCGCGACCCTCGTCCACCATCGCCCAGAGCTGTTCCAGCTTCTGCTTGAACGAGGTGCCAATATCAATGGTGTGCCCAATCTTCCCCGGCACCCGCTACCCTACCACCCCTTTCATATACCCATTTGCGCCGCGGCACACTCCATGGCCAGGTTGAAATCGCTCCAAGTTAAGCAGTGCCTCAATCACGGTGCCGACATCAACGTCTGCGTGCGCGTCTGGGATAAGGGGCCCGTGTCCGTCACAACCCCGCTGCTCATCTACCTCAACGCCGCTCTGGACATGGGAGAATGGGGCCGTTGGATCGACACGGAGAATATCCAGTTCCTGCTCGACAGTGGACTCAGCCTCGACATGGACACGGATTCCCCTGAGCCGCATAGTGCGTTCGTGAGGGGACGCTACCGATTCAGACGCGCCCCGTCACCTGTGGAGCTCATCCTTGATAGGCTCTATATCCGCTGCATCACCCTCCCGCCTATTCCCTCCGTTATAAAGCTCCTTATCCAACATGGGGGTCTCAGGCAACGTACAGGTGAAATTCTTGCCAAGTACGACTACTCAAGCACAGATTACGATGTCAGTTCCGACATCCTGCCTGCGTGGCAGGACATGCTCAGCATGATCATCGCCAACCCCGAGTACCGCCAAGACCTCAACACCCTCCTCTTCACCTACATCACGGCCAAAGGCACCTCCAAGAAGTCCAGAGTGTCTGATCTCACCCGCGCCACCATGTCCAGTCTCATTGCCGCCGGTGCCGACATCAATGCCAGAGAGAGGCCGGACGGGAGCGGACCAACGGTGCTGCACATTTTGGCTCAGCATTACAGCCGTAATTGGTATCGCGATATCACTCCCCGCAGTGTCGAGTTTGTCCGGTACCTGGTGGAGCAATGTCACGCAGACACAAGCGCAGACTGGGCGGGTACTGCAGCTGATTATATGGCGCGAGAGATGCCCACGTCTTCGGGAGGCAAAAACGTCTTCATTGAGGAGATAGTGGTGGCATTAGGGGGAAGCACCCGAAATGCCTGAATAACTACAGACTTGGCGGGTGATGATTCGCGACGGTTGTGTGTGGTGTCGACTCCATGTCTATGTGCACATCCGTACTCGTACAGGTCAGGGCGACATTAGGAACGTTATAAGCACTGTGTAAGCTGCAATATCAATTTCCCATTAGTTGCCCTCAAAAGTACACTTGAGGACATACGGAGTACTGGTCGCATATATGTATCGAGCTAGCATGGGGACCCGATGGCATGGGAGGCCCCGCAAGCCACTCGCTGACGCGAGGAGGACCACAGGCCAAGGCGCTCTTGACCGACCATCCTTGGCGCTGATGGCGATTGTAATTCGAGGACCCAGAAGTTCACGCATCCTCATGCTAGTTGGTCAAAATTCCCCGATTCACCGAGTACCAAGGCGGGAGTCCAAAGCCACTGCCAAGGCATGGCGTGGGCCAGGTGTGGCGGAGAAGTCTCACCTGGCGAGGCCCAGGCAAAGATCTTCCAAGTCGCCCAACTATCCGCGCATGGCAGTACGTACAAAGTAGTGTATATTATAAGCTTATCTGAGAGCGCAGCTCTCGCATGGGGCATGAGATCACAGGCCAGACGGATGGGGGGGCTGGGGGGGTTTGGAGGCGACCCCGCCCACTTACACGACTGGGCACCCGACTGACCGACTCCATGTCGCATTTCTAACCTGATCGGCGTCTGACATGGCCGTGTTTGGCAGGTCGTCGGCGTCACTCCGACTGACGGGCCAACAGAATGCGGGGTAAAGGTCGACGCCAGGATGTTGATAGGGAGAAGTTCATGGCACGATGCAGGTTGACCAGGCGGTGATGATGGCTGGTCCTCGGAATCGGAAGTCGGTATCACTCCTAGTCTCTAATCCATCTGGTTCTCTGCTACTCTTTCTCGTGTATATTAATAAGTCGAGCCCCGTGGAACTTGGATGTGTAGTCTGCCCGTACTCTTCCAACTGCCTCCGCAGGAGTATCTCCCAAGTCCAACCTACCTTGGTCGAGTCCACTGAGTATAATGGGAGAAGCAGAAAAGGCGGGCGATGTCGAAGCCCAGCGAGCCGACGCCATTGGTGTCGAGCCGCAGAGGACAACAACCGGCGACATCGGCGACACCAAGATCCACGAAGACTCCAGGCACCTGGGCACCCTCGACCGCGGGCTCAAGTCGCGACATGTGCAGTTCCTAGCACTCTCAGGAGCCATCGGGACGGGCCTCTTTGTGGGCAGCGGCCAGGTGCTCTCGCTGGCGGGCCCGCTGTCGACCTTCATCTCATACGCCGTCACGGGCTTCAACCTGTACTGCGTCATCAACAGCCTGGGCGAGATGGCCGCGTGGCTGCCCATCCCCGGCTGCGTGCCCATCTTTGCAACGCGCTATGTCGATGAGGCTCTTGGCTTCACTCTCGGCTGGAACTACTGGTACCAGTTCGCCATCGGCGTGCCTATCGAGGTCAGCGTGTGCTGCGTCATCGTCGACTATTGGGAAAACTCGGTCCCCAAGGCGGCCCTCATCACCGTCTTCTTCGCCGCCATGATCATAGTCAACTGCCTCCCCGTGCGCATCTACGGCGAGGCCGAGTTTGTCTTTGGTGCCATCAAGCTCACCACCATTATCGGCCTGATTCTCCTGATGCTCATCATCACCTGCGGTGGCGGTCCCAATGGCGAGCCCATTGGCTTCCGGTACTGGAACCACCCGGGCCCGATGAACGAGTACCTAAAGGAGGGTGCTCTGGGTCGCTTCCTGGGTTTCTGGAAGGTCTTTATACAGGCCACCTTCGCCTACGGCGGCAGCGAGATGGTCGTGGTCGCGTCTGGCGAGACGGAGAACCCGCGCCGCAACATCCCCAAGGCTGTGCGCCGCGTCTTCTGGCGCATCCTCCTCTTCTACGTCCTGGCCCTCTTCCTCGTCGGGCTGTGCGTGTCGTCCGAGGACCCACGTCTTCTCGATGCCATTGACCGTGACGCGCCCGGCGCCGACCAGAGCCCCTTTGTGATTGCCATCTCCAACGCGGGCATCAAGGTCCTCCCGGGAATTATCAACGCCGTCGTCCTGTCATCGGCCTGGTCGGCGGGCAACTCCTTCTTCTACGCCTCGACGCGCGTGCTGTACTCGGCGGCCATAGACGGCAAGACGCCTGCCTTCCTCCGGTTCGAGCGGTTCGGCGTGCCGTACGGGTGCGTGGCCATGACGACGGCGCTGGGCTGCCTCAGCTACCTCAACGTCAACAACGCGTCGGCCGAGGTCTTCTTCTGGTTCAGCAACCTCAGCGCCGTCAGCACGCTCATCGTCTGGGCCAGCGTGTGTTACACGTACCTGTGCTTCTACCGCGGGCTCAAGCACAACGGCATCGACCGCGACACCCTGCCGTACAAGTCGCCCATGCAGCCCTTCCTGGCCTACTTTGCCATCTGCTTCTGCCTCCTCATCGCCTTCTTCAACGGCTTCGACGCCTTCTTCCCCGGAAAGTTCAGCGCCAAGACGTTTGTGCCGCCGTACATTGACATCCCCATCGTGCTGACCCTCTTCTTCGGGTACAAGCTCGTCAAGAAGACCAAGTTTGTCAAGGTGCAGAATATGGACCTGTGGTCTGGCAAGGCCGAGATTGATGCCCTGGAGCCGCTGTGGCCGGTGGTGAAGCCGCGCAACTTTTTGGAGAGGATCTGGTTCTGGATTGCGTAGTTTGGTATTCGTGGTAGCAGTATTTTTGACCAGTTTGATGTGTTATTACATTGAATATTACAAATGCCTTTGGTCAAACCTAACTTCTGAACCCCGGGGGTGATGTTGAACAGAGATTTGACAGTCCATGTCCGTCTGTGCGTTTAATGCCATTGAAATTAGGTCCACAGATGGACAGAAACAATTAAATTTCAGAGGCGGTCAAGGACAAACCGTACCATTCATTTATACTTTATTGAAGCCAATAGATATTCCATCATGCGGATGATGAGGGCGATGGTCATGCATTAAGAGGTAGTATAGGGTACGCAATTCAGGTCGAAAGCGGCAAATGGGTTCTGCAGGGCATCATCCCAATTTCCAGGCGCTAAAGTCCCCTGCTGCACGCTGTGCCCAGCGTTTCAAGAGCCTGCAGAGCCCCCACTTTAACTGTTGTCTGGGCAACGCCCCATCTGTGAACGAACAACAAACGGGAAATTCAAGTTGACATCAACGTCACTGCAAATGCAGCTCCTGCCTCCGTGCAGCTCGATTCTACATCCACAATCCTTTGACCAACCGTCGACTTTACTAACCACAGCAATCGCTCCTTTTCCTTCTCAACGCCCTCGCTCCCTCGCCTAGTTCACCGTTGCGATTTCACCATCGCATCGTCACCGGGGCAGCTCCTTGGGTGGCTTTGTTTTCATCTCCACGCCGACTCCGGCCCTCACGCTGTTTTCTTTGCATGGCTTCACGCCCGACGACGCCTTAAACCGCCACAGACGACCAAACACTGCGCGCAATCATCGGCAGCGAATGCCGGACGCAGACCTACCCACAAAGTTTATACATACGAGCATAGAAATATCACACAATGGTTGATTCAGGGCAATCTTCCATCACTGTGGCCGGTACAGCCCACCTTTCACATTCCAGCACCTCGAACACACCGCTGACAATGTCTCATTAGTCCGAGTACGGCCCTTCACAATCCGCGAAGCTGCTCAAATGTACGATCGCCAGCGTCCGAATACCCGTCTCCAAGCGACGCGCTGACCTCTCGCACAGACATAAGAACGACGATGGCACAGTCTTTCTCGGCGATGGCTCTCTGGCCGGAGCCCCTCAACCCAAACTGCACCAGCGCGGAATTCGCAATGTCATCAAGGTCGTCGACGACCGTTGTTTGTACGATGAGTCCCCCGATAGTTGATGGTGACGCCTAGCTGACAAGTGACGTGATAGAGTCTTCGACCCCCCCGAGGACAACCCCGTGCACAGATTTTCTCGGTCGGTGGTGCCGACCTCGAAGAAGACAAAGGACCAAGTCTTCGCCTTTGACCGTGTCTTTGACGAAAATACAAACCAATCCGACGTTTACGAGGGCACCACCAGGCAGCTGCTGGACAGCGTTCTCGACGGCTACAATGCCACCGTTTTCGCATACGGCGCCACCGGCTGCGGCAAGACACACACCATTACCGGCACCTCACAGCACCCTGGCATCATATTTCTCACCATGCAGGAGCTATTCGAGAAGATTGATGAGCGCAGCCAAGACAAGACGACCGAATTGAGCCTTAGCTACCTCGAGATCTACAACGAGACCATCCGTGACCTGCTGGTCCCCGGCGGCAGCAAGGCGGGACTGATGCTGCGAGAGGACAGCAACCAGGCTGTTACAGTCCCTGGACTTACCAGCCACCATCCCAAGGATGTTGCCGAAGTCATGGACATGATTGTCAGGGGAAACGAGTATCGCACTGTGTCCCCAACCGAGGCCAACGCCACTTCGTCGCGCTCCCACGCTGTCCTACAGATCAATGTCGCCCAGAAAGACCGTAACGCCGACGTTAACGAACCCCACACTATGGCGACGCTCAGCATCATCGACCTGGCTGGATCCGAGCGAGCCTCCGTCACCAAAAACCGTGGCGAGCGCCTCACCGAGGGTGCCAACATCAATAAGTCTCTTCTGGCGTTGGGCAGCTGCATCAATGCCCTCTGTGACCGACGAGGAAAGGCTCACGTTCCCTACCGCAACAGCAAGCTGACACGTTTGCTTAAATTCTCGCTGGGTGGCAACTGCAAAACCGTCATGATTGTGTGCGTGTCGCCTTCGAGCGCTCATTTCGACGAGACACAGAACACCCTGCGGTACGCCAACCGGGCCAAGAATATCCAGACCAAGGTGACCCGCAATGTCTTCAACGTCAACCGCCACGTCAAGGACTTCCTGGTCAAGATTGATGAGCAGATGGCGCTCATCAACGAACTGCGGGCCCAGCAGAAGGACTCGGAGAAGATCTTCTTTGCCAAGTTCCGCAAACAATGCGACAAGCGTGGGATGGTGGCACGTGAGGGCTTGCAGCGCCTCAGGGCAGCCTACGAAAATTCGGCATCGGAGCGTCAGGAGCGCATCACTGCCATGAAGAGGCTCAAGGCCTTTGAGCGCCGGATCGGTCTGCTCTCCGGGTGGATTGCTGCCTTTGATACCATCTGTGATCAGCGAGGAGGTGACGATGACTCGATGCCCCAAAACCTCGCGGCCATCCGCAAGACGGCGCAGGGGATCCAGCTGGAGCTGGAGGGTAGCCGCCAGCACATCCACCAGAAGTTGGTGAAGTCGACGTGGGAGCGCAGCATCGACACGGCTCTGGCACACAGCCTCAAGCAACTCGGCAGTGTCGATGGAGGTGACATGGGGGAGATTGCTAGCCTGGAGCGCGAGGCGGAGCTTCTCAAGTCCAACTTCACCCGTGAGGCCTACCGCGAGGTCCTCGAGCAGGAGAAGGCCGGCGATGCTGCCATGATGCAGATGCTGCTCACGGCCCAATTCGAGATCCTGTCTTCCCTATCCGACACGCTATCCATGGACGAAGAGGATGCCGTTGCTAACGCTAAAGAGATCATCAACCGCCTTCTTCAGACTGGGTACACAGCCGCATCTCAGGTCGTCAAGCCCGACGGGTCTCTCCCTGTCGTCGATGCGTTCCCGCCCACTCGCAAGGGCACACCCAAGAAGAAGAAGTCGATGGTGACGTACGCCAAACCTGTGCCAGCCCCGACCTTTGCTGTAGTCCCGAATGAGGCCAACCATGTCAGCCCCATGAAGGCGTCGCCAAGGAGGCGGAAGGCTCTGAACGCAAACAAGAAGGGCCTCAGTATTAGCTTCTCTCCGGTCAAGAAGGGAAAGAAGGGCGGCGTGAGGTGGCGGGATGACGAGTTTGAGGAAGGCACTCTGGCCGACTTCTCCAGGACCCCGCAGAAGATGAATGCTTCGTCTCCCGAGTCGTCTTCGCCGGAGAAGGATACTCAAGAGCCCGTGGTCCCAGCGGCGTCTGTCACAGAGCCTATGCCCGTTCAGCATGAGCCCACCATTCCCGAGGAGTCAAGCCCGAGCATCGAGATGCCCGAAACGATGAGCCTGCCGGCGGCAAGACCTAGTCGATTCCAAGCCGGCTTCCTGTCCAAGAACTCTAGAATGTCTTCTGTGCACGAAGGCTCGCCTACTCTGGCCCGGCCCTCTTTCAGTCTTAACCTGGCTGGCAGTTCGCCCTCTGGTTCGGAGGGGAGGGCGTCTCCCTTGCGGTCGTTGGATGTCGCTAAGGCCGGCAACTTGTCGCCGCCGGCGGCCACCCTGCGCTACAGGCGTTCGGTGTCGGGGTCGCAACGTTCGCTGCAATCCGTCGTGGATGAGAACAATCTTTCCAAGCACGACAGTGAGGGATCCGGGTCCGACTCGGAGTCGAGCATGCTCGACCAACGCAAGCTGCGCAGCGCCATGCACACGGCCAACAAGGCTCGGAGGGTGAGCATGCTGACAGGCACGGCTGCCGCCAATGCCAGGCGCGTCTCGTCAATTGGTTCCCTCAATGGCGACCGTCCTGCTGGGCCGAGGCCTAGTATGCCTTCGTCGCACGGTGTGGCGAGCAACGCCAACGGCATCTCCAGGAATCGTCGGGGAAGCTCGGAGCGTCGTAAGAGCCCTCCGATGACGTGCTCGCCGTCTGAGCTGCGAACCAGTGAAAGGGCACTGACCGCTGGACAGGCGAGGCGCATGAATCTCGGGGGCAGCATGAGGATTGAGAAGGCGAGCAGCGCACCGGACGGTAGCAGCCCGCGTGAGATGCGTCGCGTAACTATTGGTGTCGGCTCAGCATCTGGCGCTGGACACAAGAGGCAGGGGAGTGGGATGGCCTGGCGATGATTCTTTCTTTCTTTTTTTTTTGTTCGTCCTGTTGTAATGGCTAACAGGGCTGCCCTGTTGATTTCATTGCTCTTTTGGCGTCATTGCTTTTCTTTTGTTTGTGGCCTTTGTCTACGGACTGGCCTGTCTGCTGGTCGCATTTCCTACGGCGTTTGGGCAGATGTCTCTTGGATGAGCTGGTATAAGGAGTGGGATGGCATTGTTGTATTGATAATGACGGAAGACTATTGCACTTGAAGAGATTGTACACTGTTGAAGTCAACCTTGTCACGCGTCCACCCTCCACCCTCCAGCATTTATTTAGCAAGGACTGATGCTCCCAGCGCTACCCGCGTCCTGAGGGATGGCACCGGCAGCCACAGCTGACTGGTAGCACCATCGCCACTCATCATAGCCGCCGATCCAATTGCACTTCCACGTCCAGAAGACCCAGCCGCCCGACTTCTCAAAGGCCTGCACCTGCGCGGCCCAGAAGCTGCGATACCACTCGGCCTGCTCCGGGCGGTCGCGGATGGCGAACTCGTCGTTGCCCTCGACGTTGTCCGCCACGGACAGCGACCACTCGCCGACGATGATGCCGTCCTCGCGCCGGTCGTTGCAGGCCGCGTTGATGTACCCGCTCTTGCTGGTCTCGACGGAGGGATCCCACTTGTAGTAGCGGTGGTCGTCGAAGGCTGTGTGGTCCAGGCTGGGGAGGTTGGAGGTTGGGTCGCCGGAGCCCCAGGCGTTGCCCTGTTTCAATCATCAGCACACACATACACAACATTGTTCTTCATTACACCGTGCAAAAAGGGGGGTAGTGGCAGAGGGGTAAGTACCATGAACTGGATGTGCAGCCTGTCGCTGTCGGCAACGTTGATTGCGTCCTCGGCGTCGCGGATGCGCTGGTACGCCTGCGGGTAGAAGTTGGCGATCATGTCGGCGGCCTCGCTGGGGTACTCGCCCGAGTGGACGGGCTCGTTCATGACCTCGAGCATGCCGACGTTGAAGTAGGCCTCGTTGGTGTGGATGCGGTTGGCCATCCACTCGAGGAACTTCGAGGCGCGCTCGTAGTTGCCCTGGTTGTAGAACTCGGGGTAGTCGACGCCCTGGGGGGGCTGTTAGTCTCATTCAGGGGTTGAGAGGAGGTGCAGAAGCAGGGGACTTGCATGCCCGGTGAACTGCTGGTTGGGCGTCTGCGAGCCTGGTCCACCATGGAGGTCCATGATGATGTACAGGCCGGCGTCGCGAGCCCATCCGACGAGGCGGTCCAGGTACTCGAGGCCACCACGGGGGTAGTGCTCGCCGTCATTGACGAGGTCCTCCTTGATCCAGAAGCCGACGGGGATGCGGATCGTGTTGAGCCCCAGGCTGGCAATCTGGTTGATGTCGTCCTGAGTCGTCCACGTGTCCCAGTGGCCGCGGAAGGCCTCGTCGGCGGCGTCCTGGCCCAGGGCCTCGACGCACTTCCACTCGTCGTTCTGGCCGCCGCAGCCCATGCTGTTCCAGATGTCGTTGGCCATCCACGGCTCGATGATGAACTGCGACCCCAGGTTGACGCCGCGGATCTTGTCAGCCGAGGGCATCCAGGCCTGGGCGCCGGCCAGGAAGAGGGCGAGGGGGGAGAGCTTGGAGTGCATCTTGGTCGATTCGGGGGGGTAAGGATCTTATGGAAGTGTACTGAAGCTGCCCCTGGGGGATCGTGGGGAAGAGTGTTTCTTATATCCATCTCGGCCCATAGGTGGAGCGATAGTGGTCTGAGATGGGGAGGACCCAAGTTAGTTCGGCCCTACCCATAGGGCCAGGAGGATGGTTCCATCGACCATGTGTCTCTCACTGCAGATCCTCCAAGCCCGCTAAAACATAGTCTATGCTGAATAGTCTCGGAATCCACGGCATTGATGGGTGAGGTGGGCACCTGGAAACTACATGTAACTACATGTAACGTGGACAGCTCCCAATGTAGCAGGTGGACGGTGGTCTACCTGCAGAGGCCCCATCCATGCCCAGGTACCTACAATCCTGCATACCCCAACTGCGCGTAATGCTCGGTATAAATATCAAGATTCGGTCCGATGCATCCCCAGGTTCGAATTGCCGAGTTGGCCTCGGGGCTATTTGGTATCATGGCATCTTGTTGTCCTGCACCACCACCCCATGTGTCCCATGTGTGTAAAGCATCAAGAGTTGCGTGCAACGTGGTAGTGGTCTGGAATGGCCGATTGTTTGGTCAATTCGGCTGTCATAACTGTCAGCGACCCAATTGATTCATATACCAAAAAGCGGCATATCACAGTCACACTGGGTTGGCGAGCTAGAATTGCCGGATTCCCTCATGTCTGAGGTGGCGCCCGAAGGATCCAGAGCCCTGCCGATGGCAAGACAGGCTAGGACCTAACTGTGCATGTGTGTCTTAAGTGTATATATGGCCAATGGATGATGTCGGCGTCATTGTATAGCCTGATGAATGTAGCTTAGAGCGGAAACTGCCGAAGTACGGTTCCCTCGCTGTTGGTTTCATCCTGAAAGCTGGGTATTGCCCAAGCTTTGGCCATATGATTGCCTGGCCGGTATGGTTTGCCTATGTTCCATGTATATTTCTCCAGAATGATATGGGCAGCTGTTGATATGTCCGCAGGTACCGCTTACACATTGGCATAATCATAGTCCTCGTTCGGCTATTACGCTAGACGGGGAGAAAGTGTTGAAGATTCCATGCAAGGCACGACAAATTTGATTCACATGGCTGTTTGCTATTACTGTGCCACGTATCTGATCCCCTCATGTTGATCAATTACCGTTGAGGGATTGAGATTGCTCTGGTGTTTGGCGCCCAAGACTTAAGGTGGTGAAAAATGCAACAGCCGTTTCCTAGAGATATCCCCCGAGTTATCAAGTCGTCCCCTTGTTGAACGGAAGACTACGGCCGGTGCATGTGACTCTTTCTCGTTCCCGGATGCTCTATCAAAGTAGGCTTGAAGAGACGATAACTAATAGGCAATTATAAAATAACAAATACTATGGCGTGCTCAAATTCTGTAGTGGAGAATGCATATCTCTGCTAAGCACTAGATCCCAACTGGAAAGGTAGCCCCAGAGAATATCTCCAGTTCGACGATCGGCATTTATTTCGGGAGAGCCCCTAGGTAGGATACGAGCGAATCGGGGAAATGAAGAGAGCCAGAACTACGTCACAAATTATATCCTTGCCAGGTCAACTGCCGTGAGGAAGTTTGGATGCCGGTTCTCCGGTTGGATGAGGTCGGGTTGATCGTCACCAAGAGAATGGCCAGAGCGCCGCAGGTATCGATTTCTCTTGGGGCTATGCTGAGCTATCAGGTGCTCCTTGGGGGTATAAGTATCGGCCCCTTCCAGTTCATCAGCATCCGTACTTCTTCTGAACATTAACCATCTCGGTCTCATCAAATATCACAAACCCCACCATGCGCCTCTCCCCTCTCTCGTCGACCACCGTGCTACTGGCGCTGGGCCTCCACGGTCTCGGTGCACTGGCTAGCCCATCATCTCGATCCCTTTCCCAGAAGAACCCCATCCGACGTCGCGAAGACACCCCCGTGCACTGCGTCGACAGCACCGCCGAGGCCCCCGAGCAAGGAGGAAACCTCTTCTGCTACGACGACAGCGGCGACGACCTGACCTGCGACGAGTGCCTGGGCCTCAACGGCAACGAGCCCGCCAAGTCGGAGAATGGCGTTATCTGCCACATCTCAGATGGCAACGCTGACACGCTCGGGAAACGCACCGCCTGCCCTGGAGACCCGCCGCCCGAGAAGAACCCGGATGGAACTCCCAGCAGCGACGTGGCTGAGGGCGTCATGGACGCATACTGCGCTGCCGCAGGGTCTGGTGGGCTCTTTGGGTGGACGACGTTTGCGGCTTGCTACGCTTACACGTATGCCTCTGCCAATGGCGACCCTGTCGAGGAAGCCGAGGCGGGAGCGAATGGTTTGTTTTGAGATGGATTACAGTGATGATGAAGAATGCTGACAGCTCCTAGCAATCTGCGACGTCTTCTTCGTGGGTCTCTGCAGCTGTATTGGCTCGGGGGCCTGCAAGGTGTAGAGATGGCATAGGAAGAGCACATCACCCGATCTTGTCTTGGATATATTCCTGCCCACATCAATCTCAATATTGCCTAGCTAATTGAGTAGCTTTCTGTCCCAAAACATTTCAGTATTGTTCTTTTCGCATTTTGCAATTGAGACTTTAATTATTATCTGAGGAAATGCATGATCTACACACGTTGGTATTCGTTGACTCGTAACTTAGGGGGTGACCTCATTGCCAAGGAGCTTCCCAATCTCCTCAGCTATCGCCATGACTCTCTCCTCTGTCAGGCGACGACCAATAACTTGAATCGCGACGGGAGCGCCGTGGTACGCTTCCGGGTCATCTAGTCCTGTCAGCACTCACTTCCCATGGTAGCCGGTGGAGAAAATCAGGGTACTCACATTCTGCCTGCACGCGAGCATCCATGTCACCCAGAGGCTCGAACGCCTCGTTCTTGGCATCAACCGCCTTGTCGGCAAACGTCACGGGGACGACAACACTGGTGAAGTCCAGGAAGTTGATGGCCGTGGCGTAGCCGTAGTACTTGAACTGGTCATGGCGGATGGCCGCCGTCGCGGTGATGGGCGCGATGATGGCGTCCAGCTCCCTGCCGTGCTGCTCCTCGAACTTGCGGATGGCCGCGAGGTACTCGCGCTGGTAGTCCCACTTCTGGGACTGCAAGTCCCACAGGGTGTTCATGTCCACCTTGGACTTGGACGGGTCGACCAGGTAGGCGATGTTGGGGATGGCGGGCTCACCGGAGAGTTTGAGATCGCTGTGGATATCCTAAAGGGGGGGTGAGAGACGTACAACAAAGGAGGGGAGGTAGAGAGGAATATCAGGACTCACGGTGGCTCCATCGGATGCGTAGACATCGCTGATCAGGCCGGTGGCAACGAAGTGCTTGTAGGGCTCCCAAGGCAGGACGGTGTGACCGGCCTTTTGGAGACTGTCAACAGCCATCTGAACACCGCGGAGGATGGGCGGGTGAGGAAGGACCTGGTGAATCAGTATGTGCCATTGAATATGAGCTCAAGGGAGACAAACCGTGCCGTCACAGTTGTAAAAGCCCAGCGTGAGCTGCTTAGACGCGATCTTCTCCTTGATGACGTCCTCCTCGCTCTGCCGCCACGCCATGGGGACGACCTTGGAGTCGTAGGACCAGGGCTGCTCGGCGAGGACAGAGGTCATGAATAGACGCATGTCGGCGATGGAGTGGCAGAGCGGGCCGACGACGCTGTGCACCGTCTCCTGGCCGGCCATGCTGTTGGCCATGCCTGCGTAGGGGAGACGGCCGTGGCTGGGGCGGATGCCGTACAGGAAGTTGAAGGCTGAGGGGACGCGGATGGAGCCGCCTGTTTCTTGTTAGTACTTTCCATTGGATACGAGCACTGGATGGTAAAGTTACCAATATCAGTGCCGATGCCAATGACACCGCCACGCAGTCCGACCATGGCGCCCTCGCCGCCAGAGCTACCTCCGCAAGACCAGTTCTTGTTTCGGGGGTTGACGGTTCTGCCGATGATGTTGTTGAGGGTCTCGCACACCATCAAGCTCTGGGGGACGCTGGTCTTGACGTAGAAGACGGCGCCGGCCTTGAAGAGCAGCTCGGTGAGGACCGACGACTCCTCGTCTATCTTGCCGATCCATCCCACGTAGCCCATTGTCGTTCCGCGGCCCTACCAGTAGATCCAGGTCAGGAAATGGTGTGCATTTTGACGGCAGTACAACCTTACCTTGACGCGGAGCTGATCCTTGAGAGAGATGGGCAGGCCGTGGAGAGGACCCGAGGGCTTCTTGTGCTTGGCGTAGTACTCGTCCAGCTCCTTGGCCCGGGCGAGGGCCATTTCAGGGAAGAAGTCGAGGTTGCAATTGACCTGCGGCCCCGAGTTAACAACGACCTCGATATCATCGGCTGGATGACCGTGATGCTCACCAGCTGGTGTGCCAGGGCAGCCCTCTTGCAGAATGCCGTGGTGACGGCCACCGAGGTGAGTTCGCCCACGGCCATCTTCTGGACCAGGTCGATGGCAGAGAGGCCCGTGATTTGCTTCTCATCGTCGGTCAGCAGGCTGCTCGCCTGGACAAAATCCATGGCGGATCCTGCATCGTCGGGGACTTGGACGCGCCATTCCGGGGGGATGGACTCGTCGATGCGGGTCTTTTCCTCTGCTGCTGTCTCTTGCCAGGTCATGTTGGCGGTGGTGAACTGGTGATGTGATTACAAACAGTACATATACTAGTATCGAGGTATGTATGGGAGGGGAGTAGACACGCCAATTGAGAACGGGAGGCCAATGGATTCAAGCACCCATACTTGTACTGCTGCAAATCAACCATCCGTATCGTATCGGCCTGCGAGATTTACCCCTCAGGGGGTCATCTGTCTCCGCATCTTGGTCCTTATCAGTTGCTGGGCGAATACAATGGGGTAATCGCCTGATGGCTGATCAACTCCGATACTCCGATACGGTGGCGTCGTGGACCGCCAAGTTCTGTTTTATCTGGGTTATCGAATTTGTCTCGGGTCTTTGTCAATTGCCATTTGTTGTCTCAAATCTTCAGGATAGCCACGTGCTCCAGGCCAATGCTTTCGGGAATAACTTCCTCTTCCAGCTAGCCAGGGTACACTTAAATTCGACAACCATCGACTTACACATATCATCATGGACAATTGTACTTATTCCATCTCCTACAAGAATGACGGCTGAGAGTAGCTATATAAATGAAACCATCCTATATCCCGCCTCAGGAAGTACCCCCTTGATCTGGAAGCTACTTGGCCATTTTCGGCATCAGTACATATACGAAGCAGACCCCCTCACTTGGCACTGTGGGGTCGTTCGCGTCACTCCGCGATATCAAGACGATCCCCGCTCCACAGCCCTGCATCCGTCTGTATTATATTAGGTACTGTGTACGTAAGTGTACGTAAATGCAGGCGAGGGATGGGGTGTCCGGGGCCAAGAACTAGTTCATATAATATGCCATGGCCAATAAATAAATGTTCAAGTCAGAGTGTCAAGTCAACGAGGGCCAGATCGTTCATATTGGTCACCTATCGTGAACCAGCAATCTAGTCTCCCTATGGGGGAATAAATGTCCATCTTTGGAATTAAAAGCTGGTATAGCAACTTGAACCCCCCTCTGGTGTTTCTGCATTAGCCTACTCATTACCACTAATAGCAACCTACACACCTTGAAAGCCCAAACTAACTAGCACCTCCGTCCCCCAAAATGCTCACTGGAAACTCCCCCATCATCTCTCCATGTCCTCCTAAACTCTCTGGAGTATATAAGAGAGGTTAAAATACCACCCCCTACTCCTTCTCGGGGTCCGATCCCCTCGGGGCATTGCCGCTCTCGTCCTTGTACAGCTCAGGGCACTTCTCCCCCTTGCGCTGCAACACCCAGCGGCGGGTCCACCACGGCAGCACCTGGAAGAGCTGGTAGCTGGCGTGCGTGCGGTCGGGCACGCCGAAGACGTAGTCGAGCTCCTCGAGCGACTTCTGCTTGGTCTCGGGCACGAACAGGAAGATGAGCACCAGCGCCACCAGGTTGAGCCCCGCGTAGAAGCAGAAGACCCCCGTGGCGCCCATGTCGGACAGCATGCGCGGCAGCGTCAGCGACAGGATCGACGCCCAGAAGTTGTTGGTCGCCACGGCCCATGACATGCCGACCTCGCGGTGCGACAGGGGGAAGACCTCGGCCGAGTACATGAAGGGCACGGGGCCCTCGCCTGTCAACTGTTAGGGGGAGTGTGCAATATATGCGGTAGGATGGTGCAGAGGACGTACCTGGAGAGTAGAAGGCGGCAAAGATGTAGACAAAGGTGGCCACGGCGGCAATCCGCGCTGTGCTGTCCTGGACGTCCGGCTCGATCAGGTAACAGAGACCAGCGGCTGTTATGCTGTTAGTCTCCATGCTCAGTCACTTGGCCACGGATTCCACTCACCAAGAAGACTCCAAAACATGTTGGGAAACGTGAATAGCAGCAATGTGCGACGTCCAAAGGTGTCAATGGTCCACACGGCGGGCCACGCAAAGATGAAGTTGACCAGGCCAAAGCCGAAACTGGCAAACAAGGATGTATAGTCGGAGATGCCGCTCTGCTTGAAGATGGTAGCACTGTAGAAGGAGATGATGTTGATTCCTATGTCGCCAACAATTAGCATTGCCACCATGTCCAATGAACGACTTGTTCCATACCGCACATCTGCTGGGCAATCATGACAATACCAGACGCCCACGTCGCACGCCGCACGCGAGGGATGGTGAAGAGCTCCGCAAAGCGTCTAAAGAAACTGCCAGAAGACCCCTTGAGGCCAGTCTCGACGATGAGATTCTCCTCCTGCTCCAGGAGACAGTTGATGTAGTACAGGTCCCTGGCAGCCTGCAGCGGCGTGTTGCGCAGGCGGAGGAGCGAGTTGTACGCGGAGAGGTACTTCTTCTTCTTGAGGTACCAGCGGGGACTCTCTGGGCAGAAGTATGTTCCCAGGACGAGGGGGACGGCTGGGATGAAGGCCGAGCCGAACTGGAGGCGCCAGGAGATCTCGCCTGTCTTGCCGACGGCGAGGTTGGCGCATGTGCCGAGGAGGATTCCTATTGATCGGAGTTAGGTATCCGTACCGAGCATCGAAGTCTTGCTGAACTGACCAAAGGCGGTCCAGACTTGCCAGGACATAACCAGGCCACCACGGATGATGGTGGGGGCATTCTCGGCGGAGAAGACGGGCACCGTCACCTCCTTCAGACCCATGCCAATTCCGAGGAGCATTCTATTCTTGTTGTCAGTTGACAGGGCCTGAGTCCTGCGGGTATCGTTCTCACCTGCATGCAGCCAGCTGTCCCCAGGTCTGCGAAACGCCCATGCCAAACGGCGCCAGCAGGGAGAAGATGGCGGCAATGAATATGACGCCTCGACGGCCCAGGAGGTCATTCAGGGGATCCGAGATCCAGCAGGCACTGACATTATTAGACAGAGGCTTCGCACCAGAACATGCATGTATCGCGCACTTACAAGAGACAGATGGTAATGTATGGCATGGCGTTGACAAACCCAATAATCCAGCCATTCTTGGCACAGTCGCCCTCGTTGGCAACAGGGCCACAGTCAGGTGGATTGTCAGGGATGCCCAGAGCAGCGCCAAAGGTCAGATTCGCGCCGTTGGAGCCGGTCTTACACTATCAGAACCCCCTCCAGATACGCCAGGACGGGGTCAAGGGTGGCTTACCTGGTCCCATCCCTGGATGGCCGCGGCAATGGAATTCATAATGATGGTGTAGTACAGCGCAAGCGGGTGCTTCCACCGGTGCGTCACCTCCTCGCGCAGGACACGGCGGTCATCCTCGTCGAGCCCCTCGATGGTCTCGAAGTCGGCCGGGCTCTGCGCGACGAGGGCGCCCTTGCGCAGCAGCGGGAGGACATCCTCGGGCAGGCCCTTGGTGCGGTGGAAGCTCTCCACGTCGGCGAGGAGCTGGTCGCGCGGGATGCCGCGCAGCGGGTTCTTGATCTCGCCCTCGAGGTTCTCGGTCAGGGCGGCGAGGCTCTCACGCCGCTGCTTGGGCTCTAGGTCCGAGGCATGTTTGTCGCTCTCGGTGGCCACTTGGCTGGATGGCAATGTGTGAGAGGGTTACGGAACAACCGGGGCACAATGGAGGAGTGTACTTACGGCTCGACATGGTCGGCGGCTTTGCCCTCGTCAGACATGACTGACTACGGCGTCAACGATTGGGGTATAAGGTATAACGACGACAGCACTCTGGAACCCGAGTGTTCTTGGAGAGGACTGGGGGGAGGGGAGCAGGATGGATGTCTCACAGGACGGGGGGGGAATCAGTGGTAAATATGAATTGGAGTCGCACAGCATGGCTGTCTCATGCAACACAAGATGCAAGGCCGACCAGCAGAGGTCACTAACCATGGATCCATGGCTTTGGGCTCAGTGATCCGACATCACTCGGGCCACGGCGAGCCAGCCGGCTCCCAATGATCCCATGGGGCTCCAGAATGGGCTAGTCGTCACGGCCAGACCGACTGGATAGGTACATGATGAGACTCGGGCCTTGATGCAGTGATACTGGCATTCTGCGATTAGCTTGGTAGCTAACGTGTGGGAATAGCATCACCGATGTGGGGAACGGAACGGCACATCCAAGTACAGGTACAGGAACGAGTGCCGTCCTCCGGAGTCCGAGAGAGCGACCCCGCCCGCAGGCGTCTGGGTCATTGCGCCATGCATGCCTGTCTCTGGACCCTCGACCCTCGACCCTCGACCCTCGACCCTCGACCCTCGTTGCCATGACTGCTACGCTGGCCACACATCTTATTTGGTGGACTGTCTGCGCAGCCTCCAATCACGCCGGCAGCAACACCTCCATCTCGGGTCCATCAAACGAGCTGACCCCAGACTCCTCCCCGCCAGGCCTCCCGCTGCGAGCTCATGCAGTCTTCTTCCAGACTTGATGAATCGCACCAACCTCCACGGGGCGTCGAGCCAATCCTCCGCACGGCCTATTTTCACCCATGACGCCGTGTCTGCGCGGGGCTCGACCGCTCCAACCCCAAAGGCATGGGCAACGTGCATCCAGGCAGCCATATTTCGCCCTGTACTTCTTACATATCTCCAAGCAGGCCCAGGACTCCTGGGGGTCGTGTGACCAGGTCCAACAGATTAAACCCTCAGTGAGACATGGTATCCGTGGCGCCAGGGCTGGGCACCCGCCAGGGAAGATGCAGTTCGGGTTTTTCTGGCAGGATTCTATTACCAGCGTTTTGAGAGCATGAGGTGATGCTTGGTGGCCAAGGTGAGCAGAGCACATGGCATCCACATGCGCTCGATTCATGGTGTAAACACGGCCTTCCAGGTCTAGAGTGTCGGTATGATGACAGAAGTATTCGTATTTTTACTCGGCAACACGAATATAAAGGATGCGAACATTGGTTACAGCCCGAGACAATTGCCGTGAGTCAGCGACATAGGGTATTCCATGTCTCAGGTCCATGTGCTTGCCAAGAGAATATACCTAAATCGTCGAGGAAATGAAACCCTACCGGGATGTTCGGAATCGCTGCGCTTAGGACATTCTAGAATTCTACGAGATCATACCATGCCATCATACCACGCGCTGATGTAGGAATCCAGCACATTGGTGTGTATCAGTACTCGTATAAACTGCCAACAGCCACAGCTACAATCTGGGCCGCAGACAGAATAAGCATAATAGTTCTAGCCCGCCACAGTCAGTTCATCAATTCCCAGAACCTCGCCATGTCAATCATGTCTTCCTTTTTTCCACCGCCCAAATTATTCTCCCTCTTGGTGTGCCACGGTCACCGCTCATTCAGTTGGAGAGCTCTCTGAGCCTCAATCTGGGGTATTAGTCCCCTCGATACCTTCACCTCCAAAATGCCCTGTCCCGGCTTGGCGAAATTGCTTTTAGGCAACCACTTTCGACTGGTCAAGAGCACTTGTGCTTGAAATCCAGAACGCGACATCGATGTTTGTGGTGGAGTCACGCCCGAGCAGAAAGGAGCTAGTCAAGCTGACTGGAGACTCTACGGATGTCGTCCCTAGACCCTGTCTTCCTTAGGAAATCAGCTCAGTTTTTCTTTTCTTTTCTTTCTCAGAGCTCAGGTCATGAGCGTGGCTCTGCAGTCACCTGGGGTTCTATTCCCGCGGTTTTCTATATGTGCCTAGACACGGTCGACAGGGTCCTTGCCGGGCGTCGTAAGGATACACTGACACTATTATCCCATGTGCATCTCATCTATCTAGCGAAGAGAATTAATGTATCGATTGCAGCCTTGATAGCATATAATTGGGGTATCAAAGAACTAGAGATAATGCGCGAGGTCGATCCCTCCCCCCGCGTCCAACAACGGGAACAAATTCAGAGTCGACCCCGAGTCCCCTTCATTCTGGTACGACGTCCAGAAATTCCCATCCTGTCCCACCAGCGTGTCCCCCAGACCGAAGAAGGCCGCGCCAATGTCCCCAACCCTCGGTGACCCCGTCGAGGCAGCCTGGTGCTGATGTTGAAGGAACGACCTCTCCAGCGAGTCGCGCCGAAGCGAGGTGGACGCAGCGGCGGCGGGGCTGGCGGCTGCTTGCGAGATGGAGGACCGCGCGGGCGAGGCGTTGTCGTTTACGCCGCCGCCGCTGTTGTTCCCCGGACGGGCGTCGTGCGGGATGAGGCCGAACAGCTGGCTGGAGCTCTCGGTGCGGCGGAGGCGCTCCTGGAGCTCGCGCCTCTCGAGGTGCTCGAGCGCCGTGGTCAGGAGGGACTGGGCGATGAGGGAGTACTGGGTGGCGTGGGTGTCGGATTTGCCAAAGTGGTCCAGGGCCTGGATGGACATGCGCGCGTACTTTTCCAGGATGCGGCCGAAACCGCCGAGCAGGCCGACGCCCAGGACGAGGGAGGAGGCAAAGAGCCAGGAGCTAAGGCTTGTCAGCGGCTGGATTATAAATGATGTTTGGGCGCAATGAAACATGTCACTTGGAACCCCGGGTAACATGACAAACTAGTTTCTGATTAGGACTTACACAAGTAGCGGCATAGGCCCATCCAAGACCCCCTGGTCGATGAGGTCCAGGATCGGATCCACCATTAGACTCGCAGCGTCGATGCACGCGTCGGCCAGCTTGGACTTGCCCGATGTCAGCGCCGATGAGCGGCCCGCCGCCGAGGTCGGAGCGTCGCTGAGGCGCCGGAAGAGCTCGTACATGAGAAACGGACGGGACACGAGCATGACGGCGTAGTAGTACGACGAGAGCACCTGGCATGCGCCGCTGGCCTGGGCGCGGCTGTGGTCCAGGGGCCGCGCCACGACGTCCTTCAAGCGCTGCAGCCACCGCGCCGACCACTCGCGCAGCTGCAGCGAGATGCCCTCTGTGAGCTGGAGGGAGATCTTCTTGCGCGAGTAGATCTCGGTGACGACGCCCTCGATGATGAGGAGGATCTGCACCGAGGCGTTGAGCAGGTCGAACGTCTCGTGGCCATCCTCGTCGACGGAACGGTAGGGCACGGTGCAGTCGACGTCCGACGTGGCGGGCGGGCGGCCCATCGACGTGCTGAGGAAGAGGTCCACGACGCGCAGGCTCTTCCACAGGCGATCACGCTGGCGGTGGATCTCGGGGCCGAAGCGCGCGTTGACCTCTGTGCGGTGGACGCCGATGGAGTAGGCGGCGCGGACGGAGATGCCAAAGACGAGGAAGGCGCTGTTGATCTGGCACGAGCAGAGCATGTAGACGGTGGTGAGGACAAAGGCCTGGACGGTGCCGACGCTGAGGTCGCCGCTGAGGGTGGCAAAGGCCTGGTCCCGGGCGTACTCAAAGTAGGCCTGGGAAGCGGCCTCGTCTTCCTTCTGCCGGCCAATGGCAAGTATGAGGTAGTTGATGATGGATGTGAGGTTGGGCGGCTTCTGGTCGATGTTGGCCCACAGGAGCAGGTCGTCCACCAGCCTCGACTGGTCAAATAGATCCACGAGCGCCGTAGTAGCCGAGATGTAACTCGAGACAGCGGGGGGAACATCGATTGGCCTCACTTCGGGAGGACCTCTGCCTCGGACGCCATGCGTCGAGGGTCGGGTGGCGGGGGCATTCTCGAGGACGGAGTAGCGGCTTGTCTCTGGGGCAAAGGCGTTCTGTCCAATGCGGCTGGTGACGAGCTGGCGAATCGATTGGAAGAGGGACAAGGGCGCGCAGTCGCCGATGAAGATGAGCTTCCCCTGGGCATCGCAGAGGAGTCGGGCTTCGCGGGGGACGTCGGTATCGTCTTCGGCCAATTCCATGACGGCGCCAGGCGCCCTTGAATGGTCCTCATCATCTACTAGGGATGCATTCCTCGTTGAGGCCCTCGCTGAGGTGTCAATGGCCGATTGGGGTGGTGTCTGAGGATATCGGCGACTGTGACGAGGGCGACGCTGAGGTGAGTAGTGGCAGGCATGAGGCCGTTGCCGACGGACACAGTAGGCGCATGGCTGCTGACCATCGCATTTGACCTTGCGAGCCTTGCAGCCATCACAGGCATTGGCGATGCGGCTGCGGATGAGCCCGTTGGGCGATGAATCTGTGCCTGACACGGCTGGCGAAGCCGTTGGTGCTGCCGTGGCACCATGCATCAATTCATGGATGGAGATTGAAAGTGAAGATCGGGTGGATGAGGCAGACGCGGATGACGGAAGCGGATAGAACTGCAGTGGACCGAATTCGGCCGAAAGGGCATCCGTCTCCAGAGGCGCTCGTGTTGGTGCGGAAGCTATCGAAGCCCCGCAGCATCCGAAATTCTATCCGAAGTTCCGCTCCGTTCCGCGGATGGCATCGGTCCCCTAAAGCCCTCAAACATCATAGCTTATTTACGTAAAGTCGATAAATCGTATCTGCAAGGGCCTCATTATTCTGCCGCTGCTTTCCGACCGTGCCCTCGATGTCCGTGATGGACGCGTTTCATAGTCCCAGTGGGTTGGGGGAGCATGTGCAGGTAGGGAGGAAGTAGATTGCCTCGAAACTCCCCCATGATCGGAACATCGAGAGGAATCATTCAAGTCAGGTATAGTCTGGCTGGGGAAATACCGTGAATAGATCAATAGAGTCGCCTGTGCATTAATCGTAATCTATAGTTTGCTCACAACGCAGCGCTCTCCACCGTACCTCATACCACCTCCAACCCCAGCGCCCCCTTCAGAATCTGCATAAACCTCCACACGTCCTCGAACCGCGAGTATAGTGGCACCGGCGCAACGCGAATCACGTTGGGCTTGCGCTTATCACACATGACGCCATTCTCCTCCAGCGCCACAGTCACCGCGTCGTGCAGCTCCTGGGACCCCAGCAGCACGCTGAGCTGGGTTCCTCGCTGCGCCGGGTCACGGGGGGTGATGATGTGGAAGAGCGGCTTGCTGGTCGACGCCTGCATCACGTCCATCAGGTGCTCCGCGTACGCCGTCAGCACGAGAGCCTTGCTGCGCAGGTCGCGCATCGACGTCTTGCCGAACACGCTGAGCGCGCCCGACAGCGACGCCAGGTCAATGGCCGACGGGTTGGACGCCTGGTACCCCGCTGCACCCGGCGTGGGGACGAACTTGTTGTCCATGTTGAAGCGCACGCTCTTGTCGCCGCCGTACCAGCCCATGAGGCGCGGGCGGTACGATGGGCGCCCCTGACCCTCGCCCTCGGGCCACTCGACGCGGCCATGGCGCTCGTGGACAAAGGCGCCCGCGATAGCGCCGGGGCCCGCGTTGATGTACTTGTACGTGCACCAGCAGGCAAAGTCGACGTCCCAGTCGTGCAGCTTGAGCTCGACGTTGCCGGCCGCGTGGGCGAGGTCCCAACCGACGGTGATGCCCTTGGCCTTGGCGTGGGCGGTGATGCGCGGTATGTCAAAGAACTGGCCGGTGTAGTACTGGATGCCGGGGAGCAGGAGAAGGGCAGTCTCTTCGCCATGCTCGTCGATGGCCTGGAGGATCCTCTCAGTGGGGATGATGGAGTTGTCGTCGGGCTCGATCTTGACCATGCTCTTAGCCGGGTCCAGGCCGTGCCAGACAATTTGGCTCTCGATGGCGTAGTGGTCGCTGGGGAAGGGCTTCCACTCGAGGATGATCTTGTGGCGCTTCTCGGTGGGCTTATAGAAGCTGGCCATCATCAGGTGCAGATTGATGGTGAGGGTGTTCATGATGACAATCTCGTGGGGTGACGCTCCGACAATATCGGCCGACTTGATGGCGCAGTCCTCGGCCAGGTCCTGCCACGAGGACAGGGGGGAGTTCTCCATGTCGCGGAAATGGCCTGTGACGCCGATGGATGCCCAGGTCTCGAGGTGGGCGTTGACATGCTCGCGCACGGCCTTGGGCTGGGCGCCGAGGGAGTTGCCGACAAAGTAGATGCCCTGCTCCGAGTCGTCTGAGGTCACGGAGCCATCGGGGCCATCAGTGCCGTTGGGGATGCCATTCTGCGATGGTGGGAGGCCTACGTGCGGGGATTAGCTTGAGTCAGGCACGGTGATGAACATGATGATGTAGACGCTGATGGGGATGGGGATGAGAACATACCGGGTATCCTGCCGTCGAGGGCCTTTTTTCTGAGAGACGCCTTTGTCGGGATGAGAAACTCATCACGCAGATGGCGGATCGAGTCCTGAGCATCCAGTTTGCGCGCAAAGTCAAGCGTGTTGGCATCCGAGGGGAACTTGGGCGCCTCACCGCTGCGAAGGCGGTCGACAAAGGTAGACAGATCCATCTCTAATTGAATGGTCTATGTGATTGCTGAGCGAGTGTGATGGGATCCTGAGAGGGGGTTGATGAAATCACTTTATGCCTCCGCGTCCAGCCCCGATGGCGGAAGAGTGAGGATGCACAGAGTGGATCTTGTCGGCCATTTTGAGACTCGGTCTAAGCCGAGCTGAGACTCGATGACTTCCGTCCTTCCGCTCTTCCGCATTTCCGTCGCCACCCGACACCACCACCAGACGCCCGTCTTCCCCATTCGACCCCTGTGAAACATATGATTCGTCGCGAATCCTGCGTCTAAACCGACTCATGTGATGATATGGAGCAGTTGTATGACGACGATAAAGTTTTGGATCTTCCCTCTAGGCTTAGGTGACGGCGGATAGCCTCGCCTCTGCGCGGCATCGGTATCGGATGGCGGATACGGATCAAAGGCGGATGAATCATGTAACGCGGTCACCAGGTATAACCTAAGGTAAATCATGATGATTATGTATCCATCTTTCTTGATTATATTCATCTCATCGTCGTCCTCCAGCGTGTGTTTCCTTTCAGCTCGGTATCTTTGCATGCCCCATTCTACATCATGTCTCCCCATGCCGTCCCCGTCGGATCACGACACTTCAAGTCGTCGACCGACCTTCACAAGTTTGCCGTGACCCAAAACGCCTTTCTCCCCGCAGACAGTCCTTCGGAATTCCTGTCAGACCCCTACTACGAGCCGTGGGAGCTCGTGGCTCAACACCTGCCGCAGCTGATAAACAATGGCTCCATCCGAGATGCTGTTGCCCAGCTCCCTGTGCTACACACTGATCGCCTCGTATCCGAGGCTGAATGGCGGAGGGCATATGTCATCCTGGCCTACATGACACATGCGTACGTCTGGGGAGGGGATAAACCAGAAGAGGTATGTTCATGTCCCTCAGCGTAAACCCCAAGCTCGGCTAACCAAGCGTGTTTGCAGGTTGTGCCACCACAAATAACACTGCCGTTCCTCCGAGTGTCATCACATCTTGAGCTACCCCCCGTCCTCACCTATGCTGCCGCCAACCTCTGGAACTTTTCCTGCTCCGGTCCTAATTTCAGCAATATCGATGACCTCAAGACCCTCTGCTCCTTCACCGGGACCGAGTCCGAGTCCTGGTTCCTCCTCATCAGCGTCGCCATGGAGGCCAAGGGCGCCGGCATCATCGACACCATGCTGGGAGCCATCGAGGCCATCCGATCGCGCGACTACGACATCATCACCCGCGCCCTGGACGACCTCAGGCACTGCATCCGCGACGTCGGCGCCCTGCTGGAGCGCATGTACGAGCGCTGCGACCCCATGACCTTCTACCACCGCATCCGGCCCTTCCTCGCCGGCAGCAAGAACATGGCCGCCGCAGGGCTGCCCCGGGGCCTCTTCTACGACGAGGGCGACGGCCAGGGCCAGTGGCGCGAGCTGCGCGGCGGGAGCAACGGCCAGAGCTCGCTGATCCAGTTCTTCGACATTGTGCTGGGCGTCGACCACAAGGGCGACGGCAACAGCGCGCCATCCCCCGGCGAGAAGAGCTTCCACGCCCAGGTGCGCGAGTACATGCCCGGCCCGCACCGGAGGTTCCTCCTGCACGTCGCTCGCATGGGGAGCATCCGCGAGCTGGCGCTGCTGCCGCCGCGGAGTGACGAGCAGCGCAGGCTGCGTGAGGCGTATACTGCTGCGACGGAGGAGCTGGCCGAGTTTCGCAACAAGCACATCAAGATTGTCACGCGGTACATTGTGCTGCCGTCAAAGAAGCCGTGGAATGGCACGGGGCAGCAGAATCTGGCGAGCTCGTCGTCGGCGTGTGAGGGAAGCCAGGAGCTGACCGGCACGGGGGGTACTTCTCTCATGCCCTTTTTGAAGCAGGCGAGAGATGAGACGACTGGAGCGGCCAAATTAGAGAGATGAAAAATATGGCACTGGCAGGATCTTGTATGAATTGGGAGAGAAGAGTAGAGCGTTGATCATACATATACAAGACGTATATACAAGAGGGGGTTGAGCGTTGACACATCACGAGTAATGAGATAGACGAGTCCCAATATTGGGTAATGGAATTATTATCGAAGCTGAAGCTACTAGGTACAATATTCTATACTGGCTCCTGCTACATAAATGCGTCTAGTAACGAGATGTGCAAAAACTAACTAGAGTTTAGACACACTGTTTGAACCCGCTCACCATATCCTAAGTTCAACACCGTTGATATGTTGCAAATTACGTAGACTCCCGACGCCCCCGCCCCCCCCCCCAAATTGACCAATTTCCCCAATGTACCATTACTATAAACTGCCATGGGCAACCGCATCTGGCGCATCTGGCGGTATCATCTCCCGCTCCACGAGCACCTCCGAAGTCACAACCACTTCGTTCTCCGTACTCGTCCCGTCGCCCGTCCCCGTATCCTGCGTCTCGAGGTCCCCCCGGCTGCCGCTCCTCCCCTGCACATACGCATGATATGCCACAGGAAGGGGCTGCATCGGCCACGACGCAGCGCGGTACGGATATACTGGTCCACCGCTGGGAGTACCCGTGCTCATCTGGGTCATGGTGGCGCCCGAGCTCCTTCGTCGCGAGACACCATTGTCCGAGGTGCTGCTGCTGCCGTAGCTGGAGCCCTTGCGGCCCGTCGTCATCTCCTTGAGGCGGTTGAGGATGGTGAACTCCATCTTGAGCTTGAGGCTGTACACGAAGCCCTTGAACGAGGTCTGCAGCGCGTAGAAGCCCGCGTACTCGAGCCCCATGACACCAAAGTCGAGGAGGATGATGATGATGTTGACGGCGACCAGGTGGATCATGAGCCGGCGCGACCGCCACGCGAGGCGTAGCTCCGAGTGTAGCCGGGCCAGCTTGATCGTCTCCCAGATGTAGATGAGAGACAGCATGAGCTCTTGCGCCGAGAACATGGACACGTTGATGTCCTCGTACCAGCTGTAGATGCGGACCCATTTCGCCGGCGCGTGCGAGTTGGAGCCGTACAGCAGGACCAGGATCGGCACGAACACGCAGATGGAGTTGATGATGATGATCCAGAGCACGACCCGCAGCACGAACTGGTGGCGGAGAACCAGGTGCAGGCGGGACCAAAGCACGAGCGACTGCCCCAGGACCATGGCCATCCAGCCGATGGCGATCATGGTCACGTAGGCATAGGTGCCCTTGACAGACAATGTGGCCTTGAACAGGAACCCCAGCGAGTAGACGAGGATGCCGTACGTCGCGAGGTTGAAGGAGTAAAAGTACAGGCCTGAGTACTTCTTGAAGTAGCCCCAGATGATAAAGGTCAGCTCGATGACATTGTACAGCGCCACGCAGAGGAAGACGATGACGGTGTAGCCGATGCCGCCGCAGCTCACTTCTCCCCTGGTGATGCCAATGTCCAATCGCATGACGGGGGAAGGGAAGTTCGTTTTGAGATGTCGCTGGGTCCTCGAGGGCGCGGTATTCGTGATAGGTCGGTGCGCAGCGTAGTACTATGTCGGGCCTGGAGGCTGGCTGCTCTGATATGACCGTCGGTGCCTCTCTCGCGGGCTCGAGGCGTAGAGAAAACCGACCGTTGGGGAGCGCGGACACCCTCAATGTATCATGGTCCGGTGAGTAGAATGCAAATGAAAAGTTGAAGATGGACAATAGCGGATGGCATGTCCCGCCATAGTCTATCGAGGGGAGCCGGATGTAAAAACCCGGGAGGGTCGAATGGGTTGTGGTTGGCTATCCCTCACTAGTTTTCAACGGTTGGGCCGGGTGTGCAATGTATATCCAGGAATTTTGGCAGGTTATAAACTCTGCTAACTGGGTTCTAAGTATATATTGTTGGCCCTTGACCACATCCAGAGACCCTATCTCCTCGGAGGACTGCGTCTTTAATCCCGACTACGTACCTACCATCTCTCAGCGAGATCCACGCCAATGACACAGCACATAGGTATGGGTCAACCAGGGTAGGCCTCCGTATCCATACATGACAGCGGCTCAGTCCGTCGAGCTCGACCCAAGTGGCGGGGACTTGGCGGGTGCCAAAGTTTGCAGCTACTCGAAGCTACAGGCCTGCCCTCGATCTGGGGCGAAGTCAGAGCAAATCAGTTGTCTCGGAACGCAGACCCTTAGCTCCAGACCTCCCCAATGTGTCCCAATGTGGATAATATGATGGCCCTTTTCGATGCGGTGGCTTGTTATTCCCGCTGCTGTGTGCCCTGGCGTCTGCAGTTGGATGAATCAAAACAGCTGAGTATGGCATCGTCAAGGGTCAGGATGGCTGCCCCAATTGTTGCCTCTAAAGCTTAGCTGTTTTACTTGCACTAATAATTTGTTCAATCAACCAACAAAGAAAACTCTGCTTCAACTGACGTAGCCTAATGCTCAGGGGCTGGTCTCCCGGGCCCTGATGCCCATCAACCTGGGGTCGGCCGTTGTTACTCCTGACACAATCGTAGTATCGTAGTAAGCAAAACCCATCTTTGGATCTAATAATGGTATGTCCAGCCCCACTACTATCTATAATCTGACGTTTCAAGGCATTCATCTCAACCTTTCAAATCATCCCACTACCCCCTTCCTTCTAAAATCACCCATGTTTGCAAACTAAGCTTTCTGGTTAAATCTCCCAATTTGGAAACATTTAATACTAAACCAAAGCTGCCGCAAGCATGCGAGGTGGGACTAAAAGACGCAGCGTACGGCGGCGAGATATACCATAGATGCATACAGTTCAATAGCAATCCAGGCGGCACAGGGTTTGACGATTGCTTGAGTCATTGCTAGATTTTGACGTCATAAAATTGAATCTTATGAAACTACTGGGCTGAGTATTGTTCTGGCGCTCTCCCTTGTATCACTACCAGCAATACTCACGCGCGCGACCCTGTTGTTGAAGATGAGGGAAGGTGCTAGATACGCTCTCGAAAGAGAAGACGTGCTTTTTGGGCCAATAGAAATTCTTTTGAGGGTCAGGAAAGTCCTTAATACTCTTTAGAAACCCTGCCTACAATTCTCAGCAGTCTCTATAGAAAGACTTCATCACGTAGATAGGAGGCTGTATGTAATATTAGAGGTATAGAAATTGTTGCGCTGGGTTGACTCACTCTATGAGGTTCCCGGCAAACCAATCCACGCCCTGTTTGAAACGGTTGGTATCTAAGAAATACTTCCTATCTGATATCCTTGTTGCAACGTACAGAAACTCCGTGTATCATGCCTCTGTACATATTGATCTAGTAGAGATGACCTATCTTGAGTAACCCACAGCCGCAATCCTCTCCACACCCATATCACTCACCACCTTTATTCCCGCCACCACTAGTGGGCGTTGCAGAATCTCTATTCGAGGCGTAGGTATTGTTTTTCTAGTCATCCTTGCTTCGGCCATTGATAAGCTAGCCGAGGTGGTCTTGTCGCGTGGCACCGAGTTGTTATCGAGGATATAGAGGACGAGAGTAGTAAAACCATTAGTTGTATAGTCGTCAGTCATAAGAATTCTATTCTGGTAGACCCTTATGATACCCGGTAGGTAGAGAATATCTCGACCTTTACGATAAATGCTTGTGAGAGCCTTGACGATATAAGCAGTAATGCCACTCTCGACTCGCATCATACGCCCGTTTGATTCGCTCCTTCAGCATAATAACCAACAACAAACCTATAAATACATGTTTCTCTAATGCGTGTGATGTGACTGCAAGCTCCATGTGCCTACGGTACCACCTTGCAACAAGGCGAGATCATCCTAGAACTCGCAAACGGCTCTTGTAGCCAAGACAGTGATGGGGGGAAAGCCGACTTCAGCCGCAACCTATCAGCAAAGGCTCCAATACACCCATCACCTTACAATAAGACGAGATCATCCCCTCACCCACGAAAGGCTCCTGTATTCGAGACGGTTATGGGGTGGAAGCCGGCGTCAGCCTCAACCTATCGGCAAATGTCTCCCCTAAATAATTGTCGTAGTAATTGGAGAGCATGGATGTGGACATAGTAACAACCGAAATAGGTGACTACGCTTGCCACGTTGTTTGTCGCTCTGGGCAGGCCTAGTTTGCAGGGTTTATGACTTGGTATCGGCTGCGAAAGTTAAATTTGGCGCTGAAATTTTATAACTGAGAAGTCAGGCATATGTATGAATCTCTTGTCAGGAGCGGCGAGGCTTCCTAGTGCGAGGGTCGAGTTCTCACACACCACCAGCCGTCGTGCCGATCCATTTCGGGATGAGGGGTTCACTGGACACTCTACTCCAAGGAATAATCACCAGATGACCCGTATCGTGTGCTGTCATTTGTCATCTCTGCACCTTTGTCTATCAATATCCCTCACCCAGGTGTCGGGGTGTTGACGTGGTACCCTCGTTGTCCATTGTCCTCGCCAGTCCATGGCTCAACCCCTCCTTCCATTCACTCTTAGAAGTCATGATGATTCGTGTGCTCGATACCTTTTTGAGATCGCTAAGTAATGGCTAACTAGACTCCCCATGTGCCCCTTGCTTCTCTGACCCTTTCTTCCATGGAAGACATGCAGCCCTACTTGCAAACGGAGTTGGGCGGCAGCAGCCTTCGGCCATGCGTTGCCTTACAGCCTCGTTATCGCTTTTGGGAGTGTTTATACTCCTCCACCTCCCGTAGGCTCATCTCTAGAAAGATGGAACTTCTTTAATACAATAGCTGAAGGCTAAACAGACACAGACGCCTCCATGTCATCAGCGGCCGATTTCGGCTCGGCGCGGCCGACATTAGCGGGTGGTATCATCGAAATCGCCGCTCTTACCATCTTAATAGGTGCCTCTACGGCGGAATCACTTATGCTTGGCAGTCGTGGAGCGGCAGGTGTCCTCTGGGCGTCTATGAGCGTCTTCGGCGTGGTAGCCCTAATCAAGGCTGCCGTCACTGCGGCGACACCAAGCGGGCTGCGGGAGACGCTCGGGGTCCGGAGCACGTCGACTGACCAGAGCATTGGCCTCACAGTCAGCATTTACCAGAAGAACATCCACGCACGACTCAGCTTAGACCCTGTTGTTGGCATACAGAATGAGTTACGCAAGGTCGGCAACACCCACCCCTAGCTGGGATATCCGGTATTTCCCACTGACCAATTTGTCTCAGGATACGACTGGTCAATCTACGGATGAATTCGTGACCCAATCCCAATCGGTTGTCTATGCCTTTAATAGACTGGTAGCCAGATATGTCCGGTCAGCGCGCACTGGCATGTACGAGGCGGATGGTATATACATCTACACGGCGGACCCCTACCAAAAAGATTGGATAAACTCTATGAAATGGGCCGACGTCTCCGGGTTCATCTTCTCGCTACTTAAGCTTCTCGAAGTTTTCGCACTCTACAAGCTAGGTGCATTCTGGCTCGCATTGTTGGCAGGAGGGAGCTGGGCCATTATCTTGCTCTGTTCGACTTGTTTATTTGCACTCGGACTGTCACGGGAGGAAGATCTTCGAGGCGCCCAGCTCGACATGGTTGTTGGCGAGCTCCCAATCCCAACCTCTGTTGGCGGGGAGAGGGTGATTCTCCTTGGTCTACCGGCTCATACAAGACGACGAGCCGCCTGGATTCTCACATGGATAGTGAGTGCCATCACCTGTGCGGTTTCCCTGGTAATGTACTACATAATCCTAGGGGCTCTGGAACCCATGGTATTTTATACCTGGACAGGATTCCAATTCTTGTGGCTTATTGGCCGGATGCTTTTCTTCCACCTCGCAGGCAAGCGGACCAACCTCGAGTTCACGCTTATCAAGAGAAACTGGAAGGAGCTGAATCGCTCGTATAAAACCCGAATTCGGAGTCTTGTATACGGGCTGTCCGCGCACCTCGTCAACGTCCACCCCCGGGGGTCATACTCCTACGAAGACGACACAACCTTGATACCGAACTTTGGAACAACTGTGGAAGAATACCCATATATCATCGATCGAATTGGAACCGTGACCATGGTCCATATAGTCTGCGTCATCGGCGATACTATGCTCACAAGCGCATGCTGGGTTACTGGAGCAGCCTCGGATCTAACGGGCACCACCCTGTACGACTCATGTATTGTCCAATTCCTTGTCGGCGAGAAGATCGTCTCAGTTCCCGCGGCTCGTGTTTTGACCGGTGTTCAACCGAGCGTCCCCAGCGACGAAGAAGAAGGTCCAGAGCCTTTATTCCCCGAGAGAGGAGGCGCAAATACGGGGCCAGATGATGTGGTATGGGTATACTGGATTCCCTGTGGGCCAGGGTTGTGGCTGCAGTTGAAGAGCAAGGATAGAAAACTCTTGGGCGAGCGTACAGCCACCGCGATGAGTGACGAACAAGTCACCGCCTCTCTACAAAGCGGTGAATTTTTCGTCAGTCTCCGTGAGGTTGGGGAAGTGAATGAGATTGTGAGATTGTCCAGAAAGGCGTGTCAAAGCATGATGGGTCTCATGACTTGAGATATGCACCTCGATTCCGAACTTTTTTTCCTTTATTCTTTTTCATACTCCTGACGGAGATCTGAAGCTAGGTTGATAGGTTGGTGGGAAGCGGGAATCTGGCTCCTTTTGATTCCTATAAATTATGACAATTGTCTGCTGCCCTGCTGCCTTCAAGGCAAGGATTATCGATGTTCTTTTTCAAGGGCTGCCAGAAATGAGCAGAAACAGGGTTCCGGACTTTTAGTCAAGAGTCCCATCTGCATTTCTAAAGTCTGGATATATTGAACGTCGCCTGGTGTAGTGTTGATTCCTGCGCAGTACTCCAAGCACAGCACGCCTAACTTTTGCGAATAGTTTAGCATGATTTTGCGAACTAGGCGGATAGCAGGTACAATGGGAATGTCCATCTGTTGAAAGCCAGGTGCCCTGATTCAAGGAAAATCTGCCGCCTGACCACTTAGTATGCACGAACCACGGACCTTCAAGGGATAAATACGGCATAAGAAATGGTAAACATCTGCTCGCTAGATTGCAATGATCCAATCTTGAGATTTCCAATATCACTGCGTAAAGTGCTATGATAACTCTGATGTCCTTTGCCCCCAATACTAAGTTGCCAATGTACGTCGTAGAGGTATGGATATTCTTTCTTTGCGGCCGGTTCACTCTGCGAGACACTCCTCAAACCACGTCAAAGCCTGCTTGAATGCTTGGTCCCTGGCAAATGCCTCCTCCCTGACATCCTTGTTGCAGCGCACAGCGAACCCGTGGTCCACGCCACTGTACAGATTGACCTGGTAGCGATGGCCCGTCCTCCGAAGAATCTCCTCCGACTTGTGCCTCATCTCTGCAGGAAATATGGCGTCCGTCTCGGCGGCAGCAATGGATAGAGGCCCCGTGATAGCCTCGAGCTCCTCCTCGTCAATGAGCGATGGGTGGGCAACGAAGCCAACGTCGATTCCGCTCTTGTAGTGACGCGCTACGTACTTGGCACCGAAACAGTAACCCACGGCCGCAATCTTGTCCACGCCCATATCCCTCATGGCCCTTATTCCCGCCACAACCAGCGGATCGACATACTCGGGCGTGTGGGGGTGTTTTCCCGGCGAGCCATGCCTCAGCCAGTCGATGACGCCAGATGAGGTGGTCCTATCGCGTGGCACCGAGTCCCCGTCGAGGACATCGAGGACGAGAGTGGTGAACCCGTTAGCAGCGAAGCCGTCGGCCATGAGCTTGCTGTTCTGCCAGATGCCCCTCACGTCCGGTAGGTAGAGAATGCCATGGCCTTGGCGGGAAATGCTTGCGGGAGCGTCGGATACATAAGCAGCAATTCGGCCGCCGACTTGGATCATTCGCCCGGTTGGTTCGCCCCTATTGTATGGTAGTTAGCCAACTATGAGATTGACAAATATTCCGGGTAAGGATAAAACACAATGCTTAGAGGGGTAGATGGATTAGGGAGCCGAAACCTACTCGAAAGCGGTACCCCTGACGCAGCAAGCTCCGGGAGGATTGGAAGCCATTTAGTCTGTTTAGAAGTATAGAATATGACTTCTGGAATATTTTCTTCTGATTTAACGCAAGGGGACGAAAGGAATCTGACGACAGAAGGTATTATTCTCCCCCGTACATATTAGTAGGCCAAATGTAGGCCTCCTTAGCATGACGTTGGTCTTCGGCGTAATCACTCCGTGTTGCATCATGGCTATTGCCTAGCCACTGCGAAGTTTAAAGGGGGTCTACAAGGGTACCACCCACCACGGTTGCAATTGTTTCAAGTTATTAAGCCATAGATGGGCCTCTGGATATTTTTTTAGCCCTTTGACACATAGAACTACCGTCTTCAGGATCACCTAAACATATATACCTTAACCTAGTAGGAATGTCTATCCGACCGCGCCACTGGAGCTCTACGTTGCGGGCAAGCAAGAAAGTCAGTACCAAATGGCAAGTCATAGCAGCATTTCACACGGCTATATGGTACTTCCCGAGCCTGCAACCCGATTACAGATACAGACACAGACGTCGGAAATGCGTCATGGGCCCAAGCGTCGCCTCCGGCGCACTCGCCACTCGGCGTCTCCACCCGGATCAACCCCGATCGCCCCGACCGGCTCCGGCTCCGGCCCGGCTTCGACCCCCGAGTCTTTTATTGTACCTCGAATCTGTTTGACTTTATGTGAATTAATTTTGAATGAATAAAAGGCTCGCGAAAACTCATAAAACCACGGTAATGCCGCCCAGAACCCATTCGACCAGCGTTGGAAATGATCGCCCGTTGGTCCAAATAAAAAAAAACTCCGGCCCTGGGGCTGGGGGGGACAAACGGGGGCCCCGGCTTTTCATCCTTGACAGGGGGAGCCCCTAGAGACTACCAGGGACCAATTCTGCGTGGCATTTCCCCATCTCTAACCTGCGTCACCCTGACAGCCCCGTTCCCTCGAGTCTAGTCCATGGGCACTGTACTATGCGCCTCATCAACGTCTACACCCTCGAGCTCGAGTACTTCCATGCCGACCCCCCGCCATTTGCCATCCTCAGCCACTCCTGGGGCGCCGAGGAGGTGACACTGCAGGATGTGCTCTCCCAGCCGCGCGACCGGCTCAACGGCCTGGAGGGCTGGCGCAAGGTGGTGGGCTTCTGCGCGGCCATGCATGGCCACCAGGACAGCCTGCTGGCGCGCGGGCCCGTCAGCTACGCGTGGGTTGACACGTGCTGCATCGACAAGACCAGCAGCGCCGAGCTGTCCGAGGCCATCAACTGCATGTTCCGGTGGTACCGCAGCGCCGCCGCGTGCTTTGTGCTGCTGACCGATGTCACGGCCGGAGGAGACGGGCCGGAGAGCAAGACCGACTATCATCTCCCCAGGGCCGTCGTCGGGGCAGCAGGAGGACCGGGAGGAGCAGGAGCCGCGGTGGTGGGGGACGAGTTCGAGGCGTCGCGGTGGTTCACGCGCGGGTGGACGCTGCAGGAGCTGCTGGCTCCCCGGGAGGTGTACTTCTTCGATCGCAACTGGGAGCTCCTTGGGGACAAGATGAGCCTGGCGGAGCGCATCGCGCGGCGCACTCGGATCGACCTGGACGTGGTCCTCACGGGCTGGTGGGAGGACACGAGCGTGGCACAGCGCATGTCGTGGGCGGCGGACCGGCAGACGACGAGGCGCGAGGACGTGGCCTACTGCCTGATGGGCATCTTTGACGTCAACATGCCGCTGCTGTACGGCGAGGGCGACAAGGCGTTCATCAGGCTGCAAGAGGAGATCCTCAAGGAGTCGGGCGACCACTCCATCCTGGCGTGGGACGCCTCGGACAAGGACGAGGCTGTCACCACCATCGGCGCTCTAGCAACGCATCCCTCGCAGTTCCGACGCGCTGCCACGGTTGAGGCCCTGCAGTCCGACGGCAGCCTGACCATCTCGCCCCGGGGCATCCAGAGCAACATGCCCGTCATCTCCCAGAAGGGGAACAAGGGCCTCGTGTCCGTGGCCCTGCTGGACTGCCGCTACGCCAACGACCTGAGCTCGCGCGTGGGCATCCTCGTGCGCAAAGTGGCCAACACGGGCGCCATGGCCCAGTACGAGCGCACCCGCTCCGCGCCCATATCCGTGCCCCTGAGGCAGCCCATCGGGAACACGCCCCCGGCCATCCACCTCGTCAAGCGCGACAGGACCGGTGCCGGTGCCAGCAGGGCTCTCCGGAGGTGCTGGCTGCGCTTTGGGGCCGCGGCCGAAGGGCTGGAGCCCGTCCTGGCCATCCCGGAGGAGCACTGGCACATCAGCCCTGCGCGGTCCATGACCATGGAGCTGCCGAGGGTGGATGGCACCGTAGTCACGGCCATAGCCTTCAGCTTCACGAGCTCCCCGGATGGTATCCGCTACTGCATGGTGTTGAGGATGGACCCTGAAAAGGCGATTGGCACGGTTGGCCTCCGGAGGGTCGAGTTGGAGGCCGACACTGGCAACGAGGAGCTTCTGCGGTCACAGCTGTACAAGCTGAGGCGGGATGCCGAGTCTGTCGCCACGAAAGAGTCGGATGAGCTTCTGCTTGGTGAGTGGATGTTGCGCAACTCGCTGCACGCCACTCTGGGCGTGATACGAGACGGCGGATCCATGTTTGAGGTCGTCCTGTCGTCCAAGGTGAAGCCGTGGCCTTCCGCCAAGCCCAAGCTTCCCTTTTAACATTTGCCTCCTATACGTGTATTCCTAGTCATACTCATGTATTAATACTGCTGGCAATCGCGTCAGACACATACAATGCACATGCGCATGTGGAAATGTGAATAAGCCCACGGCCACATCCATGTCTCGCAGACTGGTGATTTGTAATGGACCCCAATTGCCAATGATTCCATCCGTATCCATACAGTAGTACATCCTCACCCCTCTTCCGTCCATGACAACTTACACCCTTCATGGCATACATGAGACGCATTTCAGACTAGCATATCTCATTCCATATACCATCAACCATGCCAACCAATATATCTCGTCTCGATGAGATCCTCGCAAAATACACCACCGTGGGATCAACCCCCGACCCCCTCCGCGCGGCAGCATTCATAGTCAAGGACAGAAATGGCGCGTCACGAGCATCCACTCCATCCAGTGCCATTATTATATACCCGTCCTAACCTTTCATCACAACAGGCCAAACACTCTACTCGAATGCCGTGGGGAAACTCACATCCAAAGATGACAGCCCCCCCTTCACCCAGGACTCGGTCGGCTGGTCCGCCTCCATGACCAAGATCGTCACCTCGGTCGCCGCCATGCAGCTCGTCGAGAGGGGCCTCATCGGCCTGGACGACGACGTGGGCCAGCACGTCCCTTACCTCGCCGACGTCCAGGTGCTGACGGGCTTTGACGACTCCGGGGGTGCCGTGCTCGAGAGGCGCACCCAGCCCATCACCCTGCGGTAAAAACGCCCGCCCACACCCATAATCACACGATATCCCACCCCATCTAGTTCACATCCCATCCTAACAAACGAGTTCCCATAGCAAACTCCTCACCCACACCGCCGGCTTCGCCTACGACGCCACGGCCCCGCAACTCCAGCAATGGAGCAGAGTCACCAACCGCCCCGCCTCCCAGGCATACACCCTCGACGCCCTCAAGACGCCCCTCGTCTTCCAGCCGGGCTCCAGCTGGACGTACGGCACGAGCCTCGACTGGGCCGGGCAGGTCGTCGAGGCCGTTTCGGGCCTGCCCCTGGAGGAGTACATGCGGCGCCACATCTTCGGCCCGCTGGGCATGGACTCTGCGACCTTCTTCTCCGCCGCGGGGGCCCGGCCGGACCTGGCCGAGGTAGACGACCACTACAATCCGCACATCCCCGCGCCCGCGCCACCGGCCCCCCTGACGGGGCAGGTCGCCGAGATTGCGTACGGCGGCTCCGGGCTGTTCGCCTCGGCCAACGACTACGGCAAGCTCATCGGCGCCATCGTCGCCCAGGACCCGCGCATCCTGTCGGCCGAGACGCTGGCGACCATGTTCAGCCCGCAGCTCGACGACGCCACGCTGCTGCAGGGCTTCTGCGAGATCCCGCTAATCTCGCCCATGCCGGATGCTACCGGGCCGGGGTATGCTCACCCGGTGCCTGTGAACCATTCCCTGTGCGGGGCCGTCGCCATGGAGGATGTCCCGGGCCACAAGAAGAAGGGGAGCATGACGTGGAAAGGCATGACGAATTCGCACTGGTGGGTAGATCCGGTGTTGGGGATTGGGGGGACGCTGTATGTCCAGGTGTTGCCGTATGGGACTAAAGCGGTGGTGGATCTGAGTAAGGAGTTAGAGACGGAGGTTTACAGTCTCTGGGGTCCGAAATGACATCGTCATTAGGATCCGAGGGGATACCGGGGAGATCCGGTGCGAAGTTGAGACAGCATCGACTCCAGGGAAAAATCAATGTCGAGGTGCATCGTTATTTCATCTACAAGCTCGATCCAAGCAAAGATTTGCACTCGATGCCTGTTATTTGCGATTCGCGACCTTTGTGACTCTCTATTTTATGCATTATTCTAATCCGGTTCATATAATCTATATCGTCATATCCAATTTTCATGCCCCATGGCCGTCTTCCGGGATTGATTTGTCCCACATGCCCAAGACTCAACTAATTCTTGACCTTCTCCTTGAGCAGGTCCCGATGCATAAAGACTGTCCGCAGGGGCCAGAGCTTGCCATTACGGTCAGGGTGATTATAGAAGCCTGAAACCGTGCCAACCAGCTCGTAGCCCCGTCGCTCGTACCAGTCCTGTGCTGTCACCTGCATGTCTTGTCAACACGGCCTTATTTACAGGTTATGGGAATGGCAGCCATACCGTGGGAATCTGGCCGAAGTAGGAAACGGCAATTTCCTCATTGCTCGAATCATCCCGGTGGACCGTGTCCAGCAAGAGGTGCTTCGCATTCAGCGGCTCGCCCGTGGCCGTGGTCTCGGCCATGGACATGGCCGAACTGCCGATGCCGGACCCCTGCAGGGCGTAGGAGACATAGAGACTCTTGATCCAGAAGGCGTCCTCGGTGGGCAGCGGCAAGCCGAGCTGGATGGCATCGGGATGCTGGTTGTCGAGGGCGACGTGCCCGACGGGGAGGATGGCGTCTCCGGAAGGCTCAACAGCGACCCCACGAAACGTCTTGCTTGTATCGAGCAGTGTATCCCTTTCCTAGGGATTGTCAGTGTCTACGGGGTTGAATCTAAGGTTCCAAGGGGGGAGGGGGGCAACCGACTGCGGGATATTGGGAAACGTGCTTCTCGATGAGATGAGGCTCATCCGAGGCCAGAACCTAAACACGTGTCAGCTCGAGAATCTCGGACGAAGCACTGCGAGGTCGTACAATCCACCATATGCACTTGGTACCAGCGAGGTGAGCGTCGCGCCACAGCTGGGGCACCTGCTCGGCTGCCCAGCCGCAGGCCTTGCGCTGCTCGACAAGGCGCTGGATGTGGCTGTCGGATTCGGGGTCCCAGGGGACGAGCTTGATGGTTGCTTTAGGCATGTTGGCGCCGACTGGTCCCGGGTATATGGGTGACCCCTGATGCCAGAAGAGCAGCCCGCACAGTGGTCAAGGTCCGTGGGACCGTGGGTGCGTGGGACTGTGGGTGCGTTCGTGACTGCAATAAGGTGGTGAGTACCTCACTGCCGCTGTGGAAGCCTGTGGTAGTATCCGTACGCGTACTTCGGATATACGGATAATACTCGTAGTAATACCGTTCGGTTGCGTGGTTTGTCTTGCTAGCGGCTTCCAGGTGAGCTGGCTGCAGCGGTGTCGGCAAGAATTTGCCCGTCGGTTTATATAGATCTCTCCTCTCCGTAGCGTGGGATCAATCTACACTCAACAACACTAACTGAGCCTGTCCTGAGTCAGAGAATCCACAAGCCAGCATTAGGGCGTGGTTGACATCTGGCGTCCAATGTGGCTTACAGGTACATTTATGCTTCGTGTTGCAGTACGTATCGGATCCGACCGAGCCATACAAGAGACGCGATGATGCTGTTGGAACGAAAGGTGTTGACAGGTAATAGTATGGAAATCAACTGTACCGGGATGTTAATTTTTTTAATTCCTATTTCCACCTTGATAACAGGCCATGCCTGCATTTTAAAGTCTCTCACCTGTTCTTGCCCAATCAGGTCCAACCGGCCCTTCCCTCCAGCACCTATAGGAGGGAGAGTCACTGACCTGAAAACAGCCACTGATATCGTGACAAAAAAGAAGGCGACACCTATTGAATCCCCGATTCCATACTCCAAAAGAGGCATTCATCATCATTCACATGGGTCTTTTGTTGATTACTGGTATGACCAAGTGTCTTCAGCCTTAGAATGATATTCCCCAATCCATTCAACTGACCCTAGCACTACTTCGTATAGTACCTAGTAATAATAGCCAGATATGGCACCCCCCACCTACGGCAGCGTATTGTCCCAGATGCTGCTGACCGAGACACGCCCCTCCCAGCCCTCACTCTCGCCACTGACAATGCGATACCCAATCTTCCTGCTCTCGCCCTTGCGCATCAGGAACCCATTGTCGTCGAACACGACAATAATCCCCGCGTCCTGGGGGTCCGGCGCCACCCACGTGAAGGCACTCACGGCCTCCCGCGCCGTCACCGTGAAGGCATCGCCCTCGTGCTCAATCGTCAGCCCTGGGTCCACGAGCTTGGCCTCGCGCAGGGGAGCCGCCGTGAAGAAGTTGAAGTGCGAGTACGTCTTGGTCGCGTCCGTGTTGGGCGGCGTGCCCGTCGCGGTCAGGTTGGCCACCAGCACCGCGTTCTCTGCTGGCAACCCGCCCGGGCCCGTCAGGTCGGTGATGTTGATCCGCGTCAACACCGTCGAGTTGACGGCTCCGACGGTGAACCTGGTGGACTGGACAACGCCCGCCTTGCTGGACCCCGACGACAACCCCCTCACAGGCTCCCCGTCGTACCCGATCCACTCCCAGCTCGCCTCGCCCTCGACGTCGCTCCACAGGTCCGACACGGCGTAGACGGTCAGCACGCCCGTCGTCACGTTGAACACGGGCGCCACAATCACCGGCTGGAAGATGTCCTTGGCCGCGTAGAACATCATCTTCCAGCGCCCGCTGTACTCGCGGCTCGACCACGTCGGCGCCTGCCAGATGTCGTTGAGCTGCCAGTACAGCGCGCCCAGCTGCCGGTGCGGCTCGCCCGACCCGGCCCGGTAGTACTGGATCTTGGTGTGGTAGAAGTCGGCCTGGAAGACCTGCGACGTGTGGCACCACGCCGAGAAGTTGGCCACGGCGTCGGCCTTGTGCGGCTTCGGGTACCACAGCTCCACGCCCTTGGTTATCTCCGCCATGCCCCGGAGCGGAGGACCCATCTTGTCCGTGGACAGGTCGTTGGGCGGGTAGTGGCGGTTGCGCAGGACCACCATGGTCGAGTTGAACTCCAGCTGGTCCTCGGGGATGGCCTCGCGCCACGTCTCGAGCGTGGGCATGGATGGGAACCCAAACTCGTTGGCAAAGCGGTTGACGACAAACGTGTTGATGTCGAAGGCGTGGGCCGCGTTGTAGTCGTAGTAGTCGCTGTCGCCGTACAGGTAGCCCTTGGTCGTGTTGTACAGCCGGTCGACAAAGGGGATGGGCAGGCTGTGGTTCAGCTCGAGGTAGCCGTTGTTGGTGCTGCAGGGCATGTAGCTGATGCTGCGCGAGTTGCCGTACACGGCGGGCAGCAGAGTGTTGAGGAACAGCTCCAGGTAGTCGCTCAGGTACTTCTCGTACTGGTTCGGGAAGTTCTTGCGCAGCGCCGGCAGCTGGCCCTTCTCCTGCTCGTTGCCGCCGGCCCAGAGCGCCAGCGACGGGTGGTGGTTGGCGCGTCGAACCTGGTACACGGCCTCCTGGCGGACGTTCTCGAGGAACGCGGGCGCCACAGGGTACAGCGACACGCTGAACTCGAACTCGCACCACAGCAGGATGCCCATCTCGTCCGCCAGGTCGTACATGAAGTCGGGCACGTACGCCCCACTGGACCATACTCGCAGCATGTTCATGTGCGCGTCGACTGCGTCTGCCAGGATGGCCTTGATGTCCTCGCGAGTCACACGCGGCCAGAAGGGATCCGGGGGGATAAAGTTGGCCCCCTTGGCATAGAAGACGTGGCCATTGATCTCCAGGTGCCCTAGGACTGTCATCAGCAGCTGCTTCCCTGTTGTGGAGTTGCGGTGTGGGATACGTACAGTTACTCCCGTTCATGATGCCCTGCGCCAGCTGCTCCTCGGTTATGGGCGCCATGTTGACCATGATGGTCCGGAAGCCCATGCGCTTGTCCACAGACGCAATTACTTTGCCCTTGCGCACAACCTCCACATGGACTTCGTACAGCTTCTGCGGGCCCAGACCATTGGGCCACCACAGCTCATAGTCGGCCTTGTCAAGGGTGGTGATTCCCGTGATGACGTCCCCTCCGTTGCCGATAACAGAGAGTTCTCCGCTAGTCACCTCGTTTCCGGAATCCGGGTCTGTGAATGTAAATCTCATATTGGCATCCTTGGGAACTGTGCCAACGACATCTACACTGGCGTTGAACACCCAGTTTCCCCCCTGGTCCGGTGGAAGATTATTGAGCTGCCCCGTGCGGTACAGGTCAAAATCCGAGTTCTTGACATACAGCGACTCTGGCCCGTCTAGCTGCACAATGTACGCAGGCTGCCAGATGCCAGCCGGGACCAATGCGGGGCCCCAGTCCCTACAAGGTCAGTTCCGAGTCGAATATGTGAGAAAATGGGATGCCTACCAGCCAAAGTCATTCTGCTGCTTGCGGACAAACTCCCTGTGTGAGTACTGATAGACCATGTTGATGCCCTTCGGCCACGACTCCTGGCCCGGCTGCTTGGCGATGGCCTCAGATATGTTGGATGCCGGGCCAAAATTGACAGTGAGACGTGGCGTTTCCTCCTTGCAGGACTGTAGAGCCTCGGACGCGTCGAACACATACTGCCGGAACTGGTTGTCGGTGCTGGCAATGTACTGCCCGCAGAACTCGACTGTGGCATACGTGTCGAGGCCGTTGAAGACGAGGTACGTCTCGAGGTTCTTTGCATCGTCCCTGCGCTGGGTGAGACTATGCCCTGAAGATGAACTAGAACCCCCGTCCAGACTGGAACTTACAGTCCCTCGATGTCACTGGTGTAGGTCCAGTTGCTGTAGGAGACCCAGCGAACGTCAAACTCGTTGAGCTCGGCCAGCCTATCCGAGGCGTCAGCATCCACTACAAGGTAATAAATCTCATGAACGAGCTATATGCGTACGGGTCCTTGATGACACCAGCGTTGAATAAATCGACGTGGGCGTGCGAGGGCACCTTGCCAGGGACTCTCTCGTCGTTGTCTGGGCTTGTGAGCGTCCACTCCTGATCAGAGAGGTCAATAGTCTTATGGGTTCCCGCCATCGCCAGCTGCAGAAGCAGCAGAGCGACCGCGGCGGTCTGTTTCTGATATGATGAGACACGCATTGTGGAATTCACAGTCCATGCTCTAGGCCAGGGAGGGGAGGTATTGGTGTCACGTCAACGGAAGGGGGAGAAGCCCTAGTCACGGCTCAGCTGGTATATTATATATTCGAATATAAATTTTGTTTCATACACAGATGCAGCGGACGCCACGGAATCATCGGATATGATCCATTGCAACGCATCACCTATTCACTGATCGGTTGCATCGCGCAACGGTATCAGACCGCCCGAGGAATGGTTGAGTGAGACATGGGGTAGCTCCCGTCGGCCTCGAGCCTCGCCTGCAAAGCCGTTGGTTGGCCTACCCCCCCTCCTCAGGGGGAGTGATGTTCATCACCGTTTCCTACTCGGGGCCGTGCGACCCCCGTGGTGGGGTGGCATCACGAGTTGCGGGGTATCACGAGCTCCGGGGTAGCGGCGGCGCGGCGCCGAAGGGCACGTCTTGGCGAATGCCGCGGGTTATACCGGTGCAACCTTGCACGGGAGGTCATGGGAGCTATGCGTGGGCAACGGGGGTGGGTGTGTGACCGGGTCTGGCGATCGGCAGCATTAGTTCAGGTGGCCGACCGTTGACGGTGTCTCCTAAATCTCCCAAATCCACTGTTTGATTGGAATGTCAGCCAACCGACTTACACTGGATATCGCAAGAGGGCAAGCAAAAAGGGGCAGCTTAGACACTAAACTGAGGCTTCAGCCTCCCACTGGTTCCCGCCCACGCCCATTGTTGGCATGGTTGGCAGAAGCTCTGACCTTGTGGGCCAGACATGGCTCACTTTCAACGCTCTCGACCAGCCTTATGCGCACCTACAGCCATGATGCGTGCTGGATACAGATAATATCTGGTCTCAATTTTATACTCGGCTATTCCCTCCCCCCTTGCCAAACGATGGAGGGGCGGGCTGAGACGCCCCTCTTCAGCGACTTGTTGGGCGCCGGGGTTACAACGCGCAAACGACCTACATCTCGGCCACCAGTGCACCACGTACATACGTACATCAAGTCTACTCCTACAATATGTTGGCACCTCCTCGCCTAAACTCACACATCTCATGATCAGTTCAGTGGCGATGATCATAACAGCATGGCTTGGCTGTGGCTAGAATAACCACCGGGGATTAGGCACTGGCCCACCTTTTACTTTGGCGATCTCCTCGAAGTCGACCAAAATTGCGATGCTTACCAAACGGAATATGTTCGCACAACAGATGGGTTTTGGCCATCCGAGCAAACAGATATTACTTTAGTGCATCATAGACCTTGGATCTATTCCGGATTGATCAGATATGGAAAACAGATGGAAAAGGATCGCCAGGCTGTATTGCGGTTCGTCGTCGGCCCTGGGATAGCTCGTGTTGAGGAGTCAGAAATTTGGCAACTCGTTGACGCTAAAGAATGAGAGGAAATCATCTAGTACTAGTATCTTCGGGGGGTTTCAGGTGTTGAAATTTAGCTAGACGTAGTTTCATAGCTTGAGGAGATGCGTGGCCGGCCAACGTCGACTGTGGAAGTTGGAGCGTGGAAGTTGGAGAAAAGAAGATCAGGCATATTACCCGTTGCTCAAGTCTGGTAGTGGGGTCGTCAACAGGCAGCTCAAACACCACCAAAGGAAGAAGAAAAGTTTCTGTCTGGTCCGTCTGATTCCTTTTCGCCTCCAGGTCTGTCACTGTCCCGTGTCAGTACCCTGTTGGTTCGACCCGATCCAGCGTGCCTAGGCCACCGTCGCACTGGTGGTGTCGATGTGGCCTTGCGTTTTTCTGATGCTGCTGCAACTTGCCCCAGACCAGTCACTGGTGGGTACTATAATTATTGCCGTGAATGCGCGATTGACGGTGGCGAGATACTGGATGAGCGTCTTGGGAGGCTTGAAAGATAGGTGATTGATGGGCTGAAGATGTTGTAGAATCCGAGAATCTGATGGCACGAATACAGTGCGCTGATGCCCTTTTACCCCTGCTACCTGCCCACCGCAGTGCACCGCTACTACTAGACCTGCAACAGGCCCTAGACAGGTACCCAGGCGCTAATTCGGTAGTGGCTTTAGCGTATTATCGCCCACCCGTGGACGCTGGACGGGAGGGGAGCCATCCATGGATCTCAGAGAATCTCAGGGAATCTCGGGGGCTCCGCTCCCACTGGTAGAGACCGACCGTCCAACCCCGCCTTGCCCATCGCCAAGTCCCCATCTCACCCCACGCCATGGGTCATGGTCGTCCATCGCCATCCGTCGCCAATCGCCGGCTGTTTCTCGTTGGGCTTGCCGTCCACTCGTACTTCGTACTCCGTACAAGTGTTAAGAATTATCCAGGGCCACTCCGAGACGTTCATTCCCACTAGAGACAACAAGGCGCACGGCTCGTTGCAGCCCTGCCGCGGTCATGCAAGCCACGACTAGTGGCTGTGGTACTTCTAGTACTTTGTATCCGTAGAAGCACTCTCTTCCGTGCTAACCATGTAGGACTAGTACTTCGTACTCATGGCTACTACTACTCCCTAGATGTGGGACAAAGCCACGGGACCCTCCGCAGACACTGAACAACCGTGTTGATGGCAATGCCAAGCCCAGCATCATTCCACATGAATACGGATACAGGCCCAACAACCCCCTCATTTCTCCCTGGGGATGCATCGTTGAGTCGTCTCGCTCAAGCCTCTGCCACCCGTTGAAACGTGATGGTTCCCCCGTGCCCAGCCGCATGCATTCTACACGGCACGCGGGGCGATCAGCAGCCCAGAAAGGGAGCTAGAAACCTTCCGAAGGGTGGTTGATCCCGATTGGATGGGTTGCAACAAAAAGGGAAATTCCTGCAATTTCCCCAGGGCGTGTCGATCAACTGACCCCTTCGCGCTCTTGGGGGCCATTGGGGGCCTGTATATCCGTACATGTTGAGTATATCAGGCCCAGCAAGCGCCATCTTTTGCCATGAGTGATGGCCAGACGTACGAGCTCCCTCCTCCAACCATGGCGCTTTCCTTGATCCTCTCGACACTCCTCCTCATAACGCCGTTTACAGCGTCGGCGAGTAACCTTGACCATGACCTCATCGGGCGCGGCTCGGACAGGGTCCCCAAGATCACCATCAACTCAGTCCATGGCGACCGCAATTATTCAGCCCCCTACTTCCCTTTGATAGGCTTCAAGAACTACTCGGGGAACCCCATCCTGAGGCCCAACCCGGCCAATGAGTGGGAGTCTGCCTACACGTACAACCCTACTGCCATTGTTGTCGACGACTTCGTCTTCCTCCTCTACCGCGCGCAGAACAAGGGCAAGACATCCTCCATCGGCCTGGCATGGTCCAAGGATGGCTACAACTTCAAGCGGTACGACCGCCCCGTGCTCAAGCCAACCGAGTGGTATGAGAAGGGCGGCGGATGCGAGGACCCGCGCGTCATCCGCGTCAACGGCACCTTCTACATGACCTACACCAGCTATGACGGCCGCACGGCGCGCCTGTGCATGGCCACCTCGACAGACCTCATCACCTGGAAGAAGCACGGCCCCATCCTGCCCAACATCAACGACATCCTGTACGAGTGGGGCCGCCACGTCAACGCCTACCGCCCGCGCACCGGCTGGAGCAAGTCCGGCTCCATCCTCGACGAGAAGATGCCCGACGGGTCCTACCACATGATCTTCGGCGACCAGATGCTCTACCACGCCACGTCCAAGGACCTGATCCACTGGGACTACCGGGCCAACAACCTGCCCTTCGCGTCCAAGATCAACCCCTGGGAGCAGGGCATCATGGAGGCCGGCCCGCCGGCCATCAAGACCCGCGACGGCAAGTGGATACTCATCTACAACGGCATGGCCACGGGCCCGGGCGGGTACCGGCCCAGGCAGTACAGCACGGGCGAGATGCTCATCGATCCTGTCAAGAGACCGGCGGGCCCGCCGATTGCGCGGGTCGAGACGCCGTTGCTGACCCCAACGAGCAGTGATGAGCTGAATGGGCAGGTCAAAGATGTGGTGTTTACAGAGGGGTTGGTGCAGTACCATGGGAAGTGGTTCATGTACTTTGGACAGGGGGATACTTCGCTTGGCGTAGCGACAACTCCGGTGCAGGACTAAGAACGGCTTTAGGACTGGGTTATACGAACAGATGAGGTTTTCATCCATATATGTACTATTTTATTTTGCTGCAAATCACACCGTGCCCCTCCAGCAAATCACGTCTCAGAGGATCATTAACAGAGTTTCAAATCTCTGGGCTCCATGGTGCCGGCGTGGGTAACGATATAAATCTCTTTTACTACCATACGAAGTCGTAGTAGAGCAAACATTCAGTAAAACGTAAAATAAAAAAAGACCGCCCCAAGGGACCATCACAGTAATCCATATACCCGGTATGCATTTACGCACATATATTCGCGCGTATATTTTACATGTACCTATAGCAATAATACATAACTATTGTATTTATTAATAACTAAAGACAAATAAGTCGAAGAAGGGAAGAAAAACATAACAGCCATCTCAAACCCTTGCAATGAACGAGATATCGATATAAGGGCAACCTCGTCAGTCGTGAGTAAGGTAGTTGAGCAGGACAACGGCGATATCAGGGTGGGACCGCGGTTAGGGGAGCGTCTCATAAATCTATTGATCTCTAAAAGGTCTATGTTCCTATCCATAACTCTTACAAGTCCCACCACCCGTAACACCTCTGCATGCAAACAGGCAAATCGCCGCGCTATCGCGTTTCGCTCCTCTGACGCCTTAGTTTGGGGATTCTTTGAAGACGAGGTCGGAGGTACCTTTGACAAAGTTAGCAGCTGTGGATTCAAATGTATATGTCTGGGACTCACAATCAAAATGATTCGTCAAGCCGGTGTTTCCGAACACGTCGCCACAATCGACTTGTTGCGCGTCCTTGGGAATCACGCAAGTTCCAACGTTCTTACCATCCACGTCAAGGATATTGGCATCGCCGTCCTTGTTATAGATAGCTGCAAAGAGAGGTTCAGCGAGGGGTCTTATTCACCCAGTGGGCATGCTGGGGGCTTACTGAAATGAGGATCGTCACCACCATTGTCCCAGTAAAGATGCGAAGGACTGCAGCTCTGCTGGTTGGCAATCTCCAAGCGGGTGATGTCCCAGTCGCGCGACGCTTCGTCCTTCTCACAGCCATCGCAGGCAACGCCGCCGCAGCCGGATACATCCGACTCGAGAAAGAATGGGACAGAGTCCATAAGGTCGCCGCACGAGGGAGGGTTGCTGAAGAAGTAGCAGGCGAGTCCGCAGCCCGAGGAGTCGAATCCGTTGCAGCTCTCTCCGCAGAAGACCTTGAAATCAGCCAGAGCGGCGGGTGTAAGGGAGGCAACGAAAGCAAGAGTCTTGAATTGCATGGTGGCGGTTCTGAGAGAGTAAGGCAATAGCGGTAGTATATGATTTTAGTAGTGTGCAGTGAGTGAAGGTGAGAGTTGTTGCCTCATATCCAAGAGCGAAGAGACGCTGAGGTTCTTATAGTCGAGAGGCCTAGACGACGACAATATGCAGACACATCCCCAAAGGCTGGAGGCGAGGCTAGAGGCGAGATTAGATCGTCAATTAGCATGCCGATGACCCGGGCCAAGATAATCCTTCGCGGTAAGCAACAGCTGTAAAACCATGTCGGCTCTAGAAATAGATGTCGAGATCTTCCCCCGGACGACCGTTATGGAAACTAACATGAACTTGATGGAGCAAATGCCTACTGTAGCGTGGCGATGTGTGCGCTACGGTGGCGATTGTAATCAGCCTCCTGCTATATGCGGCTTGCTGATCCTCGTGCACAGTTCAAGCTCTAGTAGAGATGACATAACTCGCGAGGGTGCATCTCAATGACTGCCATAAGCTACTGCAGATCCCTTGGGCCCACTGCACTTTGAGGTTAGGGGTAGATACATCTTCTTCACATTAAGGTCGGTAACCCGAGGCGTTAAAACTGTGGCCAGATGTATCGTTTTAGCCACAGCTTCTCAATCCCTAACGAGAAATGATCAGCAGTACGAGTACGGAGTAGCTTTATTATGGCACCTAGGAGATGTAGGAGCCATGGCGGTAGCAACGGGTTCCCGACGTCATAAAATTAATGATGATTGTAGTAAGAACTACGTACGTAGAGACAAAAGTACAACAGAGCAATTTTAGATCCATAGTCAGCATAGAAAAGCACAGCATTTTACTCTTCGGCGACAATCAGCCTTATCCTACGACCCGCTTAAAGAGCCTCGTCAATCAGAATGCGGCCGTATAGCGTATGGATTGCGCGGTGCTCACCAAGACCTCTGGTCTACCAAGTCTGCCACAAAATAGCGTCCTATCTCTACTATCCGGATAACTCACCATAATAGGCCCTGAGATAGTCGGTACAATGACTTGAAATTTTATTTGATGTATCGGCGTCTGCCACAACATATCTTATGTGATGTCATTGCTGACATCGTCTCTAGCCTGTCCCCGGACAGGATGATATTCCCTGCATGGAATGATGCCCCTGGCGTCCCTGAATGGGATGATGTCACACCTCGGATAATTCCCAGGTACATGGTAATAGGCGTAGGTTGATCAATTGATCAATTAGCTCACAACCTTTGCCAGGGCCTGCGACAAGAAGCAGATAAAGCTGGTAATGTGAGGGCCGAATAATGGGGGCTTCTTCACTTGATGAAATCCTCTTTGTGATCCACAGTACGGATAAACCAGACTTTATCGTTAAGCCCAGTAACAAAACTCGTCTTCATCTGAAATTCTTCAACCTTGTAATGTACCTAGAAGCGTCCACGGGACCGCCACCCCCAAGAAGGCCGCGCTGCACTGAAAATGAATTTCGGTCCATGGGACACCCTGCTCTTTCAGTGCCTAGAGAACGCCGGCCTTCTAGCGTGTGAATTCAACTTTTCTTGTCCCAGGCCCGCCCAGTGCTGACGAGTACTATCTTCCTTCCTCTTTCGTCCGGCGGTGATCAAGTCTGATGCACAGGATGCGTTGATTTAGCGGCGGCGACGGCCGGTGCTAGCCAAGGACAAGTTGATCTTGCGGCGCTTGCGCCGACCTTGAACGGAGCTTCCGTGGCTATCATCGACCTGAGAATAGTCCTGCGAGTCCCCATCCGAGGATGAACGGACAGTATTTTTAGGCGGCAGGGGTGCGAGCTACTCGGGGACTACGAGTACGTAATGCCGGCGAGGGCGCCTTGGCATTTCACGATGCCACCAAACCCCGCGATTACAGGTCTAGGGTAGTTTCACAGAGTGGCCCGTTGCGCTCTAGCGCGAAATACCCGGCAGCGACCATCCGTGGACGGAAGCTGGAAATTAGATGAAGATTCCAGCGTATTGGCACCAGACGCGTCTTCGAGCAATTCACCTCGACGCGAACGGAGCCGCCGCGCAACCAGCCCATAACTCAGTATGCCACCTCGCAAGCGTGAATCTGCGCCGAGCGGCGATCTGGCCGAACCAGTCGCCAAGAGGCGCTCCTCGCGCCAGGCCGCTGCCGCAGCAGCCTCGACATCCGCCGCATCCAAGGTCAAGGAGCCAGCACCAACAGATGGCGTCAAATCGCCTGCCAAGACAGTGAAACCCAAGAAGACACCCAATTCAAAGGCGAAGACAAAGGACAGTCCGGCCCCGACCGCTAAAGCTACCAAGAACATCAAGAAGCCCTCTGCGCCACCCAAGACCGACCACGCCAGATCCGTTTCACCAAACCCTGACCCAGAGTCCATTCCGCGGCGGAATCCAGACGCTGTGAGGCATGACGGCACGTGGTACTGGCTCTTGAAAGCAGAGCCTGAGTCACGCTTTGAGAATGGAATCGATGTCCGCTTCTCCATCGATGACTTGCGCGCCTGCACCAAGCCTGAGGGCTGGGACGGTATGTCGCCTCATTTTGAGTCTCCGCAGAACACACCCAGGCTGACCATGAATCGTAGGCATCAGAGCGTATGCCGGTGAGAGACTCCAGATGTCCCTAGGGCCTTGAATTGGTGGGAGCAACCAACTAACGCGAAGCAGCCCGGAATAATCTCCGCGCCATGAACGTGGGCGACAAGGCCTTCTTCTACCACTCCAACTGCAAGACACCTGGCATCGTCGGCACCATGGAGATTGTGAGAGAGTATTCCGAAGACAGTACGGCCATCACTTCCCCCTCATCTTCACTAGCCATCTAACAATCACACTTAGAGAGTGCCCGTCATCCTGGCACCCCATACTACGACCCATCGTCAACAAAGGAGAACCCGCGGTGGAGCCTCGTCCACGTCGAGTTCCGCCGCAAGTTTGCCGTCCCCATCTACCTCCCCGAGCTGCGCGAGCTAGGCAAGCCCGGAGGTCCCCTTGAGCAGATGCAGATGCTGCGCCAGTCGAGGATCAGCGTCAGCAAGGTCAGTGCCGAGGAGTGGGAAGCGCTGTGCGACCTGGCCGACAAGAAGGCCAAGGAGGCCGGTCTGGAGCATGAGGACGCGTGAGGTGAGTCTCATTTACCCTATTCCGGAAATGAAATACATCTAAACTGTTGAAACTCCTAGGGGCAACCGTGTATCATCAACCTGTATAGCTATACAATAGACTTTCGCTACAAGCGCATTCGAATTCCAAAGCAGTCCATCCGTCCGCCTTCCTTCGCATAGAGAGCACAGCTCTTCCAGCTTCAACCCCCCAGCCCCCGTTGCTCGTCCACACTCGCACACTCACTCGTGTCGCACCGCACGACGACGGAATCCGGGGGACCTGCGCCGGACCCTTCTGGCCACGGGGGTCGCTCCGCCGCCGCCGCCGGCCGCCTCATCGTCTGACGTCTGTCCATCATCATCCTCGCCATTGGAGGTGGCACCGCCCTCGTCATCCGTGTCGTCTCCGGCCTCACCGTTGCTGCCACCGGCCTCGCCTCCAGCACCACCACCGCCAGCGGCAGGAGACTCAACCGGAGGGGCATTTTGGTTGCCCTTGCCAGGGTCATCGTTCCCTGCGTTGCCGTTGTTTTCTCCGTTGCCGTTGTTTTCTCCGTTGCCGTTGTTTTCTCCGTTGCCGTTGTTTTTTCCGTTGCCGTTGTTTCCAGAATCCGCACCGGGTTGTTCTGTGCTTTCTGCTGGTGCTTCTTCTGCACTTTCAGGAGGAGCAGTTTTCTGGCCACCCTGGATGGCATCTCCGCTGGTTGGAGTCTCCACGGCGGTTCCATTGCCGGGAGGCACAATCCCGTCACCGCCGCCACCTCCATCAATATCGTCGGCATCGTCCTGCTCGTCCTCCGTGTCCTTATCATCAGCCCCGGGTTCAGAAGGGGCCACGATAACAGAATTACCGTCACCCTTGTCAGTCGTCCCACCTCCCCCGATGAGGTCCCCCAGGTTCACACCGTCGCCTCCGCCGAGGAGGTCCTCGAGGTCCAGCCCGTCGCCTCCCCCGCCGAGCAGCTCACCCAGATTCAGGCCCAGCCCGCCGCTATTCCCTTCATGGCGCTCTCTAAGCAGGCCGCCGACGTCGCCGCGGCGACGGAGAGCATTTCGATGCTTCACCCTGCCCTCGTGAGCGGATACTACGGCCGAGGCATCGAGCAGTAAAGCTGCAATTGTAGCACGTCGAATGGATTGTTTGAAATGCATGTTGAGACCGGTATCTGCGCAACCAGGGAGATATTGATATAGTTTGTGAAAGAGAACGTCGGCCACAAGCCCGTGAATAGAGAAACAAGTGGCAAAAGAAGGCTCAGAGCACCGGGCTTGAGACGAAGTAAAGAAAAGAATGGAGTACCAATGCCAGGCGACAAACACATGAAAGGTTCACTTCAGGGCCGTCTTCCGAGGGGCTTTATATAGCAAGAGTAAAGCCTCATAGACTGTAACAGACCTCTATTTTTAGCTGTACTCCCATGAAATTATTCATGGATACACATAGTATCTTTGTACATAATGTGAAAATAATTTTACAATTTTTTTGGCTATTATCCGCATCGCGTTCTGTTTTACCATATCTTTGTGACGCGGGTGAGACTGAGGCCAGCGATGATGTCGCGGCGCAAAACGCGATCAAGGTTGATTTTCCACTCGTCCCAGCAGACAAGGGGGGGGCAGAAAATCAGTTCATTGGCAGTCACGTTTTTGCGATGCCATTTCGAGGCATTGGGAGCCGGATCCCGAGCATCCCGGTGTCGGCTCGGCATTTGGTTGGGGGGACCTGAGACGGTGTTGGAGTCATCGACGCTGGGGTTGAGGTTGTGTAGACACTCCACGTTTCATCGTTCATTCGCCATCGGTCGTATTTATAACCACTACTATGACAGCGAATACTGTATATCGTTGAGGCAGGGGGGTTCAGTCTGGTAATTTGGAACAATTCACTCGCGTTATTGTTCCCGTAATACTTACGGTATCAATGCTAGTATAAGTAAGGTCTTGATTACAACCAGCCGCCGTTAGTGTTCCAAAGTCGAAGAAAATTCTTTCTTTTCCTTTTTCTGCCCTTCAATACCAAACTTACATATTAGTTTACAACTTAGCTGGAGCGAGGTCCATCTTTGCAGTTCGAGATAGTTGCACGACAGCCTTTATGAAGCACTAGCCAAGTACAATTGCCAGGGGCCAACGTTCTTGTTTTCATACTTGGAATTTCAATTGTGCGATATTCGGCGTCCCTGTAAAGACCCCAAAAGAGCAAAAACTACGATCTGACATCGTCAGCAGATGCTTAGTCGGATCGCGCATTTCGTCTCGCTGTCTCACCCCCCATGCCTACCCTACGTAGAGTTACGCGTCTTTACTTGAGTGCACAGTTCCAGTGTCAGATGACCTGCAACTAACCAATAGGATTATTTACCTATCGTCATAGTTGAGAAACCATCTAGTTCGCTATCACAAAGTGTTTACAAAGTAATAGTTGATGAATCATCGACAGAGTGGTTTGGGGAGGAGCACCCACATTTGGCTAACACCAAAGTCTTACGAGTGGTATTACCGGCGGGCGGGTTGAAGTCTACGGAGGGCAAAATGGGCCGAACATAGCCGAATGGATCCAGGCTACTCCGTACAGGACTCACCTTGCGATATTTTGACGCGCGAATTGACGCTCTTGTCGAGAAAGACTTTTTGCGTGTTTCGTTACTACGAGCATCGGCCATCCGAGCTTACCTCCGTACTCGGAGCCTTAAGACTAGGACCGGTCGGCGCGGCGGTGGGTGGGCCAGTGGCCGGGCGGGCACGAAAGATCTACCGGCGGGGAAACTGCTGATGGAAGTCATCGGCTTCGGCGAGATTAGGTACTAGTAGTTAGGTACTCGGTACTACCTACCGAGCCTCTTTAAGAAACGCATCCCCGGTGGCTCAGTGCTCACCTGGTGCTACTATGTGCGTTGCTTGGGGAGGTTGCTGGATGCGCTTGACATGGAAGTTACTCCTCGCAGATTAGACCCTAGTAGTGTCTGTTGGCGATTTGGTGATAGACGATGGGAAGGCTACGTACTCCGTACATCGTACGGCTCCGGGGAGATGGACAAGACACCCCGCCCGGGTCCTGTATTGTTCGCGATGGACGGTGAGGCAAGAAACTCAAGCTTGCCTAGCACTGTTAAGGTCTGCGTCTACCTGCATCAGACGGTGCATTTGCTCAGAGTGACATCAGTGGTCAGAGTCGGAGTATTTTCAGGCCGTCGTCATCACCACCGGCCTCCATGGCGAATAAAAAGTTCTGTCCGCAAATGTAACGGAGTACAGATACTCCGTACACAAGGACAAGTGTTGCACGAATGTACGAGTGGTACTCGTACACTGTCGTGGGACGTCCTCAGATTGATAAACAGGACCCCACGACCTAAGCCTCCAGCGCCGACGTAAAATGGCCTGATTCTTCAAGTCTACAGATGCGACCAGCCAGTGAGAGCGTGCGCTAAGATGATAGCGGGTGGCGGCTGCCTAGTACGGTGATCTTCTCATTTCGATTTTTTAATTCCCCGCCGCTGCGTCTCCATAAAAACCAAAAAAAAGGAGACGGTCGGAATCGATAAGAATTATTAGTATCGCAGCTCCGCAGACGCACAGCCGACGAGTGTCCAAACAGTGGCAGGTGGGCTTCTATTAGTTGTTGGACGTGAGTTTGGTGGCCTCGGCGATTAAAACTGGTTGGGAGGCTGCAAAATTGCCTCTCACCGCCCCCGACATCAGCCGGAGAGTCAATGTACTATGTAGCCCGCCCCAAGGAAAAAAAAAAGTGAAGGGTTGCCAGGGGTTCAGTGGCACTGCAGACGACCATTGGCCCGAGCACCAGATAGCGAATCCAGTCGGCCCAAAACTTTCCCCATATCTCGACGTTCTTCTGTCCCTCTTCCGCCTTGCACCGACCTCATCACCGCCGACCTCGTCGCACCCCTCCTACACCACACTTCGGCTGCGGTCTCTTCTTTCTCTTTTCCTTTCGTTTCCCAACACTCTCGACATCTGTTCCTGCGGTGTCGTGGCTGCGCCGTGACCCCTCTCAATTGGACTGCCTTATCGCCGACTCCCTAGAGCCTCGACTACCCTCCGAGTCTCCGACTGCTCGCACCCCTCGTTGGCTCCCGAGCCCTTGGTCGGCCCTTCAACAATTGTAAGTTTGCTCTCGTCAGATTAGGGGGAAGAATTGATTGCCGCAACTTGTCTCATCACTCGTGTCTCACCACTATTTGCCAACCTACCTCCGTCGGAGTGCGATGATGTGACTTCTGCTGCTGCCACACAGCTGACCTTCCTCATTCACTATCGTGTCCAAAGCATGCTGACTATCGCATCTAGCCTGGTCGTCTGCCACCGGCATCAGTCGAAATATCGCGGACACCCCCCGATGCCGTAAACCTCGCCGCCGAATCGTCCTCTCCGAGCCCGTCGCCGAAGAAATGATTTCGTCATCCTTCCTGCCAAGGCGCTTTCGCGGCGAGACCGCCGTCGCTCCAAACACCACCCCGACCTGGCTGAGCAAGAAGACCACGCCCTTTCTCCAGTTCCTTGCCAGCGTTGCCTGCTCGCACCCCATCCATCTCGTCGTCCTCGTCGCTGTCCTCGCTAGCACGTCATATGTGCGCCTACTCCAGGACAGCCTGTTCGAGAATACTACCAGCGCGGGCAAGGCTGACTGGTCGTCCCTCGTTGAGGGTAGCCGACGCCTTGTCGCTGGTCCCGATACGGCCTGGAAGTGGCAGAGCGTTGAGCAGGATGCGCCCATCCCCAGCGATGCCGATCACCTCGCACTCCTGACCCTCGTCTTTCCCGACACACTCTCGAACGACTCTCCCAGCACCGCTCCGCTGTCACACGCCGTCCCTACGCCCGAGAACCTGTCTATCACCCCCCTGCCGTCCACCGAAAACCCTTTTACCACCTACTCGCAGGATACTATCCTCACTTTCTCGATCCCCTATGATGATGCCCCCGAGTTCGTCGCTGCCGCCCAAGAGATTCCGAACGAGGATGCCGAGGAGACCCTGACGGTTCATGGCCGCGAGAAGAAGACATGGATCATGAAGGCTGCCAAGGTCACGACCCGCAGCACCGTGGTTCAGTGGGCCAAAAATGCCTGGTCTGAGTTCATCGACCTGCTCAAGAATGCCGAGACTCTGGATATTGTCATCATGGTCCTTGGGTACCTGTCCATGCACCTGACTTTTGTCTCGCTCTTTGTTTCCATGCGCCGAATGGGTTCCAACTTCTGGCTAGGCATGACCACTCTCTTCTCCTCCATCTTTGGCTTCCTGTTTGGGCTTGCCGTCACCACGAAGCTGGGTGTCCCCATTAGTGTCATTCTTTTGTCCGAGGGACTCCCCTTCCTGGTTGTCACGATTGGATTCGAGAAGAACATTGCTCTGACCAGGGCTGTGCTCTCCCACGCTATTGAGCATCGCCGAGCCCAGATCCAAGAATCCAAGAACAACGTCGCCAAGGGCAAGAACAAGAAGGCCGCTGAGCCCTCCACCCAGGGCCTGATCCAGTACGCCATCCAGGCTGCCGTCAAGGACAAGGGCTACGAAATCATCCGCGACTACTGCATTGAGATCTTCATTCTCTCCATCGGTGCCGTCTCAGGCGTCAAGGGCGGCCTCCAGCAGTTCTGCTTCCTGGCTGCGTGGATTCTCTTTTTCGACTGTATCCTGCTCTTCACTTTTTATATTGCCATTCTGAGCATTAAGCTCGAGATCAACCGCATCAAGCGCCATGTGGAGATGCGCATGGCCCTGGAGGATGATGGACTCAGCCGCAGGACCGCCGAGAACGTTGCCAAGAGCAATGATGATGCGGACGCCCAGGAGAAATCGCTCTTTGGCCGCAAGATGAAGAGCAGTAGCGTCCCCAAGTTCAAGGTCCTTATGATTTCTGGATTTGTGCTGATCAACGTCATCAACATCTGCACCATTCCCTTCCGCAACCCTGGTTCGCTTTCTAGCATCCGGTCCTGGGCTGGTGGCCTGGGCGGTGTCGTGTCTAGCCCACCAGTTGATCCTTTCAAGGTCGCCTCCAACGGCCTGGATGCTATTCTCGCGGCGGCCAAGGCCAAAGGTATCCCAACCCTCGTTACTGTTCTCACCCCCATCAAGTATGAGCTCGAATTTCCCTCGATTCACTACGCACTCACCTCTGCTCTCGGTCACACTAGCGCTGGCCTTGCCGGACTTGGCCAGCTCGATGACTACGGTGTGGGCGGCCGCATGGTTGGCAGCTTGCTCAAGAGTCTGGAGGACCCCGTCCTCACCAAGTGGATTGTCGTTGCCCTGGCGCTGAGCTTGGGCCTGAATGGTTACCTCTTCAACGTCGCCAAGACTGGAATCAAGGACCCCAACGAGCCCGAGCGCGCTATTGACCGCAACGAGCTGGCTAGCGCCGAGAGGTTCAACGACACCGGCGCTGCGACCCTGCCCCTCGGCGAGTATGTCCCGCCCACGCCCCAGCGGACCGAACCGGCCACCCCTGCAATTTCAGACGACGAGTCTGAGCCCGAGGCAAAGTCCAAGGCGGTTGAGAGTGCCATCTTGCGCAGCAACGAGGTCCTGGAAGCTATTGTAGCCCAGAAACGCGCCCACGAGATGACGGATGAGGAGGTCGTTAGCATGTCCTTGCGCGGCAAGATCCCTGGCTATGCACTGGAAAAGACCCTTGCGGACTTTACCCGTGCCGTTAAAATCAGGCGGTCTATCATCTCCCGGACCAGGGCTACTTCGGCGCTCACTAACTCGCTGGAGCGATCTAAGCTGCCCTACCGCCACTACAACTGGGAGCGCGTTCACGGAGCGTGCTGCGAGAACGTCATTGGCTACATGCCTATTCCTGTCGGTGTTGCTGGCCCTCTTGTGATTGATGGCCAGAGCTACTTCCTCCCCATGGCTACAACTGAAGGTGTTCTGGTTGCCAGCACGAGCCGAGGTTGCAAGGCTATCAACTCTGGTGGTGGCGCTATCACTGTTCTGACTAGCGACGGTATGACCCGCGGCCCCTGCGTTGGGTTTGAGACCCTGGAGCGTGCCGGTGCTGCCAAGCTGTGGCTCGACTCGGAAACTGGACAGGCGCTGATGAAGAAGGCTTTCAACTCGACGAGCCGCTTCGCACGCCTGCAGTCCATGAAGACGGCCCTGGCTGGTACCAACCTGTTTATCCGATTCAAGACCACCACCGGCGATGCCATGGGCATGAACATGATCTCCAAGGGTGTGGAGCATGCCCTGAGTGTCATGGCCACCGAGGGCGGATTTGAGGACATGTCCATCATCTCCGTCTCTGGAAACTACTGCACGGATAAGAAGCCGGCGGCGCTCAACTGGATCGATGGACGTGGCAAGGGTGTTGTTGCTGAGGCCATCATCCCCGGCGATGTGGTCAAGAGCGTCCTCAAGAGCGATGTTGACTCTCTGGTTGAGCTCAACATCTCCAAAAACTTGATTGGATCTGCCATGGCTGGCTCCGTTGGTGGTTTCAACGCGCATGCTGCCAATATCGTTGCGGCCATGTTCCTCGCGACTGGTCAGGACCCCGCGCAGGTTGTAGAGAGCTGCAACTGCATCACCACCATGAAGAAGTAAGTTTTCCTCCTGATATTTGACTGGCTGGATCAGTGCTAACAACTTTCCAGTCTCCGCGGCTCCCTTCAGATCGCTGTATCCATGCCCTCTCTCGAGGTGGGCACACTCGGCGGTGGCACCATTCTTGAGCCCCAGAGCGCCATGCTGGACCTGCTTGGCGTCCGTGGCTCGCACCCCACGAACCCTGGTGACAATGCGCGCCGACTGGCCCGCGTCATCGCAGCGGCGACTTTGGCAGGCGAGCTGTCGCTGTGTAGTGCGCTTGCTGCTGGCCACCTGGTGAAGGCTCACATGGCACACAACCGGAGTGCCGCGCCTTCGCGATCAACCACCCCTGCGCCGACGCCGGCCCTGACTCCCGTGTCACTGGCCATGACGAGCACCCAGGAGAAAACGAGCGGGAGCGCTAACGGATCGGTGAGCGCGGCTGCGGCTCAGCGCTCAAAGAGGTGATGGGCGACGTAAACGTGGCCTGATGGCAAGTGGCGGAAGGAGGCTGGAAGCCAATGTGGTTTGCACGTCGTCCCGAAAGTAGGGAAAGGGACACAGACACATAGAAGGGTAATTGGGTTTTTCTGGAGAAAGGACGGAGTCTTTGAGCCAGTCTGTGGCATGAGCTGATATATATGGATATATACGCACAGCGCCATAATACATCTTATTGTTTTCAGAGAGAAAAGGAAAGGATTGCCATCTGCAAGAAAACAAAGTGGATTACGTATCTGAATGATTATTTGCCGTATTCATCGCCGTCCATGGAGACATCCCATTAGACACGAAGCGCCACAATACAATGGAATTACGCCTCATCATGGGCATCTGTACATATCCTGGTCATATCGTGACATGCATGATAACACCTCTACTCTTCTTCCTTTTGCCGCGATCCCATCACTGCATCCATGAGCTCCGCGTCTTACGATAGCCGCTCCACCCTCTTGACCTCCTCCCCCTCCACAGACACCATTCTTACACCCTTGGCCACAATCTGCTCCCTGCATTCCGGCCACCTATCCACCACGACAGGCCTCGTCCCCTCCTCGACAATATACGTCTCGAACCCTTCCTGCACGGCATCCTCGGCCGTGGCCTTGACGCAGTAGTCGGCCGCCAGCCCCACGACGTAGACGTGCGTGACGGCCGCGTCGCGCAGCGTGCGCGCCAGCCCGGAGTCCTCCACGCGGAAGGGGTCGTAGAAGGCAGAGTACATCTCGACGCGCGGGTCGCGGCCCTTGTCGACGACGGCGTCGAGCAGGGAGGCGTGGAGATCGGGCACGAGCTGGGCGCCCGGGGAGTCGGCGACGCAGTGGACGGGCCAGAGGGTGGTTGTGTAGGGGGCGCGGGAGGGGTCGGAGGGGTGGGGGACGGTGGTGGTGGAGGTGAAGGGCTGGGAGGAGAGGTGGTTGGGGGCGAAGGAGATGTGGTTAGGAGGGTGCCAGTCGCGGGTGGCGAGCTTGAGGGCGAAGGGGAGGGAGAGGAGGTGGTTGACGGGGGCGGTGATGGCACGGGCGTCGGGGACGGCGAGGGAGCCGTTCTGTGGTGGGTGGGTTAGTGAGTTGCATGGTGATGAGAATGATGGTGATGAGGGTGATGGTGAGGATGGGTTTGTGGGGGGTGGGCGTGGGGGTAGCGGTGGGAGGGGAGTTCTTGCCGGTGGACAGAAGTCTTCTTGGAAGTCGACGACGATGAGAGCGGGTTTGAACGCCATGCTAGCGGTGATTTGGCGCGTGGTTGTGGGCGATGGATGAGGGGTGATGAATCATCTGGATGGTGGTGAGAGGTGGTTGATGAGTGATGAGTGGTGGATGAATCATGAGGGGCTCTCGGATTTGGTGTGGATATTACAAGCTTTCAGGACCGGCTCCGGCCCCACATCCACCGCCGCACCGGGATGGATCCCCCTCCTCAATGTGCATATTCTGTAATTAGCGGAGAATGGACTGTGAATGTTTATGTCGGACAGAGCACAGCATCGGAAGAATATGGGCAGGTCTACCGAGTAGTCGGCTGGGGAGATGGGGACCCTAAACTTTGGAAGCATTCATGAAAACTCTCGTAAAATGGGAAAGGTCTGCCAGTGACAGGGGTCCTCGTACTGCATTTCTGGTGTACCCCGTCTTGAGTTGATCAAAGATCACCTTAGAAGGGATCTTGGGTACTGATAGGAGGGCCACGGTGTGATGCTGCCTCACCTGCACATGCATCTTACCCGTCTTTGCTGCCAAGCCAGTCCATGTGTACTTCCATGGTAATTCAATGCCTATACGAATTCTATAACATGATGGCCAATGCGTTGTGCTGGGGCTTATAGTCTCCCCTTGTTTCATTGCCACCGGCCCACAACTCTTGAGTCTTTGGTCGTGGAGGGCAAGTCTAGATCACGATATTTACGTTTTTATCAGGCACGCCGATGCACTGTCCGCATCACGGTTGAGCTGGGCACTGCTCCCATGGGGAACGACTATGCGATCCTCTGTGGGTGTCTGTGAACCTGCGACTTTCAGGTTGGCGATCACCATTGCTCTCGTCCTTGTCCCTTCTTACCTAGGGCCAGACTCTCAGTAGCTACCTGCCTACCGCAACGACTCTCCGGGTAGGTATGCCCGTCACCGAAGGCGCTTGTTGGTGTCCTGGACTTTCAGGACAGCCTTCGCCGTGTAAGTATGTAATAATACCCAAAATTACCTATGGTTTTGGTTGTCTAGAAGAAGGATGCGCACTGACTGTCCCAGGACTCGTGGGGTTGAAGAGATGGCGAGCAGAAAGGGCGGTAGCCGTCCACCGCCACCTCCCCAAATCGCTACCTTCCGTTTGGAGCGCTAAACATGGCTTCCTCTAGCTTGGAGGAGTAATGCCCTACGTTATTAGGAATAATTGGGATGTGTAATGTCCTGGCGACTGCGGAGGTGACCCTCCGTGTAAGCCGTAGCTCTTCTGAAGATCCTATATCCAACCTGCCCACCCGCGAGAGTGTGTCCAGCACAAGGAGCATAACCCTTGCATTTCATACTCTTTCAGTAATCATTATCAGCCTTTTCCTAACTAATTCGATCTATTTAAAAAGGCCGGGAAGTGACATGGAGGGGAGTACGGGAACAACGTTGGCTCTAAAAAGACCTGCGAATTTGGCCATACTACACCTCCGGCCATGCGGACAAGACAATGCTGCCTGCTCCTGATCATCCAATGTCTTAAAACCACCTAAAATACATCTCCTCTATTTCATTGCTTCCACATTTGACCTAGGTTCCGCGATGGACCCTCTGCTCTCTGCCCCGAGGCCTCTAATGCTACAATCGCATAGTACTAGAATAGAGTTTAGTGAATGTAAACAATAAGCACCAAGTAAACAAACACCAACAGATACAACAATAACAAAGCAACGAAAAGGGCCACGTCCAATTCGAATACGTACTTTAAAGATTAATGGAAGTGGCACTCATGGGCGTCCATAATGAGATGCCCATGGAACGCCCAAGATGACGTGTTTTGACAGAACGTTCCGTTCTTCTCGATTCTCGATTCTTCCCTCGCACCTGACCACAGTCTAGGCGTCATCTGCCTTCAAATTCAGGATACGGGAATATTCATGGTTTTCAATGCCTTTGAACGTGCAAAACTGTGGCGTTTCTCATCTTATCACAAGGGTTCATATGACTCTGCTACAGGGATCGAGTGTAGGTTTTGTGCTGGAGCTTCTTCGAAACTATCACGAAGTGCTTTGTTTACTTCCTGTGTCATTCCATTTACTCTCACCGATATAGAGTCATCGCCGAAGAATTTGCTTTCCGTGGCACCGTCATGGTCATCTTCCTAAATATACGTGGCACTCTCTCAAGATGGCACGTTTGTGTATTTCGTACTTTTCTGTTTACTTTCAGAGCCTCGGCGTCATCCTAAACAACATATGCTGTACGGAACTTTTACATGACAAACTCATAAAGCGCCTAAGTGTACGTGGCAGCCTCTCGTGGTATTTTCATATCTTCTACATCATTCCATTCAGTCTGGCTTCTATGATATCGTCAGAAGAGGATTTCTGTGACGCTTTCATATGACTTACCTGTCATCGTGAAATGTATTACTTCTCACTCTGAAAATTATAGAATGACTGTAGTATACCTACTCTGTAAGAACAACGTCGTAGCTGTTTGAGGCTCCAGAGTTGTGTTTACAGTTGAGAGACGATCCTAGACAGGCTCCTCACAGCCATTGATGCTTTTTTAAGAGACAGGAATCTCCCAGGACATTAGGAAAAGTCCCGACGCTCTTTGGAAATCCTACTCACGGTACTCAGGTCAATTTAGGGCAGAAATTCTTCCCGTAGGTACATTCCTACGCTTCTATACCAAGGTATTTTGTTTACTTTGACTAGGATGATATCGGTCCGGGATAGTTCCTGTGGCGCTCTCATATGACTAGCATCGTAGTCCTTTATCAGAAACACACTCTCTAGGGATGACTCTATTGTTCTTTTACATTGAAAAGATTATGGAATCATCGCAATCTGTCTTCTTTGGCACCCTTTTGAACTGCTTCCATCGCTTTTGTTGGTTCCCAAAGGTTTCTTCGATACATTGGTTTTGTACTTTCGAAGCATTTATAGGCCTGAATTTTCCTGATCCTTGAATTTGGACTTTTCTTCCTTCACCCTGAACTGCAAATTTACATACAGACCACACGAGCCAGACCGTACACCAACCTACCATCCTCTACTACCTTACTCTTGATCAACCGCACAAGCTCAAACATCTTCTCTCCGCCTCTCAAAACAAACCACAACCTCAAAAAACCCCCGTTCGCTCTGGCTCAAGGCAGTTCAGGAGAGCAACTACACCTTCTCTGTCTTTGAAAGACAGAACAAACAATAACAAAAAAACCACAACAACAACCACTATGAATCCTCAGGATCATACCACCAGCATCACCAAGATGATGGCCGAGGTCCAGCTACACGATGCTGGAAACCCCATGGGCAACAACCAGCCCATGGAGTACTACGGAGAGCCCATGGACATCGATACCGAAGAGTCCATGTGCCCTGGAAGCCCGATGGACATTGATACAGACGAGTCCATGTGCCCCGGAAGCCCGATGGACATTGATGACGACAGCTTCGTCGTGTTCTCGTGGGACAACAACCCGGTGGCAGACGACCGGCGGGCACAGAAGCCTGCCCAGACACAGTGGTCGTCCCAGCCAGCCTTCAAGATCACGGACGCTGGACTGGAGGCTCTCCTGCGCGAAGAACGCGCAAAGAAGCAACGGCGCCACCCACGAAACGCCAACAAAGGGCGTGGAGGTGAGCGACCTCGCGGGGTGACCAAGACAACGGCACCCCAGAACGACATCTTCAGGAGGACCATTGGCCCAAGCGGCTACGGTCCTCTTGTTCGGGGAAATGACGGTATGTGAACCCAAATGTGGAGGGAAATACCACTCCATCTTGACAGATACTGACGTCCGCTTCAGAAGCAACACGCGCTGGGCCTCACCGACGAGGAAAGAATTCCCGCCAAAGCGGACCTCGGCAGCCGACCTACCCACGCTATTAGTGGAGGCCCCGGAGCCGCCGCCGGCCCCATCCCGCCCGCGGCAATCCAAGTCACAGGGTCGCTGCCACCGCCTCCGCCTCCGGTGCTGCTGCGCCTACTACGCCTGCCGGCCCCCGCCCTCTCAGCTCCTGTCTCAAAAACAAGGGAAAGCTCAAGGCACAAGGGGAGCCCGCATCCAGTTCAAGCAAGACGACGAACTGGTCCAGGTCCCGCGCGATACAAACAGCTGTGTATCCCGCCGACCTCGGCAGCAGCAGCACCACCATCTACCCCCAGGACGACTCGCAGGGCCCTGAACACGTACAGGCCAGCCCGTCAGTTGAGCAGGACCTCGACGCTGCCGCCAAGTGCAAACTGGCGCGCGAGGTCGAGTCCATCACAGAGAGGGGCGCCACATCATCGGCATGTGGAGGGGAAAGCGAGAACAAACAAACAAACAAACCAAATAAACACACCCATACAAACAAACGGGAGCGCTGGATTGGTTGCATAAAGCGAACACATCTTGCTGGTTTTTGGAAACTGCAAATCGTACCGTCATTTTGGAGAGCAACTGGTGCTCAATGCATGAGTACACAGTCTCCATGGAGTTTAGTAAACAATATAAACTTTCTCCGCCCTACTTTCCTCTGACACTGAAAACTGGTATGAAAATGTGCATGTCGTGACTCATATGAAGACGAGGTGAAAGATCGTGCAGAGTGTAGTTTCCCACGGCATGACCTAGGCAAGGAACAATTTTGTGCATCTCATCCTGCTTCAGACCCATGTTATGATCTCTCCTTTATGATTTGCTACCTGCATGCCCTGAAGTAAGAATTTTTCAAATGCTGTGAGGAACGAATCTGTAGGAATGATTATTGAAAATGAATGTGAAATGAACCACGATGCTATGAATTTTTCTGCAGTGTGAGTGAAGCCACTTAAATGGTAATGGATCTCTCTATCCAACTATATTCCACAGTCAAGTTATGTGTCATCTTAGTATTGGCAAACAGGCATTATGAAATTACTGTGATTAGTTCACTTCTCACGCTTAGATGAGGATGCCTATCTCCTCTCAGGTTCATGATTTCACCATTTGCTTCATCTGGGGCAAGGTTGTAGTATATAGGTACCCAGACGAAGGCGCGGAGTCTATTACTACCATGCCACCAAATACCACATCAACCTAGATAATTTCGTGTCTAATACATTTACCAACATTTGACTCTATGGCTACATGAATCCAAACTCGCTTCAATACAACCTCAACACCACCATAATTCGCAGGTAATTGACCCTCTAGATGAGCCTTTCATCAACGATAGCTTTGTATAGTTGATCCCTTACAAGGCCATGGTCAACGAAGGTGGTACGTCATCCTCGGCGGACCATTGTGGTGTCTGAGGACCTTCTCCGTCACCCTCCCAGCCATCAGTTCATCGTCAACAAGATAGCATTGCCCAATGAAGACGTGATGATCACGCCGTCTGCGGGTTACAAATGGAAACCTGCCGCCAAAGAGCACAACAATCTCGTCTCCAGGCTGCATCATCATCGGCCCGAGGCCAATATGGCCGTCGCGTGTGACGAAAACGCGGCGGTTGTTGGAGTAGACCCGAACTCCGGAGAGAAACCCTTCCCCGGATGGATTAAACTCGAGCTTGGCTGGTGCTGTGTTGGTGGTGGGTTTGGCGCGTAGGCGGTTGAGTTGGTTGAGGAATGACCTAGCCCTGGCACCACCATCCTTGGCAGCCGCCGATATCTGACTCCCAAAGTCATCGGGGAGCGTCAGAGTTGTACTGCCTGGGGCCCGGTTCTCAGTGACCAGGCTCATGCCATCGCCAAGGGGGTGGGCTGACACAGTCTTGCAGAATGCCAGATCTAGTGGCTGGCCATCGCGGTAGCGTGCGCTCGGCGTCGGCGTCGGCGACATGCGGAATGGGAAAAGCTGCGACCATGCCCGCTCTATAACGGCCACAGTGTCGTTGATGTCGCGAGTCTCATACCGTAAGACGTCGGACACGCTGTAAGCGTTGTCGACAAAGAAGCCGTCGATTGATAGAGTCCGAGGGTCCCGAGCAGTACCCATAAGAGGATTGTCGTGCACCTCGGCAAAGTAACGGAAGTGGCCATCGCAGAAGCCAGCGAGGAAAGCACCAGACATTGTCTGGGTAATTCGGGGCTCAAACCACTTGGGAACCCAGGACGGATATTCGCCACCCTCGGCATTACTGGCGTGGGAGACATGGTCAAGGACATCCAGCACACGCGGTGACTTGCGCACCATAAAACGGGCCAGGTCAATGTAGACATCAACGGCCGATTTGCGATAGTTGACCTTGAGCCCCTCGGGACGTCCAAAGTCGAGGTTTGGGCCAAAGCCATTGAGGGTATTGGCCAACCCGGTAAAGAGGCGCCGGGCACCGCGGACCATGAATCCCTCCTGCCCCATGATTTGCGTCATGGATAGTGCAGGCTGCAGTCCCTCATCACATATCCCCTGCAATGCAAAGATCTTGTCACGGATGTCGGTTGCTTGGAAGGACCGCATCAAGTCGAGAAGATCGAGCATCCTCCCCAGAGACCCCTCGACTTTGGCTTTGCCCAAATACGGAGAAGGCTGCCGCTGGTCCCAGACCCGATACCACAGAGTAAGGGACGTATCCATGTCGATCCTCTGAACCAATTGCCTTACCAAGATAATGTGCTCCGCGACATGCATAAAAGGTATCTCCAGTTCCTCGCACTTGAGAAGCGCCTCGGGGGCGGCCACGACCTCCTGAATGCACCACACCCGCGAGAAGTAGGGCCTATGGCATAGCTCATACAGTCTTTGCAGGCTCCCGGGGGCCACATCCGCAAGATAGCTTTCCCGTAACTGCACCATGGTGTTTACATCGGGGGGTGTCCGGTTGAAGTGTTTCTGGTCGTCCATCATCTGGCGGAAGCTGACGAGGCGCCGGGCCATCTTGAAGGCATCCTCCACACCGGGTGTCTTGAATCCCACCCAGACCAGCGCTCTAGCGGAATTTTTGTACACCAGGCGCATGTATTGGACCTGTCGGCTGCGCTCGTCGACATCGTCCTGGTTGATGCAGACAGCATCGACCCATAGCAACCGCGTATGGTGGGGAAGGCGCAGGAAGGTCAGGGCTGCTTCGAGGCTCGGGCGGATAGGCAGCGCAACACCTTGAAGCCAGAGGTAGTTGCTCGGAGGGTCGGTGCCCCAGGTGTAGGATAGAGCTTCGTACGGGTGGGGCGCGGCTTCAGCGTTGATGATCTCGAGATGGCCGGATAGGGGGTCGTCGCCCGAGCCCGGGGCAAGGCAGAGGATGCGTGTGAATGGAGGTGCTCTCTCCGTCTCTGGGAGAGGCGGCAGCGACTGGTACCGATAGTTGCCCATGTCTCTAGACTACTTCGCTTCTGACTCTCCGAATGCGCGGGCCGTTGGCGCCCAGCCGCCTGAGGCTGGCTCACCAAGTAGCGGGGCTCTACGAATCACGTTGGGCGTACCCCGCGTCGTAACTCGTCTGTAATAATGCTTTATTTGAAAAAGTGCAAGGAATCCGATGATCGATGGTCCAAGTCGTGGGGGTCGTGCTGGCGGCGGTTGCAGGCTCAAGACGCAGGTTCAAGACCCTTGACTTTTGATGGTGATCTGGAGCTGGGATTAATCTCTGCTGATGTGCCAGCATGGCAGACAAGACAACAAAGCTTCGGGCACCCATGGTGATGAGCGTCGGGAGTTGGGCTGGTCATGGTGATGAGCGCCGGGAGTTGGGCTAGTCGTGGCTGGGAGGACCTGTTAAAAAACTGCGAAAAGTTCCAGTGGCATGAGACGGAAGAGGAACAGAGAGAATAAGGACTTGGAGGTAAGCTGCACTTGCCTGTATTTATCTTGAGGCCTGATGGCATCCCCGCTCTTCCCATTGACGGGTTGGTATGCATTCTGGTCCCACCTTCCCACTTCACATCCACGTCAAAGGCATCAACTTCCCACTTCTTGTCAACGTGGTTTCGTTTTTGCAGGCCCTCTTCTATCCCAGAAGCCTCGCCTGCGAGAAGATTACAATAATGCACAGTCTTTGCTGTGTCTGTCCCAGATCCGCCAAGCAGAACTCCCAGCCATCCGTACTGAAAGGACATGATGGATATTCGCAGCTCTTCGCGAGTCGCCCATAACAAAATAATACAATCCCGGCTAGCGCTCCTCTCTCTCTTTAACGGTATCAAACATTTACATCCTGACCCAACTCCTTTCAGGCTCCTCGGGGGCACGCCGCCTGTCATCCACGCTGTCTGTGTCGTATGTCACTGTCACCACGTCGGTCCGGACGATGCGCCCGTCCTTTCCAATGCGCTGGCTACCGCCGTGGATACCGTTGTAGCTTGACTTGATGTGGTCATCACCCAGGATGCTGTCCTGCGAGTCGACCTCAATGTCGTCGCCGCGCGACGTGCTCATCGTGTGCTTGGTCGTGACTTGGCTGCGGTTGCCGCTGCGTGGGCCCCTGCCCTTCTCCATCTCGATATCCGACTTAAGCTGCCCACTCTTCGATGTTCCGTAGTTTCGGTAACCCGAGGATCCTGCCATCGTTCGGCGGCCGAAGAGAAAGTCGACCAGCGGCTGTAGGACGGGGATGCAGCAAGCGATAATAATTGTGGCGGCCTCGACCCTACGCGCAACCAAGTTAGCCAACCTCTACGGCCTGTGAGCAGTTGTAGGGGATTATCCTACACAGTCCAGATGACAAGATCCGAGGTATCATCTGCGAGAAAGGTCAGTCAAGCCCAACTCTTTCGCCACCGAATTCTACTCACACGAGAAGTCCAGGCTCGCAAGAGTGGGCAGGCGGGTGCACTTGTAGATGGCGACAACAGTGGCACTGGGATATTATCAGTTGATGTTCAACGCGCCCTCAAAACCACCTTTCCCTTACATGGATCCAATACCGAGCGCAATGCACAGCGCGATTTTCTTTCGAATGTTGAGCTGCAACCTCCAAAGCACGAAAGCCGGGTACACAGCCAGGTACAAATCGACCAAGGCGGAGAAACCTGCCGAGTGTCAGTTCCTCCATGTCCTAGGCACATTCCTTCATCGATAGCCCGTCGTCGAGGTAGACATACCGCCCGCAAATATGGCATAATGCACAAGCACCCACGGGGAGATACATGTCTTGTCCGTGATCGATAAATCCCATTGCGACTTTGCCGGTGTGCACTGCGCAAACAGAATCACAACACAGCCGATCAGAGAGGCGACACACAGAAGCGACATAGACCACAGCAGGATGGCGTGCCACTTGGCCGGGTTCATCAGACGATGCAACAGCGCGACGACAGCCAGCTTCGGGATGCCAAAGGCCATGACGCCAAAGGGGAAGCCAAGGATGGTCCAGAAGATGGAGCCCTGCTTCTCATTCAAGCTCAGGGTGTCAAAGTGCTGTCCATTTCCATTCTTGACCGCCATGATGGCTAGGGCAACCGAAGCCCATTGGAATGGCTGATATTCTGGTTAGGTACTCGACTTGCCGGAAGGAGGGCGTCCTGGGCGCGTCGCTTACAAGGGCTAACGTGACCAAGTAGTCGTCAAGATGCAGATTGCCCATAATCTTCTGTCTTGTGAAGAGGCGGGCAAACATGAAGATGGTGCTAATAATAGTGACGGTGAGGGTGGTGGCCACGATCGAGGGTCCTTTGTTCTCGGACAGGTATGCGGCCGTATGGTGCGGCAGCGACGGCGGCTTCGCGTTCGGGTCCATGCTAGGATCCATCTTTCCCGTCCGTCTGTCGAAGGCGGAGAAACGAGCGTCGGGAGGTTGGAATTTTGCTATTTGATAAGAAATCAAGCCGCAAAAGAAACAAAATCACAAGAAAGGAACGGGACGTCGGTGGAACGGAGACGGTGGATTCTCCCGAAACACCATATGAATGGGGTTTCTCTTAAGGAATAGAACCTGCAGGGCTCCTGATGCTTGTTCGGCACGTAGGCGTCTTAGGAGTGAACTGTGGACCAGATGAGCTTTTTGCTCTCACGTATACGGACAGCCTCCTTTCGAGTCGCCGTCAAGCATTCCCGGAAGGGGACTAAAAGGGGGGCCCTTCCCCAGCGCTCCCCTGGTACCTGTCAGGCAAAACTTGCCCCGACTGACAGATGGATTCGGCCTCTTGCGTCTTCTGTCATTTGTGACCGGGATCACCATATGGGCCCGAGTTCGACGGCGGTGGCTCGAATCCTCGATGGAACAAGACATATGACCGGGGAGTGCCGCACCGGTGGAGCTCGAGTTCCAACGAATCCCGAGCCTTGGCACCTATCTTTCTCGCCTCGTAGCCATCCCACTCTTCACTACGAGTACTATTAGCACCTAGAACCTAGTTACGTGATTACCCTAGCTACCGAGGCTCTGGGTCTTGTTGGTTGATCAAGTTTCGGATTTGGGTCAGTAAGCTTATGCTCTCCTTTTCTACCTCCTGCCTCGAAAATGCACGAAGGTCATCACATGGGCCACATGATACCTATCGCGGTTGAGGGAGCAAGAATAATACGTGTGGATTGTATTGTACGAAGTTTGTTCCACATCATGTTGGGTTGCTAACTGCCATAGTGATAGTGCCGCGGGTCGTGGCTGGTTTCAGGCTCTTAGCGTACAGCGGAACGCCACTCCGTGAAGAGATGGCCTGTTTAGGCGTCCTGGGAAGGCGCCACTGGCAGTTGGGAGAAGCCACTGGATGGATCGGTGGCTCGAGGTGATGGCTGTCATTGAACCTTGAGGGCAATAGTCTCTATTCCCGCACACGCTCCCGTCCATCATCACGGCATTTGGAGTGAGTCTCGTACGATGCCGTCTCCAGGCTCAGCATATATATGTATAGTAGTACTACGCACGATGGCCGTGCCTCGGTACCCAAGGGTTCTAGATTTTTCACAAAAAATATTTTTTACTGGACTCCATCCGCCTTCTCTTGGGAAGTTGATGTTCAGAAGTCCTTCCCTCTTTCCCCTCCAGCAGCGTGCGCTGGAGGAACGAAATCACCAAGGCCCTTATCGTATTAATTCTGAGAGTCCGCAACCGGGTATGTCAACCACCCATCCGCAGGCTCTGGAGCCTTGATTCCAATCTTTGGGTGATATCCGTATTCTCCGTGGTTCCTCTTGGGCGCGTTGGTGACGGCCATCCAGGGATGGTATTACGTTGTTGGTAGTGCTGCGGGTGGCGATGCCCCTGTTGGTGATGTATCGTCTTTCTTGCCCACATGTAAGTGCATCATTCGCCCCTGTATATCACGATGTGCATTTTGCGCCGTGCTCTCACTGCGAGTATGCGTATCACTTGAACGACTCACCAATGCTGCCCCGCATTGACATTGCACTGCCGGATCTTAGCACATCAACAGGGCCGCCGTGTAGTATCCGCTGGAGTTGAGGCAATGTGTGGGGGCCGTGTTGGGGCGATTAAATTCCTCAGCGGTCCGTTGCGCTTAGCGCAGACCTCGGCCCAAATTGCTCTCCAAATCAAACCCCAATTGCTGTAGGCAGCAAATGAAAGAAAGGTACATAGTAATAACTAACTAATCCATCGCTGGCAGCCATGTCGATGGCGGTCGACGTTTCCTGTTGGTTGTGGCTTCGAAGAGGTGGTCTGTTGGTCGGTAGGTTGTAGCCGGAAGCCCGGAGCCTCGGGTCGTTTGGCAGGGTCAGGGGGTCTGTGACTGTCACGTCACCAACGTTCTGACAACGTTCTGTATGACATGTCACTAAAACCCCTGCAAGCTGCCTGTGTGTGTCTCCTCGGCGCAGGTTTTGGTTCTTTCTGCCTTTTTTTTTCTCGTCTTGTAGGAGCTGTGTGCGGACAGTGATAGATTCAGTTTTCATTTTAAGCGGAGACGGCTCCTCTACGGACCCGCGGTCGTTTATTGCCCGTTACCGTTTGCCGTTTGCCGTTTGCCGTTGCCGTCATCGGCTGCCGCCATGATCCATCTTGGATTTCCCATTGCTCTCGTCTGTTTCAGAGGCTGGGGCGTCCTCCGGAGTGATGAATGTGGCTCACGTGTGCCCGGTCCATCTCTTCAAATCTCCGACTCTGGCAGTATTGGTGCTCGGACAGAAGCACTGGCATCCGCGGCCTGTAGTGGAACAAAGTCATGCGGTTGGTGGTGTGCGGGATGCATCAAAAATGGAGCTGTTGGAGGTGCATCCCAGGCTTTGACACTGGGTGACCGTTTTCTCACGTTTTGTGCACAGCCAACGAGAACCAGCCAGTGCGAGCTGTCATTTTTGCAGTTTGGTCTTCGTACTCCATACTACTCGTGCTATTATGTCCCTGCTCGGCGACCTCTACCCTCCATACTGGAGTCCAATTTACTAGGACGAGCGCTGTCCCACTGCCTCCACCTGTCAGGCTTGTCAATGTAGCGGGTGTCGGGAGGCCTACGACTGTCAAGTATCAAGTTGTCAACTGTCACTCATCAGTTCGGGGCGATGCCGCCACATTACCGACTCTCCGGATATCAAGGAGAATTGGGTTTCAGACCCTGGATCCTTGGGGGTCAATTCTCACATCTGGTCCCTGGAAGTTCAGCGGCGCAGCGACGGCTGTGGTTTGGGACCTGCAGGCCGGGGCTTGTTTCTTTACCTGGGGTTTGTGACATTGCTAGCTGCAGGTTGCAGACTGTAGCATAACGCTGCAACCCGTCATGACAAGAGCCGGTTCCTGATGAGGAGGCCTGTCAATATGAATGGAGCCATGGATGGGATGATGGACCCCTGTGCCCCACGATACGATGCACTGATGCGGCGCCACCCCACCCACTGTATCCGTAAACTTGACCGAGAGCTTCCAATCCGGTATCTGGCATGGAGATCAGCCCGCCGTGAATCTCGGGTCAGATATTTGCCGCAGTGGTTGATTACTAGGCCTATTAGTCGGGGCCTCTTAAGGGGCAATTTTGGTTGCTGTTTTGTTAATGGCCCAACGCTGGCGAGCCGTGCTCCGGCCTTGCATAGTACGTACCACCCTTGAGAGGCCCTGGCCGGCAATAACACCATCAATATGCAATGCAGACACGGAGTGTTCCCGCAGCTAACAGGCATACATGCGAATAGGTGGTATCAATATCCGTGGCCCTGGTCATTATTACATGACCCAGTGTTTTGCCATTGAAATTCAACCCCTCATGCGCCGAGCAGCTCAACACGGCCAGAGGCCCATGTCCGTTTCCGAGAGATGATGTCTGTCAGTACTGCGTAGTTAGTATACCTTGAGGTATACATAGCAGATCGCTTGAAGGAACAGACCCAGGGAGCCCAACGCGAGTATAACCAACATGTATATCTAGTAGCCAGCAACGGGGCTAGCCTCCTAGTGCTAGTACATCCACACACACACAGTAGAATTACGCAGGACAGAGTGCGTAGGTACTGTATCGTGCATAATACTACTTTGGACGGGCAGAGTGAGGAGTGAACCCGCGTACTAGTACTACGTCGTAGTCGTATGGAATACCCTCCCAACCCCAAGTGGGGTGATAGTCCTGGATCCGCACCAGTCCTTTGATGCGTGTCAACGCCTTCAACAGGGGCTGCCGGCTACTGGTAGTGCCCGAGACCGCAGTTCTCAGTTGAAAGACAGACCTCTCGATGGGCTGTACTCTGTACTGGTCATTTTTAATGCACGAAATTATCATGTCTCAAGATTACCGGCGGTGTCTGCCAAGTCCAAGGGTCCCGGGCGTATCCTGCAGCCCAGGTGTGAATGATGAATCATGAGATACCCCTAGAGGCAGAGGGGGGAGACCCAACATCAAGCTGGCATATTTGGCCCAGGCCTGCCAGGCCTCTGCCAACTTTTCCCTTGCCCCTTTTGTTTTCTACGCAGTAATTACCGGCGGTGAGCTCCCTTCGGAATATTGATCTCCTTCTCTCTTCTCAAGTCTATTTGTACCCGTCCCCCCGTTTGCCACGTGCTGTTGAAACGCGCCCTGCACCCCTTCCACGTGCGAATAGCTACCTCTATACAGCCATAAAGCATAGCATATTATCATCTACGCATATTATTCTAGGAAAGTATATACAATGGCTCAGGCCAACGGGGTTTCCAAGCCCGCCGTGTCGGCCACGGCTGCCACCGACCCAGCTGCCGTTCCCGCGCTCATCAAGGAGATCGCCGCCCTAGGTGAGAACTTCACCGACGGCTCAGACGAGGACGTCCGACTCGACCTCCTCATCAAGGCCCGGACGCTATGGAAGGCCCTTGAGACACCCCGCGAGACCATGATTCGTCACTGCTGGGCCCAGGTGCGTCAGGACCTAGACCTCGCTTCTCACCTTACCAGCTTCTTCCTTGCTCCTGAGACCCCACGGGTCTCCGGCACTGGAGAACAGCCACGCACGCCTTCACTTACCCTTCACAAACAATTCAGATCTTGAGGCTGACTTTTCTTTTCCAACCACAAAGCCCGCCGCTTTCACCGCCCTGACTGCTGGTGTCGAGAAGGGCGTCTGGACCTATCTCGCCGAGCGTGATGGTCCCTTCAAGGCCGCCGAGGTGGCCAAGGTCAAGGAGATTGACCCCCCGCTGCTGTGTATGTCTCTTTTCCTTTCCCTATCACATTTTATTCTGTCCGAATGCTAACATTGCTTGCAGCTCGTCTCATGCGCCATGTCGCCGCCATGGGATACCTGAAGGAGGTTGGCCCCGACACCTATGAGAGCACCAACTTCACCAGGTCCTTGGCTGTGCCCATCATCGGCGATGGCTACCCTTGCATGTGGGTTTCCAGATGCCAACGAGTCTACTTCCACTTCACACTGACACTCACAACAGATCTGGCGGCTGCCTCGCCGCCCTCGACCAGTTCCACATCTGGGCCAACAAGACCGGGTGGAAGACGCCCAACAGCATCTCAGACGGATCTTACCAGCTCGCCTACAACACCGAGCTCAACTTCTTCCAGTACCTCCAAGCCAACAACCCCCTCGGCTTCCAGTTCAACCACCACATGGGCGGCTACCACCAGGGCCGGCCCTCGTGGATGGATGCCGGCTTCTTCCCTGTCAAGGAGCGCCTCGTCGAGGGCTTCGACAAAAGCGAGGGGTCTGCCATGATTGTCGACGTCGGCGGCTCCTACGGCCACGATCTCGAGGAGTTCTGCGCCAAGCACCCCGACGTCCCTGGTCGTCTTATCCTGCAGGACCTGCCCATCGTCATTGATCAGGTCAAGAAGCTCGATGCCAGAATTGAGCCCATGAGCTACGACTTCCTCACCGAGCAGCCCGTCAATGGTACGTCAACATCCCCATTCACTTCCCCCTTATTCTTCCACGGTCACGCTTTTTGAAATCATGCATTTTGAGAATATTACTAACCACGAACGCAGGAGCCCGCGCCTACTTCATGCACTCCGTCCTGCACGACTGGCCCGACGAGATGTGCCTCAAGATCCTCGCCAACATCACGGCGGCCATGAAGCCCGGCTACAGCAAGATCCTCATCAACGAGAACGTGGTGCCCGACACCGGCGCGCAGTGGGAGGCGACGGCCCTCGACATCATGATGCTGACGCTGCTCAGCTCGCGCGAGCGCACGCGCGAGAACTGGCAGGACCTGCTGACGCAGGCCGAGCTCAAGATCACCAAGATCTGGACCGTGCGGAACGGCGCGGAGAGTCTGATTGAGTGCGAGCTGGCGTGAGTGGAGGGAGAGGGTGTGAATAGTGAGCAAGCAATTTCATGAAAGAGAGGGAAGGGATTTATATAGCGTACTAAGTATGATATTATAAATGAAAGGATTCTAAACACAATGAAGGCCTTTATCTTGCATCATGGTTCATTGTGAACTCCAATGGTACTCCCGGCGGTCTAGCATCTACCGACACTACCCCTGAGGGCTTCATGAATAAAGCCGTGGTGGCCTCTGAGAAAAAAATAAGACCGATTGCTTTGACGGCAATGTCCTCCTACTCAGTTGTTCGATGTCGGGGGCCATGTCATCTTCTCCCACTATAAGTATTTTGATGACTGTCTGCATGAGGCTCAGCCACAGGATGGCGATTGGTACACATGCCAGGTCAGTTGGGTGTGACTTTCTTGATTGATTCCGCCATTCCTCGCCTTTGACACCCTACACCCCCGCCCAATTTCTCTCAGATATTGTTCACCCAAGATACCACCAGCTCTGACAAACTAACCTGCTGACTCGCCCCAAATTTGCAGAGAGTTTCCTATATCTGTTTCCGGGATAGCTGGGTTCCCTATCCTTTCCAAAACAACATTGCCGTGCTGGATAAAGAGGAGCAGGCTCGATGCCTCGAAGAGCTCCTCGTTGCTGCTCTCGACTCCCGCGTCTGTGCTACCACCGACAAGCCCCATAACTTTGACGAGTGGAACATTCAAAAAGTTTGACACCGCCTGAACGAGATCTTTAGTAAGTGCTTTGGGCATACCCCGTGTCACCCTTGTCGTGGAGCGAAGTGATTTCTCACCCTAGGTTTCCTCGAGCGTGTCCATACAACTTCAAGGTGTAGGCTGTCCCTACTACCAAGGTGAGTCTGATTGCCCCCGTACTCGACAGTGTAGTCAATGGCTAACCCGTTAGTAAGGATAAACCGATTCGCATCGCGAAGAAACCGTGATATCTTGGTACTATTATCGGGCTAGATAATTTATCTTAGTGCTGGGGAAATTATAGGTTAAGATAAGAAATTATAGGTTTACATAGATGACTTACATTAACCAGACTCTGTAGGTTGCCTATAAGCCTGATACTCTCCGATACCCTCCCGATAAGACTCAAAGCCTCAAGCCAGTAGAGGAAGTGGCTCTAAAGGAATTGCAGCGTTTAGTATCTATCATTAAGCATAACCCCACCACCATTTAAGTGATATACCCAGTATAGGCACGTATATCGAACCTCTGATGGTAAGCATCTCTTAATCGTTTACTGATCGATAATATTGCGAGGTTTCCCGGGGGCTCCCAGTTCACAGATATCTTCTTTTAGACGGTCTTCTTTGGAGATTAGCCGAAGATATACCTCCGCAAGCATTCTATAAGCGGCCTTCTCATCAACGCAGAATTCGTATTAGTCTTCCTAGTCACGATAGATAAGGAAATCATAGAACGATACGTAGAATATTCTCACAGGGGCGGCAGTATCAGATAAAACATCTAGTACCAAGTAAAGCAGCCCCAGCCTCCTATTAACACGTTAAGTAGAAATTCTAAGGAGGGTTACTAGTAGCCCAGCGGCAAGAGGACTCATAAGCGTAACTATCGAGCCCACAATTTATTTAAACTCTTTGATTATATTAACACGGTTGGAGCCCTTCAGGCCATAAAACATCTAGTTCAGTGCAGGTAGTTATATCTAGTGGAAGTCTCCATTGGTCTTATGTTCGACGGTCTTCTAAAGCCGATCTTCTGGCCCATCGCCTTGCCGATAGTCTTCCACGAAGCGGTAGGCAGTGGCCGCAAAGATAAATAACGGGATGGATTTCGTTAGCAGGTTCCGAAATTTAGATGTATCTATCCAAGTAGAGGCGATATTAAACTAGCGTCGAATCTCATCTAATGGAAACTTCAAAAAGAGTACAATATCTTCCTCAATTATATACGGTGCGATATCGTGAAGAGCAAACTCTATGAATTTATCTTCAGCCCCCCGGAAACCCCGACGAACCGGATATTCATTCCTGCTGGTGACGAAGAACTTCAAGGGGATTGGTTCCGGACGATTATACTGCAAGAGTAGCTCGATGACAGTTTGAACGTCCTGTTCTACCTCGCATTCATCGAGAGCATCGATCACAACCGTCATGGTCGTGGTGATTTCATGTCGGGTAGCGTTTACTGATCGCCCAACAGAGGCAACTGATACCCCGGAGGGTGATTTGGTCGGAATGGGCGATCCTTGTGGAGCAGGTCCTCGCTACGAATCATATATACCACAACATCCACGCGCGATTCATCTACGGCGAGCTCCGTCTGAGCCGCCTTAATAAGATCTACAACCTCACCCAGTCACAGTTCCTGCGCGGGTACATGTCGCCGTGGAACCGGTACGGCGACTTTTCCCAAGACAACCTCGCCTTGCTGGCCGCTGGTACAATTTATATCATCGTCATACTGACAGCCATGCAAGTTGGCCTGGCGACTAACTCCCTCGCCCGAAACCAGAATTTCCAATCGGCTTCGCGTGGATTTTCTCTCTTCTCTATTCTATGACTTATTGCCACCCTTGGCCTCATAATCCTAAACTTCTGCCTTATATTTCTCAGTAATTGGATTAATTCAGTGGCGTACAAAAAATCAAGGTTCCAGACCATCCACGCCGCGCAGGAAGCATGCCAATAAAACCCAGCTCTTGTAGGTAAAAGCCTGAGAGGGTAACAATTATGGGTCATGTCGGAGGTGGCCATCATTTTTACTGTGTCGTTGTGACGTTTGGATCTCTAATTACAAAGTAAATAGCGATGTTGTGGCTTTATGTTCGCTAAACTAGGGTGTCATCTAAGTAATGGGTTGTCTGTCACTACGGGGGTGCTTGAAGCTTTGGGAATTGGAACAAAGATAAGGGTTAGCACTGTTATTGATAGCTGAGGAGCTGGAAATGAATAGCTTATCTGGGAAAATTGGGGGGAATGGAGGGAGGATTATTGTATGAAACTATTGATATATTTTCGGCGCCCCAAGTTATTTATAAAGTGCTGCATATCCTCGGCGCGAGGATCCCCATATCCACCAAGCTGGAGTGGTGGCTGGATTTCCGCCGGGATGTTGTGGAATCGTTCCCTGAGTAAGAGTTAAGGGGCTTATTATCAGTATTAAACTGCCTAAGATATTTTTCAAATAGGCCAGCTGCCTACTCATCACTGCATGTTGATGCGCGGAGTTTGCCTTCAAAACGTCCCTCTAATGATTTCTTGATGTCGCTGCAATTAGTATATATCGATTTCGGTAGAAACAATAAACCAATATTTCCACAATAAGCATCCATGGGGCTTACAGCCGAAATAGAGATTCGATACAACTTGAGTACTATATAGCTTTACCCAAGAGTGACACCAGGAATGGAAACAACTTTTGTTGGTATTTTGGAGACTCTGTCCGGTTTGTGGGCATTTAAGGCAAGGGACTGGATAGTCGCAGCACGACGGAACACGCGGCGCTTAATATAGCGTGTCCAAACAGGGACTCCTGCTCAAGCAACTGGTATAATGGTATGACGATTGTTCCATGACGACATTGACGGCGCGACGTTGGAGGAAAAGCGGGTTTCTCTGCGGCCCGGGTGGGTGAAACCGAGAGTTGTCCATGTTTGGCCATTTTTGGTGGCATTGATCGGTCTGCAGGGTCTCGCAATCGCCGAATCCCGTCGGCATCGACGGAAGCGACGTCAACGTCACGGCACGTCTTAGCCGTTGGGGGCCAGGGAATCTGGGAATCTGTGATACCTAACGTAAATATCAAAAGGCCTACCGCCGCCGCACAATAGCGTCAACTGCTTCTCATAGACACCATTGGTTTTAGACAGGCACACCATGGCCAAACAGAACGAGCTGCCCAGCTTCACCTCCAGCGATTATGTCAAGTTCTTTGGCGCAGGCGCTCTCGCAGCGACGCTTACACATGGCGTACGTTGCGAACTAGACCGGCCCAGAGAACCGATGAGGTCCCCCATCTGTTGCTGACTGAAATTGCCGCAGGCTGCAACACCCATTGACGTCGTCAAGACGCGCATCCAGGTCGACGATGCCTTGAAGGGCTACAACATGGTACGGGCGGCGCGGACAATCGTGGCCAAGGAGGGCGCCTCAGCCTTGTTGACGGGCTTCGGTCCTACGGCCGTGGGCTATCTGGTCCAGGGTGGCGCCAAGTTCGCCGGCTACGAGTTCTTCAAGAAGACCTTCATCAACGCTGCGGGAGGGCCTGACCGCGCCGTCGACCGCCGCACCGCCATCTACCTGGGCGCCAGCGCCAGCGCTGAGTTCTTCGCCGACATTCTGCTATGTCCTCTCGAGGCCACGCGCATACGGCTCGTGTCACAGAGGGGGTACGCGACGGGGCTCACGACGGGATTTGCGCGCATGGCCCGTGAGGAGGGCCTGCGCGGCTTCTACTCTGGCTTCGTGCCGCTGCTGTTCAAGCAGGTGCCCTTTGCCGTGGGTCAGTTCTCGGTGCACGAGGCCGTCAACGAAATCATCTTCCGCACCATGGGCCCGGAGCGCAAGGCACGCTTGACACAGATCGAGTCGACGGGTGTAGAGTTGACGTCTGGGATTGCAGCGGGCGCCGCCGCCGCGGTGCTCTCCCACCCTGCCGACACGCTTCTGTCGGCCATCAACAAGGGCGCTGGGGATCCTAAGCAGGGCGCCACGAGCCGAATGCTGCAGCTGGCGCGAGAGTTTGGGCCCAGACGATTGCTGCTTACCGGGCTGGGGCCTCGTCTAGTCATGACATGTAGCTTGGTGTCTGGGCAGTTCGTGATATACGCTCAGTGCAAGGCATTGACGGGGGCTCCTCCCGGCATAGAGATTCACAAGGAGGTTTCCTTATCGTGAAGATTCTGCTCGCGGTTGGAGGATGGAATGTCACTGGGGAGGAGACTGACTGCTGGTGGCAGCGACTCGTGAGTGGGGTTAGGTTGGTTTAGAAGCGTATGCGCGGTTCACTCGTCTCGGGCTGAGGGTAGATTTGGGATGTTGGGCCCTCAATGACCTGGGATAGAAGAGATCGAGTCCCATGTCTAACGGCAGCGCCGGCAAGACGTTTCCTATTGAAACCCTCATTGAGCGTCATTGAGGGCCCGGCACGAGGGGCGCACGGTCTGTTGCAGTTCGTAGGGGGTGATCAATCAGGGAGCCAAGGGAGCATTTAGTTACACGTACTGGTCTTTGCACCAACCACCCTGTTTGAACTTTGAAGGGCGAGGTGGTCCAATCGAGTGTCTGACTCGAGAGATTTCGTGAAGCAGAATGACTCTGAGACTCGCGCTTCACTGAACGGACTGAACGGCTCAGTGGGTTTAGTGGGGGACCTTCTGGAAATGAGCTGGAACTTTGGCCTTCCAGCGCCCAGTGGTAATTCCCGTGCCAATAGACCTGCCGAACGCGGCCTTGCTCCAGAATTCTTAACAGAGTACCCACAATGAATGTGCACACAGCGGTAAATCTGAAGTATCTCACCAGCTGACGTGGTCTGACAAGGCCACGACGACATCATCTCCCGTCACGGATACCTCCTCCTGCGCCGTTCTGCCATCTCCCCCCATCATCACCATCTTCCTGGGCGCCACACAAGTTTCCAGCGTCCAGGACTGTTTCCTCCAAGTACTGATACGCTGCAATTTACATATCTGGTAAGCTTGCCCCAAGTTCCTCTCCTGAACAACCCGCGTAGCGTTACAGCCTCCCATCGCCGAGTTGCGTCGTGTTGTCGCAACCGGAACCTTGTTCAACCGCCAGCCACGCATGCCACACTGCGCCTCCCAACACTAAATGATAGCCTCTCTATGGTGGCTTGCCCCTCTCTCTTGCACCGCAAGCTGACAGTCTTTGCTCCCATAGTATCATTGCTTTTCGTTGACGGTCGGCCGCACCTGTTGCATAGATGGATTAGATTGTTCGCGATAGTATAGCAATACCCTTTCTCCGCCGATCCTCGCGCCCCGGCGCTACCACCTCTACCATGAGGCCCCTCTCTTTGCTGGCCCTTCTGGGCCTGTCGGTGCTCTCGAACGCGTCTCTAGTCCGAAGAGATTACGACAACAACGACTACTATGTTCTTCACCTAGAACGGGGACTCGAGCCCGAACACGTCGCTGCCCGGTTAGGTCTCGACCACCAGGGCGAGCTGCGCGGCCTGGCTGACCACCACATCTTTCGCGCACCGAAAACAGACGACGATATCGTGACGCCGGTGGTCAAGGAACGCAAGAGGAGGAAACGAGACATCGGTGGCGAGGATCTGCTTGACGGTGTCCTTCTGGCGCAGAAGCAAAAAGCTCGCAGGCATCTCCAGAAGCGCATTATCCCGCCACCCCCCGCCGACCTTCCCGCACTGCCTAGGGCCCCACAGCGGTCTGTGACTGTGGCAACTGAAAGGCAGAGCCAGGTGATGAAGGACTTGGAAATATCGGATCCCATATTCAAAGATCAGTGGCACCTGATGAATACCGTCCAGATTGGCCACGACGTCAACGTGAGCAGTGTATGGCTGGACGGCGTTACTGGCAAGAACGTCACTGTCGCCATCATTGATGATGGTCTGGACATGTACAGCAACGATCTGAAGGACAACTACTTTGCTGAGGGATCATGGGATTTTAACGAGCATGACCCTGAGCCGAGGCCTACACATTCCGACGACAAGCACGGGACCAGGTGTGCTGGCGAGGTTGCTGCGGCGCGCAATGATGTGTGCGGCGTGGGTGTCGCCTACGATGCCAAGATTGCCGGAATCCGCATCCTCAGCGGAGACCTCACCAATGCTGACGAGGCTGAGGCTTTGATTTACAAGTCGGACTTGAACAATATTTACTCTTGCTCTTGGGGTCCTCCCGACGACGGCCAGCATATGGAGGCTCCCGATGTGCTGATCCGTCGGGCCATGCTCAAGGGTGTCCAGGAGGGTCGAGGAGGCCGCGGGTCCATCTACGTCTTCGCAAGCGGCAACGGTGCCTCATACGGGGACAACTGCAACTTTGATGGCTACACCAACTCCATCTATAGTATCACTGTTGGTGCTGTGGACCGTGCTGGTTTGCACCCTTACTACTCTGAGCATTGCTCTGCCAACCTGGTCGTCACATACAGCAGCGGCAGCAATGATTTTATTGTGAGTATTCCCAGAATTCTTAGACTAGAACATAGATTGACATGTGACAGCACACCACCGATGTTGGCGAGAACTCGTGCTATAGTCGTCATGGCGGCACGTCAGCTGCAGCACCTCTCGCCGCGGGCATCTTTGCCCTAGCCCTGCAGGTACGGCCAGAGCTGACATGGAGAGACCTCCAGTACATCGCCATGCACACCGCGGCCCACGTTGCTGATGAGAAGGCCGAGTGGCAAGAAACGTCTATTGGGAAGAAGTTTAGCCATACCTTTGGGTACGGCAAGGTGGACTCGTACGCGCTGGTTGAGATGGCCAAGGACTGGGAGCTTGTCAAGCCCCAAGCATGGTTTTTCTCTCCCTGGCTGCATGTCAAAAAGGCCATCCCACAGGGTGGTAAGGGTCTCTCCGTCCATTTCGAGGTGACAGAGAAGATGCTTAAGGAAGCAAACCTCGAGCGGTTGGAGCACGTCACGGTCACCATGAACGTCAACCACACATGTCGCGGCGACCTCAGCGTTGATCTCATCAGCCCAGAGAAAGTGATTAGCCATATTGCTACGGCTCGACAGGACGACAAGGAGGAAGCTGGCTACAACAACTGGACTTTTATGAGCGTTGCCCACTGGTGAGTACAGCGAGTTTATGTTGTCTGAGATCTCTACTAACTCATAGTTCAGGGGCGAGTCTGGTGTCGGCAAGTGGACGATCATTATAAAGGATAACAACGTGAACGAGCACAAGGGGCAGTTCATTGACTGGCACCTCAAGCTCTGGGGAGAGGCCATTAATGCTGACAAGACGACTCTCCTCCCCATGCCAAACGCCGATGACGATGCGGACCATGACGAGATTATCACCGTGACGCAGACGCCGCCTGCTGAGACCGCCACAGTACCTCCTCATCCTGAGGAAACTCACGACCACTCCCCGCCTGACCCATCGGAGCATCCCCATCGGCCGACCAAGCCCGCCGGCAAACCTAAGCCTACCGAGACCGCCACCGAAACTGGGGACGAGGCAGCCGACAGCACCAGCGCGGCTCAAGAAGCTACCGAAACGGCATCATCTTGGATTTCGTGGCTGCCGACTCTTGGCGCCTCCAAGGCCGCCCAGCCGTGGATATACGGTGCCCTGGGCCTCATTGTGGCTTTCTGCGCCGGCCTGGGCATCTACCTATGGGTCGCCCGCCGACGCCGCCTCCGCAACGACTCGCGCAGCAACTACGAATTCGAGATGCTGGACGAGGAGGAAGGCGAGGGCCTCAACACGGGCGAGAAGGCAGCCGCCGGTGGTAAGGGCACGCGCCGCACCCGTGGAGGGGAGCTTTACGACGCCTTTGCGGGCGGCAGCGATGATGACGACGACTTTGATCGCTACAGTGACCGCGATCCCTCCGCCGACAGGCAAAGGGAGAGCGAGCAGTACATTGTGGGCGACGATGACAGCGATGACAATGACGATGCGCCACCAGTCGCAGCCGAGGCGAAGCCGTTGCGGTAATGAGCACGTCGACGAGTGACGCGTTGGGTGTATCTGAGCTTGGATACGCAGACAGGCGGCGAGCTGTTCTTGGATGGTGATTATTATACAGCGTTGGTGTCATATTTTTTTCCCGCTAGCATAGATTTCGGCGTATTTGACTAGTGCTTCTTAGAGCTCAACATATATGGACTTCATTTCCCGCCGTCGTGATGTTTGGTATGCTTCATAGAGGTGGATAATCAATCAATATTACAGGTCAACTAAAAACGAGGTACAGCCATATGAACCAGGCCATCCCGTGCCATACACCCCAACGCCGTTCCTTTCTTTGAATCACTCACTCAACTCACTCAACTCAACTCACCCAATCATCCCCCGCGTCGTCTCACCCCTCGACCCCCTGCGCCTCCATCTCCTTGACGTACCGCTCCCACAGCTCCGCCACGTCCCCGTAGAACTGGACGTGCGCATCCGCCAGGCCGCCGAGCTGGCCCTTGAACTCGACCCGCTTGATCCGCTCAAAGTCGGCCACCTCGTGCACGACCTCCTCGTCGAACAGGTCGCTCGTCGCCCGCGCCCGCTCCACCTCGGCCGTCAGCTCCTCGACGCGCAGCTCCAGCTTGCGCGCCCGCTCCCGCCGCGCCTGCTCGTGGTCCACCCCGCGCACGTCCTCGAACTTGTTACGCAGGAACCCGCCGGGACCCGAAGACCCGCCGCCGCCGTAGCCGCCCGGCCCCTGCCCCTGCAGCGAGTCGCGCTCCGCGGTCGACTTGTTGAGGTACTCGGTCAGCTGCTCGTGGTCGAGCTGCTTCTGCTCGCGGGCCTTGAGAAGCTGCCGCAGGCTGAGGCTGTAGGCCTGCATGTCGCGCAGCGAGCCCAGATAGTCCTGGTCGGTGACGTCGTGCAGGCGGCGGAGGTGCGTGGCCGAGTCCTCGACGGAGGCGGCGAAGGCGCGGACGGCGGGCTCGACGCCGGGCTCGAGCGCCATGAGCCTCTGGAACTGCTCGGCCAGGTCGCGCAGGTCCGTCTCGAGGTCGGCCTCGCGGCGGGCGACGCGGGCAACGACCTTCTCTATGTGGGTGAGGTCCTCGTCGAGCTTGTCGCTCTTGTCCTTAACCTCGAGGAAGCGTCGATCCGGGCGGTGGACCTTGGTGAAGGCGTTGATGAAGGTGTCGGCAAAGTTGTCGAAGACGCCGGCGGCGCCGGTGGAGACGTCACCGCTGCTGGCGCGGGTGCTGCGGCTGCGCATGGTGGCGTTCCAATCCGGGCTCTCGAGGAAGCTGTGGAGGATCGGGGCGCGGCGCAGCGTCGGATGCAGGCTGAGGCGGGCGAGGAAGCGCTGGAGCGAGTGGGCGCGGCGCACCGTGAAGTCCTGGCCGAAGCGGTCGCCGCGGACATACTCCATGCGCTGCTTGTCGGGAATAGGGGGCACGGCGGTGGCGGGGTAGTCGCGGGCGAGCTGCTTGTAAAGGAAGACGAAGTCGGTGAAGCGGCGGCGCACGGTGGTGTGCTCTCGCTGGAAGGAGGGGAAGTTGGACTAGTTGGGTCAGTGAATATCCCGCGCTGTCGCACATCTCGGGGGATCAGGTACTTACACTGGTGGTTATGAGGTAGGAGACAAAGGCATCCTTGGTGCCATCATTCTCCTTGATGGGGGTGTCGACAACGCACTCGAGGCGCTCGCTGCCTAGACGATGGGGCTCATGGTCGATGGCAGTGCCGGGCCCGTCCATGGTGTGGCCAGGCTCCTCTGCCGGGGGTATTGGCCTCTCTGTCTGCTCCCGGACATGCTCGCTCCACGAGCCAGATACGTTGGAGAAGTTATCTTGTTCCGACGTCACTGCCATGATGGCATCCCACTTCCGCGCGGCGGAGTTGAGTGGGGTCTGGAGGAGGTGCGGCGGCGGGAGTATCGGGATATCGAGTGGGATATGTGAAAGGGCCCAAAGTAAACGACGATTGGATATCTCGAAGGTTGTCTGGGGATGTGTTTCTGTCGGCGACGGAGCTCTCGGTGGAGGCTGGGGGGCTGTGCTGGAGAGCTTCCAAGTTGGCGGAGGCCGGAGGTTGACCAAGTGGGCGAGTGACGAGTGAGGTCAGCGCTGTCGTGGGGAGCTCCGAATCAGGATTAGCGCTGTTTATCCTGGTGCTGAGTAAGCGGTTGTCCACACCAGGCATAGGCGTGTGGAATTAGGGGCGCGCCTAGGCGCGGGCCTATTGGGGCCCTCGACACCAACTGCCAACCGCCAACTCCAACCTCGATTCATCTTCACTTCACAGACACGATACTCGAGAACACGCCTGAGGTAGTGTTTGTTTCACGAATCGCAATGGACGTTATGTTTTTATCCTTGGTGTAGACTACGGAAAATGCTCCCTAACCACCTGGTCCAAGTCCAGCTCCCTCAACGGTCAAGCAGTCTACCATAACCCTTCATCATCAACCCCGCCTAAGCACCCTTTGAAGCAGTTCTTTCGGGGAAAGCTGCAGTCGATATCTTTATAGATGTCTAGTATTGTTCTTGTAGACACACTCGACCCATACGGTATGGTAATCAACTTCCCCAGCCTTAGGCTTGAACTTGACGATGTTGCCGTTCTCTGTGGCCCTCTGCCTTTGGTGGCATATATGGAGTATCGGAACCTATGCAGCCAGCAACGGCGGGTGGACACGATCTATCCGGGAGATTTTCCGTTGGATACCAAGCTCCTGATCATGAGCGGGACCCGGAGAGACTGGTAATGATACTACGGGGAGAAGTGGGCCGCCGACTGCCCGTATCCCCCGCGTCGCGACAGTGCTGTCTATCTTCTTACAGGCAGGCCCTCTTCGGTGAATATGCCCACTTGCTCTTGCGCATTCCAATGCTTCTTGATCTTCTTTTTCCATGAGTATGTATTAAAAGTAAGGTATATCGTATTGACAGGGGTTCGATAGGTAGCCCAGACGGCTGTTTAGATTCTATAAAAACAACAATGGGAGAAGAGCTCACTAGCTTCCCCGTTTCCCATAGGACAAAAATCTGTGTGATCCCGCTCCAAGTATTTAAAAAAGCATTCCTTGGCAGCGTTCTTCCGACTCTCTTGAAGCCTGCTGAATGCTTTGGACTTTGGAGTTATGGGGGATTGGGGGTATAAGAAAGTTAAAAAAAAAATTGCTTCTCTGGGTCCCAGCCCTGATTCTCGCGCTCAGACATCCATAGGCCCCTTCATATTATTATCCACGTCCACCTGCGTCGTGACAGTGATGGTGCCGGGGTACGCATTCTTCTTCGTGCTCGAGTTGGCGCTAACCTTGGTCTCGCCCCGGAGGTGGCTCAGGTCGGGCTTGAAGATGTGTTCCTCGCTCGAGTTGTCAATGTCGGTGTAGTTCATCGAGCGGCGGCGGCGGTGGGGAGTCATGTTGGACGACCCGAGGGTCCCCAGGGGGTGACTGCTATGGTTGCCGTGCGAGTCTGGCGTTGCGCTGTTGCCCTTGCTCGACGAGAGCCAGCGCTTGGTAGAGAAGAGGGGCTTGATGCACGAGGCGTTGACGGCGATGATGCCCACAAACTGTTCCCAGGTCAGTCCCTTTTCGCTTCATACTACAAGAATTGACTCGGAGTTTTTGGTCGTACCGTTTCTCGGATAGCCCAAATGGTGCTGATGTTGATACCCTGGATACTCTTCAGGGAGAGCACGCAGCGTAGGATGGTCGCCACGATGATGAAGACGCCGGAGCATAGCAGGACGCCAATGGCAAGCTTACGCCCCATGGGCAGCTTGACCTTCCAGAGCAGCGGCACGGGGATGCACACAATGGCGACATCGGTGCTGGGGAAACACACTCAAGTCAGCAGGTAATGGCAGAAAATTGGGGGCATCTATGGGCAGATATCTACTCACACGACGTTGAAAACCACCAACGTGAGGTAGTTGGCCACGGCCTTGGTGCAAGCATCTAAGAACATGTTTAGCATTCCCTCGTCTAACGCAGAGTAGTATACGGGGCGGTTTACCTCCCGGATAGGGCACGACCTGCCAGTTCTTGTGTACGGGAACGCAGTGGCCCCAGATCGCTCCCATCACGCCACAGTAGGCAAATACGCAGGCAATTGCGGTCCATTTGACAAACTTTTGCTGCTTCAAACCAAGCCTGGAAATAGCCATGTCAATAAGGGTCGCTCTATCTGAGGACTTGGGCATATCCCGCGATGAACATACGTGATGCGATTGTAGAAGCACAGCATGCAGCCCTTTAGTGCCCAGATCAGGGTGACGTAAAAGTTCCAGCCCATCAGCAGGCATTTGGAGCCAAATTCAAACCGGGCGATCTCGTCGTCCGTCATGGGAGTGCTGTAGTCGAGGCCAATGTTGGTGCCGTACTGGCCTGGTGGACAGTAGTACAGTCATCAGTAATAGAGTTCTCTAGAAGATAGTGTATGTAGCCTGTGCGGTTGGATGCTCACCAATAAGTTCCAGCATGCATAGCTCGAGCTTCACGGTCCAAGGTCAGCTATCGAAAGGGGGAGCGCAAAGTCGCAAGGTCAGAGTGAGGTCGCATACCGTCCAGAAGACGAGCACGGCAATGGCGAAGTAGTCGTCGCCCTGCCATTCCTTGAATCCCACCGCTTTCCATCTCGCAAAGTATCTGAGGAAGAGGACCAGAGTTCCGATGCCGTACTCGGTCCACGCCTCCTTCTGAAACGGCGTGGCACCCATGATGGCCCCGCTGGAAAGGGGGCTCCTTTTCTAGGCGTCGTATTATAAGAAACGGTCGTCGGCTGGCTGTTGACGACGTCTGGACAGTATATCTCCTGGCCGGAATGGTGAGGTAGAAAATGGACTTGAAGCGGGTCAGGTATGTATGCAAAAGAGGGTGTGACAGTTGGCGATGAACCGAGTGCTTGGGAAAGCTTCGCCAAGATGCTGCCGGTATGGCATTCAAGAGCACCATGTACCTGACGCCACCGCCCCCTGAAGTCACAGTATAATGTACGTAAGTTTCGAGTACATACACACCATCTTTGCAAGTAACAGTACGAGTATCAGGAGTGTCCCTTGTCCATTGCCATCGGCGGAAATGTGCCGTTACTGGGCGCAAATCACAGGTCCATACGATATTGTACGAATTTTAGCCTCGCCAAGCTCCTTATTCCCAGGGCGCCACAGGGCGTTCATACTAGTACATACAAGTATTAGCTGTCGCGTGCTGGAGACTTCTCCATACCGTAGGGATCTCCAAGGCCCCCATCGTTGTGCCTCCTGGTCCAGACACGGAAGCTGGAGAGGTTGGGTGCTTGACGGCAGGAAACCACTTCAAGGCCCAGCTGCGGCCCACAACTCCCTGATTCGGTCTTCAGGTCGTCGAATCTCTGACTCGTCAACTTTCCAAGGGCCGAGGTCGGGTGCGGCTCAGCCACGGGGTTCGGTATAACGGGCGAGAACGGGGGAGCCAGGGGACCGGGGGGGGGCAGTACCAGGTGTGCAGATCTACGTATGCACGTGTTACAGTAATTATTAAACCCAATTTACCACAGGATATCCCCATTCGTACATATCATGGTGGAAATTACATGCTAATGATAGCCGGCAGTACACAAAGTGACAAAATATTACATAGTTTAGCGTCGATACCCCAGTGACCATCTCCTTTGGTGGAGCCCTTGCCCAGTACCAAATGTCAAAAATCGTTGGACCGTTTTCAAGAAATAAAAAAAATAGTACTAGAGATTTTACCCCTCCAAATTCGCGTCCGCATTTGGAGTAAGAAAGGCTCTGGACGAAGATGCAGAGAATATCACTGCCTGGTAAGGCCATGGTCTGAACCCCTACTAGCTCGACACATGATGAACAGGGGGCCACGGAGGCGTTAGACTTCGGTATTATGGCATGACATAGTCGGTCACTACCAGCACTAGATACATAGTGTTAAACTGTCTAGAGGACGTTGTAAATTAGTGCAAAACGTCAAAACCTCAGCCATCAGGTCCCATGTGTTACCCTCGGACGCCCGTGTCTGGTCAATGCCTCCCATACGGATATTATAGCCTATAAATTCGAGCAAACTCGCTGACAGCCATGGCCAAATACTATCACTCGCATGAAAGTCAGACCATCTGCTACACATATTACTGTCAGACTGGCTGTCAGACCGACTGACAGTCCCACGTTCCACAGTCCCACGGTCCCACAATGGGTGGCGATCGTACCGGGTCTGGGGTATGATTCCGCGTTGCCCCTGTCGCCCCTGTCGCCCCTCGTTTTGGAGCGCGAGTTGCAAGTTTGGCGATTGTTAATTTGTTTCCAGCGTTTCCACCTCTCCAGCTCGTGTCAATCAGCGCGCAAGAAACAGGGCAGATGCCTTGCTCGGGGACCCCATCGGGGTCCACCAAGGAGGGGCAGTCGATGCTCCCATTGCTCCCATTGCTCCCACGATGAGTGCTAACTCTGTTGGATCAATGGATACCGTACTAACTTACATCTGGCTTGCGACGTGGCGCCGACCGGCCCTCCCGTAGCGCCCGGGGGGAGTCCCCGGTTGAGCGCGATTGGTATCTGGGCCCAGTTAGTTAGTATTACATAGTACAAGTTTACAGCTTGAGCCCATCTAATAACATTCAACGACACTTAGCCGTTGACTGCCACTATGTACATATCATGTACCAGTAATCTGTAGTATCTGTACGTACCTTATGTATGCGCTCACTAATATGGTAAGACACGCCACGTCCCATTCATACTAGAATACGTAGTAGCAGCATTATTCCCCAAAGCCACCCTTGCACAGACAGCCAAGTGGTCAGATCATCATCACTCCATACATCCTCCAATCTTCAGGGTGGTACTTCTGGTCCCCTGCCTGCAGGTCGTTCTGTGACTGACAGCCAATGCACGGCAGTGGAGCTTCTTGGTTCATTCAATCTTGAGCGAGTCCAGATCCCAGGAATCCGGCTCATAATTGGCCATGGTTGCCCATGGCTGGCTGGGTCGGCTCCGAGTGAGACCCCGGTTCTCGGCATTCCCCCGATGATTCTACGGTTCCCCGATTCCATGATTTTATGAGTCCGCCCGGCCCTCCATGTCGGACCCGACGGCCATTGGCAACATTAATGCTATGTCCAAGTGTTATGCTGCCCGATGTGATCGGCAATCCTCCCACTCCCGCGTGGAACCAAGTTATTTAGTACTACGAGCATCCATACCATTGCTAGTGCTCGTACCTCCACAATTTTACTACAGTATAACGGATTTATCCGTAATAATAGCATATACCGAGGATGGATACTATGTATCCGTAGTACTAGACAGATGATGCACCCTGGCACGGCCCACAGGCAGCACTCTACGTGGACCTACACCCAGTACGGAGTACATGCCTAGTACATAGTAGTACTGCTCGTATCATCGTATGTAATATGACCCCATACTTCGGCATTACTGGACCTGATGATACTACGAGTACTACCTTGCTATGCCTCTCCCCCATCGACAGAGATCTTCAGCCCCAGTGGCGAATAGGGGAACCTCACCCAACCATCCTACGTAGTACTAGCAGCACAGACTAACAACGACTACAACGATCACTATTCGCTGTTGGATGTCCCATAGCATGCTTGTTGTGGTTCATGGGGGTTGCCACAAAGCCGTGGATACTTGCCGACCGTTGCCAGTCGACACCGACTCGACGGGCTCCCAGTCCCAGCATCCTGCAGGGGAGCCTACGTATAGTACTATGCGGCCGTCAGGCCATGCAATGCATCTCATTTCTGTCTACAGGGACTAGGGTCTCGTCATCCGAGTCGGCGGTCTGCCTGCACTGTTAAAGGTCCGGTCGAGCCACATCGTGGGATAGTCTTGGCTGAGGGAAGCGTCCAAGGTCTTCCACGTGAAGTAGTATCCAACAGGCACCCCCTTGGCACCCTCAGACCTTGTGTCACTCCCCCCGCCTACTTGTCCAGCTTGGAACCAAAAGCAACCTGGAAAACATCCCGATCCCATTGTTACCACCCTTAGCTGCCTTGATCTGATAATCATGGGCTCCAACCCTTCTCCCAATTTCCGCCCGTCCTACGATTTCATCGTCTGCGGGTGAGTGTAACGAGAACCCCAGGTATTCTTGGCAGGAGAGACACCCATGCTAACCGGGTGTCAGTGGCGGGACATCGGGCTGCGTCGTCGCCGGTAGACTCGCCGAGGATGAAAACGTAAGCATCCTCGTCCTCGAGGCCGGCCCTCACAATGAGGGTCTCGAGAACGTACACATGACTGGCGGGTGAGTGCAATTATCACTTCCCTTCCTCTCACTCTACCCAGTTCAAGCAAGACCACATATGATTAGAGTCCAGTTGAATACTCACATGTATATAACCCTCCAGATGGTCCCAAAACTTTGACAAGGAGACGGACTGGAACGTCATCTCGGATAAGGGCACCGGTATCGACGACCGCCAGGTCAAGCTGAGCCGTGGCAAGTTCCTCGGAGGCTCGTCCGGCTGTAATGGCACTCTCTCCATCCGAGGGTCAAAACAGGACTTTGATGACTGGGACATGCCCGGCTGGAGCGGCGACGAGTTCTTCAAGTACATGAGCAAAGTATGTTGCACAAGCTCACATTGCTGCATCATGAAAAAGGGGGGGTTCGAAAACTAATTTTCACCAGGCCGAATCCTTCAAGTCGAAGCCATGGTTCAAGCCAGTCGCCGATGCCCACGGCTACGATGGCCATCTGGGCACCGAGCCACACGACCTAGCACCCATCTCGGACCTCATCAGGGAGTCCATGGAGGACAAGGGCCTGCCCCTGGACCACGACATGTTCTCCCACGGAGAGAACCCTCACGGCTGCGGACACGCGCCCCGGACCGTCACCAACGGCCTGCGCACGACTAGCGCCGACTTCATCACCAAGAAGAACGTCAAAAACAACATCGACATTGTCACCGACGTCCACGTCGACAAGGCCATCATCGAGCGCGACGCTGACGGCCAGCTGCGCGCCACAGGCGTCAGGGCCGTCCTCGCTGACGGCAGTGTCGTCGAGGCCAAGGCCACCAAGGAGGTCATCATCAGCGGCGGTGCCTACTGCAGCCCCAACATCCTCAACCGCTCTGGCATCGGCGCCAAGGATGAGCTCCAGAAGCACGGCATCACCACCCTCGTCGACCTCCCCGGCGTCGGCAAGAATCTGATGGACCACCTGGTAAGCCCCAGAATCCCTCCCTCTCTTCCCCCTTAGGTCATTACCTCCTCTGACACCGTCTCAGATCGTCTTCATGTTCTACGAGACCGAGAAGCCCGGCATCACCACCGACTATCTCGCCTACCACGGCGACGCCCTCGCGCGCAGCTACCAGCTCTGGAAGGAGGAGAAGAAGGGCTTCCTGTCGACCTTCCCCTTCGGCATCTTCGCGTATGCCCGGCTGGACGAGCGCCTGGCCGACGCCCCCCACTGGAGCTCGGCCCCCCGGCAGCCCGGCCGCGACCCCATGGGCCTGACGCCCAGGCAGCCCAACATCGAGTTCTTCACGACCGAGTGCTACGGCGGGCCCAAGCAGTTCGACCAGTTCCCCGTCGACAACAAGCACGCCTTCAGCATGATTGCCGAGCTGTTCGCTCCCAAGTCGCGCGGCACCGTGACCCTCCGCGATGCGGACCCCAAGGCCGTGCCCGTTGTCGACTGCGGATACCTGACTGACCCGCTTGACGTCGAGGTCCTGGCCGAGGCGTGCCGCTTCGGCAACGAGATCATCATGGAGGGTAAGGGGACCAAGGATATCGTCAAGGGGTCGTGGCCGGCGGAGTCGGGACACCATGAGTATAAGACGAGGGAGGACTGGGTCCCCTATGTGCGGAAGAACGCAACCACCTGTGAGTTCCCCTGCCCCCCTTTTTGTGGCCCCCCTTGCCCACAGTGAAGTTGTAAATCAGAATGCTAACCCGTCCCAGGCTACCATGCGTCGGGAACGTGCGCCATGGGCAAGGAGTCCGACCCCAAGTCTGTCGTTGATGAGCACCTAATCGTCAGGGGTGTCAAGGGCCTCCGTGTAGCCGACTGCAGCATCATGCCCATCCTGCACGGCGGACACACCCAGATGCCCGCGTATGGTATCGGCGAGAAGGCTGCTGATATGATCAAGCAGACCTGGGGGTTGAGGTCTGCTACTAAGTAAGCGCTCATAGCTGGGAGGTGTCTCAAGCGGGTAATATCCAAGAAATTGAACAAGTAAAATCTATTGGTGCCATGAAAAGTCTATGCCAGTGTCCCTGTGGTGGTTCTGATACGAGTGTTTGCCCTTTTTGTCATACGCGCCCCCGTCCCTAATACCATACATACAATCATACATATGAGATATACAAACCAGTCGCCGAGGCGAATGGGGGAGTGCAAAGTGAAGTACTGAGTTGCGACCTAATAGTAGGAAGCCCTTACTTCTGCTGCTGCTGGTTCCCAGAGGCCACCTGCTCCTTCTCGGCCTTCTTCTGGTCCGCCTCGGCGTCCGCCATCTCCCCAGCCTGGCTCTTCTCTAGACCCTCGGCGGCCGCTGTCGCCTGAAGCTCCTCCTTCTCCTCATCAATGTCGTCCGTGTCTCGCGGCGTGGCCATTCCGGTGCTCTGGCTCTCCTGGTTCTGCTCATTCTCCTCGTCGATCAGGTCCTGCTGCTCCTTGATGACCTCCAGACGCTGCTTGTTGGTGGCAGCGCCCTCGGCGTGGTGGACCTCAAGCTCGATCTCGTGGAAGAGCTCCTCGGGGATGGACGACAGAACACCGATGAGCGAGTCGATCTGGCTGGAGGCTTCGCCGCCCTGGTCCTGGCCGTACATGTACGCATTGCTCAGGACGAGGAGCGTCGATGGCACTCCCTCCTTGAGGCGGAGGTTGAGCCAGGTCTGGAGATCGTTGCGCATGCGGGCGGGGGAGACGCTGTGCGTCTTGATACCGCGGGCGGCGCAGGCCATCTGCAGCTCCGCCACCGTCAGGCTGTCAACGCCCTCAAAGCTGATGGCCTTATCGTCGCGCTTGATCTGGCGCATGCGGTGGCGAATCTGGTAACGCAGCATCATGTCGGTGCCAAATGTGTTGAGGTTCATATACCGGCACATCGAGACCAGCTGGGGCCGCGACAGATTGTCGAGGGTCATATCATCACGGAACACCTTGCAGACCTTGATGACATCCTCGGCAGTGGGTGCCTCACCAGTCGACCGGACCTTGCGGAAGAAGTTGGAAAATTCCTCCTTCTGTGCGGCAGCCCGGCTGAAGGGCAGACCCGTCTCCTTGAGTGTCTGTCTCAGGAAACCGCTTACCTCCTTGCGGGTAGACCGCAGGATCTTGGCCTTGGCGTCCTTGGACTTCTGGGCCTCAAAGGTGCTAGGAAGCATGTTGGGGAAGAGCTTCAGGGCAAGCGGCAGGAGAGCCTCGCCAAGGGGCACAATAATGAAGACGGAGAAAGGAACCAGCCGACCCAGGTCACGGACCGTTCTCTGCAGCTGCTTGTTCTCTCTCCGCGTCAACTCGTACCCGGCAGCCATCTTCAGCGCCAACCGCCAGCTGATGCGCACCTCGGCCGCGAGCAGCTTGCTCCCGTCCCAGTAGTGATTTGCCTCCTTCTTGACCTTTTGCCAAAGCGTAAGCTTCTTCTCCTCCTTTTCCTTCTTCATGATGTCGGCCTTCTCCGAAAGCTCCGCCTTCTTCGCATCCACCTCGGTTATCTTGGCCTCTTCCTGGGTCGTGTCGGCCTGCGCAACCGTTCCATCTTTAGAAGTAGTGCCGGTCGCGGCTTTCGACGTAGCTGTCTCGTTCTTAGGGAGCGGCTTCCTAGCCTGCTCAGCGTTGAACCCAGGCGGGGGTACGGAAGAGTCGGAGCGGTGGTGCTCGGTGCCCAGTTGGCGATGCGGGATCAGGAGCGCTAGAGCGGGAACTTGGGACTGGCGGCCGATGTGACGAGCGAGAAGAGCTGGCGAGACGCCTCGGGGGAGCGCGCGAGCTATAAAGGAAGATGTCAGCAAGGTCTGGTGCTGAGGGAATGCAGCAGCTGAGAATTACTTACCGCTGCCCAGCAAGGGGTTGCGCGCCGCGGCCCGCCTAGCCACGCTGGACGAGGCGCTCATGGCGGGGCTGGATATGAGAAAGATGGGAAAATACGCGTAGCGGGCGAGATCAAGAGGACATAAGCTTGGCGTTGATGGAGGTGATGGGACGAAGTATGAACACCGCCTGAAGATTATGGTGGTAAACGTCACAAAAGGAAGGGTCGCCGGGTCGGGTTTGCGCAGCGGGCTATTGCCGCCGCCAATGAGAACCGATGTGGGACGCTGGAGACCGGAAGAGCATATTCTCCGGTCTGGTTTTAGTCACGTGATCTGTCAGATGACGTCTGCCCCTGAGATCCTCAGCAGCGGGGCCTCGATGGGATCTCAACACCATGAACCTCGGGTGGCCTCGGGATTCTCACCCGGGGATGATTCCGCGACCCATACCACGTGAAGAGCAGGATGCCTTTGCCTCTGCCTTGGTTAACCGACATGCCGCATGGCCCGAGTCTCGAGGCGCAACAAAAACGCCGGACTTACAAATGCATATTGGCTGGGAATCTGAGGTGTCAGTGCTGGTGTATTTTTCACCCCCACGTTTTTTTACGCCAACATTTCCGGATCTCAACAGGGGCCTGTTTTGCTGAGGCCGCTTACAACACGAAAATTGAGAGCATTCGACTGCGAGTCCTCCATATTGCGACCTAAACCTGCGTCTCCTGTTGTTAGGCATGGCGTAGTAGTATTATTATTTCGTAGAAATTCACCAAATTCACATCACATGTGCACGCCCAATGCCCCCAGAGCCCCCGACTGCTTCCCCAGACTGGCACTGGAACACTGGAACCTTAACTCTACGCATGTGAGGCCCCACCAGATCCCCCGCCAACTTTCCAGGTCCCCGTGGCCCGAGCGCCTCTCCTCGCTGCAATCGTTCTGTGTTCTGTGTCGGGTCTGTCGACTCTGCAGAATGCAATTGTGCGATACCGGTCCCGTGCCAACCTTCACCTGCGACGCGCACTCCTCTCCCGTCTCCCCCATCTCCCGGTCATCGTCCCGATCCGGCCCCAATATGTGGTGACATCGCCTCGGCTTTTACTTGATACCCACTGCCTCGTCCACGGTGTGCTGTCCGTCCGCTTTATACTATTACTATACCCCTCCATCGCTCCTCGTTCTTCCTTGATGATACCCTCTCCCTTGCACCCTTCTCTTCTTGCTTGGCGCTTTCCCAAGTAATATCCCCAACGGATATCACCCCAAAGACGCAGTTATAACAACTCTCGCTCCCCCATTGAGCCATCCCAGAGAGACAGTTCCCCCGACACCAGCATACCATGACCCTCAGGCGGGCAGCGCGCGTCATCCTCATCGGCGCACCTGGCGTTGGCAAGGGCACCCAGACCGAGCGTCTCCTCCATCGCTTCCCCCAGCTCCAATCCATCAGCACTGGTGACCTGCTGCGCACCAATGTCAAGAGGCGAACTGCTCTCGGTAGGTTCCCAGTACCCCCGTGTTCAATCAGACTAGCCCTCCCATGCTGATTAATATATTCTCAGGCATCCAGGCCGAGAGCGTCATGAAGGCTGGCGGGCTCGTCGCCGACGAAGTCATGCTCCGCTTGATCTCCAATGAGCTGCGTACCCGCGGCTGGCTCGCTGCCCAAGGCCGGGCCCCCAACGTCATGACCCTCAACTCCTCCGCTACGTCAGCCACCTCCGACTCCTTCGAGGACCACAACAACCCCGACCCCTTCCTCACCGCGCAGCCCTCCGAAGAGCCCTCGGCGTCCTTCATCCTCGACGGCTACCCGCGCACCCCAGCCCAGGCCGTCACCCTCGACGACATTGTCCCCATCAACCTGGCCGTGTCCATCGTCACGCCCTTCTCCGTGATCCTCGACCGCATCACGAGCCGCTGGGTCCACGAGCCCTCGGGCCGCGTCTACAACACCAGCTTCAACGCGCCCCGCGTCCCTGGGAGAGACGATGTCACCGGCGAGCCCCTCACCCAGCGGGCCGACGACACCCATGACGTCTACGCGCGCCGCCTGGAGCGGTTCCGCGAGTCGAGCGAGCCCCTGCTGGAGCACTACGCCAAGAAGGGCGTGCTGCTCGAGGTGGCGGGCATGAGCAGCGACGAGATCAGCCCGAAGCTGTACGGGGAGTTTGAGAAGCGTTTCTGCTAAGACTGGCTTGGATACACAGAGTGCTTTTGTCGTTGTCTTTCGTTTATTTGTTTCTGTCCCGAGCCGCTGTTCTGATTAAGGAGTTTATTCATACAAAGTGCAGCTGGGTCTAGCTGCCCGGATTACGTGGTGGCCGGTCTGCCCGGAATGGTGAGCAGACCAGGGTTCAAGGCCGCTCTGGAGTTGTCGAGTTTTCGGGCTTGGATATTAATATACAAGACCTGATGGGTTTATGGGTAGCGTTGTTGAGACTCGGGCGTCCCGACGCCAGAGGAACATTGAATGATTACCAGTCACTTGTCACATGTGATCTAAACCAGTCCCGTCTCATGTATCGTTTACCATCAGACAAACACGTGTCCCATCTATGAGCTAGCAGTTTCAAGTCTTGTGTAAACGTATCCACCTGGAAAGCTACTTACCAACTACATAGGAAAGTCGGGGTAATGACGGACAAGTCGCGGGCGGCCTTTACTTGAGACACAATGTCTCCAAACTTCAAAGCGTAGGCAAGAGGTAAACCACGAATTCAATTTATTTTAAAGCAAGGAAAAATACAGTGACTGCTTCTCATGCCCATGCCAAAGCATGGTAATCATCAAAACTCAACCCACACCCAATCGCTAATTCTACCCTTGTTGATTGCCACAGCAGACCCCTGAGCGTCCATGTCTCTTCCGTTCTGGCTCGCCCGCTGTTGTACCAAGACGCGTCACTACCGGGCAGATCTCAGACAAGATTAGCTGAAGTCTAACAGAGGAATATGAGCAGCATACCATACGATGGGGAAAAGAATACACGTGCCACACAGAACCAGGGTCCTTTCCTTCACATCGTAGGCCACTCAGACAATTTAAGACAATTTGAATTAAAAAATAAAAAATAAAAAAACACCCCATACAAACTTATTTTCTACTACATTTCAACCTCGCATTCATCGTCGAAATTGTGGGCGTATTCAGCTTTGGAACGGGGTGTCGAATTTGGAGCCGTAGTAGTTACATAGCTCATCATATGAGCTCTCGTTAATTGGCCGACATGTTGGCACCGGAGGCTTTGCTGAGTGTTTCTTGTCAGGAATCTAAGGATCTCTAACCTAGCAGTACGGGAGATACCGTCTATTCGTACGTACTCCATATATAGTAGTATATTCTTTAAGATATTAACACACAACCATTACCCCCGCCTCTCCGTCACTGAGACCCCTCCTCCTCCTGACTGCCTCAGAACTCGGTCCGGAACTTGGGACTCTTGCGGATCCTATCGCCGTACAGGAAGAACAGCCACGGCACGGGGGCCAGCACCAGGGCAATCAGCCCCAGCAGGGTGTTCCCCCAGCCCAGCCCCAGCGCGTCGTACAGCTGCAGGCCGCACAGGGGCAGCAGGGCTCCCAGCAGGCTGCGCAGGACGGCGTTGGCGGCCGTCACGGACGCCGCGTACGGCGTGTACACGTCCACCAGGTACGTCTGCACGCTCATGAAGATGGCGATCATGCCGAAGCCCATGATGCCCGTGCCCACCATAGGCGCGATCCAGTGCACCCGCCGGTCCGCCGTCCACCCGTACATGAGCAGGCCCAGCGACAGCGTCAGGCCCGCGGGCACGCTGATGAGCAGGTGCAGCCGCTGCTCCGGGTGGTACTCGAGCCCCAGGGCCTTGCGGCGCTTCACGAGCCGGTCGCTGAGCCCGCCGACGTAGAACAGGCCGATGAGGTTGCCGACGCCGCCGGCGATGAAGGACAGGCCCGCGCCGACAGAGTTGAAGCCGTAGACGTCCTTGTAGACAAAGGTGAAGGTGGTGAAGAGGATGTAGAGCAGGCCGTACAGCACAGCCACGTAGATGCACATGGCCATGACGATGGGGCTGAGGGCGAACATGCGCGTCGGGCGGATGATGGCCTCGATGAAGAGCTCCTTGGTGGTGCCGTCCTTCTTGAGCCGCGACCGGTAGGCGTCGTTGCCCGTCTCCTTGCGCAGGCGGAGGGCCTTGCGCTCGAGCAGGACGGGGGCGTAGGTCTCCTTGAGCGTGATGAAGGAGACGAGGACGGCGGCGCCAGCCTGGAGTCGGCGTCAGTAATTATTATTCCGTATATCACGACTGCGTGTACGAGAGTTGCTGCAGACACTTACCACAATGGTGATGATCCAGAACACCCATCGCCAGCCCTTGGCCTCGACCAGGAAGCCAGCACATACAGGACCAACAACGGGACCGATCAGGGGCCCCAGCGACCACAAGGCCATGGCCCGACCTCTCTGCTCGGCGGGCATCATATCGGCGATCGATCCACTACCGCAGGTGATGACAGCGACGCCGCCCAGGCCAGACAGAAAACGGAAGGCCATGAGCATGGGCACGCCGTTGGCCAGGGCGCAGCAGGCAGAGAAGACGACAAAGAGGGAGTTGCAGACGTGGTAGACGGGCAGACGGCCGTACAGCTCGCTCAGGGGCGCGAGGATGAGGGGCCCAAAGGCGAAGCCCAGGACGAAGATGGACACGACAAAGGTGGCCTCCATGTCGTCGGAGCTCTTGAAGTCCATCATGATGTTGGGCACGCCGGGGGCCATCATAGACGAGGCGAGGGGGCTGCATACAGGGTCCGATTGTTAGCACACGGCTGCATCTTGCGCAACACGCGTATAGAACTAGACTCACGTCAAGAAGGAGATGACCGAGAGGACAGCCACGGAGCTCCATTTGCGACTGGCCGGCCAGGCCATGGGGTTCTCGGGATCCTCCTCAGCCGGCTCGTTCCAGTAGACGGAGAAGGCATCCTGGACGGGCTCCTTGGTGGCCTCGTCGGTGGTGTCAGTGATGGTGGCGTCTCTCGAGTCCAGCGCCGCGCGCTCTGGGTCAGTCTTTGTTTCCTCCATGGTTCGAAACTCGCCGGTAGTCGCCTTGGAGAGAGGCTGCGGCGTGGGGTTGAGGCGAAGAGGGGATCTACAGACACATAATATGTTTGGTTTTGGAGAATGCTACCATCCACGTGTGCCTACCTATTATATACAGGCATTGGGGGCGGAACGACAAGGCCCAGTCAAGGGGTGCACAATTTGCTGCCGGCCACGAGGCGTGCCGGAGAGTTGCACCGGATGCCCACCGCTCCGTGGACGGTAATGTGCAGCATTGCCTTATTACACTGGGACAGCCCGTCTCTGAACCCCATTCTGTAGCCTCCAGGAGGGCTGTTAGTGGACGGTGGGCAGTCGGGGAAGACGGGGCAAGCCGCAGAGCGATACCGAGAGCGAGAGCGAGAGCGAGACCGGCATCTCCAACTGGTTGTGCAATGTTCTCGCCTCTCCAACGAAATTGCAGAGGACCTCGTTCCAAAATGAATCATCTTCAGAGTTCGGTCGTTGAAGATTCCAAGGCTGGTGTTTACATACAATGCAATCTGTAGTAAAACTCCAATCAGCAATGCAAGCACATGTCGCCAGCAGACCAAAGCACCAGACAACACACACAACTCCGTACTGATATATGCAGCGAGCCCAGCACCTTGACCTTGTAAGTGACAGGCCACTTCAGCAGATAGCCGTAGCATATACATCCACAGATAGCCTCACTCTCGGATAGTATCGCCCTCATGAACCCTGCCACGCCCACGCCTTGCGTATATCCTCCCGCACACTCTGCCCCCATCCCTCCAGGTACCAGTGCCTCCCCCCCAGCGTCTCGAGCATGCAGCAGTAGCAGTCCAGCACCTTGAGCGCATCCCCGTCGCGCCCACGCAGCAGGCCCGTGAACCCGTCCGTCAGATCCGCCGGCCACGACATGGTCACGCGCAGCTCCGGCTGGTCCGACGTCTCCACGGCCATGCGGATGCACCGCACGAGCGACTCGGCCCCGTCCCGCAGCGCCGCCGCCGCCGCTGCTGCTGCTGTTACCGCCAGGCCGGCGTCGTTGTCGTTATCGTCATCGTCCATCCCCGTGGTGGCCGCCGCTGCGATCCGGCCCAGCTGGTCCGCCAGGCCGTCCAGCAGCGCCGAGCGCGAGTCGTACTGCCCCAGCTGGAGGAGGCTGCCGATGCAGCTGCGCGCAATGGTGGCGCTGTGGTTCACGAGGATGTCGCTCATGCCGCGCACGAGGAGGAACACGCGCAGCAGGTCGTCTATCCCCGGGCGCGAAGAAGACTGGGGTGGCGGCAGCTCCTGCGGCGAGGACGGCGATGGCGAGGGCGAGGGGGAGGACATGGCTGCGAACTCGCCAATGGCCAGCAGCGAGGCCGCCAGGAACACGGCCGGGCAGCTGGCGTCGGTGATGGCGGGGAGGGTGCTCTGGAGCTGCTGGATGGCCTGGTTCTGGTGCTGCGTCGCGCGCATCGAGTAGTACGCGGATGCAGGTGATGCTTCCTGGGGGGACAGGCGCGCCATGTGGGCGGCCGAGATGGCCAGCAGCTGGTGCATGAGGAATTCGTGGGTGACGGCCAGCCGCGGGAGCTCCAGCTGCCAGATGTCTGTGATCTTGTCGGCCCGCGGCAGCGACTTGTAGGTGATGGCGGTGTAGTGGTGCATCAGCTCGAGGTCCGAGGTCCACGTCTCGGACCCCTGGGTTTTGGGCGCCTTGACAAGACTAGCGAGGTAGGGAAAGGGGTGGTTGTTGTTGTTGTTGTTGTCCTTGGAGTCGCCAGAGGCCGGGAGAGAGCCGGCGTCGCTGCGGGAGCTCCGGGAGGTGCCACGGCTTCCAGACAGGCCCGAGGCGGAGACGGGGCCGGGACGGACATCCCGGGGCTGCCGGAGGGGGGCCGCTCCGGGGCCTCCGGGCCCGTCGGTCACGGCCGAATCACCGAGACTGCAGGGCAAATTGTGCCGCACACAGGCCGCACAGGCTGGGCGTCTCTCGTCGCACTGGGAGCGGGTGCACACACGCGCAGTTGAGCCATGTGGTCCTTGACTGGTGACGCAGGAGGAGGGGAGAGATCAGGACAGCGTACCTTGACTCGCCGCTGCTTGCATCGCAGGCAGCCCTTGCGGGACTTGGGGAAGCCCAGACGCGGCATAGCGGAGCATTGGGGAGGGATTATGGCTCGGGAGATAAAAGGTGGGAAAGGGGGCCAGGTTGGTTGGGCCAAGCTGAGCCGCGTTTTCAATTCGTGCTGTCATTTAATACGAGTCCAGCTGCCAGTTTGGAGTCAATTTGCATGAATTAATTTGCATGAATTTATGCAAAGGCCCGGCCGGCTTGGACCCGGCCAAAGCGGGGCCCGTCATTTGTGCACCGAATTCCATGTGCACATTTATTACACTGCCTATCCGTACATGATATTATTACTACTAGGTAGACATCTTCCGGAAGAGCAGCTTCTTGGACGAGTCGGGGATCGACTGCGCATGTTAGCCCACAACACTCAATCCTCTGTCCGATATAAGTATCGTCACTCACCATATGCGCAAACTCGATATTGGGATACCGCCCCGTCGTCCCCTCGGGCATCCTGACATCGTACTCGAGCAGCACATTCGCCAGGATCATCTTGATCTCGTTGGCCGCAAAGAACCTCCCGGGGCACGCGTGCCGCCCGTACCCAAACGTCAGGCTGTTCTGGCTGACGCTGACAAACTGGTTGAGCGCCGCGCCCTCGACCGAGCCCTGGGCCCTGGCGCTCTGCCGCAGCCTGTAGAACCGCAGCGGGTCGAACTCGAGCGGGCCGGGGAAGACCTCCGGGTCCGAGTTGACGGCCACGGCGGGCACTTCGATCATGGTGCCCGAGGGGATGACCTGGCCGTTGGACAGCGTGAAGGGCCTGAGCACCTTGCGCTGGAACGAGGCTGGTGGTACTTTGTCAGCTATGGTCTGGAGCTAAGCTGGGCAACAACAAGTAAGTCGTATCCTACCCATCGTCGCCGGATACAGCCGCAGCGTCTCCTTGAGGAAGCTGTCGAGCTTCTTCATCGACTGCAGGGCGTTGCTGCTGAACACGCCCCCGTTCTCCGCCAGCGCCTCCTTGATCTCCTCGCGCAGCTCCGTGATAAAGTCGGGCAGGGCAGCCATATCATAGAACCTGCAGAACCAGCCCCCATCATCAGCTTTGAACTTTTCAGAGAGAAAAGGAGGAGATCCTTACGCATTCGTCGCCGTCAGCGTCGTCGTGTGAATCGCCGCAAAACTCAGCCCCATCTGCACCTTGGCCAGGTCCCGACTGTTCCTATCCGTGAACTGTTCCTGCCCGTCAATCATCCACTGCAGCATGTCATCAGGCTTCTCGTACGCCGGGGAGCCCGCGGCCGCCGTGCGGCGCCTTCCGTCCACGACGGGCTGCAGGAAGTCGTTGGCCTCGCGGATGCGCTGCCGGAGCTTCCTGACGGGTGCCATGCGCGAGGCCAGGAGGGGCCGCTGCCAGGGCTTCAGGTGCTGGACCGCGCGCTGGGCCGTCATGACCTCCATGGTGTAGTTGATGGCGGCGTCGAGGTACTGCTCTGTGCGGCAGAGCTCGGGCCCGATGAAGACGCGGCCCGAGACCATGGCGACGACGCGGAGGAGCACGTGGTGGATGTCGACTTCGGTCCAGCTGCTGCCCACCTTGAGCTCCATGCCCAGGGCTTCCTTTACTTCGGCCGAGATGGTCTCGTTGAGTTTGGCTACCTTGGTCAGTACTCGTCTTCTCGTGTTAAAAAGGGGGAAGGGGGGGAGTAGGGTGGCGTACGCAAAGACGGCGTGAGGGAAGCCTTGATAGTGTGAGGGATGATGGGCACGTTCGTCTCAATCTGCGTATACTTGGTCTCCATGGTCTGTTTCACCGTGGAAGTCAGTATCTGCACTGATACGACCTGTCCACAAGGACAACCCAGTTATATATCATACCTCGTCCACGGCAGCCTCCATGCTGACAACGTTGTCGGGGAGCTTTTTCAGCTCTGGCAGAAAGTCCGGGGACAGCACCAAGATGGGCGACTCTACACCAAGTTTAGCTGCTTCCCCATGTTCTGAGTGGTTGTATCGCCGGGTATATCATACTTCGAGACGTGGTGATTCGGAAAACACCGTTGCGGAACTATAGTCCCCTTGGTGAGTATCAAATAGGCAGCATTGGTTGGGGTCCTCCAGGGTCCCAAACCTTTCGGTATCCTTCATTGTAGAGCTTTCTCGCTCCGCCCAGATAGGCCTGCCTCCGCTTCTCAACGGTGCCGAGCTCTTCGCCAATCATGGGGATCTGCCATGTCCTGAACTGGTTGACCAGGCTAGGCGCCCATAGCGAGACTGCAAGGACCAGAATAGCCGTGGAAATGACAACCCATCGCTCGGCGACGACAGTCGCAAGCTGCTCGAGACTATCCATGGCCGGCATGGTCAAATTTGGCGTTGGTCGGAGGGGGGGGGAGGATGAGCCTGGGTTTATATCCAAGAGACAAGCCGGTAAATGGGCAAATACCCCGGGAACGAGGCAGATCTTATACTCCTCACCATCGGTGAGCTACTACTCGCACTAATATGTAATAACCATAAGTAGTAAGATAACACCCTCTATCGACTATTCTCAAACGCCCGTGCGTGTACACGATTTATACAATGGGTTGCACCCGGTCTCGGTTTCGGTCCCGCTTCCCCATCTCCCGCTCCGGCAGCTAGTGTTCGGCCTACGGGAGAGCGGGGCCATGATCAGATTTATGACAGGATTCCCAGATACACATGCCGATCTTACCCCAGCATAAGGTATCAAGTGCCGGTCGGAACCTTGGCTGCCAAAGGTTGACTTGTTCGAGGCAAATACGCGAGGCCTTGTGAATCCGGCCAGCTAAAGGCGAACACCCACCCCCTCCTTCTTCCATGATCAGAAGCAACGCATGCGAGTGCCTAGGCATCTTTCTACTTTGGGGTAGGTATGTAGGTACATGCCTTTACATGCTGTTCGGAGTGAACCGCATCGATATCGATTCGCGCCTCTTGCCTAGTTGATCGACCTGAAAATTACCCTGCATTATTAATATCTCGGTCTAGAGCCTTTCAATGGCCGAATTGCGCACATGCCTCTACTCATCCCTAATGCATGACCAGACGGCACGCAGAAGCACCCAGACGCACCTCGTCTATCGCTGATAACCACCAAGTCTACCCCGTACTGAAGTCGAGGTCATCCAAGTGGTACTATCGTAGATGGCTCAACCAAGTAGGGTCCACGTGAGGCTCCTATCAACTCCGGCTACATAGTAGCTCCCCATAGTGGACATGAACATTATTGCTAAATTGCCCATGTAGTATCTTTGTAAGTATCTCTCAGTCTCCCCGCCCTCCTCGTACATACCTCTTACAGATACGTCGTCAAGTTTACAACCCCTTCCCCCGCGTCCACCACCAATCTATCCACGCCATCCCTCCAATCCAGACAGGCACTCCCTCCCCTTAATCATCCCACCCATCGTTCCGGACACCCCCACTAGACGCCCCATTCTCGTCGTGATACCGTCCCTTGTTCTTCTTGCTATTGTCATCGTCGTCGTCGTCGTCCAGCGCCCGGGCCAGCTCGTCCGGATCCCTCATCCTCGCATCCGGATCAACCGCCGCGTCCGTGACACCCTCCGTCTGCGTCAGGTGCTCCCGCTCCGCGTCATACACGCCGTCGTCCGCGCTGATGGAGATGCCGCGGGCGCCCCATTTCGGCCGGTTGCTGCCGCTGCCGCCGCGACCGCCGCTGTCACCGTGCGCACCACCGGGTCCACTCTCCACGTCGTCGACGTCGTCGTCATCGTCCTGGCTGCGCGGCGCGACGCGGCCAAAGATCCGGCGGAGGAGCCAGCTGCGGCGCAGGTCGTCGGCGTCGACGATGCCGCCGCCGCGGAGCTTGACCCTCTGGCGCGTGTAGTAGACCCAGGCAAAGTCGATGTAGAGGGCCGTCTGGATGATGCCGAAGATGACGGACACGGTGTCCGGCCCGGGGTCCTCCTTGTCGAGCCCCCGCCAGATCCAGTTGAGGCCGTAGATGGCGCGGTAGGATCCTAGCGTCAGGAGGTAGAAGGAGTCGATGACGGTAGGGACCGTGGTCTGGCGGAGGAGCAGCAGCTGGGGGAGGACGCAGACGGACTCGAGGATCTCGGAGAAGACCCAGAGCCACTAGCTTCTTGTCAGTTACGTGTACCCTTACTTCTAGGTTCAACGCGTTCAATTGAATTCAGAGCGGACTCACGTGCACAAATCCCCAAAAGTCCTTGCTCTCAAAGATGAGCATGACAAACGGTGACAGGATCAACGACCCGCCCAGCACGACGGCGCCGAGCTTCCACGCGACCTCGCGCTCGCGCGAGCGGGGGAACCGCCACTGCATGATAGCCAGTATGTAGAAGGACGAGACGAGGTAGAAGGTCTTGAAGATGATGTTCCATGTCGGCTGGTTCTTGCTGGAGTCGAATAGGTCGAGGTAGCGGGTGCAGAAGACGCCGGCGTAGAGGATCTGGGTGATGAGCGAGACACCCTCGGCGCTGCGGTTTCGGTGGATGGACAGGATCAGGATCAGCTTGGAGAGCAGATGGGAGATGTCTCCCAGGTAGCGGAAGACCTGGATGGGCTTGGGTCAGCTTCGTTGGTGCTATGGGAGTGACGGTGAAGACCTACGTTCCACATCTTGGCAGTTGGCGTCGCGCCAGAGCGACAGCAGGAGGGTTGTTTGCAGCTGAGCTAAAATGTAACGAGCAAGACACAGCAGATGCCCGATGTGTGAAGCTGCTCCAAGATGGCGCGCGGGGGAGGAAAAAGGAGCTGGTTGATGAGCTGGGGGAGAGCTTGCGTCAGGGCGGACGTCAGTCACCAGGCTGCACGGGACAACGTGACGCTCAGTGGGGTGTGTGGTTCAGTTGGGCCCCGGCTTGGCGGCCCAGACCCCAGCCACAACTATGTTCTCACCGTCTCCACTGTCCCTACGGATAATCGTGCCTAAACTAAATGCCGAAAGACCAGGCAAATACGTAGAATACTTCATTAATCAAAATATCAATATCGGGTAACAAAGACGGTATTCGGGTCTAATAGGCTCTATTCCTTAACTATCAAGCCATTTATTTCAGAGTTTACGTTGAAAAAGAATGAATGATACAACAGCGTACGCTCCTGGTGGTGTACTACGAGTATGAATGATGACAGATATCGCGAATACAATTGAGCATCCTAGCAGCCCATCAAAACATCGGCCGCTACCCTCAAAACGCGAAGCAAATACTACAGATCATCAGAAGGGGAACCTTATGATCTAGGGGGAGAGTAAGCCCCAGGCTCCTATGAAACTTGTTGTGCTCTGCCAAGCCTGCCCAACTACCGGGTAGCACATCATGCACCAATCTCACTGATCACCGTGACATCATAGCGTTCTCGAAATGCATCCCTTACACATGAAAGATGAAAGTTTTAAAGTCATCATAATCCTGGGTATCATTGTCTGGCTAAAAAAAAAAAACTCTTCGTAGCCCATTATTCTACTTTTCCTGCCCGTCTCTTCCAAGCCAAAGTCCTGGCCAGCGAGCTATGCAGATATGCAAGAAAGCAGCAAACCCCAATCCCATATATACCAGGGGCGCAACCCGCTAGAGCTGGTATCATTATCGTCAAGGCGTCTTATATACAGACAGCATAAAAGAATTCAAAGAGCACACGGCATTAGGAAAATTAGAGAAGGAAGACGGCGCCAGTGACCGCGGCGATGGCAGGCCACAGGCCCAGGGTCTTGGCCAAGGCCACGGCCGTGTTGGTCAGGTACTTCTCGTAGTCCTCGGGGTCGTCGCTATCCACCGTCGTGCCATTGGGCAGTGTGCCGTTGATGACGATCTTCTCTTTGCGGTCCACCTTGGTCACAGTGACGACCGACTTGTTGAGCTTCTTGTAGTCGCCGTCGGCGAGGAGTTTGTCCCAGAACTTCTTGTCCTTCACCTCGTCGCACATGCACACGCTGTACTGGGCGCATCCGCAGATGATCTCGCGATCCTCCGTCTTGTGCGAGGTCTTGTTGTAGTAGTGGTGACTGTATCCGTAAGGCCCATATACGTAGATGGGGCCAGGGTACCAGTATCCAGGCCAGTACCCGACGGGGGCGGGACCGCGCGGCTTCATGCCACTCGGGGTGGCAGCCCCGGCAGCGAATGGGACAGCCGCGCCCCCGGCGTAGAATCCAGCGATGTTGGGCTGGGGGCCGGTACCGCCGCGCGAGTATCCGCCCGTGTTTGAGTCGCTCTTGGTGTTGTATCCCTTGCTATAGATATGTGTCAATACCCGCAGCGCCTTGAGCAGGGGAGAGAATGTGAGCCTACCCGTCGCCCTTCGACCCGCCACCTCCGCGGTTGCCACTACCGCCTCCAGAGTTGCTGGAACCTGCAATATATGAGCCTCTAAGTACTGCTGCGGACAGATGTTTGGTTGCGCTTACCTTTGCTGCCTCCTTTGCTACCACCGCCACCGCCTCCACCGCGACCGCCTCCACCGCCGCCGCCTTTGCGCTTCCAGAGGTCAGAGTATTGCGGCTCGTCCTCTGTGTGCCTGGGCTGTTCGTCAACGCGGGCTGCGTGCTGTGCCCGCGCAGCCGGGTCGACTATGCCGGCCGCGACCGCGCTGACTAGCAGGGAGGCGAAGACGGCGAGATTGAATCTCATTGTGGTTTGATTCGGGGTACTAATGAATTCGACTCAGATGCTCGGTGCTTTTGAATTGTATGGATTGTTTTGGAAGAAATGCAATGTCTTGGATGGACGCTGCGCTGAATAAAGACAAATCTGGGGTCTGGGGAATGATGGTGATGTCGTCGGGAGACGGACGGGAACGGGATGTGGTGGTTCTACCTGGTAATTTATTCTCTGTTTGTTGGGCAAATGGAAGGACGGACTGTGCTGTGCCACAGCCTTATGGGCCCCATATTGTGGATCTTGAGCCAATTGCATCTTAGTGGCGGTGCACAAGAGTAGGAGTACTGACGGAGTTCCAGAATTTCCAGGGGAGCCCGGTTAATTGGCGCAGGCTGGGGTGGGTGCCTGACGGAATTGCTATGTCGATCCTGCTTTGGCGGTGTTGGCTGTACAAATATCTTTCCCTTGGGGGGGCCGAGGCTTGGCCGTGATACCCGTCTGTGCCGCAATACTACCTGGTTTGGGAGGTGGCAGGGAGGGGGGTGGCATGATACCGCTGACAGTGCGCAGCAATATTAATATCTAGTTGAACGCCTTGTAGTGAGCCTTGTCCTCTTCCGTCCGCGCCGGGGTAATGCCGTCCAGGCGTAACAACGATGTACGAGATTAGGTATAGTAATACTACCTCATACCTATAATAAAGGTGCGAAGTAAGCGCGGTGCCAGTTCCACTCAGAGGTCGGGGTCTCCGCCCGCCACATCCCGCCCTCCCTTCCTCCCTTCCTCCCTTGGCATCTCTTGTTATTTCGGGTTGTGGAGGACGATCAGAACGCCCCCTAAGCAAGGGATTATGCACGCTTTATATCCGCATGCACGTATACATACTTAGCTCTCAGTACGGGACACATAGACCCCTAAGTCCAAGCCACTTGACGTATGCCGAGCCATTGATGCTGGAAATCGAGTACTATCTTTATTACACGCTCGTAGTACTATGTAGTGGTATTTAGATAGAAGCACATGTCAGAGTGGTTTGTGTGCGGACAGACTCTCATACCCAGATCTGTAGATCATCGAGATGGTCTCTCACTGCCATTAATAGCTTGTTGGTTGTAAGCGTTTTGCAGACCGCTGCACCGAACTGGTCATTCTATCAAACGCCAAACAAACCCCCATCCACCGACCCTTTCCTCCCCGGCCCCGACAGCGGCACATGGTGCACCACATTGCCAATCTTGACCTTGACAGCCGGCACGTCAATCTCCCACGCCCGCACCTCCGCGTACCGCCGCCGCTGCCTGAGCACCCTCAGAGCGCGCAGGCTCGCCTCCTCGCCGGGCCTGCCAAACGACCACGCGACCGACACGTGGAACGCCGCGCCCACGGGCTCGTCGCGTGTCTGCTGGTACAGCGGCGGCTGGCGGAACTGCGTGGCGGCCGCGTTGCAGCGCGTCAGCAGGTCCAGCAGCTGCGGGCTCCACGGGGGCGGCGCGGCGGCGTCGCCTTCGTTGTCTTCGTTGTTGCTGCTGCCTGCCGCGACGCGCAGGATGAGGAACGTGCGCTCCGAGTCGGGAGACCGGTACCAGGCGAGGTCGTGTGGGGTGACGCTGAAGCGGCCGGTGCTGCTGGACTGGAGGGAGGAGGTGAGACGGTCCAGGAAGGCGTCCTTGTCGGCGGTGGGCAGGCTCAGGGGGCGTGACAGGCTAATGTGCAGAGGCAGCGGGGCGCCGAGGTCGCTGGTGAGAAAGCCATGGAGCGGTATCAAGCCACCAAGTTCGCGCTCGACGTCGCTCAGCAGCTGCGTGAGCACGTCATGCTGGGTGTTGGTGGGATGCCCTGGGGAGGTTAGCGGAGGTGACGCAGCGTAGCACGGATCAACTTACACTCGACGTAGACGTGAGACGGCCAGTTGCCGGGGACATGAGGGACCAACCTCTTGCGGCCCTGGTGGAGGCTGGGGTCGTCGACGACGCTCTGGCGGACGGTGGAGGCGTAGAGGTCGTGGAAGGTCGAGGGCAGCGGAGGCAAGTCGGACACGGCGTCCTTGCCCGGGGTGGGGTCAACGCCGGCTTCAGAGCCCGTGTCAGACCCGTACCTACGGCGCTTGGCCGGGGGCTCCTCGTCGCCGGACTCGCCCGAGGTAGAGGAGTAGTCGACCAGGGCCATATCGATGATGTCAGGCGCTGTTTGGGGCGTTGTGGACAGTGGCGCTGTCGGCGCTACGGGTGTGTTAACACGTAGCGGCAGACGGAGCGCCGAGACAGGGTCAGCGAGGCATCGTGGGGCCAGTGTTGGATGCTGTGTGGATGTATTGCGGTGGCGTGTTGTGTTGTGGTGTCACCGGTGTGCTTTGTGGTGTAGCGGCGCAGAAAATAACGAGTTGGTGGTGACGTGAAAACTGCACTGTGCCACCAGGATCGACGATGCACGTTTGAGGCCAGAGCCACGATTCTTTGCCGCTCTTGGCCCGATTAGAATTTAGACAACGTTCTGACTCCAGATTTTCAAAAAATATGAACCGTCGGTCAATTGCACCGTCATCTGGTACAGGCTACGCCAATTGTGTCTTGGCTGACCCTATGCCGTCTTGGGGAGACCTCCTACAATACATCTTTCATGACAAACCTCGCCACTGCAATACTACTACGTCTGTACTTCGTATCTCGGTCAAAAACCCGCCAGGCTGACTCCATTATGTCTCAACGCTCTGCTTTCCCGGTTTGCCATCGTCGTATAGTCGTATACCTTTGGCTCTTGTGGGCCGTAATATTCCCCACGGCATTCCGGGCGTTATGCTGTGTTCGCCTTCCAGGACGCCGAATCCTTGGCGTCAGATTGCAGGCAACTTACCTGGCCCAGCGGTTGCGGAATCTGGAAATGGGCATTAGACGAGCAGCAGATATCCCGTCAAGTGTTGAAGAATGCCTCATTCCCATAATAGTACGGAGTAGACCGTGCTGATTTCAATCCGGAAAGCCGGCGGCCGGGGGGCTGAACCTTGAGGGGCACTCTGGGCCTTCTCTTCAATCTTACAGGGATCATCAAACCAGCGTTATCGAAGCTCAGATGCTAAAGCCTATTCTACATGGTAACCTGCTACTATGTATGTAATTGCTACTGCGCTGGAGACGCTCGGACGAAAAATCATGCTCTTCGCTGTGCGGGCTTCACCGTCTTTTTGTCCTACACGTACAAAGTACCTACCTTGTATCAGTCCCACCCGGCCCAAGTGCCTCCCCTAAGTCCCGTCTCCATACGCTCAGTACAAGGGACGAATCGAGCTCCTCCGACTCCCCGGCCCTTCCAGGGACCCAACAGCAAGAGAGCCTAGCCATTGTTAGCACCAATCTGGCCACCGCCCATCTACAACAGAAAACCAAGGGCTAGTACTCACTCCTGCGACGTTCCTGCGCCATATACGGAAGGCTTCCGCGCCGGCCCTCGGCTACAGCCTCCTCCCTGGCATCCGCCAGCTGCTGCGCAAAGGGCGAGCGTTTGCGCATGACGGGGCCCTTCCAGTAGATGAGGTACACGGCCGCAACCAGGGGCACCGAGATGCAGAAGAGGATGATGCTCGCGTAGGTAAAGTTCATCCCCTTTTCAGCGCCAATGTTCATGAAGAAGGGCTTCGAGGGCAGGACCAGGACACCAGCTAGGAAGTCACGCGCCCAGCCGTTGCCGCCCGTGGCTGAGGCCGAGTAGGGGCCGTAGGCGCAGATCATGTAGTCGATGGTGGCCATGTAGATGGCGTAGTTGGATATACCGACCGTAGCGGCGAAGATCATGGATGCGATCCAGTGGATCTCCGGGTAGACAACCCAGGCGAAGCCGATGAGCCCGATGGATAGAAGGGGCGCCGTGTACAGCAGGAGCCAGAGACGTGACTCGTACTGCGTGCGCTCGTCGCGGGGTCTCGCCTTGCGCTGGCGCTCACCGCGCCAGAAGCTCGGGATGAAGAGAGCCCATGCGATGAAGTAAGAGACGAGGATGGGGACAAAGGCCAGACCGGTTTCCACAGCGTTGAAGCCCCAGACAGTCTTATAGACGAACCCAAATGAGTGGATGCACATGAAGATCAGTGCATCGGCAAACCCGGATAGGAGTGAGAGGATGAGGACAATGGGTTCCGTCAGAAACATCCTGAACGGCCGAAGCCATGTCATGAGGATCTCCTTGAAAGAGAAGCGTTCGCGGAAGGGCGTCACCTCATCGGGTCCCCAGATGTTCTGGCCCGTCGCCTCCCGGCGTTTCTTGGCGATGCGGTTCATCAAGATCGTGGACCGCGTCTCGGGAACGGTCAACAGATGGAGTAGCTGCACCACTCCGCCGAGGATGAGCTGGATCCATATGCACCATCTGCGACAATTAGCGTTTGCTTCAAGGCTGAGATGGAATCAACAAACCTCCAGTGAGCATACTGCTCGAGAAATCCACCAAAGATAGGACCAAGGATGGATCCACCAACTGAGGCAAAGACGACGTAGGCAACAGCATACTGCTGGCCCTCTGGCTCCCAGAGGTCTGCGATCATGCCGAGGGTCACGGAGCCACCAGCTGTGGATAGACCACCCAAAGTGCGGCCGGCAATAACGGTCCCCATATTAGGGGCCAACGCCACAGGGAGCTGGAAGAGGTTGACCAACAAACAAGAAAGCTGAAGAACAGGTTTGCGCCCAAACTCCTCGCTCCAGGGCGCCCACAGTTCGCAACCAAACGCATACGCGATCAAAAAGGCGGCCGATCCGACCTTGACAACCTGGTCACTGACGCCAAACTCCTCTGCCATGCCTTTGGCACCATTGTTGTAGATGGACGTGTTGAAGTTCATAAATACCTGGACCCAGAAGACGATGGTGATGATGTACCACTTCTTGAGAGTGGGAAACTTGAAGCCCAGCTCATCGTAGCAGTCATCCTCGGTGATTTCAATCTTGGCGTCCACAGGGTCCTTCTCGCCCTCGGGGGAAGAAGGGAGGTTGATGTCAGGAACATTCTCCTGCTGCACCTCCTCCGGCACGGGAGCGAGAGCCTTGTCGTCAGAAGACATGTTGAATGTTGCAAGACTGGGGATAGGATGAATGGCTCTGGGATGTATAGGCCTTCTGTTGAGTATGAGCCTGCGGGGAGCAGCGGCCGTTCAAATAGTCGAGAAGAAGCCCATGGGGAACAAGAGTCCATGTGGGGAGAGCACCATGGTATGAGTAACAGGGTTCGGGTTGGCTTTAGAGTTGTAGTTAAGCTTCCCGGAGACATGCGAAGAGGGCCTGATGAAGACCCATCGTGATCCAGTCCTCTGCCGTCAGCGATGTTCTGCCTCTGCGGCAAAATTGGATCGTCACATTACCTGGAGCTGTCCAACTGGGACGAGAATGTAAACGGCGTCGGTACCTAGAGAAGCATCTCCCATTGTTGGGGTGGTTGATGCATCTATCCAGGAAGAGGAAGTTAATTAGCATCACAACTGGCTGGTTCTCGGCCGCTAATCTGAATGGGATATATATCTGGAGACGCAGACAGCCCGGCTGTTGGAATAGTAGAGGTCTTTTCCTGCTTTCTCCCAAAAGGCCATGACTCCATGGCCTTGCCAAGGATACGGCTCTGGCCCTACCGGCTGGCACATGCTTGGTAGTTTCAACAGGCTAAAGTTTAGACCTGATGAATTCTACGCCGTGTTCCGGCGTGCCCAAGATAACGGGAGTAGCCGTTATTCTGGGCATCTGCGAGTGAGGGGTTGTGGGGGGTTCAAACTCAGAATGCCCAGCCACTTGAGCGTTCGAGAAGGAGTTGCCATGACCGAGCTTCTGCTATCGTAACGGACGTAATCAAGATGTCAGAGACTCGGAGACAATCGAACGAATCAATGATTTCTGCCCTCATAGATTGCACGCGAAACCGATACATTCGTCGCCCAGAAGAGGTCTAATGGCCATCCAACGTTCTCCCCAAACCCCAGAGTCCCGGCGCAATGCTAGTGGGGTCCCCACCAGCTCCTGCTGCGGGAGTAGATTATCTGGAGGCTTCTGGTTGCCTGTCAAACTGTCTCGACTGTCAGCTGCTTTAGCGCATCGGAGGTCGAGGCCTCAAGTTTCTAAGATGGCCATAAATATTTCGCCCTGGAAAGCTTGTGCTTTGCTTGCTCTCGTGGCCTACAGACCGGTGCCTGGGTCTAGCCTCATTCCAGGAGTTGGAGGGGCTGCGATGCTGCCCATTGCATCACCCTATTCACAAAACGAGGGGCTTCGCTCCCATCTCGGCCAGTTAATCTGAAGGTTGCAAGCCTCACGGCTCATGGTGGCTTTTGCCAACAATTGGTAGAGACACACACCATATCGTCACGGTGTTCGACGTGCGACATCAGAGCTCAAGTTCTTGACCACCTCCGCGCCACCCAAGGCCGATGTGCGCGGGCTCGGGGTTGATGGATCTAGACGTAGATAATTCACAATTATGTTCCAATTGGAATCGAAGCCTCATGTCGCTTCCATTGAAGACTGTGCTTAGCGGAGGTGATTGGTGATGGAGGAGTTGAAGGATCGAAGATGATGTCGTCAGTCGAGTTGGAGGAGGTACATAGGTACACGTCAATTTGACCCCACTTCACTCAACGACGCTTCGTCAGTGCTTCAACCTTATCAACTTCACATCATGGCCAACGCCTTTATCGCTCACACCTAATATCGATTTGAAAAGGATATACAGCCCCTTGGCACCAGGCCATGCCCAACGAGGTGGACAAGTCGCTGCTAGACCGCCTTCAGGCCCTCCGCGGCTCCAGCGCAACCCCAGAGCGGCTCGGCCCGGCAAAGTATCCATGCCACCATCTGACGCTGCCTCGACCACTCGAGCTAACTCTGCATCTGGAGGATTGAAATCGACGTTATAGAGCGGCAGAAGACGCCAACGCGAGAAGACACTCTGGCCGCGCGTCTGAAGTCTCTACGTAGCCAAGATGAGATATCGCCACACCCGCCATCTCCTCCAGTGAGGAAGTCTGTCGAGGCCCATGTCTCCCAGGACATATCAAGAAACGAGGATCTGGGGGAAGACGATGTGGATGCAGCTTTCCAGACCGACGACCAGACGTTGGAGGAGCTCCTTGGTGACGTCGGCGCCGATGAGACTTTCACAACTGAGCCTGATGATGATGCCAAGGTGAAAGCCCTGCTAGAGGAGCTATCAGCGTCGATTCCGCAAGACTCGGAATCCGCAAATAGTAAAAAAGAGGCACAGGAAAAGGCCGCCGACTCTGACGACTCGGATGGAGAGAACATGCAACACGAGGTGGACGACGTGATAGCCCGCTTCCGCGACGAGATCCAGATTGAAGCCGCCCTCGCCAAGGACGAACCCGGAACCCCCTCCGAGTCACACAAGGACCCAGGCAATGATACAGACGACCAGCAACCACCCCCAGACCTCGCCCTCCCCTCCGTCCCAACAGATATTACCGCCTCTGAACCTAATTCTAACCCCCACACATCGCCCCCTGCCTCCTCCTCCTCCTCCCTCGACGACATAACCGCCCGCCTCTCCGCCCTCCGCGCATCATCCTCCTCCCCGTCCCTCGACCTCCCCTCCGTGCCCATATCCAGGCCCGCCAAGGCACCCAAGCGCCTCGAGTCGCGCACAAACTACACCGACGATGACGTCGACTCGTGGTGCACCGTCTGTCTCGCCGATGCGACGCTGCTGTGCCTCGGATGTGGCGATTTAGACGAGGGCAAGGAGGGAGACCCGTACTGTACCCGGTGTTGGCGCGAGATGCACGTCGGCCCCGCTGCGGCGTTCGACGATCGGACTCACCGGGCGGTGCAGTTGCGCAGGAGCCGCAAGAAGGACAAAGTCGCATTAGCGGCGTGAAGACATCTTAGAAAAAAACAGGCTTCATTGCAATCTGGTGCGTGCTGATTGTACATGCGTTGTTTGTCTCCCGAAATCAGAGCGCGAAAGAATCGTAAACATAAAACAAACTCCTTGCCCTGCTTGTATGCGACTTTCCAGACCTAACCTTCCCTACCCATCCGACCTTGACCAGACCCTTGTGTGCTTAAATCTATCGTGGCCCTTCAAACAGTGCCTGAACCCTGTCCGTTCCCCCCATTCCCGTTACCACCCCTGGGCTTTCCCGTCAAATCCTGCCAAGTTGCACCAAACCGACGGCCCGTAGTCGCCAGCAAGCTCTCCTGCTCATCCGCCTCGGCGTCCTCGTCAATCTCAGCCATGTTGACCTTGGGTGTACGAATAATAGCCGTGATGAGGACGATGAGGAAAATACCCAGAAAGGCAAACTGTGCCCAGAAGTCAATGACGCCAAAGAACGGCCAGGTGATGGTGATGCGGTTCAGGAATGTCGACATGACCGACGGCGTGCAGACATCCTTGGCGTTCTTGTACGTGAGCGCCTCGGAGCAGGGGAGAATCATGTCTGAATGGCGACTGCAGTTGGGCTGCGAGCTGGGGGAGTCCGGTTCGTTGGTGCAGAACGTTTGTGTGCCGTAGATGGAGTACTGCGGCGCCATGAGCATGGCTACCGAGTAGTTGATGGCCAGAATCATGAGGGCGAGCATGACTGTGGCCATGAGGAGCGCCTGCGGAGCCGTCCTGCCACGGCGGATCTGGAAGATCTTGACCCAGAGGAAGCGAATACCTACAGTGGCGATACCGGTGATGGAGCTTCCGAAGAGAAGCAGAATGAGCAGTGCCATCAGAGCATAGTCAATGGGAAAGACCTTGGCGGCCTTAAGGAAAATCCAGTTGAGCGGCTGGAAGATGTGGATCTTGCCCAGGATGTAGCCACACTTTTCTTTGCAGATCGAGTTCTTAGCTTTGTCGATACCGGTGATGAGCATCGAGACCCAGATGACAATGGAGAGCACGAGGAGAAGAACACCGCCTAGCATCTTGATGGGGCGGAAAAGAGCACAGAGCTTGAACCAAATCTGGTAGAATTTGCTCCGACCCTCGCCCTGAGCTTCAGCGGCGAGGCGCTCTCTCCGGACGAGAGTCTGCTCCTCCCTTGCGAGGGCGTCAAGCTCGCGACGGTCCTTGCGGGACAAGCCGTCTTGTCGACCAGCATTGCGCATTTCAATCTGGCGCTGCCTCTCGCGGTTCTGCTCGAGCTGGGATGCGGTAGTCGCCGAAAGCTGGGGCGCTGAGATGGACGGAGCAGACTTTATGAATGAGACGGGTAGCAGGGCAAGACCAGCTCCAGTGTAGATGGAGTAGAGTAGGGTGCCAAGCGTGACGAGCAGGCCAAGTGAAAATGTGAGGGCCTTTTCGCCATGGTTTTGGGTGATGAGCTTCTTGTAGTAGTCGAGGTCCCAATGGTCTCTCGAGGCATCCCCAGCAGCTGGAACAAAGAAGCCCAGAAGGAAGAGGACGATGACGAGGGCCAGGAAGAAGAGGGTGTACTTTGCAGCGGACCACAGGCGACTGGTCCAGGTCCTGCCCTCCTCCTCGAACTCAACCTCGTCATACTCCTCGTACCAAAAGTAGGCGAATGGAATGACGAGCAGGCATAGCAGCGCGTCAAAAGTGTATAGAGAGTAGTAGACAATCTCGAGCGTGTGGAGGATGCGGTCGACTCGCTCGGGCGTGGCCCAGTCCTTCTTGGCGCCCAGGGCAGATGACGTCGTGGCGGAGACGAGGGCAATATCGACGGGAAGAAGAAGGACCGTCGCAAGAAGTGCCGTCAGGCTGATTATGGCAACAACGCTGACGATGGCAGAGCGCTCGCGGGGCGTCTGCCAGGTGAAGGTGGTGATGGCGGCGGCTAGCAGGCAGAGGGCGATGGCAACGGCGTAGGCCACCCAGATCAGGCTGGTCTGGAGGAGGCCGGCGTTGGCCATGTTGGGCGTTGGTTGTGGGGCGTTCCCAGAGGATGCGTGTTCTGGTGTTTGCGTTATGAGCAATGCTGAAATGAGGTGTTGTTGAGTGCAGGCAGCTGGGAGGTAGCTGGAGCCTGGAGCTGCTATGGATGTGTTAATACTGGGAATCTGGGAAGCTGGAATCTGGTGGGCATTTGCATGCTGTAAAGCATTGGCCCTTCCTTCCTTCTGACGCAATGGACTGCCACAGCTGTCCCTTCCGGGTTTAGCGCATCTTCTATTCGCACGCCCGACAGACAGTGGATGCAGACGGTCAGACGGTCAATCAACATCACTGTGAGGAATGTCTTAGCTGCACGCCCAGGGCAGGCATAGGTGCGCGGCGTCGCGTTGATCCGCCCAATTCAATTGTCGCCTATTTTCGACCAGCTCCATTCAAGCAGCCTCAAGCAGCCTCAACCAACCCAGCGACCACGGCCTGCGCAAGACCAATTCGTCCCGATCACCCTCGCAACCGGGGAAGAATGGTCCTGTGGCGATGCAGGCCTACACCGAGCTTGCGGCTCCCACAGCCGTATCCCACTCGCTGACCCTGCCTCTGACCTCTGCCACTGCCAACAACCTCGTTGTCGCAAAGGGCTCCCTGCTCCAGATCTTCACCACCAAGCACCTATCCGCCGAACTAGACTCGCAAAAGTACCAGGCCGCGCCCTCAGACAACACCGAGCCCCAGTTCGACCGTCGCGCCAACGATGATGAAGGTCTCGAGTCCTCCTTCCTGGGTGGCGCCGAGTCTATGATTGTGCGCGCCGACCGGTCGAAAAACACCAAGCTTGCCCTCGTTACCGAGATTCCCCTGGCAGGAACCGTCATTGGGCTGGCGAGGTTGAAAGTTGGCAAGACCGCGTCCGGAGGTGAAGCGCTGCTCATCGCATACAAAGCCGCCAAGCTGTGCCTAGTCGAGTGGGATCCCAAGCTGCAGACGCTTGAGACGCTGTCGCTACACTACTACGAGAAGGATGATATCCACGCACCCCCGTGGGAGCTTCCCCTCGGGGAGTACCCCAACTACCTCGAAGCTGACCCCGGCAGCCGGTGCGCGGCCTTCAAGTTCGGCCCCCGCAACCTCGCCATCCTCCCGTTCAGGCAATCCGAAGAGGATCTGGAGATGGATGACTGGGACGAGGCTCTGGACGGGCCCCGGCCTGTCACTGAGACCAGCGCAGTCGACAATGGAGATAGCGGCAGTGTAGAACCAGCTTATACACCATCATTTGTCCTCCGCCTCCCACTGCTTGATCCTAGCCTGCTGCATCCCGTGCATCTCGCCTTTCTGCATGAGTACCGCGAGCCTACGTTTGGCATCCTCTTTGCGACTAAGCCGCCGTCTGCTTCGCTCGGTGCGAAGGACTATCTGTCATACAAGGTCTTTACGTTAGACCTGCAACAGAAGGCGTCCACCACCATCCTGTCCGTCACAGACCTGCCCAGGGACCTATTTAAGGTCATTGCGCTGCCGGCGCCCATAGGGGGGGCGCTTCTGGTTGGCGAGAACGAACTCATCCACGTTGACCAGTCCGGGAAACCCAATGGTGTGGCTGTCAACCCGATGACGAAGCAGATCACCTCGTTCAACCTGGCCGACCAGTCCGATTTGAACCTACGCCTAGAGGGATGTGTAGTTGAGCCACTGTCTGTGGAGAGCGGAGAACTTCTCATCATACTCCGTGATGGCCGACTCGCGATATGCTCATTCCACATTGATGGCCGGACCGTGTCTGGCATCAGCCTCAAGCTTGTCACAGAGGACTGTGGCGGGAATATTGTCAAGGACGGAGCATCCTGCACCTCGAGATTGGGCAAGAATTCCATGTTTGTGGGAAGCGAGACGAATGACGGCTTGGTTCTGGGGTGGTCGCGAAAACAGGCCCAGGAGAAGCGCAAAAAGCCGCGGATTGTCGACCCCGATCTTGTAGGCATTGATGTCGATGATCTAGATCTAGAGGACGATGAAGAAGACGATGATCTGTATGGAAATGACACATCAACAGCGAAGCCAGCCCCAGGGGATGATGGAGGCCAAAAATCGGGCGATTTTACATTCCGCATACACGATACGCTCCTCAGCCTGGCACCGATACGGGACATTACCTGCGGAAAACCCACCTTTGTCCCTGACAGCGAGGAGGTGGCCTTGTCTAAGGGGGTCACCTCCAACCTGGAGCTCACATGTGCCGTGGGCGGAGGCAGAGCGGGCGCCCTCGCTGTGCTGAACCGGGAGATCCAGCCCAAGGTTATTGGGCGGTTTGAGTTCCCCGAAGCACGGGGATTCTGGACCATGTGTGTCGAAAAGCCGATACCCAAGTCCCTGGCCACTAAAGCGGCAGTAGGGGCTGAGTATGATCCCACAGGCCAGTACGACAAGTACATGATTGTCGCCAAGGTGGACCTGGATGGGTACGAGACGTCCGATGTCTATGCCCTGACTGCTGCGGGTTTTGAGAGCATCAAGGAAACCGAGTTTGAGCCGGCGGCTGGGTTCACGGTGGAGGCGGGCGTCATGGGGAAGCAGTCGAGAATCATCCAGGTGCTTAAGTCGGAGGTGCGGAGCTACGATGGAGGTATGTTGCCCGATTATGCAGCAGGGGAGATAAAAGGCTGACTTTTCAGATCTCGGACTTTCGCAAATTCTGCCGATGCTGGATGAAGAGACAGGTGCAGAGCCGAGAGTCCTCAGCGCCAGTATTGCCGACCCCTATTTGCTGCTCACGCGCGATGATGGAAGTGTCTTTGTGGCTCAGATGGATAACAACAAGGAGTTGGAAGAACTTGAGAAGACGCAAGGACCGCTGACGTCCACCAAGTGGGCGAATGGGTGCCTCTACACTGATACCAAGGGGTTATTCCAGGAATCGCAAGGGGACAAGGGCAAGGGCGGAGAGAAAATTATGATGTTTCTGCTAAGCTCAACGGGGGCTTTGCATATCTACGCACTGCCCGACTTGTCGAAGCCAGTCTACATTGCCGAGGGACTATCATACATCCCGCCGTATCTGTCAGCTGACTATACGGTACGGAAGGGAACTCCTCGTGAGTCGTTGTCGGAGATTCTGGTTGCCGATCTTGGAGACGCTGTCTCTCAGACGCCTTATCTGATTGTAAGTCGTCCGTTTCTCACACACGGATATTGCTGACCATGTATACAGCTACGACATTCAACGACAGACGATCTGACCATCTACGAACCGCTCCGCTACCAAGCTGGCGATGATGGCTCACTGGCTTCGACGCTGTACTTCAAAAAGTCTCCCAACTCTGTTTTCGCAAAGAGCCCACCTGAAGAGTCAAACGAGGACGACTCACAGCAGGCTCGGTTTGTCCCCCTCCGAAGATGTGCCAACGTAGACGGCTACAGCACCGTCTTCCTCCCCGGGCCCTCACCAAGCTTCATCATCAAGTCCAGCAAGAGCATCCCCCGCGTGGTCGGCCTCCAGGGCATCGGCGTCCGAGGGATGAGCACGTTCCACACCGAGGGCTGCGACAGGGGCTTCATCTACGCCGACTCAGCCGGTATCGCCCGCGTCACGCAGTTGGCACCGGGAACCGACTACGCTCAACTAGGCCTCTCGGTTAAGAAGGTCCCCCTCGACGTCGAAGTCCGACACGTTGCCTACCACCGCCCGTCCGAGTCCTACGTCGCCGCCTGCCTCACGTACGAACCCTTCGAGCTGCCCCGCGACGACGACTACCACAAGGAGTGGGCGCGCGAGACGCTCCCATTTGCGCCTACCATGCCCCGCGGAATGCTCAAGCTCATCAACCCCACGACGTGGACGGCCATCAACACGCTTGAGCTCGAGCCGTGCGAGACCATCGAATCCATGAAGGTTCTGCACCTCGAAGTCTCCGAGGAGACGCGCGAGCGCCGCATGCTCATCGCCGTCGGCTCGGCCATCTCCCGCGGCGAGGACCTTCCCACCAAAGGCCGCATCCAGGTCTTCGATATTGTCTCCGTCATCCCCGAGCCGGGCCACCCGGAGACGAACCGCCGCCTCAAGCCCGTCGCCAGCGAGGATATTCCCCGCGGCGGCGTCACCGCCCTCTGCGAGATAGGCACCCAGGGACTCATGCTGGTCGCCCAGGGCCAGAAGAGCATGGTCCGCGGTCTGAAGGAGGATGGCACGCTGCTCCCCGTTGCGTTCCTCGACATGAGCTGCCATGTCGCCAGCGCGCGATCCCTGCCGCGCACAGGGCTGTGTCTCCTGGCGGATGCCTTCAAGGGCGTCTGGTTCGCGGGCTACACCGAAGAGCCGTACACGTTTAAGGTCCTCGGCAAGAGTGGTAGCCACCTCCCCATCCTCGTGGCAGATTTCCTTCCCCAGGGCGATGAGTTAGCCATTGTAGCCATCGACGCCGAGGGCGACATGCACATCCTCGAGTTCAACCCAGAGCGCAAGTCCTCCCTCCCCATCCGTGCGCCCCGCGCATGATCTAGAACAGCCAGCTAACCCTCCGCAGATCCCAAATCCCTCCAGGGCAACCTCCTACTCCACCGCGCTACCTTCTCCCTCACCCCCAACACGCCTACCTCCACCGTCCTCCTCCCACGAACCGTCCCCGGGACCTCCCCCAACCCGGACTCCCCCCCGCATCTCCTCCTCATGACCTCCCCATCGGGTCACATCTCCGCCCTGAGCACCGTCTCCGAGGGCCCCCACCGCCGCCTCCTCTCCCTCGCGAACCAGCTCTTCTCCGCGCTCCCCGCCACGGCGGGCCTCAATGCCAAGGCGTACAGGCAGTCCGGCGGCGGCGCGAGAGCCACCCATGTAGGCGTTGACACGGCGGCGGGTAGGAGCGCTGCGGTGGTGGACGGCGCCATCCTGACGCGGTGGTCAGAGCTGGGAAGTGCTAAGAGGGCCGAGGTCAGTGGGAAGGGGGGTTACGATGGCGTCGCGGAAACGAGGGCTGAGTTGGAGAGTCTTCTTGGGTGGAGCGGTATGGCGTACTTTTAAGGTTCTCGTAGCATATTGCCGTTCAGGGGTAATGAGTGGGGTATGCTTAGACTATAGTTTTAAACACTAAAAAGGTTGAGTTGCTTTGTATTGATGTTTAAGTTAGGCGCTCCTATTAGTGACGCTTGTAAGGTCAGGTCCAATCCCACTCAGACAAACTCCAGTGATAACCCCATGTAGCCCATACACACGCAGCGTCCCTTGTGCTGCTGCTCATTTATGCCCGACCAAAGGAAATACCATACCGTATCCGAATCACCCGATCCAATCTAGCACATGTATCTCTCTAACAATACACAATGAAAAAACAAAGGAAAGCACTTCAGTGGACTTGCTCGGCTGGCATGTCCTTCTTCCTGCCGAATCGACGCTTGAGCCCATCGCTCACGCGCCTGCCTGTTGTGTTGCTGCGTTGCACGCTGTTGCCGGCGCGTGAGCTGAGCCCCGTTGATGTGGCATCGTACGCGCCGTTGCTGAGGCTGCGATGGTGGGATGCGCCGCGGGATTGCAGCTCGATATCGTCGGGCTGTTGGTCGGGGTGGAGGAGACGCTCCCGTACCTTTCTCTTGTAATCACGCTCGTACGTGAACCAGGGCTCTCCCTTACCCTTGAGATCATCTGGGTGGTAAGCCTGGGTGGGTTAGCACGGTGAGATGAAGACCGGGCAAGGCTGCTTACCGTGCCATCCCAGCGCCCGTAGGCGCCTCCTGGCGCGTCCTTTTCGCGCATGAGGTCAGCGCCCTCCTGATACGTCAAGACATTTCCCTTCAAGTCGACGCTACCATTTGGGATAGTGGAAGTGCCTTGAAGAGGTACGTGGCGCGTGAGGGAGTCTTGGATATATTCGTGAGGGGTGGCACGGATGGCCTCCATGTTGGAGTCGCGAACAGCTTCGAGCGGAGAGTACTTCGAGTGAATGTTACGGGAGGCCAAGGTAGCCTCATAAGGGCCATCATGGTGGTAGCCGCCGCCAACAGTGTCGAGGGCATCGATGATGTCCGGCTGAGAGGGGCCACGGCGGTGCTTGCCGGCGCGGTTAGCGACCTTGGTCTCCCGCTTGATCATATCGAGTGGTCGGTGGGACATGTCGCCGGGAAACCGTTTCGGCAGCGAGCTGTTGCGCTTGTGGGTGTATTTGTGGCTGACGCTCCTTTGGGGTGTGGTCGAGACGTCTACAGCAAGTTTCGGAGCTCGAGCGCTGAGCGATCGAGGACGACCTGATGGACCGTTGGAATGGTCAGACGGAGCTGTGGTACGGTACGAGGATTGGGCCCTTGTAGCGTTGCCAGCAGAAGGCACCCTGGAGACGTCTACACGGGGCGTTGAACCTCTCTGAGAGCTTCTCAGGGGTGGATTGGGTGTGTCCAGCAGCGACGCAGACTGGGACGAAGGTGAGAATGGGTTAGAGCGATGGAATGCTGATGACGCTGCTGCGGCTGAAGATGGCGACGTGGGGATGCTGGGGTTGACTGGGGTCTGCGGCAGTGGCTTCTTTGCAGTGGACTTTTTATCTTGAGCTGGCAGGTTGGAGGTGCTGGTTGGCGAGGCTGGTTCCGGAGAGTAACGAATGTCGAAGGCGTAATTCTGAGTCTATAATAACCAGAGGTTAGAAGTTATGAAGCCGAATAAAGGTACTACGGAATCGGGGACAGGGTCGCAAAGGGAGGAATGCTTTCGTCACCCCTGGGCTCTGGAGGCGGCAGTCCAGGACGAGCTTTGGGTACGAACCCGCTGTGACGCAACCGGCGCAGATCGGGCACGATCATGGCAAGCTAGGGGGGCCCTGCAGGGTTGCCAGGCAAGTAGGATAAAAAAAGCAACAAGGGTCCGCAGGGTCCCAGAGTGTGTGCGAAGGAGGGTAGATTGCTAAACTCACATATCCTTTGTCGACACCCATAGTTGCGAATGATGCTGCGGCCTGAGGTCGCCGTCTTGGTATTGATACAGTCGACCAGGGCGAATAAGGCTATGGTGCTCGGTGCGTCGGGAGGCTGGTCTAGAATTGATGATGAGAGCTACACTCGCTGGACGACGGGATGCAGTGTGCAATGGGGGTATACAGGAATAAGTACTAGGATGAGAGCGCGACAAGGGAAGAGTATCGGAGACTTTGAACCATCAGCACGAGGGGAGGGGCACCGAGATGCTTTATGCCATTTGGCTGGATGCAATAGCTTCTTGTAGGAGTTAGGCAATGGCACCTCTATGGACCACGCCCCTTCATTCCCGCCCCGGATGCGCGGTCGAGCTAATGTACTTGGAGCTTCTCTTGCCGTCACGGAAGCCCCGCGATGCGCAGGTGGGTTGCGCGTCCTGCACCTGAGCCACCCTGGCACACATCATACATGGAAGGAAGGGCACATGCGTCCCTCCCCTTCCCAATGCAGTTATACTGCTGTTGCTGTTTCCGCCGCAATCGTTACTGCGCGCATCAGGCAATTCAAGTGTAGGTAGGTACTTACAGGCAGGTGCAAGCAATACCTAGGTCCTGCCTGAAGTATAAGACAATTGCCATCAGATCCATGAAGCACTGCTCAGGCCATTATGCTTCAGACCCAATGCCCGTTGTCAAGTTGACCGCTTGTTGCGTGGCCTTTGGTCGGGTACGTCATTGGAGGAAGGTCACCCGAGTGCTCCGACACTCGTCAAGGGCGCCTACTACGAGTACGAAGGTAATACATACCAAGGTAGTAATAGCTAGGAGAGCGGCTGGGAGGCGCTAGTTGGAAGGCACATGGACGACCATCTAAGCAATTTGAATCGTGGTGTGAAACATGATGAGCCAAGGCTTGCTTTGATGTGGTTTAGGTCGGGCAGAGTGGGAGGAGAGACTCCGGCGGACACGGTCGGAGCAACGGACTCAGCTGAATGGCTTTGCCCTACAAGGGAATTAGAGATGGAAGAGGGTTAATGAGGAACAGTGATGATCCCACCGGAGCTGACAAGCCATGTGCCATCGTTGGGCTACACAGTTGCTAGTGAGTGGCTCGGCCTCGGCATGTCGCACGTTGGTGGCTCCTCTGTCCATGACGGACTATCATAAAAAAGATTGGGCGGATTAGGCCAACATACCTCTAGACCGAAAAGCGGTGACTCAACTTCGGCGAGCCGCTTCCTTAGAGTTAGTCGCGTGGTGATTTCTCCCTTGCGGTCTCTTGGCCCTTGACGAGGTCTTTAGGGTAGCTTCATCGGATGATGTACCCCGAACAAGACGGTGTGCATGTGGTTGATCTGGGCAACAAAAAGTCCATGAAGAGAGCAGGACAGAGGAGAAGATGGACTCGGTGCCAATTGATGCGATGAGGGTTTGCCTTGGTTACATAGTACGAGATGTAACTAGGAGTTGGAGCTTGCGCAGGCTCTTGAGGGAGCTTGTGGGGAGAACTGAGGGACGCGCTGGTTGGAGGAGGGCGTAGAGAAAACATGGTGGAGTTACTTGCTACTAGTGCCTACTCCGTATCGTAGGCGTAATTGAAGAAATTGATTGAGGTGGGAATTTCTGGGGCAAATCCACTGCCAGCTTTATTCTTGCTATGGTGGTGACAGTCAGTGGTCCAAGGTGGACGCCACTGGATTGAGGCCATCGTCAAGCAGAGAGTGGGCCTATCAAAACACGTCTGTGCCTGGCCCTGACGAAGAAAGAAGTGGGCTGTTTACCACCCAGGTTAGTTACAGCCGACGCCGTTCCCGCCTTTGTTGAAACTCCCAACATTGAACCTGCATCGTCGTCGGCAGTGACCAGGTTCGTGTTGATACTGCAACCACTCAACTTTTGAAGCAAAACCAGCATCTCCAACCTTCTTCTCTTACCATCCTCAGGCAGCCACGAACTCCCTCTCATCCTGCAGTTCGACTCTCAACGACTCAACGCGCTCCGTCACCCCGCCTTTTTCCTCCTGCCCCGCGCGTCTTCCAGACGATTCTCCCCAAAGAGCCTCCGGGACCAAGCACAAACATTGCCGAAACGCGCCACCAAAGCATTGTCACCGGCCGATCTCCGCATAACTAGAGCTCGACCGCCGCGAAAAGGCGCACATACCTCCCGCGCTGACCGGACTTGTCGCAACCTACCACGCCCCCAAGCCCAACATGGATATCGATGTCGGCCGTCGGAATAAGAGTCCTCGGCCGCTGTCCGACTCGGAGCGTGCTAGGCTCGACGAGTTCATCGATGCGATCCACTACTCTGCACGGTAGGTTCTCCCCTGGGGGTCCCATATGGCAGCGCTGAAGAGAGACGCCGACTCTGACCCTCCGGTACAGCTACAGCGACGACGCCCACGAATACCGCCATGTCCAGCTGCCCAAGGCGATGCTCAAGGCTATCCCGAAAGACTACCATGACACGTCCAAGGGAACACTAAAGCTTCTATGGGAGGAGGAGTGGCGGGCTCTTGGCATCACCCAGAGTCTAGGTTGGGAGCACTACGAGGTACATGAGCCAGAGCCGCACATTTTGCTGTTCAAGTGAGTCTGCCCTTGTCCGCCCAAGCTGCTATGGTGGTAGGCATGTTGTGTTGCTGACCCAGGGTACACAGGCGTCCTCTGAACTTTCAGCCGCCACACTAGCGGTGCGGATATTGAGATTTGTGATGACTCCCGAGTCTTGTACGCCCTCATGATTTTACGGTTTTACATGTTGCGAGGATGGATGGATGGATACGGAGAGAAGAGGATGGCTCCCTACTTACCGAACTATGAGGTAGTATGTAGGTAGACTTAGACGGAGAATTAACCAACGAGAATTGAATTCACGTAGTTTCACACAGGCAGCAGCCTTGGACCTCTGAAGCTTTCTTAGTGGCCATGCCGCTGCGAAGACTAAACCCAGGCTGTTGGCAATGGAAAGGCTAATGGCGGGAACTGTCCACCTGGTGCTGCGGACAATTTAATTATCGATATTGAATATCTCGTATCGATACCAGCGCCAAGATGCAACGCTGAACGCCCGGACGCACCCCACATCTCCGAGAGGTGACATGGGCAGTGTGACAAATGACGGTGGCAAGTCTCGCGCCAGAGCATTCGATGTCCAGACCTTGCAGCCCCCAGTTGAGAGAACCTGAGAGCCTGAGATCATGCCATGACCTCAGTGCTCACCCGGCGGAAGCTACATCCCTGCAGGAATGGGGCGCCCTGCTGAATTGCTACCAGGGCTTAATGTTGGTTGAAGTCAATTGTGGTGTCATTTTGTCATTGCCAGTCATCCTGAGATCTGGCGGGACCCTGACATGAGGCCACCTTTCCCAAACAGGTAGCGGATTTGCCTCGAGTGCACACCTTCCACTGCGCATCCTCCATCCTTCGGCTGCAACCTACGACAACCCGCCAACGTGGCATCTTTTGTTTCAAAACTCACCCGGTTCATCGCCTCCGGGGTTTTTTTTGATCCCTTTAAATCCTCGCTGCCGCCTCATGGTCACGCTCGCACGCTGACTTTGGCGCCTTGTATCACCACCAACTGTATTTGTCAACGGCTTGCATTGCCCGTTAAGCCACAATGAAGCCTTCGGCCAGCAGGCTCTTCTACCTCTCCGTCTTTACGCTATGGGCTTCTCCTGGAGCATGCTCCGACAATGATTGCCCTGTAGGCCACCCGGCCTGCCTCTTAATGGCTTTTACTGACCTCTTCCAGATCTCCCCCAGGGCCATTGTCGACGATGCCTGCGTATCCTATGCCACACTCGATAATCTCAATACCCAAGTCAAGCCCGCCCTCGACGACCTGACCCGCACCACCGACTTCTTCTCCCACTACCGTCTGAATCTATTCAACAAGCGCTGTCCATTTTGGGACGATGAAGGGGGCATGTGCGGCAACATTGCCTGCGCGGTCGAGACCCTAGACAACGAGGAGGACATCCCTGAGGCCTGGCGCGCCCACGAGCTGGGCAAGCTCGAGGGCCCACTGGCCAAGCACCCAGGGCGGTCCGCGCAGAAGAAGCTGCTAGGGAAGCCTTTGCGGGGAGAACTGGGTGAAGACGTTGGGGAGAGCTGCGTCTACGAGTACGATGACGAATGCGACGAGCGCGACTACTGTGTCCCCGAGGACGAGAGCGCTAGCGCCAAGGGTGACTATGTTAGCCTACTTCAAAATCCCGAGCGTTACACCGGCTATAGTGGCGAGGGCGCCAAACAGGTCTGGGACGCAATCTACCGTGAGAACTGCTTCCAACGCAGCTCCTTCCCGTCCTCGGCCGACGTGGGTACATCTTCTCCGTTGGGACTCGCAGAACACGACTTTAGACAGGTTCTTGGTGCGGCTTCGCAGCATCAGCGTCTTGCGCACCCCAACGACCCTACCGCTGGCATCGACCCTGACGACGAGTGTCTTGAGAAGCGCGTCTTCTACCGTGTTGTCTCGGGCATGCACGCGAGCATCTCCGTCCACCTGTGCTGGGACTTTTTGAACCAGACGACGGGCAAGTGGCAGCCAAACCTTGCATGCTACGAGTCGCGTCTCCATGCGCACCCTGATCGCATCAGCAACCTCTACTTCAACTATGCCCTCCTCACCCGGGCTGTCGCCAAACTCGGCCCCTACCTCAAGTCCACCCAGGACTACACCTTCTGCACTGACGATCCATCAGAGGACGCTGCGACCCGCTCCAAGGTCCTCGAAGTCACCGAGCGCGCCGCCTCGGTGCCCCAGATCTTTGACGAGGGTATGATGTTCGTTAATGGCGAGGGCCCGTCGCTCAAGGAGGACTTCCGCAATCGCTTCCGCAATGTTAGCCGACTGATGGACTGCGTCGGCTGCGACAAGTGCCGCCTCTGGGGTAAACTCCAGACCGCCGGATACGGCACTGCCCTCAAGGTGCTGTTTGAGTTTGATAACGACCCCTCCAACATCCCTTCCCTGAAGAGGACGGAACTCGTGGCCCTCTTCAACACGTACGCTCGGCTGGGCTCGTCAATCAGCGCGGTGGGCAAGTTCCGCCAGATGTTGGAGGGTAAAGACGAGAAACCGGTCGCAGACCCCCACATCATGATTGAGAGCCACCAGGAAAGCGAACCGGAAAGTCAACTAGAAGAGGAGGAAGACGAAGCTCTCCAGCAGTTTATTAAAATCCGCAAGAACCGTCCTAGAGCGGATGCACCGATAGGTGAGGTGTTTGCGTACGAGATGGATAAGCTGAAAATGGCTCTTCGCGTGGTTATCAGCAGCTGGCTGCGCTTCCCGCGGGCAATGTGAGTTGGCTTTTTTTTTCTTGCCCGTATTGCGATTCTTGACTAACAGCCGCAGGTGGGATATAATCACATGTGAATTGAAGCGCCTTTATCAATTCTGGATCGGTCTACCTGTCCAACCTCGGACCTGGAGTATTCACCTCCCCGATCTCGACCGGGACGAACTGTAATAGATGGTATATAGGCCAGTGGCCAGTACATCTTGCATTTGTGGCGTTGGTGGATTATTGCATGAATAGCGCATGTCATAGAATCTTGAATTACCCTGTTTTTGAACCCAGCTTTTGCTTTGGTCACGTATTGATGGTTTCAATCCATGACCGAATCACTGCTTCTCCCCTCTCTAATCATGAGCATCTATCTACCTGGCCCCTATGTAAAATAAAACCACCGTTGCCTGGACCCTATGTGATCTCTATCAAGACACTAAACCTCCCGATACAAAGAACTAATAGTATCGACTCTGGGAGGAACAGGATCTGCGTGATGTTCCCCGAGTTGAAATTGTGCTTGAACCTCTCGACACGGCGTGCTCTGAGGTTGTCCCTTTGTTGCCCCACCTGTATGATGGTGAGCCTGCCACCACCATACTCTCCGTAATAAAGGCGGTTTCCTTGTTCGCTCCACACACGATATTCGATGCTCATCTGAGTAGCCGTCTGTCCAGTTGAAATCTTTTCGGATGTCTTATAGTCGAAGAGCTCCACGGCGCCGTCCTCATCTCCGAAGCATACCATGTGGTTCCGTGGCGCAGGCGGCATGATCAGTATTGGGGGTCAGTTGTCATTGAAGGTCGCGGAGGCCACTTGAGATTGCTGGACGCTTTTTTCCAGAGCTGGGGGTGCATCGACTGCAGACAGGCGCATGTGGGAACTGGGCTCTCACATCGTGCAGTGGCTGCCGCGAATGTCGTAGAATCCCCCCCCGCCCCCCGTCGTGATTGAAGCAGAAGGCCGGGAGGGATTCCTCCGAGTTGAGCTGTAGATGAGCGTGGAGAGTTTTGGTATTCAAAGAGTCGTGCCGCGGGCTCCACAGATGGCATAGACGAGGCCGTCAGGGCTGCTGATGATATCGGAGGGCATCTGCCCGCGTGAGTGGTTATTCCGTCCTACATGCCTCGCTTGACCCAGAAGTTCCATGCGCATGGAACAACATCAATCCACGGCTCCTGGACGATAGAGATCGATTCTCTTGAGGGATACAGCCCTATCTATAAGCCCAGATGGGTCCAAGATTGCCGCTACCTACAAGAGACCCCCCCCTACCATCTGGTCGATTAATATAGTCACTCCCCTAATGAGTCCGATGCAGCCGTAGAGACCTGGAGTAGCCTCTAAACCACTTCCATTTGTTGGGAAGGGGTATATTTTGCCTGATCTCGCTGTTCTTCCATGTTTAGGCTTTCTATCGCCGTCCGAATTCGGCCGCCTTATGTGAGAATAGTGTTCTTGTTACGCTATTATGAAAAGCGCAGTGTCGATGATCTGCTTTTCTTTCTCGAGTGAATTGTGCACTGCTCATTGGTCAGTCAATGCCTAGACGGGACGTATTTAGGTGCTGCTTACGAGGCGCCTCTATGACTGGAGGGGTTCCAACGGCGGTTCCGTGTCCCTAGTTGAGGCAATGGTCGCAGATATGAAATCAAGGGAGAAAGCTAGATTAAGACTAATTATGATCTTGTTTTGTTGCGTCTCTGAGTTAGCTCTGGACCTAGCCAGGTTCCCAGGCGGCACCACGAGGAGGTTCAGAGTCCGACTTCGCCGCCCGCCCGGCACCTCTGGGAATTGTCTCACCAGGGCTTACCATCATCGACTTGGTCTGGCAGGTCGGCTCCTTTACTATTCCTCTCGGAGTATTCTCTTCCAAGGCGGGCATCCGTGACCTCTGCATCATGCTGGAGGCACCGATTGATCCCACTGGCCTTGTTGGTATGGCCATGCGTAAGGGACAGGGGGAGCCTTTCCATTCTGGATTATCAGGTCCTGAACTGTCTTTTCGCCGTGAGTAGTAAAGTTGGCCTTCCCGCTGAGTTCCCACGCCTTCACGTATATGTACAGCTAAGCATCAACGAGCTGCTCTGCAAACTTGAGTTCCTCCTGGGAAATCGTCCCATTTTAACTCATTGCATTCCACTCCTGTTTCGTGTCATCGCATTCCTGCTAGACCTTGTGCCAGTCCACAGTACCCGTTATCGAATCAAAGTGAAGTGCCGGTTTTGGTAGTGTGCAGTGCGCGAACTGGTTCCGCTCATTATAACACTCCATTGTCTTTATAAAGAGCTTGTGAGTGATCTTCTGGGGCCCGGACTGCTGGTTGACTCCGTCGCTCCCGTCCAAGACCCGGTTTAGTTTGATCAAGAATGGCGTATCTGGCGTCGCTTGATGATCGCAGCCGCTCTCCCGCCACGCCTGGACTTGGGCGATCTCAATTTGTACTCGAGGCCAGAACACCTGAACTTGGCCTGCAAAAGCCCTCCATTTCGCGCTCTTTTTTGCATGCTGATTGGCCTGAAGCTCTGGGGCTCCTTGGGCCTTTCGGTATTTAACAAACTCTGCCATTTCCTGCCGGCGGACGGGTGCACCATCCTCGTGGCCCCTGACGTGGCCCAAGAGAACTGCACACCAGTCTCCGACTTTCAGTAGCCAGTCATGACAGTCCTTCTTTTTTGAGATCTCCTCTAGCTCCTGGATCCTCTCCGACTTTTCGGTCGACCTCTTTAAGTTTTTGAATGACATCTTCAAATCTCCTAGGTGCTCGCGGGGCCCTTTAGAAAGAAAGGAGCTGTATAGCGCTTTTGCATCCTTTCTTGCTCTGGGAGAAAGCCCTTCTAGCCTTGTAAGGGCTTTGACCTTCTTGCCGAACGCCTTGCGCCTCTGTATGCGCTTTCTCTGGAATCTGGCGGAAACCATTTCGATGAGCGGCGATCGTCCGATAATCTAGTGTAGTGTAGATTTATTAATAGTGCCTAGACCTTTGAATTATTCAGAGGATGCTTTGAGATACTTCCTTGGTGAAGTTTGCTGTATTGTTCTGACGGAATTTATTGCTCGTTCACGTTGAAGGATCGAGAAACGGAGAGGGGTGTGCGGACTTTGAAGAGGCCCATAGTCCTCGAGTGCTACTAGCTATAGTGCTCTTTCTTTGATTACCCTCTACTATGCTCTACTATACTCTACTACGCCCTACTGCCCTCTGCTACCCTATATCCCTGAATATCCTAATTCCTGCACTAGAATGTTCAAATTGTCAAGCAAAGCTGCGAAGCAGCTTTGCGCGAAGGTATTAACCGGAGGGCAAAACGTAGCTTCTAGATTTGCTCCTTTGATAAATACGCTAGTCCTCTTTTTACCCCACATCCTTCCTCGTAGTAACACGAGATGCACCAATAGGCAGATACCCAGCCAGCCAGCTAGGCAGGCAGGTAGCCCAGTAGGTACCTACCTATCTACCTACCTACCCACCTAGTAGGAAAGGCAGGAAGCCCGCCATACGCGGCTCCCGGCAAAGCCCCCAGATGGCCCTCAGAGAGGAACCCCCCCCCCCCCCCCCCAACGAGAGGGAAAAGCTTGATCAACTATTCGCGCTCCTCCCTCCCCTTGGTGTCCCTTTTCAAAATGCTGACTTGGATTTAGCTGTCGTTAGACTCCGTTTACACATGATGAACTGTCCCGGCAGACTAAATGTGTACGCTCCAACCTCCTGCCGCCAGATGTTCGACAGAAGGACAACATCTTGACAGCGCGGTGTGTCTGGTTCTTCCGGGGAATAGGCGATTATGGGGCTTGGTGGACGGGACTCATCTTGTCCTCTGGCGTGTCCTATGTGATGCCGTCCTGTGCTATTCTGCGGCTCGCATATTGGCTGGGGATGGAGCCCGATGGTTGTGTACTAGCTGTAAGCCCATTCTGTTGGGTCATTGACATCAGTTTCCAGAAAAGAAAACTGGGCGTAAAAGGTACTAACTCACCTTATTGCCGTGTTTGTCAGGTGGAGGGGGTAACTATGGTAGGAAAATCATCTTTCTCAGCTTTGTGTTCACAACTTCACTCTTTTCTATCGCTGATGGAAACACCCTCCCAGTGAAGAATTTTTAATCCGTTCCTCTCGTTCTCCAAAGTGAGTGCTGAACTTTATTTCTGCGCAAACTATTTCCTGCGCCCCCGGCACACCAACATTAATGGATGATCTCATCTTCCTTTCTCTACCTACCTTAGCACATAAACTGTCGTTCCGGCGACTCTAGCAACCGAGACGCTGAATATGGACTAGCAGGTCGACTTGTAGACGATTCCCACCTCTGACAGCGAAGACGAGAGCGGAGAGACCAAGACGGATGGAAAGCCCGTCATAGTTTTCCTCCAAGCATGTTACACTTCTTCTATGTTGGAGTGGCTGCTTTCTAGAAGGGGAACTAGCTCCAAGAGAGTTGTGTCAGATATTTGAAATGCCCTTGGCCGAAGCATGTTTGAAATTCTATCGGGATGAGTTGGCAAGTTCACTTCTTTATGAACTGAGAAAGAACCTATCGGGACATCCGATGACAGCTCTCAAAACGGTTTCTATCCAGATCCTGTTGAAACCTATCATGAGAACGATAAACCCCAAGAATGGTATGAACAACCACAATGCCACGGTCTTGTTTGTGGGTAATCTGACACATTGATAGATGCCCCGTTTATAGGCAAATCACCGTCGCTCAATGGTGCTGCCCACACACCCCTCGTCGACGACACTTTAGCAACATATATTGGAGTCAGTGCAGTTTTTCGAGAGACTCTGTCATGTCTTCAAATTTTACTTTTGCGGTTCGGATTTGACGATAGAAAAAATTCTCAAAGATTCAAATGTGAGCACTTCTAATAAGGTCAAGAAAAGAGTCAGACCCGAGATACACGACACGTAGATGTGCGTGCTGCGACGAGTGGTACGATAGGTCAGATGTCTGAAGAACCAGATGGATGACATGATAAGAGACAGCTTGAACAGGGGTACCAGTATCGGTACGTATCTCCACTGGAGAAGGACGCACACAAAGCTGAAGATCTCGAGACGGGTCTTGTTCTATCTGCTAGGTTCAGGCTAAGCCACCCAAGGCCATTTAAAACTACCTTAGTAGTCATATGTATCAATCGTTCCCAGAACGCCGTCTTGTACATTCAACTTTCCCGATCAGGATTCAGCAGGGTTCTCCCTGCCACAACAGCCCCAGTTGACTCCTCCCCCAGCAAATCCGGGCCAGCAAGTGGACGCCCCGTCCACAACTTGATAACTCCAAATGACGCATATTTCTGACCACAGCAAACAACACGCAGGCAAAGGAAAGACAAAGGAAAAGAAAGAAAAATAGCCCTTCCCTAGTAAAATAATGCGCCTACCCTCGGCGAGCAGCTCAGATATCCACCTCTGTCTCGGCACCATCCCCCACCTATCCCCCAACCACATCACCAGGGTGAACGATTCTAGGAATCCTATTAGTCCGCTCCGCATAGTGGCCATATTGTCCTTAGGGGGCCACATCAGCCAGATGAGCGCGAGAAGGCGGGGTCGCGGTAGGTGTATCCGGTAGAGGGCTTCTCGCGGGCCGGGCAGGTGCTCGCCCAGCAATGCGTCCCTCAGCACGAGGCCTCATTCTCCTTCTAGCTACCCCAAGGATAACATCCTCCAGTCTATTGAGACTCTGATTCTGGGATAGCAACTCGTCCTCGGGTTTCCTGGCTCTCTGTTCCCCCGAGTTCGCTCGAGCCTGAAAGTTTCTCACAAGGTCCCTCAGCTCATCATATTCCTGAATCAGGCCGGTGACGCGCCCCTGGAGTTAGTGATGCTGCTTGGCCAGTCGTTGGTAGCTCTCATGAGACGAGTGAATCGACTCCTTCCACGCCTGAGTAGTAGCCCTGATCTCGGCCACATCTTGGCCTAGCCTGCTCACATACTCGACGAGCCTCCTCCAGGCGTCCGATATCTGAGCCCCAGCCCGGGGTACACCCACCACAGCTTGTCCTCCCCGAATGCCGGTCGGGTTCTGTCTCTGTTTGGGATCGGTCTGATTCGACTTGGGCTCGCCAGGTTTCTTCAGTTGCTCTCGCAGACGTAGGATTTTCCCGGTCTGGCTTGAGGCCATGGGAAGACAGGTATCCTCCTCCTCGTCATCTTCCACCAGCTGAACAGGGGGGGGGGGGGGGCGAGTCACCATCTGAAGTCTCCGCTGGGGATCATCAGCAGGAAGTGCTCGACCTGGGCTGTCTTTCGAACATCAATAGGCTTCCGCCGGGATCCCCCTCGTGACTGAGTTTTATCGTCGGCACCCTTTCTCTTTCGGGAGGATGCCGGCCTCTCCATACCCAAGGCGAGAAAGTTGCTCTTGGGCGGCATAGTTGTCAGTGGCACGCCCAGCCGAACCAGGTCCTCACATCAGATGCCAGGTTGCTGGAGCAGACCTTGTAATCCTCGTACAGCAGAATCAGAACATAGACCAGCACCCAGCTGAAACCTCCCGGCGACAAGTGACCCAGTCGTCAGATAGCCTGTCATTAACATCAGCAGCCTGGTTGACTCTCTCCTGGTATCCAGCCGAAGCGGCGCCTCCAATCCAAGCCAACCCACTAGCAGTAGTCGCTTCGGAGCTCTCACAGGGAACAGTCTAGGGTCCAGGTTAACATTCCTTGCCTTCACGATCCCCGACGGAGCAGAAGCCTGAGGGCTAGGTCGTAAGGCGAGCGTGGGTATAGGCTGAGCGATAGTCGTATCTTGGGGCCGTTTGAGAGCGGCTACTGAGTGGATGGCAGAGGCTGGCCGCCTCTGTCTTCTAGCTCGGGGGGGTGTTGCGGGTGGTGTAGAGCTAGTGGGGAATGATAGGCCTTTAATGATGATGTAGTGGTTGAGGGAATGTAGGAAAAAAAAGGGCTAAGGTGATATTAAGTTGGGAATTCTTCAGTGGGAAAAAAGATACCGCGTAGCCTCTCAAAGAGCAGTTTCGAGAAAACATAAAGGCAAGTCGAAATAACTAGAGTCGTCTCCTAACTCACCTTAACGTCTTCTGGGCAGGTAGGCTATGGGCTGGGGACATCACAGATCCAGGCGCGTCTTTATATTCTCAAGGGCATCTTCCGTGATGGCCAGGTTGCGGCGCCAGTTTATCTGAATAATAATGTCGTTGATAATGATGAGTCGGATGCCGGCCTTGCATAGGTGGTGTATATCCTGATAAAAGAGTTAGACAGTAATGACCTTGTTCCAAGAAACGACATTAGAGGAAGCCGAACATCTTTAGACAGCCCTGACATGTTACCTACCTACCTACCTACTTACTTACCGGGTGACACGGTCGAACTAGAACAAAACAGATACCTGAGTACCTACCTACGTAGGTGAGTAGGTACTAAAAGAAGGTAGGTCCCTGGCGGGCCGGGAAAAAGTGAGAGCCAGGTAAGGGAAGGAAAGAGGGAAGGAAGTGGAAAGTAATAAAATATCCCACCCCGCCTCATTTTCTTCTTCTTTTTTTTCCCCCTTGCGCACCGGTTTAAATTTCGTGAATACCCTCATTGTTTCCCCTTTCGTGCAGTTGTAGGACCAGAGAAATACTAAAGCTTAGCATCTTTAGATATCCACAACCACAGCGCGTAAGTTGAACCTATTTCTGACCCCCTTCTGCCCTTCATCTAGCACTCTCACTTAAGGCCAGCCATCAGAATACTGACCCGTGTTCGCTACAGACCATCAATTACATCCGTAAGACCCTTCAAGTGCTTCTCTTCAGCTACCCACCGCTGATGACTCTTTCATGTTGGCTGCTAGACCATCACTTTCGAACCGTAAGTCTCCTTCAAAAGCTCGCATTCAACTTCCTACTACTACTGAGTACTGACCCGTCCGGATTGGACAGTAGATCTTCAATCATCCACCGTAAGACCCTTCAAGAGTTGTTCTTCAGATGTGCAGCCGTTTTTCTCGAGAGCGCTGAAACTAATCTGAGTCTTTCCTTGAACAAAAAGACCATGAGAGGCGTAAGTCCGAAATGATTTTGGGTGACATGGCGGATCAGGGATACTTATTTAAATATAGGAATTCAACAAATGCGGCGAGCCTGGCCACAAGGCTTCGGCTTGTCGGAATCCCCGGGCCCAGGGCCCAGTAAGTCTCCCCTTACATTACCTCGATATTGGAACTGTCACCCAGTCCAGTGATTCTCATATCAAGGAGTATCATGCTGACATTTTGCTGTCTACAGGCCAAGAAACAAGTTCGTCCACACGCTTGTCCTTCATCGCGCTCATTGCAGCAAACGACTAACGATCATCACCCACTGAGCAGTCTCGCCGGGAGAAACGCGTACGCTTCGACCTTTCCCCCCGCTCGATTTTGGGAGAAGGATAACATCTTGACAGCGTGCCGTGTCTGGCTCCGCTGGGGCACCGGCACCCCCTGCCGCCGCCGCCATCCAGGTGTTGTTAGTAGCAGGTGAGGGACTTATCAGGGCTACTATGATTAGGAGCGTTGCCGCTGATTACGAGGCTATCCTCATCGCTTCCTTAATATTATACGTGCTTCCTCCGACCCTTGGGTAGATATGCCTCTGACTACGAGACTCTGACTATGAGATAAGTCTGCTGGCCTCCATTGATCGCAAGGTGGTGTTAGTGCAGATACTTCGAGTACAGAATCTTAGCCTAGAAATTTTGATGTGATGAGGTGGCCGGCTAACCAGAGGCAGTGGGCGCATAACAAACCCCAAAATATAAGAGTTTCGAATAGCGGAGTATTAAGAAATATATACTATAATAACTAAGGAGTAGTATTTTTTTCCGATTATGTAGCTACTTTAGCTTGTCGTCGCAAAAGGCTAAATTGATATATTAAGACCTTTAGGAAGGGCGTAGTGTTTTCTGTTTTTTTCTTAAGTAGGATAGATAAAGCTCTGCCGATAGTCTGAGCAGGTATAGCTGGCTTATCAACGCGTAGAGAGAGTATGAGGGTACGTCTAAAGTATAGCAAGCGGAACGTATAGCTAGCCGGACTAAATATATCGATGTTTTTAGTCTAGGACATTAGTCAAGTCTATATAGCAGGAAGAACTTGATAACTAGTTTTTGATGTTCCCAAGCTCAAGGCTCGCAGTCGTAGCGCGACACTGATCGATCACAATTTGCCCAGCCATACGACACTCAAGGAGATGAGCAGCCACACGATATCGCGAGAGTGTGTGAAGGTGCACTCGAAGTACCGACTGGGGTTATGAGTCAATCGCAATTAATGAATATTTCGCTACTTCAATTTTCCCTGCATCCCGGCGGTATTAAAAGTACCTGCAATGCTAAAAGATATAAGCCACGCTATTGCATCTGCCGCAGTTTCACTGGCTGGAGATACTAAGACCTGAGTACCCAACTAATAGACAGGTGGTATGTGGGGAAAGGTACATTGAGTACGGTACACCTTCACACACTCGATAAGCACATGTCCCTCACAGAGGCACCCTGCATGTCGGACTCTACTTACCTACTTACTTAGGTATCTACTTTCTCCTTTATCTGATCCTCTTCTTCTCTCTTCTCTTGACCCTTCTTTTCCCTTAACGCTTTCCGCATCTTCTTCTGTTTGCTTTGGTTTAGGCAGCTCGTTGACATCGAGCTGGATCGCTAACCTGTGTGTTTTCCCTGCCCTTCTATGCATGCCCTTCTAAGGCTGATCAGTTGAGTATATTTCTACGAGCTACAAACAAACTACGCATGGCGAAGAGTCTAAGAATAATGTCGCTTTTTGTGAGAGACGATTGTGGAAATAAACCATAATCCAACATACAATCAAAAAATGATGCCGTAATCCTATAGAACCATCCTTCCTAGGCCTTAAAGGTATCCTATTTCTTCTCATGCTCTGCGATCACGGCCATCGCAACTCCGGTACCATTCCCTATGGATAGACAAGTGCTAGGTCAAAATGGAGCCGAAAGTCGATTTCAGTAATTTCAAAGGCCCTGCCTCCGACCACTTTCCATCCTTCGCTAAGGCCAAGCGCCGCGCGTGACCGCCGAGAAAATCCAGAAGATCTACAACTCTGTATAGCAGCGCATCATCCAGCCCGAGAGGGTCCTTAGCAAGACCGTGGAGAAGACAGAGACGACACCGTCACGATCTAAGCTTAGTCTGGGACTCTCAAACGCCTTTAAGCAGTGCCGGATATTCATGGGATAACACAAAGTACGTTTGTGTCATGGTGGGATAGCCCTGATCTGATACAAAGTACCTTGGTCTTAAAGTACTACTGATATCCCGGGTGTAGAGCTTGGGCTAGCACTCCATCCATATCCCTGTCATTCGGAAGATAGGAAGACTACTCATGCCCATCAGCGCCGTAAAGCTTACCCGGATTGTATATGTCAGCATCGTTTTCCATCCAAGCTCTGTATCATCCATATTGACACCCGCTTAAAGCTCTAGCGGAGACACAGTCACATACAGGATCTCTCCCCCTCATGAGCCTACCTATCGGTGTGGTACTTATACACGGCGAAACCCATCCCCCCATTATTGACACCCTCACTAATTCTCTCTGTTTCTTGGAGCCACTCCTCAGAAAGCCCTCACAAAGCTGAATCCACGACAATCTTTGCCAATCGACTCCCATCAAAAGGCCCGACTTACATGCACCATGTTTCCGCCGCCACCTGCTTCTGATATCGGTAAGAATACACTGCAACGCCCCCTTACAACGTCAATTCAAGTCCTGGAGCCAACCGCTAACACGGTGTATCCAGACTGGAAAAACGTCGACCTCTCTCTTAAAATCCCAGTCAAGGGCCACGTCGAGGCTCGCCACAATGCCTCGACTGGCACTTGGAGTGCGCCTATCCTCGAGACGAACCCGAACATCTCCGTAAGCGGCATATCCCCCGCCTTAAACTATGGGCAGCAATGCTTCGAGGGCCTGAAGGCCTACCGACAGGCATCAGGTGACATTGTCATCTTCCGCCCCGAGGTCCACGCTGCACGCATAGCCAAGTCCGCCGTGTCCGTGTGCCTCCCACCGCCTCCCAAGGACCTGTTCGTCGAGTGCGTCCGCGCAGCAGTGGCCGCGAACGCCGAGCTGGTCCCGCCCTCATCGTCCAACGGCGCGTTGTACATCCGCCCCGTGCTGTTCGGGTCTTCAGCGCAACTGGCGTTGGCTCCGCCAGAGGAGTCTATCCTGGCAGTCTACGTCTACCCTCTTCTACCCTACCACGGCTCGGCCGCCACTGACGCGCTGGTCTTGGAGGATTTTGACCGCACGGCACCTTTCGGAACCGGGCCGTTCAAGGTCGGCGGGAACTACGCGCCTGTGTGGAAACACGCTGCGGCCGCCAAGGAGAAGGGCTACGGGATCACGCTGCACGTGGACAGTGCCACCCGGACCAAGATTGACGAGTTCTCCACGAGCGGCTTCTTGGGCTTCAAGTCTGATGGAAGCTCCGAGAAGACTCTTATCGTCCCTCTTGCGGAGAATGCAGTGCAGAGCGTCACGAGCGCATCGTTGACCAGGATAGCGGAGCTGCAGGGCTGGACTATCCAGCGTGACGAGGTGAGTCACTCGCTACGCGCGACCGCGCAGAAAAAAAAAGAAGTCTTTACGAGTATACTGAAATATCCTTCTTAAGGTCCCATTGGATACGCTTCCTTCCATCCAAGAGGTGGTGGCGGTCGGTACGGTGGCAGTTGTTGTTCCCATTCGAAGCATCTCTCGCTTGTCCACGAGCGAGAAGTTCACGTTCCCCGGCACTTCGGACCCAGAGAAGATCGAAAGCCAGCTGCTGGGACTGGCTCGTACACTATCAGAAATAGTACGAGGTGACCGGGAGGACATTGAAGGATGGTGCTGGAAGGTCACGGAGCATGGCGGGGTCAGCACTCCTCCCAGCCGTCTGTAGTGCTGGAGGATCGATAAGATATACACAGAGACATGCGCATGGAGACGATATAATTTTGCCTCTCAAGCCTAACCAGCGCCAATAGTGTTCTTTTTGCTACCATAGAGCCTCATGGACCACGCCATTTCCTCTCTACACATGCACGTACTCACGCAAACGGCCAAGGGCCCTTTCCAAGGCCACTGGCTGGGTCATCTCCCGTGTGTAATATGGAGCGGATATTTTGAGAAATAAGACTAATGATGGATAAGACCATGCCTAGGCCCTAGTTAGGCCCTAAATCCGCACTGCATTAATCCTTGATCGTCACATGCAACTATTTCCACGTTCGCTGACTCTGGCCCCGGCATGTTGTATAATCCCTAGTTTTGTCATCGTCTGGTTTGTTGTTGCAAGTAGTCTGTCTGCAATGCCGGTGCTAAGGATAGCTACGGCGACACGCTATTTATCTCTTCCTAGTTACTCTAACCATTGTCTTCGGACTGTTCCCACGGTTCCTCGGCTGCAATCAAAATCTCGGGCGGAATCGCAGCATCGGTCCATCTTTCTGCCCCGTCACATGGTCCCTCAGAACATACGGGATCGTTTGCGAGTCCAACATCTCGATATTCGCCTTCGTTGCCCCCTCTGCCCTCTTGAAGTCGAACTCGAACAGCAGGCGAGCGAACGTCAGCATAATCTGCGCAATAGCTAGTGGCTTCCCAACGCAGCTTCTAGGACCGATGTTGAAGGGGAAATACGGACGCCGGCCGTCCACCTCGTCAGTCCACCGCTCGGGCATGAACCGGTGGGGGTGTTCCCAGTTCGCGGGACTGCGCTGCATTGCGTAGATCCCCGAGCCGACCTCGCATCCGGACGGCACGAACTGCCCATCGATTATCATGCCTTTGTCGTTGTCGATGACACGCCACGGCGGACCTCCTCCCGGCGGGGACAAGCGTAACGCTTCATCCATGCAGGCCCGTAGAAATACGCACGAGTTGAGCTTCTTCCCCAGTTGGATTTCCTCGACCGAGTCAAACGTTGCGCGGACCTCTTCCACTGCTTGATGGTAGGCCTTGTCCGTGCATGAAAGGTAGTGGGCCATCGCAGCCATCGTCGTCGATGAGGTATCGACACCTACCATCGAACAAAAGTCAGCCAGCCTGCAGTAGATCTCGGAAAGGCGCTCAAATTACCAGCCACGACGAATGTTGCCGTCTCCGTGCTTAGCTCCTTGAGCGTCAGATGCTGCTTCGTGTCCGGGTCTTTGCACTGTTGCAGGAACGAGAAAATGTCGTTGTTGTCCGCCTTCTCCTCCCCTAGCCGGAGTTTCATCAGTGATCGGAGAAAGACCACAAATCTCTTAGCTGCCTTGTCCGACTCTGGTAGTAGCTTTCGATCCAGGCCCCAGAAGGTCAGATTGGGCATTTGCCACAGCGCGGCGAGCCGCACATTTGACTTCTCGATTGCGTCCATCACGAAGCGGTACTCGTCGTCTTCTATCGTGCGGTAGTCAATGTCGAATGTGAGGGTAGTCATCGTGTCGAATGCCAAATGTGTGACTGTCGCCGAAAGTCAGAGAAAACAACATGAAATCTTGCTGGTAGGGGGCGGCGTGCGTCACCTACATCGATGGGCCATATTCGAAGGCTCTGACCATTGTCCTGCCTGCAGGTCGACACCACCACGTACAACCTGTAGAAACCTATCAATCCGAGTCTGAATGACGGGCTGGAACTTTCGCAGGCTGCTCTCGGAGAACGCCTGACTGAGAACCCGTCTGCGACGAGAGTGTTGGAGCTTGTCTTGCATTGTCAGGGTGTTGGGCGCCCTGGCCGACAGAACCTTGTAGGAGTGGCCTTTGGTCACAGGTGCGCCGTGGCCATAGACAGCTGTTGGAGGTTTCAGCATCTATCCAGCTTTCACTGGAAACGACTGGACTCATTCACATGTCATACCTTGAAGACTGTCCGCGGTGTTGATCAACACACGGTTCGGTGCATAGCGCACCCATACCCCTACCACGTCAAAGACTTAGCCACTCATTCCCTACTCATTCAGAGAAACGGCACGACGAACCATATTTCTCGTGACATCTCAATATGTCGGTGTGTATATCACCTTTCCAGGCATGGTAGGCACTATACAGGTTGGTGAACTTTGCCAGGACGGGACCTGGGTATTTGGCCAGAGGGTGGAAGAAGGCATGATGAATCAATGTGTAGATAATCTTTTAATTGATTGTAAGTATACGGCCCAAGGATATCTAGGGATAGAAATTGTTCATAAGATCTCTTACAAAAGATACAAGGCTTCCAAATAACGTCACACCGAGAAGCTTTGCCCATTCAAGTAGCCTATGCACACTCAAAGTGGTTTCAAATGAATACTGCAACATTGTGGGCATGAAGAAAACGAGAAGTGTGCATCGGAGTCCAGGAAACGACAGGTGAGCAATGTGTGTATTTAAAGACGCAGGCGTATGACGATTGGCCTGGTTGAGGGACATGCCATCTCAATGAGTATCAACTATTACTGCTGATCACTTGGGTATCCAGTTGGCCTATAGCATTGTAGGATTGGAGTTAGTTATATTAATAGCACGTTAGGGTCGATAACCCTTGCCCTTTTCCTATACGTTTTCTTTATTAGATAAATCCCCTAGTAGATCCCCCGCGAAAGATCAGTAGTAGTAGTTAATACTTATTGAGATGGGATGGAATGGGCTGTATCCCCTTGGCTGTATGAATCTCAACAAGTGTTAACTACTACTGATGATAACTTGGGTCCCCTTAACCTATAGCACTGTAGATTGGGCGTACAGTCTAACCTCTGAATCAGGAGCTGCTTTTCCTACACTTTTCCTTATTGGATAAACCCCTAGTTGATCACCTGCGAAAGATCAGCAGGAGTCGTTGATACTCATTGAGATCATGATCCCCATCGTACATAGGAAATGGATGTTGGGTCATTTTGCGACGTGAGTCAGTGAATGATTCAAATGACAACCTCACTTGGCTTTAGGTATATGCTGGTTTGGGCCTGGGCCTGGGCCGTGCTTATCGTTCACATAAGCCGTATGGTGGTCGTCCTGGAATGGCAAACCGCTTATGGAGCTCTATATAAATGCAAGCAAGGGCTATGCATAGGTAGGGATGGCTTCCTCCACAGTCATCCCTCGGCTTGTTCTTGACGTGCCGACACGTTTACCATCACTCCGCCTCTTCTTCTTGTCTTTTCGCCGAACACCCCGAGGCAATTTAATCGTGTTTGTTTACGACCATGAAGACTTGGCAACTTTGCTATGCTGTGTCATTGACCACAGCCAGACATCCCCCCAACCAATACTAATACTGGCGATGCCGTTCCTCATCTACCGTTGCAGCTGCAAGCAGCTTTCGTTACGCGAGCTACTACAAAGCTACTCGATGTCCGGGTCAAGTGGTATGATCCTACTTTGTCAGAATGCTACCGTTCCTCGGCTATCGATGCAGCTACGAGCCGCTTTCGTTGCGCGAGCTACTGCAAAGGTATTCAATGTCCGCAATCAAGTGGTATGATCCTACTTTGTCAGAATGCTTCCGAGTGAACAGGGTTAGGCGCGCTTGTAATGCAGGTACTATGCAGGGTATTTACAGAGACAAGTACATGTAAGCTCGGACCATGTATCATGGCGACATGGTCAGTGCTTGGCCGCAGCTGATCTAATTCCATGTGGGGCGCAACCAACCTTGTACTTGTACATACTTGTACTTGTACATACCTGTACTTGTGCTTGCACTTACGACTCTCTGCCCATGAGGAGACAAAGCGCAGTCCATACGAGTTGTGGATGCGAGGTCTTCTGGCTGCAAACTGTTCAGTGATTGAGATGATGATTTGAAACAATATATCCGTAAAGTGCCAAAAATGTATTTGTTCGACCATGGAGGGCTTTGGCAGCGACGGACAGGGGGTGTCCAGACTCCACAGTGCATGTTTTGCGGAGTAACTTAGATCTGACAGTATCAAAAGCGCGGGGTACGATCGTCCATATCAAATGTCAAGTGATCAAGATGCCCAGGTGTTCTAATGCAACGGAGATAGATACACGTCCGACTTGAACAAGTATTTCTTCCCCAACTGCTTGGCTGGGAGGAATCTTTTGTCAATCCCGCAGTAGAGTATGTTCAGGTCTCCGCTCATCTTCATTCAACGTCCATTGAGCTAAGGGCCAGTAACCCCGTACCAAACTTGTCATACCAGGGATCAGACCAATCTAGCCGAGAACAAATCTCCCCAACACTCCATCCTCTCGTCCATCAAACAGGGAATGCCCAGCATCCAGTGCGGCGAAATGCTCAGCGAGCTCCATCCCCTTACGACGCATCAACTCCATCCGCTTCCAGCCCTCTACTGGCTCTTCCTCTCCAACCAATGACTCGACCTTCTCGCTCACATCACCAACCTCGAGCTCGCCGCCGCGCCACCCACCACCGGGGCGCTCAGGCAAAAGACCGCTCTCCTCGAGTATGATGGACGGATGAATCGTGAAGCGCCCAAGCTTGAAAACATACTTGGAAACAGCCGTCGCTATGACCCGCTGCGACCAGTCCCGATCGGTGCCAACACCTCCCGGTGGCGTCCTGCCCTTATCCTTCTTGTCTCTGGCCACAAAGTGCGTCACAAAGTATAACCATTTGCGGTCCCAGGTCAGCACCCGACTCCACAGCTCATAGCTCTCCAGCATCCCGACCTCGCGTCTGTAGCTGCAGAAGACAGAACCGAGCACGAGGCTGAACCCACCGCCCATGACCCTGCCGCTCCTGTCGCGGACCACCTGTGCCCTGGCATTGTCCGTGACAACCTGGATGCCAGGCGTCAACAGATAGCTGACAAAGCGTGTGCGCGAGACATCTAGATCTGGAAAGTAGGTGCTGTTGCTCTTGTGCAGGTTGTAGTCGGTGTCGAGAGGTGAGTTGCGAGTAGTTGTGACGATATAGCCAAACAGCGCGTTGGGTGGGAGTTCGCCCCGCTTGAAGAAGTCGTGGCGGACAAAACTATAGAAGACGCGAGCCTAGATGAAAAAGGACAAACCTCAGTGTTAGCTTTCATGCCATTGCTTCTCTCGGCTCCTCCTGTGTTCTTTGTCGGAGTGCATTGGGCCAGGGCAAGGCAGTGTCGTACCGTCCATGCCAGCGGCAGATTCTTCCAATTCAAGACGGCGAACACCACGAGGCACAGACGAAGCTGCCATCCCGGCGATGTCAAGAAGTTGTAGATGCCTTCCCGTAGCTCCGGCGAGGTGGCCACGTAGGCAAGGCCGCCAATGGTGACCGGCACAGAGGCCGCAACGGCGAATTTGATGAGAATGAGTGGCGTCAACATGGAAAAGGCTATGTTCTTCCTGAAGGTTCTATGTATCTGCTTGTTGCCGTGTATTTTAAGGAGATTGCGCCGACATCACTTGGGCCAGATCGCGCAAGGAGGAGATGACAGGACGGCTCGTGTTAAATGGATTGCCTACGACCTGCTCCACCAGAAATGACTGCGTCAGTCAACCTTCAGTGCGGAGCAGGGGCCTTTTTAATCAAATGATAGATAAAGACGTATTCATATCTGGTGTTTTCGAGTAACGGCTTTCTTCAGTTCTTCAGACAATGCATCGACGTGCCATACTCCCTGGTAGTCCGTGACTTGGTTGTTTGGCTGTTAACCAGATACGGCGAGGGGCCAACTAAGCCTCTCCTCTGGGGTCTGAACTACCAGCATCTGTACGTCACAGGTTCAAGGGGTTACAACTTGAGAGCATTGGCCATCTTCTGTCCGCTCATAGTCTCGACTTGCTAGCATGTTATTCCGGATCATGAGACGCAATCTGCCTCCTGGGAATCTAGTGGAGCAGACGTGTGTTCCAATCCCAATAACATCACGCATACATAGTGAAGCTCCGCATCCAAACCTGATAGCCCACCAGCATAGTAAAAAGAAAGAGAGGACAAAAGGAGGAAAGGAAAACAAGATGAACAGAACCATGGGTTACGCTTTCCAGTGACACCGTTGAGATTTTTCATCCCTTTAAATTGTGCAACCTTGCCTGGCCTCATGCATCTCCCACATTTCTCATGGACCTAGCTTACTCTGCATCCCAATTTGTAGAGGATAAGGCCAAACAACCAAGTCAAGTAGGTACTAGAGATTTGCATTGACTCATATTTTGCAACCACTGCGTCTAGGGACTCGGCTGGCTGCTACCTTGGGGTAAGATGCGGCTGCCTTGAGTCTCTTCCGTCAAGCTGAGCTGGAACCCCAAGATGAGAATGTATCTTTGTATTCTCTTGAGAACAAGGCGGAGCTTACCCTTTTGAAACAAATCCTTTCATTTACAACAGCCACGATCCTTTGCCGAGCTCTGTTTCCCTTGGCCAGACAGGGGAACGTCTCCACCCTAAAGGCTTAATAGGCAGGGTGATGTGCTCGGGAAGCTTGAGCAGGATTCCCACCTGGCCCTTGACTAAAGCTCGAGCAACAGCTGACATTGTCAATGAGTGTTGATTTGCACTCTTCCTGTGCGTTCAAACATCCACCTACGAGCAAAGGAAACGAGTGATTTCAACAAGATCGAACTTGAAACCCCGAGAGTCTTAGATGTCACTATAACCATAACAGCACCTCTGTAAGCAGCACCTCGCGAAGCTCAACTTCAACACGACTTCGTCCATTGTGCTTAATTTGCGCTCTTTGTATAGCAGGCTGGACATACGATCCCAAGAATGGCTCCTCAACGAACATCACCCCCCAATGGGACGGCATTCCCAGATGCCGATACTCCGAGATATATGTACAGAACAGCTTTACCTACAACAGAATCGCCATGGGCAGACAGCGCGGACGGCGCCGAGTTGGCCAAGCCCATGGCCATCATCGGTATGGCCATGCGCCTCCCAGGAAGTGTACGCTCGGCCGATGACCTCTGGGACCTCCTCTCCGCGAGGAAGAGCGGACTCTGCGATATCCCCAAGAACCGGTTCAACGCCGACGGGTTCTACGACCCGGCTCGGGGCCCCGGGACGATCCCGGTCAACAAGGGATATTTCCTCCATGACGTGCAGATCGAGGAGTTTGACACCAACGTCTTCCCCATCCCCAGGATGGAGCTGGAACTCCTGGATCCTGCCCAGCGACAGCTGCTCCAGGTAGCCTACGAGTGCATAGAGAACGCAGGCGGGACCTCGTGGCGTGGGAGCAGAACCGGGTGCTACATCGGCGAGTTCGGCGAGGACTTTGCCGACAGTTCTGCTCGCGAGTCACAGCAGAGGGGCAATTTACGATACACCGGCCTTGCCGATTTCGCAATAGCCAACAGGATCTCGTATGAGCTCGACCTTCAAGGCCCGAGGTAAGGGAGAACCCTCCAGCCGTAACAAGCTCTTAGCAGCAGCAAAGATTGGGAAACTCACTGCTAGTTTTCTAGTATGGTGGTCAAGACGGCTTGTTCGTCTTCCCTCGTGTGCCTCGACCTGGCATGCAAGGCCATCCAGAGCGGCGAATGCGACAGTGCCCTCGTCGGAGGTGTTAGTATGATGTTCTCGCCCGCCACATACATCAGCGTGACCGACCTGGGTGTCATCTCGCCCAACGGCCAGTGTCGGAGCTTCGACGCCGGCGCGGACGGCTACGCGCGTGGGGAGGCCGTCAACATGGTCATGGTCAAGAGGCTGGATCACGCTCTGAGGGACAAGGACCCCATCCGTGCCGTCATCCGCGGGACCGGTGTCAACACCGACGGCAGAACCAACGGCATGCTGACCCCAAGCTCCACCGTGCAGGCGAATCTCATCCGGCACACATACGAGACGGCTGGGATAGATGACCTGTCACAAACCGCCGTCGTGGAGTGTCACGGCACCGGAACTCCGGTCGGCGACCCCATCGAGACGGAGGCTGTCGGACGGTGCTTTGGCGAAGACGGCATCACCATCACATCAGTAAGCCCCCGGAACGCCTCTCCTACTGATACATACATACAGGCAAAATCTCTGTCCTCTTGTCATGCTGACTGACCGCGTGTCCAGGTCAAACCGAATCTTGGACACGCTGAAGCTGCCGCCGGTCTGTCCAGCCTGATCAAGTGTGTCCTGAGCTTGGAGCACCGGCAAGTGCTGCCAAATATCAACTTCAAGACACCCAATCCAGACAGTAAGTGCAAATAAGCCGCGGTTTGAATCGTGAGAGATACCACAGCCCAGGAAATTGACGTGTATTCCGCAAGTTCCGTTTGAGAAATACAACCTCCGCGTCCCGACCGAGGTTGAATCTTGGCCGCAGGGCCGAGCAGAGAGGATAAGCATCAACGCCTTCGGCATCGGAGGTGTCAACGCCCATGTTTGTCTTGTCTGGATCCACAAAGAGAGTGTCTCATTTGCTGACACGGTGTAGGTAATCATCGAATCCCCAGCGCAGTTTGGAATCAAGAAGCCTGCCAACGGCGTCGCCAGCCGCGGCGTACACACAAACGGTGATTCTGTTCCCAATGGCTCTCATAAGCAGCTTGAGCATGACCGCCACCACCAAGACCAAAGCGACTACGTGAACGGCAATTATACGAACGGCACTGCCATCAACGGGGCAAATGGTAACGGCACTGTCATTAACGGGGCGAACGGAAACGGGGTAAACGGAAACGGTGTGAATGGCAACGGGTCGAACGGCAACGGAAAGCATGCTGACCACGGACCGGATCTCCTGGTCTTCTCCGCCTACAGCTCCGACTCTCTCGATCGGCAGATCAGTGCTTACCGTGACTTTGCAGCAACTCACCAAGACACCTCGCTCAAGGACCTGGCATATACCTTGTCGAGCCGACGCGATCACAGGCCCTACCGTGCTTATGCCATCGCCGACGACGTATCTGGTGTCCAAGACGCCTCCGCCACCGTCGACGCCGTTGTTGATGGAGCTCCTCCGCCGGTGGGCTGGATCTTCACCGGGCAGGGTGCGCAGTGGCCGGAGATGGGCGCTAGGCTGATTGATACCAATGCTGCGTTTGCAAACAGGATCCGTAAGCTGGACAAGTACCTGCAGACGCTGAAGCTGGAGCCACCGGTGAGCATCGAAGGTGAGACAGTCCGTCCCGAGTCCCCTTCATTGGCCTCAATGTGACGGAACATGGGAAAAGCCTTTGTCACTATGCTGACACTAAATCCGTAGCCGAGCTGCGCAAGACCAAGGAAGACAGTCGCGTGCACCGTCCCGAGATGGGACATCTCGTATGCGTCGCCATGCAGGTGGCCCTGGTCGACGTGCTCCGCTCCTGGAATATCGTCCCAGACTTTGTCCTGGGCCACTCGTCGGGCGAAACAGCCGCCGCCTACGCCTGCGGAGCCATCACGGCCGAGGCTGCCGTATACGCGGCAACGAGACGAGGCATCGGCAACGCATCCTCCCAGAGGAAAGGCTCCATGGCCGCCGTCGGGCTGGGCAGGGATGAGATACAGCCGTTCCTGCTCGAGGGGGTCAACATCGCATGCGAGAACAGCCAGAGCAACGTCACGCTGTCGGGAGATAGTGAGCAGGTTGAGAGCATCGTAGCAACACTTAAGACCGAGAGACCGGGGGTCTTTGCTCGTTTGCTCCGGGTACAGAAGGCGTATCACTCGCGTAAGTTCCAATACTGCCCGGCCGCCATCACTACCGCCGTTCCCCGTCATCGTTTCTGGGATATTAGCGCCTGTCTGGAAGGTTGGGTGCACCCGCTGACCGATGTACTCAAACAGATCACATGCATGAATACGGGCCGGTGTATGAGGAGCAGCTGAAGCCCGTGGTTCGCAGTGCTGACCCCGAGATCCCATTCTACTCCTCCGTCACCGGCGACCGCCTGACTGGCGAGGGACAGCTCGAGGCATCGTACTGGCGGGCAAACATGGAGAACACGGTTCTCTTCAACCCAGCGCTCCGCTCTGCCCTCCGAGACCGACCCGGAAAGCTGGTCCTGGTCGAGTTGGGACCTCATCCCGCCCTCGAAGGACCAGTTGGCCAGATCCTCCGAGACCTACGCCGCACAGACGACATCTACCTCGGGACCTGTATCAGGGGCAGCGAATGCGATCGCAGCCTGCTTCACCTCGCCGGGAAGCTGTACCAGCAGTCTATACCGATGGACCTTGCGGCAATCTGCCCGCCCGGCGCCGTCCTGACTAACCTGCCGCGCTATTCCTGGAGCCAGGACACGACGCACTGGGAAGAATCCAGGATCGCGCGCGGCTGGAGGCTCCGGGAACATCCACCCCACGAGCTTCTGGGGAGCAGAGTGCTGGAGACGGAGGGCGAGCCGTCTTGGAGAAAGGTGATGGCTCTCGAGGACGCTCTCTGGCTGGATGGCCACGAGGTCAATGGCCAGGTCTTGTTCCCGGCTGCTGGGTACATCTCCATGGTGGGAGAGGCGCTTCGACAGCTGACCGGAGTCTCGACATTCACCGTCAGGAACGTCCGCATCATGTCGGGCCTGGTGCTCGGCTCAGGCAAGCCGGTCGAGCTGGTCACTTTGTTGAGGTCGACCACGTTGGGCACCTCGGACGATTCGGAGTGGTACGAGTTTACCATTACCTCGTTCGACGGTACGGCATGGGTCCGGAACTGCCACGGCGAGGCCATGGCGTCAAGTGACAAGTCGTTTCACCTCGACTCTGTCTCTCCTGCAGCATCATCCTTTTCCCGCAAGCTTGACAAGAGGGACTCTTACGACATCCTGAGACGAGTTGGCTTCAACTATACCGGGGAGTTTGAAGGGATGGCTGACATCTCGGTCTCGCCGTCATCGCTCCAAGCCCATGGTGTCACTTCCCCGACTCGCCAAGAGACCGATAAGTCGTCCAGGTGCGCCACATACTCGGTGCACCCGGCGGTGATGGATCAATGCTTCCAGCTCTTCACGGTGGCCCTGTGCCGGGGACTCAGGCGCAGCAACAGGCGGCTGGCGGTCCCGACCTTCATCGAGGAGCTGGTCGTGTCGCCGAGCGCATCGCCCCTGAGTGTCACCGCCAAGATCAACCGCCTGGACGAGGTGGGATCCTGGACAGGCGACTTCGTTGCCCTCGCAGCCGATGGGCCCGTCGTGAGGCTCAAGGGGATGAAGTCGGTCGTCCTCGCGACCCCGGCGCAGTCAGAGCCGCCTCTCTCCACGGAACTTGTGTGGAAGCCTCACAGCGACTTTGTCGGACTGGAGATCGGCCTACACCCGCGTGCGCCGAGGAAAAGGGAGTGGGCTCTGCTGGAGGAGCTCGTCCTGTTGTGCAATCTTGACCATCTCGACCAGATCAAGACCGATGACAGCACTGCGCCGTATCTTGTCAAGCTCCTGGACTGGATGCGCCTTGTTACGGATCGATACAAGTCCGGCAAGAACCTTTTCGTGTCTGCAAGCGCTGGCCTCGAACGCTTGGATCACGACGAGCGAGTTGCCAGGATTGATTCCCTCATGGCCCAGCTTGCTGACACGCAGGACGCTGTCTTCGCCAGGGCGATCCATCGCCTCTTCATCGAAGCACCCTCCATATTCGCGGGAGAGGGCCACCCCCTGCACATTCTCATGCCTGACAATGTCCTGAGCGACTTTTACGACGCCACATCCTTCGACATGGCCGATGCCGTCCGCCTGGTGGCCAACACGAACCCTCACATGCGCGTGCTCGAGGTTGGCGCCGGAACTGGCAGCATGACGGCCAGGCTTCTCCGCGCCCTGACGTCTTCCCACGGCGAGCGCCTCTACAGCCAGTACGGGTACACTGACGTATCGGCCGGCTTCATGGCCGTGGGGAAGCAGCGCTTTGTCGACGTTGAGAACATAGACTACGATGTGCTGGACATATCGAAGGATCCCGAGGAGCAGGGATTCAAGCCTGGCAGCTATGATCTCGTTATCGCTTCCAACGTAGGTGTCTAAGCAGCGACTAGGAACTTCTATGGCCTGCCTGTCGTGGATAGATAATGCTAACCATACGGTATTCCAGGTTCTACACGCTACCCCTGCTCTGAATGAGACGCTTCGCAACGTCTATAGTCTATTGAAGCCCAGCGGACGCTTGTTTCTAGAGGAACTCACTCCTGGTAGGTTGCTCCCCCTTTGGTCAATGCGTATATGCGTTAGAAAATACTCACAGAAGCTAGATGCAATGTTCGTAAACTACGTCATGGTAAGTTTGGAATCTGTTTCACTCTCCTTGTTTCCACAGAGTATGGCATAGCGTGGTCTAAGGTAGTATGTATATGGGCGTACAAGGGGAGTCTACTCTCAACGACGCTACATCCATCAACGAAAACGAAAGGATTGACATCGTTGCTCTCTTGCCATGATGGCCTCTTTATGAAACTATATGACACGAGCTGACTTTTTCGGAAGGGCTTCTTCTACGGCTGGTGGCTCGGTGCCGAGGACAATCGTGTCGAGCAGCCATGGATCGCGCCCGAATGCTGGGCTGAGAAGCTGGTCGCCGCGGGATTCCAGAAGCCCGAAGCCATCGTTCTAGACAGTGACAAGCCATATCAGATCAGCGCGGGGATCATCGCTTCACGGGGGGTACGATCGACCTTGCCCTCCAAGGTGGCGGTTCTGTGCCATACCGCCGATGAGCCCCATGCGGTAGAGATGATCTGCCGTCTCGGTGCCATGGGCATAGACGTCGAGACATGCCTCTGGGGCCAGCCTCTCCCCTCTTGCGACATCATTTCCGTCCTCGAGCTTGAGAAGCCTTTATTGCATGAAATGTCCGAGGAGACCTTCAAGACCATCATTGCCTACTTCCAGAGCCACAAGTCTAGGGTGATCTGGGTGACCGGAGCCTGCCAGATAGACTGCGCAAACCCCGAGCCTGCAATGATGCTCGGCCTCGCCAGGACGACCCGGAACGAGTACTCACTACAGATGTACACCGTCGAGCTCGATAAAAGGACGACCACGAGCAGAGCCACCGAGGCGATCATTGACATCTGGGGCCGGGTCAGCACTCCAGACCTAGATCCGGAGTCTATGGATCACGACTACGAATATGCCTTGGTCGACGGCAGGATCCTGGTTCCGCGATTCCACTGGCAGACCATGTCGGGTGCATTTTCAGGGGCCGCGCGCAAGGAGACGAATGATGCTGAGGTCGCTCTCAAGCACCTCAACATGTCGACTCCAGGCCTTCTACGTACAATGAAGTGGGTCGACGGCGAGGTTCCGGCCGCTCCCGCCAAGGGCGAGGTGTTGGTCGAAGTGAAGGCCGTTGGTCTCAACTTCAGGGTTCGTGCTCCTCCACCACAACACCAGCCTTTACTTCTACATGACCTCTCTTCTGACACAATCGACAGGATGTTATTCTAGCTTTGGGCGTAGTAGAAGGGAATCCCAGCGGAATGGGCCACGAGGGCAGTGGTGTCATCCGCGCAGTCGGACCGGATGTTCAAGATCTCTCCGTCGGCGACAGGGTCATGTTCATCCACGATGGCTGCTTCACCACGCAGCTGACGTTGTCGAAGGACATCTGCGTCAAGCTTGACGACTCGACAAGCTTTATCCAGGGTGCCGCTCTACCTGCCGTGTATGCAACCGCTCTAGCGGCACTAGTTGATGTTTCCAAACTTCAGAGAGGACAGGTAAGTGTCGGCCCTTTTTTGCCTGTCCGTTCGATGACCAACACGATAACCTTTTTGAACAGTCCGTGCTCATCCATGCGGCATGTGGTGGCGTCGGTTTGGCCGCGATTCAGATTGCACAGAACATTGGCGCACAGGTAAACAACCCCAAGATATGAAAAGGCCTCCTTTTCTCTCCATGCTCTCCGTCTCCATTGGATGGCTAACGTGTTGTGTCTAGATATACTGCACGGTGGGAAGCGAGCCGAAGCGGAGATACCTCGAGGACACCTACAACATCCCGGCAGACCACATCTTCAACTCTCGCGATGTGACATTCCTTCCAGACGTGATGCGCGCGACCAATGGACGCGGCGTTGACGTCGTTCTCAACTCGCTCTCCGGTGACCTCCTGCACGCGTCGTGGAAGTGCGTCGCCGAGTTTGGTATGATGGTAGAGATTGGGAAACGCGACTTCCAGCGCCGGTCGAAGCTCTCCATGGAGGTGTTCGAAGCGAACCGGAGCTTCGTGGGCCTGGACATACGCGGGCTTTCCATCTCTCGCCCGGAGAGGGCCGCCGATCTGATGCGTCGATGCGTCGACATGATCCGGTCGAGGGCCATCCAGGGCCCTGTCGCCTGCACGACCTTCCCAGCTGTCGAGATCCAGGATGCCTACAGGTACATGCAGAGCGCCAAGCATATTGGCAAGATTGTCATCGAGATGCCTGATGACCCGCGGGAGGACCTTGGTGCAGGTGTACCTCCAGAGAGGGAGTCGGCCGAGCTGGAAGCCTCTCCCAGGCCCAGACCCAGCTTCCGCCCTGATCGAAGCTATCTCCTCGTGGGTGGCCTGGGAGGGCTGGGACGTGCCGTGGCGACGTGGATGGTGGAACACGGGGCGCGGGTCTTGGTCTTCCTCTCCAGATCGGCCCGGGAGAATGATGGCAACCGGGACTTCCTCAACGACCTCCGCTCCGAAGGTTGCACTGTGCTGTTGGTTCCCGGAAGCGTCAGCAACCTCGAGGACGTGCAAACGGTGGTGGCAATTGCCACAGCTTACCAGCCACTCGGAGGCCTCATCAACATGTCCATGGTCCTCAGGGATGTCACGCTCAACAAGATGACATACTCGGACTGGACCACGGCCGTGGAGCCAAAGGTCAGGGGAACGTGGAATCTGCATCACGCCACTGCACACTGCACTTCCTTGGACTTCTTCATACTGTTCTCTTCACAAAACGCTCAGATCGGCCAATGGGGCCAGGCCAACTACGCGGCTGCCAACACCTTCCTCGACGCCTTTGCCCAGTACCGGCACGGGCATAACCTCGTCGCTTCCGTCATCGATGTAGGTCTCATGGGCGACGTGGGCTTCGCGGCGGAGAACCGCGCGATCCTAAAGAAGCTGGGCAGGATCGGCATGTATATCCTACAAGAGACGGACCTACTCGACGCCATCAACCTGGCTCTTCTCAAGTCACAGCCCATGCACGAGACAGTGGACAAGAAGAGTCGCTACATTACGCCGGGCTACGTGGGTATCGGCCTCAATACCACGACACCCATGTCTGCCGCCTCGACCCGCGTCCCGTGGAAGCGAGACCCCCGCATGAGCATCTACCACAATATGGGCAAGTCCGGTGGAGACGCCAGTGGCGAGGGCTCCTCCAAGGGCGGCTCGCTCAAGGCCGTCCTGGCCGCCGAGCCATCTGAGGAGAAGAAGACTGAGATCATCGCCAGGGCCCTCGCCGGCACTCTCGGGAACTTCCTAATCAAAGACGGGAGCAGCTTCCCGCTCGACAAGCCCCTCAAGATGCTCGGGATGGATTCCTTGATCGCCATGGAGGTGCGGAACTGGATCCGGCAGAACATTGGCGCCGAGACAAGCACGTTCACTGTGCTCCAGAGCGCTTCCTTCATGCATCTTGCCGGCGAGATCAGGACGGCGATGAATGCGGCGAGCGAGGAGTGATGGAGGCCTGTGTGTAATGATTTTAAACAGAGATGGATATATATAATGCTGCTTACGCTACAAGATGTAGATACACGTTTGGAGAATGATTGACAGACTTTGATAATAAGGCCGAGGGGCCATATGAGGAATCACCAAGCCTAGGCACAACGGTGTGTCAAGGGGCATCATCGCCGGGCTCAGTAAAGTAGAAGATGAGATATTTTATTTCTACTGCGGTTGTTGATTTCTTATAACCTGAAGCCCTGAACTATCCAGCCCCAAGTCGTTTGTCTTCTGATGATGATCGTGTATGGACACGGCGTATTATACTGGTCTCTTGATTCTGCACACCCATTGACTCTGGTTTCCCCCTAACCGGCGAGAACTGTCAAATATATACATTGCCATCTGTTTCATCCTAATGTGCAATACATGGAATTGAAGACGACGAGGGAGTGACGGCTGAGTCAGAAGGCGTGGTGCACATCCATGCATCTTGGTATATATTCCAATCCCAAACACACACCCACAAGGGGGCCTAATCCATGCGTCTTATTTTCCTTCTTGATTCCTAGATATGCATCTGTCACAGATAGACTCTTTGCATTACTCCTAATCGCTCGGTAGTTGGCCAGCATTGGATACCAATCCCCTCGCGGCAGAATGACAAAGTCGATTTCGCGTGAAGAGCTGGGCCAACACAACAAGGATGGAAATCTCTGGATTGCGCTGAACGGGAAGGTGTATGACTTCTCCGGCTTCCCATCGAGCCACCCTGGCGGGCCTGAAGGTACGTCAAGATGGCCTCCACAAAGCGAGACAGACATAATTCGTTAACGTGGGCGCGAGCGAACTGCAGTGATATACCGCTTCGCCGGACAAGATGCTTCGGAAGAGTACAACACGTTCCACGCACCAGACCTGGTCAAGAGTACCCTTGGAGCTGAGAAGATGGTGGGCGATCTCCTCGACGTCGCGACCGCCGGCTCAGATGCCGTCAGGCCAACCTCGGTCACGGACCAGAAGCCACTTCTCGATGAACTCATCAACCTGCACGACCTCGAGGGAGCGGCCAAGCGAACCTTCACGGCCAAAGCGTGGGCTTACATCGACGGCGCCTCCAACGACAATCTCACCTACCGCTTTAACAACCGAGTCCTCAAGCACATCTGGTTCCGCCCGGCGGTCATGAGGGGTGTCCGCTACGTCAACATGTCGACAACCCTGTTCGGCTGCAAGCTGGATGTACCCATCTACATCTCACCCACGGCCGCCGTCAGCGTCGCTGGACCGGACGGCGAGTTGGCGCAGGCCAGGGGGGCAGCGAGCAGCGGGATCATCGCGACGATCCCGAATATGGCGTCCCATCCCCTCGAGAACATCCTGGATGCCACGCCGGAGAGGGCCTTCTTCCAGCTCTACGTGAGCAACGACAGGCAGCAGTCCGAGAATATCGTCCGCAAGGTGACCGCGTCAGGGAAGATCAAGGCTATATTCGTGACAGTGGACTCTCCCGTCGTGTCAAAGCGCGAGGCGGACGAGCGCATCAAGGGGAACTTGTCCTCGGTCAATCCGTATAAAGGCTCGTCACCCTCCGCCACCGCCGCCTCCCGCAAGGGACCGCCGCGCGGTGGTTTTGCCCGGCAGTCGGGTCAGCAAGTCGACCCCAGCATAAGCTGGAGCGACCTGGCCTGGCTTCGCAGCATCACCGATCTGCCCCTGGTGCTGAAAGGCGTCCAGCGGCATGAGGATGCCGCCAAAGCAATGGAGCTCGGGTTCGAGGGGATAGTTCTGAGCAACCACGGGGGGAGGGCGGCCGATAACGCTCTACCGGCCATCTTGACCCTGCTAGAGCTGCACAGGAACTGCCCGCAGGTCTTTGGCGCCATGGAGATCCTCATCGACGGGGGGTTCCGGAGAGGCTCGGACATTGTCAAAGCGATATGCCTCGGCGCGTCGGCTGTAGGACTCGGGCGGCCATTCATGTACAGCGTCATATATGGCCAGGAGGGGACGGAGCGTGTGGTCGACAGTAAGTTTCCCGCCACTTTCTTTAAGGGTTTCCCTCATCACTTCTCGGCAGCTTGCTGATTCCTTTCTTCAGTACTCAAAGACGAAATCAAAACCTGCATGCAGCTCATTGGCATATGCAATCTTTTCGCGGATGCAAGTCCCAATTACCTGGTCACTGGTGAGATTGACCACCTCGTTTGTAGCGGACAACATCCCTATGCGAGGAAGATGGCCCGAAGATCCAGGATCTAGACTTGTTCATCTAAATACAGATCTTCACCAAGTGCCAAGGTAGTTCCTATTGACCAATGTCACTCACTATGAACCCTCTAGAATCCTTGCCATGTGTTCTTCTGCAGCCACCTCCCGTCCCGATCACGTAGATGTTGAGGGCCAGGTTAACAACTCCATAGTCCGACCTCGACACTGACCGCAGCCTCTTCCTCACAAACCATGAAATGAATGATTGATAGCTCGACCCATAGCCAGATCAGGGAAAGTGCGGTTTATCCTTGCTCCTTGGAGTTTGTCAAGCTATTTGGAGGCTATCGAGCATGTTGAGACCCTCGTTAATGTGCTGCGTCATGGTGTCCACCTGCAAGGAAGGAAGAAGGTTAGCAGCTCGTTGTGGAAGTAGTTTCATGAACTTGGTAAGTGGTTAACAAAGGACATGTACCAACAACAGTAGATCCAAGAGAGTCCTACTGAGTTTTGGCGGCAAGCTTGGGGCATGGAGAAACACGCAAGAGGGTAAAAAAAGGGGCCAAGGACAAAAGAAAAGCATGCAACATGAGTATGAATACTCATGGTGGGGATGGAAGCGGCAACAAACTTGTCCGGCCAACTTACATTAGAGGGCTGGAAGACGTTAAAGTGGTGCTTGTCCACGTCGATGACAGCCTTGATGAAGCTCTGATGCCTGCCCTCCCAACCCAACAGGAGATCATCCCGGTGCCTGTCTACCTGGGACGGTAACTGTGAGGGTGCATTGGTGGGTGTGCGCCTCAAGCACCTCACCAGAACTGCAGGCGGCGGCCCAGTGAATTGATCTTTTACCTCCATTCGACCCTCCTGGGGAGTCTTGGTCAGAGAAGCTGTCGTCCAGCCACTGCCCAAGGCCAAGTGTAGAACCTGATCCGTGTCCACGGTGAACGTCTTTCCGCCGGCAGCGAGACGCACCGGCTTACCTTGACAGGCCGGAGAGTCCCAGGCGGGTAGGCCGCACACACTCAGCATATCGTCGAACTTATCGAACGACTTGCGCACCAAGTCTGGGAGGTCGCTAAAGTCCGGGTCCGGCCCGCAGGGCGGCAGCGTAGACGTGGGGATCTGAATCGGTGAATCGACCATGAGGATCCCCGTAACGTAGAACCTGCAGGGCTTCATGTGTAGCATCCGTTTGGCAATGGCGAGGGACACATAGGCGCCGAGTGACCATCCTTGAAGAGTTTGCATGAGCGACTAGTGATGTCGTAAAGGAGGAGGGCCTTTTCCTCCTCTCCCGTGTCCCATCTACGTACCTCCCAACAGGATCGGGCCCCTGATGCCGGCGCTCTCTATCAGCTGCTGGTAGTGCTCAGCCATCTCGTCAAAACCCCCGTCCCATGGCTTCACAGCCTCGAAGTACGGGTCTGAGATGGCCCAGACATCCCGTTTCAGGTCCCCCAGGCGCAGATAGCTATAGATCGTCCCACCGGCGTCGTGGATGAGTACGAGGGGAGCGGCACTTGGAAACCTTGCCGCCCTTGGGCGAAACTGTAGGCGCAAGGGGTTGTCATCCATGGTGTGGTGGTGGTGGTTGTAGTATGGGGACTAGGTTTACGAGGAGAGTAAAGATGTATAACGAGGCAGGATAACGGCAATATAACTATGTCATCGGAGTTAGGGGCGTATAACGACTGTATTGGCCTCTGGAGAGTCTTGGATCCTTCCACAAGGAATTACTCTTATAAGTTCCGTTGCACGTGACCTCTCAACCTGGAAGACAGATCGATGCGATCTCACCACTTTCACGGAGTACCTTTGACATCTACGGATACCTTGTATGTACTATCTTGTTTTTACCACTCCCTACCAGAATTTGAAACACAAGGCACGTACGGTACTCCAAATTCTCTCACATGCATGTGAGCCTGTAGATCCTCTCTCGGTCTTGACGTGTTGTTTACTTTTTGCCTGGTCTTTGCTCGTAGGGTAGAGCTTTCTGTCCCCGTCGTGCTGAATTCATTCTGCTCCGATTTATGCAAATAACGGTGATGTGTTCCCCCTCCCCCCTCTCCAAGGAGAGTGGGTAGCCAGGCAATAGACTACGTGGGTCCGTTTCCACTATAACGGCGACATAACGGGGGGTTGATGCACTAAAATACCTAGATACAGACGCGCTAAAATAATACCCGACACCTAAAAAAAGTGTACTGACTGCCCAGTACAGCTTAGCGCGCGTTTTGGCGCCGGAGATCTCTGTTGACATTGGAGGTGCGTCGTATTCGTACCTGGAACATTCAATGATATCGAGCGCTGTGTGACGCCTCCTCGAATGACAGAGAGCTAGCTGCCCTTGCAATGCCATACAAATGAATCCCAGGAGCCTTGACTGTCATCGTTGTCACCACGATCACCACCCCCAATGAACAAATCACCCACTTTCATACTCGCGATCCATCACCTTCTTCTTCTTCCCCCTGCTTCCCTCAACACGCTCATCTGATCTGTCTCTTGCTTACAACCAACAACCAACATACACACACGTGCACCATTCATTGCCTCTTCTGCGTGCACCAGGCAACTCGCCCCTAGGTTCCCCGGGTCCTCGCTTAGGTAAATTTTCCTGAGTTGTACGAATAATTTCCTCCATCCATGGCCTTTGCCACACCGTCCTCATACATTTTTAGCGTGTCAACTCCAAACCTCCAAACAGCAACAACCTTCGTGGCCCCCTGCCCACCCCCAAATTCCAATTTCCAACGCTGTGATCCGAGAATGGCGTCGCAACAATAGATCTGAGCTCAGTCCCCATCTTCTTTTTGTCGCCAGGGTCAAAAGGCCAAGTGCGCCCCCGAAAGACGGTGGAAGCTGTTCATCGTCGCCTCACGCTGGAACGTTTCTGACACTGTCTCTCATCACAACATCTCCGAGTCACAAGCAGCAGCGTCAGCGCCATCAGTCAGCATGGGGATATTCAACAGGACCAAGGCTGGCCGCGGCGGTCTTCCCCTCGCTAACCCATCGGAAGACCGCTCGCAAGACCGAGTGCTGGACAGCGAGCCCAATAGTGCTCGCCTCAGTGGTGATGTTACCTCTGCTGCAATTGAAGATCCGCCGCTTGAGAGGGAGGCGGGGCTCAAGGACTACATCCGTGTCTTCACCTACGCCAAGCGACAGGACATCATCTTCCTGGTGGCCGCTGCGCTGTCCAGCATCGCCGCCGGTGTGACCATGCCTTTGATGGTCGCCGTCTTTGGTCAGTTGGTCGAGAACTTCAGCAGCTTTGATGCTCCGGATGGCAAGGCGCAGGATGCCTTTGACGATACCATGAACAAGGGCTCGTTGTACATCACCGGCTTGTTCATCGCCCGCCTCGGCCTCAACTACATCAACAAGGTATGTAATTGTCTGGAATGTCTCATGGACTCATACATAACCATGGGACGGTGCTGGGGGCCTCCACAGACATCGAAACTAACCCGGATGCCAGTTCTGTTTTCGCATCATCGGCATCCGCATATCTGCGGCTATCCGCCTTCACTACATGCAGTGCCTCCTCGGCCAGACCATCCATGTTCTCGACTCTATGCCCCCCGGCGCGGCAACCACCACCATCACGGCGACCTCCAACATCCTCCAGATCGGTGTCTCTGAGAAACTCGGCACCTTTCTCGAGTACACAGCCACCATCATCTCGGCCATCATCATCGCCTTCGTCTACAGCTGGTCTGTCACTCTCGTCACCAGCTCTGTCCTGATCTTCATCCTCGTTGTCCTCGGCATCCTCCTGCCCATTATTCTCAAGGGCCACGCGAGGCTCACTGCAGCCGAGACCAAGGCCGGCGCTGTCGCAGCCGAGGCTCTGGGCTCCGTCCGCATGATCACCTCCTGCGGTGCCGAGAACCGCATCGCCCTGAAGTATGCCGGTTTGGTCGAGCAGGCTCGCCAGGCCGGCGTGTGGACGAGCCCATTTGTCGCTATCCAGACGGGGCTCGTGTTTTTCAGTTTCCAGGTCGCTTTCGCGCTGGCCTTTTGGTTTGGAAGCAGCGAGTATTCGAATGGTCGTATCGACACCGTCGGCACCGTCGTCATTGTCTTGATGAGCGTCATGCTCATGGTGTACGTGCCTTTCGTTTCTCCCCTGGATCTCTTCTTCTTTTTAAGTTTCGTCTGTCATCACGGGCCTTGCTGACTGGCGTTGTGACCTACAGATCCTCCATATCCCAAGTGTCCACACCCCTCATCGTCATCTCGAAAGCCATCGTTGCAGCATCCGAGTTCTTCGCTGTCATCGATGCCCCCAGGCCGGTGGCTGGCACGCTCAGATATCCTTCCGTGAACCCTGGTACCGACATTGTCTTCAACGACGTTCAGTTCGCCTACCCTAGCCGCCCCAGCAAGAAGGTCCTAGATGGGCTTAACCTCCGTATCATGGCCAACAAGAACACTGCCATCGTTGGGCCCAGTGGCTCTGGAAAGAGCACAATTGTCGGTCTTATCGAAGGATGGTATACCCTACAGAGGCAGCACATCATCGCCAAAACGGTAGAGAAGAAACCACCCGCGAAGAAACCGCAGCAAGGAGAAGAAAGCGACCTAGAACCGCCGTCGGCACCAGGTACTGGGCCCTCCATTGAGATGGACGATCTCGGTCCCCCTGTTGAGCTCTCAGGCTCCATCACTATCGATGGAAAAGACATGACAGATCTGGACATGAAATGGTGGCGATCGCAAATCGGGCTCGTCCAGCAAGAGCCATTCCTCTTCAACGACACCATATACAGCAACGTCGCCGCTGGGTTGACGGGAACCCAATGGGCGGACGAGCCAGAAGCAAAGAAGCGTCAGCTAGTCCAGGAGGCCTGCAAAGAGAGTTTTGCCGACGAGTTCATCGACCGCCTTCCCGAGGGGTACGATACCGAAGTGGGAGACTCGGGCATCAAGCTCAGCGGAGGCCAGCGCCAACGGATCGCCATCGCCCGCAGCATCATTGCCAACCCCAAGATTCTCATCCTAGACGAAGCCACGTCCGCTATCGACATCCGCAGCGAGCGGATCGTCCAGGCGGCTCTCGAAAGGGTTTCCAAAGGCCGTACTACCGTTACCATTGCCCACCGGCTTTCCACCATCAAGAACGCTGATCGGATCGTCGTGCTCCGCCATGGCAAAGTCGCCGAGGCGGGAACTCACGAGTCGCTCCTCGCGGATCCCGAGGGAGCCTACTATCGTCTGGTTCACGCCCAGAAACTCTCACTCGGAGACGATGACGGAGCCGAGGGGTTGCCAGGGACGAAAGAGGAGAAGGTCGGCATCAAAAAACATCGCACCAAAACCGCTTCGTCCTCGGTGGCGGACCTCCCTTCGGGTGCAGACCAAGATGCGCAGTGGAAGGACAAGAACATTCTCAATGGATTTGGGAAGCTTCTGTACGAGCAGAGGAGCCGCTTCCCACTATATGTAATAGCCATCATCTTCTCCATGGGTGCGGCAACTGCCATCCCTCTCCAAGCATACTTCTTCGGCAATGTCATATCCATCTTCGGGGAGACCGGTCAGGAACTGAGAGATGATTCGTCGTTCTGGGCGTCTGTATGGGTTGGCCTCGCGATTGGTGTGGGCATCTGCTACTTCGTCGTTATCATGGTGGCCACCAACGTCGAGCACTTCATCGCCTCGGTGTATCGGCGCGAGTACTTTGACTCCATGCTCATGCAGAAGACATCGTACTTTGACCAGGACGGCAACTCAAGCGGTCAGCTCATGGCACGCCTTTCCAGCGATCCGACGTCCCTCAAGGAGCTTCTGGGGATCAACACGTGCATGGTCCTGGTGGGTATATTCTCGCTCCTTGGTGCGGTCATCATATCCTTCATCTACGGCTGGAAATTGGCGCTCGTTGCTCTTTGCGTCATCCTCCCGCTCACCTGTTTGGCTACCTTTTACAAACTTCGCTACGAGCTGCAGTTCGCCGCCATGAACGAGGCCGTGTTCTCGGAGAGCTCAAAGTTCGGAGCCGAGGCGGTCGGCGCGTTCCGCACGGTCACGGCCCTCGTCCTCGAGGACGCCATCTGCGAAAGATATCAGAAACTGCTCCAAGGTCAATTGACCTCGGCGTACCGGAAGTCCCCCTGGCCCACATTCATCTTTGCCTTCTCCGACAGTGTCGGACTCGCTTGCCAGGCCCTTATTCTTTGGTACGGCGGCCGGCTCGTTTCTTCGGGAGAGTACGGCATCATTGGCTTCTTCATCACCTACATGGCTGTCATTCAGGGCGGAGAGTCGGCCGGCCAGTGGCTCGGCTTCGGGCCTAACGCTGCCCAGGCTACGGCCGCCGCCAACAGGATCCTCAACCTCCGGAATACTCGACATCAAGACATGGCACTCGGGTCGAGGCCCGTTGTCCCTGAGACGCAGAAGGGCATCAACATTCAGTTCCAGGATGTTCACTTCAAGTATCCCACTCGCGACGTTCCCATCTTTCAAGGAATTAACCTTACCATTGAAGAGGGCCAGTTCGCCGCCATCGTGGGAGCGTCCGGCTCCGGCAAGACGTCTATCGTATCACTTCTTGAGCGATTTTACGACGTCACCAAGGGCCGCATTCTTTTCAACGGCCAGGACATAAGTGAGACGAGCATCCCCGAACACCGCCGGTTGCTGTCCTTGGTATCCCAGGAGCCGGCCCTGTTCTCCGGCACCATGCGTGACAACATCCTCCTCGGCGTCGACCCCGACGAGACGACCGACGAGCAGCTCGAGCAGTGCTGCCGCGACGCCGACATCTACGACTTCATCAGCTCGCTCCCGGACGGGTTTCAAACCGAGGTCGGCAACAAAGGTATTAGCCTCAGCGGCGGGCAGAAGCAGAGGATGTCGATCGCACGCGCCCTAATGAGGAACCCGTGCGTACTGCTGCTCGACGAGGCGACGAGCTCGCTAGACTCGGAGAGCGAGAAACAGGTGCAGGCCAGCTTGAGCCGGGTCGCGCAGGGTCGGACGACGATCGCCGTAGCGCACCGGCTGGCGACCATTCAGAACGCTGATGTCATCTACGTGCTGGGAGAAGGAACGGTGCTCGAACAGGGCAGCCATTCTGAGCTGCTCAGGCTGAGGGGCGCGTATTGGAGCATGGTAAGTCTCTCGGCCAAGCTATTCTTGTGTGTCTTCCTATGCTAACACTGGAATCTAGTGTCAAAGTCAAGCTCTAGATCAATAGAGAAAACGAGACGCGCGCAGTACAGAAAGAACATTTGGTGATGAAAAGCAGGGATTGACTTTGAACATCTTGGTCAGATACAGTGTCCTTTTGCCGACATGCGTACTAGTTTGGGTGTTGGCACAACACCAACCTCCTTGCCTTGTCAACTCCTTCTCATATAACTTGCACCTGGTGTACTTCTATGATGGTCTTCACTTCCCTCATAATAGAATAATATGATCTAGACAATCAAAGAATAGAGCATTTGAATGCTATTTTCTGCTTCCATTTCTCAGAAGACCACAAGTGTCATAAATTAGACCACCGTAAGCCTAAGACCCTACAATAGAAAGTAGAGAACACGAACACTGCTTCCCCACTTCCTGCATTCCTGTCTTTCATATCAGGCCAACACACTCGGATCGAACGTGCTCGATATGCTGCTGCTAGTATGTATATACGGCCTACTGGCTTCCGGTCTCCAGTCTGAGACCTCATGAATCAAATCTTCCACAACAGTCTATAAACTGTCTCCAAGGTTTCTCTCCAAGGCTGCATGCACATCATATCATCACGCCGAACCACGTCGAAATGACTTTATTTTTTTCACGACTGACCGCACGCAACAATTAGGGGCCTCTTGCTGTACTTGATAGCACCACTCTTGGAGCCGGTCGCCTCAATAGCCATGACAACAGCCATCGACTCCTCATCAGCAACCTCACCGAACACGACGTGCCGGCCGTCGAGCCAAGAAGTTTCAGCCGTGGTGATGACAAACTGGGATCCGTTTCTAATCAAGATCTATTAGAATGACGATCTCTTCCTTTGCCTCTTGCCCTGCGGGCAGATTGCATTTAGAACGGCGGAAGGGGGGAGGGGAGGGGAGCTTTACGTGTGAGGCCCGGCATTGGCCATGGTCAGTATTCCAGGCTTGTGGTGCTTCAGAGTAAAGTTCTCGTCCTTGAACTTGGGCCCGTAGATGGATTTCCCGCCTGTGCCCTAAAGGATATCTTAGCTTCCTGACGAGAAGTATGTGACCAGGTATTTATTATCCCGTGGGTGGGTGTTTTCGTACATTGCCACGGGTGAAATCTCCGCCTTGCAGTAGAAATCCCGGGATGATGCGGTGCAGGGAGGAGCCCTTGTACCCGAAGCCCTTCTCGCCGGTGCAGAGAGCACGGAAGTTCTCGGCCGTCATGGGGGTAACGTCATCGTACACGGTCAAGTTGATGCGGCCAGTCTGCGCTGTAGAGAGAAGTCATCCGTCAGTGGGAAGCGGTAGCAGGAGTTGAATATCGTGTTTCATTGATGGTGAAAAAGGGAATGGCAACAGTAGCCATGGTTTGGTGCCGGGGAAGGGGTTGAGAAAGGTGGCATGGGCAGTAGGAGACACATACTCTTTGTTGTTTCGGTGGGCTTGCCATCTTCCATAACAGGGCCTTCCCACTCGAGTTCGAGGTAACTATCATGCGTTTAGGAATCAGCCATGGCTTTTCCCATCACCATACATCACCGCAAAGAGGGCAGGGCCGGCCTGACTAAGCGGCCAGGGTGGTTTTCAGCTTCACTTACGTGCTGATAACCATCTTGGCAAAAGAACAAGAAGTTAGATAGTGATACTTGACACCAATTGGAAGCAGGAGAACGGGAGAAGCGGGTCGTGCAAGGCGGAGGAGAGACAGAGACGCTGGAGAATCTTCGAGATGGCCTTTACATGTAAAGGGCAAGATCGTAGAGTCGCGAGAGGGTTGGAAGGGGTAAAACGAGGGCCAAGGAGGGGTATTTCAGGAGGGGTATTTCAGGAGGGGCACTTCAGGAGGCGTATTCCAGGAGGGGTAGATGAGGATTAAGCTCGATCTGGCATGCGTGTAATCTTGGCCTCGAGGGTGCAGCGATGAGACCGGGGAGGAGGCTGATGGCTGGTCCGTGCCGTGGTATTCCAATCCGTCCATGCATACATGTATACATCCGTATGCGCCACATAGGCCACGGGTGGCAGTGCTGGGTTCAAGAACCATACTATTAACAGTCGACAGCATGAGGGATGGATGATACATTGACTTTGGGGTATTCAATACGGATCTGCTACTCTGGTTTCTCCACCTTGATCAAGGCTGCAGTCTCCTCATTTTGGCACATGTTCCTGGTTCACCAGTGTTCGGTCCCCCGAAGTTGTCTTTCTCTTTGCAGAGAAAGTCCTGCCCTTGAATGAAAGGTGAAGAATGGTGTACGTCACATGGTGATCCCATTTCTTACCGGGTGTATGCACGCCGCGTAACACGAACTGGGCGCGGGGCAAACAAGATCCAATCATCGGTGCCTACCTATTGCACAGTGAAATGGAATGCTGCCTCGCTACGAGTAGCACAACAGATGGTAACACCAACAAGACCCTTGTCAACCTGGAAATCTTGGCATATGGCACCTTCAGGTAGAGCCAGTAACCTAATCAGCGACGCCTCAGCTATCGGACAAGTATCATGCTAGAGTGCTTGCAAGCGACAGACAATGATGGCTTTAATCACAGTGACAATTGAATCTGGCCTGGTGCATCTAGTAGACGATCTTTTTTTTTAAATTAAAAAATTAAAAAAAAATTCCTCCCTAACATTTCTTCAGCAAACATGACAAAGTTGACGATGTGTCGATGGGCCTAAAACCCAGTACAGGGAGGGTTAGTTTGAATGCACATCCTACCCTGTACCCATTCTCCTTTAGGCCAACACAGATCAACTTCCTCAACGGGGTCGATAGATCAATAATGCATGGCAATACCATCCAGTAAGATGAACCTGTTTGATAAGATGAGTATTAAGTGCAAGAAGAAGTGCATCTCAGATCAGGTTGTGCAGTCGTTTAGCATCTTTGCAAACCAAGACAGTTAAAATACCGCGGGACGAGTGGGCATGGTCACATATTTCCAGCAGCTCGATGTAAAAGACATCTGAAATATACAATGGTAAAAGTAGTGGCCGACCATTGTTTCTACTAGCCTGAATCTCTTCTACTCATTCATTACTACCAAATTATATCCGTTCATTCTATCTCAGTTTATCTTAATATTAACAACCATATATGCAAGGAGTGGACGGAGTACTTGGGGGGCCTTTGACTCGCCCCCCCCATCCCCCCCCTCGACTCAAAGTCCCCCTAAGTAGGAGTTTCAGGCAAAGTCTTCGCCAAATAGGTGTTCCAGCCACTATCTGAGCTGTGGCTGCGCATCATGGGCGTACCTGGTCAAACAGGCTTGTTCAGACACCATTCTGATCCAACCCTGCTCCATCAACATCATAACCCCCCTCCCCCCCCGTTTTTTTTATTTTTCTTTTCTTTTGTCTTTTCCATGTTTATTTCTTCTTGCATCGGCAAGTTCCAAGTTAGCCAGCGGAGCGGTGGCTGACCATCCTGGACAAGTCTATTCCCGCGCGAGGCTTGCTGTCACTCCCAAGGGAAAAGGGATACGAAAAGACCAACGCAAGGACAACACAATTCAAATCCATCTTGTGCTTAGCGGATCGTCCTATTCCTGAGCGCTCACCGCCCCTCGTGCAGATAACTACTCATCCCATCTGGTGAGATGGATGAGGCGCTGGGCTAGGCCCCTGGCGGTAGGGATGCTATGCCAGTCACAGATCATACGAGTCCGGGAAAGGATAAGTGGCCAAAAAAACTAGAAACATCCATACAACTAATAGCTGGTGTTGGATCTAAAGAACACCTCGCTGCGACATGTCTGAAGGGTTGCGTGAACTGGCCATCCGTGGAGCGGCTCTGTTCTGTTCTGGAATGAACCATCATCGTGTCTACCTGGTGCAGAACCTGCGGTTGACTCTCGTTGATTCTAGACTAGTGATGAGTTCGACAGGGCGATCATTCCAAAAACCTCGCTGAGAGAGGCATGCATCGCCCTAGGCTGAAATGCACACAATAGATCAGCCTGAGCGGAAGACACCTTGTGTTTACTCCGTGTCTACGAAGTACACCCGACGCGATCAGAGAGACAAACAAAGAGGGGTGGATCCATTTTCGGGGTCTTGCCGATTTAGGCAATTTTCAACCTTGGGCTGTCAAGCACGGATCATGTCCCGTGGCGCGATGGTCTAAGCTTCCTGGCCCGATATCGGAGCACCAGTGACTAAAATTAGAAACAACACACTCGACTCGATGCTGATGGGTTAACAACCGACGGCATTGAAAGATGGATGAAATACCACATGTACTGAAACCCTTGGTTCTCACAGTGACCGGGGGAGAATACCGGGGCTTTGCACGGATGAGTCCCGGGAGGAGAAGGTGAAACACACCGTGCAGGGTGATATGATGATTGATGCCTGCTTTGCATCGCGGGATCGACTTTGGTGGGATGGCCAGGTCCTGCCTACATAGTATCTATCCTCTATTACCCTTTTCCCTCACATGAGAACTTAGAACGCTTGACAGCGAACCCTAGATAGCCACTACCCCTTGATCCATGGAATAAGACACGACAGCAATGATCCAACTCTGTGCATCCGGTTTGACTAAAGGCGTTCTAGACCTGCTCGGTCCACTCTTGACCGTAACGGACTTTGACTTGCCTTTTTCTCCAACACCTCTTTGAACGCTGCCTCCAGTCTTCGCATGGCATCAGTTGATATCTGGTAATGCAGAACGATGCGTGGTGCCCTGATGCGTATGCCATGGTGCTGAGCAGCCGTGTCCAGCCTGGGCTTGTCGAGACCAGCGCTCTTCAAATCGAGCCAGACAAGGTTCGTCATCACCGGGCGAAGAAGCAGACCACCCCTGGAGGTCCACATGCTGGCCACCGCTCTCGCCAAGACGTGTGTCCCCTGGATGATGCCCCGTGTGTCGACATCGCCGGGACCAAAATTCTCCATCATGGCCTGCCAAGCTGCAGCCACAATGGGCCCAGCCTTGCGGACGCCGCCGCCGATGCTTTGACGCAGTCTTCTCGCCCTTGCTATAAGGTCCCTGGAGCCCACGACGACCGATCCTATTGGTGCTGCGAGTCCCTTACCGAAGGAGATGGTCATGGCGTCGCAGCAGCCCGCGATCTCCTTTAGATTACCGCCCCCGCCTGCCACGGCGTGCCATATCCGCGCACCATCGATGTGAATGGCGATCTCCCGCTCCTCGGCCCAAGCCTTCATCTTGCGGAGCTCTTGCAGTGGGATTACGCTGCCGTGAGCTGTGTTCTCGATGCTGATTATGGTGGTGGGTAGCCGTTCTATCATGTCGGTGGTCACTGCGTGTCGTTCCACATCATCAAGGGTGAGATAATGCCCATTCGCCGGCCGCGCGGGCTGGATGGTTACCCCAGAGAGACCGGCAAGGCCGCCGGCCTCGAAGTGTACGATATGAGAGGTAGCATCTGCTAGTACACCTGTGCATCGTCGTGACAGTGCTCCTAAGGCAATCTGGTTGGCCATGGTCCCGGATATAACAAATAGAGCTGCCTCTTTGCCACAGATGCTCGCCATGTGCTCCTCGAAGGACCGTGTTAGCTGGTCCTCGCCGTAGACATCATCATTGAGTGTGGCCCCGGCGATTGCCTCCAGCATTCCGTGGGATGGTGTAGTAATAGCATCGCCTGCAATATTATATAGCTGTCAGCTCTAGTAACAGGGAAGGATAGGATAGAATAGCTGCAAAGAATCAATTTGATAACTCACTCCTGAAATCAAAGGCTGAGCCACTGACAGTGGGATCTCCCCAATGACCTGGCTTGGAACTCAGTATTGGGAAAGTCTTCATGGTGATGTGAATATAACGAGAAGAATGCATGAGAATCGGCTGGGATGGTCTCCAGATATGAGCCACATGGTCCACAGCCTCACCACAATCTGACGAAGTTTCGAATCCTTCGGGGATTATTAACCAGGTAATATGGAGTAAAGGATTAGTACTAGTTATAACTTGGAATAGTGGAAACTCCGAGGAGGTGTTCCCCTGGGCTGTCAGATTACCTTACACATCTCCATCTCCTGACAGCAAGCTGAACTCTGTTCCTTCAGTCACTTACTGTTTACTGGAACATCTCTTCTTCTAATTTGAAAAAACGAAAAAAACACCAACAAGAATTTAGGAGATACACTCTTTGTCGGCCACAAATAGCTACCTGCTTTCTGTGCCGGGCAACGATACTCTCAGAAGACTCGACCTACGAGCCACTTACACCTGTACTCGCCGCAACTCAGCAACCAGCCGTTCGAAATCGCAAACTACAACAGCTTCACGAACTTCATCAGATGGATTGGACATACTGACTACAATAGGTTTACTAATAGATAGACAATCGTTGCCAGATAACCGAGCCTTTTGCTTTACTGATCAACATGGGCAACATCGGCCAAGACATGGCGTATGATCACTTTGCCAACCCGTCTCGGGCGACTTCAATTTCCACGAACCGGTACTCCGAACCCGTCGAGCAATCCTTTGCCCAGGGAAGACTGTGGTTCTTGCACCAGCTGAAGCTCGGTTCGAGCTGGGACATTACACCGGCCGCGATTCGACTCCGTGGCCATCTCGACATCGATGCTCTGAACACTGCCTTGCGTGCCTTGACGCAGCGCCACGAGACGCTCCGAACGACTTTCCAGGAGAAGGATGGCGTGGGCGTACAGGTTGTGCACGCCTCAGGTCTCGAAAGAGGGTTGAGGATTGTTGATGCCTCGAGCGGCAATTTAGCCCAACTCCTGGCAGAGGAACAAACCATCAGGTTCGACCTAGAGTCTGAGCCAGCTTGGAGAGTTGCATTGTTGAAGGTGGCCGAGGATCACCATGTCATTTCCATTGTTGTACACCATATCATCTCAGACACCCGGTCTCTCGACATTATTCAGCAGGAGCTTGGAGAACTCTACGCGACCGCCTCGCAGGGGAAAGCGATTTCGGCCTCTCCCTTGGGCCCAATCTCCATTCAATACCGTGACTTGACGACATGGCAGAACCAGGAGGAGCAGGTCGCCGAGCAGGAAAAGCAGCTCGGATACTGGATCGAGCAGCTCGATAACAACACACCGGCCGAACTTCTCACAGAGCTTCCCCGGCCAGCTATTCTATCTGGCACAACTGGCAGGGTCTCCTTTCAGATCGATGGATCTGTACACAAAGAGCTCCTGACCTTCTGCCGCTCCCAGCAAGTTACCGCCTACGCCGTGCTGCTGGCAGCGTTTCGCGTGGCGCACTTTCGCCTCACTGGAGCCGAGGATGCATCCATTGGAGCGCCCGTTGCCAACCGTGACCGGCCGGAGCTGGAGAACATGGTTGCTCCCCTGGCCACTCTGCAGTGCATGCGAGTCGTGCTCGATGAGGACGACACCTTCGAGTCGGTATTGCGGCAGATCATGTCCGTCATGACAGAGGCACATGCCAACCGCGACGTCCCCTTTGAGCGCATCGTGTCTGCGCTGCTTCCTGGGTCGACAGACACATCACGACACCCGCTTGTGCAGCTCATGCTTGCTTTGCATCCGCAGGATACGGGCCGAGGCCGGTGGGGGGTCCTCGAGGCCGAGACTCTACAGAGTGCGGCCCCGACACGATTCGACATGGAGATGCACCTGTTTGAGGGGCATGACCGGCTCAATGCAAAGTTGCTGTTTTCCAAGGACCTTTTTGATGAAGAAGCCATCTACAGCGTGGTTTCTATCTTTCGGGAAGTCCTGCGCCGTGGCATCTCGCAGCCTGCAGTCAGCGTGAAGACGATGCCGCTCACTGATGGGCTCGCCGCGATCCGGGACATGGGCTTGCTGGATATCGGGATTACCGACTACCCCCGCGAGGCCAGCGTGATTGATATGTTCCAAGAACAGGTGATCTTGAATCCAAGCGCCACCGCCGTGGCCGACGCTTCGTCGAGATTGAGCTACTCTGAGTTGGATCACAAGTCAGATCAGCTGGCCGCGTGGCTACGCAGCCGGCAGCTTAAGCCTGAGACCCTGATTGGCGTATTGTCTCCTCCATCTTGCGAGACAATGGTTTCCTTCCTCGGTATCCTCAAGGCTAATCTAGCTTACCTACCTCTCGATATCAACGTCCCCCTGGCACGTATCGAATCAATCCTTTCGGCCGTGGACGGGCACAAGCTCATCCTACTTGGGAGCAATGTGTCCCAACCTAAGGTGGACATACCCGATGTTGAGATGCTGCGGATCAGCGATGCCCTGAAGAACGGGTCTGAGGTGAATGGGCTTGCAGGGAAACAAATGACTGCAAAACCCTCGGCGACTGACCTGGCCTACGTCATCTTCACCTCGGGATCGACTGGCAAGCCGAAGGGTGTCATGATAGAGCATCGGGGTATCGTACGCCTCGTGAAAGGGACAAATATTATTTCGCCCACCCAGGCAGCGGTCCCGACAGCCCACCTGGCCAACATCGCTTTCGACCTCTCAACATGGGAGATCTATACCCCTATTCTCAATGGCGGCACTCTTGTCTGTATCGAACACTCTGTCACGCTGGATAGTAGGGCCCTGGAAGCTGTATTTACCAAGGAAGGTATTCGTGTGGCCTTCCTTGCTCCTGCTCTGATCAAGCAGTGTCTCGCCGATAGACCGGCGATCTTTGAGGGCCTGGATAGCCTGTACGCTATTGGCGATCGCTTTGACCGGCGTGACGCCCTCCATGCAAAGTCCTTGGTGAAGCATGGCGTTTACAATGCCTACGGACCAACCGAGAATTCTGTTGTCAGTACCATCTATAGTGTCTCCGAGACTTCACCGTTTGTCACCGGGGTGCCCATTGGCCGGGCCATCAGCAACTCGGGCGCCTACGTCGTGGATCAGGATCAGCAACTGGTCTCTCCTGGAGTGATGGGTGAGCTTGTGGTTTCTGGAGATGGTCTGGCTCGAGGATATACCAATTCGGCCCTAGATAAGAACCGATTTATCATGATGCAGGTCAACGGCCAGTCAATCCGGGGATATCGTACGGGAGACCGGGCCCGATACAGTCTCAAAGGTGGCCAGATCGAGTTCTTTGGCCGTATGGATCAGCAGGTCAAGATCCGTGGCCATCGGATTGAGCCAGCTGAGGTAGAGCACGCTTTACTCAACAGCGAACAAGTACGCGATGCGGCAGTGGTTATCTGGAGACAGGAGGATGAAGAAGAGCCTGCGATGATTGCCTTCGTTACCACGCAGGGTACGCTCCCTGACCACCTGCTAAACATCAACGGCAACGGCCACGTTACCGACGGCAGCAGGAAAGACCAATTTGCCGTTCACGTCGAGAGTGAACTGCGCCGGCGTTTGCAGATGTTGCTGCCCTCCTACATGATGCCAGCCCGCATCGTGGTGCTTGACCATCTCCCTCTCAACCCCAATGGCAAAGTCGACCGGAAGGCGCTCGGTCAGTCGGCCAAGACTGTGCAGAAGAGCAAGCTGGTCTCGCAGCGCGTCGCCCCACGCAATGAGATCGAGGCCGTGCTCTGCGAGGAGTTCAGGAGTGTGCTTGGTGTCGAGGTTGGCATCACTGATAACTTCTTCGACCTGGGTGGTCATTCCTTGACAGCCATGAAGCTCGCGGCACGGATCAGTAAGAGGCTCGACATTCACGCATCTGTAGCAACTGTCTTTGAGAAGCCCATGCTGGCTGACCTCGCCGCCACGATCCATCGCGGCTCGACCCTGTATAGCGTCATCCCCACGACAGAATACACTGGACCGGTGGAGCAATCATTTGCCCAAGGCCGTCTATGGTTCCTTGAGCAGCTGAATACCGGCGCCTCATGGTATAATGTGAAGCTCACCGTACGACTACGAGGCCGCCTCGACAGGGATGCGCTGGGAACGGCCCTGCTCGCCCTAGAGAAACGGCACGAGACTCTTCGGACAACCTTTGAGGAACGGGACGGGGTTGGCATGCAGGCAGTCCACAGCAGCCTCATGGGGGAGCTGCGGGTGATTGATCTATCAGAGAAATCCGGCACTGTCGCGCATGAGGCCCTGTTGAAGGAGCAGTCAACCCGCTTCGACCTGACTCGCGAGCCAGGTTGGAGAGTGGCGCTGCTGAATTTGGCAGACCACCACATCTTCTCGATCGTCATGCACCACATTGTATCGGATGGATGGTCTCTCGACCTCCTACGACACGAGCTGGGCCAATTCTACTCGGCAGCTCTACGCGGCCAGGACCCATTATCGAGCATTGAGCCACTTCCGATCCAATACCGTGACTTTGCGGCCTGGCAGAAGCAAGACAGCCAGCAGAAAGCAGCGCACCAGAGGCAACTGGAGTACTGGACCAAGCAGCTTGCAGACAGCACGCCCGCGGAGCTCTTGACAGACTTCCCGCGGCCCTCGATTCTGTCCGGAAACGCTGGAAAGGTCCCCGTTTCTATCGAGGGGTCTCTGTACGACATGCTTCAAGTCTACAGCCGCACCCATCAAGTCACGTCGTTTGCTATCCTACTCGCAGCCTTCCGTGCAGCTCATTTTCGGCTTACGGGGTCTGATAATGCGACTATTGGTGTCCCAAGCGCGAACCGGAATCGGCCGGAGCTTGAGAACATCATCGGCTTCTTCGTGAACACACAATGTATACGCATCACAATCGACGAAAACGATAGCTTTAAATCGTTGGTCCGGCAGGTCCGGTCGACAACCACAGCCGCACAGGACAATCAGGATGTCCCGTTCGAACAGGTTGTTTCTAACCTCATGCCGAGCAGCTCGAGAGATGCATCTCGGAATCCCCTGGTGCAGCTCATGTTTGCACTGCACGGACAGCAGGATCTGTTCAAGATCCAACTAGAAGGGACCGAAGAGGAGGTGATCCCAACAGAAGAAGTGACGAGGTTCGACATCGAGTTCCATCTCCACCAAGGCGACAGCAAGCTGAGCGGTGATATCATATTCGCTGCCGACTTATTCGAAGCCGAAACTATTCGTGGCGTCGTCAACGTCTTTCAGGAGGTTCTGAGGCGCGGATTGCAACAGCCACAGACCCCGATCGTGACAATGCCGCTCACCGATGGCATTCCCGAGCTGGATAGGATGGGCTTGCTGGATATGGTCAAGACCGACTACCCTCGCAACATGTCTGTGGTAGACATATTCCAACAGCAAGTTCGTCTCAGTGCCGATGATACAGCTATTATTGACTCATCTTCGCGGATGAGCTACGCCGAACTGGACCAGAGGTCCGACCAGGTGGCAGCGTGGCTTCGCCAGCGACAGCTGCCAGCTGAAACCTTTGTGGCAGTGCTAGCACCACGCTCGTGCGAGGCCATCATCGCTCTGCTCGGCATCTTGAAGGCTGGTCATGCCTACCTGCCTCTCGACGTCAATGTGCCAGCAGCGCGTCTTCGCGCTATCTTGGCTGAGGTAAAGGGCGAGAAGCTGGTTCTTCTAGGGACGGGTGAGCCGTCACCGGAAGCCCAGTCGCCAGAGGTGTCGATCGTGAGGATTGCCGATGCCACGAGCCCTGTCGACCATGCTAGCTTGCGTGATGACAAGTCCAAGCCTACTGCAGACAGTCTCGCCTATGTCATTTTTACTTCCGGATCCACAGGTCAACCTAAGGGTGTGATGATCGAGCACCGGGGAATCTTGCGTCTTGTGAAGCAGACCAACATTCTATCCAGTCTGCCGCCGGCGCAGACCTTCCGAATGGCTCACATGTCTAACCTTGCGTTTGATGCATCGATATGGGAGGTCTTCACAGCTCTTCTGAACGGAGGCTCTCTCATATGCATCGACAGGTTTACCATCCTGGATGCTCAAGCGTTGGAGGCACTGTTCCTCAGGGAGCACATCAACATCGCACTGTTCCCGCCCGCCCTATTGAAGCAATGCCTCACGGATGCAGCTGCTACCATCAAGTCTCTTGACCTCCTATACGTAGGAGGAGACCGGTTGGATACAGCGGACGCAGCTCTGGCCAGAGCTCTCGTCAAGTCAGAGGTCTACAATGCCTACGGCCCAACAGAAAATACTGTCATGAGCACTTTATACTCGATTTCTGACGTTGAACGATTTGTTAATGGTGTGCCAATTGGCAGAGCTGTTAGTAACTCAGGGGCCTACGTGATGGACCAGAACCAGCAGATTATGCCGTTAGGCGTGATAGGGGAGCTGGTAGTCACTGGAGATGGTTTAGCTCGTGGCTACACAAACCCAGATCTTGATTCCGGCAGGTTCGTTGATGTCATTGTTCAAGGCCAACCTCTCAGGGCCTATCGCACAGGTGACCGAGCTCGCTACCGGCCCAAGGATGGCCAGGTTGAGTTCTTTGGTCGGATAGATCACCAGGTCAAGGTCCGAGGGCACCGCATCGAGCTCGCCGAAGTAGAATACGCTTTGTTAAGCACTGCCGGTGTGCACGATGCCGTTGTTGTTTCAAACTCTGAGGAAGATACTCAGGGTGCCGAGATGGTGGCCTTCATCACCGCTGAAGACAACGAGACTCTGCAGGAGGCACAGTCGAGCAACCAAGTCCAGGAATGGGAGAGTCATTTCGAGACTACGGCCTACGCGGATATCGCGGCGATTGATCAAAACACGCTCGGCCGAGACTTTACATCCTGGACCTCCATGTACGATGGGACGCTCATTGACAAGAGGGAGATGCAGGAATGGCTCGACGATACTATGCGCAGTTTCCTTGACGGTCAAGCAGCTGGCCACGTACTTGAAATTGGTACCGGCACCGGTATGGTTCTATTTAATCTCGGTCAAGCTGGGCTGAAGAGCTATATTGGGCTGGAACCTTCCCAATCCGCGGTTCAATTCGTGAACAAGGCAGCTCAAACATTCCCAGGGCTTGAGGGAAAGACCCAAGTACATGTCGGCACGGCCATGGATACGGTCCGGCTCGGCGCTTTGAGCCCGGATCTGATCGTTATCAACTCTGTGGCCCAGTATTTCCCGAGCCGAGAATACCTCACCGAGGTGGTTGAGGCCCTGGTCCGGATTCCAGGTATTCGCCGTATCTTCTTCGGAGATATGAGAACCTATGCCACCCACAAGGACTTCCTTGTTGCACGGGCGGTCCACACACACGGTAGCAAGGTGACGAGATCTAAGGTGCAACAGGAGGTGGCCCGGTTAGAGGAACTAGAGGAGGAATTGCTTGTCGACCCTGCCTTCTTTACAAGACTCAAGGAATCTCTATCGGAAGAAATAGAGCATGTTGAGATCCTACCGAAGAACATGAAGGTGAACAACGAGCTGAGTTCATATCGGTACGGCGCGGTTCTGCACATCCGTGACCGCAGCCAGAATCAAAGCAGGCCGATCCACAAGATCAACGCAGAGTCCTGGATCGACTTTACCTCAAGTCAAATGGATAGACTGATTCTTTCTGAGCTATTGAAAGAGAACAAAGATGCCGAAAGCATCGCTGTGTGCAACATCCCTTACAGCAAGACTATCGTGGAACGGCACATTGCCAAGTCTTTGGCCGATGGCCACAACGGAGATGATACACACAGCTTGATCGATGGAGTCGCCTGGATCTCAGCCGTGCGCGAGAAGGCGAGCCAGTGTCCATCTCTTGATGTGCACGAGCTCGTGCAGTTGGCCGAGGACGCTGGGTTCTGTGTGGAGGTCAGCTGGGCCCGCCAAAGGTCCCAGAACGGCGCTCTTGATGCTTTCTTCCATCACCTCCAGCCTACAGAGAACGAAAGCCGCACGCTCGTCGATTTCCCCACTGACTATAAGGGCCAACAAGCCAGGAGCCTGACGAACCGGCCCCTGCAGCGGGTTGAGAGCCGTCGAATCGAAGCAAAGGTCCGAGAGCAGCTCCAAGTGTTGCTCCCGGCATACATGATCCCAACCCGGATTCTGCTTCTCCAGAACATGCCGCTGAACACGAGCGGCAAGGTAGATCGCAAGGAACTCACTCTACGAGCCAAGATCACGCCGCAGGCTAAGCCAAGCTCCGAACTCGTGGCTCCTCGTAATGCTATTGAGGCTATCATCTGCAAGGAATTCAAAGATATTCTCGGCGTCGAAGTGGGTATAATAGATAACTTCTTTAATATCGGAGGGCATTCTCTTTTGGCCACAAAGCTCGCAGCGCGCCTGAGCCGACAACTCAAGACCCAGATTGCAGTCAAAGACATCTTCGACCGGCCTGTCATCGCCGATCTGGCAGCCACAATCCAGCAGGATACCACAGAGCATGACCCTATCCTACCGACCCCTTATACCGGCCCAGTTGAACAATCGTTCGCACAAGGCCGACTCTGGTTCCTCGACCAATTGAATGTCGGCGCCACATGGTATCTCATGCCCTTCGCAGTCAGGCTACGAGGCCGTTTGGTTGTGTCTGCTCTCGCTGCCGCTCTTCTAGCCCTAGAGGAGCGCCACGAGACACTGCGAACAACCTTTATCGAACAGGAAGGCATTGGCATGCAGGTTATCCATCCGTTTACCCCTAAGGAGTTAAGGGTAATCGATGTCTCGGGAGAGGAAGATGGAACTATCCAGAAGATACTGGAAAAGGAACAGACAACACCCTTCAATCTAGCTTCTGAGCCTGGTTTCAGACTAGCATTACTGAAGACAGGAGAGGACGAGCACATCCTCTCGACAGTGATGCACCATGCAATCTCTGATGGGTGGTCCGTCGATATCTTCCAACAAGAAATCGGCCAATTTTACTCGGCAATCCTTCGCGGACACGATCCTTTGGCCCAGATCGCACCACTCTCGATCCAGTATCGCGACTTCGCGACTTGGCAGAGGCAGACATTCCAAGTCGCAGATCACCATCGGCAACTTGCATACTGGACTAAGCAACTGGCCGATAATAAACCAGCCGAGCTGCTGACCGATTTCAAGCGACCACCTATGCTCTCCGGCCGCGCGGGCGAGGTCCCCGTGGTCGTCGACGGCTTGATCTACGAGAAGCTCCAGGACTTCTGTCGAACTCGCCAGGTGACCCCATTTACTGTGTTGCTGGCGGCGTTCCGGATAGCGCATTATCGTATGACTGGGACCGAGGATGCGACGATCGGAACACCTATCGCGAACCGTAACCGGCCAGAAATTGAGGGCCTGATCGGCTTCTTCGTCAACACACAGTGTATGCGTATCACCGTGGATACGCAGGCTTCATTCGAAACGTTGGTTCACCAGGTTCGAGAAACGACGTTGGCTGCATATGCCAACCAGGATGTTCCTTTCGAACAGATCGTCTCAAATATCCTACCCGGGTCAAGCGACACTTCTCGGAATCCGCTAGTACAGCTTATGTTTGCTCTACACTCGCAACAGAACCTTGGCAAGGTCTACCTAGAGGGTATCGAGGAGGAGGTCATCCGAATTCCTGAGACCACGAGATTTGATATCGAGTTCCATCTATACCAAGAGGCTGAGAGGCTGAACGGTAGTATCGTCTATGCAGCTGATCTCTTCGTCCCCGAGACTATACAGAGCGTCATCACCATCTTCCAAGGCATCCTACAAAAAGGCCTGAGCGAGCCCGATATGCCCGTCGCCTCCATGGCGCTTGATGGTGGGCTGGCGTCCCTGCGAAGCGCAGGACTGCTGCACCCTCAACAAACTGATTATCCGTCCGATGCTTCGGTGGTGCAGATATTCAAACAGCAGGTGGCAGCCAACCCGGGTGGCATCGCTGTGAGGGATGAATCAACACGGCTGAGCTATGTCGACTTGGACCGGAAGTCGGATCAAGTGGCCTGCTGGCTATCTTGGCGAGGTATCGCTCCCGAGACTTTTGTGGCGATCCTGGCACCACGCTCGTGCGAGACAATCGTGGCCATTATCGGCATATTGAAAGCCAACCTTGCATACCTGCCTCTAGATGTTAATGTTCCTCCGTCCCGGCTCGAGGCCATCCTTTCGGAGGTATCGGGATCGATGTTAGTCCTTGTGGGCGCAGAGACCCCGATTCCAGAGGGAATGGCCGGAGCGGAGACGGTCCGGATCACAGAGATTCTCGCCGATGCAAAGACCGAAGACATTAGCGGGCTGGTCGCGACTCAGCCCACTGCATCAAGCCTTGCGTATGTGATCTTTACGTCTGGATCGACTGGTCGACCAAAGGGTGTCATGGTGGAGCATCGCGGAATCGTACGTCTTACAAAGCAGACCAACGTCACATCTAGGATGCCAGATTCTTTCCACATGGCCCATGTATCAAATCTTGCCTTTGATGCCTCCGTTTGGGAGGTGTTCACTACACTTCTCAATGGAGGCACATTGGTATGCATCGACTATTTCACTCTCTTGGAGAGCACGGCGCTCGAGAAGGTCTTCTTCGACCAACGCGTCAATGTTGCTCTGCTCCCTCCAGCCTTACTAAAACAGTGCCTTGACAACTCACCCGCTCTTATCAAAGCTCTCGAAGTTCTCTACATTGGTGGTGATAGGCTCGATGTTTCTGATGCTGCCAAAGCAAGGGGCCTCGTCCAGACGCAAGCTTTCAATGCCTACGGCCCAACGGAAAACGCAGTCATGAGCACAATCTATCCCATTGCCGAAGACCCCTTCATCAATGGTGTGCCTATCGGACATGCTGTCAGCAACTCGGGAGCTTTCGTCATGGACCAGAACCAGCAAATCGTCCCCCCTGGTGCAATGGGAGAACTCATCGTGACTGGGGATGGCCTTGCTCGAGGCTACACTACTCCCTCTCTCAACGCTGGTCGATTTATCAACGTTGATATCGATGGCAGACAAGTCAGGGCCTATCGCACAGGTGATCGAGTACGCTACCGACCAAAAGATTATCAGATCGAATTCTTCGGCCGTATCGATCACCAGGTCAAGATTCGTGGCCACCGCATCGAACTAGCTGAGGTCGAGTATGCTCTTCTGAGCCACGACCTGGTCTCTGATGCGGCAGTGGTCACCCACTCTCAAGAAAATCAAGACCTGGAGATGGTTGGATTCGTGGCCGCCCGAGTCGCTGATGTCGCAGAGGATGAGTCTAGCAACCAGGTGCAAGAATGGCAGACTCACTTTGACAGCGTCGCATACGCAGATATCACCACCATCGACCAGCAAAGCCTTGGACGAGATTTCATGTCATGGACCTCCATGTACGATGGTAGCCTGATCGAGAAGAGCCAAATGCAGGAGTGGCTCGATGACACTATGCGGTCACTTCTGGATTCACAACCCCCTGTTCACGTACTCGAAATTGGTACCGGAACTGGCATGGTTCTGTTCAACCTCGGAAGAGAAGGGGGTCTGCAAAGCTACGTTGGCCTAGAGCCATCACCATCCGCAACCGCGTTTGTCAACATGGCCGCCAAGTCATTCCCTGGCCTTGAGGATAAGGTCCGGGTTGAAGTTGGAACGGCAACTGACATTGACCAGCTTGGAGACGATCTTCACGCAGGCCTTGTCGTCATCAATTCCGTCGCTCAATACTTCCCGAGCCAGGAATATCTAGCCCAGTTGGTCAGAGATCTTACCAATGTCCCTGGCGTTCAGCGTATATTCTTTGGTGATATGAGGTCGCACGCAATTAACAGGGATTTCCTTGTCGCTCGCGCAGTTAATGCACTAGGTGATAAGTCAACAAAGGCTGAGATCCAAAGGGAGGTTGTCCGAATGGAAGAGTCTGAAGACGAACTGCTCGTTGATCCGGCCTTTTTCACCTCCCTGGCGACGCAAATACAGAAGATCAAGCACGTGGAGATCCTCCCTAAGAGAATGCGAGCCACGAACGAGCTGAGCTCGTATCGATATGCTGCTGTCCTGCACGTCAATGAGCTGCCGAAGCCGGCACACAAGGTCAGTCCTGGCGCCTGGGTCGATTTTGCCGCGACGAGGATGGATCGCGACGCCTTGATCCGTCTGCTCAAGGGCACCGAAAGTTCCGGCCACATTGCGATCGCCAATATTCCTAACAGCAAGACAATCGTCGAGCGAACCATCTGCGAATCGGTTTACGATGTTAGCGGGGACGCCAAAGACTCGAATAGCAGAGTCTCATGGCTTTCGGCTGCTCGATCGAATGCCGTCAAAGTTGCTTCCCTCTCCGCGATCGACCTCGTTGACGTTGCACAAGAGGCAGGCTTTCGGGTCGAGATCAGCTGCGCGAGGCAGTGGTCTCAGAATGGCGCGTTGGACGCCGTATTCCACCACCTTGACTCATCACCACAGTCGCCTCGTGTGTTGATCGACTTCTTGACCGACCACCAAGGCCGGCCAGAAGAAACCCTGACGAACCACCCGCTGCACCGAACACAGTCTCGACACATCGAGAGGCAGATACGCGAGAGACTCCAGACACTCCTGCCAGCCTACATGGTCCCAGCCCAGATCATGGTTCTTGACAAACTACCTCTCAACGCGAATGGAAAGGTCGACCGCAAGCAGCTAACGCTACGAGCCCAGACGGTACCCAAGGCTACTAAGCAAGTGGCTGCTCTTGTGGCCCCGCGCACAGAGACCGAAAGGGTGCTCTGCCAGGAGTTCTCGGATATCCTAGGCGTTGATATCGGGATAATGGAAAACTTTTTCGATCTCGGCGGCCACTCGCTCACAGCAACAAAGTTAGCCGCACGCATTAGCCGCCGACTCGAGACTCACGTCTCCGTTAAGCAGATCTTTGACTATCCGCGAGTCTATGATCTTATTCTCATAGTACAACAGGGATCAAAGCCTTATGATGCCATCGTTTCGACCAAATACACCGGGCCGATACCTCAATCGTTTGCCCAGGGCCGTCTTTGGTTCCTCGACCAGCTTAACTTTGGCGCAACATGGTATCTCATGCCCCTTGCCGTCCGTCTTCGCGGTACGATAAACGTTGATGGTCTTACCGTGGCCTTGTCGGCACTCGAGAGGCGTCACGAGCTACTCCGCACCACGTTCTACGAACAAAACGGCGTCGGTATGCAGAAGGTCAATCAAGTTACGAACGAGGACCTGAGGGTCATTGATCTCTCTAACGGCGACGGCGATTTCCTCCCCACCTTGAAAAAGGAGCAAACTACCCCGTTCCACCTGGAAACCGAGCCCGGATGGCGCGTGGCTCTACTGCGCCTCGGGCCAGGCGACTATATCTTATCTATCGTCATGCATCACATCATTTCTGACGGCTGGTCTGTGGATATTCTATTCCAGGAGCTGGGGCAGTTCTATTCCACGGCTGTGAAAGGCCACGATCCCCTGCTGCAGACCACACCCCTCCCAATCCACTATCGCGATTTCGCTCTGTGGCAGAAGAAGCCAACCCAAGAAATCGAACACGAGCGTCAGTTACAATACTGGGTCAAGCAACTTGCAGATAGTAGCCCGGCTGAGCTACTCACGGATCTGCCGCGGCCTTCGATCCTCTCTGGTCAGGCTGGGGAGATCTCGGTCACGATTGAAGGAGCACTATACAAGAACTTGGAGGCATTTTGCCGGGTCCATCGCGTCACCTCCTTTGTGGTACTGCTTACGGCCCTGCGTGCAGCCCATTATCGCCTCACGGGTTCCGAAGACGCAACTATCGGGACACCAATCGCCAATCGCAACCGACCTGAACTTGAGCAGCTGATCGGCTTCTTCGTCAATACTCAATGTATACGCATTCCCGTCAACGAGGACGAGACCTTTGAGTCCCTGGTGCAGCAGGTCAGGTCAACGGCGACAGCTGCATTCGCCCATCAGGACGTTCCGTTCGAGAAGATCGTCTCTACTCTTTTACCCGGTTCCCGAGATGCATCACGTAACCCACTTGTACAGCTCATGTTTGCGGTGCATTCGCAGAAGAACCTCGGTGAGCTGAAGCTGGAAAATGCTCACAGCGAGGTTGTTCCCACGGAGATCACGACCCGGTTCGATTTGGAATTCCACCTATTCCAGCAAGATGACAGCCTTGAGGGCTCAATCTTCTATTCAACCGATCTCTTCGAAGAGGTCTCGGTCCAAAGTCTTCTTTCAGTTTTCCACGAAATTCTGCGCCGAGGTTTGAACGGTCCGGATGTGCCCATCAGCACCCTACCCCTTCAGGATGGAATTATCGACCTACAAAGACAGGGCCTATTAGATATCCAGAAGACGGAATACCCTCGTGATTCCTCCGTCGTTGATGTGTTTTACGAGCAGGTCTCGCTTCACCCCGATTCCATTGCACTGATACATGGGTCGGAGAAGCTTAGCTACGCTCAGCTCGACAGGGAATCTGACAGGATCGCTCGCTGGCTCCGTTACCGTTCTTTCAGCCCTGGCACGTTGATTGCGGTGTTAGCGCCACGGTCCTGCGAGACAATCATCGCGTTCCTCGGAATCCTCAAGGCAAACCTTGCGTACCTACCTCTGGATGTCAAGGCCCCTGCTGCCCGCATTGATGCCATTGTATCGTCGCTACCCGGAAACAAGCTCATTCTACTAGGCGCAAACGTTACGCCGCCTAAGCTTCAGGAAGCGAGCATCAATTTTGTGCCCATCTCTGATACCCTGACTATACTCACTGACAGCACACCTCAAGATGGGCCTACTATTCAACACCCCTCAGCGCAAAGCCTTGCGTACGCCATGTTCACGTCTGGCTCTACCGGACGACCGAAGGGTGTTATGGTCCAGCACCGTAACATCGTCCGCTTAGTGAAGAACAGCAACGTCATCGCGAAGCAGCCCGAAGCAGCCCGCATAGCACATATATCTAATCTAGCGTTTGACGCCTCGTCTTGGGAGATCTATGCCCCGTTGCTCAACGGCGGCGCAATTGTGTGTGTCGACTACTTTACAACGATTGACCCGCAGGCTCTTCAAGAAGTCTTCCGGGAGCACGAGATCCGCGGTGCGATGCTGCCGCCCTCACTCCTCAAGCAGTGCCTAGCTCAGGCCCCAGACATGATCAGCAGGCTAGATATCCTATTTGCTGCTGGTGATCGCTTCAATAGCGCGGATGCTCTCGAGGCCCAACGTCTCGTTGGCTCGGGCGTCTTCAACGCGTATGGCCCTACGGAGAATACTATTCTGAGCACTATCTATAACGTTGCTGAAAACGACTCCTTCGTCAACGGTGTTCCTATAGGCAGTGCTGTGAGCAACTCCGGGGCCTACATCATGGATAAGAGTCAGCAGGTCGTGCCGGCTGGAGTCATGGGAGAATTGGTTGTTACTGGTGACGGTCTCGCCCGCGGCTACATGGATCCAAAGCTAGACGCAGACCGCTTTATCCAACTCACAGTCAACGGCAGCGAGCAAGTCAGGGCATATCGCACCGGCGACCGTGTACGATACCGACCAAAGGACTTCCAGATCGAGTTCTTCGGTCGTATCGACCAGCAAATCAAGATCCGCGGATATCGTATTGAGCCGGCCGAGGTTGAGCAGGCCTTCCTAAACAATGGCTTCGTCGAGGACGTTGCCATCGTTATTCGCACCCCAGAGAACCAAGAGTCTGAGATGGTCGCCTTTATCACTGCCAAGGGCGATATCTCCGCGAGAGAAGAAGAGGCTACAACACAGATCGAAGGTTGGGAGGCGCATTTCGAGGGTGGTGCGTACGCCGACATCAAGGGGATCGAAAGCGAGGCTCTTGGTTACGACTTTATAGGCTGGACGTCTATGTACGACGGCACTGAGATCGATAAGGACGAGATGAGAGAGTGGCTAGATGACACGATACGCTCTCTCCTGGATGGAAAGCCAGCTGGTCGGGTTCTTGAGGTTGGTACCGGTACCGGTATGATCATGTTCAACCTTGGCAGGTCACAAGGGCTCGAGAGATATATTGGCCTCGAACCTGCACCAACGGCCGCCAAGTTCGTCAACAACGCTGCAAAGTTGTTCCCAGGTCTCGCTGGTAAGGCCGAAGTTCACGTCGGTACTGCCTCAGATGTCGGTACACTGCAAGGCCTGACCTCAGATATGGCCGTCATCAACTCGGTGGCACAGTACTTCCCAACTCCAGAGTACCTAGCGGAGACGATCAAATCACTTGTCCAAGTCCCGGGCATGAAGCGCATATACCTGGGCGATATGCGGTCCTGGGCCATGAACAGGGACTTTGCTGCCGCTCGCGCCGCCTATTCATTAGGCGATAATGTCAGCAAAGACCGCGTCAGACAGAAGATGATGGAATTGGAAGAGAAAGAGGAAGAATTGCTCGTTGACCCGGCCTTCTTCACTGCTTTGGCGAGCCAGCCACAATACAGGATCCAACACGTGGAGATCCTACCCAAACGAATGAAGGCTACAAATGAGCTGAGCTCGTACCGATATGCCGCCGTGCTGCACATCTCCGACGAACCCCTCCCTATCTACAAGATTAATCCCGAAGCCTGGATTAACTTTGAGGGGTCCCAACTGACCCGAGAGGCGCTTGCACAAGTACTCGAGCAGGATCAGAGCGCCGAGAGTGTGGCAATCAGCAACATTCCTTATACCAAGACCGTTGTGGAACGTCACATTGTCCAGTCGCTTGACCAGGAAGACGCCAATGCCCCTGAGGAATCGATGGATGGCACCGACTGGATCTCAGCTGTGCGCAAGAGAGCTCAAGAGTCCCACACTCTCACAGCAAGTGAACTGTTTGATATTGCAGAAGGTGCTGGGTTCCGTGTTGAGGTCAGCTGGGCCCGTCAACGTTCGCAGCATGGTGCCCTGGATGCGGTGTTCCACCATCTGAAGCCCGCTACGGACGACAGCCGCGTTTTGATCCAGTTCCCTACAGATCACCAAGGGTGGCCTCTCAAGAGCCTTACGAATCAACCGCTCCAGCCAGCCCAGAGTCGCCGAGCTGAGCTCTTGATCCGGGAGGGGCTGCAAACCCTGCTGCCTCCCTATATGATCCCCTCGCAAATCACGCTTATCGACCGGATGCCACTCAATGCTAACGGCAAAGTCGACCGGAGAGAACTCGCTCGTCGGGCCAAAATCACACAGAAGAGCAAACCGGTTGAGGACGTCGTTCCCCCTCGGAACAGCGTCGAGGCTACGGTCTGTAAAGGCTTCACTGACGTGCTGGGAGTTGAAGTTGGGATAACAGATAATTTCTTCACCCTCGGCGGTCATTCACTGATGGCAACAAAGTTGGCGGCTCGTCTCGGCCGTCAACTCAATACACGTATCTCAGTGAGAGACGTCTTCGATCAACCAGTCGTTGCTGATCTCGCCGCTGTGATCCAACGCAACTCGGCACCTCACGAGCCGATCAAACCAGCAGACTACGAAGGGCCCGTCCCCCAGTCATTTGCACAGGGACGTCTTTGGTTCCTCGATCAACTCAATGTTGGGGCGACGTGGTATCTTATGCCCCTTGGTATTCGCCTTCACGGATCTCTCCAGGTTGATGCCCTCGCTACTGCGATATCAGCCCTGGAGCAGCGTCACGAGCCTCTCCGTACGACATTCCACGAGGAGGATGGCGTCGGGGTTCAAGTCGTACAAAATCACCGGCCGAAGGATCTTAGGATCATCGACCTATCAACCCAGCCAAAGGACGCCTATCTTGTCTTCTTGAAGCATGAGCAGACCACGCTCTTCGATCTCGCAACCGAGCCCGGATGGCGCGTGGCTCTGATAAAGCTTGGAGAAGAAGAGCATATACTTTCCATTGTCATGCACCATATCATATCTGACGGCTGGTCAGTAGAGATTCTGTTTGATGAGATGCAGAGGTTTTACGCGAGTGCGCTTAGGCAACAGGACCCCCTGGAGCAAATCTTGCCTCTACCGATCCAGTACCGCGACTTTGCGGCGTGGCAAAAGACTGAAGAGCAGGTTGCCGAGCATCAGCGGCAGTTGGACTACTGGACGGAGCATCTTGCTGATAGTACCCCTGCGGAACTATTAACTGACCTACCTCGACCTTCTATCTTATCCGGCCGTGCCAATGAGATACCCCTTACCATCGAGGGGCGTCTTCATGACAAATTGCGCGCTTTCTGCCGAGTCCACCAAGCCACGCCGTTCGTCATTCTCCTTGCAGCCCTGAGGGCCACGCATTACCGTCTTACAGGGGCTGAGGATGCTACACTGGGAACGCCTATTGCTAACCGTAACCGACCGGAACTTGAGAATATGATCGGCTTCTTTGTTAATACGCAGTGTATGCGTATTGCTATCGAGGAGAATGATAACTTCGAGTCCCTTGTCCGTCGAGTACGATCGACGGCAACATCCGCTTTCGCGAACCAAGACGTTCCGTTCGAATCTATTGTCTCGTCTCTGCTGCCTGGATCCAGAGACGCCTCGCGCAATCCATTAGTTCAGGTTATTCTAGCTGTCCACTCTCAGCAGGACCTGGGTAAACTTACCTTGGAAGGCCTCAGAGATGAAGCTGTTGACTCGGCTATTTCAACCCGCTTCGATGTGGAGTTCCATCTTTTCGAGCACGCAGATAGACTCAGCGGTAGCGTGCTTTACGCAAAGGAACTGTTCCATCAACGCACGATTGAATCGGTGGTCTCCGTTTTCCTGGAGACTCTGCGGCGGGCTCTCGACCAGCCATTGACTCCCATTGCTGTCTTGCCGCTGACTGATGGAGTCAGGGAGATCGCAAGCAAGGGTCTCCTTGATGTGCCCACGACAGACTATCCACGAGATGCAAATATCGTTGAGGTCTTCCAACAGCACGTCCGCGCTACCCCAGATGCCATCGCCGTCAAGGACGCTACTTCTACACTAACGTATGATCAGCTAGATCAGCAGTCTGATCAACTTGCTGTCTGGTTGAGTGTCCGGCACATGGTTCCCGAAACGCTGGTGGGTGTCCTTGCACCGCGGTCATGCGAGACCATTACCGCAATGTTTGGCATTATGAAGGCCAACCTCGCCTACCTGCCTTTGGATATCAACTCGCCTGCTGCTCGACTGCGCAGCATTCTATCGGCTATAGATGGGAATAAGCTTGTTCTTCTCGGCAGTGGTGTCACAGCACCCGAGCAAGACAACCCAGAGGTGGAAGCTGTTGGTATTCAGGAGATCCTGGCCAGCACTGAGCTGGACACGACACAAGGCATCAACGCCCGACCCTCGGCAACGAGTCTTGCTTATGTTATTTTCACCTCTGGTTCAACCGGCAAGCCCAAGGGCGTCATGGTCGAACATCGTAGTGTTACAAGATTGGCAAAGCCCAGCAACGTCATCTCCAAGCTACCTCAAGGGGCTAGGGTAGCGCACCTCGCCAACATTGCCTTTGATGCCTCGATCTGGGAAATTGCCACAACCCTTCTGAATGGAGCTACGCTTGTTTGTCTCGACTATCACACAATTCTCGACTGCAGGACTCTCAAAGAAGTCTTCGAAAGGGAAAGCATTACCGTTGTCACACTGATGCCTGCGCTCCTCAAGCAGTGCGTGGCCGAAATACCCGAGACCCTCGCAAACCTCGACCTCCTGTATACCGGTGGTGATCGAGTAGGAGGTCATGATGCAATGCGGGCTCGCTCGCTAGTCAAGATCGGAATGCTTAGCGGTTACGGCCCTACGGAAAACACCGTCATCAGCACCATCTACGAAGTTGAGGCAGATGAGATGTTTGTGAATGGTGTACCCATCGGCAGGACCGTAAGCAACTCCGGGGCGTATGTCATGGATAGAAATCAGCAACTGGTGCCTATTGGAGTGATAGGCGAGCTTGTGGTTACTGGCGATGGCCTTGCTCGCGGATACACTGATCCGTCCCTGAACAAGAACCGCTTCATTTACATCACTGTTAATGGGGAGAGTATCAGGGCCTATCGGACTGGTGATCGGGCGAGATACCGACCTACGGATCTGCAGATTGAATTCTTTGGCCGCATAGACCAGCAAGTCAAGATCCGTGGCCATCGAATTGAGCCGGGCGAGGTGGAGAGCGCATTGCTCAGTTACAACACGGTACAAGACGCCGTGGTCGTCATCTGCGCCCCAGCAGATGAAGACTCAGGCGTGGAAATGGTGGCATTCGTTGCCGCCCGCAATACCGAAGACGAGGACATCCAGGACGAGGAAGCAGTCGATCAGGTTCAAGGGTGGGAGACTCACTTCGAAACGGCCGCATATTCAGAAGTCAAGGACATTCGACAGTCAGAAGTCGGTAACGACTTTATGGGCTGGACTTCTATGTATGACGGCAGCGAGATCGACAAGACAGACATGCATGAGTGGCTTAATGACACCATGCGTATGATACTCGACGCCAGAGAGCCGGGCCATGTACTAGAGATCGGTACCGGCACCGGCATGATCATGTTCAACCTTGCCAAGTGTCCTGGTCTGCAGGGCTACGTCGGTTTCGAGCCTTCAAAGTCGGCGGCCCAATTCGTCAATGATGCAGCGCAGTCGTTCCCGGCTCTGAAGGATGGCCGGTCAATAGTCCATGTCGGCACAGCGACAGACATCAACAAGGCTGGGCCGATCCAACCACGTCTCGTTGTTATCAACTCTGTGGCGCAGTATTTCCCTACCCCAGAGTACCTCTTCAGTGTTGTGGAGGCCCTTGTACAGATCCCAAGTGTGGAACGCATCGTCTTTGGTGACATGAGAACCAACGCTATCAACAGAGACTTCGTCGCTAGCCGAGCATTGCACACCCTCGGCGAGAAAGCAAACAAGCGCCTGGTCCGTCAGATGATCTATGAGCTCGAAGCCAACGAAGAGGAACTTTTGACAGACCCTGCATTCTTCACATCCTTGCGTACGCGCTTGGGTGACAAGATCAAGCACGTCGAAATTCTCCCCAAGACTATGAAGGCTACCAACGAGCTCAGCAAGTACCGATATGCCGCAGTACTACATGTGCGTGGCTCGAGAGAAACATCAACTATACACCAAGTCTCTCCCAACGCCTGGATAGACTTTGCAGCTGACGGTCTCGGCCGGCAGACGCTCATCAACTTGCTGAAGGAGCACAAGGGTTCCGGGACCGTCGCTATCGGTAATATCCCGTACAGCAAGACCATTGTTGAGCGGTTTATCAACAAGTCCCTGAGCGAGGATGATATGGAGGAAGGCCAGAACTCACTAGACGGATCAGCTTGGGTTGCAGCCGTCCGGGCGGCCGCTCAAAGCTGCCCATCGCTCGATGCAATGGATATCAAGAAGATTGCTCAAGAGACGGGATACCAGGTCGAAATCAGCTGGGCGCGTCAATGGTCCCAGAATGGTGCGATCGATGCCATCTTCCATCACTTCGAACCGCCCAAGGACGGTGCTCGCACACTTATTGAGTTTCCGACGGATTACGAAGGCCGGAATGTGAACAACTTAACAAACCGTCCCCTGAACAGCATTCAAGGCCGCCGTCTTGGGACGCAGATCCGCGAGAAGCTACAGACCCTCCTGCCGCCTTACATGATTCCATCGCGTATCATAGTTCTTGACCAGATGCCTGTCAACAACAACGGTAAGATTGACCGCAAGGAGCTTGTGCGGAGAGCCATTGTAGCCCCGAAGCCGAGGTCAGCGGCTACTCGGGTAGCCCCCCGCAATGAGATCGAGGCTATTCTCAAAGAAGAATTCGAGGACGTGCTCGGAACGGAAGTCAGCGTGCTGGATAACTTCTTTGATCTCGGTGGGCATTCACTCATGGCTACGAAGCTCGCCGCACGCGTTAGCCGCCGCCTTGATGCCAATGTTTCCATCAAAGATGTCTTTGATCAGCCAGTCCTAGCGGATCTTGCGGCGTCAATCCAGAGAGAGTCGGCACCTCATGACCCAATTCCGCAAAGACCTTACAATGACAATGAGCCGGCTGAACAGTCATTTGCCCAAGGTCGCCTATGGTTCCTTGACCAGCTTAACCTTGGCGCGACCTGGTACCTGATGCCTTTAGCCATCCGTATCCGTGGCCAGTTGAAGGTAGATGCGTTGTCTGCCGCGCTGTTCGCCTTGGAGAGACGACATGAGACCTTGAGAACTACCTTTGAAGAAAGCGACGGCGTTGGCGTGCAGATTGTTGGGGAGGCTCGCAACTCAGACCTTCGGTTTCATGACGTTTCTATCAGAGACGACGGGGAGTACCTTGAAGTACTTAGGAGGGAACAGACTGTGCCCTTTGACCTATCCTCAGAGCCTGGTTGGAGGGTTTGCCTGATCAAAACGGGCAAGGAGGACCATATACTATCCATCGTCATGCACCATATTATTTACGATGGCTGGTCCGTGGATATTCTCCGCGGAGAATTGGGTCAATTCTATTCCGCTGCCCTACGTGGCCAAGACCCCTTGCTACACGCTACACCCCTTCCTATTCAATACCGGGATTTCGCAGTATGGCAAAAGGAGGCAAAACAAGTTGAAGAGCATCAACGCCAACTTGGGTACTGGTCGAAGCAGCTTGTTGACAGCACTCCGGCTGAGCTGTTGACGGATCTGCCTCGCCCGTCTATCTTATCCGGTCGTGCCGGGTCGGTAGATGTGACGATCGAAGGCTCTGTTTATGGAGCCCTTCAGTCATTCTGCCGCACGCGTTCGGTAACCACATTCGTTGTGCTTCTGACCGTGTTCCGGATCGCGCATTTCCGTCTCACCGCCGTCGACGACGCGACTATCGGCACTCCTATTGCAAACCGTAACCGTCCCGAACTAGAGACGTTGGTTGGCTGCTTTGTAAACACGCAATGCATGCGTATCAGCATAGCCGACGACGATAACTTTGAAGGTCTTGTGCGACAGGTGCGTAATGTTGCAACGGCAGCTTACGCGAACCAAGATGTTCCTTTCGAACGAATCGTTTCCGCCCTAGTCCCAGGGTCAAGAAACACATCGCGCAACCCCCTAGTTCAGCTCATGTTTGCTGTCCAGTCCGTGGAAGATTATGACCAGGTCCGACTCGAGGGCCTGGAGAGTGTCATGATGCCTGGAGAAGCCTCCACACGCTTTGATATGGAATTCCACCTTGTCCCCGGCGATCAGAAGCTTACGGGCAGCGTTCTTTACTCGTCAGACCTTTTTGAGCAAGGGACTATCCAGAACTTCGTCGACATCTTCCAGGAATGTCTTCGCTCTGTCCTAGACCAGCCATTGACCCCTATCTCTGTTCTTCCCTTTGACAACGCCATTTCAAACCTCGAGAGCTTAGATCTCCTAGAGATGCCGACCACGGATTACCCTCGCGATCGGACAGTCGTTGATCTCTTCCGAGAGCAAGCGGCAATCTGCCCCGACAGCATCGCCGTCAAAGACTCATCGTCGCAACTGACATATGCTCAGCTGGATGAGCAATCTGACCGTGTTGCCGCCTGGCTACACGAGCGCCATATGCCAGCGGAGTCTTTGGTTGCTGTACTATCGCCACGTTCGTGCGAGACTATCATCGCGTACTTTGGCATCATGAAGGCAAACCTGGCTTACCTGCCATTGGATGTCTATGCACCAGATGCCCGTTCGGCGGCTATCCTAGATACAGTCGATGGAGAAAGACTGCTTCTATTAGGCGCAGGTGTCCCCCAGCCCGATATCCAGATCCCTCGCCTGTCAACGGCATACATCGCGGAAGCACTGAACGATGCCACGGCCGTCGATGTTACTTCCATCCCACAGCCCTCGGCCACCAGCCTTGCGTACGTCATTTTCACTTCGGGATCTACTGGCAAGCCCAAGGGTGTCATGATCGAGCATCGCGGAATCGTGCGCCTGGTCAGAGACACCAATGTCAACGTGTTCCCGGAATCGGGATCCGCTTTGCCTGTCTCTCACTTCTCCAACCTCGCCTGGGATGCGGCAACTTGGGAGATCTACACTGCTGTGCTCAATGGAGGGACCGTTGTATGCATTGACCGAGACACTATGTTAGACATAGCCGCGTTGAATGCAGCATTCCAGAAGGAGAACGTCCGGGCTGCCTTCTTCACCCCTGCCTTCCTGAAGCAATGTCTCGCCGAGACACCAGAGCTAGTCGCCAACCTAGAGCTCCTTCACACGGCAGGTGATCGTCTCGACCCTGGAGATGCCAACCTGGCTGGAAAGACAGCCAAGGGTGGTATCTTCAACGTCCTAGGCCACACAGAGAACACTGCCTACAGCACCTTCTACCCTGTGGTTGGTGAGGAGACGTTCGTCAATGGTGTCCCCGTCGGTCGCGGCATTAGTAACTCCCATGCATACATCATCGACCGACACCAGAAGCTCGTACCCGCAGGTGTTATGGGGGAGCTTATTCTCACTGGTGACGGTGTTGCTCGAGGTTACACCGACTCCGCGCTAAACAAGGATCGATTCGTGTACATCGATATCAACGGTACAAGCACATGGACGTACCGCACAGGCGACAAGGCACGTTATCGACCGAGGGATGGCCAGCTGGAGTTCTTCGGCCGCATGGACCAAATGGTCAAGATCCGCGGTGTTCGAATCGAACCCGGTGAAGTTGAGCTTACCCTGCTCGACCACAAGTCTGTACTGGCGGCGACTGTGGTGGTCAGAAGACCACCTAACGGCGACCCAGAGATGATTGCCTTCATCACCATCGACACTGAAGACAGCATGGAAACTCACAAGGCCATTTACAAGCACCTCCAGGGTATCTTACCCGCGTACATGATTCCCTCACACCTTGTCATCCTTGACCAGATGCCGGTCACCGACAACGGTAAGGTCGATCGCAAGGATCTCGCACTCAGAGCACAGACAGTACAGAAAACCAGATCTACCGCTGCAAGGGTACCACCTCGTGACGAGGTAGAGGCTGTTCTTTGCGAAGAGTATAGCAACTTACTTGAAGTTGAGGTTGGCATTACCGACGGATTCTTCGACCTGGGTGGACATTCGCTCCTCGCCACCAAGCTTGCGGCCCGCCTAAGCCGACGGCTCAATACTCGCGTATCTGTCAAGGACGTCTTTGACCAGCCAATACTCGCTGACCTAGCCGATATCATCCGCCGCGGTTCCCAACGCCACGATCCAATTCCTGCTACTCCGTACACGGGCCCTGTTGAACAGTCGTTCGCTCAGGGTCGTCTGTGGTTTTTAGAACAACTAAACCTAGGTGCCAGCTGGTACTTGATGCCCTTTGCGATCCGGATGCGAGGGCCCCTTCAGACAAAGGCACTGGCTGTCGCCCTGAACGCTTTGGTGCACCGGCACGAGGCGTTGCGGACGACGTTCGAGGACCACGATGGGGTTGGTGTTCAGGTCATTCAACCAAAGTCAAGCCAAGACCTGCGGATCATCGATCTATCAGACGCTGTAGATGATACTGCCTATCTTTCTGCGCTCGAGAGGGAACAGACAACGGCCTTTGACCTAACCTCTGAAGCAGGGTGGAGAGTATCACTCATACGCCTAGGTAGCGAGGATTATATCCTTTCTATCGTTATGCACCACATCATCTCTGATGGCTGGACTGTTGATGTGCTACGACAAGAACTCGGCCAGTTCTATTCAGCTACGATCAGGGGCCAGGAGCCTTTATCGCAGGTTAAGCCCCTACCTATTCAATACCGCGACTTTGCTGTTTGGCAGAAGCAGGAGAACCAGATCAAGGAGCAAGCGAAACAGCTCAGGTACTGGTCACAGCAGCTCGCAGACAGTACCCCCTGCGAGTTCCTAATAGATCTCCCTCGGCCCCCTATCCTGTCTGGTAAAGCTGACGCCGTTCCTATCGTCATCGATGGTACGGTGTACCAGCTCCTTACTGATTTCTGCCGGACACACCAAGTCACATCGTTCTCAATCCTTCTCGCAGCCTTCCGCACTGCACACTGCCGCCTTACCGGGATACTCGATGCGACGGTTGGCACACCAATCGCCAACCGGAACCGGCCAGAGTTGGAAAGTCTGATCGGTTTCTTCGTCAACACGCAGTGTATGAGGATAACAGTCAGTGAGACTGAAACCTTTGAGTCACTGGTCCAGCAGGTGCGCTCGACTACGACTGAAGCCTTTGCGAACCAAGATGTGCCGTTTGAGCAGATTGTGTCAACCCTTCTCCCTGGATCACGAGATACGTCAAGAAACCCGCTCGTGCAGGTCATGTTTGCCCTGCAATCGCAGCAAGACCTCGGAAGAATCCAGCTGGAAGGTATGACGGACGAAGCTATGGAAACCCCGCTGTCGACGAGGCTCGACCTTGAGGTTCACCTCTTCCAGGAGGTTGGCAAGTTGAGCGGCAGCCTCTTGTACTCCACAGACCTCTTTGAGGTCGAGACGATTCGTGGAATCGTTGATGTGTTCCTGGAGGTCTTACGCCGCGGCCTTGAGCAACCCAAGCAGCGACTGATGACCATGCCAATTACCGATGGTATCACAACGCTACGAGACCAGGGTCTCCTAACAGTGGCGAAACCAGCCTACCCTCGCGAATCGAGCGTCATAGATCTATTCAGGCAGCAGGTTGCCGCCGTACCAAATGCCATTGCTGTGTGGGATTCCTCCTCAACATTGACCTATGCCGACCTCGATAGGCGATCGAACAAGCTTGCCCACTGGCTATGCCAGCGCAATATGGCCCCAGAGACCTTGGTAGCTGTGTTTGCGCCACGCTCATGCCTCACTATTGTCGCATTCCTCGGTATTTTGAAGGCTAATCTGGCCTACCTACCGTTGGATGTTAATGCGCCTGCTGCCCGTATCGAGGCTATCCTGTCAGCAGTTCCAGGCCACAAGCTGGTCCTGGTGCAGGCTGATGAGCTTGGCCTGACGATGGCTGATACTGAACTAGTGCAGATTGACGAGATACTTGCATCTAGTCCATCCGGTGATCATGAGCAGATCCCTGTGTCCGACCCTTCTGCCACAAGTCTCGCCTACGTGATGTTCACGTCAGGTTCTACTGGAAAGCCAAAGGGTGTCATGATCGACCACCGCAGTATTATTCGACTTGTCAAGAACAGCGATGTTGTTGCAACTCTGCCTGCGCCAGTCCGGATGGCGAATGTATCAAACCTTGCCTTTGATATCTCGGTGCAGGAAATCTACACAGCGCTCCTAAATGGTGGCACTCTCGTTTGCCTAGACTATCTAGCGCTGTTGGATAGCAAAATGCTTTACAACGTTTTTGTGGAAGCACAGGTCAACACGGCCATGTTCACACCGGTCCTCCTCAAGCAATGTCTTGGGAACATGCCCGCTATCATCAGCCGCCTGAGTGTTCTCTTCAACGTTGGTGACAGGCTGGATGCCCATGATGCTGTGGCTGCATCAGGCCTGATCCAAGACGCCGTGTACAACGCCTACGGACCCACGGAAAACGGCATGCAGAGTACGATGTACAAGGTTGACGTCAATGAGCCCTTCGTCAACGGCGTCCCCATCGGTCGATCTATCACCAACTCTGGGGCTTACGTCATGGACGGCGATCAACAGCTCGTATCACCCGGTGTGATGGGAGAAATTGTCGTTACGGGTGATGGTCTTGCCCGTGGCTATACAGACTCGGCCCTAGACAAGGACCGGTTTATTCACGTCACGATTGATGGTGACGAAAATGTCAAGGTATACCGAACAGGTGATCGGGTACGCTACCGGCCTAAGGACTTTGAGATTGAGTTCTTCGGCCGTATGGATCAACAGGTGAAGATTCGAGGTCACCGCATTGAGCCAGCAGAAGTGGAACATGCACTACTCGGTCACGACTTGGTTCACGATGCAGCTATCGTGCTTCGAAAGCCAGCAAATCAAGAACCAGAGATGATTGCTTTCATCACCAGCCAGGAAGACGAGACCATCGAGCAGCATGAGTCAAACGTACAGGTCCAAGGCTGGGGCGAGCATTTCGACGTAAGCAGGTATGCTGATATCCAGAATCTCGATACTTCTACCTTTGGTCACGACTTTTTGGGTTGGACATCTATGTATGACGGAGTGGACATTCCTGTCAACGAGATGAAAGAGTGGCTTGATGAAACTGTGGCCTGCCTCCTAGACAATCGCCCACCCGGCCATATCCTCGAGATCGGAGCCGGAACAGGCATGATTCTTTCTGGCCTGGGCAAAGTCGACGGCCTACAAAAGTATGTCGGTCTTGACCCGGCTCCTTCAGCGGCAATCTTTGTCAACGAAGCCGTCAGACATCTTCCAAATCTAGCCGGTAAGGCCCGGGTGCTTGTTGGAACTGCCCTGGATGTCGGGTCTCTGGACAAGAATGAGATCCAGCCTGAGCTTGTGGTTATCAACTCTGTGGCCCAGTACTTCCCCACATCAGAGTACTTAATCAAGGTGGTCAGAGCTGTTGTGGAAGTACCCACCGTCAAGCGCGTTTTCTTTGGCGATATCAGATCCCAGGCCCTTAACAGGGACTTCCTTGCAGCTCGTGCCGTCCGGGCGTTGGGTGACAATGCCAGCAAAGAGCAGATTCGGCAAAAGATCGCAGAGCTCGAGGAGAGCGAAGAAGAACTTCTCGTGGACCCAGCCTTCTTCGTGAGTTTGAGAAGCCAGCTACCTAACATCAAGCACGTTGAGGTCCTGCCTAAGCTGATGAAGGCCACCAACGAGCTGAGCTCGTACAGATATGCTGTCGTTCTACACATCAGCCACAATGAAGAGGAGCAGCTGTCTATACAGGATATCGATCCCACGGCATGGGTTGACTTCGCAGCAACGCAAAGTGATTCTCAAGATCTGAGAAACCTTCTACAACAAGGACAAGATGCTGCGATGATCGCGGTCGGGAACATCCCCTACAGCAAGACCATAGTGGAGCGACACATCATGAACTCTCTTGACCAAGATCACGTCAACGCACTGGACGGGACATCCTGGATCTCAGATGCTCAATCAGCCGCTGCAATCTGCACTTCATTCGACGCACCCACCCTCACGCAGTTGGCCAAGGAGGAGGGATACCGGGTAGAGTTGAGCTGGGCGCGACAGAGATCTCAAAACGGCGCCCTCGATGCCGTTTTCCACCGTCTGGCAACCGATGCAAATTGCGAGCAGAGTCGTGTCCTAATACACTTCCCTACAGACCACCAAGGTCGACAACCTCAAACCCTGACGAACCGGCCACTTCAACGAGCTCAGAGCCGCCGTATCGAGTCACAGGTCTTCGAGGCACTGCAGACAGCACTGCCGGCCTACATGATCCCATCGCGCATCATCGTGCTCCCGCAGATGCCGACCAACGCCAACGGCAAAGTGGATAGGAAACAGCTCGCTCGCCGCGCGCAGATTGTGGCCAAGAGGAAGGCCGTGTCAGCGCGCGTTGCGCCTCGTAATGACGCCGAGATAGTTCTTTGCGAGGAATACGCAGATATCCTAGGGACCGAAGTTGGCATCACGGACAATTTCTTCGACATGGGTGGGCATTCACTCATGGCTACGAAGCTCGCAGCCCGACTCAGCCGTCGACTGAATACCCGGGTTACGGTCAAGGAGGTTTTCGATAAACCCGTCCTGGCTGACCTTGCTGCTTCGATCGAACAAGGCTCGACACCTCATCTGCCTATTGCCTCATCGGTGTATTCCGGACCGGTGGAGCAGTCGTATGCCCAAGGTCGCTTATGGTTCTTAGATCAGTTCAACCTCAACGCAACGTGGTATCACATGTCACTGGCAATAAGGCTGATCGGGCCGCTTAACATGGACGCGCTGGATGTGGCCTTACGTGCGCTGGAGCAGCGACACGAGACACTTCGCACAACCTTTGAGGCTCAAAAGGACATCGGCGTCCAGGTCGTTCATGAGACCGGAATGAAGAGGCTCAAGGTCCTTGATCTATCAGACAAGAGCGAGAAGGAACACATGTCCACGCTAGAGAATGAACAGATGAGACCGTTCACTCTTGCTTCGGAGCCAGGCTGGAGGGTCATCTTGCTTCGCCTTGGCCCAACGGAGTATATCCTATCCCTCGTCATGCATCACATCATCTCAGACGGCTGGTCCGTTGATATCCTAAGACAGGAACTCGGTCAGTTCTACGCAGCCGCTTTGCGTGGCAGGGATCCGTTATCTCAGGTCAAGCCCCTGCCCATACAATATCGTGACTTTGCGGCTTGGCAGAAAGAAGCTACCCAAGTTGCTGAGCATGAGAGGCAACTCGCGTACTGGGAGAGTCAGTTAGCTGATAGTACTCCCGGTGAGCTTCTGACCGACTTTCCCCGCCCGCAGGTCCTAAGTGGGAAGGCTGGTGTCATCCCTGTTACCATTGAGGGGCCGGTCTACGAGAGACTCCTGAAGTTCTCCAAGGAGCGCCAGGTAACCCTATTCTCAGTTCTATTAGCAGCATTCCGGGCTACACACTATCGCCTCACTGGTGCAGAAGATGCTACGATCGGCACTCCAATAGCAAATCGCAACCGGCCAGAACTCGAGCATATCATTGGATTCTTTGTCAACACCCAATGCATGCGTCTTCTCCTCGATAGCGGCAGCACATTCGAATCCCTAGTGCAGCATGTGCGGTCCGTGGCTACAGATGCCTATTCGAATCAGGATATCCCCTTCGAACGCATCGTCTCGGCACTTCTGCCTGGCTCGAGAGATGCCTCGCGAAGCCCACTGATCCAGCTTATGTTTGCCTTGCACTCGCAACAAGATCTCGGCAACATTACTCTCGAAGGACTAGAGCACAAGCGCCTACCAACAAGCGTCGCAACACGTTTCGACATGGAGTTCCACCTGTTCCAAGAGCCTAACAAGCTGAGCGGCTCTATACTCTTTGCCGACGAGCTCTTCCAGCCTGAAACAATCAACAGCGTCGTGACTGTGTTCCAGGAAATACTCCGACGCGGCCTCGACGAACCCCAAGTCTCGATTTCTACTATGCCCCTTACTGATGGGCTGACTGATCTGGAGAATTTGGGCTTGCTGGAAATTGAGCGCAGTAACTTCCCTCGTGACTGCTCGGTTGTCGACATCTTCCGACAGCAGGTGGCTGCCAACCCAGATGCGCCCGCTGTCGTGGATTCGGAGACGTCCATGACCTATACCTCGCTAGACCAGAAGTCTGAGCGGATAGCTGACTGGCTGCATGCCAAAGGCCTCCGCCCTGAGTCATTGATCTGTGTGATGGCGCCACGATCCTGCGAAACCATCGTCTCCTTACTCGGTATCTTGAAGGCTGGCTTAGCCTACCTGCCTCTGGATGTGAATGCACCTGCAGCTCGAATCCAATCGATCCTATCCGAGGTTGGAGGAAGAAGACTGGTACTACTAGGATCAGAGACAAACATGCCTCAAAGCGACCAAATGGATGTTGAAACGGCTCGAATCCAGGACATCCTAACGAATACGACGGTCAAGAGATCTGATTCCATTGGGAGGCCATTGGCAACTAGCCTTGCCTATGTCATATTCACATCCGGGTCAACTGGCCGCCCTAAGGGCGTGATGATTGAGCATCGTGGTATTCTACGCCTTGTCAAGCAGTCGAACGTCATGTCTCAATTGCCGCAGGATCTACGCATGGCACATATCTCCAACCTGGCCTTTGACGCGTCCATCTGGGAGATATTTACGACACTTCTCAATGGCGGCGCCCTCATTTGCATTGACTACTTTACTTTGCTAGACAGTCAAGCCCTCCGGACGATATTCGAAAAAGCCAGGGTTAATGCTACCCTATTCGCGCCGGCCTTGCTCAAAGAATGCCTTAATCACGCGCCGACCTTGTTTGAGGACCTCAAAGTGCTCTACATCGGTGGCGACCGACTCGATGCCACCGACGCAGCCAAAATACAAGCCCTTGCCAAGGGCACGGTCTACAACGCGTACGGGCCAACAGAGAACACAGTCATGAGCACGATCTACAGCCTCACAGATGGGGAGTCCTATGCTAACGGTGTGCCAATCGGCAATGCTGTGAGCAACTCTGGCGCTTATGTCATGGATCAAGAGCAGCGCCTCGTTCCTCCTGGTGTTATGGGCGAGCTCGTTGTAAGCGGCGATGGCCTCGCCCGTGGCTATACCAACTCGACGCTCAATGATGATCGTTTCGTTGACATTACCATCAACGATCAAAAGGCCCGCGCATACCGGACCGGAGATCGTACTCGCTACCGACCCAAGGATGGTAGCATCGAGTTCTTCGGCCGTATTGATCAGCAAGTTAAAATCCGTGGTCATCGTGTTGAGCCGGCCGAGGTCGAGCAAGCCATGCTCGGCAATAAGGCTATCCGTGATGCAGCAGTTGTTGTTCAGACGGTGGATGGCCAGGAAACGGAGATGATTGGTTTTGTTTCCATGACTGGCGACAGATCCAGCGAAGAGGAGGGGGAGATGATTAACCAAGTGCAGGAGTGGGAAGACCACTTCGAAAGCACCGCCTACGCTGGCATTGAGACCATCGACCAGGCTACCCTAGGACGCGATTTCACTTCATGGACCTCGATGTACAATGGCAATCTGATTGATAAAGCCGAAATGCAGGAGTGGCTTGACGACACAATGCAATCTCTCCTCGATAAGGAGGAGCCAGGTCGTGTGCTCGAGATCGGAACAGGTACCGGCATGGTTCTATTCAATTTGCCTACAAACGATGATGGCCTTGAGAGCTATGTCGGTATAGAGCCTTCGCGATCTGCAGCCTTGTTCGTCGAAAAGGCAGCCCAAGAATTTCCAGGTCTGCAAGGAAAGACGCAAATCCTCGTCGGCACAGCCGAGGACATCAATCTAGTCAAAGATTTCCACCCTGACGTGGTTGTCATCAACTCGGTAGCCCAATATTTCCCGAGCCAGAGCTACCTCCAACAGATAGCGAGCGACCTCATTCACACCACCAGCGTTAAGACAATCTTCTTTGGAGATATGCGATCCTGGGCCACCAACAGGGATTTTCTCGTATCCCGAGCTCTCTATACGCTAGGCGACAAGGCTACAAAGGATCAGATTCGTCAAGAGGTTGCCCGACTGGAGGAGAATGAAGACGAGCTGCTTGTCGACCCAGCATTCTTCACCTCTTTGGCCAGCCAATGGCCTGACAAGGTCAAGCATGTTGAAATCTTGCCGAAGCGGATGAGGACGAGCAATGAACTAAGCTCGTACCGATATGCTGCGGTGCTACACATCTCTGGGGATGGGGACAGTAGGGACAGACATGACAGGCGTGTCCACACAGTGGAAGAGAACGCCTGGATTGACTTCGCGTCGTCTGACATGGATCGTCACGCCCTAGTTCAGATGCTCGATGAACGTAGAGACGCCCAGACCGTCGCCATCGGCAACATCCCTCACAGCAACTCGATCAACGAGCGACAATTTACGACATCCCTGGATGCCGAGGGAGAGGGCATTGCTGAAGATTCCCTGGATGGATTCGCCTGGCAATCGGCTACGAAGGCATTGGCCGCGAGCTGCGCTTCCCTTTCCGTCACTGAACTGGTCAATATCGGTCAAGCGGCAGGATTCAGGGTCGAGGTCAGCTGGGCTCGTCAACGATCCCAACATGGGGCACTGGACGTCGTCTTCCACCATCTTGAAGATGAAAGACCAGGCCGCGTCTTGATCAACTTCCCCACAGACTTCGAGCGTCTATCCCCTGGCATCTCCCTGACCAGTCGGCCGCTGCAGCGCATCCAGAACCGTCGGTTCGAGTCGCAGATCCGCGAACACCTACAAACATTGCTGCCACCTTATATGGTTCCATCACGGATCGTAGTAATGGAGCGCATGCCTCTCAATGCAAACAGCAAAGTCGACCGTAAAGAATTGGCAAGGAAGGCGAGGACCCTACAAACCGTCAAGCCTTCTACAGCGCGCGTGGCTCCTCGCAACGATATTGAAGCCATCTTGTGCGACGAGTTCCAGGAAGTTCTTGGTGTTGCAGTTGGAGTCATGGATAACTTTTTCGAGTTGGGCGGACACTCCCTGATGGCTACGAAATTGGCTGCCCGTCTTAGTCGCCGCTTCGATACCCGCATCTCTGTGAAGGATATCTTCAACAAACCTACCCTTCAAGACCTCGCGAACGTGGTCCAGACTGGCTCCGCTCCTCATGAAGCTATTCCATCCACGGCCTACTCTGGTCCCGTGGAGCAATCCTTCTCTCAGGGCCGTCTGTGGTTCTTGGATCAGCTGAATCTCAATGCATCATGGTACCATATGCCATTAGCGAGCCGGTTGCGAGGCCCACTTCGGATCGAGGTGCTGCAGTCAGCGCTGGCAACGATTGAAGCGCGGCACGAATCCCTGCGCACCACATTCGAGGAGCGAGATGGTGTTCCCGTTCAGATTGTACACGATGCGCGTAACAAGCAGCTGAGGACCATCGACGTTTCAGGCACCGAGGATGCGTATCTCCCAGCATTGAAGAAAGAGCAAGACGCCACATTCGATCTGACTGCTGAGCCAGGCTGGCGAGTAGCACTGTTGCGCCTTGGACCGGATGATCATATCCTGTCTATCGTCATGCACCACATCATATCTGACGGATGGTCGGTTGATATCCTCCGACAAGAACTTGGGCAGCTCTACTCGAATGCCTCATCGGAGCCCGCTCCTCTTCCGATTCAATATCGAGATTTCGCCATCTGGCAGAAGCAGGAGAGTCAGATCGCTGAGCACCAAAAGCAGCTGAACTACTGGAAGAGACAACTGGTCAACAGCAAGCCGGCTGAGTTCCTGGCAGACTTAACTCGTCCGAAGGCGCTATCCGGCGATGCTGATGTCATACCGATAGAGATTGATGACCAGGTATATCAGAACCTCCGCTCGTTTTGTCGCGCTCGGCAGGTCACCAGCTTTGTTGCACTCTTAGCAGCTTTCCGAGCTGCTCACTACCGTCTAACTGGGGCCGAAGATGCAACTATCGGCTCTCCGATCGCCAATAGGAATCGACCTGAGCTTGAAGGCCTCATTGGATGCTTTGTTAATACACAGTGCCTCCGCATTCGTGTCAAGAGTGAGGACACATTTGACACGTTAGTTGAACAGGCACGAGAAACGGCGACCGAGGCCCAGGATAACCAAGATGTGCCGTTCGAGAGGATCGTTTCTTCTATGCTTGCTAGCTCACGAGATACCTCGCGAAATCCACTCGTTCAGGTCATGTTTGCTGTGCACTCTCAGCACGACCTGGGTAACATTCGTCTGGAAGGTGTTGAGGGAGAGCCCGTTTCGATGGCACCATCCACACGTTTTGACGCAGAAATGCACCTATTTGAGGACCAAGGCATGCTCGGCGGCAACATTGTCTTTTCGAAGGACTTGTTCGAATCCGAAACGATCCGCAGTGTTGTGGCCGTGTTCCAGGAGACCCTAAGGCGTGGCCTGGCTAATCCTCACGCAAACCTCGCAACACTTCCTCTTACCGATGGATTGCCTAGTGTTCGAAGCCTGTGTCTTCCGGCCAATCAGCCTGACTACCCCCGAGATGCCTCCGTGATCCAAGTGTTCAGAGAGCAGGTAGCAAAGACGCCCGAGTCCATCGCCATTGTTGATGCTTCTTTGCAGCTCACCTACACCGAACTCGACGAGAGATCTAGCCAGCTCGCCACGTGGCTACGCCAACAAGATACAGTACCTGAGGAGCTGGTCGGAGTCCTCGCTCCACGGTCCTGTGAGACAATCATCGCCTTCCTCGGCATTATGAAAGCGAATCTCGCTTATCTGCCACTTGACGTCAACGCACCCGCTGGTCGGATCGAGACAATTCTATCATCTCTACCAGGAAGCAGACTTATCTTAATTGGATCTGATACTGAGGAGGTAAAGCTTCACTCAAACAGCGTCCGATTCACCCGGATCAGCGACGCCCTCGTCAAGAGCAGCAGTCCTCCTACCGAAGAGCTTTCCACAGGGCCGACTGCACAAAGCCTTGCCTATGTCATGTTTACATCAGGCTCAACTGGCGTTCCGAAGGGTGTCATGGTAGAGCACCGAGGCATCACACGTCTCGTTAAAAACAGCAACGTGGTCGCAAAGCAACCGGCGGGTGCCATCGCTCATCTTTCGAACATTGCTTTCGATGCCTCTTCCTGGGAGATATACGCTGCTCTCCTTAACGGCGGTACAGTCGTCTGCATTGATTACTATACCACGATCGATATCAAAGCCCTTGAAGCGGTATTCAACCAGCACCACATCTGCGGAGCAATGCTTCCACCAGCACTTCTCAAACAGTGTTTGGTCTCTGCTCCTACTATGATCAGCTCTCTGGAGATACTTTTCGCGGCCGGCGATCGGCTGAGCAGTCAAGATGCCACCCTGGCGCAACGTGCCGTTGGCTCGGGCGTTTACAACGCTTACGGCCCTACTGAGAACACAGTCCTGAGTACGATATATAACATCGGCGAGAACGAGGCATTCTCGAACGGCGTTCCCATTGGTAACGCTATCAGTAACTCCGGCGCATTCGTCATGGATCAAAATCAGCAACTGGTCTCCGCCGGTGTGATTGGAGAGCTTATTGTAACCGGAGATGGCCTTGCCCGCGGCTACACGGATTCTAAGCTTGGGGTGGATCGATTTATCTATATTACTCTTGACAAGAACCGGGTCAGAGCCTACCGCACGGGCGATCGTGTCAGGCACCGGCCTAAGGATGGGCAGATCGAGTTCCTCGGGCGGATGGATCAGCAGATCAAGATCCGTGGTCATCGCATCGAGCCAGCAGAGGTGGAGGAGGCTCTCGCCCGTGACCCGGCCATCAGCGATTCAGCCGTTATTACCCAGCTCACGGATGAAGAGGAGCCGGAACTTGTGGCTTTCTTCTCACTGAAGGAGAATGCCAACAGCACCAACGGTGTCAAAGGCGTGAGCAATCAAGAGGAGACCGACGATGAGCAACATGCTCTGCTGATGGAGATCAAGATCCGTCACAACCTACAAGCGCTGCTGCCCACTTACATGATCCCCTCCCGGATCATCCATATCGATCGGCTGCCGGTCAATGCTAACGGCAAGATTGACCGCAATGACCTAGCTGTTCGAGCCCAGGAAACGCCAAGAACCAGTTCAGTGTCAACCTACGTGGCCCCTCGCAATGATATCGAAACCATCATCTGCAACGAATTCGCAGATATCCTCAGCGTTCGAGTGGGAATCACAGACAACTTCTTTGACCTGGGTGGGCACTCACTTATAGCCACCAAGCTAGCGGCCCGCCTCAGCCGTCGACTAGATACTCGCGTGTCTGTTAGGGAGGTCTTTGATGCTCCCGTGGTAGGCCAATTAGCGGCTTCTATCCAGCAAGGCTCGGCCCCTCATGAAGCTATTCCGGCGTTATCATACTCGGGACCTGTGCAACAATCCTTTGCTCAAGGGCGTCTTTGGTTCCTAGACCGTTTCAATCTCAACGCTTCCTGGTACATCATGCCATTCGGTGTTCGTCTTCGCGGACATCTCCGAGTCGATGCACTTCAGGCTGCATTGAGGGCTCTTGAAGAACGGCACGAGTTGCTACGCACCACGTTCGAAGAACATGATGGCGTTGGTATGCAAATCGTTCATCCGCCCCGAATGAGGGATATCTGCGTTATAGACATCTCCGGCACAAATGACGAACTTGCAAAGCTAAAGGAGCAACAGAAAGCTCCTTTCAATCTCTCTACTGACGTCGCTTGGAGGGTAGCACTCTTCAAGGTTGGAGAGAACCACCATATCCTCTCCATCGTCAAGCATCACATAATCTCTGACGGCTGGTCAGTTGACATCTTCCAGCAGGAGCTTGCCCAATTCTACTCGGCAGCTATACGAGGGCATGATCCCCTCTCGCAGGTCAAAAAGCTGCCTATTAACTACCGCGATTTTGCCATCTGGCAGAGACAAGATGAACAAGTTGCCGTTCACGAAAGCCAACTTCAGTACTGGATAGAGCAGCTCGCGGATAGCACGCCAGCCGAAATCTTAACTGATTTCAACCGACCGAAGGTCTTATCCGGTGAAGCTGGCCAAGTTCCGATCGTAATCGGAGATGAGGTTTACGACAAGCTCTCCCTCTTCTGCCGCAATCATCAGGTCACCAGCTTCGTCGTACTTCTAGCTGCTTTCCGCATTGCACATTATCGTCTAACAGGGGCAGAGGATGCGACTATCGGTACACCAATCGCGAACCGTAACCGCCCCGAACTTGAGGACTTGATCGGCTTCTTCGTCAATACACAATGCCTAAGAATCGCGCTGGAAGAGCACGATAACTTCCTATCGATCGTGCAAAGAGTCCGCTCAACAGCAGCCAGCGCCTTCGAAAACCAGGATGTGCCATTTGAGCGTCTTGTATCTGCACTTCTGCCCGGCTCTAGAGATGCCTCCCGGAATCCCCTCGTTCAACTCATGTTTATCGTCCATTCCCAGCGAAATCTCGGTAAACTACAGTTGGAGGGCTTGGAAGGCGAACCAACCCCATTCACCACGACGACCCGCTTTGACGTTGAATTTCACCTCTTCGAACAAGACAAAGGCCTCGCCGGAAATGTTATCTTCGCAGCAGACCTGTTCGAGGCTGCTACTATCCGCAGCGTTGTTGAAGTCTTCCACGAGATCCTCCGTCGTGGTCTTGACCAGCCAGATATCGCAATTTCCACCATGCCACTTGTCGATGGCCTGGCGGCGCTCAAGAGCCACAACCTACCCGCAGTTGAAGACAAGGAGCCTGACTTCGCCACCGAAGCTTCAGTGGTTGATGTATTCCAAGCACAAGTGATCGCTAACCCAGATGCCCTGGCTGTGACCGACACATCCACAAAGCTCACATATGCGGAGCTGGATGAACAATCCGATCATGTCGCAGCTTGGCTGTCTAAACAGAAGCTACCAGCAGAGAGCCCAGTGGTTGTTCTTGCGCCACGATCGTCTGAGACTATCGTAGCATGCATTGGCATCCTGAAGGCGAACCTCGCATATCTCCCCATGGATTTCAATGTTCCCGAAGCCCGTCGCCAAGCAATTCTTTCGGAGATTTCGGGGGACAAGTTCGTTTTGCTTGGATCAGGAGTGCCTATTCCTAGTAACGAGACACCTGATGTCAAGATGGTCCTCATCAGCGATATCGTCGCCGCCAAGACGGACAAGTTCTACCTGCCCGGCACTCGGCCAAATGCATCAAGCCTTGCCTATGTCATCTTCACATCAGGTTCGACAGGCCGACCAAAGGGCGTCATGGTCGAGCATCGGGGTGTTCTTTCTTTGGTGAAGCAGAACGCCTCAAGAATACCACAAAGTCTGCGGATGGCACATGTTTCCAATCTCGCATTCGACGCTTCCGTGTGGGAGATATTCACCACCCTGCTCAATGGAGGAACGCTCTTCTGCATCAGCTACTTTACTGTCTTGGACAGTAAGGCACTTTGTGCCGCTTTCACCGATCATCGCATCAACATCACCCTGCTCCCACCGGCCTTGCTCAAACAATGTCTTGCAGACGCGCCATCTACCCTAAGCTCCCTCGAGAGTCTATACATTGGCGGCGACCGCCTTGATGGAGTCGACGCAACCAAGGTTAAGGACCTCGTCAAAGGAAAGGCCTACAATGCGTACGGCCCCACCGAGAATTCCGTCATAAGCACGATCTATACCATCGAGTACGAGACGTTTGCGAATGGCGTTCCCATCGGCACATCTTTAGGCCCCAAGTCCAAGGCCTATATCATAGACCAGGACCAGCAGCTCGTGCCAGCAGGTGTGATGGGTGAGCTTGTCGTCTCTGGCGATGGTCTCGCAAGAGGGTATACCGATCCGTCACTGGACACAGGCCGGTTCATCTATATCACGATCGATGGCCAACAAGTTCGAGCATACCGGACTGGCGATCGGGTTAGGTACCGACCTAGGGACTACCAAATTGAGTTCTTTGGCCGTTTGGATCAGCAGATCAAGATCCGCGGTCACCGCATTGAGCCAGCTGAAGTAGAGCAGGCTCTTCTCAGCGACTCGTCGATCAACGATGCCGTCGTTGTATCGGCACAAAATAAGGAGGGACTCGAAATGGTTGGCTACATCACTACCCAGGCTGCACAATCAGTCGACAAGGAGGAATCCAGCAACAAGGTACAGGAGTGGGAGGCTCATTTCGACTCCACTGCATATGCCAAAATCGGGGATATTGATCGCGATACCCTCGGACAGGACTTCTTATCCTGGACATCTATGTACGACGGCTCATTGGTTCCCCGGGAAGAGATGCAGGAATGGCTCAACGATACTATGCACGCACTCCTCGACAACCAACCACCCGGAAAAGTACTCGAGGTCGGAACTGGTACCGGTATGGTGCTGTTCAATCTCGGCAAGGTTAAGGGACTACAGAGCTATGCCGGTCTTGAGCCCTCGCGCTCCGTCACTGCCTGGGTTAACAAGGCAATCGAAACTTTCCCAAGCCTGGCAGGACGCGCCCAAGTCCACGTTGGAACCGCCGAGGACATCAGCTCCATTGATGGACTACATGCCGACCTCGTTGTGGTCAACTCAGTTGCCCAATACTTTCCGAGTCGACAATATCTCACTGAGCTGACGGCCAAGTTAATTCGACTGCCCGGCGTCAAGCGTATTTTCTTCGGTGACATGAGGACCTATGCTACCAATAAAGACTTCTTGGTGGCACGAGCAGTTCATACCCTAGGGTCTAATGCATCGAAGGCCATGGTTCGAGAACAAGTAGCCAAGCTTGAAGATGACGAGGAAGAGTTACTCGTTGACCCTGCCTTCTTCACCAGCCTGAGCGACCAATTCCCAGAAGAAATCAAGCATATTGAAATTCTGCCAAAGAGAATGGTCGCGACCAACGAACTCAGCTCTTACCGATATGCTGCTGTCATTCATGTGGGAGGCCACGAGATGCCGAATGGGGAGGATGGGGATAATCAATGGGCTGTCAAGGACATCGATCCGAAGACCTGGGTGGACTTTGCTAGCACCAAGATGAACCGCCAGGCTCTCTTGCAGCTCCTTCAGGACCGCCAAGGTGGCGGCGATGACGTTGTTGCCGTCAGTAACATCCCATACAGCAAGACCATCATGGAGCACCATCTGTGTCAGTCACTTGATGATGACGAGGACGGCACTTCAGATGTAGACGGAACGGCTTGGATATCGGCTGCTCAATCACGGGCGAAGGAATGCCCTGCACTCTCAGTGGTCGACCTGGTTGAGATTGGTAAGGAAGTCGGCTTCGAAGTTGACACCAGCTGGGCTCGACAACACTCCCAGCGCGGCGGACTCGATGCTGTTTTCCACCGATTCGAACCACCAAAACACTCAGGCCATGTCATGTTCAGGTTCCCAACTGAACACAAAGGCCGTTCTTCGAGCAGTCTTACGAATCGCCCGTTGCACCTGGTTCAGAGCCGCAGGCTGGAGGCAAAGGTCCGCGAGCGACTGCAGTCACTGCTTCCAACGTACATGATTCCCTCTCGAATCGTGTTGCTCGATCAGATGCCTGTGACTTCCAACGGCAAGGTGGATCGCAAGAAGCTTTCTCGACAAGCCCGGGTCATCCCCAGAATTGCGGCAAGCACGTTGGACTTTGTGGCGCCACGCACAGAAATTGAAGTCGTCCTCTGCGAAGAATTCACCGATCTACTAGGTGTCAAGGTTGGCATTACAGACAACTTCTTCGAGCTGGGCGGCCATTCGCTGCTAGCCACAAAACTGAGCGCACGTCTAAGTCGTAGACTAGACGCTGGTATCACTGTGAAGCAGGTTTTTGACCAGCCAGTACTTGCTGATCTTGCTGCTTCTATTCGTCAAGGGTCGTCTCGTCACAGGTCTATTCCGTCTTTGCCCTACGATGGACCCGTGGAGCAGTCCTTTGCCCAGGGGCGCCTGTGGTTCCTCGACCAGTTCAACATCGATGCCTTGTGGTACCTTGTGCCCCTTGCACTTCGCATGCGCGGACCGCTACAAGTTGACGCCCTTGCTACTGCCCTAGTGGCACTTGAGGAGCGCCATGAATCTCTGCGCACAACGTTCGAAGAACGAGACGGAGTCGGCATCCAAGTGGTGCAGCCCCTCCGCACGACCAAGGATATCCGGATCATCGACGTGTCAGGCATGCGAGACGACGACGCCTACCTCCAGCCATTGAAGAAAGAACAGCAGACTCCTTTTGACCTTGCTTTAGAGCCTGGATGGAGGGTAGCACTGTTGAAACTTGGAAAGGATGACCACATCCTCTCTATTACCATGCACCACATCATTTCTGACGGGTGGTCTACTGAAGTCTTGCAAAAGGAACTCAGTCAATTCTACCTAGCAGCGAAATCCGGGGACGACCCATTATCGCAGGTTGCCCCGCTTCCTATTCAGTATCGCGATTTTGCTGTTTGGCAGAGACAAGAGGAACAGGTCGCAGAGAGCCAACGGCAGCTTGACTACTGGAAGAAGCAGCTTACGGACAGTAGCCCGGCTGAACTCTTGGCTGATTACAACAGGCCGACCGTACTATCAGGAGAAGCAGGAAGCGTGTCTTTCGTGATCAACGATGCAGTTTACAAGAACCTCATCTCCTTCTGCCGGTCTCGACAAGTGACCACCTTTACGGCTTTACTGGCAGCGTTCCGCGCCGCTCACTATCGAATGACCGGGTCAGACGACGCAACTATTGGCACACCTATTGCTAATCGCAATAGGCCTGAGCTTGAAAACCTGATCGGCTGCTTTGTCAATACACAATGCATGCGTATCACTATCGGCGACGATGAGACATTTGAATCACTGGTGCAACAGGTACGGTCTACCACCGCGACAGCCTTCGAGAATCAAGACGTTCCGTTTGAACGAATTGTTTCCGCCGTCAGTGCTGGGTCTAGGGATACGTCCCGAAACCCCCTAGTACAGCTTCTCTTTGCGGTGCATTCCCAACAAGGCCTAGGCAGGATCCAGCTCGACGGTGTAGTCGATGAGCCGGTTCCGTCGACCGTTTCTACTCGGTTCGACCTCGAATTCCACGCCTTCCAAGAGGCCGACCGGCTCAATGGAACTGTCATGTTTGCCACGGACCTCTTCCAGCCCGAGACCATCCAAGGTTTCGTTGCGATTGTCGAAGAGGTTCTACAGCGTGGTCTGGAACAACCACAGAGCCCTATCGCAACCATATCGCTGGCCGAAGGCATTGCTCAGCTCCGAGATGCTGGTGCGCTGCAGATGCCAGTGTCTGATTACCCTCGCAACGCGTCCCTGGTTGATATCTTCCAGCAGCAGGCTACTGCCAACCCGTCAACTGTCGCCGTCACTGACTCGGCCTCCAAGCTGACATATGCCGAGCTTGATCGACTCTCCGATCAAGCTGCTTCCTATCTACGACGGCAGCAACTCCCAGCGGAGACAATGGTGGCCGTTCTCGCTCCACGCTCTTGTGAGACCATCATCGCGTTCCTTGCTATTCTCAAAGCCAATCTTGCCTATATGCCTCTCGACGTCAATACGCCACCTGCTCGCATGGAAGCCATCATATCGTCTGTCCCAGGGCGCAGGCTCATCTTGGTCGGCTCGGGTATCCGCCATGCTGATATCAAAGTACCGAACGCAAAAGCGATGCTGATCAGCGACGTGGTTACCGGGACTGATGCTATCGGCACTCTCGAACCTCCGGTTGTCCTACCAAGTGCTACAAGTCTCGCATATGTCATCTTCACTTCAGGGTCGACGGGCAAACCAAAGGGTGTCATGGTAGAGCATCGTGCTATCATGCGCCTTGTGAAAGACAGTAACGTCGTGGCTCATATGCCGCCAGCGACACGGATGGCCCACCTCACGAATATCGCATTCGACGTTTCATTGTTCGAGATGTGCGCAACGCTCCTCAACGGCGGAACCCTAGTCTGCATTGACTACCTGACCCTTCTTGACAGCACCATGCTCCGGGAGACCTTTGAGCGTGAGCAGGTTCGCGCAGCTATCTTCCCGCCAGCGCTCCTGCGACAGTGCTTGGCCAACATGCCCAATGCCATCGGCATGTTAGAGGCTATTTACGTGGCCGGCGATCGCTTCCACTCCCGCGACGCCCACGCAACCCAAGCACTGGTCGGGCCTCGTGTGTACAACGCGTATGGCCCAACTGAGAACGCAATCCTTAGCACGATATATGGCATCGATAAGGACGATCCGTATGTGAACGGTGTTCCTATCGGTAGCGCTGTCAGCAATTCAGGGGCCTATGTCATGGATCGCAACCAGCAGCTTCTCCCTCCCGGTGTGATGGGAGAGCTGATTGTTACAGGAGATGGTGTAGCTCGTGGCTATACCGATGCAAGCCTCGATACAGACCGCTTTGTCATCGTCACTGTCGATGGCCAGCGCCAGAGGGCGTACCGCACGGGTGACCGGGTGCGATATCGGCCAAAGGGATTCCAGATAGAGTTCTTCGGCCGCCTGGATCAGCAGGCCAAGATCCGTGGCCACCGTGTTGAACTGGGCGAGGTCGAGCATGCTCTGCTCAGCCAAGATTCAGTCACTGATGTGGCTGTCGTACTCCGCACCCTGGAAGAGCAGGACCCGCAACTGGTTGCCTTTGTGACTACTGACCACGAATATCACTCGGGTTCAAGCAACGAAGAGGAGGACCCGTACGCCACACAAGCAGCAGGAGATATGCGCAAGCAACTCCAGTCGCTTGTACCATACTACATGGTCCCATCCCGGGTCATAATACTCAGACAAATGCCGCTCAATGCCAACGGCAAGGTAGACCGAAAAGACCTCGCTCGGCGTGCCCAGATTACTCCGGCAGCAACCAGCTCGGCCTCGGTGCATGTGGCTCCTCGCAACAAGACTGAGGCAGCAATTTGCGACGAGTTCGAGTCTATACTCGGTGTCAAGGTGGGAATCACAGACAACTTCTTCGAACTGGGTGGCCACTCACTCCTAGCCACCAAACTCGCTGCTCGGCTCAGCCGCCGGATGGACCTTCGCATATCCGTCAAGGATCTGTTTGATGATCCTGTTCCTGTTTCTCTCGCTGGCAAGCTAGAACAACACCAGAGGTTCTCAGGAGAAGATGAGAGCTCGACAGTTAGCATTGCCCCCTTCCAACTCCTACCCGCGGAAATGTCGAGAGAGATCATCCAGCGCGATGTTGTACCCCAGATTGAGAACGGTCACAGCACACCCCTAGACATGTATCCAGCCACGCAGACGCAGATCTTCTTCCTGCACGACAAAGCGACGGGCCACCCGCACACGCCGCCACTGTTCTCCTTGGACTTCCCCGAGAACTCCGACTGCCGTCGTCTGGCAGGCGCCTCCGCCGCTCTCGTCCAGCACTTTGACATATTCAGAACCGTGTTCGTTTCAAGAGACGGCCGCTTCTACCAAGTTGTTCTTGCTCACCTCGATGTACCCGTCGAGGTCATCGAGACCGAGCAAGAGTTGGATGAAGTTGCTCTCGCTCTGCATGAAGCAGACAAACAGCAGCCCCTACGTCTTGGGCGTGCGATGCTGCGGATAGCCATCCTCAAGAGACCGGGAGCCAAGGTGCGACTTGTTCTCCGAATGTCTCATGCCCTGTACGACGGGTTGAGTCTTGAACATATCGTCAACGCTCTACATGCCTTGTACAGCGATAAACCTCTTGCGCAAGCACCCAAGTTTGGTCTCTACATGCATCACATGGCTAGCCGACGTGAAGAGGGCTACGATTTCTGGCGATCTATTCTTCAGGGCTCTTCAATGACATCCCTGAAGGGCTCTGTCAGTGCCCTCGACGCCATGACGCCGTCTGCCGGTACATGGCAGACGTCAAAGTCCGTCAGGATCCCTCCTTCGGCACTCAAGAACGGCATCACTCAGGCAACCCTCTTCACCGCCGCTGTCTCTCTCTTGCTCGCCAAGCATACCAAGTCGAGAGACGTCGTCTTCGGCCGCGTTGTATCTGGACGACAGGATCTATCCGTCAACTGCCAAGATATGGTGGGACCTTGCATCAACGAGGTGCCTGTGCGCGTCCGGATCGACGAGGGCGACGACATGGGCGGTCTGCTGCGCTCCATTCAGGACCAGTACACTAGCAGCTTCCGGCACGAGACCCTGGGCTTCCAAGAAGTGAGGGAGAACTGCACGGATTGGACTGATGCAACCAAGGAGTTCAGTTGCTGCATTGCCTTCCAGAACCTCAACTTGCATCCTGAGGCCGAGATTGAAGGGCAGCAGATTCGCCTGGAGGGTTTGCCAGCAAAGGACCAAACACGCCAAGCCAATAGTCATGACCAGAATGGTACGAATGGTACGAATGGTACCAACGGTACCCATGCCAACGGTACCAATGGTAGCAACGGTGTCAATGGTCACGATAGCAACGTGGTTTCAGCCGCTGGCGATCAAGCTCCTGTTCACGATCTGGACATTGTTGGAATTCCGGAGCCTGACGGCAGCGTCAAGATTGGCATTGGTGCGAGCCGGCAGATCCTTGGAGAGAAGGTCGTGGGCAGCATGCTCAATGACCTTTGCGAGGCAATGCTCGCTTTGAGCAGAACGTGACAGCTTTTCCACGACGACTAGCTCGACAAGATTCTCTTCAAATTATGGAGGTGTCCGCCGAGGTTAGCATGAGCCAACAAGAGGACTACCGACTTCTCTCTTTTTTTTTCGGGTTTCTTTTGTTTTCTTTTTCTTTTATCTTTACTGGATGCGCAATCTCTTTTTTCCTTTAAAATTCTTTCATTCCATAGTTGCTCTTGATTAATTTTAAATCTGGATACTTCACGATCTTGACTTGAGCTCATGTGGAAGACCGTATGGACTCGACAGACGCGTTGGTAACGGATCGAGTCATGGCCCGAGCAACATGTATCATTTCGTCGAGGACATGTATTGAGTAGCCATAAACACTGGACCAATTTTTTGTCGTCATTTTTTCACCCGGCCTTGGTGGGGATCTGTGAACGCTTAGAGGTGGGAAATGGACAGCTAGAATCTAAGCGATCGCCCACGATGCCATACCAATGCAGTCTACGTGCTTACTACGGTATGCCGACATGTTATGACAGAGGTGCTGTAGCCCCGGGCTGAAGATGATGCCGGTTGGGTTTGTACCTTAGGGTTTGAGCTGACAACTCATTCAGGCAGGGGAGGCCGAGGAAACCGAATATTACACGTGAGCACTTCACTTCAACGCATCATAAACATACAAGTATTTATGCATTCTAATAGTGGCGAGAATTCCAAGATACTGGTACTGCACCCGCACAAGGTTCAAGCTGCTGAGGGAACCCTCCAACTGCGACGCGAAGCAATATTCTAGGATCAAAACTGCTGGCCCTTTATGGATTCCACACGAGCGGCTCCCAGAGCTCAAACTCGTCATTGGCCGGCGCTTGGTGTTCGGCGTCCTCGTCGAGACCTTCGATCCACGCCTGTCCACCGAAAACTGGCTTGACACCTTCCTCACACCTGAAAACGCTCCGGGTCGCTTCCATAGAAAAGGGCCCGTAGTGACTTGAGTTAAAGTAGGCGTCGTCCCAGAACTCGGCAACTAGGTTTGTGCTTTCGCGAGCGCTTTCATCCTCTCCGGCACTGGCGCTCTCGCTGCTTGGTCTCTCACAGGTCAGATCCCACCGGACGCGAAAGAATAAACCGGGTTTCTGCTGCTGCATGGTCAATGACTGTATCGTATCATAAAGGTGCCCCATTGTGACCCCCGTGTCGAAGTCACCAGCATCGTTCTGTGGAGGCGTGACGGAGTCGACGACACAGCGGTGGCCCCCCGGGGTGATGGTGAAACAATCCAGCCAAGTGAATCCGAGGAAAGGCGGCGGGGGCTGCGAGACGAACATGCGTCTCCAACTCGCACCAGCCCTGGTAAAGCTGCGTTGACGACAGGTTGCGTCGACGTCGAGAACGCTGCCGGTACTTGCTTGGAGGTGATGTAAGGCTTTCGGCGACCAGGGTAGCTTCCAGAAGTATTCGGCACGCCGGAAAGGGTACTTATCTACCTGGTAATCGCTTAGGTTGAAGAATTGGTCGCCAAAGGCCTCCTGAAGAAGAGGGTTGGTATAGGGTCGTTCACCGGGCTTCGCGTGAAGGCTTCCGTCGGCCTGGAAGAAAGACGCTTTTCGGAGCCTAGGCGAGTGATTCAGGGTCTCCAACCAGAAGCTGCAAACTCGTGGAGCAGAGGTGATACGAGACTTCAGGTCGACATGAAGCAGAATGAGCTCAAGGAGTTCAGGAGTCCTTAGCACCGACGCCGTTGCCTGCAACTGCGATTGCGATTGCGATAGTGACTTGATTGATCGAGGTGTCGAAGCCGAGGCTGGCCCCGCCTCGCTCGGGGAGAGACGACATTCCGTAGCATCGCATGTTTGGGTATGATCCAGGGAGCGCGGAGGGTAAGCAGCCGGTATGAGTGTGCGAACCCTCCGGGATAGCAGCTGCTCACCATGTAGGACCACGATGGGACCATCGTCGACGATTGCTCTCTCTAGCAGGAGCGAGTAATCCGCCTCGTTGAGCTCAAACACTTCAATGGCTTGCGCCTCCAGCTTCTCTTCTTCTTCCTTGTTCTTCGAGGCGGTCCTCGGGGACGTGGTTGCCCGCACCGAGTTAGGCGACTGGTCTAGGCAAAGAAGCCCTCGAAGCTGATCGGGTTGGTAGACGGCGCTTTCTGGATCCGACAAGATTGGGAATGTCTCCCCGCGTGACACCTCCATAGGCGCCATGCCAGCCGTTAGGTCGGAGAGACTGTGCGGGGTATAAACGCCATGCTGTCGATGCACATCGTTGGCCATGGCCATAGTGAATTCCTTTAGCGATCTGGGTAAGGTATCAGATCTCGTAGGGGCGAATTAAAGTAAGGTAGGATAAGAAAAAGGGAAAGGGTTCGTCGTGCAGCGGGGGGGCGGGGGATCGGTTGCAAGGCACAAGTCCGATCAGAAGGATCAATGCCTGCATGTGTGCGGATGCTGCAGTGCCACATGACTTCGCGCGCTCCTGCAAGTTGGGGCATAGGATTGTGACACCACGGTCACTCTCAAAAACCCTCCTTGAATCCGAGATGTATCAGCAGCCTATGGTATAACTTTACTTAGCTTTTAGCTTTTATTATATGATTACAAAGTAATTAACCTTGAAATTATTAAGTATTTTGATATATAAACTATAAACCATAGTATCTTACTCAAATAAAAATCAAGGTTTATGGCTAAAGAATTCTACTAAAATAATGATTCATAATTAATATAATAATTTGCATCATGTCAATCTAGCCCTTGTAATATTACTTTCCTCTCTATATTGGTTAATTATAGCAACGGCCTACTAGGAAAAGTCTTCGAGTTCACAGTATAGGCGCCGCGTGCTCTTCTTCTCTCCTTTCTCCTTAGTTTATGGATACTTACGTAAGTCACTCAATGAGCTGTTAAATATATCTTGTCGATACAGTTACACAGAACTTATGTTTTGGTACCCTAAGGTCCTTGTCAGTGGCTGTGTGGGCCCGATTTTGGTATCCGTACTTTGCCCACCTTTGATACCTATGGCTACTTCCTCGTTGGCACGTTATAACCACTACGGTCCACCGGGCTGACGTGTGCTGGTTGGTTTGTAAGTGAGCCAGGGTTCACGAACAGTCTCAGATGTCACGCATCATCGGAACACGGAAGTGTTAAAAGAGGTTAACAAGGATGCGAGATGATGACTACAGGAAGCATATACGACGTAGTACTACATGTGCATTATCCGCCAGTGGCTCAACTACGGAGTACGTACCGATGGGTTAAACCGTAAATATTGTTTTTTTCTTCCTTTTTTTGCCCTGGGTGAGGGGGTGCGATGCCTTGGCAGACGTTTCCGCGTCTGGGTCCTATGAGTATTACCTTCCAAAAAGCGGTTGGTAGCAAGCGGTGTCGAGCCCGCTGTTGTACCAAGGAGTAAGATGCGGATGCGTAATATGATTATGCGGAGGTGAAGATTGTACTTTCCAAGCCGGGGAGAAGCACGGTAACTCCCTCTCTACATGGGCCTTAAATATTTCCGACCAAGATCTACGGATACTCTACCCGCAACCAATGACAGGGTGGGGCAGCACACCCTTAATTAGCTACGGCAGGTGCCACACCTAACACACCCCCCCCTATAAGATTTTCCTACGGGTAATAATTCCTGCAGGCGAGGGCCCAGTCCACCGGCTAGGTGAATCAATCCATGTCGCAGGATGAGAATATTTGTTGAAGGATGACCACCCTTGTCGTAGGATGACTACCCTTGTCGTAGGATGATCATCATCCGTAGGTTGCGACCAAGAGTCTTGTTCTATTTGGTACCTGGCCACTAATAGCCGGACACTGGTCCCTTGTGGTCTCTTATATGTCTAGCTCTTAGTGGCCAGGTACCAAATAGAACAAGACTCTTGGTCGCAACCTACGTACGCTATCTTCTTGCAGCTCCTACCAATATTCATGCTCGACCGGTGCCGCTCACAGCAAGTCATGGTACGACCAGGGGAGCTACTCCTCGTCTGACTAAGACCGATCGTACGTGAAAGATCCTTGCCATTCGTTATGGCACTGCCACGAAGCGGGGATACGACACTCCTTACCCTGTATAAGTAATCAGATGGAGACTTCGCACGTCGCAGAGGGCGTTTCCCCCCGCCTATAAGCTTCTGGGGTGCCCACCACGATGTCCAGCCTGTTGCTCAACCAACAGGTCGACCAATAATTGATTAGACCTAGTGTATGACCTGACGCCATGTCGCTCAAGAGGCCTTGCCCCAACTCAGACCACGAGTCGCCGCTTGATCATCAAGGAGGAAAGAAGACAGAGCAGGGTCGTTTTCCTCAACGAGCATATCGTACGTGCAGAGAACTTGTCTTCCACCTCTCGTTCAAGCCCTTTATCCCCCTGTTTTTGTATTGACAATGTCACCCTTAGGCGAACGCCTCAAGGCCAAACTCAAAGGTCTTGAAGATGAAGTGCCGGCACCACAGGAGCTCTTCATTGATGCTGCGCCAACACCGAGTTCAGAGATCGTCAACCCTCCTCTTGACTCCAATGCGGCTTCAACTACATATCCAGAAGTTGCAACACCAGCAGCTCATCAAGATCTCATGACTGGCGCTGTTTTTGACCTTGGTGCGTCTGCAGGTGCAGATTTCTGCTTTAGGAGGAGCTGTCTGCTGACACGCATGGCCGTAATTGTTTGCAAGTATAGATGCAGTATATCCCTCAGAAGGATGCCTTGGCAGCCACGACATGAACTTTCAGACCGCCTCAGACTTTCACACTCCATTGTCTCCGCACGGCACCTCTCTCTCGTTGGACCCGCGACATGTTCCACGGAGACTACAGGACGACTGTTCCGTTATAAACATCCCATCGTATTTCGAGCGTGGAAAACCTGGTCCCCTCGATTATGTCCGTCCTGAGATGCCCAGCCATGCCGCTACAAACCCGCATGGCGAGAGAAGCATGGCCCGTGCTGCTCCTGTCCAGGACCGAATACGCTATATCGTGGACTCAGTCATCGAGGCCGGCTTCACGACTTTTGATGAAGCTATAGAGGCCTACTATACGGAAACATTTGATGACGCTTCGCCACTAGATCGGGACCAGAGACTCAGCCGCAATCGGCGGTTACCCCGGCTGTTGGGTGCTTTGCGCGATGCTTCTAAGGACTGGAGTCATTGGGAGCGGCGAGGCTTCCAAGAACAAATCACTCAAGGCGCCGAGGATATTCTCGTCGAGGAGCTTGAGCTCTTCAGGAAGGAATACACAGACACTGCGTTTCTCCGAGAAATGACCACCTCGGAGCTGGGAGGAGGCCAGACCGCTGGAACAGGTCGAGGGTCGAATAATAGGCGAACGTTCCAAGACAGTGTGTGTGCTTTCCCCAATCCTCCCCCCTCACGGTTCCCATCTATTTTCCTCCTTGAGCCTTTTTTCCTGTCAGAGAGCCATCGCACAAAGGGCAACCTGGGAACGGCCTGATACTGAACAATCTCGCAGCTCCCAAACCTATGGGCTTTTGCTACGACGCTTGTAGCGAGGACAAATGCATCGAGGCATGATTCGGATAGCGAAGCCGTCCTGCGTATCATGGAGACTTTGTGTGCTTCGCGAAGTAATGGATCCTGAACCACAGGTCAATTGTGTAAAACCAGGAGACACATCCGACACAGGGGGACTCTATAGCTAACGCAGCTCGCAATTTGAGGACTGAAGAACCTACGGCTACATTGCTTGATTCCAAAGCGGCCAAAGGATCAATCATGGGTCTAAAGTCTCCACAGCAGGAAGCTAGACCTCACAGAAGAGCATGCTGCGTAAATTTCTTAAGAACGGGGTGCTTACTCTCTCAGCGTTACTCTCGGTATTTTCTTTGGCTATAGGAAGGCTTCAGGCTTACTAGAATATAGCCAGAATATCCCTAGTTTCCCTCTTCTCGTTATATTTATAACAGGGAAAATAGATTTAGTATAAGTATACATAAATCTGATTAATACACTTAGATACGATATTATTAATATAATGTTAGATGATTATAAGAGTATTAGCTAATCTAAAAAATATAATTAAATATTAGACTAACGATAACGTATAATAAAGTTAAGTAGCTAGGCGAGATAATAGTAGCCAGAAGTGCGTTATATTATAAGATGAAAGCTTACCGAGTAAGCTATATAAAGACTACACGCTTGCCTCGTGGATAAGGCGTATAGATCATATGACTAGGTCTAGGGTATTAGTGGGCCGGATTCCTTAAGTCCCGGAGCCCTTATCCGCTACATAGACGTAGAAAAAGTAACATCTTATCTACCAGCCTATAAGGTTAAGAGATTATATATAATAGGGTATAATGATATTACGTAGAAAGGACCTTATGAATAATCCTATATATCGGGGCCTTAGGCTCTTTGGAGATTGATCTAATTATAGTATACCCTTTAGCTACGATATTATAGTTATATTGATATTATTCTTTATTATTATACCTATTTAATCTCTTTATAAACCTTATCTTAATAATTAGGAAATTAATAACTAAAGAGCTGACTCTTTTATTATTTATATAAATAGAGCTTTTATAATATATAGGAAATCAATAAAATTAAGCTAACTAAAGGCATCTATAATCTCTTTATTTTAGCCCTTTTTAATTTATAATATCCCTTAATAATAGATAGCTTAATATTAGCGCCGCTAATCAGCTACTATATATAGATATTATAAATAAGAGAGAGCTATTAGCTTTAGAAATATAATTAATGCTTAGCTATAATATAATTCCTTAGCTTATATATAATATATAACAGTTTTATATGATATAGATAGATATAAGGGCCTTTAGATTAATAATACTTAAAGTGGGATATTATCTAGAGTGATTTTCTAATTTACTAAGAATGGCTATCCATGCCCTTCTCATCTAGCGGCGTTTTCACTAATACCAGACACGTGCACACAGTCAGAGCACGAGCACTTATATTTGATACCAGGTGCCGCCATTGCGGGATGTTCGTATGTAGGATTTCCCATTTACAACTCACTTCTCTCTCTATATCTCAACTCGACTTTACCGAACTGCTGTGGCCTGGCAATGGAGTTGCAAGATGGCCTCTCCACGACTACGCTGGTCGGGACCGATGTTATGGACCACACCATATCGCCCGCCACGGCTGCCATGAATATGGCGGCCAACTTTTACCGCGATGTCCAAGCGTGCGCGAGCAAGCACGAGCGGCAGCAGTTGCACAGACAGTACCGCGACAAGATCCTCGCAATCGACCAACTGGGTGCCAATATAGCGGCGGCTTTCCTGCCCTTCCTCGGCCCCCCAGACAACCGTGAAGGCGACGCTGATGCTGAGCAATGGTCCGACTATGACCGCCTCGCCCAGCGCGGCAAGAACATGCGGGACAGGCAGAGCCAGCATATCAGACACCAGTCGGGCGTGATCGCCGCTTGGGGAGGCGAGAGATTCCACTACTACGGCTGGGAGGCTCTGCCGCTGCCTCTCCTGCGACAACTACATGAGCTTGCTGTGCTGATCCCGAGCTGGACCGACGTCGTCGACCTGCTGAATTCCAAGATGCTTGCCCGGCATGAGCTTCGTATGTTGCGCGGCAATAACAAGGCGCTCTTGATCGGGGAGCACTCGGCGGCTTCCAAGGTGCAGAATCGGCATTCCCCCGTTGAGCGCTCCGACATCATCTCGGCTCTGGAAGCTGCTCGTCATAGGGCAACCCCTCTGGACCTTCGGCAGCAGATGGATCTTGCGGCGGAGAAGGTGAAGGGCGCTAGCCTCGGGGCATTTGGGCTGAAGCGAGACATTTACAGCATGATTGTGCCATCAGTCAATGGTGATGGCTCGAATGAAACGGCCTCCTCCTCCTTCTCCATCTCCTCCACTTCACACCCCCCTGTCGGCAGTGCACCGTTAAAGGTACCTAAACGAATCAGGTCAGTGCCGAGCTCGGTGCAAGCCTCGAAACGTTTGGCTGCTTCTTCAGAACGCCGCTTGACGAGAGCCGCCGTAATCGACAGCGATAGGGAGGTCTCTGGTCAAGGAGGCTTGGAATCGCGATTCCAAGCTGGGTCCCCGTCATCCCCCACCGAGGCTGATGCTCCTGAGCATGCGGACTCGGATTCATCTTCGGGCGATGCTGCTGAAGCGACGGAAACGCTAAATGAAGCTGCTGGCAATCAAGGCGCGGACGAGCTAGACTGCAGGCCGGAAAGGGTACAACAACCGAATTTAAGCATTGATGGAAGACATGGAAGCGGCAACGGAGATGACGAACGGACTACTAGTGACGTTGGGAGTGATATGGAAGATGATGAGGCCAACGACAACACAACAGCACAAGGTGAAGAGATGGACATAGAGCCTGAAAATGAGTCAGATCTTGCGGACATGAGACAAGAGCGTCCTAATGCTTTGCAAGACATGGCCTCGTCGTCAGAGGGGTCATATGATGTGGAAGTGGAGGCGCTTGATGCCCTATTCCACATGAGCCGAGAGAACAACTCTGGTCGGATGGAGACACAAGAACACCTGGACGTTGCAAGCCCCGATACCTCAGCATCTCAAGCTACAGGGTCCCACCAAGGCACCTCAGATCGCAGCAGTGGTGAGATGACGGATGCTCCTGTCGTCCAAAGCCATCCCAGTGTTTTCGACCAGTCCGAGTCATTGAGGGCCGTTCCAACGCTGCTGCAGATATTGCGAGCGCGGTACGACCCTGAAGTCAGCCGATTCATTGCCAAACTACGAGAGCCTCACACCTCAGAGGATGCGGCACCACACCGTCTCTTGCAGCTCGAATGGTTGGAGGCACAACGCTGGGCCAGCATCTACGTCGAGCCAGAGCATGCCTTAGGCCGGAGCTGTGTGGCCTCCCAGCAGGAGGCGGATGTTTGGTACCTTGACTGGAACACCTTCCGCTCCTATGGCGAGAGTGACTTTGCCTTTGATCGTCCTGTTGTCATCAAACAAAGGTTCCAGGATAGAGGCATGTATAATATCGCAGAGTACATCGACATGCTATGGCAGCGCTTCCCTGAGCAGGAGGTACTCATACAGAACAGCATGATGGGTACGCGCAATTCGATGAGCGTCAAAGACTATTGCGTCACCGTTGCTGAGGTTGACCTCAGCTCGCCGGAGTCGGCTGCCCCCGTCAGCAATATCATCAACCTCGGTCGTATAGCCCAAGCCGACGAACCATTGCTGACCAGGCTGCCCCGATTTGGGCTTCTCTCCATGTTGGCTGATCGCGTGGAGGGCGTCATGGGCCGGAGAAGTCAGCTCAAGCTCAGTGAGGTTAAGGGCAGCCTTGGCTTTGACATGTTGGGCTTCTCAGGGGCCTTCTCTGGCTCCCGCATGGATCCTCTGGTTGGCAGCTGGGTACGTTGTCTTGCTGGCTTCAGCATCTGGGCCATCGCCACCGACTTGGACGCTGGGGACTGGCAAAGATTCTCGAGAGATGGCCGTGATTGGTCTCCCAGGGGTAAGAGTCGCCTCATTGTCCTGGAGCAGGATGATGTTCTGTTGATGCCACCGGGTTTGCTCGCTGTCCATGCAAACTTTGTGCCACGGCGCTGTCTCGCAGAAGGCGGTATGCTCTGGGATGAGTGCAGAATTCCCGAGATCATAGAGGGACTGCTCTATATTGTCAAGAATCAGCAATGTGTCGACATGCCTCCTGGCATCGAGTTGGGACCTCTTATCGATTCATTGGAGGCATGGTTAGATGGTGATGACTATATCTATCCATCTTCCCACGGCGGCAGCACTAATGAATATAATCAAGCAGTAAGAGCTAGCATCCAGTCACTTAGAGAGATATTATAAGGGTATTCAAATTTGATACTATCTTTTTTTTTTACGGGTATACGTAGCCTACCGAAGAAGTGTACCAGTGAGTATATATTATCAAGGAGAGCCTAGGGTTATGATATATATAAGAAGTATATCAAACTAATATGAACTTCTTATATTTTGTGAACAGAATTTAACGATAATGAATAATTGAGATAATAGGTACATGTATTTCTTCAAGCGCACTAGCCAATCAGCCACCAACAGCCTGTATCAATATCTCAACTTGAAGGCTGGACGGAACAACAAGAGTACTTACAGCTTCCTAGCAAGCAACCCCAAAATGCAGGCCGAGTACATTAAGTTGGTCTTCGCGCTATAAAGGCGATTCCGGCTATCCCACTCCTCCTTGGGCTCGCTAGGCTTAAAGCTGCACCAGTACTGGTGGCGGCATACCTCGGCCCTCAGCTCATACCCCTGGGCATCCCAGCTCCATCTTATCGTGGGCATAGTATGCAGCAGAGTCAAAGCTCCAGGCATCGCTGGTGGCCGAGACGGTCCCAACGTTGCCGTCCCACATGTCGCCGTGGATGAGCACGGGTTTGACGCTTCGCCCGACTGCCTAGAGTCGTGCCCCGTCAAATGCCTAGATGGGAAACCCGAACATATCTGTCGGGGACCGGCTATTCCTATGCATGGCCACTACTCGCATGCCAAGTTTGATCGGGTCCGGCATCAGACCTGGCGTAAAGTCTTTGAACTCAACCAGCAGGAAGCGACTGGCCAGGGAGACACTTTTCAGTTTGCCCCAGGCGATCGGTCGGGGAACCAGGTCCGGGCGGGCCTTGCAGAGCCCCGTCATGCTCACAAACTCCCCCTCGACCTGCTTGCGGCCGAGGTCGCCGGGCATATACTGTCGCATTGCGCCATTCGTGTCAGTCTGAAATTGGCAGAGGGAATGCTGAGAAAGTATGCGGCGTGATTCCCGTCCTTGCCAACCGCGTTGATCTTAGCTATGGAGGACCAAGAAGACTGGCCAAACGGGTAGACTCTCGAGATCGTGATGTCCTCTGGCAAAGCTAACCGACGGTGCTCGCAGCAATTAGAATAAAGAGCTTTCTTATTAGAAGATTCTAATTTGAGGGACCCTTCGTACCGTCGCAGATAGCCACATCGATGGGGACGTTGCCAGCCAGTGCCGCTGGAAACTGCCATAATCATGGCCCCCTATGGTCTAACTATTCAGTGGTGGGCATAAACTCGATGGACATGGCCGGGACACGGCTGGGACGCAGTTTGCGGTCTACTTTGTGCAGACCAGAAGATGACATCGGGGAAAGGTAAAGACACAGCGCCAAGCCGTCAGGCGCCTACATGGCGCTGCCCCCGCACTTGTTTGTTGGTGTTTGGTGAGCGCAAGCATGAAGCGCTGCTGAGGTGCCGATTGTCTGCTCCGCCAAATGCCGCCCAAGTTTGCCAAAAGAAACGTCGCTATAAATATACAAACGGTAAAGATTTACCTGCGTACGTATCGTCCTGCATTATCGCTACTAACACTATAAGTTATGAGTTGATGTAGATTGGCGGGTTTGATTACTAGAAGCGGGGGGCCTTTGTTAACATTGTACAGAGTAGGAGTAGTACGGAGTATCCGTACATAGTACTAATATACCACTATTTAATGCATCGTGATTTTGTGCCGCTCGTCAGGCTACTACAAGGGCCACGATATACCATTGTCCCAATTAACCGTCATATAGATAGAGGAACATGAAAGCTACTCCCCGATTTCAAGCTGGATTAATGCTTACTGACGGCAAGCCTCTCAGAGCTCGAGACCAAATATTGAACTGCTACGGATACTCTCGGCCCCATCCGAGCTTGGACACCATGACATTTGATGACCCCGGTGCACATCAAGCTCATGAGTCATGCCGGGCGAATTGCAGATTTGGGCACCTGTTATTCCTCGTTGGAGCCTATCAGGCGGCCTGTACCCTAGTAACGGGTTACATTGCCACCAGGGATGCCGGGCTTTTATGAAGGTTAATTTTACCCTTTATGCCTGACAGCTGCCTTGTTGGGTAACGAGGGATCTTTATGCGCTTGGCGGTCTTCTGGGGTGTCTGCGAGCTTTCGCGCCCTTGACCGACCCGTATCTCGTATAAACCAACGTTTTCCAGTTCGCGTGTCCGATGACGAGTTTTTTGCCAGACGAACACAACCAGACTTTTCCGTCACCCAAGTAGAGATATTGCAAAAATGGCACCAGAGACATCGGAAGAGGACAGCGCCAGCGCTCCGGACGCTGAGGCCGCCCCGACCCCAGAGCCTGCCTACTCAGCATTCGGTCCCTGGCAAAAGAGGTGGATCGTCTTCCTCGCCGCATTCGCGAGTCTATTCTCTCCCATGAGCAGCTTCATCTTCTACCCGGCCATCAAGTCCATTGCCACAAGCCTGGGCGTCACGGTCGGGCTGATCAACTTGGCCGTCACCACCTACATGGTTGTCTCGGGTGTTGTACCCGCTCTGCTGGGCAACGCGGCCGACAAGTTTGGCAGACGGCCCATTTATCTCCTCGCCCTGCTCATCTACTTTGCCGCCAATCTCGGTCTTTCCCTACAAAATACCTACGCGGGATTGCTCGTACTTCGCATGCTCCAGAGCGCCGGCAGTTCTGGTATGATTTCCCTATCAGATCATCATGTTCCCCCGAGGGCTTTTTCAAGAACCAGCTAAAGGTAAACAACTTCCACCACCCCAGGTACAATATCTCTGGGATATGGCGTCCTTTCTGATCTGACTACACGGGCTGAAAGGGGGTCCTACGTTGGCCTTCTTCTCGTGGGGTGAGAAGCCCCGTCGCTCAACATGTACTCGGACTTCTCAACTAATCAGCCGACCTGTGTGGATAGGCCAAATGTAGCCCCGTCTCTCGGCCCCGTCTTGGGCGGCGTAGTTGCTGCGAAGCTGGGGTGGAAGTGGATCTTCTGGCTGCTCTGCATCCTGGGAGGCGTATGTCTGGTCCTGGTCCTGCTAGCCCTGCCTGAGACCTCGCGCGTCATTGTGGGCAATGGGAGCATCCCCGCCACGGGCATCTACCGAACTCTCACCTCCATCCTTACCGAATGGCGAAATGGACATGGGAAGACCGAAAAGGCCAATGAGGCCCCTATCCTCGAACGAACCACATCCAGATCCCTCCTCCCCAGCCCGATTGATTGCCTCAAACTATTTCTTCTAGGGGACGTAGCCATGGTTCTTGTCTGCAACGCCATCTACTATACCATCTACTGCTGCATCCAGGCCTCTCTCTCGACGTTATTCATTGAAGTTTACGGTTACAAAAGCTTAGAGGCGGGCCTCATATACCTTCCCTTTGGTGTTGCCTGCCTGATCGGCAATTTTATCTGGGGTTAGTATGCAGCTTTTCTCATCTCGGGCCTAGATAACAGTCACTGACTCCGCTCCAGGCCGGGTTCTCGATTCCGAGTTTGCTCGCGTTTCCAAGGATTACGGGGTATCCGCCGACCCAGTACGAGAGCATGGCGCCATTGTTGAGTTTCCCGTTGAGAAGGCCAGACTTCGCAGTGCGCTGTTCCTCGTCGTAGCCAGCGCCTTGGCAACCATCGGATACGGATGGACAGTGCATTACCATCTGGTGAGCTATATGAACTGCAAAAACCGAGAGATCCCATGGAGCACTGACATTTCCGTAGCATGTAGCCGCCCCACTCGCCATGCAGGCTATCATCGGCTTTACAGGCACAGGCCTCTTTGTGGTGAGCGGTCCCAGCGAATTACATGCCTATCTGCATACGAGTGCTAAATACTTCCAGGCATTTGGAACGCTTCTCACAGACCTGAACGCAGAAAGGGCCTCCACGGCGGCTGCATCTGCCAACCTCGTGCGCTGCGCCCTTGCAGCCGCTGCGCTGGCCGTCCTCGAGTATATCATCGACGGCGTTGGGGTTGGTTGGTGCTTCACCATCTTTGGACTCTTGGGCGGTCTCTGCGTCCCGCTCATGGTGTGGGGGATACGATGCGGTGGGCGTCTGCGGCAGAAAAGACAGGCGGCAATGGCATGATGCCCTGATTGCATGTACATGGCCGGAGGACCTCCGGGGCGGGTGGGTCCTCAATGGGTCGGCATCGGCTCCGGCGGTGCTCCGGAGGTTCCCATGGGGCGGGACACCGCTCGAAATCCCAAAATATAGCTGCAGTCCGATGCTCCGCGACGGGGAACTGGCTCTTGAATAGACATCCTGGCTGGGGATTTGAACACCTACTGCGGGCTAGGAACAAAGTAAGGCAACGATTGCACAACGACCTAGCAATTCCAAATTCAATGTGTCTGTCTGTGTAAGCCAGCCTCATGAAGCCCAATTCAAACGCCCACTATATCATGTGATGCGGCGAGTACGATATCACATGCCGTACGGATAGACCACTTCGATACCATCCCACCTTATCTTCGGACCATTCATGAAAGTATCGAGGCAATCCATGCATGGCCCATGGGTCTCGGTCTTGGTTTACGTAGCCGTCCCGATACAGCAATTGGCGCTAGCCTGACATGGATGGTTGATGGAGACGCATCGGTTCCCAAAATGGCATCCTGATTCTCTTGATCCCCTCAGATGCTACGTCTTCCCTTATCGCCCCAACCAGTCCGGTCTCGGAATTCTCATTGTGCGCTGGCAACGACTTCTCACCGAACATATCATCGTCTCTCGGTTCCCTTGTTCTCCTCGTTTTCCCACCCTAGTCGGAGCCTCTGCCTTTGTCCCCCTCTCTCGATGCATCTTTCCCTAGTTCGGGCCCTAGATGGACCCGGCGCCGCCCAACGATCGACTACCGCGGGGCCGAAAGAGGCCCAAGGTAAAGGGTAATAGGCATCCTCCCCCCCCTCCCCCCCTGGGTTCTCCCTTCCCCCACATGCATGCATGCAATGCCCCTTGTAGGCCTTTCCGGCGCTGACCCGTCCACTCTCTCACCAGGCTGCTATGAGTGCTCGCGTCGGCGGATCGACTGCGACCGCCGTGGGCCCGTCTGTCTGAAATGCGAGCAGCGGGGCCTCGAGTGCAGCGGCCTGGGGGTCAGGTATCGCTTCAATGACGGCGTGGCCTCGAGGGGGAAGCTGGCTGGGAAGAAGGTCCCCGAGGGCGCGCTGTCGTATGTCCGGGATCGTGTCTCGAGGGGCTCGCTGCCGAGAGATGCTCCGCGTCCATGTCCGTTGGGAAATGGCGAGAAGAATGCGGACTCGGTTGCAGGAGAAGAAGAAGAAGAAGAAGAAGAAGACGCGGGGGCAATAGGACTGTCTTCGTGCCTTCAGCTTGCAGCGGGGCCTGATCATCTCGACGGTGCCACCCGCTATCTGCTTCATTACTGTGAGTGAATACCCTGAGCCCGTGATGCTGGACGTCAAGTTGACAACCCACACAGTCTCCTTTCAGATAGCCCCACGGATGGCTGTCATCACCCACGGCTTCAATGGCTTCCGGGACCTGATTCTCCCCCTGGCAGAAGTCGACCCGCTGGTGCGCCAGGCAGTGCTGAGCGTCTCAACCCAGCATATCGCTTCTTGCTTCGGCCAATGCCAGTTCCCCCTGCTGGACACGTACAGTAATCTGTTGCAGAGTCTGCTGGCTCAGTCGCGGCGTACGCAGGTCTCTCGGGATCACTCCAGCAGGATTGCCCTACTGTTGCTGCATATCCGGGAGATGGTCTCGGGGACCGAGGACTTTGAGCTCATATACGGGTGCTTGCGGAGCCTAGTCCAGGTTACCAGCTCTGAATCGAGCTTTGGGTCTCGAAATTCGGAGCTGGACGACTTTATCACTGTTCAGATCTTCAGGCAAGTGTAACTCCCCGGGAGAAGATTCCACGAGGATAAGTCGCACACGGACTGACACGCAGCTTTCCAGGATTCAAATGTTCGCCGAGGCACTCTCAGACGAGACGTTTGGTGCCCAGTACCTCCTCACCAACCAGGAAGGCTGCCTCGGATTCCTGCGATTCTGCTCGCGTCTCCATCCCGAGCACCGCGACCTCCTCAGCTGCCTCCACGAGCTCATCTCGGTGGCCTGCCGCATCTACGTCCGGAGGGCGACCGAGAACCCGCCCCCCCACGAGACGGAGCCGCTCGTCGAGAGATGCCGCCTCCTGACGGCGAGGATGGACGGGTACTCCGAGATCATGGGGCATTACCTGCTGGGTTGGTCGTACTTTATCCTCGCCGCCGAGAGCTCCACAGTCCGCCACCGTGAATTTTGGATTGGCAGGCTGGAGATACTGCACGAGCACACGGGGAGTCGGAATATACTGAGGGCGATTGAGCAGGCGCAGAGGATTTGGGCGGTGCAGTCCGAGGTCCGGTGGACGACGTTACTGGGAGGGCCGACACAGGCGCTCATCATGTAATTTTAGTGTCTAATTTTTGGGCATTCTATTTAGACTCTATATTGGTATCTTTACTCCGTGCGAGATCTTTACTCGTGCGTCTCACGATACGTAGAGTAGAGGGTGATGCTATCACGGCGCTGATGTGGTGATGCCAGGGAGATGGATGGACATCGGAGCTCCGCACCCCATGGCCTGGAAGATATCGCTGTGCTACCGTTACCTAACATGATACCGTTACCTCACACGCCACCGTGAAGCACTAGTTTATTACAACCAATTGGCATTTTGTAGAGTAATGATTATATACCTGTACATGCGTCCTGGTCCCCTCATGCGTTCATCCGCCAACCCCGGTCTCTGGGGAACTTCCATATTCGGACAATCTACCACACACATGTGTCTCAGCCATCCTGGTCTGTAATAGTGATTCTGCATTGATGGCATCATAGAATCTACGGATACCCTGGGCAGCATCTGGCTGGCACTGACATGCTTTGAGTCATTGCGGGGAGAGTGTGGCGGCGGCGAGACCTCTTATCTTGCCCAATTGCCCGACTGCGGTGTCTCCCTTGGGCTTCCACAATCAGCACGACCACAATCACTGATAGGGAGAGAACATGAATGAGAGAAGACGATGCGTTGGAGTTCAGGTGTGTCTGGTACTGCACATGGGGAAATTGTCTATAAATTGATCCAACAGCACCTCCCAAGGTGGTCTTCTGGTCTTCAGTTTCCGGAATCTCAACCCAATCTCAACTTACTACTTTGATCAACTTACCCCAGATAACACACACGATGGCGCCTTCAGCAACCACCGACATGCCTGCCGACGTCCCCGAGGGCAAGGGCAGTGGCTTCATCCACGGTTCTGTCATGTACCGGGCCCTCGGCCAAAAACCCCCCTCCATCGTCGACAGCAAGGGCCACTTCCTCTACGCGAGCGACGGGCGGGAGATCATGGACGCCACGGGCGGCGTCGCCGTCGCATCCATCGGCCACAACCATCCCAAGGTCAAGGCCGACATGATCAAGCAGCTCGACACCGTCAGCTACTGCTATGTCGAGTTCTTCACCACGCCTCCGGCTGAGAAGCTGTCGAGGATGCTGACGGAATCGACGGGGGGGCAGATGAATATGGTGTTCCTGGTGAGCTCAGGTAAGGGCGGTGGCTACCGGGAGCTTCGAAACACGGTGTTTCATTGCTGATGCTCTTCTTTAGGCTCGGAGGCCGTGGAAGCAGCCTTGAAGATGGCGAGGCAGTACTTTGTCGAGCTACCGGAGCCCCAGCCCCAGCGGGTGAGGTTCATTTCCCGGAAGCAGTCTTACCATGGAAATACCCTGGGCGCACTGGCGGTGGGGGCTCATGTGGGCCGCAAGGCCATCTACACGGACATGCTCAGCAACAACATCTCTCATGTTTCCCCGTGCTACCCCTACCGAGACATGCTGGAGGGGGAGACAGAGGAGGAGTACGTTGAACGCCTCGCCAAGGAGCTCGATGATGAGTTCCAGAGAGTAGGCCCCGACACTGTATGCGCATTCATTGCCGAGACGGTTTCGGGGGTGGTAAGTTTCCCAACCGCATCAGTCAGCACTGGGACAGCGTGACTAACCAAGGATGAAGACACTCGGCTGTGTGCCCGCCGTGGCTGGATATTTCCAGGCCATGAAAGCCGTCTGCGAGAAACACGGCGCACTGTTTATCCTCGACGAGGTCATGACTGGTGCCGGACGAACGGGGACCTTCCATGCCTGGGAGCAGGAAGGCGTCGTGCCGGACCTGCAGACCGTTGCCAAGGGACTAGGTGGCGGATACTCGCCCATCGGAGCGCTCCTGGTAAACAGACGCGTCGGGGACGTCTTGAACGGGGGATCCAACAAGTTCTCCCCCGGCCAGACGTACCATAGCCATGCACTGGCATGCGCCGCTGCCCTGTCGGTGCAAGAGGTGATCAAGGAGCAGAGTCTCGTGGCCAACGTCCAGAAGCTTGGGCCTTACCTCGGGGAGCTGCTCAGGAGCGCATTGGCGGACCATCCCAACGTGGGAGACATCCGCGGCCGGGGATTCTTCTGGGCGGTATGTCGTTCCTTGGGTCTTGAACCTTGGATCTTACGAGGGTGAATGAATGACGGGGCTAACTGCTGTTTTAGGTTGAGTTTGTCCAGGATAAACGCTCCAAGCAGCCATTTCCGGCGGCCAAAAAGCTCGCGTGGAATCTTCACGCCACAGGAGTAACGGCCGATTACTGCATCTCACTCATTCCTGGGGCTGGGACGGTCGATGGGAAGGATGGGGATCACATTGTTCTTGCTCCGGCGTATAATATGACTGCGGAGGACCTGGAGACGATGGTGGAGCGCACAAAGCGAGTGGTTGTCGATACCCTCGATAGACTCGGATAGGTGGAATGAATCATAATGTTGGCATGCCTGAAGAACATTGATGAATGGGAATTGGAATATTGATGTCTGTGGTGATGGAGTTAAGTGCAAAATGTGGGGAGGGTCAAGATCGTCATCACTGGCACTTAGGTAGGTGGTACGTACCCAAGACGCTGACGTCCCTTCCTTCCCAGCCAAGCACGAGCTCCAACCTCCACTTCGATCGTCAACCTCCTCCTTCTCCTCCTCCTTCTCCTCCCTCCTCCCTCCTCCCTCCTCATCACCACAACCGCCAATGCGCCCAGTCCCCTGACCGGCGCCTGCGCCGTGTCGTCACCATGTATAACCGCGACTCCAAAATCATGCGCAAGCTACTCGGCCGAACCGTGACCGACGCGCCCTCAGGCGACGCCACGCCCAGCGCGCCTGCGTCTATCCCCGCCAGCTACCGCCCGTCCAAGGTCCAGGATGCCGTCTACGCAGCAGGCGTCCCCATTTCCTGCTTCGATGTCTCGCCCGACAAGCGCATGGTGGCCCTCGGTGGCCCCCACATCCTCAAGACCGTCCACGTCGACAACCCAGCCACTCCCGACTCGACCTTCGCGCCCACCGAGGGCATCGACCTGCGCGCCATCATCACCTCTCAGGCCTCGACTGGGCCCAAGGCCAACTCGGCCGCCGACCAGCTCAACATCCGCGATGTCAAGTGGCATGGGAACATGGTCTTTACCGCCTGCGCCAACGGCCGCATCTTTGGCTACGATGTCGCTCGCCTGGGGACCGGCGGCACAGACGCCACCGAGAACGTCCACATCCAGGAGGACTCGCGCCAGATCAACACGCTCGACGCAAACCCACATATAGAGAGCTGGCTCCTGTCAGGCGGTCAGGACGGCGTGGCGCGCATCTTCGACGTGGCCAACCGCATCCACACGCGCCAGGGCTTCCTCACCTTCCGTCAGCGATTCGCTGCCCTGCGATGTATAGACTCCATCCGCCAGGTCAAGTGGTCGCCCAAGCGCGGCGACGAGATGGCGGCCTGCACGGATAGCGGCGTCGTCCTTAAGTGGGATATCCGCCAGCCGTCTAAGCCGCTGCTGAGGATCAACGCCCACGAAAAGGCCTGCACCGGCATCGCCTGGCACCCGGACGGCAACCACCTCATCAGCGCTGGCTCCGACTCCAAGCTGCACGTCTGGGAGATGGGCAACTCGGCCGACCGCCGCCAGAAGCCCAAGTACACCATCTCGACCCCGGCCCCCGTCGCCGCCGTCGCCTGGCGCCCGGGGCTCTGGTCTGCCACAGCCCAGGGGAGGCGCGTCGCCCAGGTTGCTGTCAGCTACGACGACAACAGCGCCCGGCGCTATGGGACGTCGGCTGTGCACATCTGGGACTTGGCCCGCCCGACCATGCCCTACAAGGAGATTGAGAGGTTTGACAGCTCGCCCAGTGCACTCATGTGGCAGGACCAGGATAGACTCTGGACCGTCGGCCAGGACGGCCTGTTTAACCAGTGCGACGCCGCTTATGCCCCGCGGGCTGTCGACCGACAGCCCACATCTGCCATGTCTTTTTCATCCAGGGGCGATGTCCTCATGTTCCTTGACGAGAGGCCTCAGAAGCCACGGCCGCGCACCTCTGTGACCCAGACGGGAGGCCCGCGCAGCTCGTATGGGTCAAGCACAAATACGCCCATGCTGAGCCTCAGCCGGAGTGACTCGGAGGAGGATGTGGTGGGAAGCTTCCTCGCGCCCCGGCGGAGGATGCACCACAAGCGGCGCCCCAGCGGTAGGACGGCGGCTATCAGCACGACGCCTCCGTCCGGCTCTGGGCTGGAGGACGCTAAGAAGGTCCTTGGGCTCGAGCAAGCTATCAGGGTGACGGGGATTTTCAAGCCCCAGCAATCGATGGCATTTGGTCATATCCCGTCGGCAAAGTCAGTGCCCATGTATCAGTACCTCTCTAGCATCTATTTGGAGATGCTTGAAAGGGAACTGCCATACGTTGAAGGAGGCAAGTCGCTCCTTGAAAGAGTGACCCGCATCATGGAACAGTATGCGCGGGCTGCTGAGAATGCTAGCCTCTTCAGGCTCGCGCAGACGTGGCGGATCCTAGCCTTTGCCATGGGGCTTCTCCTAAAGCGGCGAGCCCAATACCACCTAGAGAAACGCGTCTCAAGCTTTCAGAAGATCAAGTACGACATCGGGCGAGGCTCGCGGAAATTCGAGTATGGCCCGGGAGATGCCACGCCAAGGAGGTCCTCCATGGACCGCTTCGGGCGGTCGTTGATGTCCGAGCCTGGTAGCACGTCCAACGTGCCCACTCCTAGGGCGAGGCCAGCGGACTACACCATCAGCCACTCAAGCCACCCTTATCGGCCGCATAAGGTGCTCACTCCCATCACCGAGCCCGAGTCCTTTACCATTGGTCCAAGCATACACGGCTCATACGAGGCACCTGGTCCCCGCCAGCGCCTAGAGTCCATGCCCATTTCACTCACCAGTGAAGAGAGCGAGAGATCACAATCACAAGTATCCAACACGGGGGGCTACGACTTTTACGGCATGGAAGAGCTATCCCACGCGGTTGATGTTCCCTTGGGGGGGGATCATCCACAGAGACGAGCTGTACGGCATGATTCCAACGAGAGCTACGGGCAGATGTTTTCCATCTCTGAGGGGACGAGGCAGAACGCCAAGAGCTCCCCCACTAAGAGTCAGAGCCCAAGGCGCCCGAGTCTATCACACCAAGACTCCAAAGTCAGCGATGTCTCAGATTACCACAGTCGGATCCGAGGTGAGGAGATAGAGCAGTCGCCCAAATCACAGAAACCCATCTCCGAGTCGCCCGAGGACGTCTTCATGATTTCGCAGACGACAATACAGTCGGACGAGGCATATTCATCGCAGCCATCCTTCCCATCACAGGACTCGGAGAGCCAGGGGAACGGAACTCACTTCCACCCCTCGGAGCCCACCATCCCCGAAACGCCCACCTCAACAAGGCCCTCGCCATACCATGACCCGTGTCCAACCATCATTGAGACCGACTATCTACCATGGCCCCATGACCACTCTTACCCGCAGCCCCTCATCTCCCCCGGGTTCAAGTCGCCGTCCGTCCCTCCTCTCGACCCGCACCTCCTCCTCACCCGCGCCCTGGAATTCGAGTCCCGCACATCAGCCCTCAACGCCTCGGCCATGGTCCTCCTTCTCAAACCCCTCGTCCCCGACTCCGTCATCAGCGCCCACCAAGCCACTGCCATTCTCCGCCAGCACCACTCCCGCCTTTCCAGTATGGGCCTCGTCGTTGAAGCCGCCCTCCTTCGCAACCTCTGCGTCCAGGGCTGGCCCGCCGGCCTCCCCACCTGGGGCGACAGCTACCCTGCCATCTTCGCCCCCGCCCAGCGCGACATCAAGGTCGCCCTAGCGTGCTCCTCGTGTCACAAGCCCCGCGAGATAGACCCGGCCGATGCCTCCGCGTCCATCTGGCTGTGCGAACGTTGCCGCGCAGTCATGGCCCCCTGCGCCGTCTGCGGCCACCGCGAACCCGAAACCACGTCGCATAACCCCATCGACTCCACCTCGTCCGGCCAACAGGAAACGCCCCTCCTCTCAGGATGGTGGTACTGCCCCGGCTGCGCCCACGGCGGTCACGCCTCCTGCCTCCAAACCTGGCACGCCCCCGACCCATCCTCCTCCTCCACACCCGACCTGCCCACCAAGTTCAGCGGCGGATGCTGCCCCCTCGACGGCTGCGGCCACGCATGCCTCCCCGGCAAATACCGCGGCGAGACAGCCACCTCGCGCGCCGACGACCTCGCCCGCGCAGCCGTGGAGAAGGCCCAGCAGCAGCAAGGTCTCAACAGCGGCGTGTCGAGCCCCCGCGGCGGCGCTGTCCGCAGCGACGGGAACGACGTGCCACAGAGCCGGGCAGTAGGCATGGCGAGGGAGGCCCTGAGCAGGGGGGCGAGCAACGGCGGTGGCAGCGGCGGTGGGATCCTCAGTTCCAGCCCGGGGCGCGCGACAACGGGGGAGAGGGAGAGGAGGAAGAGCGTGAAGTTCGCTAAGCCCGACCGCTGAGGGCGGGCATTATAACTTTGTATACCTATGTAACTTGTATATAAAACTACCTATTAATACTTGACTGCACCGGCTACTACTGTCGTACGTAGCCTGGGTATCATTGCAACAACCAATGGGCACTGTATTATCCATCACATATTTCCATTCATGCAACATTCTCCCTCAGCCCCTTTGTCCGCAGCGTAAACTTGGCCTCATCGCCAAACGGCAGCGCCAGATCCGGCGCTGTCGCCCTCGCACCGCCACCGCCGTTGCCCCGGATGATAGCGTTGCGCAGCGCCTCGCCGTGCTGGTTCATGACCTCGCTGTCCACGCTTCCCCTCCTGCTCCCCGCGGCGCTACCAGCACCACTACCACTACCCTCGCCGCTGCCGCCGCCGCCGCCGTCATCAGGCACCTCGAGCGGCATGCGGCCCTGCAGACGGCCGAGCCACAGGCCCCGCACGCCGCCCTTCTTCCGCTCCGGCACGTCGGCGGACCCCGCACTGCAGACGTACAGGAGGTACTTGAGGTTGGGCAGGGAGTGGCGGATGTCGACGACCTTGAGCCCCTGGGAGGCGCACAGCGACTCGATATCCTTGTTGAGGAGGAACCAGGCGTACTCGAAGCGCCACTGGCCCGCGGTGGACCCCCCGCGGGGCAGGTAGAGGGGAAACTCGCGGCGTGGGGTGGCAGCGCGGTCGGACAGCAGGGAGATGTCGTCGCGGGCGTGGGAGCGCGAGCCGTAGGGGTAGAGCGGGTAGGGCAGGGCGTGGCCGAGGTAGAACTGCAGGTGGCGGGTGAGCAGGGCGACGAGGCCGAGCCCCGCGGAGAGGACGTCCTCGCTGAGGGTGCGGGCGATGGAGGAGTTGTAGGTCGAGTTGGGCAGCGGGATGTTGCAGATCTGAAAGGACAGGGGCGGCGCCTTGGGGACGGGCGTGATGGGGAGGATGTCGCTGAGCTCGGAGCAGATGCGCCGTCGCTGCCCGCGGATCTGCTGCTGCGTCTGCTCAACCAGCGCGCGGTTCGCCTCGAGCTTCTCCCGGCTGTTGAATATGTCCTCGGCCGCGCGCTCCTGCAGCTGCCTGCCCTCGGTGATGGCCGCGCGGCGGCTGCGTAGTGACTCTTGGAGCTGGTCGCGTCGGCGCTCGGCGAGGCGGTTGGCTCGCTGCTGGGTTGCGACGTACTTGTCAGCGAGCTTGACTTGCTCTTCGGCCGTTTCGGAGGCATCCGGGGGTGTTTCTTCAAGGATCTGGTTAATTTCCTGCATAATTTTGGTCTGCGTCTCTATAGCATCGTCGATGGAGCTCTCGAGGTTGGCCAGCTTCATGAGAGTAGCGTAGGAGGCCGTCGCAATCGACGGGGCCTGCTTCGGTTCGGATATTCGGTTCGGAAAGTCGAGCGAGTAGACGCCATCTTCAAGGTGGAATACCAACGCGTTCGGAGGAAATCGCCGGTCAAGAAGCGTGCCGATAAAGTTGAGCTGCCGCAGGTCGATCATCTCTTCTAGGAGAAACACCCACGAAGAATGCTTCGGCCGCAGGGCCCAGACCCGTATCGTGAGTTGGCATGACCGCGAGATTCGGGCGTCCCGGTCGCCCAGCTCGAAGAATTGGAAGTCAAAGTTCTATCACCCGGTCAGACTGTGTCGTCTTTTCAAAGGATGCACGCCGTTTCCCATACCGCAGACCGGTGGCGGACCTCGCTGATGTACACCGGTTCCTCCTCGCCCTTGACGTGCAGCGTGAAGAAGACGTCCCCAACAGCGCCATCCATCAGCCCCTCGAGCGTCCTCTGACGCGTCATGGGGCTGGCATGTATCGAGCCCAGGCTGAGGCTGGTCCTCCGTGGCCGCTGCGGACGCAACGTGTCCGATGAGGATCCTGCCGCCGCCCGCAGACTGTCCCTGCGAAGGCTGTCGGAGCTGCGCGAATGCTGGAGAGGAGAGGCCTCATTTAGGGCGCTGAGCTTCGCCCTCTGGTTCTGGGGGCGTCCCCCACCCAGGGCGGCATCGTCGGCGGCGCGCAGGTGCGTGGGCGCGAAGCTTAGGTTGCGCAGCGAGAGGCCCTTGAGGTGGCGCAGCTTGCGGTTCTGCGCGAGGAGACGCGGTCTGCGAGGCTCCGAGAGGGACGACATGACCAGGGCATCATGGATCGGGGGTTGTTATGGCATTGGCGTCGGGGAATGCAGGTGGTGGGAGCGGGCAATGAAATGGCTGACGGATGGGGATGGTGAGTCTCCCAGGAGCTTGGCTTGTCGTCATGGAATGGTGGCCAATGGCAGATATCACTGTAGCGGGGGATGGCAATACAGAGACGATCGACTGCGACACGTCCAACCTGCACAACCTTCCAACTTCACACAACATCGATGACTCCCTAATGCTTCAATTATTCTCATCACGGATACTCATCGCAATTCATTTCCGCAACGAAGGGACCACTGTTACTGGACGTACCCCCTTCGAAGGTCCCAATCTCCAAGCTACTACTACATGACATCACCAAATTACGAACATGGACCAGCGTCCCCGTGGGAGTACATATTATGGAAAAAGAATTGTTAAACACCAAAAGTCTATGGCAAAAGTTTGTCTCAAGAACGGCAAAAGTACATTACATCCACACACATTCCTTTTTCCACTATCCCGGCATGATCACCTACGCCAAGCCGCTTAGTTGCGGACAAAGATGTAGGAGTCGACCTTGACCTCGAGCTGGTCATGGTGGATGGGCTCGTGCTTGGGGGCGACAAAGTAGTGGCAGTTGTCACCGTCGGTCGAGTCGTTGAACTCGACGGCAGCGCAGAGCAGGATGTTGGCCAGGTCGTCGGCCTGGACGTCGGCCTGCAGGGTCAGGAGCGCAGCGTCGGAGTGGCAGCGGGCCAGGCAGTGGTTGGCGTTCTTGGTGCGGCACTTCTCGGCGTGGTCGTGGTGCACCTTCTTGAAGCCCGTCTGGCAAGAGGGGGTGTACAGAGACAGGAGGTAGTCGTCGTGGTGGCTCTTGTTGCCCTTGCGGTGAGTCAGGATGTCAACGTCGATGGCAGCGTCCTGGTTGTCCTTTTCACCAAGAATGTCGACATCAGCGAGCTGCTTGCTGCTGCGGCGGGAGTGGCTGGCCACATCGACGTTAATGGCAGCCTTGCCATTGCCCCTCTTGCCACCAACATTAACATCAAGGAGGCTGCTAAGGCCGTCTCCACCAATGTTGAGGAGGTTCTTGTTGCCCAGGTCAAGAGTGAGGAGGCCATCGAGATCAAGATCAGCATCGAGGATGCGGCTCTGCGACCCGACGTCAAGGCTCAGGAGAGGGTCCACCTTGCAGTGGTGATCCTCACCCAGATTGAGACGGGCATCCACGTCCAGCTCGCCAATGGTCTGGAGGTACGTCTCAAGCTCAGCCTCCGTCAGGAGGTCGAGCCCGACGAGAAGTCCCAAGTCCAGGGCGACATTATCCCTCTTGCACACCTTCTCGGGGACCTTGTAGCACGAGTTGCACTCCTTCTCAGGGAGGGGATCCTAGATGAGTTCAGCCTCTGCTTGGCAAAACCCTCTCGCTCTGGTCGCCTGAGACAGCTTACCTTGGTGGGGATGATGTAAATGAGGTCATCATTCTCCTGGACGGTGTGGCCCGTGGAGACCTTCAGGTCGATCTTGGGGCAGGTGGACATGTTCAGAAGGGAAGACAGGTCGACGAGGCAGCCGCTCTCTCGCGAGAGGACCTCGAGCTGGGCGATGATATCAGACATTTTTTTTTTTTTTTCAAAGAGAGAGGATGAGCAAGGGTTGCGGTAAGTTTATCTTGGTGGCCAGCGGATTTCAAAAGAGGGGAATGCTTAAAGAGCGACGGGGGGAGAAACGAGAGTGAGTGATGCTGGTGCTGAGCAAGTTTTCGCTAAGTGGGCGAACGCCATCTGGTCTTTATAGGTACGAGGCACCATGGGAAGCGCACATCGTGCATACCCTCATTCCGACGGAGAGTGAGACGCCAAGATCAGGTCGCCAAGGGGCGCCCGCAACCAGAGCTGTCCAGAACCACTATGACAGGGATAAGAAGAAGGAGAGAGATTTGGAAGAGGTGCTCGTATCAATCGGGCAAGAAGAAGCAACGCCCATCTCCAGCAGGATCTGGTCAAACCCTCTTGTGCCTCTGGTGAGGGCTCTGAGACACTACCTGGGCCCATCTTATGGATATGGTCGTGACTAATTGTCGCTCTGGAGAAGATTTGGCTCATCAGCCGCCAGTTATCACAAGTCAGCTCAGATCACCATTGTCCCGGCTTGTTCTCTCCTCCTTACTACGAGTAGACAACAGGGACACTTTGAACCCACCCTTTCAGAGGGTTCCGTTCAGGTCGTTGAAACAGACAACATAACGAGGTAGTATCGCTCCAAGGAAAACACATGGTAGTGTGTGAGTTCAATGTTTCAATCCCTGGAAGGGGCAATCACAGAGCCGCAAAAGAAACGTGCACGCCAACGGGAACTAAGGGCCAAGACAGACCATGAGGCGCTGGGACATTGTTCTCCCCTCGAAGGCAACAGCTCAGAGTTTTCATCAAGCGCAGACAGAGGTGCCTCTGGCGTTTATCTGTGCCATTTCGCGATGCGGTTTGGCGGTGGCGAGCGCTTAGCAAAACAAAGTTGAGACGGCAAAACATCTCGGCACCGTCATGATGGACCTGCCTATGCATATTTTGTACATACTGGAGTGTGTACGTATTGGTGCTCATGTACGGATACTCCGTGTAAATTCATAGATTTATTCATATGATGATACCTATATATTCCCACGCATTACACCTAAGCGATGCATGCTCATTAGATATGTTGATGTCTCGCATCTCTCGCCAACCACTTGATCTCCTTACCTTGCACGCTCCCAACCCACTCTGGCTTCATTTATAGCACCGCCATGGAGTAGATTTGGAATCATTCTTCGATGCCACGGTTTATTCGATGTGTTCTTAACTTCTTCTCACCGCCGAACCCTATCGGCCGGTCAAATATCCCACGGTCCCTTTGACACGTCATTCTTCCCCATTTCTATCCCCTCCACCCTACCGGAACTCTACCCACAGACCAAGACCCTGAGAGCCGTGTAGGCCCTTGATGTCGTACTACTAGTAGTATGTGCTCATACGAGTACGGGTCCTACTGTCAGTGTGTCATTTCCGGGGTCTCAGGTTGCTGAGCTCGGGCTTGAGGCCCAGTAGCTTCCACAGCGGCTGGAAGACCACCTCGTCGGGTTTCGATCCGTCCCGCAACACGCGGAGCTCCTCCCAGGTCTTCCACTCCCAGCCATAGCACTTGTTGGGCTCTTTGACCTATAAATTATACTGTCAGTACTACATCAAACTCGTTGTCCGTACGAGTACTGCTCGTGCTACGAGTAACTCGTGTGCCAACCGGGGAAGACGGGAACAAGGAGCTAACCTCGGGCTGCGCCGCCGCGTCTTTCACCTCGCACCAGATAAAGTGCGTGTTGTAGTACTTGGCATACTGGCCCGGGACGACAAAGTCGTCCTCGGTCTGCGCGACCTTCCCGACAGCCCGAACCTCCAGGCCCGTCTCCTCGACCACCTCGCGCGCTGCCGTGACCTCCTCGGTCTCGCCGGGATCGATGTGTCCGCCGGGGAGACCCCAGGAGCCTGTTTTTGTTCGCCGTGTCAATACGAGCTCTCCTATCCTATCCTATCCTCTGGGATGGTCGGAGTTTTCAACGTACCTGCGCCGTGGCTGCCCTTGCGCTTGCCGACGAGGACTTTGCCGTCTGGGTTGCAGATGATGCAGGCGACGCCATCGCGGCGGGTTACACCTGGAGGTCCCATGGCTGGTGATGTTGTGGATTACTAGGTACGAAGTATGAAATGGTGATGGCGGGTTGACTCTAGTTCGGTATAGGTATGCAGACCCAGGTCTTTTCGCGGCGGCGCCAACAGAGCGTTTTTAAACGACGATTTCTGGAGGCCTGAGTCACTCGCCGCTAGGGGTTGGTTGTTTGCTGTTTGTCCAACAAGAGCACGGCTCCATCGCGACAGCAATCACCAATGTTCCCCTTTGTCCAATTCCGTCGGTCGGCATGAGTTTGTTGGTCTCGAGGCCTTTGGACAAGGCGGATTATGACCAGGCCATGCGGTTCACAACGTCATGCATGCAAGGGCAAACCAGCACCGAGGCACACCCACTAATCCCTCAGCCCCGCCCGCCGAGCCAACATGCACTGAAGCCGCCATATTTTTTCGCCATATGATCATCTTTTGTTATACAAACTATTTAGACTATGGGAGAAACTGTATATACCCCAAAGGCGCCTACTGCTCGACGTGCGCGCACCGGTCGGCATCGTTCATGTCGCACCACAGCTGGGTGATGGGCGTTCCCTTAACACCACGCTTCAGCATGCGCTCGCGCTGCTCGCTCAGACGAGGGCGGGCATCGAGGTGCGTGCGGTTGTTGCCATCAGCGTCGATGCGGCCGCTCCACCAGACCTCGGCGGCGGCGCCAGCGCGGGGCCAGATGATGGTATCGATGGAGAGCGGGTCGATCGTCTCGGCCCAGACGGGCATCTCGCCACCCAGGACGTTCTTCTTGGCCTCCTCGGAGACGCCATCGGCCGGGTCGTGGCTGTACAGGAGGCGCCAGTTCTTGGTCGGGGCGCACCAGTCGTTGAAGGGGTAGAACAGCTGCCATGTGGGGCCGTTGGGGAAGTCGAGCCACTGGCCACGACCGCAGTCGAGGTACTATTGTCATCGTCAGTACGATTTTTTTTTTTTTACGTTGTTAGAAAGTTGGGGGGGTGGGAGGGAGGAACATACGTAGACCGCGTTGCTGCTGTCAATGACCTTGTAGCCAGCCTCGGCGAGCTCACCCATAGCACCCTCGCCCAGCCACGACTGGATGACAGTGCCCTCAGGCACGGTGGCGTTCCACTCGAGGACCATCTCCTCCCAGACAAAGGGCACGAGGCCATGGTCGACAATCTTGTCGTGGGCGTGAGACAGGAAGCGCTGCAGCATGGGCTGCAAGATGGACATGTCGTTGGTCTCGAGGGCCGGGTCGAGCAGCGAGTTGTTGGCCTTGTACTCGTCACCACCAGTGTGGAAGTAGGCCGTGTAGGGGGCGATGCGCGACAGCACGTCGTCGAGGAGCGTGTCGACAAAGTCCTCAACCTTAGTGTCGTTGAGCTTGAACGAGCCGCAGGGGGGCTGCGAGCAGTACCACTGGTAGGGCTGCTTGTCAAAGGCGACAGTCAGGCCGGGGTAGGCCTCCTCGATGCCCATGTGGCCGGGCATGTCAATCTCCATGATGATCTGGACGCCGCGGTGGATGGCGTACTCGTAGAGGCCGGTAATGTCGTCGACGGAGTAGGTGAGGCCCTTGGCATAGGCGCCCTTCTCGGTCAGCTTGGGCAGGGAGGGGACCTCGAGCGGCCAGGACTGCGTGTCAGTGACGTGGAAGTGCAGCACGTTCATCTTGTTCATGGCAAGGGCGTCAATGGTGCGCTTGATGTCCTTGATCTCGAACCAGTGGCGGGACACATCCATCATGATGCCGCGGTGGGGGTACTTGGGCTCGTCCTCGATCTTGACGGGCGCCATGGTCGTGTACCAGGATTGGCCGGAGGAGTGCTGGAAGAAGAGCTGGGTGAAGGTCTCGAGACCGCGCAGAACACCGGTGGACGAAGCGGCGTTGATGGCGGCCTCTCCCTTGGCCGAGAGGGTCAGGGTATAGGATTCATCGACGGAGCCGGCGACGGGCCTGAAGGTCTCCGGGGTGTCCTTCTTGGTCTGGGTAATCTTCAGCTTGGAGACGCGCTTGGCGTGGTGAGTGTCAGGCTCGTAGTCGCCGCCTCGCTCGCGCAGCATCCAGGGGACCAGGCCGGTCTGGAAGATGGCCGAAAAGGCACGCTCGACGCCGCCCTGGACAATGTCCTTGCTCTTGAAGCTAGGGCCCGGGGGAGGGGCATAGCCAACAGCGTAGGTGATCTGTTGATGGTCGAAGAAACTAGTCTCAGCCAGATGTTCACGGGGCATAGTATACTCTGGGGGGGTCCGTACAGGTTCTCCATTGTAGGTCACAGACACTGTCTGGTCGATAACGAGGGTAGTGTTGCCGGTAGAGATCGACTTGGGGATGGGCCAGATGGCGCTGGCGGGGCTGATCGCCAGAGCGACGACAGCGAGAACTGTCTTGGACAACATCTTGCTTGCGGGAAGTCGCAGCTGGTGAAGATGATGATGTTCCAAAAAGGAGTGAGAGCTAGGGAACCAGAAGGGAGAGGTGGCCAGAGGGTGAGCGCGGGCTCAGACTCCTTTTTATGCAAGAATCCTTCGGGCAGGACCAGTGTTGATCTCCCGCCTAGCTGGGTAGCAAGGCGACACTCCTGCAGTCCGGGCAGTGCGGAGAATCAAAACGGGCTGACGATATCCAGAAACACAGGGATTCCAAGAGTCGCCGAGACTGGGGGCGGGCAGCAGGGTGACACTGGCGATGGCGCCATGTAACAGCAGGAAGGGTATGGGAAGGGTATGGGAAGGGTATGGGAAGGGCCAGCTAGGATGCGAGGCGCCGATGCTGTCGCAGAATCGAGACACAAGGCTCGCGGCAGCAGATACGGCGTTGTCGGATGGTCGCTTGCTGGGGGGTCGATGGGGAAATCTAGGCTTGTCGGGAGGGTGGCGTGGAGCTCAGAGCTAGCGTTTGATGGCCTTTGATCGGATGGAGAAGTTGGAGATGGGGAGCAATGGGGCATCTTCGAATGGATCTCGGTCACGACGTTACGTTACTCGCTCTCTCCTGAGTCTTGGCTGCCCTGAGGTTGGGGATGCCCAGTGCGGAGAGGCAGCTTTTGGGGAGATTACAGGGCCTGGGCAGCAACCAACAGCGGTGAAATGGCGATCTGCAGCAGCCCAGGAGTGCTGAAGCAGCCCAAAGCTGCAGGCTCTGCCCCTGTGCCTCCGTGGGATTGGAGGATCCGTGGATGCGATCCTCATGTATCCGTATGACAAAAATACCTATATATTAGGAGTCGTCGTTAATTACTGCCATGTATGTAAGCTTCCCGCCGATAACGTACTTAAATTGGGTCTCCCACTTATCAGTTGAACAATCAACATTCTCAATTCTCGGTGCGCCAGGCCGTTACACAATCAGGTGCCGTCGTTGCAGTGGCTTGCGAAGGCGTCCATCGATGATTAATGACTTCATGCCGCCAGGTGCAGTATCCCCACACTTTGGAGAAACGAAACATTCATGATAGCGGCAATGTAGCATCTGCCATGCAAGTTCTGAATGCCAATTTTTGCCAAGAAACGGGGTCCGGTAGAGGAATCAGGAGCGAAGTGATAGCCCAAGACTAAGAGGAGCTAATTAGGAGCTAACAACGTCAGCAGCCTGGCACCTGGCACCTGTAGCTCCACTCCTCCATGCGCGTCAACAATCCGTTGCTACCACGCCACGATCAACTTTGATTATCAGTTGCCATCAGCCCAGGCGGAGGCCGTTCGTCTGTGTTTCAATCCCAGCAAGCCTCGGGTCATCATTAAACTTCAATTGCGCACGACGCCCCCGCGTCCACGGTCAGCACGGAACCTGTGATCCACCGCGCATCGCCTCCGGCCAGGAACCTCACCGACGCAGCCACGTCCCACGCGTTGCCTTCGGTCTGGAGCAGGCTTCGCTGCCGCCGCTTCTCGCGGTGCTCCGGCGTCATGCCCGTTGTCGACACCATCGGCGTGTACACCATGCCTGCGTCCCACCAAATCAGCTCAGCTCAGCTCGCATGCCCCGTCCAATACCTTCGCACTCAAACTGCTGCCATGACTTACCAGGACAGACCGTGTTGACCCTGATGCCGTCCTTGCCATGGTGCGCCGCCATGGCCCGCGTCATCTGCACCACCGCGCCCTTGCTCACCGGGTACAGCAGGCTCCCCGACCAGCCCATCAGCCCAGTCACCGAGCCCATGTGGACAATGCTGCCCCGGATACCCTGATCGCCACGCTCGTTCCTCAGCATCGCCGGCAGCGCGTGCTTGCTCGCCAGCATCATGCTCGTCACGTTAACCTCCATCCCCCGCGCCCACTCCGCCTCATCCGTGTCGATCGCCGAGCCAGCGGGACCCAGGACACCCACGTTGTTCACCAGGATGTCCAGCCGCCCAAACTCCCCGACCGCCCTGTCCACCATGGCCGCGCACTGCTCCGACGATGTCACGTCTGCCTGGAAGGCGACGGCGCGGCCCTTGGCCTCGGCGTTGGCCATGTCAGCCGTGCGCTGAGCGGATGCCATGTCGCGGTCGACGCAGAGCAACGCGGCGCCGTCCTCGGCCAGCAGGATGGCGATGGCGCGGCCGTTTCCGAGCCCGTCGCCAGAACTACCCGCACCGGTCACAATAACGACCTTGCCGGCGAGACTGCGCGAGGGGCGGGGAGGGAGCTGGTTTGTCGTCATGGTGGTGGTGCTTGGCTCTTTCTCTTACGGTGCTGGGATCTTGGGTCTGATGTGACGAATGCCTCCATGACCTGCCCGACTATTTATGCGCCTCGTGCGTCCCTCACTCCTCATAGGCCAAGGGTTGGTATCTGCGCTATACGTACATCTGCATCCGTTTTATAGTCGTACTCCGTAGTCGGAAGCATGTCTTGGTGCCACTATACCCCGCCCCCGCGATCGTCGAGTCGATCCTCCATCTAATCCATCGCCAATGGGGCTCTCCTCTATGTAGTAAAACCCATTTCCACCTAAATGATGACGACACCCATTTTGGCTCCGTTTTATTGCTCGGGTCTTGCAACTTGTTTCGGTATAGTTTGTATGCCTCGTGGGTCAATTGGCTCCCGGACCGTCTTGGGCTTCAGGTTGGTTGTGACCTGCCTACCCTATAGCAATGGATTGAATAACCATACCTGGCTTTCGACCCTTCATCTTGCTCATACGAGTAGATGGTGTATCTGACGCCCCGCTAATAGATGTTTCCATAGTCCTGCAGCATCTAGTATTGATTTAATCTTTGGGGAGCGATGGGTGAGCTGGTGAAAAAGCCGTTTGGAGTTTGACCAACAGTTCTAATGAAGCAGAGCCATGACTTAGATTGTCCCCAACCCGTGCGTGGGGTTGTGGTCTCTACATCGTAGTAATATTTTTCTTAATCAATCCCGCAAGAATAAATAAAATAACTTCGCTATCATAGTCATGATAATTACCGCATCTCATGAGGTTCACAGCCCGAATAGAGATTTGTTACAACCTGGTTTCTTTGTGGCGTCGGTCGGTCTGGGCACTGCCCACCTGCCGGTGAGCTCGGTGGACGAGGTTCCGGTTGGGCTCACCGAAACGCGTGTCATAGATTACTGACGACAACCCGATTCGAGAAGGACAGATGTGACTAGGATGAAGAATGTGGTTTAGGATCCGGTTCATGGAAACGAATTCCCCGTCTTGTCGGGCGTTCCATGGCTGGTATGAGCCTGCAGCTTCTGGAAATGGCGTTGAAGAAGCCGACTCCCCGTGACATGCACCCATGGCAGCAGCCATGCTGGTCATCTCGCGGTATATCTGCCGGGCGCCTGGCACTCGCTATATCCCAGCTTGCATCATTCTGATCCCACGCTCTCGCGCGCGCGGGGAGGAGATTTGATATTGCCGTGTTCACAGTGCAGTGGATACATCTGGCCGAAGCTCGTCGGCTACACGGCCCGTCGATCCTCTCCCTTTCCCAAAACTTCGACACGCTTTCAAGCGCGGAATCTGGGCTGGCTTTGAGCTCTTGGACTGGTGGGCTGGACTCAATTGGCACGAGACTGGCCCAACCAGCATCCTCGGCATGACCAAAGAGGCCGTTGGTTTGATGGTGCTCTCCGGTCCGTCCGTACCGAAAGGCCAACCTGTTAGCGACCTCTGACAAGACAAACTTGCACTGGCTTTGTTGCCATCTGTTATCATGTGTGGTTGCAATGCCGCAAGCCGCCTGACAGGTCCTGTGCAGCCGGCCATTGTATATATCTTGGGTATCACGGCATGGCCCGTGTTTCTGCATTGGATAACCTCTTACTCGTACTCGCCTATCGACCCCCCAGCGTCCAGCTTCTAATAATAAGCCTTGCTATATACCTTTCGGCACACGGTCCGGTGTCTTAAATAGGTCATTTCCGGTCATCCGCACTATTACCATCAATTCCGGCCTGAAAAGGCAATCCACAGCCTCATTTGACTTGCATACATATAGCTCCCGTCTGCTCCGTAGTCTATACCGTCTTGGTGAGACATCCGGTGCAATCTAACTAAGCCCTCAGCACAAGCCTTGGAAGTACTATAAATACTCTCATGAGAGTTGCCAAAAACCGCATATTCGCATAAAAAGCAAAGAGACACTATGGACACCGAGACGACCAACTCCAACTCGACTCCGGACACGGATTGTTCTCCACCGTTTAGTCCGCCTGGGAAGAGCCCGCTTCCGCGCGACACACGCCTTGCAGCCAGGAAAAAGTTGGAAACTCTCACTTTGGAGGAGAAGGTCGGTGGCGATTGGTGCAGGGACTATCTCTCCGGTGTTAACCAAAACCGCAGGTGTCCTTGCTCACAGCAGCAGATTTCTGGAGGACGAAATCCATCCCGGACAAAGGCATCCCGGCCATCAAAACCTCAGATGGGCCCAACGGCGCCAGAGGTGGCATCTTCGTCGGCGGTACCAAGGTTGGTTCTCTTTCGCGCTGAGGGCTTGAAGTCGTGCTGAGATTCATAGGCTGCCCTCTTCCCGTGCGGCATCTCCTTGGCGGCAACATGGAACAAGGATCTCCTCTATGAGGTCGGCCGGCACCTTGCCGCCGAGACCAGGGCCAGGTCAGCAGATATGCTTCTTGCACCCACCGTGTGCATGCATCGCCACCCGCTCGGTGGCAGGAACTTCGAGTCTTTCTCTGAAGATCCCTTGCTGACGGGGAAGCTTGCCGCCCAGTATATCAAAGGCCTGCAGGATAAGGGCGTTGCAGCTGCAATCAAGCGTATGATCTTCAACATGACCTTTCTCGGGGGCACCTGCTGAATGCCGCAGATTTTGTCGGCAATGAGCAGGAGACGAATAGGGTCACTATTGACTCGCTCATCACAGAGCGATCGTTGCGTGAAATTTATCTGCGACCCTTCGAGATCGCTGTTCGCGAGGCGAATCCATGGGCTGTCATGTCTTCGTACAATCTCATCAACGGCGTCCACGGGGATATGCACCCCCACACCCTCAAGGATATCCTGCGCGGCGAGTGGGGATACGATGGGTAGCAGCAATCTTTTCCTCTGAGATCTAGGTCTTGACCAAGCTGACCGCATATAGGACTGTCGTTTCGGACTGGGGCGGCACCAATTCTGTCGTCGAGTCTGTCCAAGCGGGCTGCGATATTGAATTCCCGTACTCGACCAAGTGGCGTCTCGACAAACTGGTTGCGGCAGTCAAAAAGGGGCAAATCGGTGTCGAAGATATCGACCGAGCAGCCGAGAATGCTCTAACCCTCGTGGAACGTCTCAAGGGCGATGACATGTCTCCGGAGGAACCCGAGAGGGAGGACGATTGTGAAACCACAAGGCGTCTAATCCGAACTGCCGGCCATGAGGGACTGACGCTTCTCAAGAATGAAGGCGCAATCCTGCCCATCTGCCCGAAGACTACAAAGGTTGCAGTCATCGGGCCCAACGCTAACCGAGCTATTGCAGGGGGCGGTGGTAGCGCAAGCTTGAACCCGTATTACAATACGATACCCCTTGTCAGTATCCGCAACTTGGCCGAGAAGGAGGTCACGTTCGCCCAGGGCTGCCATATTCATAAGTGGCTGCCCGTGGCCTCCAAATACTGCACTGATAAGGCTGGGAAGCCTGGCGTGAACATCGACTGGTATGCTGGAGACGCCTTTGAGGGCAAACCTGTAATAATCCAGAGACGAACAAACACGGACCTCTTCTTGTGGGACTCGGCGCCCCTGGATCAGGTTGGCCCGAAATGGTCTGCCGTCGCCACAACATATCTGACGCCGACAGCCTCCGGAAGGCACACTGTCAGCTTCATGAGCGTGGGGCCGGGAAAGCTGTACGTGAACGGAAAGCCGGCACTTGATCTGTGGGATTGGACCGAGGAAGGTGAGGCCATGTTCGATGGGTCCATTGACTATCTTGTCGAAGTAGACATGGAAGCGGGCAGGGCCACGGAGCTCAAGGTCGAAATGACCAACGAGCTGCGCCCGATTGCAAAGCAGAAGCAATTTGGCATCACGCACAAGTACGGTGGCTGCCGTATTGGCTTCAAGCAGGAAGACAGGGTGGACTACGTCGCGGAGGCCGTGGAGACGGCACGAGCGGCTGATGTGGCTGTGGTGATAGTCGGCCTCGATGGCGAGTGGGAGTCGGAGGGTTATGACCGCCAGACGATGGACTTGCCGATTGATGGCAGCCAGGACAGGCTTATCGAAGCCGTGGCCAAGGCGAATCCTCGGACGATTGTTGTGAACCAGTCGGGGAGTCCTGTGCATATGCCTTGGGTGGACAAGGTGCCTGCCATTCTCCAAGGTTGGTACCAGGGGCAGGAGGCGGGCAATGCTCTCGCAGATGTGCTCTTTGGCCTGAAGAGTCCTAGTGGAAAGCTTCCGGTAAGATTCCCCTTGCACGCTTAGCGGGTGTCACTAACTTGACAGGCGACTTTCCCGAGACGCATCGAGCACACACCCGCGTGGCATAACTGGCCCGGTGAGAATCTGAAAGTTATGTACGGCGAGGGCTTGCACATTGGGTACAGGCATTACGACCGCACCGGCATCGCCCCGCTATTTGCCTTTGGCCATGGGCTCTCTTACACATCCTTTGAGTATGGCCGCCCTGAGATTTCCTCACGGACGCTCACAGCCGACGGAACCGTCAATATCACCCTGGCTATCTCCAACATCGGCGACAGAGATGGGGCAGAGATCGTGCAAGTGTACGTCCGTGACGAGAAGAGCCGGCTACCCCGTCCAGAAAAGGAGCTAGTTGCGTTTGAGAAGGTGTTCCTTGAGGCCGGAGAGACTAGGCATATCCACATTGGGCTGGACAAATACGCAGTTGGGTACTATGACACCGCGGTGCCTGGATGGATAGCGGAGGAGGGGACCTTTGAGGTTCTGATCGGGGCGTCAAGTGCCGATATTCGGTAAGTCTGCTGATCCTCTCGGCGATGGTGCATGCTGACCAGACTAGACGATCAATCAAATTTGATGTCAAGGAGTCTTTCACGTGGGTTTTCTAGGAGTTGTCAACATGTATACAATAGCCTGCACCCAGTAACCAAGACTCGGGGATTCGTGGCTGCAACATGGATGACAGATGCGAGAATGTTAGCAACAAGAATACAGACCAGTTGTACTGATGAACACGATTCATGAACATTTGTTAAGTAGAGTGCCGTGTGAACGGGATCGCAGTTTGGATTTGAGCCACAAATGGCACATAGCTAGTTTTCCCGAGCCTTGCGAAGCTGGCAGTCGGACCATCGTGCTTCATGCAACTTGGCCGAGCCTCAACGCCAATAATTTTAGCTGTGGCCGCTGTTCCATTCTATTTCATGATCAGTGGCGGGGTATAATTCCAACAGAAACGTTTACAAACCTGATATTGCGGGGTTTCTCGTGCCGACATCCTCTAACTATTGACCGTGAAGGTCGGGACGTCGGCTCCCTAACATGACGCGAGGGTCATTATCTGTGTTTTCTCTCCATATCCATGATCATTATGCCTCAATCTTCGCGCTCCTTGCCTTCGGGGCTCCGGCTCCGGCTGCGCCCTCTCCGCCCGCCTCCCACACGGCTGCCCCGCGAGCCCTTGTTCTGCCCAGGCGGGGGCCGCACAAACGCAAAGTCGACCAAGACCGTCTGGTCCAGCATCTTGGTCTCGTGGGCGCCGTCGATGGCGGCTCGCGCTTCCTCCAGCGTCGCGTACTCGATCAATGCGTAGCCCTATGGCAGATTAATTAGCCCAGTCCATCCCCGCCTTTCGAGGCTCGACCCGCGTGGGGGCGAAGGGCAGGAGGAAGTACCTTGACGTAACCGCTTCTCCGATCTAGGTTAAGGTGAAGGTTCTTGATCTCGCCGAACTCGCCGAACTTGTCCTGGATGGTCTCCTCGTCTGCCTCCTCGTGGACGTTGGTGACGATGATGATCCAGCCCTCGATGGAGCGCACGGCGGTGGCCTTGGCGTGGGTGAGCATCTCAGACTCATTGGGGGCCGGGGCGGGGGGCGCGCTGTCGATTTCCATGTCTCCGTCGGCCATTTTGACGGCTGTAGATGTGAATTGGCGAGTTGTGGTTGTGGCGGGCTTGTAAGTTTGGAGGCAGGAGCTTGACGAGCTCAAGTTGGAGAAGTCGAGGGAGGGTCACGTGATTTTCAGCGGGTGAACTCTACCTACCAGGTACGGTAGGTATCCGTAAATATCCGTACTTAGGCTACGATTACTGTGGAGGGGTATGCGCGAGACGCGCAAGGTGATTGAGTGTGTACAAATACGAGGGAGTGTTACGGCCGATACATGGGGAAAGTATTACGTTCAAAAAGCGATTGCAAGGCGCGTGGTTAACAAGTCCTGGAGACGCCCTGCTAGACCACGGCACCTCTGTGAATGTCACCCGCGAACCAGTCCGTCACCACGAATCGACATGTCGCGGATGAAATTGTTGATGTATTGACAAAGGGGACACCTGACGCCGAGTAAAGTCGTCGCCGCTTCGTCGCGTCTCTGTTGTGGAGGGCGCTCAGCCTGCCGATCGACCAGACCTAATCCCACCGCCTGCTCCTTCAGAGCAGTCTTATCGAATATGCGTCCTGCCAAACATTTGCCAACCCCTCATGATTTCCGGTTTCCCATCGCTCGTCAATCGGTGCACTTAAGAGCCGGGGTTGGGGTTCATCTGTGTCCGCCGTCAGCCATCTGCCTCCCACACTCTGGTCTCGGTTCGCTAGTTCGTGGCCTACCTTCCGCTTGCCGCCAGTCAGGGTAACGTTGACGAAACGGCGGGTGTACTTGAGGCGCTTGAGAGCACGGCCCTTGGGGACCTTGGCCTTCTCCTGGGGCTCAACCTGTGGGACGTGATGCGTCAGTCATCGGGCGCTTCGGTGCGGGTTTGTGATTCAAGATTTCGTCGGCGGTGTCGTACCTTAGGGGTCTGAGACTTGACCTTGCCTGGAGGAATCTAGTCAGCATCCAATCTTCCAAATCATTAGTAAATATAAGCGCAACATACCGGCACGGGCAAGAGATCCGTGAACTTTTCCCATGGTGATGGATTTGCGGTGGTTGTGATGCTTACGGTGCTGAGTCGACGATTAGGTGGGCGGCTGAAGTTTTTCGGCGCAATTTGGGTATTGTGCGTTGGTGGCGAGGCTCACGTGAGCGGGGACCTTCGGATGCCCTGCCGGAAAAACATGGTCCGGCTGAGTCACGCCGACAGAGGTCCACTCCGCTGGACTTCTAGGTAGCTTACATAACCGGATTGCCTCTTGGCGTCAGTGGTGATGGCCAAGACATGAACTTTGAATGTGAGAACATTGAAGCAATCCGTCGAAATTCAGAAGTCTAGAAGCGTGACTGCGATTTTCTCTTCTATTTTTTTTGAATTTTGACAAGAGACACTAGTGGCTTCGCTGAGTGGTTAGCCAAGCACTGATCGCACTGATGGGAATTGCAAATCCCTACTTGCCTGGTTCTTGGAGACCCGAATCCTTCAAAACCTCATGTTAGCCAGTCGGACATATGTCCGTTGAGATACTCATATCATGATGATACTGGAGCACCGTCATTTGATTGACATCACAGGCCATGGCGGATCGATTGATGGGTCTTGGCAACGCGATCCATTATTGCCTTTTAAACGCTAGTGAACATCGACTGGAACGACCTCGATATTCTTCTAACACCATGGATTTCTCACCTTCTCGGTGCATTTTTGGTACGAATAAGTATGTCATCTCGACTGTGCGCAAGAAATGGTCTCCAGGAAACCTGAAATGGAACGACCGCGACGGCCTCCGGTAGTGCCTCCCAAGACGTTTCGTGACAGGTTCCCCATCGACTGCTCCAGTACGAGGTGCCCTGGAATGTCGGCTATATTGACATCGAGGTGGTGGCGCGCAATCCGCGGCCAGTTTCAACCCCAAAACGCGATGGAAAGCCAGTACTCCGACGACTCAACACGGTGCTCATGGGCATCTACTACCCGGCCCAGGTTTGGCAAGGCCGTAAGGCTCCCGATGAAGACGAGAAGCTGTACCGGGTCAACTGGATGCCACGGCCACGCATTGCAACATCCAGGGGTTATGCCAAGATAATGAATCTGCCTTGGCTCCCGGTGATTGAGTACCTGGCTTGTACTTCGCTCTTCTTGGATCTTCCCGCGTTTCGACGCCAGGTTGATCGAGCACTTGCTAGAGGATATGCTCGATGACAGGGACCCTAGCGAATACGGTGCTTGTGAGGAGGAATGTGGCGCTTCTGGGGGGCTCCGGTTTCCTGCTGCTATCATCTTCTCCCATGGCTTGGGTGGCTCTCATCTATATTACAGTGCTGTCACGGATAGGCCAGGGGATTTTACTTGATCCCTGGGGACAAGGATATACCCTTCTCCGGCGAGACCCAGGGGGACAAGGTGACTAAGCCCTATATTGACCTCTAGAACCTTTACCCAGTGAAAGTGCAACTTTGACCGGATCGTGGAAATCTGCGGAGAAGCTCGGGAATCGGGAGCTCTCTGCTGGATGATGACAATCGTGGGCTCGACTCACCAATCCGTGTCAGACATTGCAGTGCTGCATCCGAACTAGATGTCGCTCCTGACCAAGTCCATGGCCAACCCGGTGCGGACGTTCTACTTCCCAATTGGGGCATCGCTCGAGTTTCTCAGTATCACTCTACCAGCGGAGCAGACTAAGTACAAGACGTGGCTGAAGGAGAAGCTACTATAGTCGGGCGATACGCCGTCGGAGCCAGACGAGCTGTTGCGATCAGACCATGCTCCCGGCTAGCGATGGATTGCCATGCGCCTCCGCATCCGCCATGAGGTCTGGGGTCATACCAAGGCGTGCTTGCATCGAGCAAGCGACGGGTTCTCTGCGCGGCTGACGATGAGCTTGAACTGGTGTCTGGGCTCGAGGACTTTAATAAGCAAGAGGAAATATGGACACACTTTAGACCTCCTATGCGGGGTATTGAGGAGCACATCAGGCGTTCCCAGAGACACACGGAATCGCAACTGGTAGTATCGTCATGATACCTTTGAATTTTGATGAGGGGTCACCCGACTTTTGTGCGTCATATCATGGGCGGGTCTGGCTGAACCCGACAAAGATACCCTAGAGCACCTTAGAACATGGAACTGGTTTCATGTGCAGGGAACGGTATCAAATGGGAGCTGTGAAAAATTTGCTTGGCATAAATCGGATGCTCGGGTTTTGGACGCATGGGTTGCGCGATATTGACCGCTGAGTTGTGCCGAGGGCTGGAGTTGACTGAGACAAGTTATTGACCAACGACGAAATGCTGGAGCTCTCAGCGGCTGCCACGTTGACGACGGCTGCATGCGAACGGCCCCATCACATCCCGCAGCAGGTTGCTATAATAACAATTGTCCGGAGGAAATTCACCAGGTTCTCCACCTCAGGCTCCTGATCTTGTCTGATTACCCCAGACTATACAAGTTGAATGGAGTCCCAACTGTGAGTCCCAGAAGGAGGAGAAGAATTGACGACTGATGGCGGAAGTCTATTTATGGAAGAGAGCCAAAGCGAGCCAATGAGGATTCAATCAAGTGCTGGGATTGGCAGCTCCAGTCTCCAGATTCGTGAGTGGGCTGGCGATCGGGATTCGGGAAGGCAAAACAGGGTTACAGGGATCCACACGGGTGATGCTAGCGGCGGCAAGGCTTCGTATTCATATTTCATAGGTCGCGCCATCAGTAGTGGGATGATTCCCGCAGCGTGTAAGTTCCAGGCTGCTGCTGTGTTGGACAGTCAGGTGAGGGTTTGTACTGAGCGAAGGAATTGGTCATTGAGAATCGGTGATAGGCATCAGCGTGACATTGTTGCGAGACGCTGGTTTGGAAGTGCAAACGTTTAAGTACGAGCAATACAGTGCGCGCACCTTACTTTTTGAAAAGTTTACAAAGCCCAGCTGAAGCTGCAGGTGCGCGGAGATGCGCCAAGACAGACGAATACGATACGAACAAAACCACTGAATGGGACTGATCACCTAGACGAGAGCTCGTATTTGCACCACAAGGGCCTAACGGCCTCTGTGCAACGGTGACTACAAGCATCACCATTTTCCCAGTTCCCGTCAACGTGTGGACTTTGTCTTCATTTTTTCAGTCTCGCATCATCACCACTTCCATATCGGCCTCCATCAGGAACATCTACGCGCTGAGTCTACTGACATCACGCGGTGATTCAGTCCTTCTTGAGGTCTCAGCCGTAACCGCCGAGCTTGTCTTATTCTGCTACTATTACCAAGTTTTCTTGTGCATTGAGCCTAGTATTGGCATTGCACTGGTTGCACACCCAGCGCTGGCCAGTCTTGGATTCTTGCTCCCTTGCCTCGCAATTTGGCCACCCAAGGCACCTGCTGACAACTGCTCGCCAGCTGCTCGCCAGCTGCTCCTGCTACGACTTATGATCCAGTAGCGCATCTCGCCTGTATTTCTTTCCTCGCCTCGCCTCGCCTGGCCTGGCCTTTTCTTCCAGATCTGCGATTCAGCTTACGGCAATATTGGACCAGCAGTCAGAATTTCCGCGGAAAACCGGGCGACGCTGTATGCATCGTCGTGTTGGCCCGGCATCTGCAAGTTCTGGAACCCTGATCACCACCGCCAACCACGACCCTCGTCATGGCTACTGCCAAGCAGAAGCCCAAGTCACGACCCGGTCGCTCCAATAGTCTCCAGCGTATGCTCGAGCTAGAGAAACAGTCCATGGTAGGAAAAAACTGTCTTGGTCTCCAATTTAGCCTCTATCCGTGGCATCTAGAATTTATGCTGACCGTTGCTTTTTTCTCATTCATGCAGCTTGAACGCCAGACGCTGCATACTGCTGCTGACCTAGCCACGCACGTTCGACCCGATTCAGCGAAAAATACAGCAAATCCCACACCATCGAGCCCGGCCTCGCCATCGTTTCGGAGAAATCCGATGATCTCGTCCAGAAAGCCTCTGCAGCCCCAGGCACGCACTGCCATCCCTTGCCGCCAGATGGTCCCAGACTCGTTGTCCCTGGCGCCCAAGGCCGCTAATCGTCGGACCACTAAGCCACCAGGGGAGGACCACGCCTCCATGCGGGACAGCCAACGCCAAGGCAAGATGCAGCACCTATACGAGCTACCGCCCATCAATACCGGCATTACGGCCAATCTGCCAAGCTCTGATTTATTCGGTGCTTCTCCAGCCTCCCCTTACTCCGACCGCTCAAGGGCCCATCATCGCCGGGAGGCCAAGAAGGAACCCGGAGTACCGGGACTGAAGATTGGCACAAAACCTCACACTATAACCTCTGAGAATGGCCCGAAGTTGGCTGCGCCGGCTGGACCCGCCCAGCCGCATTCCACGCGTCCCACCCTGGTTGAAGATCGCCAGTCCATGTGCCAGTCTCCAAGCTGGGAGGCATATGGTCGCCGCAAGAAGGAGAAGAAGGAAAAGGAGCAGGCAGATAAAGCCAAAGGGAAAAAGCGCCGGCTGAGCAAGGCGCCTCCTCCCACGTCCCTGACTTCTTCGATTCCAACGTCAACGTTACACAGTCAGCCCCCTCTTTCAGGCAAGGCTGCGAACCAACCCCCTCAATCCCGGAAAGGTCTCGCCCAATTACACAATGATGCATGCATGTCGGATACTGCACTCTCTCGCCCCCGTCAGCCCAAAGAGCGACCGGCCAGTGCTCTAGGTCTACCCAACACCAATGTTTCCCTATCTGATAATATCCCGACACCCCACACACCGCGTGGTCGCTCAAGCTCTTTTACTTCTCTATTCAAAGCTCCCTTCGAACATAGACGTTCCTCATTTGACCACGGCTCAGACGGCTTTATTGGCGGCATCAAGCTTGAACAACACCGACTGGCCGCTCACCAAAGAGCGCTCGACGAGTACGCAATTGGCCCTGATTCAGAAATCCACCCTGCATTTCGGAAAGCTGAGAGGCGCTCACCGAGTCCTCTGAGGTTCTTTGTGCCGCGATCCGAGCCGAAGGACGCACATGACCGAGCCTACCCGCCTATTGCGATTCGAACATCGGCAAAGAATCTAGCATTGCTTGGTCCCGAAACATCCACAATGCCCGAAGGTGGAGTGATGAATAGATGGCGAGCCCGTGTTGGCCTCAAGGGGTCGGGACAAAAGGCGGCTGCACAGGGTGGAGTGGTACGCGATGCTAGGGGGAAGACTGGGCAAAAGCTCACCAAGACACCGTCAGCTCAGCGCGAGGAAAGCTCCAACAAGATGACCAGTGGGAGGAATATCTCCACCCAGGCCATTAGCTCTCCTATCATGATCATGAAGATGGACGGTCCTACCGGTAGTGAGAAAGACGAGCTTGCCGCTCCCAAGGTCGATCATTCAACTCATCCAGCTTTGCTCGATGGAGCTCAATACGACGAGAAGCCACCGCAGGGCACTGACAGCGACCGTAAAAATACCGACGAAGCTCACAATCCGGCCTCAGAGACGAATGGACCGCCCCCGTACACGACGGCACCCTTACCACCCCCACCACCTCCTCGGCGAAGCTCTAAGAGAAAGTCGCTGATTGTTATGGATGATGCCTCCGTGGCGTACAGCCCGCCTACTCAGCCACAGTTGACTCCCGAGCCTGAAGAAAGTGAGGGTCAAAAGGAGAGCAAGATTGAAGCGCCAGAGTCTACTCAGCCTACTGTGAAAGCTTCTGCGCCAGAATGTGACCCTCTCGTGGTTCGCAGGCGACAACCTACGGCGAATACAAGGCCATCTTCGATGGTACGGCCCAAGCGATGGAGTATGTCTAACATGACCAACCCCCCGAGCATTTCATACGACTCCTTGACTCCTTCTTCTGCCATTGGAGCACCGGCACAGCCAAAACGAACCCTCAAAGCAGCTGCCAAAGCCGCTTTTGGAAGACGAGATCTGCCTCCGACATCCATCCCCACAACCAAGAACAATACCTCCCCGGCGACCGGTCCATCGGGCAAGCAGGATAAGATTACGGGAGTGCAAGATTGGAAGATCAGCCACCCGATATCAACATCACCGCCTACACATTCTTCGGATGACTCCTTGTCTGACGATTTACGATCTGCGTCAGAGCATGGCACTCCCGACACGTCCCGCCCACAATCTGCGAGAGGCGTCTTTCCCAAGTTTGGAGATCATGACGGTGAAGGGAAGAATGCTCGTCACCATTCAGGATACACTTCGGTGTTGCCGTCTCCAGCGTTTTCCCATACCGACGACGTTCATCATGCCAACCAGCCCTCGCATTTTGAGCTCGATCCCATCCAGGCAGCAGCTCTGAAGGTCATGGCAGCGTTCCCTGACGTCCCAGTTCGGCGACCTGATTCCGACCGCCGCAGCAACTCCGACTCCAATGTCGCCCCCGACAAGACAGTTCATCCCAGAGCCCAATACCGAGACCGGAACAGGCCTAGGCCTATTACTACGGCTATCGAGTCAACTCAGGGTACGGAGCGTACGGAGCCAAAGTCGCCGCCGCCGTTGAGGGACTTGTTAATGTCCACGAACGAGTCGTCTGTAGCGGCGCCTTGGCCGGCGACCTACCTCGAGGCTGCCCGAAAGGCCTCCCCGCTAGGTGCCCAAGTGCCCAAAGGCTTGAAGTTGCAGAACTCGCCATCGCTTACTATGACACCAAAGGAGCTCTCTCCCTCTCTAAGAACTCGGTTCTCCTTTACTTCCGATTCCATGGGGAAAGCGCCCGGCCAACGTCCTCAGTCGATGGTCAGCAGCGCCGACAGTGAAGGGACTGCTAAGATGTTCCTCGAGTGCTGCGGATGCAGGTACTACCACGACATGCCGAGCAAGTTGTACGAGGCCATGACCAATCCTAAGGGCGTTGTGAGGATGGGAGAAAACATGGAGTTTGCGGGCGCCGTGTCAATGACGGTCAAGTGCCCCTGGTGCAAGCACGAGATGAGCACCAAGTGCTGCGCCGGTCTAGCCGCCATGGTCTACGTTAAGGAGCGGCTTCACTGACCCTGGCTCTTGTTTCTACAGAAATCCCTCATTATGAAGTTACGAATTTCTTTTGTTTTTGTTTGACATGGGATTATCAAGGCGTTTGGAGCGGAATAGTCTGGGGGCAGCGACTTCAGCGAAGTGATACCTACACTCATTCAGCAGGTTGGTAATTTTCGGGGGATACCCAACTCGCTCTCGACTTTGGATTTCTTTTGTCTCATAATCTTGCGATACAGCCACGAAGACAAGTGGCATTTGCTAATTTTCAATTCTGCGTCGATGGTGGCGGCCACAATGAAATAGATGAGGGGATGCTTGTTGCAATGTGGCTACGATAGCTGGACGAGAGTGACGGCAATGTCAATAAAATACAATTCCTGGAAACCACGCGCAATTCTGCTCCTTAAACTTGTCTGTAATTTCTTTCCATACAAACACGTTCAGAGCCACATAGTCGGCGTTCTCCAGGCTTGTGCCTTAGATGTACCACCAAGCCTACAGCCGCCTGAGGCTCACAGTAGGGGGAAATCTGCACCATCTTGCAGCACCTTCTGAGCTTCTGTGCGCCCCCAGCCATGCCTCTGTACCGTTTCTTTTCCTCCTCCAATTAGATAGTGAGCGTCTGGTTCTGTAGCCGTAGAGCATTGTGATCAGTTTGGAGCTTGCTATGATCCTGATTGAGCTTGATGATCCCTGGCGGAGTTTTGCAGTACCAGCGTGTTTTCGCAGTTCCTCATTTTCGGAAGTGAGTCTTTCCAGATCCTGGCTCTTCTGGTGCAGCTGATACTCCATGTTCTCCATCTTGGAAGTCAAATCTTCATTATCCTTCGTAAAGCCGTCGACGAGGCTGGTGAAGTGCTTTTCACGTTCGCGGAACTTGTTGACCTGTGCCCTGAGCCAGTTGACAACTATTATGCTGCTGTCAGAAGCCTTTGTATCTTTTCCTAGTGCCTCATCATAGGCCACAGTCTTATGGGTTCTCTTCTGAAGTGCTGAAGAGGGTGTTTGCGACATGGCAGTCATGTCTCTCTCGCGGAGAACGATGCTTATGGGGAGCCGTTTGGGCTCAAGATGGGCAGTCCAACGCATAGTATTGTATAGTCGGTCGGCATAGGATTTCTTGGGAATGATTTGCGCTCTCCGCGGACATCTCTGAGGATCTCTATTGAGAACCGCGGATGTCCTTCTTGACACTGCGCAACGCAAATGTCTACATGCTGGCTAGAGCCGACTGAGACACAGTCGGTATTAAGCCTTGGCCTGCAATCTCACGCTTCATGGTAGGCTTGGAGGGAACTCATACCCCCTGTTGGCAGACAATGGTATCGATGTTGCGAAGGATCACAACCCATGGCATGTTGGAATTGTCGGAACGGTTGTCAAAAGCATTGGTGACTCTGTGAAGAATTTTATCCATCTCAAAGCCAAAAGCGTGCGGGCCATAATTATCATGTACGGTGCAGATCAAGTTTTTGAAAATCGAGAAGTATCTGTCCGAGACGGTTTTGCTGCAGAACTCGCGGACTTCCGTCGGGTAGCCGTATGGCATTGCGTAAATAGCAGAATCGCAGACGCTTTTGGAAGGGTTCTGGGCGAATGCTAAAATGGATTGAGAGTCTTGGGCCGAGTGAAGAAAAGTGGCGAGGAAAGGAGATGAGGAATGCTGTATGTAGCGTTTGGGTGATGCAAAAGTGAACAGGTGGTGAATTGGAAGCTGAAGACAGCAAACACGCATACACGGCTCGTTTGACTTGCGTATTGCCAAGTAGTCCAAAGACTTCAATAGAGTAGAAACTAAAAGTCACCGAGGACTCGGACGGTTTCTCTCTATTTGAGACGAGTATATTTGACTTATACTAGTACTAATATCTACTCTATAGACAGGGTCACCTTAATACGCCCCCCTTCTCTTCTCCCACTTTGGTGCAGGCGACAACTCAATATCCCCAAAGCCCGTCTCCGTAACCATGGACACATCCCAGCTCAGCCCAGCTAGCTTCGCGCCGCCCTCCTCCATGGCCCAGAACGTGATGCCCACCGTGTTGGTCCCGTGGTGGTTGAGAATGCCCTCGGGGACGGGATACCTGGCCTGCGGGCCAATGTGCGGCACGAACTTGCCATACTGGTAGCCGTTGACGAAGAGCTGGACACGGAAGAGGCCGGCCGAGACGTCAGTATCAAACTTGACGGCAAGGGGGATGTCGTAGCCGTCGGGCAGATCGAGGTCGAAGGTCGTGGTGTAGAAGGTAATGCCCGGCTCGGACAACCCCTCCGTCGGCTTGCCCACGTCCCAGCGCTTGGAAGGGGGCGACGGCAGGTGGTAGCCCTGGCGCTCGATGAACATGCCGCCCTCGTTGAGCGGGCCGCGCGTCTTGTCCCAGTAGTCCTCGCCGCCGAGGTTGCCCTGGACCTTCCACTTGATGTCGCTGGCCTTGTGGCCGGCAAGGGCGTAGTTCTCGATGCCGCGGGGAGCCTTGAGGGTGTCCTCACCGACAACGTAATTGCCGTTGAGACCCATGTGGTCGATGACCACGGTGAAGACGTGCTTGCTGCCCTTCTTCAGGCGGGGCAGAGCAAGAGTGAGATTCCCGTTGACCACATCTACCTCACCGGTCCAAGAGCCCAGGAATGTCGAATCTAGCCACACAGAGGACCCAAAGGTCTGGCCTCCTTGGGTGGTGACGTTGAAAACAGATTCGTGGCCATTGGCAGTGAAATGGCCCCTGAATAGAACAGAGCCGGTGTGGAAACCGTAGTCACCAGCGCGGAGAGACACTGGAGTAAGGATAGACCCCAGGTCATTGGGCGACTCCTTCAGATTGGCATCAACCCAGTCATGGTCGTTGTAGTGCTTAGAGATCTCAGGAAGAGAGTCAACCTTCTTCCAAGTAAGGTCTTCTAAAGCCGGGAGCTGGAGCTTCGGCTCCTTGAAGTCGACTGTAGCAGTGACAACACCAAGTTTGTTCTGCTTGAAGTACAGAGGCTTTCCGTTGAAGTTGAGCTTCTCGAGGTCTGCGGGGGCGCCGCCAATAATTTCAATGGGAGTTGTGGCATTGACATCGCCAACAAGGTTGAGGATCTTGCCGTCCCTCTGCGCGGTGCGGACCAGGTAGCCTGCCTTGACAATAACGTCAGACGTGCCGTAGTCATCGCCAGTAGGGGGGACCCAGAAGTTGTACGCCTCGTTGCGATCTGCAGGATGTTAGCTGCGGGAAAAGATGCTTGAAATTGAAGAGAGGTGCATACTCAGCATGTAGATGTAGAAGTCGCCGTGGACTCTGACCACCTTGCGGTCCTCAACGTCGTCCGAGATATCCCATGCGATGATCGTGTAATCATCAGCCTTCTTGATCTTGACGCCCTCCTCGCCCTGAAGGACGTTGAAGTTGTCGCCGTCGTTCTCGATAGCAATCTCGTGGTGCTCGTTGGGGCCACCATAGACAACAAGGATGGTCTTGTCATCATACTTCTTCCAGGTGAAGATCTCGGCCGAGGAGTAGATGATGTGCTTGTCTCCCACAGGATAATCACTGACGTGGATCTTGGAGTCGCGGCGGTTGAGAATGAGGTCGCCTCCCAGCTGGGGGATCTCAATGTCGCCGTGGTTGACGGTCTTGACAGTGAGGCGGTACGGGACAGAATCGGTCGAGTCGTACTGGGTATGCCTCGAGATGTAGAACTTGGTCGTGTCGGTGGTTGCGGGTGTGACGGTGATGGCCCCGTTGTTCGTGTACTGCAGCGAAGAGTTGAACCGGTCTGCAGCTAGGTACGCAGGGGAAACGTGGAAGAAGTTGGCCTGCAGCTTGACCTCGCTGTACTTTTCGCGCCAGAGCTGTCGCTCCTCGGTGATCTGCGCGCCGTAGTCGTACGACGTAAAGCCCTCTGCATGGCCTAGGTTGCCCCAGTTGGTGCCTCCGTAAATCTATATTGGCGGTTAGACGGGAATGAGGCCATGGGGAGGACTACCAACCATGTAAATGTTGAAGATCGTGGCTCCGGCTGCGTAGTTGTTCTTGTAGAGGACGCGCTCAAACTCCATGTTGAGCAGCAGGGCGCAGTCCTCGAAACCAGACTGGCCCCAGTGCTGGAAACCACCGCCTTGGAACTGCACTCAATTAGAACAGTAAGAATTGCACGAGATCAGGCGACATACCTCAGGGATAGTGTACGGGGAATCGGGGGCGATGCGATTGTTGATCTCTAGCCAGTCGGTGGGGAGGCCGTCCTCTGGCCACAAAGAGGGGTTCTCGCAGTCAAACCCAAGGGGATAACCATCGTGGCCATAGATGTCGACCCCGGCGGGGGTGTGTGGTGTGATGTAGCCCTTCATGTGAGCCTCATTGTTGAAGTACGGGACCACAATGTCAGACCTGCGGTACTGCTCGAGGACCCGGGCCCAGTAGTCGTAGTCGGGCATGGGATACGGGTCGATGGAATTCTGGTACTCGTTCTCCGGCTGGAAGAGAATGACAGGCCCGCCGTTGGTGATCTGCGCGGCGGATATGATCTTGCCAATCTTGTCCGTGTAGTTGTCTGTGGCATTGAGGAAGGCATCGGAGTTGGAGCGCAGAGCCCCCGGCACACGGGTCAGCCATCCAGGGAATCCGCCACCCGACACCTCAGCATTGATGTACGGGCCAGGACGGGCCAGGACGTACAGGCCAGCCTTCTTGGCGGCCTCGAAGAAGGGCTCGAGGTCAAAGATACCCTCGGCGCGGAAGTCGCCCGGATTCGCCTCGAGAAGGTGCCAGTCGATGTAGATGGAGATACAGGTGTAGCCGGAGGCCTTGATCTTCTGGAGGACGTCGAGCCAGAGGCTAGGGACGGGCAGGCGGAAGGGGTGGAACTCGCCGCTGAAGACCATCATGCGTTCGCCATTGACGAACAGACTGTGGTCGTCCCAGGTGACAATGTCTTGCTGGCGGCCCTGGAGATCGCCCGTGCTGTGGCTCACAGCCCTGGCATTGGCTCCGCTGGCCAGGGACAGGCCCAGCGAGAGGGCGTGCAGGGACTTGGTGAAAAGCATCGTGATGACTGGCGGTCAATCCGGCGCCCTGGGGTCAAATTGGGCTGAGGTTACCGACAAAGCGGCTTCTTGATGGTGTGGAAGATCTCGAGAGAGGAGTCCTCATCATCGTGAGTGGCATGCCGTCGTCCTTTCATAGTGCTGCCTCCCATCTTGGAGTCGGAATCTCGGTCCTGCAGGGTCCGCGTTGTTGTGCTCGTTGGGAGCCATGGACCCGCGATGGCACCACTCTTACTGGTCCGGTAGAATCAATGGGAGCCACTGCGACTTGTGCCTGAATTGCCGTGCAGGGCTGGGATTCCCCTCACGATGATGGTCGTTGATCCGAGAATCGAGCCGGGTGGGAGAGCTGGGTTGCAGAGTGCAGGGCAAGGGCCAGCGAAAGGTGATGAGGGGAAGTCGACGGGTATTGGGCAATGGCCAGGCTTCCCCAGGAATCCCCCCCGCATTCTAATGCTGACGTAAAATAGCGATGCAAGCAACTGCAATCTCTACACTCATTGCTGCTCCCCTATTTGTGTCAAAACCTTGCTCCCCTTGGGGGCTTTCTTGACCCCGTCTTTGGCTCGCGTCATCAACTGGCCGAAATGTCCCCGCCCATTTCTTCCGTCCATAGAGCCGCCGGGAGAAGAAACGATGCTTCTCGGTGATATGTATGCCCTTGCAATTGGCGATTGAGCATTGCTGTCAACTGGTGTTCGCAGGTGGCCGATCCTGTAAAAGCTGTAGATGAACAGAATCGAGACTTAGTACTACGTACACAGCTGTCCCCTGATACACAGGGAATACGAGTACGTGAATATATACAAGAAATCAGCTACTAAACAGGCAAGAAATAGCCTACTAGGTATGCCGCCAAATTCAGACCAGCAACCCCGCCGCCTTGTCTCAATGTCCTCACGCGCATAGTACCTCGTCAGTTAGGTGATAGAGTATCGACTTTGTGCAATCTTTATATATAAGTTGGGCCCCCACGTAGTACTACCTATTTACTCGTACCTTACTGATTCCTGAACCATTAGTGGGTGGCCTTCCAGTGCATCCGCTACCTTCACTAACAGGAGCAAACCCGGAAGCTAATTGCTCTTTGCCACTCAGTTGCGTTCTTCCAAAGTTGCGAAGCGGCTTAATCAATTTCATGCTTTTAGGTAGTGAAGGTAGATGGCAATACAGGCTCAATGCTCCCCAAATCTTACCCTGAGTGGACTGGTCCTACTGCTACTCAGCCCTGTTTAGTGAGTGTGCCGTGCCAGGGTGTGCAAGGCGCGTAGACTGGCGCGGTCTGGGAGCATTGTACCACCTTGGTTGACGTTGCTACGAAACCGAAAGAAAATACACAATATCTCCCTGTTCAACAAATTTATTGCCTTCTTTAACAGAAATTGAAGCTCCCAGATTAGTGAGCCCTCGCTGGAACAAGGGGAGCCCTTCCTCCCCTCCGCACACCGTGGTGACGCTGGGGTGCTGGGGTTGTCTCATAATACTGATCCAAGGGCCTTGAACGCGTCCAGCACCTCTGTCTCCTACAGGGCCTCTATAAGCTCCCAATTTGGGTTCGCGTGGCCTCTCTGGAGCACGAATACCTGCCGGAACCTGCCGGGGCCACGCTTCGTCCACCAGGCACAAAGAATTTCTTTAATCTGCCATACATTCTCGCCCCAATCCTCCTGTATCGGCGGCGGTTGGGAATCTTCTATTCGCTGACCCGGCGCTGGGTCTCGATGTGCTCGCCGTATTAAAGCAACATGGAATCGTGGATAGGTCGAGCTGGGTACGCCAAGCCCGACGTGATATCCGTAGTCAACGAAGAAGGGGCTGATTTTCGTTGCTAGTTTCGCGATTGTTCAAGGCAAGCTGTGCTGATGGGAGGAAGCCTCCCCGTCCTTCTGCAGGTAAGAGACGTAGGCTCGTAGGTAGGCCCGAGCCTCCTGGTTTGTTCGCTCGTGGCCCCCATCGATCTGTGGGTGGTACACCGTGCTAAGCCGTTGCGTTACCTTAGAAAGCTTGCGGAACCTCTTCTAGAGCTGGTATAGCTAGTTAACTTCGCAATCGCTGACGGTATAAGCCGTGGAATCCTGTGGAACTCGTAGTGAGGCTGGAGGAAGTGTTTTGCGTATGCCTTAGCCTCTATTGTGTCTATCACTTCCAATGTCACCGCTTTCGTCAACCGGCCCACAATCACCCAGAGGTATCGTGCTTGGCTGGCGCCAGTAGGCGGCAGGTCCGTGATGAAAAATCCGTCGCCAGGCAGGTTCGGGTCTGATCTGGGGTTGGTAGCGGCTCGAGGAATCCTCTCTTCGACAGACGCGAGGTATGCTCTCGGCTACAGGTATCACAATTCCTTGTAAGTTTTCAGACTAGCTGGGACTGCCCAGGACAGTATAAACGGCATGAAACAATAGCTCGCGCTCCTTCTCTTCCAAGTTGGCCTGATACGGTAGAGTTGTGAGAGTCCTGCGCGATACGAGTTCGTATTATATCCTTGTCAGAATCCCCCGGTTTCGCCTTTTCCCCTGCGCCCCAAGGATCCAAATCCGCTTCCTAAAGGTCAACCGCTTACCTGCGTTGATACATACCAAACTGTGATATCTGAATATTTAAGTCTATCCCTGGCGGGAAGGAGTAGTCATTTCGCTTCACCGCTTCGTACATGTAGGCTGCTCGATGGATATGGTGTTCCTTGATCTTCTTATCTCATAGCTCCTGTGGGTTGCTGCCTTTGAAGACCTTCGTCTCCGGTGGCATTGGAGCTTCTAGGCCGGTCCTTTAGATCTGTGGTCTTGTTCCTTCCCCTTAATCGTGCTCGTCACCTACTCCCTGAGGCGCATCTTGCTCTCGACGGGATAGCACGTCAGACACTACAGCCTGACACCCGGATCGGTAGTCGAGCTTGAAATCGAACTGCGAGATGTCGGAGGCCCAGCGGCGGCTCTGCCGTGCCGTAAGACTGCACTCCAACCGTGTAATGAGAACAGTCTGTTCAGGGCGCGGTAATCGCAATAGGACCGTAGCCCTCCATTTTGTTTCCGTATGAATGGCACGAGGACTACTACTACTGCTACTAAGCTGCTGGCCCGGATAAATCCTCTATCCAAGAGGTCCGTAGGGGCCTTTCGCAAGACGAGGTGTTCCTCACATTTCATACCGTTAAGCGGGCCGTACGGGAGGGGAGCCTCGTTACCGTTATGGTCCGGTTGTAGATTAATTAACCTTGTGGTTGATTCCTGGCTGCTTTGGCTGCAGGGGCTTCTCAATATCGGCGAGACTGATCGCCCTCACTGAGCCTGGTGTAGTCCTGATGCTTCTTCTTTCAGCGGTACTCTGCCGCAAATGCAACCCCCGTTCTAAGCCGGGCAGCTCGGATCATTCTGATCCCCCTGGGCTCCTTCTGCCCTGATACCAATCGTATCGGAATCCCTGCGGCGTATGCGGCTCCCCCTGTCCCGACAATCGTATTGGGATCCCTGCGACCAGCTTACAGAAGCTGACGTCTCATTACGGATACTATGTATGCCGTGGCGTCACCTATCTTCACCAGACGCTATTGACCATGAGATAATCACCTTAGCCCACATGCGTTCATATGGCCCTAGGGATAGAATGGAATACATAGCAATACCAACGTGGTTGCTCTGTGACGCGTCTTATATAAGCCAAATGGCCGTTCCTACCGAAACGAAACGTCACACTAGCCCAAACGCTGATTCAATTCGCTGCTCATGCTTGAAGCAAATCTCAGTTCCTGGCCTGATGGGCTTTCGGAGACCTTTCCAGATCCTCGCCAGTGTGGGGCGGCAAGGGTTGGACCCTTCGCTTGGGCCGGATACGAGTAGTCTAGCGTAGCATCTCCGGTTTTCCACATTCCAGATTTGGGAACCCCTGCCAATGATGCCAATGGTTTCCAACGGTCCCGCTCCAGGTGCCTTCACGTCCAATACGAGTAGATACCTGGGCCAAGACAGTGCATTGATGGGAGGCTGAGGCGATCCAGACCGGTCCAAGTAGGTGTGATGGCTGACACTCCAGTGACTCCACGGACGGCCAAGGTCCCCATTTCGGGTCAGTCACGCATTACTCCGGTATTAATAAAAGGAGACATGCGGGATGATCGATGGCCATGTGGTCTTCCACCCCATTTCTTGTCTTAAATAAAGTCCGGGTAGCTCTCGTCACTCGTTCCTATTGCTCTCATAGCCATTAATTGACTACCGCTCTTTATTCTTAATAGACACGCTAATTCGTCTACTTTTACGGCCGGCACAATGCACTTCCCACAAATCCTGGCCGCCCTGGCCTCCCTCGCGGCCGTGGCCCAGGCCGTGGATGCGCCTTCATACAGCGGCTTCACCCGCAACTTCAACGCCAACTTCATGGGCGCGCAGGGTTCTCAGCCCAACAAGGCCAAGTGGAACATCCCCGTCGGCGACAGCAACGACAACAACGAGTTCCAGCGCTGGACCGACAGCACCAACAACCTGCGCTACAGCAACAGGAACACCCTCGAGATCATCCCCCTGGTCGACTCCAGCGCACCGAAGGGGTGGACCTCTGCCCGCCTCGAGAGCCAGTACACCGTCACGCCCAAGGACGGACGGCTCACCCGCGTTGAGGCATCTCTCCGCGTTGGTGGCAATTCCGCGAACCGCAAGCAGGGCATCTGGTATGCCTTCTGGATGATGGGCGAGGCCTACCGCAAGGGTGTCGCCTGGCCCGGCTGTGGCGAGGTCGATATTTTCGAGAACATCAACGGCCAGAAGGAGGGATATGGCGTTGTTCACTGCGATTCGTACCCCAATGGTATCTGCAACGAGCCCCAGGGCCTTGTCGACAGCACCACACTTCCCGACATCAAGTTCCACGTCTGGCGCATCGAGTTCGACCGTCGCAACAGCGACTTCAAGAAGCAGACCATGATCTGGTATCTGGATGACGTGGAGTACCACCGCGTTACCGGCACACAGGTCAATGATGCCAACGTGTGGGCTACGCTCACCGCCAAGCCGCTGTACTTCATCGCCAACGTTTCTGTTGGTGGCAACTGGGTATGAAAGACTTCGCTTCCTATTGAGTAATTGTGGCCAAAGACTAACATTTTATGACTATAAAGCCCGGCCCTCCCAACTCGCTTACCCTGGGTGGCAACGCTAGCATGATGGAGATTGGCTACATCGCGCACTACACTTCAAACGCGTAGACGGATAGAACGGAAAGCATTGGCGCTGGGTTGATATACTGTCTGAAAATTTTATATGCTCTTAGAAAAAAAGCCACATCGATTATGCCGTACATTAATAAATAATACCAAGGATGGAAAAATATTCTGAAATTTTGTTCCTAATTATGTGAGGGGAAGCAAGGTTGGAGACACACACTTCTGTTGGTTCTTACCACTCGCGCTGCGATTGTACCAAGACTTCTAACAAGCCAATGAAACCGTGGCACTTCACTACTGTCAAACCATTGATTCAGGGGACAAGGGGGGCAGCTGTGGCGATGTCCTTAGCTATCTGACCTTTTAGATCCTTGATACTATGCCTTGGCCTTTAGATACTCCCTCTTTCAAAGCCATACGGAGCAAGACGGACAATGTCAGCTGGGTGAAGGACTCTGCTCTGGCCCTGGATGTCCTCGCTGAGATTGTGCGAATCCTTAGCACGATATATATAATTGTGGACCGAGCTGGTCTTATGCGTGGCGACTGGGAAGACTGTATCGGGTGGTTATGCTCATTGGCCTCTCCAAAGGTATCCTAAGGTTGTGCCGTCAAGATGATGTTTATTGGAAGCTGTATTACAAGTGATTGGAGAGACTCGAAAGAAAGAATGATAGGCCTTGTTGGAGGCGAGCGATTGTTCGACTTTAGCTGTTCGGAAACGGACTGGGGCCCATGGCATTGAGGGGAAATGGATTTTCTAGGTCGCTGACTACTGCCCGCCAGATTGATTTCATTCTAAATACAGATCCAGTACAAGGCAAAACTAATCATCAACTACAACAAATGTGTACACATTCCAAGCTAACGCGTAACAAGCAAGGGGAAGCCAGAGCCTAGTTGATCACTTCCCCTTCATTGAGACCGCACTGAGACCGCACCTCTGGCTGTTCTCAGGGTCCTCCTTCTTCAATTTTTCTTTGTAATGCTGGAGCTCATTGATCAAAGTGGAGACGTGAGTTGCTAGACCTTGTCTTTCGCGCGCCAACTTGCTCTTTTCTAGTACAATCTTCATTCTCTCTTCCCCTGTGTCGTGAACGGCGTGGCTGTCCCGATATGATTCCCAGGCACTTCCGGGGGTAGTCATCCAAACTTCCATCTCGGCGTCCTTTTCTTTGACAGTACGCTCAAGTTGGGCGATCCGCATGGTCAACTGAGCGTTCTGGATGGATAGCTGGGCGTTCCTCATGGACAGGTGGGCATTCTTCTTCTCTTGTTCCTCTGAGATCATTGTGAACTGTGCACAAGCCTCTGATATGCTCTTTAAATCCTGATGTTTGCCCTTGATGGATAACTTCACATCCTGCGCATTCGATGACACTGGCGACAGCGCATACGGCCGTCGACGCTTGACCGGAGCCTATCCAGAAGTCTCGGCGGCCCTTTTGGCTGGTATTGTAGTAGAGGCGCGGGGCAGAAAATAGTCGGGCGGCATTGATTGACAGCCGGGGAGAATGCCCTGGGGAACCTCCTGGCAAATACCCCGATGCTGGAGGAGATTGGTGAACTCTTTGTCGTTCTGTGCATCTAAAATAGGAAGGATGCCGTATAGAAGCCTACAAAAGTCGATTCCAGGAGGGAGCGAGACAAGTCTGACTAGCGTGTGGCGGGGGACGACATATGTACCGAACGCGACGGGATATGGGAGTTTCAGCGGTTCTGAAAGATATGACGGACGTGTTAGGAGCCTATCCGTGCGTGTAAACACATGGGGAAGCTTTACTCACCTTGTGAGAGTCCACGTAGGACTTCCTCAATCACCGTGAAGCTCTTGAGGCTGTCTGCCTTGTCTTTCTTGAGGATTGTACTGATGACAGTGCGTGTGTGTCCAGCGAACAGGACATCTTGGGACTGGGATAGATACTTAACAATGAGATTCTCAAGTACAGAACGCCATCGAGTATAGTTTCGAAGGGAGACGTCGGCGGAGGGTGCAACCGTCTGGGTCGTGTGTGGAGTGTATTGAGACGGCGATGGCACCCAGGAAGAGGCCATGGTACCTAGGTAGTATTCAATGGCAGGGTGGTGAGAAGGTGTTGGATACTGAAGGCGTTTGAAGGGGAGGGTTGCGAAGGCGTTGATCTAATATTTCGGATGTTTGTTTTGAATGCAAACGACGCGGCAGGAGGATTGGGTGTAGTAAGGCAGGTGCTGTGCGGGAAGGTGCGCTTCGGGGACTCCTGGCTGCCAGCTGTTGCCAGCCGTTATCAGCTGCAGGCGACAGCTCTAACAGAGATGCTACCAGGAACCTAAGTACCAAGGTAAGGTACCTGGTAGTAGTATAACGCCGATATACGTCAACAGTAAAGCCCACCAAAAGGACACTGATGGCGGCTTTACCCCAGGTGAGATGGGTGACGAGGTGCGATTAGAAGGCTAATGGGGAGAACTGAAGCACCCATAGGCGGTAGGTATAATGGATAAATATGGGGATCGTGCAGATTGCCCCCGTCACGATGTCCAACAGGAGATTGGGCAACATCGGCAAGTCTATCCGTAGATCGGTATAGTGCACGGTTGGCTATTGACATCTGGGTACCTTAAGTAGAGCCTAAAGACAGCGGTGCTTGACTGCTGAGTATCATCAACCCACCAGAGGAATAGAGCAATGATATTTAGCCCCTTTACATTGCGCACCATGTATTTGGCTGCGAGCTACTTAGTAGGAAACCACTGCGGACTACTGACACGAGAGGTCAGATATCTCAGAGACCGGGCCCACGCACAGACGGATAGACCCAGGGGCGCTTGGAACCGCCTAGACATAGGCCCAAATGTGCCTGCCCCTGGAAGCTTTCGCCCTCCGTCAATGGGTAACCGCAGCAGCGCCTACAGCTTTGGCTACCCTAGTCGCCTTGGTGCTTAAGCATCCTACGGGGTCCAGCTCAGGCCTTGGCCGATTAAATGCAGACTACTGGGCCATTGGTAAGTGTTGTAGAGGATAGGGTATTGTACTGGAGTTGTTGGCATTGGGGGGTTTGAGACTGATGTGTTCATTGTTGGGTGGGGAGGTTGTCGGATGGCGTTGAGGGTGCCCATGGCTACGAACAAGGCAACTTCGATGTAGCCAGAACTTAAAGCTATACAGATCAACAATATATCCTCTTGCTCTTAGCTCCCGGTATCTGCTAGTGACTATCTGGTTTACTTGGCAGCCTTTCAATAACTACGCTGCGGTAGACATGGTTAGGTATATGCACCCATTTAGTACACAGCAAGTGGACTCCAACCTACAGCCAAGATCCGAGCCGCAGAATAGCACATGAACGACGCCACATACGATATGCCAGAGAATAAGATGAGCCCAGTCCACCGAACCCTATCGTCCAGGCCGAGAATCGCACCGCCTATTGGGATCCCCGTCAGCGTCCCAAACCCAGCCACAAGCATGGCCGTCGACAGGAAACGGCCGTAGTTCTGAGTGTCGCATATCTGCCCGATGCAAACGGGTATAAGGCTTACATTTCCGCCGCTCGTGAAGCCTAGAAGTGTGGTAAATGCAATCAACATGGGCTTGGAGTCGCCCGCGGGCAGCCATAGCGCGAGAACCACGACGGCGCACCCTCCCACGGTCACGATGAGCATGTTGAACCGCCCCATCTTGTCCGAGGCCAACCCAGGGAGTATCCTCCCGACAACGCTACCGGCGTTGAGAAGGGCGGGCAACATGTACGACCCGCCGACGTCCAATCCGTGGGCCTCAGCATACGACATGATGTATGTGAGCGGGATCAGCACCCCATACTCCATCAAAAAGATACCGACGCAGCAGAGAGAGAACTTGGGGTCTTTAAACACTCGAAAGTCGGGCCACGCCGACCTTTGTGTGCCCTTGGTCGCAGACACGCGCGTGGTAAGCAGCAAGTTGGAAGGGACTAGGAGGAATAGGAGGGTGAAGCCGAGAACCCTCATGCTCCAGCCAAAGCCAACGGATTCCAGCGTGGATCGAAGCATCAACGGAAATATGACGCCGCCGACACCGCCTGCCGACGCTGCAATACCGGTTGCAAAACCTCGACGCTTATAGAAGAAATGGCCAATGGCTGCGTAGGCTGGGGAGTTTATGAGCGAGCCGCCCAGTCCGCTGAGGATGGAGAACGTGAGAACAATCTGGTAATATTCTGAGGTTAGTTAGCAGGGGGGAATGACGGAGATGTTCGAGGGGTTCATGGTTATTACCCGAGCTGATGCTCAGCAGCATGGGGCTGGTGACGACACACAAGCTGCCGAGGGCCACGAGAATGCGATGGCCATGTCGGTCAAAGATGGGGCCTGCCAATATTCCAACAAAATAGACTGTGAAGAGATAGAGTGAGAATATCCAGCTGATCTTGGCATGCGAATGGTCGCTGAGTTGGTGCTCTCTGAAGTGCAGCTCGAAGACGGCCGCAGAATTGATGACGCCAAAGACGCAGAGCATGATGCAGAAGGCTCCTAGGACCACACCCCATGCTCTGAGGCCTCCTTCTGGATATGAATTCTCGTCATTCTCCACGGTGGATCCTGTCTTCTCGGTCGTCACCATTGTGCTGGACAAGCTCCCCGCATAGGGGCCCGGTCGGCTCTTGACGGGGAACTCGAGTCTCAACGCTCCTATTGTGAGTACCTAGGAACTTGTTGTAATCGCTTAAAGGGGCAATGACGACGACATATTCGGCATTCCCTTGTCTATCTTGCGAAGTAAACACATATAGTCTTGTCAGTACGACATGTAGGTTGCATTGGGCACTTCGAACGTCGGAATTGGCGTGCGGGGTTCCATCGTCCACTCAGAAAGGTATGTCTATGCCGGCTGGCTTTCACCGCAAGTTGACCAATGTCACAGCCATGAATCATGATGTTAAAAAAATTACAAAATTATGTCGTTAACGACTAGAATTATGTTTGAAGTGACAGCCAGAGTTGCGCTTTCAAGTCCTATTACCGCCTATCTACTGCTATTAGTGCTATTATCCTATTACTACTGGCAACTTCATCCACTGGAGCGGACCTTTGTATAGTGCCCATCTATAGGCTATTAGTAGCTACCCGATGAGCCCTTGCCATAGCAGGTAAGTACCTGGTATTTCCCAGAGTGGCAACGGGTGCTAATGTAATCAAATTAGAGGTACTAGGTGTGATGAGGGCGGCTCGATCAATGTGGAACGAACGTGTGGATGATGTGTGAGTGTAGGTGTAGGTGTCTGTGTGGATCGAGGCTATCTACCAGTAGTGTGTGGAGGTGGGGCTACAGGCTGTCTGTCCTCGAGTCAGGACACTTAACGTTCAACACTACATAGGTAATAGGTAGTATTATCTTGGCTAAGAGCCCATTGGAGCTATTGATGTCTAAGACCCTCCGGCCACCTCACCCGTGAAGGTACTTAAGTATAACTCCCAATAATGACACCCGTGCTTGAATTTCAATCCAAGTACTCCGTAGTCACATAGACGTTTCCGCAAAATATCGAAGTATGGCCCTCTCCCCTTGCTCATACTAGTACCTACTAAGTACCTTGGGTAATAGCACATGACCTGCATCATATTCCGCCTGAGCCTTCTTGTTCAATTATGCATAGATATTTATAATAGTAGAACGTTGATCCACGTTTCATCTCTTTTTCTTATTACTTTTGGTACACTCTTATCGGGAAGATGAAGTACCGAAATTTCTTTGAGACTACACGTAACTGACCGTAGGAGGCGGCTGAAATTTCGGAACCCGAGGTTTAGGTATATTTTGCGCGTCAAGGCCCTTTCCTGGAGATGGTTGGAAGCCGTTGACAGTGTCTCTGAAGAGTACTAAGAGGTTTATTTCCGGACCTGCTAGACGACTTTTATTTCTCCATTATGAGGCTGTAGAGCAAGGAGTACCTTCCACCTGCTCCTAAAATAGGGATTCTACATGTATTAAAGTGCATTGCAGGTGAATCTCCATTGTGCGTAAGCGACTCATGTGAGCGGCAGAGATTGCGGAGCCGAAGGCGTGCTCGGGGTACTATAGGAGGTCAGATATATACAAGGTAGTAATGAGTGGCTTGCTACATAGCACATAAGCGACCTGAGGGAGTAACTGAAATTACCGCGTGCCTTGAGTATACCTCGACTAGCTCATTACTCGAGACCGTGCGTAAATAACACTATGGAGCGGCTGAAGTTACACAGCCAAGGTATAACAAGTATCTGTACGGTGAGCATGTGTTTTCTCATCGCTGAGGGCGTAGAAATAACATTAGAACTGAGCGAAGCAAGTAATCTTCAAACAGTTCTTTCTACAGTCTTTATCAATATATATTTAGAATTTATCAAAGTGTATTAACTACTCCGATCAAGGACGAGTTATACTTTAGCATGACGATTATTGAGTATGGCTGTGTGTCCTTCTGCGTATAAATCGTTGCAGAGAAGCTAATATGATATCGATTTATCGTATGAACCTAAATACTTCTCTTCTAATTGGGCAAAGGCCACTATCAATACCTTACCGAGCTTCATGTGACGATTAAAAGGATACAAATGAGCCCGGCAAGTTGGTGAGTTGTCGGGTTGCTGAATCGGACTTCCATTCAATTGAACAATACGACGTCGAGTAGTATGGACGGAATAAAATGACTCATGGAGCTTGTTTAGTACTTGGTTCTTTCATCCATAAATATGGGGCGACAATGCAACGGTGAGTCCTAATGTTCTAATATGCCGATAGGTATTTATACGGCTCCTTCAGTGACTAGATTTCTAGCTCTGTTGAACTCTAGGACCGTTTTATGGCACGTACGCTTCTTTCTACTCAAATTAGGGCGCAATATTTCTTGCTAATGAAAGCCTGAGCTAGCAGCCATTCAATAAACATGCCGCAAGTACTCACTGAGCAGAAAAGGGATTCTGGGACTATGCAGGCACCAGATGAATCACAACCAGGCCTCCGCATTCATATACCAGATATATTCTCATCTATACTGGCTACTGATCCTATCATCAATGTCCATTATGACCAAGTTAAGGACGAGGCAGCTACAGCCGTTAAAAAGTATAACTGCCTATTCTTTTAAAGCAAGTTTTTCAGAAGGGTACTAACCTCTGGAAGGTTGTTCCAGGCGAATGAGTCCAGGGCGGAACTGTATGATAAGGCAGACTTTGCTTTCATTTGCGCAATCTGGGCGCCTTATGCAGACAAGGAGGCGCTTCGAACACTCACGGACTGGCAATACTGGGTATGTTTTGACTGCCCCCCCCCGATTCTGTGGATTCTTTTTATCCTAATTTAAACATTATTAATGAATATCGTAGATATTTATATTTGATGATCGTGAGTCAAAGGCTTTCGTTAGGTATGCTGCAATGGGGCCTGACGGTATTTAGAGTTTGACGAAGGGCGCCTCAAAGATGAGCCAATTCTAGCTAAACAGGAGATCGATGAAACTCTTTCCGTTATGGAGGATAACCATCCCCTTGTTTCCCCAGCGGCCAAACCGTTGCTTTATCTGTTCCAGACGGCATGGCACAGTTTCCAAAAGGTATGTTAATCTCACAACTAATGTACTGAGCATTTAAAATACTGAGATTCCAAAATGGTATACTAACACGGTACCCTCCCAGAGATCTCCCCCCGGTATGTAACGACGAACGGTACTCCGCGTACTACTAGCCAACAATGACCAAGCGAGACAGCAACGTTTCAAGGAATACCATCAAACATGGTTTGAAGGGCTTCTAAAACAGGTGGATTCCGTCAGCGAGGATACCTGGCTCAACATTCAAGCGGATGAATATATAGAACGTCGTCGGAACACGATCGGGGGGTTGCCTAGCTTGGTGATGTTGGAGTAAGTTTGCCCAGTATATGATTACCGCCTTCGACAGGTCGACTAATCTGAGTAGATATTGTTGCGATATACAGCTCCCCCAAGAATATCTTAATCTTGAATCCATTCAAGAATGTAGGCGCATCAGCTTCGACCTGATGATTCTGTGAGCTTTTACAATCTCGACATACATTAGAATAACTAAGTATGCTGACAAAAGAAATAGGGCGAATGATATCCTATCGCTGCCTAAGGACATAGTAAGTCGTCAAATCCAGTGCTCTCTTTAACGTAAACTAATTCAAAACAGGAGGAAGGAGGGGACATCAACCTCATCTTGATCCTGAAACGTCGAAACCTATCAGAACAAGCCGCCGTTGACGAAATCGCTGCCAAAATTGACAAGTGCTACGAGTCATGGCATTTAGCACTAGCAAGACTTACGCCATATGGGGAAGCTATCGACAAGGAGATCTTCAGATATATTGACTGTTGCCGCAACATGCCACTTGGTAACGCGCATTGGAGGTCTGTATCTCAACTAATTGTGACGGTTGCCACAGGATAGAGCTAATTCCAACCAGCTTCAAGTCTCAAAGATACTTTGGAACGAAAGGGCAGGAAGTAAGGGAGGGGCGATGTTATTATTTGAAGGGTTGACTTGGCCGCGAAATGGACCGCCTCTGCCAACGAAGCTAGTGCTGTTGTGATGGGACCACAGCCTCCCACGAGAGTGGGAGGCTGAGGTCGGTCGATATTTGTATTCCTAGCCAGGCAAAGCATACGGACCATACTAACCGGTGGAGAAAAAAAGGGAATGATTGAATTGGAATGAATAGATTGACCATGGCAGGTGCCGGCAGTTGCCTTGTTCGACTCAACATCGGGGGCGCTCGGCATCACGATCGGCGATGAGAAAAAAGGCGGGCCTTCAACGGCCGGGATTTCCTTGCTCTTCTTCCCCACCTACAAAAGTGCATCAATTATAGAATTGATTCACGGCCACACACCATCATTATTGTCCCATTAAATATACGGGTTTTGCTCATCATATATGGCGTCGCGGCGTACACATATCTGTGGTGCTGTTGACGTGGTGTTGATGATCCATCTCCCAACCGAGCCTCATGTTCCTGCTAATCTCCCTACCACATATCCGTACTCGAACTTTTATAACTATAACAAGACGCATCGTTGCTGGGGGCACTTCTAGGTGCGTGTATGTGATCCTTTATACCCACAGCCAGATTGTCGGGAGTAGATGAAGCCGTACGGCCGGATGCGGGATGATTGGATGCGTTGTTGTTCTTGTTGTGCGATGCGACCTGTCTAAGACAATACTGGCTTTTGGTGCCATCCGCCCGGATCATGACAACGTGGGTGCTGCTGGCTGAAAAACGCATTGAAAGAAACGAGGGGTCTGGCCCCTTTGCATCTCATTAATAAATCTAGCTTCTATACCTAAGGTCTTGTAGCAAGGAGAAATGTAATACTGAAAACGACATTCGTAGTATAACTTTCAAACATAACGCAGAATGTTCCCTAGCTCCCTGTTTACGGAGGTCTGGATGTCATGCTTTCCGTATCGATGTGGACCTCGGTCGACTTTATGATGTGTCTCGCGCTCGAATCGTCATCGTGGAGTCGATCCCACCTTCCCTTGGTCGAAACCGTCGCATGGGACTGCCCGTTTGGCGTCAGGGAGTTTAGAGCGGTTCCACTGTTGTATAGCGCTCGCTGCAGAAGACAGGATCATGTTAGAAGATGGACGAACCGTGGTGGGAGACGGCGTGGTGGCGGGGCGGAGGGGAGAGACTTACGGATCCAGGAGTAAGATTTGAGCGGTTGGTAGAGCGCCCAAGACAGCTGGAGAAGAGTTTCTTCAATGGAGGCAGCGAGCACGCTATTATGGCAAAGCTCGATTCGAAAACGGACCAGAGAATGAGGCGGCCTTGGGCAACTAATAGAGGATCCGTCTGATTAGTTCCACAGCTCGATAAGCGGAAAGGAGTGGGGGGTGTGCTTACGCATATGATCATTTGGATAACGTATCTCATCAATATACTTGTAGCTGATAATGCGCATCAAGGCGGCGATGCTGGCTAGGATACCTAGTCCCAGAATTGCAATAACAGAGATCTTGGTGCGCCTGGGCATCTGCAAGGTACGGACGATGAAGAAGGGCGTAATGGCGCAAGACCAGTCCATGGCCACCTGAGCGGCGGTTCCACAGTAGCTGAGGATGAGAAAGCCTTGGACATCCTTGCAATGGCCACTTCCAGATTATCAGGACGGGCGTCTCTTTTTAAACAAAAAAAAAAAAAAGAAAAAAACCGGGGAGAGGAAGTATGGGGAGAGAAGACGTACATCTTCGGGTTCCAGTAGGCAGGGAAAGGCTGGCAATTGACAAACAAGGCGATTAAGCAGCCAGCCATGCTTAGGGCCATGATAACCATGATGCTGTACATGAGATAGGCGTACTTCCTGTCCATACAAATGTGCAAGATGGTGAAGGCGATGGCAAATTTGGTGATGGTCGAGGCCGCATAGTATGTGAGTTCGTACCAGATGAGATACTCCAGGCCACGGACTCTAAGAAACTCGTGATTCTCAAATTTCTTGAAGTGTGAATCGGGTTGACCGATGCCATACCGACCGGAAAGCACGGCAAAAACGCCGGCGGGTATCAAGGGCAGCTGGAGGCACGTAGAGGTCTCGGTCAGTTGACGCGCGATGGCGCAAAAGGTGGACGTGGCACAAGGGGGGCGCAAGACTTACAAACCCGAAGACAGCAAGGTAGTCATTTATCCTCCATTTCTGCTTGGTGGTTTCCTTGAAGGTCCGCACGTAAACCCGAAGTCCCACGACGATGGCGCAAAGGATGGTCAGGATGTATGTCAGGACCTCGGACGCGAATCCGACCCCGAATGGCTTGATGGGTGGCTGGTCGTAGGCGATCTGGGCAATCTCTCCGCCGGTAAGGTGGTCGATGGATCTCATCGTGGCGACGACAGCCAACGATGGAGAACGGTTACGGACGAGGAGCGGGACGGCGTTTTACATATTGTGATCAGTCCATATTTCTGGGAATTTGCAGGGGAACTGCCGAGCCGGGCATTGGAGAAACCGTCAGTACTATGCATTAAGAGAGACCCCCGGCTATATTGGTGGAGGCCCTGGTGTACGGATGGCGTGAGCAATTTACAAAAGCCGGGACTTGGGAAGAAGAACCAGGCTCCTGGAAGCCCAAAGCCCAACTCATGGTGGCATGCTGCGCCGTGTGGGCATGGGGTTTTTGGACTCCTGGAGTGCCAGTGCGCATGTATCATACAGCAACGCTCCGCCCAACAGCATCGACGGAGATGACATCTCATAATACCAAGCAACCCAAGAGCGAAGCGTGGGGTCTATTGCAGTCCATTGTGGATAAGGTGTGGAATGTAGTGCTAACTTCTGACAGGTTCTGAGACACAGCGGGGATGCATCTGCATGTCGACATCCATGATCCATTAGCAGCAAGGACATGGGCAGGAAGGCAGGGGTGACCGCCGCGGGTGGACCACGACACTTTCCCCGGCCAGTAGTTCCCGTTGGTAGTCTCCCTGCTTACGGAGTAGTTCCTGCCTGTCGCTCAGTCTTTTGCCTGCCAGGGCAGTGACAGGTCTTCGACAGGGGCTTGAGAGGCAATTGCAGGGTCCTGGGAGGGTCTTTCGCAGTTGACATCTGAACAGGGACAAACCGCCGCCGACGAATATCCGAGATGATCCCAAATCGTGCCCTTGATCCCTATCCTCGCACGACAGATCTTCAGGAGGAAACCGGCCCCTCTACAGATACTTGCCCGTTTTCGGGCACCCAAGCTAATGAGTGCTCGTACCCCCGTCAAATTGGCCCTGGAAAATGAACCATCACTACGTCGTACTCCCTATGAAGCTTGGCAACGGTTTGACAAGCCCGGGTCCCCGGACCCCAGGGGCCCATGACCTGGATGCCTGTTTGCTCCCTGTTGGCGCGAGAAGACATTGCAATGCGAAAGCTCGCAGAACATAGGCAGCACCTAGCTAGGTAGCCTTGTACGTCGCAGTGTGATTTAATGTATTTCCTCGGCTCCCCTTTTGGACCAGTGAGTCCCGAGTCCCGGGAACACTCTCCTCACTGTTCCCAACCTTCTCCATTCGCTCACTTTCCTTGTCTCTTGCGTTGCGTCCTTCTATCCGTCCAACGTTGAACCCAGCGCCTGTCCCTGGTTGCATGCATCTCGTCTGCAGCCTGTACTTCACATCCAAGTATCTGCAGATCAAAAACGTCCGAGTGTCTGTGCAATGCCGTTCTTGTTTGGTACGAGTAGGTCGGCTCCCGCCCGGGTCCCGACTGATCGGGTCATTCCTGTGCACTACTGGGACGACAGCCCTCTGTATCGGAGGATTGCCCTGTATAACCTGAAGGTCTTTGACGATGTTCTCGACCCCGAGAAGCTCCGTACCAGCCTTGAGCACCTTGTATCTCAGACAACATGGAGCAAGCTAGGCGGGAGGCTGAGGAAAGACGTGAGTACACCCACCCCCGTTCCGCTGTTCTTGCCATGTGCGGCAACATTCGTCTGACGTACTCGGTACAACCAGACAAAAGGCGGCCTCGAGTATCACATTCCCGAACAGTTCAACCGGGATCGGCCTGCCATCTCTTTCACCCACGTGGACGAGAGCCATGTGACGAAAGCTGACCACCCGCTCGCATCGCGGATCCCAGGGCCGTCCACACGCCCGGCCATCGTGTGCGATCCTGATGACTGCCTCGATCTGGCATGTGGCCCGGACTGTCCGACCACCATTGATGACTACTTGTACTCGGACCGCTCGATCTTGGGCCTTCATATTGTCTCTCTCAAAGATGCCACGCTTGTCACTCTGCATTGGCTACATATTGCCTGTGATGCGATGGGCATGAAGTGGCTGGTCGGATGCTGGGTCCTCGCTATGCAGGGCAAGGAGATCCCCCCTCAGCAGGGGTTCGACACCAATCCGCTCACCGAGCTGGGCAAGCATCCCACTGAGAAGCACAAGCTGGCGGACCAGGTCATGTCGACGGGCTCGCTGCTCTCGTATGGCCTCAGGAATGGCTATAATCTGTTAGCAGGGAAGAAGGAAAACCGCATGGTCTGCATCCCCGCCGCCTTCCTGGAGAAGCAGCGCGTCAAGGCGCTGCAACAAATGTCGGACGCCGGCGTCGAGAACCCATCCGTCACCGAGAACGATGTCCTCATGGCCTGGTGGTCGGAAGTCGCGGTGTCCCATCTACCACCAAACTCGGAGCGCCCCGTAACCGTGCAGATTGCCATGTCGCTCCGGCGGACGCTGGAGAAGGACTTGCTGGAACCCGACGTGCCGTTTGTGTCCAACTGCTTTGGCTTCACCAACGTGCTTCTCTCTGCTAAGGACTTCAAAGAGAAGCCACTAGGTGATATCGCGGGGCAGATTCGGACCGCCATCAACGAGCAGCGCACGCGGGAGCAGGTCGAGGCGTACCAAGCCATGGTGCGGGCGGCCATGGCCCCGTTGCCTGTTTTCATCGGCAATGGGTCAACCCACCAGATCTCATTCTCCAACTGGACACAGGCCGATCTGTTCGCGGCCGACTTCTCAGCGGCGGCCGTAAAGCCGAGGGACACGCCGCTCTACGCGTCGTACATCGCCCATTGCCAGGTCCCATTCCAGTTCCCCGAGGGTTTCATCATTGTCGGCAAGGACTCCAAGGGGAACACGTGGCTCTGCGGATACCGGGTCCAGGGCCAGTGGGAGCAAGTTGAGAAGGAGTTACAGTCCATGCCCGAGTAAATCTATTCGCCATGATTTCAGCAATCTGATACCCAACCCAGTTACGAGTCCCCCTTCCTGTCGATTTCACTTCACATATACTGCATTATTTTCTCTCTATGTCAATACCATATAGTCATACGGATGCTCACATAGTAGGCGATAGATACTTATGTCCCTTTCCAGGATCCAAGCGAACTCAGCAGTTCTCAAATCACATTATCCATATCTACTGCCTGATCAGCAGAGTACCCCTTTCACTACCGTGATGGCCCAATGGCCACGATTGTCGTTGCATATTGACAGTTCGAGTCATCTTTATTCTCATCCAGTCTTTTAAGTCTCACACGAGGCCAGGGGCACGTATCGAACCGGGCCAACGGGAGCCCGTGCAGCTATTTTTAGCATGGGGAACGTCAATGACAGTCAAAATGTGTCTGAGACAATGCTGTGGTGCTGTGCAGAGAGTGCCGTTACAGTGCCCGCCACTGCTCTGGTCTTCGTCTTTGGACATTGCGGAAGAAGAGGCGCACTGAAAAAAATGATTTGGACGGCCCCCAGAGCAGTCAAATAGGGGGACATGACAAGAAAACAACCCGACCTCGGAGGTTAGCACACTTTAACAGTGGAGAAATCAGTCCAGGTCGGGCGATTCGAGTGACTCGAGTCAGGTCCACCATGGTGATATCCACATTCGAAGCGAACCGCGATATCTCAATGGCGGAGATAGCCGTGGGCGATGGCGCAATCGCGCCGATAACAGTGCAATCCGACAATCCGACTCGTCTAGAAAAATTCCGCCAGGCTTGGTGGCCGAGCTACCGGGGGACAGGAAGCTTAAAAGCAATGGGATCGGCAACGGGTATTGTTTTACCTTTGCCACGTTTGACGGTTTGAACCACGTGTCTCAGTCCATCATCACGCCCACCATGGCTTTGGAATTCCAGCGCAGCGTCCTCGCCCAGATGATCATCTGTGGCATCATTGCTCTTCTCGGACCTGGCTTATGGGTTTGTCGCTCCCGCTCGCCGCTCGGCAATTCAAGATGAGCCGTACGTTTTGCTAACCGAGAATTGCCACAGAACGCGAATAACTCTCTTGGTGCCGGAGGAGCACTGGAACCGTATCTGGTAATGTCCAATACGCGGACCTGAGGAATGTAACGCGTAGGCTAACCAAGCATGACGTTGATCAGGTCAATGCCGGAAACTCGATGGTCTTCGGCCTCATGGGCCTCTTCTGCGTCCTTTCGCCCATCTTTGTCAACTGGATCGGCGTCAAGTGGACTCTGGTCTCCGGAACTCTGGGCTGGTGCGTCTACAGCGCTGCCCTGTACCAGAACAACCGCTACGGGACAGAGTAAGTTAATCCCAGGCCCCTGATTGCCTACCCCGGGCACGTATTAACATGCATCCCAGATGGTTCGTCATCTTCGGCGCCGCCATATGCGGAATCAGCGCCGGTCTCTACTGGGCGGCCGAGGGCGCCATCATCCTCTCCTACCCAGAGCACGCCAAACGAGGCCGCTATCTGGCCCTCTGGCTGGCCTTCAAGAACAGCGGCCAGCTCATCGGCGGTGCTATCAATCTCGGCCTCAATGCAACCCGCGCCACCGCCGGCAAGGTCTCCTACGTGACCCTCCTGGTCTTTGTCGTCCTGCAGGCCGTCTCTGTGCCCTTCGCCTTTCTGCTGTCCCCGCCAGAGAAGACGAATCGGTCCGACGGCACCCACATCGTCGTGGAGAGCCGGACACCTCTCGGCGAGCAGATTCGCAAGCTCTGGAAGACTGTGACGACGCGCCAGATTGGCCTGCTGCTGCCCATCTTTTTCGCTAGTTGGTTCTACTGGGTAAGCTGCCGCCTCCTCCTCCTCGCCTTCTTGGTCCAAGTGATAGCTGTGATGCTAACATCGCGCCTACTCAGGGTTATCTTTCGACCTATCTGACTCTGTACTTCTCCGTTCGTGCTCGTGCCCTGGCATCATTCCTGTCCGCCATCACGGGCACCCTGGCCTGTATTATTTTTGGCATCTTCCTTGACTCGACCCGTCTCACACTAAAGGTGAGCCAAATACCCGCATCTTGCTGTACTTGCATCCACTAAACAGAATGAAATTTAGACACGCATCCGGTACGGCTTCGCCATATCCGCCGGAAGCTTCACTCTTATGTGGATCTGGGTCATGATCGTCCAGCATGATCTGCAGTACAACACACCCGCCACGGCCCTCGACTGGCTCTCGCCCGGGTTCGGCAGGGCGTTTGGCATGTACATCATGCTGCAGACCACTGGCAACATGGTCCAAAACTACCTGTACTTCCTCATGGGAACCATCGGTGATGGCACTCTGGAGCTGAGCCGCTCAACCGGTCTTCTGCGCGGAGTGGAGAGTTGGGGACAGTGTGCGTCGTTTGGAATCAGCAGCAGGTAAGCAAAATCCCCAGCCTGATCAATGTGTTCTTTCCTATTCATCAATACTAAACATTTCCGTTTCTAGCAAATTCTCGCTCTTCCACACGACAATCATCAACGTCGTCTTCTGGACGGTCAGCCTGGTGCCGGCCGTCTTCACCGTTTTGGAGGTGCAGGACAGGAAGATTGCCACAGAGGCAGAGCATGACTCCTCTTCAGAGGAAGCGCCTGCTGGAGGTGATGTGGCGCAAAAGGACAATCTTTCGGAAAAGGTATAAAGTGGTTTTTAATTAACTGGAGTTGCTAGGGAAGCATTGGAAAAATAAGGAAGGCATTGGAGGATATACCCATTCATCATGGACACGACTGTAACAACATAAATATTAATCAAACTTTCAACATCAATAATCACACCCGTTCTCGGGGCAACTTTCTCGCAGGCCGGGTTCGAAGATATTCAGATTTAATGGCTCCTGTAATCCCTTTGTGTTCACAGCCGACCTGAAGTCCGTGGCTGCTGTGATACGTGGCGACGTGTCAGCCTCCAACCAGGGGCATTCAGATTGTCAGACTCGGCCACATCCTGATCCGTACACTACGCGTACGGTGTAGTACCTAATGCCATGCCACCTACCCCATACACTGGGATCACCAAGCAACGTGTTCAAATGACTCATGCGGGCAGCTCCGTCTACTGACACCATGAACCCAATGAGGATTACAAAAGCTGACTTTGTAGCCTCTTTATACCTATTTCGATCCATCGACAATCCACGTACGTGTCTTTGCAACTTTGTTATACTATCAGGCCACTAGTTCACATTTATACACCATTGGTTCACCATGGCAGACGCAGAGCAACCCCTCCAAACCTACCGCGGTAATTGCCACTGCGGAGCCTTTGTGTACGAGATTGACGTGCCCGAGATAAAGTCGGTGACCGATTGCAACTGTAGCATCTGTTTCAAAAAGGGCAGTCTATGGATATTTCTTGAACGGAAGAGCTTCAGGGTTGTCAAGGGCGATATAGCCCAGCTCACGGCATATTCGTTTGGTTGCAAGAGGCAAGAGCACCAGGTGACTTCATACTTACTTTACTTTCTGTGGGATGATCTTATGCAGTCTGACAAAATGGAATCAGTTTTGCCCGAATTGCGGTACGGCACTCATGAGAAGCGCCCTCACGGACGAAATCCCCCGAAGAATGGAGCTCGCCATCAATGTATACCTCCCCTAGACAGGTATACTGCGGCCACTTGGTACCTGCGAATGTATTGACCAACTTGATATCAGGTGCACGCTATTCAAGGAATCAACACTGGAGATCTTGAGGTTAAACCGTCAGACACCCCGACGGATGTACTGCCCTCTTTGAGGAAACTGACCCAAAGCTGCAGGTTCAATGGCAGAAAACTTCTGGATGAATCCACATACGAACCACCCACCCACAGAGGGGAGCTGCCGAGAGCTGAGATTGAGGGTGCCAAGATTTACATGGGGAGCTGCCACTGTGGCAAAGTAACGGTAGCCGTCAAGTCCAAACCCATCGATGAAACATTCGACGAGTCGCCTGTTGTCGTCTGCAACTGCAGCATTTGCGAGCGTGTAAGTCGAGGCCGCAACACTTTGGAACTTCCTCCCAATGTTTCACCAAGGCTGATCGATCTAATCCTAGGGTGGCTACATCTGGATCTACCCATCAAACGACCAAGTCGTTCTGGCCGGCGACGAAGCAGACATAGGCTGGTACTTTTTCGGGCGCCGCTTCGTGGGCAAGACCTTTTGTCGGACCTGCGGCGTACACCTGACGAACCGCTTCGACCCTGAGGTCCTCAAGGGCTTGCCTCAGGCCTCCTCACAGGGGCAGAAGCAGCAGCAGCCTGAGCCAGCCAACGATGAAAAGACGAAGTGGCAGTACAGGGCCTCGAAGAAACACCCCGTCAACATACGAGTGCTGGAGGGGGTGGACCTGAGTAGGTTGACGTTCAGGAGGATTGATACTGCAAGCCAGTCGCCCCTATACGTAGACCCTTGATTTGAATAGGGTGTTGGAAAGTGGGAACTCCCACAAGATAGCATGCATAAGGAGTAGGTAGGCCAGCTACCGGAAGCATCTATGCTTGTATGTTATTCAGAGAATCTTCTCCCCATGAACTCCGCATTCAAATCCGGATGGCATAGATGGTTCATGCGTAAGTCTCGAGGGTGTCATTAGGATTTTGGAGCTCTCACCGTACTACCCACTATATTGATCGCCGCATTTGTTGACTTGGGCCCAAGGGACCAAGGATTCATCCGCACGAGGGTTTTTCCCATAGACGCAGCAGATTTATAACATGAAGCTGTATGCCCCTCATTTATTCCATGTGAAATCTGCTGGCAGTACACCAGTGATGTCCAAAGCAGCATGCCTTCTTGAGCCCCGCGTCCGATCTGCCACTCCACCAAAGCTCGTTACCCGATTCGGTATCCATATCGCCCTCCTCAACCTACATTACCACCAAGCACAACGAAACCTCGGTATCCCGAATATATCGTAAAGGGGAGTACCGAGGCTGGGTCGGTTGGGGCTCCTCGATTCTTTGGCATTACGCGTATTATTTGGTGATATCGTTCAGCTTATAATATCTAGGATGATGCACCCGGAAACCTTGCCGGTTAGGGATACTCTGTCTAATACAAAACCCACCTGAGAACAACTCTTGCAGACGAGACATTCCCGAAGATCAGAATGGCGTGCCCTATGGGATTTGGCGCCGGGGCGAGGAAGGAGGTCGCCTATGAGAAGCCTCACATCTTCGAGACCATCGCCGTGCCCACGGAGCTGCGCAAGTACAGCACTGAGGCAATCTACCTCACCGGAGGGCAGTTTGCCATTATCTGCCAGTTCGCCCACCCGGGCCTGGCCGAGGGCTCCTACAAGCACTCCAACTTTGCCTACCGCATCATGAACCGGCTCAAGACGACGGCACGCTTCCTCAACGCCGCCGTCTTTGGCACCCCGCGCGAGAAGGAGGCCATCTTCAGCGCCATCCACTCGGCCCACAAGGATGTCAAGGGCGAGGGCTACTACGCCGACGACCCGGAGCTACACAAGTGGACCGCCGCGACGCTCTTCGTGTCCCTCGTTGTCGTGCACGAGACCTTCTTTGGCAAGATGTCGCGCGAGACCCAGGAGGTCCTCTTTAGGGAGAGCGCAATCTACGGCACCTCGCTGCGCATGCCCCCGGACATGTGGCCGGAGACGCTCGACGACTTCTGGGCCTACTGGGACCACAACGTCCGCGCCCTCCAGATCACCGACTGGGCCCGCAGCCTCGCAAGGGACCTGCTCTGGCCAAAGGCCATGCCTCTGTGGGCACTGCCCAACCTGCCCGTCGCGCGGCTGCTGAGCATCAACTGGCTGCCGGAGCGGTTCCAGCGCGAGTTTGGGTTCGAGATTACGCCGTTCAAGCAGAGCATGTTCCATTTTGTTGCGGGAAGCGTAGCGTTCTGGTACCCGAAGCTGCCGAGGACGCTGCGGGAGGCTCCTAGTAGGTATTATATGAAGGACATGAAGAAGGCGGTTAAGCTCTTGGAAGAGACGGGCACGTGGTACGATAAGAAGGGCAAGACGTGAGCGTTACGTCTGTACTCATTTGAACGAATCCGAAGACAATGAACAATGGTCTGATGCCGGAATTATCATTGTGGCTCTTTCGAGAATGTGGGAGTGTATTTCTCCTTGACACACGCCCATAGTCAAATACATATATCTATGAGCCTGAAAGTGGTCGTGGATCTTAACTTACAAACTCGGTCCATTGATTTTGAAATATCGAAGCAGGATAGTCATTAACAGCCCACGTATAGCAAGATTAATACGAAGAAATATCAAGCGCAGCTGTCCGTCTGGACTGTAAATTCAATGCTTTCGCATTACGCCCCTGGCAATCGCATTATCTGATCGACGGCAAAGTCTTTCGTGGCCTCCATTGTTTGTAGAGTTCCAGAGCAACCTCTTATAAATTACGATTCGTAACTGGTCACGTTCATCCACCTCTGACTGAACATCACATGATACTAACTACAAGTCGTGACATATCTTGGTCACCTGTCGCCCATCGCTGACTAGCAGGCGCCAGCTAGGCGTCTGAGAGGCGCGGCGTTCATTGCGGCGGAACAGCAGACCCAATCTTTGTCGATTTAATGTGGTCCCAGACACGGAGTCTGGGGCCCCTTGCACCATCTGCAAGCAATGGAAAACTAGCCCGGGGTTGGCGGCGCTTGAACATGGGTATGAATGTGAGTTCCGATACATCAGAAACCCAGCCAAGAATAAAACCGCACTCGCAACTCTACGCGCGTGTGCGGATCCGAGTAGGTACACGTCGTATGACCTTGGACGTCATAATACCTATTTAATACCTCAAGACACTGAATACATGGTAGTACGAGGGAAGGGAGCTGCCCCATCCACTTGAGCTTGGACTGCGTTTGCGCCCTCCAAACAGACTACAGTTGCTGTAGCCCTGCGTGTCTGGAGATTCGATGAGGGTCTCTGACGTCCTCAGTGACATTCGTGATAAGCGTCGGCCGCCCCCGGTCTACGGAGAAAACGGGCAACAAGGGTGCGTTTCTGCGCTTCATGACTTGGCAAACCGAGCCTCAGATTCGACGTTGAATGAGCACACAGTTTATCGCTTCACGGCAGTTCGTTCAGGGAATCAACGACACATCAGATTTTGACCTAAGACTGAAAAAGCTGTCCATCTACGGATACCATTACTACTAATACTACATGAGGCATCGTCCTTGGCCGGGGATCCTTGGCCGCTGACCGAAGTTGCAGTGCCGACATGCTTGAGTAACAGATAGGTAGGTGTGTTTTGTATGGACATTGCGGATCATAGCTCATTGTAACATCCTTTATTGGGTAATGGACTATCGCACTCGTACTCTGCAATTGGTAGATACATTCCTCGGGTCGGGTACGGGTGCGAACTAATACGTTTGTCTCTACCGGCATGCACGAGGGTGTCTGAGCACCGACACCATGGTGCTGGGATCAGACATGACCTGATCCAGACCTGAACCATTGGAATGGGGTTAGCTAAACCTTCTGGTCTTCGATTTTGCCAATTCATTCAAGTTTTCTAGCCCCAGCCTCTAGACATACAACCTACTAGTAGGCAACTGTATGGCCACTTCGTACTTATACAAGTAGTTCCTCTATAGTAATGAGTTTTGTGCCGGCACCGCCTATAAAGGCATATCGAGGGGTTCAGAAGCGAGCAAACGGCGAGCTCCCAATCGAAAGTGCAAATCAGCCGAACGTGACGGAAAAATATAACAGAACAGATGGCTTGAGTTCAAATTTGGGGCCGTGGGGGACGTGGGGGGGCCTTGTCATGCCCTGGAAGTAATGGCTCTTGGCCTCCAATACAGCCAGGTGCCTCAATTTATTTGACAGGCCCCGTGGTACAGATTCCTCGCGGCTGATGATGACTGCATACCTATCATTATTTCCAAGTGTGATTTAATTACCCAATTGGACAATTCGCTTCGCTGGGGACAACAGAGGCATCACTGGGGCTGAGGATTCTAGAGAATCACTAGCCCTGGATGGACCATCTCGATCTGATTCCAAACAATTTCGCTTTTCCCCAGTTAATCAAAGTCGCCAATATATTTAAGTGTTATTTCACTGAAGTCTAACACGAATAATTATTCCACTTACCTTGTCCTTCAGCGGGATATTATTGAGGGCTTCTCCATACTTGGGTTCACCGACGCCCTAAGGTTATTGTTGCTATGGGTAATGATGAAGCCCTAGGGTATCACGACGCGCCGAGACCGCACACATTGGCCTGCCATCTGTTTATTGTCATAATGAATTCAAAGTACAAGCTACCCTGCTCAGCCCTCTATTCCATTTTGTAGCTCTTTAATCACAAGAGTGGCGCTGTTATACTTCTTCCTAGAGGTACAGAGCGAAAAACCAGATCCAGAACGCTGTAAATAAGACGCATGAGGTTTATACTGCAGTAAATCTAATACCATCTCTCATCCTTCAGATTGAAAGGGTGAAGAAAGGACCAAAGCTGTAGCTGGTTGTGTTCCCCGTCGATACAAGCGCCACTGCTGCTTCAGAACATTCGCCCAGACGTTTACGTTGGCCTTGTGCAGGCACTTCTTATCTTTCAAGGGAACAACCGACAACGACCGAACCAAGTCGGACATGGAATCGGCCATCTTCTCGGTGGTTAAGGGCTTGGTTTTTCTCTTCCATTTACTCACCGGCCGGATCTCCTCCCAGCCGCGGTACAGGGCGTCCACGTCCAGAACATGGAGGTCGGAAGAGGCCACTTCGTTTCCCTTAGCATCGCAAGTCACCTCATCCAGCCACAGCCTGATACAGACTGCCACACCTGTGACTATCTGCTGCCACACCATATCTTGCGTGTTGACGCCCGTAACGAGAGCGATGCTAGAGTAGAGGCTGGACTGAAATCCGGAGAGAGGTGGAGCCATGGCAAATGCTCCAGATTCTGGGTCGACGAGGAACTGTGAATTGAGGGGTGGCCATGTGCCCTTTGTGAGACCTTCGGCGACGAGGGTGATGTAGGCGAGGATGGCCTCGCGCATGGCCTCGGGAGGGACCCAGGCAAGGCGTTTGCGAGCCATGAGGCGGCTCACGACGTCGGAGTGTTTATTCATGGGAAATAACCTGGATGCTGTATTTCCGTTCAAAGGGGTTTCAGAATTACCGCGGTTCGATTGGAGAAATATCAGGGACTTATCTTGGCTTCTATATGTTGTCAGATGTGTCTCTGGGTGTTTGCTATTGAATGCAGGGGACTGTGAGAGACTTGATTGTTCCCATTTCCAGGGTGCGCCAGTGATCAAGTGCAAAAAAGAAGGCGGAATCTGAACAAACCGCACATAAAACCAGAGTGTCCCTTCAAAGTAGCGAGCAAACAAAGAATGAAAGCGGCACGTACCCCCTTGGCCTCCACCCACTGTGGCCTGTTCCATCTTTGTCGCTGCTGGCTGTCGCCGACTCAGCCCAGGAACTGCTCTTTCTTTTTCCCTACTAGGCCTCTCGCTACAAAGAAGTCATCAAGTACAGCATCTTACTGTATGTTATTATGATAAATCCTCTAATTTCACCGGCCTATAGCTCTACATTAGCTCGAGGTATCTCTTTTGACGGTCATTCAGGCGATGTGCCACAGCACCGCGTGAACGCAGCAGCCGCCCCGTCGGGCTTCCAAGTCCAGCCCAGGCCATATCAAGAGCCGTCCTCCCATCATCAGAGACAGCATTGACGTCCACCCCCAGGTTGAGGAGGTCGTAAACCGCGTCGAGGTACCCTACCATTGCGGCCTCCATAAGAAGAGTCCTCCCCGAGAGTGTAGTCATGTTGATGATGTCGTAGCCATGTTCTAGGAGTTTCTCGGCAGCCTTGGAACTACCCCTGAACAAGCCCTTGAGAAAGGGCAGGACTCCGTTCTTCGCAGCACCGGCAGGGTCTGCCCCGGCCCTCAGCAGCATCCCCAGTCGCTCAGCGTCGGCATCGCCCACCCCCATGAGAAGGGAGAGCGGCGTCTGGCCGCAGGCGTTTGGCGCATTGACGTCGCCGCCGTTCTCAATCATGGTTCTGAGGAGGCTGCGCTGGTCGTCGAGCACGCGAGGATAGGGATTTGCCCGCGCCGCCAGATGCAGGAGGGTGTTGGCCCCGCGACTCCGGGCGTTGACGTTGGCTCCGTGCTTGGTGATGAGGAGCTCGGCCAGCTTGGGAGAGCGGTGTATGGAAAGAGCTGCTAGTGTCTTTTCATCAAACACGGCGGCATCTACGTTGACGCCGTGGGAAATGAAGAGGTCGACGAATTCCACCTCCTGAGCCCCAAAGGCGTATTGAAGAGGCTGTTTTCCGCAATTGTTGACAGCGTGGGCGTCGGCCCCATGCTCCAGGAGCAACCTGGCCATCCCTACATTTCCCTGCTCCACGGCTAGATGCAATGGGGTGATGCCGTCGAACCGTCTCACGACGTTGACGTCGGCGCCCGCTTGGACGAGGCACTCAACAATCAAGTGATCACTATCTGCGTACTCTACTGCTTGGAGAAGGAGACCCGATCCATTGAGATTGGCTCCGTGGGAGACGAGCAGCCTGACTGTTTCGACGGACTTTGACATGACTGCGTTCCATAGGGGCTTCTCGCTAGTGCCGGGATCTGCCCCGAGGGCCAGTAGTAGCTCGATAACCTGGGCGTGTCCTTTGGCCGCAAATCGGGCGAGGGGTGTACATCTCTCGAGTGTGGTGCACTGGTCTTTGGGGTCGGCTCCATGGTCGAGCAGAGCCTGGACAATGATGGCGCGCTGGGGGTCCGGGTTGTTGGAATAAGTTAAATAGTCTCCGGCCGCCTGACACAGCAATTGCTTTTGCCAGTTAGGATGGTGGGAAAACGGGGTTTCTGCTCTCGCTACGTGCTCGAGAAGGAGGCTGACAACGTCTAGGGCTCCAGCCATGACAGCCGCCCCCAATGCTTCGCGGTCTTGGGCGGGATCTGCCCCCTTTTCTATCAAAGCTTCGACGAGCTCCAGGTTGGGCAGGCCGGCAGCCAGGGTCAGGGCAGAGCGCTGTCCGTCGTCTCTGGCGTTGACGTCGGCGCCGTGATCGAGCACGATCCGGGCTGCTCCGAGATGCCGGGAGGATATCGCCGCGATGAGGGGGATCTGGGAGCCCGTGCCTTCTCGCACAACGGCCGGGCCGCCTACCGTGGCCAGCGAGATGACGGCGGCATTGGGTCCCCTGGTCACAGCGGCGTGCAGGACGCTGCGGCCGGACTCGTCCAGGCCCTTGGAACGCCTGAGCTTCTCCTGGAGAGCGGGCGCCTGGATGATGAGCTGGAATATCTCATGACGGGGCAGCCGCAGTGCCCTGGTGAGGTGGCGCACTTTGAGGGCGCTGGGAGCAGAGGCGATGATCCTCTCGACAGTGCGTATCCTGTTGCGCTTCAGAGCCCAGGTCATGGCCTCGGCGCCGGCGCGGCCGTTCTGAGCATCGTCGTAGCGGTATAGGAACGGGGTGAGGATGGCGTGGAGGCTTGTGCATGTTTGCGACAGGGCGTTGATGGGCGCCACACCCTGGAGGCGAGCGGCGATGGTCTCTAGCAGCTCAACGGGGAGCTCAAGCAGCAGCATGTTCAGGGGCTCAGGTGGATTGATGTGGGGGTTGTTGCGAGTGGCCGGTTCTGGTGTTTTTATGTTCGATTGTTCGTGCTGATGGATGTTGCAATTGACTTCAAAGTGTCCAGTGTCGGGAGAATGAGTCATTCGACTTCAGTTTCATTCGATATCGATTCCACTATCCGCAAGCAACTACCGACGAGAGTGCCTAGTGACTGCAGGCTGTCTGAGTGCTTGTGGGTGGCGCAGCAACTTGGATGGATCCCCTGTTGAACTGCGCTGTTCTGATCTTCCATGTTCATGTTCACAACCACAGTTTCACGGTAGCAGTGCGAATGCCACACATTTATCTACTCTGTACAAGTGGAGGGATCCAAAATCGGCTCGCTGTAAGTACTACAAAGTAGGCTTACTCATGTGATCCCTTTGCGTCAAAGGATTGGCATCATATTTAATACATGAATATACGGGGTAAATACGTGTATCCAGGATTAAGATTGCCTCTCTCAGCCCTACTCCCCCACAAACCCCACACATACCGAGATACAACTTGCAACGAAAGACCTAGTCCTCACAATTTCACAACTGCCCCTGAGCCGGGGTCGTGAGCAGACGCGATTTTGGTTTTCTTGAAAGTACGTATCCCATTGTTTTTCCCTAAGGTCTCTTTTACCCATCTCTCCAATGGCATGGCTGAGGCGACCGAGTTGCTGTCTCTGGAGCCAGAGGTGACCGCTGAGAATCCCATCAACTTGGGGTGAATATTCACATTATATGGCGATGCTGAATTCTTCTTCTTCTTATTTTATTAAATCTCTATCTTGCTATAGATGTCTTTCCCCCGGTTGTGCCAATCTGTTCCTGTCCAACAATCTAATATCATCAAAACTCCATATCCCCCTTTCCCATGCGCCGTTTCCCCGTCTATGCGAATCGCGAACCTGCTCCTACTCAGACCAAATTAGCAAAACAGAAACAGTAAAGACACTCACCCGTAAGGAAGTCGGCAACCCAAGAACCCCAACACCCAACCACCCTTCCGGACTAGACGTCGTCCAGGCTGAAATAGACGCCGTTCTCGTCTGGCAGTGGCCAGCCACTGTGATCGTCGATTCCCAGCTCCTCCAACGTCTCCTGGTCTAGGTCCTCCACCGACACCACAAGTCCAATGTCCAGCCGCAGGCCCTCCGTCTCCCACTGGCCCTCGCGGCCGTCCAGCCTGTCGTCCACCACGCTGTCCAGGTGCTCGCGCACCTTCTCGCTGAGCCTGAGCATGTGCGCCGGCTCATCCACCTCCTCAGTCTCCACCTCGTACGCCTCCCGGGCCTCGGCGTCCCACGCAAAGAAGCGGTTGTGCCGCCGCCCCTCGGTCAGGCACCGCGCCTGGATGCAGAAGTAGCCCCCGATCGCGGCGTGCGCCTGCGCCGACAGGTCGGACCCGAAGAGCTCCGCCAGCTGCAGGACCACGTCGTCCAGCGCGCAGAAGATGCACTCGTCGCTCAGGACGCCGCCCTCGGGGACGGTGCTGGGCACCGAGGTCGCGGCCCCGAGACCCATGAGGGCCGTGTTGGGGTCATAGAAGCGGCGCAGAGACGCCAGGTGGCCGCACCCGGGGTGGACGGCCTGGTTGTTGCAGCAGGGGCAACGGTTAGACGCCTGGGATAACCACATCTCGAGGCACTCGAAGCCCACCATATGCCCGCAGCACAGCACCGCAACGCCCGTGCAGATGTCGTCGTCGAGCATCAGGGGGTCGGGGGACATGCGCTGTCGGCAGATGCTGCAGTCCAGCTGCAGCCGGCGCAGGTTCCGGACGTTGTCGAGAAGGGGCCTGATTGCGGGGAGATATGTCTCCGTGATGGGCTCGTTGCCCTGGTGGTTGCTGGAGGGAGCCATGATGGCTTGGCCTGGTTGGCTTGGGAGTCCTCGTGGCCAAGAGACTAAGCACCCCGGATGCTATATGGACAGGTCAGTAGGAGTTGTGGTTGTGGGTTCTTGGTTGCTGATGCAGTAAGAGGTTGAGAGGAGAGATAAGTTTCGAGGGGAATGAGTTGATTTGGGTTATATTTATAGGTGAGCTTGAAGTTGTTCTCGGTTTTCCCAAGTGAAGGGTTCATGATGTGTTTTTAATGATCCCACAACTGATGGTTGTTTTTGAACTCCTTGGTTGTTGAGTCCATGTAAGTGAGTAGTAAATTTGACTGTGTTCAAGCAACAGAGGGGTCCATAACAATGGTAGATGAACTCGGTAAAAGGGATGGCCGTCTCCCAGAGTTCCTTGACTCTGTCGAAGAGATGGTCAGGGCCTATCAGAACACGTGCGACGACCTCAATTAACCATATATATACATGCATATGCAGTGATTAGACCTAGGAATAATGAGGATGTAATTTGTGAACATCCAGAAGCCAAGTTGTCAAGTGTTATCGAGACCTTGAGCAACACCCTAGGTCAGCCATATGCCAAGCCACTTAGACATGCGTGCAGATCACTCGATGTGAATCGCCGACTTCAGTCTTCCACAATTCAACAACACGCAGTCTCTCAGTCTCATAGTCAGAACAGATCCTCAATCCCCATACTCCTCTGAAAATCACCCTTATACCTGACCATGGATGCAGCCCATCAAACAGTCCTACTCACAGCCCGCTGCCACTGCGAGAAGCACGTCTTCACCACGTCAATCCCCTCATCCGCCCTGCCCCTTCACGCCTCTCTCTGCCACTGCACCTCTTGTCGCCGCAACACTGGCGCCCTCTACTTTGGCTGCACGGCCTGGCCTAATCCTGAAGAGGATCTCTCGCGCCTCAAGCGCTACCCCTTCTCGTCAGGCACCGACGTCTTCTCGTGCGGCGCGTGCGCATCGCAGCTCTTCTGCAGGGACACCAGGCCGGGGGAGCCACCCGAGGTGGTAACGAGTGCCCTGGTGGAGGACTGGCCAGATCTTGTGCGGTACTCGAGAAACATCTTTGTGGGAGATACGGTGGATGGGGGCGCGTCGGTGCTGTTGGGAGAGTGGGCTGATGGGCAGCCTCTGGAGCGTTGGAGAGGGCACGGGAACAAGAGTGAGGAACTGCCATTGGGGTGGCCATACGGTCTCAAGCTCACAGAAGAGGAAGGGGATCAAGAACACGGGCCTGTATTCACACGACTGGCGTGCCACTGCAACGGCGTCAATCTGTTCCTTAGAACGGCTCCTGATGACAAGCCTCGGTTGATTGTGGACGCACGTCCCGCTTCTCGACAAGCTGTGAGTGCTGATATTGTTTTCTGGGCCAGTGTTACCATTGGGAGTATTGTTGCAAAGCCTGACATGTCATCTGCTTCGTTGTTTGAGTCGAGCACGGATCTGGACATGGTTGGGGCTCGGGAGGACACACCGCTTGGGACACTTGGAAGAGACTCCCGCGCCCCTCGCGACGAACAGACGACGACTACTTATTCGTGCAAGGCGTGCTCTGCAACCTTCTTTCAGGTACACGAAGAGTCCCCTGGCCGCATCTTTGTTGCACTGGGAGTGGTGGATTATCCCGGGGGGGCAAGAGCCGAGGGTCTACTGTCGTGGAAATGTGTCGATATGTGTATACTAGGCCACGAGGAGTCGGTGGGCTGGAGGAGTGGGCTGTACGACCAGGTGAACAAAGCACTGAGAGAAAGGTCTAGATAGTGGTACATGCATGGGTAAGTATCCAACACATTGATAGCAGCATATCCATCTTACGCCGGTGCTTTTTTTTAAAAAAAAGTTGCCAACTTGCTACTCTACACATCAACAAAGAATAATTACTAAATCAGCTAATATTAACTATTCATCGTCTTGAATTCATCTTATATAAGTAGGCTTATCCTGTCGCATTGCCAGCACAAGCCTGAATGTATCCTAGTTTCGCTTGATGCGCCAGAGACATGCAGCACCCATGCTTCTTGTGCTCATCTAAGCCGAAGCCGGTTACATCCACATGACCGCTACAGTCCCATCATCACTTCCAGGGTTCCCCCAATGCCTCCCAATTTGCGGGGTCATTGACACAGTCGTCCCCGGATTCGAGCCAAACTCGGAAATAATGACTGGTGATCTCATGGTCCCGTTCTTCCCCCTCCCTTGGGGACACCTCGCTTTGGGGGATTACTCTCATCATAAATACACCCTCACCGCTCTCATTCTATGCACTCGTATTATCAACTCTAGTTACTCCAAAGGATACCAGGAGCATTCTTGATTCCCCTTCTGGTGCCAGAATCTTCGACATTCAGTCTATACCCGGAACGTGTATCCGTACACCATGACAGGCACCGATGCAACAGCACCCGAGAGGGTCTCACACAATGAGGCCCCCGCAGCCAACAAGCAGCACATGGATTCGGTAACTCTTGACAATGTGAAGCTCCAGGAGCCCAGCGCCGAGACGTACGCTGCCATCATGGCCCAGCACAAGCCGGATCTCTGGGGGCCGGGCTACATCCGGCTCTACATGGTCGCCGGGTCCGTGTTTCTCTGCTCCACAATGAGCGGTATGTGATTAATTACCTATTTTTTTCACGACCCGAATGAAAAGCAACAAAGTACACCACTGAATGTTGGTACTGAATGTTGGTAGGCTTCGACGGGTCTCTGATGGGGTCTATCAACGCCCTGCCCAACTACACCGAGTACTTTGGTCTGCCCGAGGGAGGCAATGCCAGCACCGGCATCATCTTTGCCATTTTCCAGGTACTATCTGAACACCCATCATCCCCTTATATCCCACCAACATTTTTCTAGGTCGGCCTCATGTGCGGCGCCCTGTTCGTCTGGCTGGCAGACTGGTATGGTCGGCGGTGGCACATGTTCGTCGGCTGCCTGGGCGTGTGCGTGGGCACCATTATCAACTCCCTGGCCACCAGTGTGCCCATGTTCATCGGCGGTCGCTTTGTCTTGGCCTTCTTTGTGGCCTTTGCGACCATGGCGGCCCCATTGTACCTGGTCGAAGTGTCACCTGCAGCGCAGCGTGGTACGATTGCTGGTCTGTATAATACGTTTTACTTTGTGGTGAGTAACTGCTCTGGCCTTGCCTTCGGGCTATTCCACCATGTGTAGACACATAGGATTATTATGCTGAGATGTGCACAGGGCTCGATTCTTGCGACGTCGGCCGTATATGCTTGCCATAAATATCTGGGCGACCGTGGGAACCTAGACTGGAGGATCCCTCTGTGGCTGCAAATGATCTGCCCGGGCATGTTCACCTTTGTTGCCTTTTTCCTCCCCGAGTCACCCAGATGGTACGCTCATGTGACCGAATACTCTCTTGTTGAACATCGCTCACTCTTCAACCCTAGGCTTATTGCACAGGACCGCCACGAGGAGGCCAAGGCCTTCTTCGCCACCTACCATGCCAATGGCGATGCCGACCACCCCCTGGTGACTCTACAAATGGCCGAGGCCCTGGAGGCCCTGTATAGCGAGCCACCACCTACATGGAAGGATCTCTTTGACCTCCGCGTCCTGTTCGAGTCCAGGGCGAGCCGGTACAGGATCATGCTGAACATGACCTTTTCCTGGTTTGGCCAGTTCAGCGGGAACAAGTAATCCGGCCCCTTGCCAGGCCCTTGCCCTTGTCAGGGGTTATGAGCGACTCTGACAACATGAACATGGAGCTGACCGTGGAGCAGCATCATCTCGTACTACCTCCCCATCATGCTGCGCAACATTGGCGTCACCGACACCAACCTGCACCTGATCCTCAACATCATCTACGCCATCGTCGGCTGGGTCTTCTCCACCACAGGGTCTCGCCTCCACGACAAGGTCGGCCGTCGCAAGATGCTCATCGGCTCGACCCTGGGCATGACCGTGTGCCTCGCCGTCGTGGCCGCCTGCGCGGCCGGCTTCGTCGAGTACGGCAACCGCACAGCCTCAACCGTCAGCATCGTCTTCATCTTCCTGTTCGGCGCCGTCTTCGCCGTCGGCTTCACCCCCATGCAGCCCATCTACCCGGCCGAGGTGGTCAGCACCAGGATGCGCGCAAAGGCCATGGGCGCGTACAAGCTGACCACGGGCGCGGCCGGGTTCCTGAACACCTTTGTCGGCCCCATTGCTCTGTCCAATGTGAGTTCCTTCCTCAAATCTCCAGTCCTTTCCCCCGCCCTTTGTTTTGGTGTGGTCCATGCTGACACCGGGGCAGATTGGATACTGGTTCTACGTCTTCTTCGTCTTCTGGGACACGTTCGAGGCGACTTTCATGTACTTCTTCTTTGTCGAGACCAAGGGGCTTACTCTCGAAGAACTGGATGCCGTGTTCGAGGCCAGCAATCCGAGAAAGGAGAGTGTTGCCATCAAGAAGCGGCAGAAACAGGTGGCTGCGGGTGAAATTCCCGACGTCAAGGTGTGACATGTACAAATACCACCCGACACCCAGCGACAGGACAGTGTTTTATGCATAAGAATACATATAATATTGAGGTTCCATCCTAGTTACTGCCCACGCCCCCCCTTCTTGCCCTTCTCGCACTTCGCATCATCCCCCAACATCTCCGACAGCCGCACCACACTCAGGCTGACCTCGTTGGTCGTGCTGGGCGGCAGATGGCCCGCCCCCATGATCAGCAGCAGGTCCGGGTCCTCGTCCTTGACCATGAGGAACCGCGTGTACGCCTCGGGCTGCGGCGTCTCGCGCATCACCCAGTGGTCCGGGTGGCCCAGCATCTGGTTGGTGAACACCTGGCCCAGCGTGCCGCAGCTGACCACGATGGTGCCGTTCTCGCCGCCGTAGGCGCTCCAGACGACGTAGGGCGAGCCCTGGGGCACGGTGCTGTCGTCGTTGCTGGGCCGTAGCGCCTGGTCGGGCGCGGAGCTGAATGTCAGGGGCGAGGACGAGATGCGGTAGTAGACGGGGAACCAGTAGTCCTCCTGGGAGGCCTCGCCGCCAAACTCGTACGTGTAGATGTAGTCGCCCGTGGGCAGCTGGGCGACGGTGGGCATGCCGGGCCGCTGGTAGTAGTCGTCGTGGGCGACGTCGTCGACCAGCTCTCCCCAGGTCTTGAGGTCTGTCGTGGTCTGGTGGACGAGCTTCTGCGAGTAGGTCGCGTTGTCGCGCTGGTCGGAGTAGAACAGCACCAGCTGGCCGTCGTACATCCTGAGAGGAGCGTTAGATGGAGGATTCCCTGCATGCATGTGAAAGAGCTTGGGGGTGTGAACTTACATGAACCAGGGCTCCCACACAGGTGTCAGGCCGTGGTTGGGGAGCGCCTCGCCGCCCTCGGCCACGCTGCTGGCAAACTCCCAGGTGACTCCCAGGTCTCGGCTGGCGTAGACGTCAATCTTGGTCCTGCTGAGGTCGGTGGGGATGCTGTTGCCAGCACACAGCACCGTCCCAGCCTCAAAGTCACCAACGGCCTCGGGCAGCTGGTATAGCTCAGGCTGGTAGCGCATGCCCCAACCGTTGACCTCGTCGCGGACGCGGGAGATCTCTTCCCAGTTCTGGCCGCCGTCGACGCTCTTGTAGATGGGGAAGGACACAATGGGGGGCTCAGGAGAGTAGTTCTCCCACGTGGAGAGGAGGGTGCCGTCGCTCAGCTGCAGGGCGCGGGCGTAGAGGACTCTCGGGTCTGTGTAGTTGGCCTCGGGGACGAAGATGACATTGTTGTCGAATGTCTGGGCTGTGGCCAGAGACACGCCCAGCGAAAGAAGGGTGGAGAGGAGACGCATGGCTCAGATGGCTGCTTTTTGATTGAGTCCAGGGGTTATTGACAGCTTCTAATCCCGGGCAAGAGGAATTGGCCATTATTTATGGTATGAGATCCCTCAAGTAGCCATCTAAGATCACGATGATCCGGAGCTATATTCGGAGGGGAATCTCGGTGCGACGAGACCGAACCCCCGAGGCAGAAAGAAGTGCCAATTGTCTTGAGGATATCTCAGTGCCGATTGGCGCGGGAGTGAGTTGGCCTGGGGAAGATCATCCCAGCATATGCCATTGCCACCAATCGGCTGGATATGCCGCCGGAAGATGTTTACATGTGTCGTCTGCCAAGAACCCCACGAACCGGGGGGTCGGTTATAGTTTATATGCGTCGTTTTCTGCATTGGAGTTGGGGAATGGGACTAGTTCGCGTCAATGGCCGAAGCTCGTAATTCGTGTCCAACTCATGAGAACATGATTAGACGTAGCATGTAAGTTGGGAGGGAGGACCTCGCTTCATGGATTTCCCAAGGCGAGTGGAATGGCTCTATACCCTGATATCGGACGCAACCTCAATTGATATGAACTGTATCTATACTATTCATGTAAATACATTCCAAAAGTAGATGGAAATTCCATGCCATTAGAATACCACATCTCCATTTCCATCTACCTGTTCACAGGACATACTGAGAGTTCTTGTTCTCAAACTCTGTAAGATCCCTCATGCCCGCCTCGTCGCTTGCCCCCTTGTTCGCCGGGCCATAGCGCTTCTCATGAGAACGGTTCATGAAGAACATGTACACTTGGCATATTTTTTAGGCCCAAATCCTTGGTCCCACATTGTGGGGTGTTCTCGCAGCATCATAAACGTACCGAGCAGGAGGATATGACAGCCGAGCTTAATCGAGTACCCAACCAGCAGCCCAATAGTGGCACCTGTAAATCCTGGAGCCTCGGAGGGCTTCACCACAAAGGGTCGCGCAAAGTTGCCCCAGAAGTAGGCAGTGATTTCCAACACTTTAGCCAATACTCGCCTGATGGGCTCAAGGGTCAGGAAGGACTTACAAGACCACGGCGTTGGCCAGGGAGCGGTGGGTGTAACCCGCCATGTTGGAGGATATTGTGGTGAGGGATACTGTGAGCCCAATTGGCTGCGCGTTGACCAGCCAAAACGATACCAGTCGGCCCAGGTGTTGGATCGTGGGAGGTACGCCATGCAGGCTGCAGCCACGATGCAGAGAATGTTGGCCCCTGTGGCCGCGAGGAGGCGGGCTAGAGACAAGGCATTAGCAATGATGGCAAACAACTCCTACGGTTAAAGGGAGAGGCGTGGATTTACAGTTGGGTACACGTTGAGGATAATGATCCCTCCAATTAGCAGGGCCACAATCTGCACCGCATCTCCTACGGACATGAGCTGGGTCGTCATGGTGGTGCTGAATCCCATGTCGCGGATGATGGTGGTGGAAACACGACAGGCCGCTCTGCTCGTTTCTTCACGAGCAGTATGCCTTTGCTTCGTGATAGTTGCTACAGACAGGCCAGTTCCAGGCGATGGGTACCAGATCAAATATGGTACGAAGGCGGTACGAATGCAGTCTACCTGGACCACCAAGGACCCAAAATCGGGACTACTTCTTGTTATGTAGCCTTAGCTGTCCCCATCTATCGTCAAATCAATACCGCCTCTCGCGATAGCCACTATAAATGATACACTCGTAGAACTCGCTGTTACTGATCAGTTTAGGCTGGCGGGATACGAGGTATCCCAAGCTCTTATCAATTGCAACTATCAAACCGTGGGGCTATTCTATCGCTTCTCAAATTAGGAGAGTGTTTTCAGTGTCTCTACGTATGTATATGCTATGAGTTTGCTAGTCTATTTATCAGCTGTCTCGTAGCTGAGCTTTCCGTCTGTCGATACTACTACCCTCGACAAGAGATCTGACATGCTCACTCGCCTCTCTGGGTCTGCCAACAACATTGACCCTATGATTTCCTGGAAAGCATCTTCAATTTTAGGCCTATTAGGGTGTTGTGTGTTCCGACGGCCACCTTCGACATTTCTGGCCGAGGAGTTCACTACCCAGGTAAGTCATATTAGCCCAATACATCAAGTGGTCGCCCCATGGAAGAAGAGATGTTGGCTGGAATTTACATTTTTCCTTTTCTCCATCATAGAGATATTCCAGCCATGACTGCGGCGCAGGTCCGCACCTTTGAATTGCCTCGGACAAGAAGTCACGCCCCATTGAAATAGGAGGTACCCCAGTCCTGAGTTTGCAAAGCTATAATTAGCATTAGTCCAAAGCTCTAGTCCAAGTAGGTGCTGGGGCTGAGTACTGACCGCCGCGCCCAAGGTCCAGACATCTGCCTTTAAACTCCATTCGCACCCTTCGCTACCTTCTGATCTCCGATGGACTTCCACTTCTGGGGGTCGATAAACGGCGGGGACGCACCCTGGTAGCCCACGTATAGGCTCCGTGATCCAAAATGCTAAAGGAGCACCATGTCAGCCTCGCACAGCTATATGTACGTACTTGTACTCCCGATCACATACCCCTGCCGAAATCTAAAATCCTGAGGCTTGCGGTTTCTGTCTTAGGGCGGGAGCTCTCAGGCAGTGCATTCTCCAGCCACTCCCATTCCGGGGTAAGGTAAGCGGGAATAGTATTCATAGGAAAGTGAGGGTCACGAGGCGTCACGGGAGTAACATCACTATCGTCAAGTTCCTCCATGATTATATCCTCATCAAGCTCCTCAAGTTCTGGCAAGGCGATGCCGAAGTTCTGTGGATACGGATCTAAAACTAGTTAGGATGTGACGATGCGTGCCTTTTGCTCGTGGTACTTTACCCCCATGTGCAATGCCTTGGCTATGAAGGAATGCAAGTCCCTCGATCAGCTGTGTCATGAACCTGGGTGAAGCCGAATTCCAGTTCCCAGAACGGTTCATCAGCGGGGTTACGATCTCTGTAACGAGACATTCGTGGAATCCATTGGGCCCTTGGATGATGAATGACTGATAGAGTTTAATGATACGCTCGTGCCTAGGATGCTGCCGACCATGATCCCTGATCCAACCCAAGATGTGCGCTTCGGTGGTTTGTTGCGGGCTGTCGCTGCCGCTGCCAACTTTGATGGCAACATTTCGCCTAGATATGCCTGCGTGAGCGTTGGCTTCGGAGGAGCTAGGATCAAATGGATAACCAACTTTTGGACGAGGTCGCGTGCAAGCCAAACGGTGGCAAAGGCCCCGTTACCCAGCTTCCACAGAATGCGATACCTTGGCTGCATGCTCTCGTCAGAGACACAGGTCTGCAACTTGGGAAGGATGTCTCCAGGGATAATAGGGTGGTAGCCATTTTTGACATAGCGGAGTAGGTCTTCACAGCGAGAACCATTGTGGAAGAATTTGTCTAATGGGGACGGGGGAATCGGTCCACACTTGGGTTGCCACGGCATCGTCGCTTGTTTCTGAGTCCTTATGCGTCCTTGCTTCGGTTGGTATTGGGTGTGGAATTGGGGCTGGGCGTGTTATAAGGGTGCTGGTAGCGGTTTACTTGAATCCTGAAATATGCACTTGGTAGAACTTGGTGAGTCACCCCGCAAATGTCAAGGGTTATGACATATGGATGTCGGTCGGCGAATCATTCTTCCCTTCAGGTTCTCTTCCGGATGCCAGTCGCATCCTCCTTGCATGTTTTGCGACGTGGTAATGGGTTCTGGTCACTACATGTATGCTTGTCACAGGCAAACCGCAACAGTTAATGGTTTGTTATTACCTTTGATGCATTGGATCAGTCATTACAAGAAATAACGTTTGGTAGCTAGGATAAAACGACTTAGTATCATGTTTTCGGCACACAATGCGCAGTTTGTCTTATGCATTCGGGTTTGAAAGTTGACACGGCCTAGAACTCGACTAGCCGGCGATTCACGGGATAAGGAGACAAAGGCAACCTCTTTGTTATTATGTTTGCGCCACATATGTAGCGCATGGCCTGGAATTTGTTTACGCATGTGAACTCGGCAAGCCCCAAGTGACTAAAAGTGATATTATAAGCTCTTTAAGCTACGCTGGCGGCATTCCTAGTGTCGAGCAGCGGGTTTTCAACCTTGACACTAAAGTCCGCTACGGCCACCTATAATACAAAGTCCCGATTTCGTAATCCTGGATGTCAGCAGTTGTGCATCTCCAGTTCCCAGACATTCGTCTTCTCGATCGGGCCAGCGGCCAAGTCGCTAGCCCGTTTCTCTGCATCTGTCATTGCCGCCACGGTATCGTCGAATACGAACTGCAGTCTGCAACATGTAGACTTGTAATAAGGGTGGTCCCTCTCGAAAAGGCAGAGGGGACGGGTTCAAGAGTTTCGTGCCCCTAATTGCGAACTAGAGTGTTGAAATTGGAGACTGACCTGGGTTAACGTGAGGCCCCGCATCCCCGAACGCATCTCCTCTTCTAGATCCGACCTCCACATGGGATTGACGATTTAACAGGCTTAGAATCGATGCTATGGCGGCTCAGAGCCCCCGCGAGGAGATGGAGAGGGGGAGGGGCAGCAATCATTTTCCGCCATCTGTGAGACAGTGGGACTGTGAACAAAGTAACAGTGTCATGGCAGTTGTGCCGTCTCTTGGCGTCGTCCATACGTTTTACCTAAGAACCTCCCGACAGGTCTGGTCTTCAATGCCATTTGGCACGTCGAACCTCTCGACTGGAATTGTTTTTCGTCTTGTTCTTACACAGATGACCATGGGCCAGTTGCTCTCTAAGCGTCCAAAAGTCCTCAAGCGGACTCGGGACGACAGCGCCTACCTGGCCAAGCCCATCGGCAAGTGTTGTCGCCAGGGAACCGTCCACAGGGGCGATGCCAGAGGCTCATGGGAGGTCATTTCCGGTGTCGAAACCTACCTCTCCAAACCCCCCGAGGGCAGAGCCAACGGCCATGTTCTTCTCTACTTCCCCGACGCCTGGGGCCTGTTTCCCAATGCCCTGCTGGTCATGGATGCCTTTGCGGATGCAGGGTTCCTGACCCTCGGGCTCGACTATTTCCGGGGTGTACGTCTATGTACCACGAGTTCAAGACTTTCATCTTGTTTCTGTTTTCTAATTTCTACAGGATCCTATCTGGAAGCATCTCCAAGATCCTCCCGGTGCCGAGAACAATGACTTTGACTACGAGGCGTGGAAGGACAAGCACACGGCCTTTGCAGACGAGGCCGCTCCAAAATGGGCCAAGGACGTCGCCGAACGCTACAGAAATGGCGACGCCAAGTTCTTCTGCGTGGGCTACTGCTTCGGTGCGCCGTATGTGTGCGACGAGCTGGCGGGAGACACAGTCACGGCGGGGGCCTTTGCCCATCCGGCCTTTCTCATGGACCACCATTTCGAGAACAGCAAGAGTGAGTGGCGTCGTCTTTTTTTTACGCTTCACCCGCTGGATTGTTCTTTTCATTGACACTGTTTGCCTACCATGTAGAACCCATGTTCCTTTCTTGCTGCGAGGTTGACCCCACCTTCGATGGGCCCTCACGAAGGCGGGCGTTGGACATTCTTCAAGGGGGTGAGAAGACGTATCATTACCAGCTCTTCTCGGGTGTCCAGCACGGGTTTGCTGTGCGCGGTGATCCAGATGACCCTTATCAGCGTGAGTGTGAATATCCAAGACCCTGTGGAAGTCGTTACTTTCTGACGTGTAATTACGCAGGTTGGGTCAAAGAACAGAGCCTGGCTGGGATCGTGGGATGGTTCAACTATTGGAGCTCACAGTAGCTGATACTAGGGGGGAGTTTGATTGGGATAAGGTATGTACATGCGCGCCAGGCAACGATACGGCAAATCACAGATTGAGAACATGACCATATCCCCAGCGCCGGCATCCATCGATGGGCAGTGTACGGTTTATAGCACGTATAAATAAGATTTTCTACGAGCCAGAGGTTGTATTTTATGTCAAGTATAATCACACTCCATCTTATATCGCCGTTTTTACCTGGATAAGGTAAATGCAGTGCGCGGTCTCCTGGTGGAAGCAACATGGCATTCATAACACCTTCGGGTCGAGGAGATGTGTTCAATGTTTGTGTGCCGGCCAGTTTAGTAGTAGGTTGGCAATGATTCCAGGTCGTTAAGATGAGAGTTCCCATGACTATAAGCGTGGGTGAACTTTTGTGTCTTCAATAGTACAAATCACTTGGCGCTATGTCTGCCACGGTCAGTCTCCACGGGAGTTCCCGAGCTTTGATATACATATAGCTAATGATTTCACTACTTAATGAGATGAACGCCTAGTTAAGCTCCACTGTTACATTAATCTTTTTTTGGGGGGTGGGGGGGAGGTTTTTTTCTTGTCCATGTCAAGATTAGTTGCTGTTGTGGTCTCCTCCTGGACTTACACGCCATCTGCCCCTTCAGCATCAGCTACCCTAGACACTCTGTCGATCTACTTTTCGGGTTGAGATCAAGGTCATGCATTCACAAGTTGCGCATTAAATAATGAGCAAGCGTAATTTGACTATTTATAGAAAACATTTGATTCTTGATGTTGGTTGAGCACGTGCATGGTTGTCTTGGAGGTGTTCAGTAGACCGGTGGTCATGATTGGCAGGATTCAAGTACACATACTGCTTGTACGCATGATATCCCAGTTTCAAATATAATTGGGAACCAACAGGCAGGTTTGCAATATCAGTCGACAACTCGACACGCATGAAGCAGGGAGTGCAGGCTGCATATGCGCGAGTTATATGAGGTGGTATCGTGGCTGACATGGGGGGTAATCTGGCGAGCCTGGGGAGTCTGAGGAGTCTGGAGTCGCACCACCGTCGGTCGGCCAACATGATTCACTCACTCCGTCACCTGGATCCATCCCACATAAACCTCGCTCATCCACCGATGGCCTGGGCATCTCACCTGTGAAGCGCCCCTACATCATCCCTCCACAGCCATGGCCTCATCCGCCGACATGGCCTCATCCACCGACATGGAGCCGTCGTCGTCGCCACCCCATCGCGAGATGAAGGTCCTCTCCGTCGGCCTCCCTCGCACCGGCTCAACCTCCATCGCGGCCGCCCTCTCCATCCTCGGCTACCAGGGCGTGTACCACACCAGCAAGGCCATGAACCGGCCCGGCGACTGGGCCATCCTCGAGGCCGCCGCCGACGCCACGTTCCCCTGCCTGCCCAGCTACACCGGCCAGCCCTTCACCCGCGCCGACTGGGACGCCCTCTACGCGCCCTTCGAGGCCACCACCGACGCCGCCAGCATGTTCGCCCCGGAGCTGATCCGCGCCTACCCGGAGGCCAAGGTCATCCTCGTCGAGCGCGACTACGCCCGCTGGCACGCCAGCATCTTCGACAGCCTCTTCCCCACCGTGTGGAACCGCGCCACCGACCTGTCCCTGCGCGTCGTCGAGCCGCTGGTGGGCTTCCGCGGGGGCTTCGCCACGCGCAAGATGCTGCTGGGGCTGTTCGACGCGCGGAGTCCGGATGAGGCCCGGGGCAAGGCCCGTGAGGCGTACGACCGTCATGCGAGGCGCGTGCGCGAGGCGGTGGCGGGTCAGCCAGGGAGGCTGCTCGTGTACCGGCTGGGGGACGGGTGGGGCCCGCTGTGCGCGTTCCTGGGGTGCGAGGAGCCGGAGGAGGAGTTCCCGTGGCTGAACGAGGCGGCCATGCTGAGGGGCATCGCGGTCGACTTCATGGTGCACAACAGCATCAGGGCGGCCGGGGTGGTGCTGCCGTGGGCGGTCGGCGTTGGGGCGGCGGCTGTGGGAGTGTGGATGGTGGTGAGACGGGGGGGGATTGGCGGTGCGATGCAGGCGTCGAGGTGGCTGGGCTTGCCGGGTGCGGTGATGGGCATCTTCAGGATGGACCGTGTCTACAGCTATTTTGTATCTGCTGGGCGTCAGAGTCTGGGGTAGGTATATGGCAGACCGGAATGTTCGCCCTGCACCGCTCCGGTGAGTCTCCCGGGGGTCCGGCCTCCAGCGCCGAGTTCTGGGCCGCTCGACGGCCGCCGGTTGGTGTGCACGGACATGACGCAAAGTCTTTGAGCGTAGCATTGAGGGGATGGACACTGTAGAAGCCTGTATGCGTCGAATTAAAGTTTGATTCCCACTTGATTAAGTTGCATGACGACGCCGAGCCCAGATGGCAAACCCTGTATGGAGTACTGTGCTCCATACCAGTTAGAGTTGTATAGATTCCGGCTCACAACGAAGCCTATGCAGCTCATCGGGGGTCTCTGAACGCTAAGATTTATGGTTATTCTGGATGAACCAACCGGCTCCCAGCCTGAACTGATCGCCAGACCGTTGGAGGCGAATCTCGAGCAATGCCACGGTGCTGTAGGCTGGACAAACGTCATGAGCCCCACGTGGCTTGCCCCCTAAGCCCCGTCCTGCTGCCGATGACGCACTCCGTCTCAGCAAAGACTCCAAGATGCAGAAAGATACCCCCCTTGGGGCCTTGGCCAAGTGGGGGAGACGTTCCGTGAGAGTCTCACAAGGCGCTTCGCAGGCGATTTGATTGCGCTGGCAGCAGTGGTTTGCTACCCACCATGACGATGTATGAAGTAACCGGTAGTGCTTCAGGGTTTCACATCGAGGTCTGTAGATACAGATGGAATTTGGCGTACCGAGTGTATATATATATATATATATATCCCGATCAAGTCCCTCTTCTCCAGACATCCTACCATACATTCCATCTCAATCCGAACCCGTCACATTCCAAAGCACCCATCCACAATTTTACTCCGCACATTCGCAAGCCCCAAGTTCGCAACACAACACAAGCACAATGTCTTCCCTCGTCAACAAGGCCAAGGATCTGCTCGGCAGCAACAAGGCCGAGAACCCCACCTTTGAGCAGCCGACCACGGAGGACTCCTTAGCCAGCGCCGGAAGCCACACCGAGACGGCCCAGACCGGCCCCGTCCACAACAGCGAGACCCTGAACAAGGTCGACCCGCGCGTCCACGAGCAAGGGACCACCAAGTGAGTGCTTACCTATCTCACCAGCACCACATCTACTCCGTACGGCTAGACTAACAACTGGGCAGCACCGCTACCAGCGACCGGGCTGATGCGTCCCGCCACCCCCCCTCGGTCATGCAGCAGCACCTCGGCGAGCCGACCGTCGAGCACGACTATCCCCACGATAGCACGCACAAGCGACACTCCATCAGCCATCAGGAGCAGCATCTTATGCGATGAAGCGGCAGGGGGAGTGATCTGGAACAGAGCAATGTATGATAGTTTTGACGGTCATGAATCATGATGCCATAATGAACATTTCTGGTCTTTTGGATTGATGAATATGAACTCTGCTGGGAGTGGATGATTTACTACCTACCTTCTCTCCATGAGGCCATCCCATCCCATGACCCCAACTCGGCAGGGCCAGACCCCTCTGGACGCTCTGGCGCTCCAATCTGGTCCCCCAAAAGCCGCCTTTCTCCATGAGTGGAAAGCGCTGCATTCCACACCGATGCCCCACGAACTCGAGGGTCCATTAGTTCTCATTTGTCCCATCTGACTCTGCTGGGCGACGCCCATTGGACCGGGTAAAGGCGCCGCGCCAGCGGGATAAATTGAGGAATAATGGTGCTCCACGCTGCTCCACGGGCTGCTCCATGGATGCTCCATCGCGGGGCTTCTGCCAACCATCGGCCTGTCGCGTCACCATGATTTCCCCCGGCGGGGCAGAGCGACACCTTAGCTGCGAGCGTGTCCAGACATTTTGCCTAAGAAGACTTTTTCTCTCTTTCCTTCTTCACTTTTCCTTCTCTTCTCTTCATCGTGCGATATATACCTGTACTGTCTGAAGCCTTGGAGACTTTTCCTGTTCAATTGGACTGATCCTTTGGTGCTTTGATCGAGAGAGACACGGTGCTGCTGTACCCCGCCATTCCGTCCCCTCACCACAGTCGGAATCCCATCTTCACGCGATTCACCTCATCACCACACACAGCCGCCGCAATGGCGTCCCTCAACAAGAATGACCTGAGCGTAAGGACTTCTCCATCATCTCACCTCTTCACTCCCAGGAACTAACCTCCGCAGAACCTCTCCTTCATCCTCAACAAGCCCAACGACGTCACCTACGCTGAGCGCCCCAAGCCCACCCTCGCCTCGCCCCACGACGTCCTCGTCGCCGTCAACTACACCGGCATCTGCGGCTCCGACGTCCACTACTGGGTCCACGGCGCCATCGGCCACTATGTCGTCAAGGAGCCCATGGTCCTGGGCCACGAGTCCGCCGGAACCGTCGTCGAGGTCGGCGACCAGGTCACCTCCCTGAAGCCCGGAGACGCCGTCGCCATCGAGCCCGGCTACCCCTGCCGCCGCTGCCACGACTGCCTCGCCGGCCACTACAACCTGTGCCCGGAGATGGCCTTCGCCGCCACACCCCCCATCCACGGCACCCTCACGGGCCTGTGGTCCGCCCCCGCCGACTTCTGCTACAAGCTGCCTGAGGGTGTCTCCCTGCAGGAGGGCGCCATGATCGAGCCCCTCGCCGTGGCCGTCCACATCGTCAAGCAGGCCACCATCACGCCCGGCCAGTCCGTCGTCGTCATGGGCGCGGGCCCCGTGGGCCTTCTGTGCGCGGCCGTCGCGCGCGCCTACGGCGCCTCCAAGGTCGTCAGCGTCGACATCGTGCAGTCCAAGCTGGACTTTGCGCGCGGGTTCGCCGCCACGCACACGTACGCGTCGCAGCGCGTGAGCGCCGAGGAGAATGCCCGCAACATCCGCGAGCTGGCGGGCCTCCCGCGGGGCGCCGACGTGGTCATCGACGCCAGCGGCGCGGAGCCGTCGATCCAGACGAGCCTGCACACGGTGCGCACGGGCGGCACCTACGTCCAGGGCGGCATGGGCAAGCCGGACATTACCTTCCCCATCATGGCGCTGTGCCTCAAGGAGGTGACCGCCAAGGGCTCGTTCCGCTACGGCGCGGGCGACTACGCGCTGGCCGTGGAGCTGGTGGCCACGGGCAAGGTCGACGTCAAGAAGCTCATCACGGCCGTCGTGAGCTTCGACAAGGCCGAGGAGGCGTTCCGCAAGGTCAAGGAGGGTGAGGCGATCAAGGTGCTGATTGCCGGGCCCAACGAGAAAATCTAAAGTCGTAGCTTGCGTCGAGGGGAAGCGTGTCCCGGGGAGGGTTCGATGGGGAAATAGGAGAACCGGAGTAATGATGGTGCATGGCGAGGAGGTTTTATAAGCAGTACTGTGATATTTAGGCGTGCATACGGAATATAACGCGATCCATGAATATGATCGACAGAAGAACTGCCTGATCGGGCGTGACATAGTACATAATTCTCCGGCCATGGTTTCCGCGTTGGCAGGGGTCGTTCCGCACTCCACCCTCCCGCCATCCGTACTTGGCTCCAGCAAGCGAGCTGTCAGCGACATGTCTGCCTAGACCCGTCTAGTCTTGTTTTGATATTAAGTTGTTGACCCATCTTCGGCAGTGTCGATGAGACAGAGTGCCGGGTCCAAAGAGCAGGCTGTGTGACGACCATCCCCCTGTGGGGCCTGGGAGTTACCACTTACCAACTGGAATGATAATGGCTTCTCACGAGCTATCAGTACAATGCAGCTGACATGCCTACTCGTAGACAGATGCAGCATCCCTCTCGTCTGCCGCCTCCTTCGACTCCCCAAATGGCAATTCGTTAGCCGATGGCATGTCTTGGCAAGGCTTCTCCGGCATCGCTAGATCCCGCCCTATGCGGCTGAAGGGTCTAGTCCCGCGCCCCCCGGCGTCATATTCGATGCCGCCTTCAATAGCGCCGACGCCTTGGGCAAATCCTCGATCGCCAGCGCCTGACCGGGCGCTGCTGAGCCTCAGAGCCCTCAGCTTTGCGAATGGCCCGTTCCGGGTGGCAGGGTATTCCTATATAAGTTGGTGGTTTCGTTGATCGGGAGCGCCGCCCACTTGTCTTGTGTTCCTGGCCATCCCATCCTGAGGCGGTCTGCGTTGACTCAGCAAGTATTCGTATTCGGCTTGCAAACGGTGCCGAAATGACTGTCGAATCCGACAGCGATGGCGCTGTGCATGTGCTCAAGACGCCCGTGTGGATTCTGGTTGTCCGTGGCTTCCAGTTCCTCCTTACTCTCGTCATTGCCGGCCTGGCTGGCCGTTTGATGCACGATGCCTACCTCGACGAGGAGGGCCTCGCCCTGGCCATGGTAATGCTTTCAACGTCCGCACCAAGTCCGTCACTCCTCACTCACAAAGAAATAGGCGCTCATCACCTGGGTCATGGTCGGCTACATCGTCTTGGCCGAGAAGCTCCCGTCCCTCCACAAGCTGTACAACGTCATCGCCGTCCTCGTCCTCGACGGCTTCCTCCTCGTCATGTGGCTCGCCACCTTTGCCGCCGCTGCCGCCGAGCGCGCCCGCTACGTCTATAACGTCAACGTGGAGAGCTGCTACTCAGACGGCAGCCTCATCGACAGCAAGACGTGCGTTCGGAAGAGAGGCGTGATTCTCTTCAAGTCCGGTGCCGCCATGTTCGCTGCCATTGCCGGCCTGGGCGCTCTGGTCTGGTAGGTCGTTTTCTATCATCTGTTTGGCAAATACGGGCACCAGCAGCTAATGTTCCATCTCGTCGCGGTGCAGGCTCCTCTTCATCGCCACCTTTGCCTGGGGAATGACCATGTACTTCCGCGGCCGCAAAGAGGGCCGCTTCCTGTTCGGCGTCGGGTCCAACGACCACCAGATGGAAAACCAGCAGCCCTTCGTGCCCGCGCCGCAGGGGGCTCAGCCTGAGAAGATTGTCCAGCCCGCGCCTGCTGGGCAGTATCAGGTGCCTCCTGCTGGGCAGTATCCTGTGCCCCCCGCCGGGCAGTACCCTCCGCAGGCACATTATCCCCAGGCTGGCTATCAGCCTTCTGTCAGCCCGCCCCCCACGACTCCGAGTCCGTACCAAGCACCCTACTCGCAGGCTCAAGAGCTGCAGGGCCAGCAGCAGCAGCAGCAGCAGCAGCAGCAGCACTATGGCCAGTATCCCCAGCACCAGGGATACCAGGGACAGCAGCCACCTTACCTCCATCACACGGTGTCGGTGCAGACTCATCACGGTGAGCTGGACGCGAACGGTCAACAGTATCTGACGCCATCTCCTCCCACTGGGTCGCCACCGCCTCACCACCAGTAACTAGGCGTACCCTAAACAGTACACGAATGATGGATAATGTGGAGTTGCGTGTTAATGATTGCAATTGTTTTAGCAATAGCGAGGAGTATAATCGAACGGATCGTGTTTGTGTGCCAACTGAACGTAAGAGTGAGAAGTGACAGAATGAGTGTCTGGACCTTGCCTTGTCTTTGACATCACTTGATGCCGGCTTTGAACACAGTTCGCAACCATTGCTCGGTTTAGAGCCTGAGATACAAGGGCAGCCTTTTTTCAACTTGCCATAATACCGCGCCCGTCGTCTCTTTTGAGAGGAGATTCAAATGAGAGAATAATTCAATGTGAAGAACTAAGAGCATCGTGTCCAGGTGGGTCCGGCGCGGTTCTTGGTGTTTCCGCAGGTCTCCAACTTATTCTGCCATGTACGGTCCACAATCGGCAGGCGGTGAAATTCCCTCCCCTTCCAATCGTCCGACACACCAAAGCTCGCCTCGGAGCTCATCTAGCCAGGATCCCACGCAGCATCATCGGCCCCCAACACACGACATTGCCCACGCCACGGGCTTCGCAAACAGCGGCCAGAGACTCCGAGGACACGCCTCAGCTCTGCCGACTCGCATCCCCGGCCCCCAGAGCCCACCCATGGCCACAATGGCCACCGACAAACCCGATGCTCCATCGGAGCGCCTCGGCGTGCCCTCGCGCAACCCGTTACCACTGTCTGCCTCGCAGGAGGCTCAAGTCCGCGACATCTACTACGCCCGCGTACGCAAGAACTGCACCGAGGAGATCAAAGGTTCGTCCCCAATCATTACCATTCTCCTCCCGTCTCCCTCCCCCTGCTGACAAGCCGTTCTCCCGTAGCGTTCGCCGCCTGCGCCCTCGGCCGGACCTTCACCGTCTCCTTCGCCTGCCGCGCCGAGCACCGCGCCATGAACGGGTGCATGACGCGCCACGCGACGCCCGCCGAGCACGACGCCGCGCGCGAGGAGTGGTTCGCCATGCGCATCCAGCGGCAGCGTGAGCGCGAGCGCAAGACGCAGGTGGCAGCCGCGCAGGAGGAGTTCATGCGCGAGTGGTGGGGCCTGCCCGAGGACGTCCGGCTGTCGCGCCAGAAGGACATGGAGGAGAGGAGCAGGGCCGAGCGCGTGGGCGGGATGCCCGCCAAGGAGAGGCCGCATGGAGAGAGGTGACGATGGGGATGGGGAGGCATGGATGGATGGATCGATTGGGGGGAGGTAGGGAGAGTGGGGGATGATGGGCTTCGGGTGTGCGCATCTTTCGGCCGGCGTTTTTTTTTTTTTTTTTGGAAAATGGGGATTTCGCCTGGGCGGCGGCGTGTGTATAACTAACGGCAGGACTTCTGTATGAGTACTTTGGCGAGAAGCGCTGACTATCTAGACGGAAAATACACCTCTTACTACGGCGGTACTGGGCCAAATTCGGCAAGGATGGCGAGCTTAGGGCATGTCGGGATCGCAGGCAGATGCTGACTCTCGGTAGCAAGACTCGTGGGATGGATCGAAGATGAAGTGAGGTCATGAGGGCCAGAGGCCAGGATGACGGCGGCAGCGGATACGGCCCGCATCAAAGGTGCCGACATGCTTCAGTCGCGGCCATCTGGCGGCCACGAGGCCCTGTTTTGACCACTGCATCCTTCAACGCTTGCAGTCTTGGCCAAGATGGCCGTAGGTCGGCTTCGTCTCGTGGGCGGCATCCACGCAAAGGTCGGCCCTTATTATGTGGGAGACGAACCCGGCAGTTTCCCAATTGGAGGAAACTAAGTCGCCAAAGAAACAACGCTACTCCAATTCACCTAGCTGGTTCGTCACTGTATGGTGAATTGATTGCAGGTTGCCAGGTCATGCTATTCGCTCACAGCGAGCGCCGTCTGTGCTGGCTCAGGCACCATCAGTGCCCGTCACGACGTGAGCACCCCAACCACGCGCACCAACGCTCGCCTTTAAGCGCCGGACGGGCACCAGATGGGTATGGGGGACTGACAGGACAGGCCCCTAGGGGACTCAAGGCCTCTCATTCGACGGTGCAGCGCGTCGTTGTTGGGCGCTTAGACTGGGCTGCATGGTGATGCGGGCCCTCATTGGACCCCAGATCTGCCATTGTCCTGCATGGTAGGAGATGTCTGCTATTTTTGGTGTTGCACCCCGCGTTCGCCCACCCTCCACCGCTGTGAAGAGCGCTTCCAGGCAAATCACCTCCACGGCCTCCACGGCGCTGAAAATGGCCTGACTTGATATATCTCTTGGCCCGCGCCGGGCTTTGCGGATGCAAAGCTTCTCCCTACTATTCAACCTACCCCGACACCTGTTCCGCCGGGAACTGGAACTTACACTTCCATTACATGCCCTGGCTGGTATCACGACTTCACGAGGACGATGAAGCGATAGCGACTCGATTGACTTGCTTTTTTACCCGGGATCCCCCGATCACCATTCGCTGTGCGAATTGTCTCAGCTTCCTCCGGAATAGGAAGTGCTGTGCTCGGTTGAGTCTGCTGGATATATGTACAGAACTTGACTCGAACACCGCATACAACCCCGGCCATGCCGTCCTCGTCTCCCGCCCCCGGGAGCTTCTCTCTCTTTCCCAACCCCAACACCTCCAAGCCGCCTCCTGTTGGCCTCAATCAGACTCCCCTTGGGCGTCGCTCCGAGTCTCGGGAGCGTAGAGCACCAACACCCCAGAGCATGCGGGAGCCGACCCCACACCACGGAGCCGAGCCGGAGCTCGCTACCGTCTCACCACCCCGGATGGGCCGACGGACGTCTCATCACCGCCGACAACAGACACCGCTCCAGTTTGACTCTCCGCTGCAGCGTGATGACCAACCACAATGGCCGCTGGGCGGCCAGCAACAACCACAACAACCACCTCAACCACAACCCCAGGAACCTTGGCCGCAACAAGAGACTCGCCCACATACCGAGACAACCTCCTCACCACCACCCGCCCAGCAGCGGCCCTTCCGCAGCTCTATCGCCAAACTCCCCTTAGACGATGGACCCGATTCCTCAAACCCCCAGCCCCTCCGCTCCATATTCCCCACATACAACCCAGAGCTGCCCCTGGACCAGCAGGACTACGCACCCACACAGAAGAGCCCGACGCGCATCCCCAGGGCCATCATCAGCAGGCAGTCTTACTTCCAGAGGGACGACGAAAGCACACACGTCCGGAGTCCCGCACACAGCCCGAGGGCCATCGACGACGGCCACAGGTGGGCGCGAGCCCGTCCGCAGGAACCGCCCACGATCCCCAAGCCATCCACGACGGAGCAGCTCAAGGGCTTCTGGAAGGTGGTCAACGGATGGAGGGCGCCTTCGTCCGAGGGGCGGGTCTACTGCATGAAGCTCTCGCAGGAACGGGACGCCCCCGTCTACACCCTGTCGTCGGCGACGGACCCCTTTTACAACATCCGCCTGGACCCGACATCGGCATCCGCCCGCGTGACCGTCATGCGCCACGACCCCAGCAAGCCGTACAAGGAGCCCAAGCGGGAAGGCGGCGGCTCATCGTCGAGCAGCCCCGTCAACGGAAGCAGCGGGAGCATCGCCCCGAGCGGCAAGATCACCGAGGGCAAGGACTGGCACGAGGCCCTCACGACGACCCTGGAGGAGGAGTCGCGGCGGCATCAACCCGAGGACGGGCTCGTGGCGCTGCTCATGCCCTCGGCGGCGACGCGCGTGGCCATGGACAAGGCGCACGATGCGCAGGCCGTCATGATGGCGGAGCTCGAGTGCGCGCGGCTGGTGTGGGACGACGACAGCGCCACCCACTTCCTCGTGCACCCGGCGCTGGCGACGCCCTTCTGCGTGACGATAGAGCGCTGCCCAGCCTGGTCGCGCGTAGAGTACACGCTCGAGCACCACGAGTCGCCGCGGCACCTAGCCAAGCTCACGCGCGACGCTACGGGCGGGGGGTGGCTGGAGCTAGACACGGGGTTGGCGTCCAAGATCGAGTCCTTCTACATTGCTGACGTGGCTGTCACGGCGCTCATGCTGGTCGCCTCAGCGGACGAGAAGAATCAACCTGCGGTCGCCGAAGTGTTTGAGCCGCCACCTACCGTGCCGCCCAAGACGGCGGTGGCGAAGCATAAGCGGGACAAGTCCTCGCTCGGTAGACTTGTCAGCGCCGGAGGAAAGAAGAAGCCCAAGATGGAGGCGTTTGAGATTGATCTGGAGAGCCAGGATGGCAGCCTTGGCAAGGGGAGGGTCAAGATCAAGGAGGGTATCGATAGACTACCGTTTTTCCTGCGTGTGCCGGTCAAGATTGCCAAGGGACTATTCAAGGTGGCGATTTGGGTTCTGACGATAGCGTTCAAGTGCCTCCGGGCGGTATTTGGGAGCTGCTACAGCATGGTCGGCTCCAAGTACTAATAGAAGTGATTGTCTGTGACAGATCAGAATGATTCATGTCTATTCTCACGTCTATTCTCTTGCCATCCGAGCGGAAACTATGGGACCTTGCCTTACACGTACTCGATGTAAATATTGCACTTAGTTTGATGAATACTAGTGAATAGTACGGATACTCTTCATCAACATTAAATTGAGGTGCCCTTGCGTTCAGCTTACGGATACACGTATTGTAGGAAGCCCTCGCCCGAGTAGGGGTTACCCCTGGGACATTGTGCCACGTGAGCAATTCAATTCGAGGGAATCAATGCCACATATACATACCACAATGTCAGCCTCGTCTTATTTCAGTACCGAACGTACTTGGTTGGGCCGAAACGTGCGGCTGTGTTACGCTGCCAAAGCAATGTAATCCAGTGAGCTAATGCGCGGGCACCCGTTCAATGTTTGATGCTCCGCGCCCGTCTGTCTGCCTTTTTGCCTTTTTTAACAGCTCATCAGCCGCAAGCTATGGGCCCACAAGGGTATTCGTGAAGAGGTACTGGTCGACTGGCAATGGCATCGCCTGGTGCCCACCCGTGGGGATGGGGATAAGATGGTGTGCTACCCCTCCGCTTCCAGTCCCATGCAACCTCCCACTACTATTACTACACCGTATATTCCCGGCTTGTCTAGCTGGGGCCATACGTAAATCCAGCCTGCTCAGAACATCTCCAAAGATTGCCCTCATGGACAAGCTCCGGGTTTGAGCCCACGTTGAGCTCCCTGTCCTCGGGCTATTAGATCCCTGACCCGCCCAGTACATGTACTCGCATACACCCGGTCTTTGCCAGAACCAATATTGGAGGCTTCAACACGCTCCCTCAGCCTTGTGTTCCCTCTAGGGATCCCTCTCCGAGGCTACACTGCCTCCCCGACCCTGTCGCCACAGGTCACACCGCCTGCCCAAGTCACTTGACAGTGCCAAACGCGAGCCATCATGGAAGCTTGTGGTTGTGACGTACCGCGTGCGTTCGAATCCATTCATACCCCCATGTCTTGCTTTCCTCTGCTGACACAGTCTGGTAATAGAATGCGGTGACCCGTGGGGCTGTGCCAACATCACAGCCGACAATGCGCTACAGAAGTTCCCGGAGCTGCATGTCGCCCCAGCACCAGAGCCCGACCAGAGGGACGTGAAGGAGTGGAAGAAGTGGCACCAGGGATACCTGGAATGGAGCAGAGTCAAGTGCCCCTGCGGGAACGGCTACTTTTGCAGAGTCCACGGCGAATGGAATTCTGGGGGTGCTGTGGTGGCAGGCTTGGTGCCACCACAGGATCGTCAACATGAGGGGTATTGTATGGATTGGCATTACGACGACCAAGAAGAAGGGGAAGAAGAATCGGCCGAGCCAGAAAAGGGCTCTTCATCGCACCGGAAGCATGCTAGCTCCTCGTCTCGGGAAGAGCGCCGTTCAAAATCCAAGGGGACGTCCCGGGAAGAGTCCAAGGGCAAGTCCAGAAAGGAGTCGAAGAGCCGGGGCGAAAGAAGCTCCACGGGCAAGTCGCGGGAGCACCGATCTTCAAAGCATGATGAACACCGGTCTTCAAAGAGCGACAAATCATCTTCAAGGGAAGACAGAAAGAGCAGCAAATCCAAAGAGCACAGGCAGCCGTCGTATCGCTCCGGGGCCTCAACATCTACTCGAGATCTACCGGAAGAGTATCACGAGCCCTCTTATACACATACACAGCCTGGAGGCCATGAGCAACAGGAACAGGAATACGGGCATGAGGAAGCTTACGATAGCACCTCTCGGTGGGACCCTAGGACCACTGGCCCCTCGGGCTACCAGCAGGAATATGACACCGTTATTCATCAAGTCACACAAGGTGTCTCTGGTATGAGTATGGGACAGCCTGACTCGACAACCACTGACAGCCGGGGCGGTGGCCATGGTTACGACACGGGTCATTACCCGGAGGCCCAGGCGCAATATACAGCTTCCCACACGCCTCGGGCTACTACAAACCAGCATCAATATCCAGAGCAGTACTCAGCAGAGTATTCCTACGTACAGCCGGCTGATGAGAGCGTCCAGTATGACCATCAGTACGACCCCCAGTATGACCCTCAGTACGGCCCCCAGTATGGCGCCGAGCATAGCGCCCACTGGGACGCCCAATATACTTACCAAGGGGGACCCGAGGTCAATCCAGAGGAGCACTATGGATATCCGGGACAGCAAGAGGGAGCAGACCCTGCTGCGGCCAAGGAACATGCGAGAAAGAAGTCCAAGAGCCACAGCAGCAAGAAGGAAGGGAAGCGTAGAAAGGATTAGGGACTTGATGGAAGGTTTGATTGAAGGGTCATGCTATTGATGATATCTTCTTAGATTGTTCTGGGCTCCCCATTTTGCTTTTTACTTGGTGGACAATTTGTCTGGCTTATATTGGTGTTTTTTTTTGTTTTTTTTGTAGCTGATTGCTGTGATCGTACATATTGGTCCTTCGTTCCTAGACTCTGACATTTCAAATACTGTTATCTAGTACCTTTATCTTTCCACAAACGTGTTTCGATATTCACAGTAGTCATAAATACGGCACTGGGAATCATGGCATCATCCTTAGACTGCCTTAGAGTGCATTCAACTTTCCCAACGGCGGAATGTAAATTCAAGGTCCCAGTAGACGGGCTCTCTCTTGATTTGCAACAGTGAGGCTCCGCCAAAATCCTACCCGAGTCGGTGAGAGAACACCCACATAAAGGCCGTTATCGATGGGGGGGCACAGTCAGATGCACAACAAAATAAGGGCGAAGCCGGGCGTTACACGGAAAAGCAGGTGATGCAGTCCAGCCGTTCAGCCCAGCACCCGGTGAGCATTGGGCGTCCAGGATTCTCCGACCCGGCGTCTCTAACTCCAACATCGGTCTGGCACGAGGGGGCTCAAAGTGGTGTGTTACTGTACTGTTTAATTGGCGATCAAGTGTCAGGCTCCAAATGCACTGCATGATGGCCCCCCTCGTGACCACACGTTTCGCCCTCCTTCAGGCTCCCATTTCGAGGCAACTTGAGAGCCCATCGGTGGCAGTTTAATGCCCGAAGCCATCTTTACCGAGGCGGCGATGACCGGAGACAGGCCGCGGTGGGTCGCAGATATTGGGATATGCACCTCGGATGCCTGATTACTTCGTGCACTACGGAGTACGTTTGAATGATATTATGGCGGGACACAGGTCTCAAAGTGTGAAGAATCCCCATGTCTCATCATGTTCCCAACCCAATCGCCCAGAATGGCGGAATCAAGTGACGGCCAGTCGTCCACGTCTTTAGACTCCTCTCCTGGCATACCAGGCGCCCCGACCACCATCACAATACCTAGCCTGAGACACGGCTCGGTCAGAAGAGATGATACCCGAACTTGGAGTACTCGTACGAGTACTGGAAGCGGATGGGCCACTGACTATGGGAACCGCACTGATCATCAGGCATGGTTTCTCAGCATTGACCGCCAGTGCTGGCTCGACGCCATTAAAGTTAGTTGCATTAAGCCCGCGGGAGCGAGCAAGATGGTTTCCGTTACACTGACGCACGGCATTACAGAAATGGAACAAGAGCCTAGAAGACGATAAACACAGATACGCCAAGTACTTTGTGAGACTTGAGGACGAGAAAGAGGCTGCCCCGTTCACGTCGGCAGACCTCATCGACGCAGCTGCAAGAGCACACGAGGCGACGAGCAGACGGGGCAAGGGACTGAAGTCTATGTACCGCGACATAGTTATGTTTTTGAACGAGAACTTGACGGCTGTTGAAACCGTCATGAAGCATGACCCCATCACCTCGTGGCTTGTATGGGGAAACGTGCGGACCTTGCTTCAGGTTTGTCGGAGATTTTCTTTTGGGAACATGCATGCACAGTAGTAACGAGCAGTATAACTGCGTACCGGGTCAATGCGCTGACTTTCCTCAGGCTGCTGTGGACAATGAGAAAGCAACAGATGTCACGGCAGACGGGCTGTTGCTGATTGTGAAACAGGCCACAGTATGGCGTAGGATTGTCCAAGCATGCGGAGATAAACACAGCGTCCAGGAGGCTCTGACCGATGTGTATCTTCAAGTCCTGGGGTTTTTGATGCCTGCCATTCATCGTTTACAGAAGGGACGCTTTGGTAAGTGGCTGATATACCCTAATGCGCTGTTGGGCCGCCTTCATGACAGCCCGAGTGCCATGATGCCCGACTCATTTTCCACGCCGTCTTCGGATATTATTCATATTATGAGCTAGCTGATCTGATACTATGCCATATAGAACGCTTGAAAAAGTCATTGTGGAAGGGCAACGAAAAGGAAACCTTTATGGAAGCACTCTCGAGGCTGAAGGAAGCAACAACCCAACTGGACAGGGTGGCGCAATGGGAGAGTGAGTTTTCCCTAGACACGTGCCTTGTTTCTTATTCTACTGCGAGGTTTGAAGTACTCGCAATGTCAACTTTATACGGATATGTGCACCAATTTCAATCGATGACAACTGGACTGACATCGGGGGAATCCTGTACCATAGGCAATGATCTAGGTGAGCCGATCACACAGACATGGTAAAAGATTGGAATTGTCCATGCTGACAGGAAAAATCTAGTTCAACAAAAAACAGACAACATCTTGCGTCAGGCGAAAGGTACGAAACGCGAACAGTCTCCTTTGTTCATACCCCAACAGACATGAACCCTGCCAGTGGTCACCGTCGACTACGAATACGAGTACTGTACTTGTATCGTGGACAAAGGACTTCCTCTCGGCTGCGGTTCCTTTTCTTTCAATTACCATTCTCCGATCCAGCTGCATCCCTTCGCTTCATACTCGTAAGGCAAGAGATGCCAATTACCAGTGGCTCCTGTTAAGGCGCCATTCTGGTGGCCTCACTTTTTGCCAATTTCCCAGAACCCTATCCATCGTCCAGCCCCCGTACACGACAAACTAAACCCCTACGATCACTCATCAATTGACGGATTGATCCATTTCTCTTCTGTGGACACGATGCTTTGCTCTGTTACTACAGATATACTCCATGCCTTACACGAATACACGTGCCTGGACGAAGCGTCTCAGAAGTGCAATCAACCTGGAACCCAATCATGTCCCCAGCCTTGCGTTTGATGATGAGCGGGGTATGATAGACACCTGTCATGAAAGTCTCCTCCTCCTTCATAATACTAGAACCGCATGCTATCATGTGAGGCAGAGCCGCTTATAGGCATATCTCGGTGCCGATGCACTAACACGGGAACTTGTTCATACAGATGCGGCTGATAGACAGAGCTATTCATCTGCGCTCGCCAAACGAAAGCAAGTTGACTTAGGTGAGTGAGAGACATGGCCTCACAGGCCCATGGCCGCCCTGGGCAGCCTGGCAGCCTCAGTCAGCGGCAGGCATTATGACGGGAGATTACCTCAGTTGGACCGACAAGGGGCTGACACTCTACCATGTTCATCATTTAGAGGTCTATGGCTGGATCGACGACCTGGCCCATCCCATCGCAGGCCGATCGAATAAGACTTTCTTGGGCGACCTAGAGACGAATGACGGGTCGTGGCTAATTAGACATCGTAAGTTTCAGGCTTGGTTGGAATCTGTCTCGCCTCCCTCTCCACGTCTTTGGGTTTGCGGGGAGCCAGGTACGTAGGAATCGGCCACGAGCCAAGTTCGCGTCGCGCTTCATACGAGTATACAAACTCGATATGAGGCAATCATGTCCCATGTTCCTGTCAGCTAACCAGGAGTATGCTAGGGACTGGAAAGTCGTATCTCTCTGAAGTCATCAACGATTATCTATTACGCCAGTACCCCTCCAGATCGATCGTGTCACACGCATTCCAGGCCACCGTTTCGGCGCGTGCGAGAAGCCCTACCAGTCTCGCTGCATCGATCCTGCACAGCCTGTTGGAATCGGGATCCGCGCGTCAAGCCCAGCGCGACGCGTTTTCGGAACTAGAGAGGCTTCGTTCTCGGCACAAGGCAAATCCCGAGGAATGCGATTTCACAACTGTATGGGAAGTATGCATCCAACTCCTCAGAGAGAGCAACAACTTCATTCTAGTCATTGACGCGCTCGACGAGTGCGTGTTTGGCCGCCCACAAGAAGTACAGTCGTTCTTGGAAAGTCTTTCGAGTCTCTTGTCGTCCACAGCGGGCAAGGCCATCATCTTTACGCGGCCTAGTTGTCAACTCGACGTGGGGGTGGCATCCGACCCTCGACAGAGCGAGATTACCATAACACCAGACGCAACGCTGGAAGATCTCAAGAATTTTATCACCCGCTTCTGTTCTCAGATTGACCTGACAAGGTCAAGTCGCCTTCAAGTCGTAGAAAAAGCAAGCGCCGGTCCATTTCTGTGGACGAGGTTGTTTCTAGAAAAGATTAGCGAGGCCAACAACCAAAAGCAAGTCAACAAAATTATCAGGGACTTCCCGCCGACCTGCTGGGGGGTATATCTGAAGACGTGGCGGGAACATTTCAAGAACAGTACTGGGGATAGTTGCGGCAGAGAGACCAGTCGGGACATTTTCTCGATCCTCCTTGCAGCACGCCGGCCTATGACCATCAAAGAAGTGGAGGAGTCTCTTGGTCTTGTCGCAAAAAGGGGCGCCTTCGTCATGTCCCAGTTCTGCCGACCACTGGTCGTGGCCATGGACGGCTGCCTATATCTTGGCCACGCCTCCGTCAGAGACTTCCTCCTCAGCGAGGATCTAGACATGAGGGCTGAAGGCATCACGTTTGACCGCACGGAGCCTGACGCCAACTTGGCACGCATGTGTCTCGAATGCCTGCTCAAGCCTAAATTTGCCGAATTGGACCGCATCGCGCGTCGTCTGAGGGGAAACATCGAGCCCGACGGGCTCCCAGATGACCCAGATAGTAGTTTTTATCCATATGCGGCCCGGCACTGGGATACTCATTTGGCTGGAGTAGAGTCTCCTGATAGGGATCTGGTGGAGCTGGCCGGGAAATTTCTACGCTCTCTGCAGTTTGCCCACTGGGCCGAGTACTCTCATTCAGGAAGCGCCGACCTCCAAGCGGTTCGGGAAACGCTGATCCGCTTGAGAAGATGGAACAAGGACTTGCCAGAGGAGTGTAAGAAGCTACTAGCTCTGGAAGCCTATTTCGAACAGCCCTATACCAAGTTGCGCCACAAGTATCAAGTGTCCAGCAATGACAATGAACTTCAGTGGTTTGCCCTGATGCAGCTTGGATCCTACTATTTCGACACGGGCAGAATAAGCGAAATGGGAAAGATCCGGGATGAAGTCGCTGAGGGACTGACAAACCTCTTGGGACGACGACACCAATTGTCGCTGAAAGCGAGATCCGATGCCGCATATGCTCCGTTGTTCAAGGGGGAGATTCGCAAGGCACATCAGATCTATGTTGAGGTTGCCGAGGACCAGCACCAGGTTGACCCCGAAGGCGAGCAGTTCTTCATAACCCTCGTATACCAGGGGCGGGCCGAGTATATGATGAACAGCACGTCCAAGGCTCTCGACACGATTTCAAACGCCATGGATGGACTGCTGCGCACCAAGGGCCCGAAAAGCACCGGATATCTCATGGCCTTGATATGGTATGCCCAAGTGAGCGCCTCACCTACAACAGGCATTAGGCCGTCGATCAAGGCTCTAGAAGGCGTCTGCCATACACACGAGGATGAGTATGGGCCGGACGATGCATATATCATGACAGTATGTATCTTCATCGGAAATCTCTACCGGATATGCGGCGACCATGACAAGGCGCTATCCAACATCAAGCGCAGCGTTGAGTTTCGGCGCCAGTTCATCCCCACCAGCGATCTCGGGACTGTGGACCCGTCCATCTTCCTAGCTATTGCATACCGAGACGCCGGTCTATACGAGGAAGCAGACAAAGTTGTAGAGGAGCTCGAAACGAAGGGGATGCTGGAGGACCAGGACCGTTTCCTTCGACTCTGCCAGGTCAAGCACCTCAGGTCCCTACTTCTATTCGATAGCGGGGAGACGGACCGCGCCATAGCGTTGCTCCAGGGTCTCCTTATAGATACGGACCGCGAAGAAATCAACCGAGCCCTAACGTGGGCGCGCGTCGACCTGGCCTCCATGCTAAGGTACAGGGACGGGGAGGGGGACGACCAGGCCGCCAGCTCACTATTTGACGACGTCGTCGAGAGCAAGGGGGAGCACAGCCCAGGCGACGAGCCAAACCCTCCACGGGTACTTAGGCTGGCCGAAGAGGCCCTGAGGTTAGTCCGCTCAGGGCGGTTTGACGAGGCGGAAGAACTTTTGCGTGCCGAAGACTTGCGATGGGTGCGGGAAAGGGATCTCTGGCTTAATCCAGGCATGCCAGGGGCGGACACAACTTGGATGAAGCCGCCCGTCGGATTAGGGAGCGGTGCCGGAGAGTGGGTGGATATTCAGCCTGATCCGTGATCAGGAGAAGAAGCGCTTTGCTTCCCGACTCCAGTCGCCCCTCTCTGTTCTTTCATTTTCTCAAACCAAATTTGCTGATACTGGTGATCGGTGTTGCTGCTAGTCAGGTGCCCGGAGTTTTGATTCTGCAGAGATACGTCGATGCCCGAAGGGCCTTTGTTATGTTTCTAGTGGACGGAGTAATGGAATTCATTTAAACCTATACTGACTTGAATGCCTAACTTTGACAACTTCTCGCAACCCATTTATGCCCGCTTAGTCATGTGTGCTACCCGTTCCGCCATCACGTTGGTGTCATAGACAGCGGCTGAAATTCCGACGATTCGGCGGAGACTCTATCCCGCCCTGCCTCCTCCATACGCGGAGCTTTGTCCCCGCCGTGGAGACCCAAAAATGCGAAAGTCCCGGCCGCCACGGTAGTGTGGCTGCATTTCGGCTGTTACGGAGAATGGTCGGGACTCGGCAAATGCTGTCTTCCTATGGGAACCAACCCATAGTTGAATGACGAAGAGTGGGCAGCAGTGTGGAAACGCTTTTCATGGACCGCTCACTCGTCTACCTCTTCCTGGTCCGCACCTTGATCTTGTGGCCCCTCCTCGTCTCTCCGCCGGATGTGGCGGTCTTTGCCATCTTTGCCTTCTGAATCTCCAGTTGCCTTTCGGCGTCTGTGAGAACCTGTAGCTTTCTGCGTGCGTTGTCGAGTTCACGCCGTAACCGGCGGAAATTCTGTGCTTGCTCGTCCTCCTCACCCTCTGCCCCCTTTGGTTTGTCCTTCAGACCTTCAAAGTCCCCGTCTTCATCAGCATCTTCGTCTCCTTGATCTAATGCCTCGTTCCGCTCTTCCTCGTCGTCCATAAAGACAATTTTCCTCGCGGGCTTGGGCTTCACCGGGAGGTCAAAAATGTCATCGTCGTCATCGTCGAACTCATTGTCCTCGTCGTCGTCCTCGTCGTCCAGCCGGTGGAGCCCCCTCGTCATAACCACCTGCTGCTCCAGCCGCGCAACCTCCTTCCGTGTCACCTGCCGCATCGTCCGGACGTAACCTATGTCCTGCGTCTTGAGCAGCCGCACCGTGTCGACGTCCATGGCCGCATTGCCGCGGTCGCCTTGTACGCGGCCGTTCCAGCTCTTGCCCTGGGTGACGCGCTGCCCGGGCCCCGTGCGGGACATCATGCCAAAGTAGAATTCATCCTCGTTGCGCTCGGCCGCCTTCTTGCGGAGGTTATCGAGCTGCTGCTTCTTCTTGTTGTAGTCCTTGGCGCGGAGAGAGTAGTCCTGTTGAAGTTCATCCCCATGTCAGCGTCCATAGCCCTAGTGGAGAGCCTGCTCATGGGGAGCCTAGGCATGTTCTTTTCTAACCTTATGCTTCTCGAGCAGACCGAGACGGCGTCGTTCGAGGGGCTGCGCGCGCTCCCTGTGAGGGCGCCGCTGGACGGCGTTTCGCATCGACGACATGGCGGAAAGATTGTTCGAGATTGCCGGAGATTCAAACAAACAAAGACAAAGATTAGGTTTTCTCGTGACCTAGAGAGGAGTTCGTCGAGGAGGACGCCAGAGTGTGGCGATGGGGGACGTTTCGTGGGGAAATGGACGGCTCACCCAGTGGGAAAAAAATTGGCTGCGCCAGAATCGATAAGCACTCTACCTCATCTGGCTGCCAGGGACCCAGGGTGGGAGAAAGCTTCGGGAAAAGTGGGGTTCTCGACAGCCTAGCCTCGTTTTGAACCTGCAGATGCTCATAATAGGTGCTCAGTTCGTTGGTGGGGTTGACATCCGACCACGCAAGTTGCGCAACTATCCCCTCAATTCACGCTCTCATCAGTCGTGACTCGATTCTAGAAAAGTGGCCTTGTTTCCCTCAGCACTGAAGAACCTCTCGCCCTGGAGACTGCACTCTTCCGACCACGTGCACTTTAGTCCCCTCGACCACGTCCTAGGCGGCAGCGCAATGGACAATCGGCCGCATTGAGCGACTGAGCGCAATCAAGATACGGAAAGGTCACACTCGAGCCCCGCGCTCCGGTTTTGCCTTGTTCCAGCCCTTTGGCCACCCGGATGAACAGCCGAGTCCAAGAACACTTCGCCATCTGACCTCCGCTGTCCAGGACAGCTAGATTTCCGCCATGGACTTTAACAGCTCTTCGCCCTTCCCCGAAGGGGTCATCTCCTTCCTCGACACCGATCTCTACAAATTGACCATGCAATGCGCCGTCTTCAAGTGCTTCAAGGATGTCCCAGTTACCTATGCCTTCACCAACCGAACCCCGGACAAGAAGCTCTCCAGGGCTGCGTTCCGCTGGCTGGAGGACCAAATCCAAAGTATGTCTGTCGCGACTCGTAGCTCGCGCACGCCATAACTAACAGCTTCTTCGCAGAGCTCGGAAACATCTCCCTGACCACAGAGGAATACCGGTTTCTCCAGACCCACTGCGACTACCTCACCCCCGACTACCTCGAGTTCCTGAAGGAGTTCCGTTTGCACCCCAGAGAACAAGTCGCGGCGACGTTCCACCCCGTTGGAAGCGACACCGGTGCCGATGATGAAATCGGTGCCATCGACATCAGCATCAAAGGAACATGGGTCGAGACGATTCTCTACGAGATCCCTATCCTCGCCCTGACCTCCGAGGCCTACTTCAAATTTATGGATACGGACTGGAACTACGACGGCCAGGAAGAGGCTGCATTTGAAAAGGGCATGCGACTGCTGGAGGCTGGATGTATAACCTCGGAATTCGGCACCCGCAGGCGCCGCGACTACCATACTCAGGCCTTGGTCTTCCGCGGACTCGTCAAGGCGTCAAATGAAGCTGCCAAGAAGGGATATCCCGGCAAGCTGTCTGGCACCAGCAACGTTCACCTGGCCATGCGGTTCAACATTCCCCCCGTGGGAACCGTGGCCCACGAGTGGTTCATGGGGACCGCCGCGATCATCGGTGACTACTCTTCCGCTACTGAGGAAGCGCTGCGCCGCTGGGTGAGCTGCTTTGGCACCAAGCTCGCCATCGCCCTTACGGATACGTTCGGAACCGAAGAGTTCCTCAGGGCATTCAGCAAGCCCATTCGCCCAATCGAGGGCGGCTTCCCCATCGAGACGTTCCAGAAGGAGGACGGATCCGTCAAGACGTATGCCGAGCTGTTCACCGGTGTCAGGCAGGATTCCGGCGACCCGGAAGAGTATACCAAGCTGATGCGAAACTACTACGACAAGCAAGGTATCAAGGACAAAAAGGTGATTGTCTTTTCGGACTCGCTCAACATCGATCGTTGCCTTGAATACAAGAAGGTCGCGGAGCAGTTCGACTTCCAGCCCACGTTTGGTGTAGGCACGTTCTTGACCAACGACTTTACACACCTCAAGACTGGGGCCAAGTCGGTCCCCATGAACATTGTGATCAAGATCAGTTCAGCGGCGGGGCGCCCCGCAGTAAAGATCAGGTTAGTCTCTCTCACGCCGTACGTGCCGGAAATATGTAAGCTAACCAGATCTAGCGACAACATTGGAAAGAACACCGGTGACAAGGCGACTGTCGAGAGAGTGAAGAAAGAGCTGGGATACATCGAGCACGAATGGGCTGGGGGCGACGAGACGGCTAGATGGGGCAAAGAAGGCGAAGTGCGTGCCTGAGCAAATACTATGGAGAAGTACAATTATCTTAGACAAACCGATACAGGAAGCTAGAAGAGAAGGGGCATACCCGGAGGCTCACTCGAGGAGGAAGATAAGGAAGATAATTCAAGGGTGATCTGCCTAGCGATTTCTTCAATGCCCAACATTGCCTTTACCAAGTGGTCAAACCAACGGCTCACTGTGAGGTAATATAAAACAGCGACCTGCCACTACGTAATAATACTAGCTGGGGCGGCACTCAAAAGGACCATCGGGAGTCAGGCTGTACTTACCCAAGCCCCCACTAATACATGTACTACCTTAGCCTCGCTAGCCTCGTTCTGACACTTTGGGGCCTCGACGCTGGTTGGCAGTTTGGGAAGGTCCAGGGTACTAGTACTTGGTACCTGCGCTCGTGACCCAGACGCCTGGAAACAGGAAACAGGAACCCGTGGACCCTCACAGCTCCCCAAGAACTTGGCATGGCTGGTGGTCTCCAGGGATGCACTTTGCAAGCCGACGCCTTGGAAAGTACAGCCACTCTCAAACAACAGATATTGCACTATTACCATGTGCTACCCGACAAGTACGCGACGAGGTCAACTTCAAAGTCTCCAATGAAGGCCACTAGCGAGACGCGGCGGATGTGGTGATGCAGCGATGAATTGACCCCGCTATCATCGTCGACCACAAATTCCACCACATGTTTCTCACGCCCCACAGACGCCGAGTTGGATGGTGCCTGGCGCGACGCTTCGAGATCAGAGATTCACCACCCTTGACACGAGGGACGAGATCGATAGGCTCGCACTCATCGAGATTAAGGACACCACCATCACCTCCACGTCACCGGCTGCGGCGTGCTACATGAGCCTACATGACCCATGACCAACCTACTCGTGCTTGTACCCGTTACGGCCTGGGCACCACTCCTCATGGCCCACGGGCCACGGATGGTTTCGAACGCTGGATGGGCCATGGCCATGCAGACCTCACCGCGGAACCACCGGCAGCCAATCACGGTCCCATCTGAAGAGCCTTTCAGAGAGGAAATGTCCGAGGGTTGCGGCAGGCCCATGTTGGCGCATATACTACGAGCATTATTACGGAGTTGGATGGGAGAATAACCAGTAGTAAGCCCAGTAGCTGGCTTGACTCTTGTCCGGGACACCAACACCAGACGCAGCCCACAGACCAAGTACGTCCAGGTACATGCATATACAGTTATTCGGCCATTTATCCCCGGAAACTCGCCCCGTTCAAGCTAACAGTTCGTGAGATTGCGATCAAGACCATCACTGCCCATACCCGCCTGATGTCACAGTCGTCACTTGGAACACTGGTCCTTTCGAGGCACACCATTATATAAAAAGGGGGACCCACGCCAAACAATCCCTTCCATGGGCTCTTTCTTCCCACTCCCCTTCTTTCTCTCTGACCCACCCCCTTTGGTGTCCACGGGTGAGAAAATCCCATGACGAGACACCGAGGGAACAACCCTGTGCCCATATTGCCGGCCTCAGAAGGCGAGAGCAGCAGCCAGGGTTTCGACAACAGTAACAACAACAAATCCTCTACCCCCGACCCGGTAGATCACCTACGTGACCTACCCAAGCGTACATCCGTCCGGGTGGCCTGCCATGCCTGCCGCCGAAAGCGGATCAGGGTGAGTAGATCTCGACACTCGTTTTCCCCGATCATTTGGGGGGACCGATCACACGCTGACAGTTGCAAAAGTGTGGTGGCCAGCGCCCGTCGTGCTGGCAGTGTCACCAGAAGGGCGAAATCTGCGTTTACGAGGCCGAGGAGGGCGAGACAGTGTCGCTGGCCCTGCGCCGCAAGCTGAGCGAGCTCGAGAGCGAGAACAACCAGTACAAGGAGCTCTACACCCTGCTTCGGGACACTCCCTATGCCGAGTCTAGCGAGATCCTCCGCCGCATAAAGTCCACCGACAACCCGCTGGACGTGCTGGGATTCATCCGTCAGGCCAGGCTCCTTCTGCCAAACTTCGACTCAGCCGACTCGGTACAGGACAGCAGCTCTGGCGTGGAGAACCACCCGAGCTTATCCAGCCAGAACAATCATTTCAGCAGCTCCGGCGTGGAAAATTACCCGAGTGCCTCCAGTCGCGAAAACCGCCCGGGCAGTTCCGGGCTAGAGGATCCCCCCAGTCCCGGGAGGGAGGCCCGGCCAGGCAACGAAGGGAACGAATCGACTCCCTAAAAAAGGATACAAACCTCTAGGGCAGTCTAGGGGTCCCTTTCACCGATTATAACCCCCGGGGCTACCGGCGACGGGGCAACTTCAGAGAGGAGAAGATATCCTTTCCCGTCATATCTATATTCAAATACTTACATGCTTAGATGGACCACGCTATTGAGGTAAGGCCCCTGAAAAAACCACTTCGGTCACAGACATCAACAACCTCGGCAGACATTAACGTATTCGACAACGATAGGCTCTGATTGTTTCCGAGAACTCTCGAAAAGCCCCAAAAGCCTCCGCGGGCTAGCAGGCAGCCTACAGTGAACCCAAAGCCAGTGAAGTGTAAATTGGAGTCTCTGGCTTTACAGGGTGAGTCTTCATTTTGATGAAACTGTATGCATGGCAGAGACCGAGGTGCGACAACGCCAAAGAGGAGCGAGCCGTCAGTACGTATCAGGATCTTGGGCCCATGCAAGAAGTACTTGTGGAAAAATGATTTCACGACAGTGATAAACCCAAGGGCTTTTCGAGAGCTGTGGGTGTAGGAATAGGCAGCGGTCCACCACATATCAGCGGAGCTGTCTCTTCCAGGGCGAGTAAAAGGCTGCAGAAAGACTGCAGAATACCTATAGTTAGGGCTTCAACGAATTCGACAGAATCGGACATTATCCACAACCCTAGTTCTCCCGCAATGTAGGGACCTGGTGATTTTCAAGTTCCAACGGAGATTACCATCTCTACGATGCAAGAACGCAACGCCTCCAGCCTGGGTGAGTTTAGAGATTGTATACATCGCGAACGACGACCACAGAGAAGCGACTGATAGTAGGGGACTAGAGCTCCAGGCCATCTAGTCACAAGTCCCCCTCGTCCTCGACGACAAACTTTTTCCTCAGCGGAAGCATCCTACTGCTCGATCCGACGAATACCTCATACTCACCCGCCTGGACCGTCCACCGCTGGGCCACGACATCCCACACAGCGAAATCCCTCTTGTCCAGCTCGAACCGCACCGTCGCCTCCTCGCCCGCCGCCAGTCTCACCTTCTCGAACCCGCGCAGCTGTCGTGGCGGGCTCCCCGGGATCGCCAGGTACAGCTGCGCGACCTCCTGGCCGTCCCGGCCGCCCGTGTTGGTGACGCTGGCCTCCACCACGGCCGCCGTGTCCCACATGTGCCTCCCGTTGCAGGGCGATGCCGGGGACAGGTCCCTGCGGGCCAGCGAGAGCGACGAGAATTCGAACGTGGTGTAGCTCAGGCCAAAACCGAACTCGAAGCGCGGCTCGATGCCCTGCTCATCGAAGGCGCGGTAATCGAGGTACGACCCCTCGGAGAAGTCGCACTGGGGGTCCGTGGGGTCCTCGGCCGATGGCCCGCACGGGTGCAGCACGCGCCCGTAGTCGCTCTCGTTGCGCGCAACCGTGTACGGCAGCCTGCCGGAGAAGTCGGCCTCGCCGTACAGCAGCTTGACCAGGGCGCGACCCGAGTCCTGCCCGGGGAGGTGGGCGATGACAGTGGCCGTCACGTTGGGGTGGTCGATCCACTGCTCGACGAGGCGGACACCGGCGGCGTGGACGACGACGATAGTGTTAGCGCACTGCCGAGCCACGTTGAGGACGAGCCCGTCGCTGAAGTCGTCGTGAAGGCCTGCGCGGTCCCAGCCCTCGGTGGCCATGGCGCTGATGAAGACAAGACAGGCGTCCGAGGCGGCGTTGACGGTCGGGTCGCCGGACTCGAGGTCCCAGTTGATCCAGGCGCCGGTCTCGACGGCCTTAAACTGGATGGCGCTGAGGGGCTGGTTTGGGTTGTTCAGTGGTTCAGTATTTCGAGGGCACGAGGTGGATGCGGCTTACATCGATCATGTACGGGGGAGCGTTGGCACCGGCTCTTCCACCGGTAACAATGGTCCCTCCCCTGGCGGCCTGATCGAAGATCTGGGGCGTGCCTAGCTCGGCCAGGCCCATCTCCTGCGAGGAGGTGTAGCCGAGCTCGAACAGCTTGTCCGTGTTCTTGGTCGGGGGTACAGTGGCGTCGTATCCATAGATGGAGAGCATCGTCGGGGGCTTTTTGAAGGGGAGGGCATTATCAACGTTCTTGAGCAGGACGTGGCCTGCAATGGCACCTTCGAGGATGCTGGGCTTGGACTTGGGGTCGCGGGCGTCGACCTTGTCGTGGGGGAGGGTGAGGTTCCTCATGCCGATCCCGGGAGTGGGAAAGTTGTCACCATCCTGGCCAACAAAGTACCATGCCGCGACAATTCTTAAATGCACTAGTATCAAAAGCGCCAGGTTCAAAAGGGGGGCAACTCGAACTCACCTCGTTGCCATGTCCGTCACCCGCTCCGCACTCACCGTCCCATTATGGACCGCGTCCGTCAGGTTCTGGCCAAAGCTGCCGCCCATGGGCATCACCATGTCCAGGCCGGCGTTGGCGCTGGTCAGCTTGTGGACGGCGTTCCAGTCGAGGAGGACGAAGCCCTCGAACTCGAGCTCGCCCTTGAGCACGCCGTTGAGGGTCTTGCTGTTGTCGCAGCCGTAGGTACCGTTGATGCGCTGGTACGAGCACATGGCGGAGGCGACGCCGGCGTGGACGCTGTCGATGAAGGGCCACAGGTAGAACTCGTGCAGAGTCTTGTCATCGATGTTGCTGGAGACGGCTTCGACGCCAAAGTAAGGGCGGCGGTACGTCTCTTGCTCATTGCCGATGAAATGCTGGAGGGGGGAGGGCAGAGTTAGCCAGCGTTGCCTCTAGCCCGTTTCTTCCGAAACCGTCCTCACCTTGATGTTGGCGATAACACCGGCATCCTGGTGGGCGATGATGGTCTCGGCGTTGAGTTTGCCAGAGAGGTAGGGGTCGACACTGAAGCCCTCCCAGTTGCGGCCACCAAGCGGACTGCGTCCCAACGGGCCAGCATTGGGCCCCAGGATCACATTGACTATGCACCCGTCAGTATCCGGTTCTGGCCTTCCAGGTGTCAAACACATTGCTGGAGATGGTCTTACCGCCCTTGGCCTTGAACTCCTTGCCCATGTACCAGCCCCTCTGGTAGGTCAAGTTCTTGTCCCACGACGCACCAACATGCAGGGCCGAGGGAAACGAGCTGACCAGGTCTGTCGCTCGAACACCATTGCCTGCGTCGTGCAGACACATCCCCGGCCAGCCCAGACGTGGCACAGTGCCCGTCATGCCGGCGCAGGTGTTGACGTCGTCGACACCACGGGTGATGTTGACCTTTTCCTCGAGAGTCATCTGGCCCACGAGGGCGCGCGCGCTGGCGTAGGCGTCAGCCCATTCTCCGCGGCCTTTGCCGGGTGCTGTCACCGAGTGTCAGCATCAGCATCTTACCCAAAGTAAGGCGACAACTTGTCAGATTGGCATGGCGTGCTTACGGCTGGGATAGACGGGGGGAGAGTCAAACGTGGTTGCAGAGGCGGTGAGCGGCAGCACGAGGCTGGCCAGACCAGCATATGCCAAAGCCGACCACATGATGCCTTAGTCTGTGATAAATTGGTTGGAGGGAAAGAGAAAAAGAGCATAGAAAGAAAGCCGAGATTGCATTTATATCAGGCACTGCTCCAACTCCGCACTCGGCATCCCCCCGCCCCCACGGACGGACGGTGTAAGTGACCAAGGATTCGTGATCCATGCGAGCCGTGCGATGCAGAAACACCAACAGTATGCACTCTTGGCATCCGTCATCCGGCCGCTGGCAAATGACGCTTCACCGCCATGGCTGCGACCTGCGCTGTCCCACTCGCGTCCGGCCAGGTCGGGGCGAGTTCCCGGCGTTGCACGGTGTACTCCATATTCTGACTGCCACTAGTAACAGTGTTATTATCCCCCCAGCTGATCAACTGACCAACTGACCCTCCAGTGGGGAATCCCCCCGGCGTCTCCTCCGCGCCTCGGCGCCACTCCCGCTCCGGCATTATTGGTGGATCCTCCGGGGAAGCCGGAATCTTGGCTGAATGCCGGTCGGTCTTTTATGTTGGCGCCGTATCTTAACCGTCCCCGAGTCCAAGATCGGCGTTCACGCCAAGAGCTCATTTTCCGTGTCCAGCAGCGAGTGGTCTAGGCACGTTGACATGATATCTCGGTTTGAACCCAACTCCCTCGCCCGTGTTGGCCCCCGTCAGGATGGGCACCTTGGTGAATTTCCCCTGGGGGAGAAGCTGGCTAGGATATCCCGCCAGAAACTCGCCGCCAATCTGAACCAGAGGGTCCTGTCACTTTTGAGACTGCCGAGCAGCATACAGTTCGGCTTCATCGACCTCGCGCAGGCAGGTAAGACGATCCTGCGCTGTGTTGCAGTGCCCGTAGGTGCCGGGCGTCTCGGGTCTCGCCAAATGAGGCACTCAGACTCCGGGGATGGCGGTACCGTAGCTCGCTAATAGACGGTTGGGCTTATGTAATGCCTAGGGAGGCATCCTGCCCCCAGTCGAGGAGCTGGATGCCACGGTAGGTGCCGTTGAGAGTGGTTGCGGTTGGTCTCTTGGGGAGTGCTAGTACGGGGTGGCTGGTAAAGGTATGTGGTGCCACATGCGGGCAAAGTAACGTGTTCATGGCTTCAAGGTCCTACCCAAGATATAGTAGATGATTCCAAGATGGCAGAGCAATCATCCGGCGAAGGGTCATTAACTACCAGAAAGATCACCCTAAGAATAGTCATGATGAACTCTTTATATAGCCCATCCCAACGGCAACAGAAGACTGCCGTCAACCATGATAATCAGCAACAATGGATGGGATAATTGTGCGTGGGAACTCGGTCCAGGGTATCAATATTCCTGCAACCACAATCGAGAAGCTGCTCTGGGAAGCGGAGTAGAAGTACTCGGATGTGCATACGGTGGTACATTGAGCCGGCATTGAAAGGTTGGGGCAAAATGGAGTTTGTGCCGTCCTAACCTACGAATATTCCGCAGGCGGTTCACCCCCTGGATGATTATCGAGTACAACGAAGTAACTCTTAATAGCTGCGTCACCAGGAGGCATTATATTCGTGCAATCCAACCCGTGAATTTTTGTTACCTCCGGTACAGACGCAGGGATCAGTAGCCAATTAGAGATTATGCATTGTTTTGCTGGCCTAGGTATCATCCAGCGCCTCGTTAAAACATCAGAAATCTATAACAAGCTCAGCTTTCCAACCACCATCATCACCATAACGTATCAAGCTATAGCGATATTCTTGCGCCATTTCAATCAGAATACGATATATTTTACACTACTGGAGTTAATGCCCCTAGAACTCTTGATTCTAGTTTTTATTTAGGACCTCGTCTTCATTTACTGCTATCTACCTACCCAAGCCAAGTATCGAGCTAACAAAAATTCACGGTTTGGATTGTATGAAGTATGCGTACAGCACCCCAATTGTATAATCAAACAGGGGTTCGAGTATACTGAGTCTTCACAGCCTAAGTGTGATGATGTTGCTCGCATTATTCTTTTCTTTTTCTCAGCCCGACCTTTGAGGTTCTCACTACTAATATCCATGGAGTGCCGCTTTTCATCCATCGGTTCTCCTCCCTCCCAAATTTATTCTCCCATGATCCATCTCTACACCCCCAAAAAAGAATAACTGCCAACCCCCCAGAGATGGCATATCAGCTCGAGGGCCTGGCTCCCTTAAGTCGCCTCCCAGCTGTTCCACTAGACTTGGTCCTCGAGAATCTCGATCTGGCCTCGATCAAAAACCTTCGTCTGACTTCGCGATGTCTCAGCGACAACTGCCTCGGTCCTCGCTTCAAATCTTTCCTCAGGGAGCCCACAACAGACCTATCTCGGAGCAGCCTTGACAATCTCGATGCGCTCGCCTCCCACCCCTACTTGCGCTCCACAGTCAAGAGCATAACTATCATGGCTCTAACATACAACACCAGTGCGTTGGATTATATTATTTCCAGCGGGAGGAGAGCAAATTTCTTTCGTCGCGTCTATCAAGGACTCGTTCACGCCTGAGGAAATGGCGGCGGCAAAGGAGGAATACGAGTGGATCCGGCTAGGATGAAAGTAGAGGGCGAACGGGATCTCTCCGTCGTCGCTAAGAGACTGGCCTCCATCCTGAGCAAGATGGGGAGACTGAATAGGATCAGATTGGATTCCAGGTGCGTTACGGGGCGCTACACGACCGAACCGCATCCCGGGGGGTTTCCTTCGACCGAAGCTTGTCTCAGCGCCTCGTGGACCTTCAAGGCTGCCGCCTTGGCCATGGCGAAAAGAACCGTCAGCATTGGCGCCCTGTCTGTCTTCCGAGGCACGATGTGGTGCAGCGTCCAGGCGGCAGACATAACGAGGCACATGGAGAAGCTCTGGGCTAATGATACCGACTTCGCCGCCGCGGCGAAGAAGATCAAGAAGCTGGGCCTCAGCGTGGCGGCAAGGACGCGCGACATCAAAATAGCCTCAGGCTCAGGCTCCGACGTTAGCAACAGTAGCGACGACGACGGCGGCGAGAAAGACGAGTACTCTTATAGCTATGTCAAGACCGAGGGCCGTGATGAAGATGGCAACCCGCGGTCAGAGCACCACTTCACGGGGGTTGCGGCCATGCTCAAGCAGCTTCCCAATCTTGCCTTGCTGGAACTTCATGAGTGTACCATACTTAGCACTGGTGCGAGAGCTAGCGACCGGCTATTTGCGAACATGGCGCACGGGGTCATGCTCCCAGCACTGGAGCATCTCATCATCCGTGGTCTCCACGTCAAGAAAGCCGACATGCTGCTCTTTCTTCCCAAACACCCCAGGATCAAGCGCTTGAAGCTCCGATCCATCAGTCTGACACCGGGGACGTGGGCTCCCATCCTAGCCTACCTTGGCACGATGCCAGCCCTGAGGTCCCTCCGTCTCTCGGCTCTGAGGAGTGGTCGCGGCAACTACATCAACCTAAACCCCACGGCGAACAGGTTCCGCGACCGCATCACTTCGCTCCAAAAACGCGTACAGATGTGCGGGCGGCTGGCTTGTGCACGAGATCGGAGCGGCGGAACTGCGCAGGGGACTCAGGTTCAGGCCGCATCCCGGGACACCCTTGGACTCGTCCCAGAGGGTTAGGTTCGAGCTTGGGATAAAATTTGAGTTTGGAGGCGATGACTGAGACGGAAACGAGGTTCAGAGGAGAACACTAGATGTACAGTATGCAGCAATTACGATGACTGGTTGTATTGGTGAGATGAAACGAGATGCCACCGACGGCCCAGGACGGCTATAACGATGAGTGGTGGCTACCTATGGTTAGACCAGACCATAATAAGATGCTCCAGAAGACTACCTGTAGATCGGATAAACCATGAGTTCTACTCATGTCATATAAATACCTATATAATACACAACTCTGCCAAGGAGCGGGGCTTAGAGCTGGCATTCAGCCCAGCAGGCATCTTAAAGTCGGCCTCGTGGAGTCGTCAATTCTGCCTTGGCTGTTCCACGACTTTAAGAGTTGGCTGCAACCCCCTTCTAGTCCAGTAAAACAGTAATTGAACCGGGTTCTACATGCAGAGGTTATTATCAATGACTCTCACCAGACTTGGCGAGCATCGAAGCTCCCCATCGTAGCTGATTCCCCGCAACGGTCCGATCCCAACATGAACGTGAGAGGTGCATCGCCGGCTGCCGTCCAGCAGCTGACCCCTGAGGATGCCGAGAAGTTCCACCGCGAGGAAACAGAGCGCAAGTCGCGGGAGCTTGGGGCTGGCCACCAGGAGACCATCGCCAGCATAGAGCAGGTGGGCGTCGCCCTCGAGCGCCAGGGGAGGCACGCGGACGCCGAGCAGGTCTACCGGGAGCTGGCCGGGATCATCCAGGAAGCCGCGTGGGAGAACTGCCCCCAGTCTATCATTGCCATGAACCGCGTTGCAGTCACCCTGGCGATGCAGGGGCGGCAGGACGAGACGGAACGGCTCCTGTTCAACAACCTGCGGCTGCTTAAGCAGTCTCTCCCCCTCGAGAACCAGGTTGTGCTGGATAGCACCACCCTCTACGCATGCTCCTTGCAGGACATCAGGGAGCACGCCGAGGCTGAGAGGATCCACCGAGAGTTGCTGGTGTTCACGCAGGCGAGCTTGTACGATACACACCCCAAGGCCTTTGAGTGTCTGGTCCACATCATAGAGTGTCTGCGAGTCCAGGGGCTCATGGAGGAGTCTGACTCGATGATTGCACGGGCAGAGTCCCTGACCGAGATTATCACGGAAAAGGACGAGCTCCGGACGCTGCTTCACGTCAACAACATCGGCACCATAATGACCCAGCGTGGCAGGCATGCGGATGCCGAGCGCCTCCATCGACGGGCCCTCAACCTGATAGAGAAGGGCCAGGGAAAGGAGCATCAGGCGGCTATTAGCACGTTGAAAATGCTTGCAGGGTCACTGACGAAGCAGGAGAGACATGGAGAGGCGGAGGAGATGTTGAAGATCATGCTGGAACGGGCGGAGAAGACCCTGGGGGAGCAACACCTCTGGACCCAGGAGTGCATGTTTGAACTGGGGGCGTCTCTCTGTTCTCAGATGAAGGTACAAGAAGCTGAGGAGGTGCTTCGTCGGCTGCTCGCCCTCCGCCACAAGGTCGATGGCCCAGGAGACCTTCTCATGCTCATGATCAAGAGCATGCTTGGCCAGGTACTTGTCCCGATGGGTCACGACCAAGAGGCCGCGGAGCTGCTTCACGAGGTCCTGGAGCCTATGGTGGAGTTCGTAGGCGAGGAATCACCCGCCGTGATAGAGACTATAGAGGCCCTCGCGATGGCCCTGTACGGGCAGGGCAGATACAAGGAGTCGGCCGACAACTTCAAGCGGCTGTTGGATCTACAGGTCAGAACTCTTGGGCCCGAGAACCCAGAGGCGCTGCGCACCATGAACAGAATGGCCGAGGCAATCAGGTACCAGGGACTAATAAAGCAGTCTGCCCAGGTGCATTACCAGGCGCACTGGCTGATGCAGAGCGCCCTGGGAGAGGAGCATCCGTCGACGCTGTTGAACCTCACCGACCTCGCGGGGGTTCTTCTGCAGCTACAGCATTATGTCCCTGCTGAGCAGATGTTCCGTCGGCTCTCGCAGGTCTTTGAGAAACAGGTTGGCGAGAGCCATATGTGGACGATCCAGGCGAAAGCAAACCTCGGCCTTGTCCTCAACCTGCAGACAAAATTCGCCGAGGGCCAGCCGTTACTCCGTCAGGCCGTGGAGGAAATGGAGAGGATTCTGGGGCGGGATAATCCCTCGCTCCTCCGTAGCATGCATCATCTCGCCCTCGTGGCGTATATGCGCGAGGAATATGCCGAGGCCGAGGACATACATCGCCAGGTGATAGAGGCCCAAGGGCGGATTCTGGGCCCTGATCATCCATCGACGCTGGACAGCAAGAGCGGCCTCGCCTTGGTCTTCAATGCCCAGGGGAAATTCGAAGAGGCCGCAGACATTTTAAGAACGGCTGTCGAGGGTCTAGAGACGGTGCTTGGAGACGATCACCCTTCCACCATAGAGAGAATGAACAACTTGGGCATGGTCCTGGACAACATGAAGCTACACGACGAGTCGAAGCAGACGTTCAGCCGTTCGTTTGACCTAACCCAGAGAGTGCTGCTTGATGAGAGCGACCAGTCCGGTATCCCTGGGGACACCAATATGCTCTGCAAGATATGTGTCCACGCCTTCACTAGCCCCCTCTACACGGACGGATCTCTCATCGCCGGCTCCCAGGGCCACGAGGAGCTATCGCACTACGAGAACATGGCGCAGCTGATGCATTCGGCGAAGACTTGCCCCTTGTGTAGAGACATCAGGGATGCTGCTTTCAGTCTGGCCAAGGAGAAGGACCTCCGGGACCACGAGATACGGCGGTTCCGAGTGTACTTCCACGGCGTGCTTGGAACAAACTATAAGAAGATACAGCAGTCGGGAATCCACATCCGTGGCGTCAACTGCTACGCGCCGCCACGGGAGCAACATCTGATCAACTTCGTTGCCAGAGTCTTCGGCCCTGAGGGTGAGTCCATATCATGTACCAAACAACTGACTACGATCAAGAGCTGACCACGTCTTGTCTTCTCCACTCCAGATGAAATCACACAGAGGGCAATATACCGAAGAGATGACGCACCGTCCGAGACTTTGGTCCAGGAACGACTAGGCCTTGTTCGCTCGTGGCTCCACGGCTGTCGCAAAGAACACACCCAGTGCTCATCAAGCGAGTCAGAGACCAAAACTAAGCTCGTGAGGCCTACACGGTTAATCGACCTCGGCCTCCCACAGCACAACCAAGATCCCTCGCCACGCCTTGTTGATGTAGCCGACATAGACCCGTCTATTAAGATCGAGTATACGGCCCTGAGCTACTGCTGGGGCGTCGACCGTTGCCCCGAAGCAATGACAACGCGGTCCAGCGAGGAGTCGCATCGTCAGCAGATTGTCTTTTCGTCACTACCCAAAACTTTCAGGGATGCTATGACGATGACAGCCGCAGTCGGCATCCGGTTCATATGGATCGACTCGCTATGCATCATCCAGGAAGACCGAGAAGACTGGGCCAGAGAAGCCGCCACCATGAGCAGCGTCTACCAAGGCTGCTCTCTGGTCCTGGCAGCCGCTAGCTCACTAAATGCTCATGGCGGCTTGTTCCTCGACACCTGGAGACAGCCCAAGCAGTACAAGTATCTTTCCCCGGGCAAGGAGGAGGAGATACCCGTCGAGATGTGGCAGGACATAGGAGACACCTTCAAGCCCCTCAGCACACGCGCCTGGACGCTGCAGGAGACGCTCCTCGCCCGGCGCGTCGTCTTCTTCACCAGGGACCAGACATACTGGCAGTGCCGCACGCACACCCACTCTGAGGACGCCACCGTCCACGAGAGCACCGAGTACAGGCTGCACCGCGACATCTGCATCCGGCCCCTCGACTTTGGCAACCGCTGGACCTCGTGCGACCACTGGTGGGCCTGGGTCACGAACTACACCTCGCGCCAGTTGTCCCACCCCTCTGACTACATGGCTGCCTTCGCCGGCATCACTCAGTACTTTTCCGACCGCACGGGGACGCCGCCTGCCCTGGGCATCTGGGCCGACTATATGCTCGCGTTTGGCCTGGGCTGGTCGACGCACGACGTCATCGGCCTGCACAGCGGTGCCGCCGCCACGGTCCCCTCGCTGCCTCGGCGCTCCGTCATACGCAACCTGCCGTCGTGGTCATGGTTCCGGTACCAGATGCCCATCTACGGACACCTGTTCAGCGGGCACGGCACCGCGCAGACCAGGCTGGTGAGCTTCGACGTCGCCTGGTCCGGCACGCCCATGGTATCGGACGTGTCCTCGTCGCGGCTCGTGGTGAGAGGCCCCGTGCGGACGCTGGCGCTCGTGCCCCAGGCGGCGCCGAGGCGCGGGCAGTTCTGCAGCTTCACTGAGCCGCACCAGGCGTGCTTCCTGGACGAGGGGGTGTCGTCGGTGGAGACGGACGAGGGCGGGTTCTTCGAGGCGCCGTGCCTGCTGCTGAGTATGCAGCCCAACAACAGCTTTGCGACCTTCATGGTGCTGGAGGAGGTTCCGGTGCAAAGACGGAGGAGGAGGAAGACGTACCGCAGGATCGGGATTGGGCAGTTTGCTTACAATATGATATCGCATCACCCATTCTTGGGTGTTGAGGGTGAAACTTTGAAGCTTGTGTAGAAAGGCGATGTGTACACCGGGGTGGAGAGGGTATCCTGTTTGTCTATTTCTATGGTACAAGTTACACGGTAGTTCTATAAACGTTTATACATTGTATACATCCCCCGTCGTTAGAGATACTCACTTCGCATCCCGACGACAGGGGGCAAATGGTGTCCAACCACAAATTGACGGCTTAACCCGACTTACCACGAAGCGCTAGGCCATACGGCGCCAGCTGCTCGTCGCTGACCTTGCTCGGGGACTTGACTGTTGGGTCCTCGCCCTTCATCGTCTTGGGGAATGCCATGACGTCCCGCACCGTCGCCGTATCCGTCATGAGCGCCACCATGCGGTCGAAGCCGAGGGCGAAACCGGCATGCGGTGGGCATCCCGCTCGTAGCGCCTCGAAGAGGTGGGAAAAGTCTCTGACCCTCTGGTCCGACATCTTGAGCACGTCCCGCATGATGAACTCCTGAACATCGGCGACGTGGTTACGCTCGCTGCCGCCGCCAATCTCGATGCCGTTCAGGACGAGGTCATACGCGGCGCTCCGGGCCTGCAGGGGATCCGTGAACAAGAGCTCCAGGTCCTCCCGGGAGAGGGGCGCAGTGAACGGGTGGTGGCTGGCGGCGATACCAGCACCCGCGTCCTTCGCCTTCCAAGGTTCGTCTTCCTCCACCGGCTGGAACATGGGGAACTCGGTGACCCACACAAACTGCAGGGACCCCGGATCTCCGAGGCGCGGCTTCTCCATGTGGCCCTCCTCCAGAAGGGCTTTCCACAGAAGGCTCCGAAGCTCGCCAATCTTGGTGGATGAAGAGGTGTACTGTCCCTCGGGTTTGGGGCGGGCCTGGAAAACAACAAGGTCTCCATCCTTCAGATCTTTTGAACCAGGGACTGCCTCTAGAATACTCTCATATTCAAATCCGATGGACGAGAAACCGCACAGGGGTTTGCTAGAGTCATAGATGAGGACCTGGGGCATGCCGTCGGAGTTGTTGGTGAATTGTTTTGGCAGGTCCTTCATGAAGTCAACCACAAATCGGCGAGACATCTCAGGTGAGCTGTCGTTTAGTGGAAGGGAGAAGGCTTCCACCATGGGGTCGGGCAGATAGGTGATCATGCTGACGAAATGCCGAGCACTGTCGGGGATGGGTATTTGGTTGATCTTGGTGGTGTCAGCTCAAATACCCAGAAGCAAAACATGGTAACTTACCCTTCCAGGGATTCGAAGATCTGGCTTGTCAGTCCCGTACATGGCGATGCTGTCCGCAAACTTGAGCGTCGTGAACCGGTGTGCCGGGGGGCCTTCGGTCTCGGAAGCCCCGTCAGGCAGCGATGATACGACGGGTATCCTTTCGCCACGGAAATCCTGGTAGCTATGGGCGGGTCGCAGCAATGAAAGAGCTTTTAGGATTATGTCATTGATGTCTTGTCGAACTTGAGTGGCATCTGCAAAAGCCCACTCCATATCAAGCTAGCCAGGGTCAGTTGGTTTCCAGAACAGAAGATACATAAGCAATACTAACCTGGGAGAACTCGGGCTGTCGGTCCGCCCGAGAGTCCTCGTCGCGATAGCAGCGCGCCCACTGCATGTACCGGTCAATACCGCTAGCAATGAGCATCTGTTTGTATTGCTGCGGGCTCTGCGTCAGGGCATAGGCCGTCCCCTTCTGGCGCGTGGGCACCAGAAACTCCCTGGCACCCTCCGGGGTCGATTTGAACAGCGTCGGCGTCTCGACGTCGGTGAATCCCTTGTCCAGCAGTCCCTGATTCAGCACTCCCTTCAGCCACGACCTGAAACGAAGCCGTGCTCGCAACTCGGGGTGGAAGCGGATTTGGAGATGGCGCTTCGTCTGCGGGAAGACTGTCTCGGGTGTGACTATCACATCCTTGGGGAAGTCGTTGAGCATCTGGACATCCCGCGTGTTGAGCGTGGGCTTCGCATTGCGGTCCTGTTCGGCGGGATCGGGCTGATCTAGGTCGGCACGGACGACAACAGGGGAATGTGCAGGAATTTGGCGGAACTTCTCGTGGGCGTCGGCATCGACTTCGGCCTTGGAGCACAGCTGGACAACCTGTCCCGAACGCAGGGTGAGGTCGGCAAAGGAGAGATGCTTGCCGACATTTCGTCGCTTACCTATGAACCCAACATATTCCTCGCCCTGTGTTTTCTCGGATGGCGCACTGGCATCCTTACGATCTAGTTTAAATTAGACCTAGACAAAGAAGAGAACGCCTGTATGGAAGGCGTACATCGTGACCATGTGTCGAGCAATTGCTTCTGCCTGTCTGTCGCAACGGGTGATCGGCGCCAGGAACCGCTACTGAACTGCCTCGACGGTGCCCGAGTAGGAATTGGGACCAAAAATGCCCTCAAGCAGGTCCTTTGACGTAGCATGAGGCCACAGCGGCAGACTGAGGGCCTCATATCCACTGTGATGAGAATCGTACGCGAAAGTTCGGGGACCCTACGTTACGGATAGAACAAGGCTCAAAATGGTAGCGAGCTCTCTTGCATCACCCCACTGGCAGCCACAGGCCCACCAATGGTTGAGCCGACGAAATTCCGCGCCCTCATAAATTTTGGGCGCGCGCGCACCACAGCTTCTTCTCTTTTTCTTCTCTTCATCCCTTCCATTCAAATAAGTGTAAGCACCCCAACTTGCCCGCCTCTGCTCCAAACGTTCACGGATGCTGACTATCTCTCTAGATGATGAGAACCGCGTGCCCCAAATGATGTATCTGCCCCCGTCCCGACCGCCCCGGCTCTCCCTTCGGGGCTTCAGTGGCTTGGGTGGAAGGGCACGGATGGCAGCATGATATAAGCGTCCGACACACGACCTTGTTACTTCATCGGACGCATTGAAAACAGCTCTGATTTATTATGAATGGAAGAGGCTTCTTGGATTGGTTATTTTGCGATTGTTTTTGATTTCCGTGTTTTATCAGGTGCTTGGCACCAACGCGTATGCTTGTTCAGTTAGTTTTTTTTTGCGCTCCATTGGACAGGACAAGTGTCACTGTCAAAGAAAAAAATACCCCAGCATACATGTATTCCATAGAAGGCGTAAATACTACTAGTCGCACGTCCCGTACCAAGTTCTCTAGGTGAAGGATGACTTCTCGCCCGTATCGGTTACTCTCAAATGCAAGTGTCGTGTCTCGGTTCCAGGTCGATCCACAGCAGTTGACCTCATGGCTCACCGAACAGGGTCCGGAGCGAAAGTGTTAGCGCGATACTTCTCTCCCCGCCTGCTGCCCACCAAATCTCGGGTATCCGAGTCGCCCGGAACAACGTTATCTGGTACCCGCTGCCCAACCACCCCTGTCACCCATCATCATTGCTGCCAAGTGCCAACCAAGCCTCCCTCTCCCTCTCTTCTCTACATTGCATCACCATATCGACTCGTCGCCCGAGTCTGGCCTCCTGCTGCCGCCGCTGCCGGACCAGCCACTCGCATCATGTCCAGCTCTTTCGAAAAGTCCGTCAAGGGCGCAACCAAGATCAAGGTGCGGCCTCCACGCGCGACCTCTACTCCCCACGCCGCCCGTGAACTAACCACAGCTCCAGAATGCGCCCCCCAAGACAAAGTACATCGAGCACCTCCTCGTCGCGACGCATTCGGGCGAGAAGAGTATCACAGAGGTCATCCGCGCGCTACAGTACCGCCTAGGGGATGCCACTTGGACCGTCGTCTTCAAGAGCCTCATCACCGTCCATCTCATGATTCGCGAGGGTGAGCCCGACGTCACTCTCGCGCTGCTAGCCAGAAATCGCAACTCTCTTGCCATTAGCAACTTCACCGACGGTTAGTTCAAGCATTACATGCACACTGTCTGATCTCAAACCAACTGACAGATACTCGGGGCAAACAGCTGTGACGCAGGGTCGAAACATCCGGCACTATGCCAACTACCTCTCTGAGCGCACGCGGGCCTTCCGCGAGACCATGATCGACTGGGTCCGAGTGAATGAGTCGAAGCTGGAGCAAACTACGGTAGAAAAGGGACTCTTGCGACAGACAGAAACTGTCCAGCGCCAGCTGTCTGCGCTGCTGAAATGCGATGTGAGTAGACAGCTACTTGTCCAGATGTCCGTGATACAATATGCTAAACCTGGGTAGCTCCTAACTTCGGAGCCCGAAAACGAGATCACAATCACCGCCTTTCGCCTTCTGGTTCTGGATCTCCTAGCGCTGTTCCAGGTTGCCAATCAGGGTCTGATCAACATTCTGGGTACGTTTTGAACTCCCCATGTTTCACGCAATCCCTCCCCCTAACACCTATGCCAGGTCACTTCTTCGAACTGTCCAAGACCGACGCCGAGCGCGCAATGGATATCTATCGAACCTTTACCAGACAGACTGAGCTTGTGGTGGGGTATCTCAGCGTGGCCCGCCAGCACGAGCACCACACGCGAGTCCAGGTTCCCAAGCTCAAGCATGCGCCGGTGCACTTGGCCCGCCAGTTGGAGGAATACCTCAACGACCCCGACTTTGAGATCAATCGGAGACAATACATAGCTGAGCAGGCGGCCAAGAGAAGGGGAGGCTCCTCGTCAAAGCCTTTCAGCAAGGTCGACGATGACGACTTCCCCACGCCTGTTTCCAACAACCCGTTCCCCAAATCCAACGGATCCAAGCCAACAGAGTCCAAACCGGAGTCCAAACCCCAGGCCAACAAGGGTTCCGATACTAACTTAATCGACTTCTTTGAATCTATAGAAGAGAAACAGACCCCTTTGCCCACACAGGTGAACAATACCCCTATGGCTACACAGGTCAGCAGCCAGCCAACCGCCAACCCCTTGAATAATGGCTTCCAGCCCCAGCCTACAGCCACGCAATTCCCGGCCAACAATGGTTTTGTGCAGTCACAGCCTAGCGGGTTCCTCTCCAACAGCCCATACCAGCAACAGATGCAGCAACCACAGCAAACAGGTCAATTCATGGCACCCCAGCCCACTGGTGCCGGCTTCGGAGGCTTCACTCCCCAGCAGCAGAGCTTCCAACCCGGCGCACTTGGCACCATTCCCCAGGACTCCATGGCCAGCTTCCAGAACCCAGGACAAGGCGGGCTCCAGGCCATGCAGACGGGGCAACCGAGTTTCATGCAGCCGGCTCAGACTGGGCAGCCGGGTTTCCTCCAGCCGACGCAGACCGGACAGCAGAGCACGAATCCTTTCCGCCAGTCCATGCTCATGACCCAGCAGACCGGAATGCAGAGCCCTCCATCATCCAACGTCTCCTCTCCCACAGCCAACCCGCTCCAGCGCCAGTCAACAAACCCTTTCGCCCGCTCTCCCCAGAGCCAGTCTCCGTATAACTCTGGCACCAACTCGCCCTTCCAATCCCAACCCCAGTACCAGCCCCCCGCCCCTCTCCAAGCCACGCCGACGGGGACCAATCCATTTGCTCGGAAGACGTCGCCCCAGTCAGTGGACCAGCAGCGTCCACAGACTGCCGGTGGCGCCCTCGCTCCACAGCCAACTGGCAGCACGAACCCCTTCCGCCAAAGTGCCTTTGTTAACCACAACACCGGCATGGGATGGCAACACAACCAGCAGCCCATTGGGGGTGGCCTTGATCAGCTCCCCACACAACCCGTCTTCCCTCGTCCCGCACAGCAATCACCGTGGCAGCAGTGATCAGAATCATTCTAGACGCCGTCGAGTTGAGCGTGGGCTACATCGTTCGCTTCGCATTCTAGCACTATCTACGCGTGCCATCGTCTAGGGTCACATTTTCATCATCGCATTATCCAGCGAGGCGTTCTTCCGGTACTGAGAATTATTAAGGGGGAGGAAACAGGTCATTAGCATATAGGGGGTGATGACAGTAGTTACGAAGCAGGAATACAGCATATCATTAGAACGCTTGTATGTTAAGTACGGGCCCCTTGGACCTAATGGTCGGTCCGTTTTATTATGTCTGATATCCGTAACTCCAAATCCTCTCTAAATGCGAGAGCCCTTATGTACTATCGTTACCCATCCAATGTATTCCGCCGTAACGCCAAGCTATGTGCAAGGTAATATCAATGGTCCAAACTGCAACACCTGCCTTGAATTGTTCAGAACGGATCATCCACGTCCATCCTGCCCGCGCTCTGGTCTGAGACGGCAGCTTGCGCCGCGGCAGCAGTAGACACTCCCTTTTCCATCTTATCCTCTCCGATAAAGACGCCCAGCCCGGAGAAAGCCTCGAATAGTGCCCTCTTCAGGTATTCGTCCGGGCTGTACCCTCCGACCTTGTAGTCGTCCTTTGTCCTCGTCACGTCCAGCCACTCGTTCCTGTACTGGGACAGCTTATCCGAAGACAAGTCCACCCTGGACGGCGCCAGATCCAATCCTCCGTAGGGGTCGTAGGGCCCATCGTCGACAACAACAGTCTTCTTTTCCCGCAGGCCCCGGATCGACAAGCCACCCGCGCCCGCGGCCATGACATCCAGCGCCGCATCTCGGTTCCGCTGCCCCCGCTTCTTGAGCAGGACCCGGTCGACCGCCTCGTTCGCCCGCCCCATCTCCGCGCTCTGCAGAGAGTCGAGCATCTCCTCCTTGAACCGGACCGCGCTGGCCTTCTCGTCCGCCTCGGCCTGCAGCTCGCGCATCCGCCGCTGCTTGGCCGCCTCCTGCTCCGCGGCCAGGCGCCGCTGCCGCGCGTCCTCCGTCTCACGCGCCAGCCGCTTGTTGCGCTCAATCTCGGCGCGGTGCTGCGCCTCCCACTTGGACAGCTTGGCCTCGGCCTCGCGGCGCGCCTCGTCGTTGCCGTTGACCATGTCGGCCGTCAGGCACTCCACCATGTCGAGGTAGTCGTTGTACGCGTCGAGCGACTCAAAGTCGTCCTCGACCTTGTTGAAGACGGCAGCAACGCGGCGGCGGATGTCAACCTCGCGCTCGACGGCCAGGTCGGCGAACCAGGGCTTCCGGAAGCCACGCAGGCGCAGGGTCTTGTGGCAGGTCGCGTAGGGGCACTGGTTGGGCCCGTCCTTGAAGATGCGCTCGACGCACGTCTTGCACATGCGGTGGTAGCACTCCGGGTTGATGCGGAACTCCATGTCCTTGTTGAAGTAGCGCGTCGTCTTGCACACAGGGCAGGTCTCGTCTTGGTCGTCGGTGCGCTGGGGGGGGTTGCTGCCGCCGCCGACCGCCGACATGTGGCGCACCGAGATGGCGCTGTTAGATGGTCGGGACATGGCTGCAGCTCCCAGAGGCAGTCTTGGGACTGTTTTGAGGGTTGTGAGAAGTTAAGGTTACGGTGGTTGGAACCTGGAAAGGCGTTCGGGGTGAGGTTGGAATATAAAGCTCGAGCCAGGTCTGACCCCAGCCCCAGGCAGCTTCTAGCACGGTCTTAGCGCAAAACGACAAGGGTCGGTGAACCGCCGCAGCGATCCAGCCCACCCACCATAAAGTTGCCCCTCCACCTCCCAGTTCGACATCCCACTTCGATCACCTTCCACACGCATACGGAACCACGCTGTGCACGTCAACATGGCTGACAAAGGTAGGCCTGGCTTTTCTATTTAATATGGATGCATGGACGATCTAACCTACAGACAGAACCCACGCCCGCCGATGAGACTGCCGCCCGCGCAAAGGAGGCCGAGGAGCAGGCCGCACTACCGTACAAGTGGTCGCAGCAGATCCATGAGCTCGACATCACCTTCACGGTCCCCGGCAATATGAAGTCCAGGGATCTCGCCATCGAGATCAAGAAGAGGAAGCTTGTGGCCGGCCTGAAGGGCCATCCTCCCATTATAAACGTACAGCCCGCACTCCCGTCCCGGGCTCACCCCCCTCCGTTCTAACCCCGTCGCAACAGGGCGAGACCCCCCACGATGTCAACGTCGAAGACTCTACCTGGACCCTCTCGAGCAACTCCGATGGTACCAAGACTGTTGAGATCCATCTCGACAAGGCCAACAAAATGGAGTGGTGGGCGCATGTCATCACCGACGCGCCCAAGATCGACGTCACCAAAATTCAGCCCGAGTCCTCCAAGCTGTCCGATCTCGACGGCGAGACGCGCGGCATGGTCGAGAAGATGATGTATGACCAGCGCCAGAAGGAGCAGGGCCTGCCCTCGTCTGATGAGCAGAAGAAGATGAACATCCTCAAGAAGTTCCAGGCAGAGCATCCTGAGATGGATTTTAGCAATGCCAAGATCAACTAGGGTTGATTTGTAAATACCGTGTGTCAGGTTGCAGGCGTTTCGAATTGAGAAGCATATTAGCAGAATTCTTCCTTTCATCTAGACTCCAGTGCCACGGCGGCGCGTTCCAAGAACGAGTTGAAATCCCTGATCTGGCTGAGAAGCCCGCCTGTTGACCCTGCAGAACTTGCCAGGTCCGATATCTGGGCCACAGCCAGCTCAAGGTTCGCCAGCTCTGCCTCCTTCTGTGCTTTGGCCGACAGTTCTGGTGCTTCTCGGCCCTGTGCCACCGCCAGGTCAATGTCGCGCATTGTACTCGATGTGTTGAGCAAGAACTAGATCGCGGTTAGCCTAGCCCAAGTGCGAACTGAACTCTACTCACAGTCGACTCTTTGGTATCTGCCTCATGCTTTATGCGCACAGCATCCATGCGCAGCGCCACCTGCTCTCGCTCAGCCTTGAGCCGGATGATCTCTTCCCTTAGTTCAAGCTTTTCCTTTTGCGCATGGCGGAGGCGCTTTCGTAGCGAGTGCCAATGATCCAGATGAATCGTCTGTCCCAAATTAGCCTTGGTTGGATCAGATACTTTGGTATTGACTCACATGCTGTAGCAGACGGGAGTTGAGAACCTCCCTGTAGGCTTCCACCGCGCGAGCTTTGATACGGAACTCCTTTTTCTTGGCCGTATCTGTTGCAGTATCCGCCATCTCCTGGAATCTTTCGAGAGTGTTTGCAATCACTTCATCGCATACCTGGGAAAATACATCTACCGCGCTCTCCCCAGTACGATTGGCAAACGGAATATCCAACTGGAGCGGGTCAGTATCGTCACCATCGTCGCCGCCGCGTTTCTTATGGTGGACGAAACGTTGGACTGTGAGTTCAATGGCTGCGTTCCCTACGCTGCCCTCATCACTGCCTCTGCGCTTCTTTAGCGAAGCCTGAGGTTTGTCCTTAGTCTTTGCCTTCTCGCTAGCCTTGGGTCCCGATGGTCGCCCTCGCGGCTTCGTTTTTGTTTTCGGAGCCCCTTGCTTTTGAGTCGCAGGGCTTTTGCTAGGGCGTCCACGGCCCCTCTTTGGCGGAGGCTCATCTTCGCGATCGTCGGACCCTAGCTGCGGCGAAGAACCGCGCAGGCTTGATCTAGGCCGTTTCCTGCCGATAGTCTTTGCTGCTTCCGTCTCATCAACCTCCTGAGCCTCTTCGTCGTCACCAGACTCTTCTTGCACCAGCTCCTTGTTCGCTGTCAGCGTTCCTCGGTCCACGATCTCGTCATCTACCACCGCTCGGCTCCGTGGCCTGTCTGGTGACAATTCGTCCTCGCCTCCGGCTGGCGACCGACTTAGTGTCTGGCGTATGCTGCGTACTGTTCGCACCGACGTTGCTGCGTCACTCCGTTTCGATTTGCGCGTCAACGGCGAAGACGACATTGGCGCATTGTCATCAGATTGCAGAGTCCCCTGTAAGCTGGCGCTCGACGGGAGCACCCTCCCTGATTCCACCCTCTTCCTCTGCCCGCTTCCCGGCGCATTGATGGGGCTCTCCTCAATCTCATCTATAGCCACCGCCGTAGTGTCAGGTCTCGTAGTCGGTAGATCACTCGGGGGAGGCACGCTTCCGGGGTCGTCAGCGTCGGGCTCAGACCGTGCCATCAAGGATCTGGGTTCCGGAGGCGCATCGAGGCCTGCATGTGATGACTCTGGACTCGCGGGACTCCTAGAAGTTCGACTCGTCCCATCTGGCGCCGACTCCGGTCGGACATCCGAAGTCGCATCGCTCCTCTGCGCGCCAGATTCCTTAGATGTGTCGGGCAGGTCGTACGGAGTTTGCTTTTGAGGAGGTCGCCGGGCGCTTGGGCGCGGTTCATTTTGGACAGTTGTAGGCGCCCGGGTATTGACATTGTGATTCTTGGCTGGAGAGCTCGATGGTGCGGGTGGGATACCGAGGTCTGCGATGTCGAGATTGAATGAGTCGTCGCCGACGTTGACGCGCCTGGATCATCCGTAAGAAATTTGATACATGGCAAATATAGAGAACATAGATAACGTACTGCGCACCGCGAAGGCGCTCGTTGAGACGCTCTGCGCGAGCTTCGCGGGCTGGTCATGCCGATGTCAGTGGAAGGTCTGCGGATCGGTGATGGGAAGCCCAACCTGTCGCCATCGCAACTGGCTCAGCACCCTGCGCGGTTCATAAAAACCTCGATACTGGCGTCGACCTGTATGGAAGTATATCGTCGGATGTGATCGGAAGAGTCCGATTGCCTAGGCTGTAATGACGTTTAAGGTGTCGAGGTTGTCGAACGCGTGTTGGAGACGCGTTAAGCTCGTCGCAGTTAAAGCAAGCAATCGAGCGCGGGGCCAAACACCGTCACCAATACTCGCCACTAACCTCAGTGACCGCCCGTAACCGTATAGCAGGAACCTGGACATAAGAACAAGCGTTAAATTCGCATATTGTGCAAATCTGGAAACATGCAAACATTTCATATTTATTCCTGTTCAAACGCCGACCTAATCACAATTAACTTTCTGCAACCCGACCATTGAGTTGGTGTACAAAGCCTGTTTCCCATAACCCGAAGCCCCGTCTTGCGTCTATCATAACAGTATACTAATCCTCATGTCCCTGTACTGCATTATACTTCAGCCTTGGTCTCGAATTCTTCATTTCAACATATTCTCAACTGCCGTATTAGCGACATCTGTGGGGTTTAGCCTCATGAGGCGTCATCTGTTGTCTGCTCTGGAACCCATTCCATCTTATCATCGTCAAATACGTGACTAGCATTGCCATCGTTAGCAGGGCGGAACGTGGGCCGCTGATATAACTTACCCGTGAAACTTTGTGTTCACCAATGCCTTCTTTCCATACTCCGATTCAAGCATTGCTCTATACCCATATGGGATCTTGACGGGGGCTCCTTCAAACCTAGTGTCCAGTAATGGGTACAGGTACGTGTCCTAGAGGAGTCAGATGACCAGGCGACGACCACTGCCAAGCAGCGGGGAACGCACCTTGAACTCATGGCCGTTCTTGTCGTATAAAATCCCCTCACCCCTTGGGTGATTAATATGATATCTCGCCGCGGTGATATCAATAAAGAGCCCCGTCTTTGTGTCAATCCACCTCGCGTCAATGACATTGAGCACGTCATCCTGCTCGCGGTGCTCAAAGTGAGGATTTATCTCGAGCAGGTAGAAGCGGCCTTCGGGTATGGCGTCATATTTGTAGTAGAAGGTTGTCATGTTGTGGTATGCCCCAAGGTAATACATGTCGGCCTCACTGATCTGAACATCCGCGTCCAGGTCCCATGGCATGATCTGCTCCTTGTTTAGCTGCGCTGTCCCTCTTCCGTCTGAGAAATGGCCTACCTTCTTCCCCCACCACCAGCCTAGAAGGGAGCCGTGCATCAGCCAGGTCTGGATACCTAGTTCTCGAAACGTCGACAGATATGTCTGGATCAGAGCCCGGATGGCATCCCTCTGTTCAAACTCCCCGAGCTGTTTCACTATGAATCTTTCATCATAGTGGGCATTGTAACTTGCGCGGCTTGTCAGAAACAGCGCCTCTCACTAATCAACCACCTGACTGAACACATACGGTGACTCCTCTAAGCAATTGTTAGCCAGATCTCCCCATTAGCAGACCGCACAGGGCCTTGTACAAGACTTACGAAAGTATTTGGGTTCCGGAAAATCCACCTGCCCTCTCTTTGCCAGCTGCGTGACGCGGGACTCCCTGAAGGGGACGGCGACTGCGCATACTGCCCACGTCAAGGCGGCGAGAACGCCCAGGGCTTTCATGACCGCGGCATTGGTCCGCAGGTAGTGTAGCAAACACACAGAATATCGAGAGGCCCGATGTTGATAGACAAGTCAAAACAAATGGTGGATTGCGCGCTGCTGGAAGGTGTTGGTCCCAGTGTTGCAGTTTCAACTTGCGCTCAATGCCGATCCAGCCGGGGAGGGTGGGTCGTACGTCCAGCCTGTTGCTTCGCCACTGACTCGACTCTTGAAATGCAGAGTATCAGGGACGCTCCAAATCGACCGGCCAAAGATGAGGGAAGGAGCTTTCTAGAGCCTAGGTGGTTCTGTTCTGATGAAGTAAAGGGAGTGACGACTCGGAGAACGAAAATTCCGTTTCCAAGATGATGCATGTAGTTGTCGATCAGTTCATTCCAGCTTATCCAGGTTGGCCCCCATTCCACCCCCTGATGGTGATGCGTTTGACTGCGACTCTGTGACATGGTGTATCGCTAAATCCGGACTAGCACCTCCGCCGCTTTTGCTTAGGATCTGTTTCCCTTCGCCTTAATACTTATTATATATCGTGCGTTGGTCCCCCTCGTGCGAAGTGCGAAGATGTCCATGCTTGTGGACAAATCCACGAACTGTGTGGCATTGTCGGACATCGCCAAGATCTGTATGCGAAAATAGGCCTCTTAAGTCAGTTCTTAGGACCCTGAAACCTGATCTTGCACAACTATCCACCACTGATCGCATTCATTACATGTACACTATGGCTCCCCAAATAATTTCATCACTCCAGGACCTGGTCATTGTTGAATCATAGAGTTCAAGGACAAAAGAGTCCAGTATCACCTTTTACTTCATCACCCGAGATGACGAGGTCTGCTTTGGCGAATTCTCCAAACCTAGAGTAGACTTAACCGTCGAGGATTGCAACGCAGCACTCCTTCGCGTCGGCGACGAGGAGATTGATCCTGAGCTGCCCCCGGACGTCGACTTAACAATAGCTCCAGACCATTTGGATGACAATTCGGCATATGTGAAGCGTCCAAGCCTTATCTGGTATGATACTATGAAGGGCACCAACTTCATCCCCACCGAGGTTCTCAACGAGACGCTCACCATGGAAAACACATCCAAGTCGTCTCACCCGAATATAGTCCGCTACTACGGCTGTCGCTTGAGACGTGGGCGCATCACCTCCGTGCTTTTGGAGCGCCATGATATGACCCTACAACAATATGTCTTCGAGCCTAGGCTTGGAGAGTTAGATAAGGACAAGTTCTGCCAAGGCGTCGAGTCCGCCGTTCAGTATTTGCATGGATTGGGTCTAGCTCATAACGACATCGACCCGAACAACATCATGATCAAAGATGATCAGCCAATACTGATTGACTTTGGCTCTTGCCAGCCAGTTGGTAAGAGGCTACAGTCAATGGGCACGCCAGGCTGGTGCGACGGGGACTCTCACACCTCTGAGAAGAAACGCGACACTTTCTCCCTTGGGAAGCTTAGGGAATGGATTCAGAACCCAGAGTAGGGATTGACTTGTTTTGAGCGGGGGACCGGTAGGTATGATGCTCAGCATATTATGGCAGCGCAGAGAGATTGATTATGTACAGCTGTCAGATATTGGGTGATATAGAAGAGAGTGAATTGGTCTGTGGTAGTGTAACTACTATCATAAAACGACTGTATTTGGGTTTTCAAGGTCCTATTACAAGGAGCCTCAATACACGATTATTATGAAGCCGCCTCCCACATTCTCGCTACAGTAGCTACTAGAATGAGTGAAGGTTAAATGCATGTCAACCCCTGGACCGTCACTGTTCCCAATGATTCATTTTGACAAGAGCATCGCTAATGGGGCCGCGGTTCCTATCAAATACTTGTTTCATGCCGCCGTATCAACCGCCATAATATCTTGTAGTATACATGCAAATATTATCACATGAAGAACGCTAATAGCGTAGTAATATCATCCCAATACGGGCATTACTATCATAATCGTGTAGTATTTTATAGGTCCTACAGCCCGAATAGAAAATCGTTGCAGCCTAAGTAGCTTCACTATTTTAACAAGGAATCAATCCACCTTCCAAACCAGTGATGCCATTCGCCTTTAACCCATCGACACCTCACCATCCTCTCCAACGCGGCCAAACGTCGACGATTTCATCTTCCTTACCGACTCTCCGACTATCAACAATTAGGTACTTGTCGTACCCAGAGCCAGCAATGCAGGAGTGGTTCGGCCAGATCCTCACCCGCTGGCCATACTCCAAACTCAGCTCCTCCTCAGGTTGCCCCTGCCAGCGAAGAATCCCATGTTCCTGGCTTATTTTTCCAACCTGCCAGCCCCCGTGGATAGCTGGAAAATCCGGCCCAGGCTCCGGATTTGCAATGCCCCATGGCATGACAACGCCCCAGCCGCTGTAATGCTGCCCCTTCTCCGCACCCATGTCAGCGCAGGGCTCGCGGCCGAGGGCGAGGCACCCAGCATTGATGAGGGCCTCGGTGGTCTCGTTAGGCCCGCGCCTAGGGTACAGGGACGAAACTTCACACAAGACCGAGATGGCGATGGAGGAGGCCGAAAGCAAGGACCTGTCGCGCGCGTGCGTGGCGAGCTGCTGCAGGTCCAGCGTTGGGTAGACGCCAGCGTGGACCTCGAGGCCAAAGCCTTCCGATTTGAGCTTGTGCAGGTAACCGTTGATCGCATTTAGTCTGGGTCCTGCTTCAGAACCCTGCCCTTTGAGCTGCGGATGCTGCAGGCTCGTCGCCGTTGGCGTGGCTCCTACCGATAGCGTCAAAGAATCGGTCGGTCTTCGCGACTTGATTGAGGCTGCCACGTCCTCCAGGGCCTTGAATTCTGCAGCTAGGTAGTCTAGAGCCTCCCAATCCTCGCGGGTCTCATAAGAATGGCCGGCGTGGGCGTATATACCGTGGAAGATGGAATGGCCCTTCAGGGCGCTTGACATGAGTTGGTCAATGAGTTCTTCGCATTCCGGCGTGCTGGGGATCACGCCAGCACGCTTGTACCCCATGTCGACCTTCATAAACACCAACGGAACATATCCGGACCTAGAACGTATATCCTCCACGCAACGGAGCTGGCTTGGGTGGTCAATCATGAGAGACAAGCAACCAGGCCCCAGCAGAAGCGAAACCTTCGCCAGGCGGTCGACTATCGACGGGGAGAGCGGAATGCCATATAGGACCTAAAATGGTAAGAATCCAGGGGATAGCAGAGAATTCGGGGGAAACAAACATTGACTTTGCGTCCCCTGTTTTGGTACTCCTTGAGTAGAGGCGTCACATTCTCCGCTTCCACAACTGTGGACACGACAAGATTGACTGGAGAGGTTCCCTCATCGCCAACTTGCAGTCGGGTGAGCTCTATTGTCTAAAATGAGACACAAAGTGTCAATATATATAGGTCCACTTCATAGAAACCTCGGTGAGCTCACCTTGTGCGTCTTGATGTGTGGTCGCCACGAGAGGGACAGTCGTTCGACAGCGTCAAGCATACGTTGACAGTTCACGTCTAACTTTGCCAGGTCAAGGATGACGGACGGTGTAGGGACATCTTGGAGAGTCTTTCCTACTAGCTGGGCCTTTATTTCGTCGTTGAATGTGTTTGAGGGCATCTTGGCGTGGCGAGTAAAGCACAGTCGAGAGGCCAACCCGTCCTCTGCTCAGAAAGATGAGGAGTATGGACAATGACAGAGTCTCCACAACAATCGAGACGGAAAAGAATTGGGTGACTTGGGATTTATACGCTCCTGAGATCCCGAGACCGCGTGGAGATGATCTTGTCCGCTTGGCCCCTCATCGGCCCATCGCCGCCACCGGAGGGGCATGTCGCCAAATACCCTAGACTAGGAGAGCTCAAGAGGTCCAGCCAACGGTTTCAGCATCCCCAGCATTGGTGTGTAGTAAGTAAAAATTTTCATTGGAGCCATTCGGATCTACAACTTGGGGATTTTAGATCTCATCTTCGCTGCTCTATTGTTGGTGGTATTTGTTGCACTAGGTTGGTGGAAACAATGATACTTGGCGCCTAACTTGAGGCAGACAACATGGTTTACATATCTTAAAAAGCTAGCAACTAAATAAAAAATGGCACTGCCTACTTTGAAAATTAGCTTAGGAATACTTTTTCAATAATCCGTCGAAAAAAGTAAACATCAAATTATTATTAGACTTCCCCATAGTACCTCCCGTTATGTCCATCGCCCACGCCGAATGCCACCGTCTCACTGCCCTCTCAGGAGCTTCTATTACGAGTATCAGTAGAGTTGAGGGGGGCAAGAGGCTTGTTAGACTCGCGGAAGGTACGACCTAAGGTAGTAAGGAAGTCAGGTACCTACCTTAGCACTAGGGGTATAAAATTCCTTTCTTACCTCACTACTGCTCGTAATTTTTCTAGTGCCGGATAACCGAGCATCATCTTCACCTGGTACTTCCACATGCGTCCCGGAGTTGAACAAGTCCGTGGGAAGGACAGCTTTCTTCCACACCCAGCTTGCGTTACCTAGGAGTAGACTTCTACATACACAATCACACAAAAGAGTAGGAAGCCATGATTTTCCCATCTGTATAAGCTTAGCCTTAGGTGCGTTGGTAGTGTCCAGCATCTGACACCACGGTGCTGTTTATGGCCGCTCTGGGTTCCCCGACAGGTGGCTTTGGTACAACAGCTCGGAATGCCCCACTCTTGACAGTTACTCCCACGCACAGACCACATTCGTGCACCAACGCACTTTAGCTGACTCATCAACTCCCAGCTGTCGCCAGCCTTCAACCGCGACTCCAAATCGCAAACGTGAACTTGGCAACGCGGACTTCACGGCTTCACCGACGACTCACATCTTCGCGACTTCGAATCATCCATCGCCGAACCAATAATGGTGTGCTCTTGAATAAGTATGATCTAGTCACTACCGCTGCTACCACGCGACCGGGTTGATGTCGAGAGGGGGCGCATGTTGGCACGACTACAGCTATGACCAACGAAAATGAATCTTCGTCATTTGACGAGACCGACTGGAAGGCGCAAAACGCTGCCGACGACCGGGAAATTGCCAAGCTCCTGGAGCAGAGCCAAGGCGGCACCAGCGGCGGCCTTAAGATCGACGACACCCCCTTTGACCAGACAAACAAAGCCGACGATGCCGAGGACTTTGAAGATATTAGCGACGATGAGCTTCCCGAAGAAGAGCCTAGCGCGGGCGCTTCACTCGAGATGCCGGGCCTAACAGATGACGGTGGCACTAGCAACGACGCCGACGATCTATTTGGAGAGGGCCCGTCATCGCCTACCGACCTAGCACTTGGCGCACCATCACCAGGGGCGCAGGTTCGAGATGTCGATGCCGGTGATGACACCCAGCCGACAGATTTAGCTCTCAGCTTTCCTGGCATCAACTTCGACCAAGAGCCGCATATCAACGCCGCCGACAACCAGGACCCAGACATCCCCGCACCCGCCGAGACGGTCGAAGATCTGCTCAAGGCCGCATGGCCAGCTTTCAAAAAGGGGCATATTCTGACATGGAGCGAGATTCTACCACCAAAGAAGGCTGTTTGGAAGGAGAAAAAGCCGCTCAGGAAACCAAAGCGACTGGTGACGAGCAAGCTCACTTTGGAGCTGGACGCTGACACGGCCACCGCCTTCCGCGTCCCTGGGCCGCAAGCGTCGGAAAAGCGATACAGGAATGAAAAGCCTGACTCGAGGGGGTTTATACGATGTGACTGGGGCTCCGACGAGGAAGGGGAAGATCCGACACAATTCGACGTCGACCAAGGCTCTGACTCCGAAACTGTAATGGGATTCTCTCTCCGCGATATTGAAATGGCCTGTGAAGATTGGGGTTCCCAAGTTGAAGAAGTTGAGAGGGAGTTTGCCATGCGACAAGCTGCAGAGCAGGAGTCCGCCTCACGAAAGAGACCGGCCGACACGGAGCAGGACGACGAGTGGGATGCCGAATTCCTGATGGACGGCGAGGACCACTCGCAACCAAGACCCAAGAAGCACAAGACTATCAAAACTGGACTGCCCGAAATACCTCGTTATACGGCACCGTCCTTCGACGACTTCCAAGAAGCAACTCGACGCGGGGCCAAGCGTGTGCATCTGGAAATGACAGACCCTTACCTTCTGATCGAATCCCAAGATAACAACCGGGGATCGAAACGCGTGCGGCCAGATGGTACGGAGACTACGCGCGTGGCCAATGGAAAGACAGGTCGTGACATCGCCTCTAGATTCAACCTTTCCAATGATGAGGCCTACGACTTGCTCAAAGAAAACCACCAGAGCAAGGTGCGAGCTACTCTGGGTAATATTTCTGTCGAGCACAGCATGCCTGCCATCAAGCTTACGTGGCCGTACTACAAGGTCAAGCTGCCTGGTACAACGGACGAATACCATCGTCCTCGTTTCAGATACAAGAAATTTGCTGGGCATGTCATCAAATTCGACAAGCCGCAGACCCATAAGAAGAAGCACATGAGGGGCAAAGTCCCAGATGTCTTCACATCCTCGAAAGACTTGAGTATCAGCGACAACTCCACGGCTGTGCTGTTTGAATATTGCGAGCCAAGGCCAAGAGTACTCAATAGCTTTGGCATGGGCAGTAAGCTCATCAATTATTACCGCAGGAAGGACGCCAAAGAAGAGGAGCAGCTTCCGAAACAAGACCTTGGAGAGTACCGATTCCTTCTACCTGAAGATCGGTCACCCTTTGCACTCTTCGGGCCCGTGAATGCTGGCGAGACAGTGCCGACACTTCACAATGAGATGTACCGGGCACCGGTATTCAAGCACACGCCTCGAGGCACTGACTTCCTCATCGTACGGAACACAACAGGCGCAGAGGGTTCTAAGTGGTATCTTCATAAGATTGACCATCTTCATGTTGTGGGCCAGACGTTCCCCTCGGTTGAGGTCCCAGGGCCGCACAGCCGCAAAGTCACGAATGCATCCAAGAATAGGATGAAAATGCTGGCATTCCGCATGATTCGGCATAGCGGTACGGACAACTGCCAACTGTCTGACATCACGCGACATATTGCCGACTCCACGGATACCCAGAATCGCCAGAAGCTAAAGGAATTTCTGCAATATGATAGAGAGAGTGGAGAGAAGGGTATGTGGCGCTTGAAGCCCGGGGAAATACTCCCGGATGAGAGCGCTGTCCGCGCCATGATCAAGCCCGAAGAAGTCTGTCTGCTTGATGCCATGCAGCTTGGCATCAAGGAGCTGGAAGATGCCGGTTACGATCCTAGGAACGCCAATTTCGATGAAGATGTGCAGATGGCTGATGGGGCTGATGGCGAAGACGGTGATGAGGACGACGATGGGAGCAAGATTGTTAAAAGCGCAGCCGGGAAGAAGGCACAGGAGAAGCAGGAAGAGACGCTGGCTGACAAGATGGCGCCTTGGAAAACGACAAAAGCATTTATCGATGCTTGCGCCCAAAAGGCAATGCTTCAACTGCACGGCGAAGGAGACCCGACTGGGCATGGCCTGGGATTCAGCTTCATCCGGACGTCAATGAAGGGCGGCTACATTGAAGCTGTACAGGGACCCCTGGCTACATCCGCCGATGCCATGGAACGCGAAAAACGTGCGAATGGAGGACACGCATATAACGTGAAGAAGCAGCAGGCAATGTACGAGGAGGGCATCCGAGAGATTTGGGATAAGCAGAAATCGACCCTTTCTGACCCCCAAGAACACGACGACAAGGACATCCAGGCGACCGAGGACGAGGACGACCGCTTCAACGTACACACTGCCGCAACGCCTGCTCAGTTCGATGACGGAACCAGCCAGATCAGCGGCTTCACCTCTTCTAGCCGCCACCCCAAGCGCGCGATCTGCATCTCCCGCGACGTTCGACTCCCCGACGGCAGCACCCAAACCCGAACCGAAGTGGTTCACGACCCTGTCGTGATTTCGCAGTACATGAAGCGACGGACTGAGGCCGATTTGGAATTGAAAGAGTATGTGAAACTCCTACTTCGTTTCCCTGGCCTCACCAGGCGCCCGCCGCGGCAATGGCGCAAGCTGCCCAGTCCCGCAAGAGCACTTCAAAGATGGTCAACCCTTGCGCGGACCTTCACCACTAGAGCCCACTCTTTTGGCCCAGGCTCCCCAGGCTCTATCAAAGACCCTGTTGGACTTCTATTTAGAGCACCAGCTTACACATATCTGCTTGCAGCATCTACAGCTCGCGGCCTACGGGCAATGCCGACCACGACCGTCTTGCAGGACTTAGGTATGTTGAGTATGTGAAACCTTTGCAGCGTGCAATGCTAACCGTGTTGTAGAATTAAGAAGGAGCTTGAAAGACTCGAAAAGAACAAGGCACGGCGACAAGCACGCGAGCAACAGAAAGAGTTGCATAGCAAAGCTCACGGCGGAGGGGATGCCGGATCCCCAGGAGCTAACCCAGTGGCTGAGAAGGCCGCCACGGGGACTACCCGAAAGTGTGCCAATTGTGGCCAGGTCGGCCACATCAAGACTAACAAAAAGTATGGAACACTCCCCTTTCTCCCCACCCCCCCGAATGTCATTTGATTGGTGGCGTGTCCCGGAGTCCGCGGCCCAGGCGAACGACAATATCCAGCAAAAACGACGGCACAAAAAGAGGCAGGCCTTCCTGGTCGAGAAACTTCAGGAGTCGGACCGGCAAAGCCGGAAAGAAGCTGCCGAGCGCGAACGCGTTGAAAAACAAGCAGCACGACATCACGAAAAGCTTGCCCGCCAGGCTGCCCAGGAAGAGGCGAGGCAGGCTAAGGAAACTGCACGACTGGCTGCTCAGGAAGAAAAAGAGAAAGCTAGAGAGGCAGCGAAGCGACATAAGGAAGAGGCGCAGATTGAACAACAGCGGAAGCGTCGTGCCCGGGAAGAGGAGCGGGTCAATATGCGACGGTACCGGGAAGATCTCCAAGAGCGGAGACGCCAGCAGGCAGCCCTCGAAGCCCGAGAAGCCGAGCAAGCAAGGGCCGAACGGAGACGAGCCATCCTTGCCCGGAGAGGACCGCATGGATTTCATTTCACTCACTATAGGACTCGACGATGACACCTGGACACGCCATCATAGACACACTCTCCATGGACATGTCTTTGCACCCGTTGAAGAACTTTGCTGACTGCTATTCTCTAAAGATTATGTCCTCTGCTCAATGGGACAATGAGCAACGACAACGGAGCCGCCGAGCATGGCGGGTTTGGTGCATACAGCGCGCCTGCCGGAGGGGCGGGATCTCCGCCATAGTGGTGGCGGCAAGGAAAGCTTAAGAGGAGGTGGTCTAAGTAGGGCTGGCTGGTGGACGAGTTCTAAGCATGACTGGTGAAAGGGAAGCATTGTCAGGACGACTCGGCGTTTGGGGCGCATGGATTCAGAAAACGGTGGCCGATAGGCTCTTTGGTTTGGGAAGCGCAAGGGGCAAGATGCGTTGATCGTGATATCACCATCACTCCGTACGGAGTACATACTGCAAATTCAATTCGAGGGCGGCCCTCAGGGATTCAATTCATCCACGACCAACACAGACGGACCTGACCGATAGGAGAGGTGGTATGGCATGGCTGACCTCGCAGCCCTGACGGGGACGGCCATATCCGTGCTCACGGCGGTCGTCTTGTCCCTCACCGAAAGAGGGGATGGGGTTTGTCGGACGGATGGACCAAAGGGAGAAGAGTCAAGAGACGATTTAGGCCCATTTTCCATTGCGGGGCTCGAGAAATGTGGACTAAATGGTCCGAGTCGGCATACGCGGAACAGCTATAAATAGCAATCGATGCAGCCCAAACGGCCGGATGGGCCAATAGACATGCAGCATGCTGTGAGTTCACAGTTTACGGGCGGAGGCTTGGGCCTTGGCTTGCTCCGAGTGCAATTGTGTAGTTGCTTCCTGTACGTGCAATGCGAACATGTCGTGATGCGCGTCGTACTCGAGAGATGCTTGCCCATGGCTGGGCTTACCTCAATTGTGTGTGGTTGATCACTGATGTACGGATGAGTATGATGTTGGGTGAACGACTGCATGAGTTCCAGTTGGTTGGATCGACTCGGCTGATGCTGATGCAAGGGCGAGATGGTCATTGCTCTTTGGCGGACTTGCCGGCATGGTGGATTTATTGTTCACATTGCTTGGCTGAGCTGTTGGTGAATACCTACTTGTACTAGTAATAGTCTGGGGTTAAGACTGGATGGGATAATGTGATACAGAAAGTGGAATTATGGTTTCCGGGACTACGTCTATGGCACCTTGCGACAGATACATTTCGTGCTAGTACTAGGTGATACGAGCAGTACAGATAGGGCCTTAGTAGGACCGAACGAGCAATGGCTGCGAGAGACTACCCCAGTCGTAATAGTAGAAACTCCGGATCAGGCAATGATCGGGAGGATGCGAACCGGAGATAGGGAATCGAATCACGATGCACATGGCTTTGCCTACATAACCGTCCCGTCGTGTATGCGTGCGTGTCTGTCTTAACTAGTAAGCGCGCTGGCGCTTAATTATGAGCGAGGAAGCCAATAGGAGCCCGTGGAAGGTCAAAGATTCGAGAATACGATCTTCGTTGACGAGGTCGTTTGGGGCTCAGACGGGATGATCAAGGGGAGGGCATGTGCTTCCCACGTGGTGGAAGCGCGGGAGGCGGTTGATTGACCGTGTTGTACGCGATTCTGCGAGGATACTGGAATGCGAGTGTGACTCCCTGGATGACGGACGTGCGTCTTCTGTTCCAGGGTCGACTGCCGGCCGAGTCGAGGATGGGCTGCCTGGTTGGCTGTATGCAGGCCCGCTGCAGGCCATTGTTGGGGCTGTGAACTTGAGGGGAGGAGGGCGAGGGTGATTGATGTCGAAGCCGTTGTGGCACAGCACATACGGGACGCTTGCTACAACCCGCCATTGGCCATGGGCTCCCACGGCAGTTGGGCTTGGGGGTTGTCGCGCTTTGGGGGTGTTCTGCGGGTTGAGGTGAGAGCATCATGACGGCAGGCGGCTCATCTTCATCATGTCTGAGATGTGCTGCCCTGTGTAAGATTCGATCACTGCTGCATGGGGAAGGTCGAGATGCAGGGCTGAAGGGGGAGGGGTTTTCGGGCTTTCAGCAACGGTGCAAGTTTCCCTGCTGGACCCCCAGCAATTGTGCACAACCAATGCGCATTGGGCCATGAAGGGGACGGACGGTTTCATGGAGCGACAGTCTGTGCGACGCCGGGCCTCGACGAGACTTTGAAACAGACCGTGTGACCGAAGCATTGTCCTTGATTTTCCTCGAAGCCAAGATCAATGATCTCTGATGCAGGTTGCGCTGTGCTGGGTGATCCATCAATGAACTCGGACGACTGATCCGCGGTGTATCGGGCTCGCAGGGCCAGCACTGCCACTCGGGGCGGGGAAGAGGTGCAGTTTGCCTGCATCTTGATGGAGGTTGGACATGGGTGCAGTGTAGATTAGGAGGTTGAACGGCATCGAACAGAGCCGACAGCCGCGGCGGGTGGTCTCACAGTCTCACTACGAGTATTATCGGGGGACAGCACTGACCCTGTCCCGCCGTCTGGTACTATCAAAGGCCCACCGTCATTTTATTGTTCTTCGGGCTCAGTGGGTTCATGATTTCTGAGGGAGACAAGCGGGAGATTGCGTCGGGGCCGGATGGGGTATGTAGCAGGTAAAAGAAAAAATTTGACGACTTGCCTGCCCCGTTGTGCGAGGGTGAGCTTGTGGCATGCTGAAGCATTCGTGAGGTGATGGCTACAAAGCTAAAATGTCGGCGGTAGTGAGCAGAAAGATCCCATGGGCTAATGCTAGGACTGCCAGGTGAAGCTACGAATGTGGGTGCTGGTGGCCTGCCAGTGGTGGCCTGCCAGTGGTGGCCTGCCAGTGGTGGACTCGATGGTGGTGGATGATTCTCCTTCAGCGGTCGACGGCCCCCGGTGCGGCACAGCACAGGGCTGGTGCTTTAGGTGGTGACCACTGGTGACGAAACAGGGCTCCATGTCAGTTGACTTGCAGCGGGAGGGCCCCGCCAACAGCGGCCCAAGCTCAGGGCCCCCCCCCCCCCAAAGAGTGGCAGAGAGTGAGTGTCACCTCAGTCGCTGGCAGTCTGGCACACTGGCAGCCCGCCTCGCTGTCCGTGGAGGCTGCCGCCCGCCGCCGCCCTTTTTCTCCCTCCCCTTCTTCTCCCCCTTCCACACACCGACGAAGCACGATCCGACATCTATTATTAGAATCCCCCAACGCCAGGTTCAGCCCCATCGCCCTGCACCACCGACGCACCGCTCCCGCTGCAACACCAAGTACGCGATAGCTACACCATCGCGACCACCTGTCGCCTTGTACACAGCTTCTGCTCTCTGCCGGCATCGTTCCTCGTCCAGCCCACGTCTCCCGACTGGTCATAAGCATCCGGCCCCCCCGCGCCCTCAACACCATCCTCCCCCCGAACTGTTCCACCATCACCACCAACCTCACCCAAACCCTTTCTTATTTCCTTTCTTGTCTGTTTTTCCTTTGTCTTGGTCTTGGGATATCCATACTTGATACCTCGGCTCCGGATATAGACCCTCGTTGCTGGACCCGACATACCATCGCTGCCACAACACCCTTCTGTCTCGCGACGAGTCCAACCATCTTCTCTCTCGCTTCTAATCCCTCCCCGACCTGGATTCGATTGCTGCCTTCGGTAACCTAGCGCGACCACTCGCCGCTTGATTCCGCGACCGATTTCGTCACCCACCCGACGGAGCTCCGTCCATTGCCCACCGGCACCGCACTCTTTACTTCCCGACCTCGATCGCTACGCGCGGACACCCATCGCCAACATGGGCCGACGGAAGATTGAGATCAAGGCCATCAAGGATGACCGCAATCGCTCAGTGTAGGTAGCACCTTGTGCGGCGGTACTGTACACAGCACTGACTAACGCGCGCGCTACAGAACCTTCCTCAAGCGTAAGGGAGGCTTGTTCAAGAAGGCCCACGAGCTCTCCGTACTCTGCTCTGTCGACGTTGCTGTCTTTGTCTTTGGCAACAACAGGAAGTTGTACGAGTACTCTTCGGCCGACATGCGCGATCTCATTTCCAGATACCAGTTTGTAAGCTTGCCTCTCGGCCGAACCCGCAGGCGTCAATGCTAATGTTATGCCAGCACGGCGGGCCTAATGAACACAAGGGCCCTTCCGACTTCAACGCCGGCAACGATGATGATGACGACGAGGACGGCGACGCCACCCCTCCCCGAGGACCCGAGGGCCTCGAGCCTCAGATGATGCCGCCGCAATACCATGGCCAGCCCCACGCCCAATTCCCCCAGGTCCGCCATCACACGCCCTCTGCCTCCCCGCCTATCCCCAACGGCGCTGTCTTCCCCGGTCACCCTCACCACCAGATGCAGCGAAGCCACACTCCTCAGGGCCCTGTGGTCTCTCGCCCAGGCTCTCGCAACGATACGCGCCGCATGGGACCCAGCATGGCGCACCAGGGCGCCCACCCTGGCATCACCTACATGCCCACGCCTCCCATCTACAACCCGCCCCAGCCCCAGCCAGGGATGGCACCTCAGCATGGCTCTCAGTACCCCTATCACCAGGGACCCCCGCATCACCAGCAGCAGCAGCAGCAGCAGCAGCCGCAGGCTTATATGGAAGAGCGCCGCCCGTCCGCGCCTCCCGGTTACACGACTCACCCACCGCCACACGCTGCTCCCGTTTCTCGTGCCGAACTTTCTCCTCCGCAGCCTCCCCAGCACCATGTTCCTCAGATCTCGACGACCCCGCCGCAGCCGGAGGGCCGGCTGCAAGATCCCCAGCCTCCCCCTCCTGTCGAGCCCAAGAGGGAGCTGATGGACAGGTCGCAGCTGGCACCGCAACCACCATTAATTAACACGGATGCCGCCATCAAGAAACTGCCCCAGCGCAAATCCCACAGCATCTTCACGCCGGTTGAGGAGAACCGATCCATCCTATCCCAGCACCTGGCGTCCTTTGCATCCGAGCCGATCAAATCTGAGTCGGTGGCGGCGGCAGCGGCTGCCAACTCCCGTGCTCATGCCGCTGACATCGCTGCCGCTTCAAGGACAGCTTCGCCTCCACAGAAGCCCACCAGCCAGACCAGCCCAGCCAAAGGACGTGCCGGTTCGGCCTCGTCCGTTCCTGATACGACTTTCACTCCGCCCTCTCGCTCCGACAGCTTTAAGACTGGCGCTGGGGCACGCCCTAGAGGACCGCGTCTTACTGTTCAGATCCCCGGAGATGGTGGCTCTGAGCCCGGAAGCGCGACTGCCGAGTCCAGCTCTCCCCGCCCGGCGGAGAGTGCCTCGCAAGGCCTGCAGCGTCACAACTCTCACTCCTCGATTGTTCTCCCCCCGCCCTCCCCCTCTGCGTCAGCGCTTCTCTCTGCAGGCGCGACTGGCCCCCCGAACCCATTCGCGAAACCTCCGCCGCAGCAGAGTGTCACCGCCGACACGCCCGCCTCAGCGCTCCCGTCTCGCTTTCTCGGAAATGAGTTTCTTCCCAGCCCCAGCAGCTTCTACAATGATTGGAACTTTCGGGCTACCGACAACAACACCCTCCCCAGTCCACTCAACTTTGCCACGCCGATTGGTCCATCTGGCCCCAGCTTCCTGAGGGAGGACAATACGGCGGTGACCACATCTGCTCTCGCGGGCAACACTACCGCTTCTACCGCCGCCGGCGCGGCGAAGCGCAAGAGCCCCGAATTCGACAACGATGAGCATGCTGAGGGGCTTGGCATGTCCGGCGAAACCAAGCGTGTCAAGGTTGAATGATACACCATCTTCTGACATCCAACCTCAAACAATTTCTTCATCTAATTCTCCAATTCCCCTTCTTGCCTTTTCGCATTCTCCTTTGAACTTCTTCAGAGATACCACTTTCTTACGACTTCTTCTCTCCACTAAAGTATTACCGGCATCATTGCCGTGGGCGTTGGATTAGACGCGGGTTGGTTTGGAGCTTTCTAATTCGCGTTATTGTATCGCGACGGACTCCAGTGGAGCCGTCTTCATGGCTAATGGCTTTGGGTCTTTTCTAATCCGACATACCCCATTCGTTTTTCGACCCCTTTGCCCTCCGTTCTGGAGGTTGCGACTGTTGGGATTTTCTGGAAGAAAATATTGGATGCTTGTGGGAACGTGCTCGTTGACGATACCAACGTGTGTGACGACATGGCATGGACGGCGCTTGGCGTTTGTGTGCTTTGGGATTTATCTTTAATATGGTAGTACGGAGTAGATTGATATACATACACGGAATTCAGTGCGACCTAGACAACCATCATTGGACTCTTTGCGTTGTGCATATTGTGACGACTGGAGCCGCGACGATATGCTTTATACTTGCAGTAGTATCTAACGTGTGTACAGATATCAGATTACTTCTACCGTGAGAAATGTTCGCGAGCTCCTACTAAGCGCATAAACGACAAGATGTCCTTGCTGTGCTGTGCCTTAACCGTGTTACCAAAAGGAAGTCATTAGAAATTGTACCAGTCCCGCTGTATTTGGATTCCTCTGATAATGTCTCATTGCAATACTCGTCTCTCATGTCGCATCATCATCATCCCACTAGGCGTAGTTGAGCACGCCCTTGAGAATCCACTACCGCACAAATTGTCAGCAAACCCATCCCGACCATGTCGCAGAGGGGAACGGAACACAAAAGACTTACCAGCTCTCCGTTGGCAACCTGGCTCGCCACCTTCTCGACCTCCACCCCATCCGGCATCACCACCCTCTTATCCCCTCTCCACTCCCACCACACCTCCCGTCCCCCCTTGTCCCCGCCCTCGCCCTCTCTCTCGCCGCCGCTCACCGTCCGCGCGCGCCCCTCCCAGGGGCTCTGCGTGACGAGGTGCGCCTCGACGAAGCGGCGCAGGTTGCGCTGGGCGCGGTCGCGGCCGCCCTCTCCCTCGTAGGCGCCGGCGCCCAGCGCGCCGTAGTCGCGCGGGTCCTCCCAGGGCTTGCGGGGCAGGGCGTCGATGGCCGAGTTGAGCGGGGCGAGGACGGTGGTGTTGGTGGAGAGGTCGGCGAGGAGGGAGGACGTGGAGGCGTGGAGGCGGGCGAGCGAGGAGAAGGTGGTGAGGGAGCGCTGGGTGCCGAGGACGTCGGCGAGGCGGACGGCGGGTTGGTGGCTTGGGTCGTCGTCGTTGTCGGGTGGGGGAGGGGGAGGCATGGCGGGAAGGGAGCCGGGGAAGGGGTGTTGCTGGGGCGGGAGCGAGGCGGCGGTGAGAGTTGAGATGAAGAGAAATAGAAGAGATGGCAGTGTTTTCATGATGGGGAGTTTGGGAGACGGTGAGTTGGAGGAATGGAGGTTGAAGGAATGGATGGCGTTCGTCATGGTTTCGGGGGTCAAGTGTGGCGGCACATACCATTCGTCAGGTGGTGATGACATCAGACACTGCGAGGTCCCTTGGCCCAACGACCCCACACCAGCCTACCTGGTAGTGTACCATGCTCTACAGTTACAACCGCAACGTCTACTCGCGCAAGACGCGCCACTACGACGACAATTATTCTCTTTCATCCCGAGCTTTTCGCCTGGCCTCTGTGGACTTTATAGAGGTCCATGTTCTTTCTCGAGGCTGGTGTGAAGCAATAAAGTATGAGTCCTGAGCAATTGACGAAGGGTCTTTTTCTTCCCTCGTAAGGTATGCAGGAGGGAGCAACTCCCCAACGTGGGCCACCTTCAGCAGCTTCCTCTGATGCACACGCACGCGCATTCAATATGACCTCGAACATTGCCAACAGGATCGATACCTAATATGATAAGCGAAGAGGCGCGAGACGGGGTTGGAGCCAGAAGCGATTGCGGCTGGGGAAAGAGAAAGGGTTCAATCGCAAGTCGCGGCCCCTACGCTAAGTGGAGGCAAAAATAGCAACATTCGCAACAATCTCTCCCGACGGGACATGATTGCGGGTGTTGCGGGAACTGCGGGCCTTGGGGTGGGAAAAAAAAGAGCATCTCGAGCCAATTGTGGGTTTGGCGGTAGTATTATAATCGGAAGACCTGATGCCGGAGACTGATGGCGTTGCTGGGTGGTGATACTACCCCGGTATCGCGGACTGTACGGAGCAATGGGGCGCTCGTGCTTTTGGTCGGAGGAGATCCGTGAGGATTGGGGGATGATGGATGGTGGTCGGTTCCGATCCGGGGCAATCATGGAGACGGAGGACGGAGGACGCAAGCCTCGACTCTTGACTGTTTGACTAGCAACGGTAAGTACATCCACAGGTAGGCATAACCGACACGTGTGTCCGACGGCATGTCGGAAATGACAGCCATAAAGAGCAAGAAGCGAGGGCTCAATGTTATAATAGTCGGTCGACAGAGTTCAACAAAATTCACGAGCATATGAATTTCTTCCACCTGCACGGGCAACTCCTGATTCCATCTGCCATGAGCTTTCACATGCTAGCATGGGGACTTGGAACGGGCCAATCAATGGGCGTGGAATGCTGCTCACACGGCGTGGTGCTGGTCAGATGACCAGGGCGTCATCATTGGCGGTTGTGGGGAGGAGCGCCTGGGCGTGGGAGCCAGGCTCCAGCATCCAGTCACTCGCGGGGGAGGGGCCCCAGAGTTGAGCGAACAGGCTTTCACATGTCAGGGGGGCGTTGGACAGACCATGATGCACATGCGATTGGCTTAACTAGGCAGTCCAAAGAGGCTCTGGATATCAGGTCAGAAACAGGACACCGGAGGCATTGTCCTTTCATGTCCAACATAAACATACAGGGTGGGCTAGATGCAAGCTGGTCCTGGCGCAGCTGATGCTGCTGCTTCGGCAGGCCTTTTAGCCGATGGCCACCCGCAGTCGGCATAGCTCAGGGCGAAGCCAGAACCCGGGACTCTCAGTGAGCCACTGCGACTCCAGGCGCACCAGGCCTCGGCCACTGTTCCGAGGTGCAATGGAGGCCAGCTCCTCGCAATCCGTGAGGGCGCCGGGACTTTACAATGCGGCTACTATGTACATCGGAGGGTCCATGGAACTGAAGTTGCGAATATTGTGAATTTATCATTTTCGGCACCTTATTCCACGGCCTGCCTCATGGCGGCAGACCAGTCAGGTGGCCAACTTGCTCCACGGGGACGGGTTCGGCGAGCGTTGCCAATTCGCCACATGCTACTTGTAGAGCGCCTCGGGGCCCCGTATAATGTGAGGGACGAAGCAAGCACGCAAGCAGACAGTTTGCAAGATGCTTGGAGAGCGAGGCCAAGAAAAAAACAAGATATCAGTGAATGCCTGTGAAGAGAAGACGCGTCCAGGGGTCACAGAGCCGTGTCAGTGCCGACGGCAGACAACCGCCAGGGCTGCGAGCTGGTTGCTGCGAGCTGGTTGCTGGGTGAGGTGCAGTGCTTGAAAGTGCTCCTGCAAACAGTGGAGCGCGACTGTGGACGGCTACTGCGGGAGGAGCCTCGGCTCACTTGAGGCCTGGGTCGTCCCCACGTCCTCGGCGAAACCTTGACCATTCCCTTCGTTTCGTCCTTTAAACTCTCCAACGCGACTCGATAATTCTCTCTTCTTCTTCTCCTTCCTCTCCATACTCCTAGCTCTTCACTCACCTCCCTCCCCCACATTCCCCATCCCATCATACACCATGGCTCCCAGCGTCATTGTCGTGGGCGGCGGCCGTAAGTCATCCTTCTCCCACCAGCACCCAGCCGCTCATCCGCCCATGGCGTCATGCCTCGGTCCTTTGAGCTCGCTGCTGCGCTGCGCTGCGCGACTGTCCCGGAAGCTGACCTTTGTCCGTAGTCTCTGGCCTGAGTGCCGCGCACACCATCTACCTCGCCGGTGGCAATGTCACCGTGCTCGACAAGCAGGGTAAGTTGCTGCTGTTCTGCGCTGCGCTGTGCTCATGCGTGTGGCGCTGGGCTCAACGGCTCGGCTCTCTGCCCACATGACCGTTAGGTGCTGACCAGTTTTGGCGCAGGCTTCTTCGGCGGCAACTCCACAAAGGCCACTTCCGGCATCAACGGCGCCCTGACGCGCACGCAGGTCGACCTTGGAATTGCCGACAGCGTCAAGCAGTTCTACGACGACACCCTCAAGTCCGCCCGTGACAAGGCCCGTCCCGACCTCATCAAGGTCCTCACCTACAAGTCCGCCGCCGCCGTCGAGTGGCTTCAGGATGTCTTCAACCTCGACCTCACCCTCGTCTCCCGGTTAGGGTATGTTGATTCTGCCCCCCATTGGAATCTGGACCCCTCAAAGCTGACCTGCTCCCTCCCAGTGGCCACTCCCAGCCCCGAACCCACCGTGGCCATGATGCCAAGTTCCCCGGCATGGCCATCACCTACGCCCTGATGCAGCGCCTCGAGGAGCTCGCCGAGACCGAGCCCGAGCGCGTCACCATCATCAAGAAGGCCCGCGTCACTGGCCTCAACAAGGAGGGCAACCTGGTCACCGGTGTCACCTACGAGCTCGGCGGCGAGTCCGCTACCCTCGAGGGCCCCGTCGTCCTCGCTACCGGTGGTTACGCCGCCGATTTCAGCGACTCTTCGCTCCTCAAGCAGCACCGCCCTGACACCTTCGGCCTGGCCACCACCAACGGCACCCACGCCACCGGTGACGGCCAGAAGATGGTCATGGCCATCGGCGGCAACGGCATCGACATGGACAAGGTCCAGGTCCACCCCACTGGTCTCGTCGACCCCAAGGACCCCGGCTCCAAGTGGAAGTTCCTTGCTGCTGAGGCTCTCCGTGGTGAGGGCGGTCTGCTCCTCAACGCCGATGGTGACCGCTTCTGCGACGAGCTCGGCCATCGTGACTACGTCTCCGGCATGATGTGGAAGGAGAAGGACAAGGGCAAGTTCCCCATCCGCCTCATCCTCAACTCCAAGGCCTCCAAGGTCCTCGACTTCCACACCCGCCACTACTCTGGCCGTGGCCTGATGAAGAAGATGACCGGCAAGGAGCTCGCCAAGGAGATTGGCTGCTCCCCCGAGCACCTCCAGAAGACCTTCACCACCTACAACGCCATTGCCGACGGCAAGCAGAAGGACCCCTGGGGCAAGAAGTTCTTCCACAACCTGCCCGTCGACATCAACGACGACTTCCATGTCGCCCTCATGGAGCCCGTCCTCCACTTCACCATGGGCGGTATCGAGATCAACGACAAGGCCCAGGTCCTGAACCAGGACAAGAAGCCCTTCGACGGTCTCTTCGCCTGCGGTGAGCTGGCTGGTGGTGTCCACGGTGCCAACCGTCTCGGTGGCTCCTCGCTGCTCGGCTGCGTCGTCTACGGCCGTGTTGCCGGTGACACTGCCAGCAACTACCTCTTCCAGAAGGCTCTGCAGGGCCAGGCCGGCGCTGCCCAGCGTCTCGGCCAGATCTCCCTGCACCTCGACCCCACTGCCCCTGGCAAGCTGACCGTCGAGTGGGCCAACGGTGCCTCCGGCTCTGGTGCTGTCCAGCAGGCCTCTGCTGCCGCCCCCGCCACCGCCACGGATGCTGCCGCCTCGGCGTCCAAGCCCAACAACCCCAAGGAGTTCACCATCCCCGACAAGGAGTACACCCTCGAGGAGGTTGCCAAGCACAACACCAAGGGCGACCTGTGGGTCGTTGTCAAGGGTGTCGTCATGGACCTGACCAACTGGCTGGACGACCACCCCGGTGGCCCCCAGGCCATCATGAACTTCATGGGCCGCGACGCCACTGAGGAGTTCGAGATGCTGCACGACGACGAGGTCATCCCCAAGTACGCGCCCTCGCAAGTCATTGGCCGTGTCAAGGGCCAGACCCCCAGCCTTGAGATTTAAGAATATTTGTGGCCTGTTGGATGATTTATTAGAATGATGATGAAGCCGAGGTGGGGAAGAGCCTACATAAAATCAGATGGGAAACTGTCCTTCAGCGAGCTTGGACATGCCGCTACGGCGGTCTTGGGAAGATGGGTTCACTGGCGCTAGGTGTGCTGATGACTTGTCCATTGTAACGATAGTTTTTTTTATATTTATTTGTCCAATACACCAGCATTAAGTCTTAAAACAAATGAGTGTTTGTTGCATGGTACTGATCGAAACTAGCCCATATTAGACGCTCCCAACTAAAAGTCTAGTCTAAGTTCAAGTATTACAATCTTTAAAACTGCCCAATACTAGCCACTTTAGCACCGCAAGAGCTTCTATATGTATACTGCCTCTGCACGTAGCACCACCAATTCTAGGGTTCACAGCTCGAAATAACACAAGATAGTCGTTAAGATAACAATTCTCGAAATTATAGTGATGAAAAAACGACGACCGAAGACAGTATACTTGCTGGTTCGTGCTTACCCACCTTACTAGTAGATATACCTAGTACCACCTACTGCTAGGCAGTTGGGTTGTATCTAAAATAGGTAGCTACCTACTAATAGTAGTAACCAAGCAAGCCCCTTCTAGGTGCTTCCTTTTGTTTTTGTTTTTTGGTTTTTTTTTTGAGTGCGACGGCAACTTCCTGTCAGCTCTCTGGCTGCCGTCTTCTAATGGATGTATACACTGCTCTTTCCCCTTGGAGAATGTTTTCCATACGCCTTTTCCCTTCTCCTTTCACTTCTGGACCTATCCTTCTTTATTCTTCTTTGCAAGTTACGCAGTACGCACCACGTTGAGAACACTTCGCTGCGCTCACCAAACTCGAACCCGGTAGGACTCTCGTCTATCCCCATTTTGAATATGGAGTATAGGAGACTCAATAACCCATATTCTAGATCCTAGGAGCGCCGGACAAGATGGATTCCGCCGCCACCGATAGCCTTCTCAGCAAAGAGTATCGAGAGGCGGTTGACATCGTCGACTCCTCACACGTCAAGGGCATCGGCAAATACATTTCTCTCCCCTCAGATGTTGTCTGTGGTGATCAGTCATCTGGGAAGAGCTCTGTTCTCGAAGCCATCTCTGGCCTGCCATTCCCTGTCAATGATTCTCTTTGCACGCGCTTTGCTACCGAGTTGGTCCTGCGCAGGACCACCCACAGAGATCAGAGGATCGCCGTCTCCATTAGCCCGAGTCCAGACCGCACTCCAGAGCAGATGCTGAGGATGTCGGACTTTAAGTTTGAAGGGAGAATTGACGAATTAGATCTTGGCCGCGTCATCGAGGACGCCCAGAATTCATGGTCTTCGATAATGCGGAGAAGACCTTCTCCAAGGATGTCCTTCGGATTCAACACTCCTCTTGAACGCAGCCTCACCTCACACTGGTTGATCTCCCGGGCCTATTCATATCTGGCAACAAGAACCAATCTGTCTCGTACTCTGAATGGGTCGAGACTCTGGTAACGTCATACATGAAGCAGCAGCGCAGCATCATCTTAGCTGTCATCCCGGCAAAGAACGAATTCGTTCTACAGAACGTCATACAGCGAGCTCTTGAGGTAGATCCTAAAGGAAACCGCACGATTGGGCTCATCACCAAGCCCGATACCCTTGATGCCGGATCCGTGAGTGATCAATCTTATTTGGACCTGATCAAAAACGAAGACGTCTTTCTTAGACTGGGCTGGCATGTTGTCAAGAATCGCGATTTTGAGATGCGAGAGTCGACCAAGGAACAACGCAATGCTTCCGAGAAGGATTTCTTCTCCAAGGGCGTCTGGGCATCATTGTGTCCCAGCCAGTTGGGCGTCGATGCCACAAAGGGGAAATTGAGCAAGGTCCTCCACGATCTCAATCTTGCACAATTGCCCGGGGTTATTTTGGAAGCTGAGGCTAGTATGTCTTTGTCCTCCTCAGAGCTCACGCAACTAGGGCATCAGCGAGACAATGCTCATGACCAGCAACAGTACCTGTTACGTGTGAGCCAGGATTTCGCCCGGTTGGTCAAAGCGGCTGCTGAGGGTGACTACCCCTCCGATCACGAGTTCTTCGAGGTTAGTGGATCATGAAATATCTATGAAACACGGCTACGAGCCAGGGTTTTCCAGAACCTGATAGGGTTTTCCAAGGAACTCGCCACCATTGGCCATGCGGTCCATGTCGTCGACGACCTGAGGAATGCCTCAGATAGAGCAAATCCCAGAAAGATTGCAAGAGTCGATTATATGCGCCATGCATTGGATATGATTCAATGGAACCACGGGTACGAGCTTCCAGGGACGTTTAATGCTGGCGCTGTTGGCGAGCTCTTGAGAGAAAAATCGCTCCCCTGGAAGCACCTTGCTCAAAGGCGCCTTGAGATTGTAGTGGCAGAGATAGAAAGTGTGGTCGAGATAGCACTCAGCGCTGTCACTGGAGACAAGCAAGTTAGACGGCGCATGTCTCACGAAATCATAGGTCCTATTTTAATGAAGCTGAAAGAATCGGCGCAGGCGAAGCTGGATGAAGTCCTGGCACCATACTTGACGGGCCACCCCATCACGTACAGCCACTTTTTCATTGACGACTGTCAAATGACGCAAATTGAGAGACAAGAGCAGACAGAGAGATGGGCCATTGAAACGGAGAATTTCAGGGTGAAAACCGAATGGCCCAACCCCAAACGCTCGGCACTCCGACGGTCATTAACATGAAAGCCTTTGCAGTCACAATGGTGATCGACATAATGGAAACATACTATAGGGTTTCCATAAGAAAGTTTGTGGACGATTTCGGCGTCCTGGTTGTCGAGCAATGTCTCATGCGGGAACTGTCTTCTATATTTACTCCTGACATTGTCGGCGGCATGACGGACAAGCACATTACCCAGTTAGCTTTGGAGGATCCAGAAGTATCTTCCAAGCGTATCAAACTCACGAAGAGGTTTGAAGTGCTCAAGGACGCGCGGGATCGGTTGTAAAGTCTGGTAAAGGGATGTAAAGCGCCCGGAGATACAGGCCTGCTGTGCAGCGGGAACTATCAGGGGTCAGCTGTCACCAGCTGCCGCCAGCTGGCAACTTAGAAAGCAAGGTGCGAGCTGCCTAGTAGTTTAATTTATCGTCACGTTTACGAAACATAAAGGAGAAATCTTTTCGCTCTGATACTCCCCTCTTCATTCTCTATCACGCGGAGGCATACGCGTAGGCAGCCCCTCATCCCTTCGCACGCCAGCGCATCTATCATTCTCGAGATATCGTGCTTATATTACGCAACTATATTCTATCAGGATCACTTTATTTTGATCTATTTATTCCTCCAGGTATAGTTATTTAAGCCTTATATCTAACTACGATGCTAATAAAGAAATCATTTAGAGGACGCGTTATTCGGATCCCCTACTAGGCGATACTTGTCACTCCCCTACGATATCCAACGATAACCTAGATTGCCTATCTCTCGGTATTAATCCATCATGGCCTCCTATAAGCCAGTTAACAATCTTTCTTACCCGAATATGCCGGGTTTGTTCGAGAAGGGATCTGAGGACGAACGACGATGGATTAGACTCGAAGACATCTGGAATGAGTTCAACAATACCTGGGATAAAAAGTCTCGGGAGGCATACTGTAATCTCGTGTGTCAGGCAAGGCGTCAGCGTGATATCCACACTGCTTTGTCAACCCACCATATTGCTCAAGGGGCGAAGAAACCAGGAGAACTCACTTGGGCTCATGTCATCATTCTCCAAGAGCTTGACAAGAATGGGTTCCTCAGCAGCCCCGTGCTTTACCGTCATATACAAAAGAGGTACCAAGGTTTCCGCCCTGGAGTGTACGACTCCAACGAGGCTTCCTGCAGCAATAATAGAACCGGCGAGCCGGCCGCGTTGGGCGATGAGGGATCCGACAGCGACGACTCCGAGCCTCTGGCCAAGAAGAGGGAGCGAAATACCCTAGACCCCAGGTATCTGCATCCATTTGTTGGGTCCCAAACCTCGGCACCAAGTCCAGATATTGGACCTGGGGCTTCCAGCTATGACCCTGAGAGACCAGCCGCTCCTCCCTCGCTTCAGCTGTCTGAGTCCATCGTGGCCACGCAGCCCTGTGGTTTCAAGGACCTCAGGATTCAGCCTGCCGATATATTTTCGGGACAAATGAGCGCTATGAGGGAGGAATTGCGACACAAGACTCAAGCATTGAAAGACCTCAAGGACACTGTGGACGAGCAGAAGAAAGAGATTAATCATCTCAAGGGACACATTCAAAATATGCAGCTTAAGCAAGCCGCAATGGAGACGCAAGACACGTTCCGCAAGACAGACCAAGATAAGGAAATATCCGATGCTATGCGTATGATCAAGAGGGTTGACAAGGAGGTTAGGAGGCTGGAATCGCAGAGCGACAAGATCTATGCGATGCTGAAAGCTGGGGAATGCCCATCCACTTAACCGGACATATCCCCCAGTTACTGCGACAAGAGATGAGATTCTTCCATCCCAAGGGGAGAAGCACGCATACTTATGTACAAGTACGTTCGAAACTGGGACTCACAAGGGAGAGGCTTCGCCGTTGGGGATCATAAACAGTTTGACGTGTTGTGGGGGCTTTGCTTGCTATCGGCTGCATACTGTAGACAGAAGGAGAAAGAAACAGGTGGACTTCAACACGCCGCATGGGTTGCATGCCATTAATTTCACACACAAGACTGGTTGTGATTGGTATCTGCATGTCCATGATCCGTCCACGGAATGATTGTCTTGCAGTAGGAGGCAGGCACCTGTCAGGCTACGCAAGTAGTAGTATCAGGAAACTCGAAGCTGCCTCTCCCATCTAATTTGTGCCCCCACGGAAGGAGGTGAGTACTGGCGAGAGGAATTTTCTAGCTGAAGCACCAGCCTTGGGCTATTAATGACTCTGGTTCTTCATCCCCAACACATCTCACGGTGCACCACCAGCCGCTCCTTCACGGCATCAATACGGGAAGCTGATGAATCCTTTATTACAGTGTTTCGTTTTATGTACAGTGGTCAGCTCGAGAGATTAATTAAACAGGACAGGCTGACAGTTTGGGAGCACTTCTAGAACCCACGCTCTTTTCAAGTCATTTGCTCCGCCGGAACCAAGACGATCGCCCCTCGTATCCGTTATTCGAGGCTACCCGACAACCTCTAGACACAACCAGACTCAAATATGGCGCCCGAATTTGGTGTCAGGCACGGCCGAGGAACCTTTCTATACCCTAGAATCCCAGCGTTCAGCTCTGGGGCGTACTACCAATGCCAATGGAAGTACTTTCGAAATATCTTCAACAAATACAGCTACATGTGGGACGAGGAGTCCAGACTGACCTGGATCAAACTCATTAGCCATGTCGTAGGCCACTCCCATCACCAAGGTCGTCCGATGGTCTCGAGCGCAGTTTATCCCCGCCCCGTGAAAAGAGTCAATATGGCACATGCAGTGTTCCTCAGGGTCCTGTATCCAGACGAGTTCCCCAGAGCCACCCGGCTCATCCACACCCTCGAGTCCAAATACCCGGAATTTTGTCTCGGCATATTAGACCAAATCCTTGGTGGCACACTGGGAAATACCGTTGGAGGAATGGTTGGGGCAGGTCAAACCACGACCGTCGAGGATGTCAAAACGAGTCAACTGAACCCTTTGGCAAAGGAATTCAGTCCGAAGACCTATATGAATTTCCAAAATAACCCATCTGGCTCTCAGTCCAGCCCAATCCCAGCTCAGATGGCCACAGTTAATTGTTATCGAGGGCACGACCCAGAGAGTTCACCGTCATTTTGTGACAGTATATCAACAGAATTCTTCTATTTTCCCGCCCTCGCCACCTTTAGAGCGATGCGTGTTAACCCACCTCTGTTCGAGACACAACAACCGCAAAGACACTGCTCCTCCCCCCTGCCTCTTCCTGCTCAGATGGAGAAGGACTCTGGATACGCAGAAGAATCTCCACCGCAATACTTCTGTGTCCAAAGACCTGGCGGTACCGCTCGGAACTTTACCCTCCCAGCTTGTAGATATACACAAGACTCGGGCTATTTTAGCCAGGAAAAGCAGGGCTGGGCAGCTCACAAGGAGTATCTGGCCCAGGGCTATCCAGAGTCATTGGAAGAAGCCTCCCCATCAGACGAATACTGCATAGAGTGGGTTGGGCAGATGTTTGGAGCAGACACAAATAGTCACCAAGTACCTTGCTGCTCTGGCCCGGCGCTCTATGACCCCTTACCTCTGAAGAAGCCTAGTACGATGGCCTATATCTTTGAGAAGCAACGAGAAGAAATGCAGGGTATTCTTCAATTCCGAGACCACCAAATCGCTGGCGGATAGATTGACCAGGTGAAATGGAATGGCAGAGCTTGGAGCAAGAAACGTTTTCTGCTAAATGACATTGCTCTAATGCAAACAGCGTCAGACCAAGCTGCAATGAAGGGTTTTCCCCTACCCACTGATGTCTGGGAGAGAATGAAGCGCCGACTATTCGACACCTGGAGAGGAGTGAGGCTGCCGTCGTGTTTTGAGGGCTGTTAAGAGGCGCTTGGCCTGAGCCTGTATATTGTTTGAAAGCGCGTCTAACGTTTTACTTGGAGTTGAGCGGCTGAAGTTGATCAAAGTTTAGAATAAGAAGCACAAAACATAGCTAATATTCACTTGACCACCCTCTTGACCTGGTACACTCTTTTGGGACATATGGATGCTCCTAGTAAGATACATAGAACAGATATAGCTTCCCGATATGGATGAACGGTTCCTACGGGTCTGCTTGTCAGAGGGATGTGCCACCCACAGCGTCGCATCGTGACGTACGCGCTCTCCAAAGGAAGCTTGGTTGGGGTAATAGCAGTTCACCATGCCGCCAAACAATCCCACCTTACCATGAGGAGACAGCATGGCAGCCTCTGGGGGGCAGCAAACGACATTCTCGTACATAACCGTAGGACAAGCTTGATTTTAGAGCAGTGATGGATGGGTCCGGATGTCGCTGATCCGCGTCTGGGTGCCCCGTTTGGGCTCTGGCGCGGATCCAGCTCTCCACAGGATCAAGTTCCCGTTCTTCTGGATGAGGGATCCAGGGGTGGTGGGCAGCTATAAGGCCGAGGTCGGCCAAGTCGTGTCAACCATCTGCGGCTCTATTACCTCATATTCAGATGTGATGAGCGTTTCAGGTGGACGCCTGCGGACGAGGTGATGAGAGGATGGGAGCATACATGCAATGCGGGTGCTGCTGTCGCAGGGACGAGAGCAGTAGGACCGTTATTATTCAGCATGGCAGCAGGCCGGCGCGGAGTTGCGACCTCCCCTTAGTGTAGCTTGAAGCTGGGATCGCACCAGCCAAGACGTGGCTGCAGTTTGGGATGTAAGCCACGAAGGCATTTGGCTTACCATTTCACAATTCACGCAGACACGTTTGAATTTTTCTTTGGAGCGTTGGTTTGTGTATTTTGCTCGTGCCTGCTCGGCCCCCAGGTAGGTCGACGTGCGCACGCAACGCCCAAGGATGGCGACGGGACACCATGATTTCAAAGGACATCAAAAAGTAGGCGCCGCCCCCAAGGTTCGATAATATCTGGCCTTGAGGGGGGGGGGGGGGGGGCAGAATGATGTGGAGCGGCACCGTGTGCTCCGGCAGATGCCGCCACAATGGAGAGCTCTGTGTGCCAACGTGCGCAGTTGTGTGTGCTCGGCGGGATCCCCTTGCAGGGGCTCTCGGCCTTGCAGGGCAGCAACGGTGAGCAACTGGGGATGCGCGGTCGCGGCGCATGCCCATCAGGGTCTTGTCTGGGGGCGAGAGAGAGAGAGAGAGGTGTGCCGGGGATGGCTGGCTGGCTGGGTGGATTTCACTGTCTAGGTTGTTGGCGTTGGGGATAGGTAGGTACAGGGTAGTAGTGCCTAATACTAGCAGGGTTGGGACTTGGGGGGCTCCTGGCCGGAGGAAGTCGTGTTGTCGCAGCGAAGGCTTCCTGTGCGCACGCACGCAGCTGTCTGGAGTTGTTGGTGGTGTCTCCCCGCAATGAGCTGCATCTTGGAGGCGGGCCGGGAGCTTTCCATGACCTTGTTTTCCACATTCCGCTCCGCACGGTGCACTGCCTGGAAGAATCACAAAACCACACTGTATGCAGCTGCTGCGATTAGCCAAGAAGAAGCACAGTGCCTCCTTCTCTTGAGTCCAGACACGCATTACCCCCATCGGCCGAACCTTGGATGAGGGCACCGCTACGAAGTGTACAAGTATTATCTGTACACTGCTTGGGCAATACTCCGAGTACAAGTACGGATACTCGTAAAGGATCTGCACCCCCGTTTGTTCGCGGAATAGCTCGCTGCTTCCGCTGCCTCTCATTCCTCGGGGTAAACTGGAGGCGAGACAAGCGAGAATCATGCGGTGGCGACTCGTAACGGTTTTCGCGGCGCTGAGCGATTGAGAGAGACTTGAGTCGGGCGCAGGAATGCGGCAATGGACTGGTGAGCCTTTTCAATGTCCATTGATGTGTAAAGGCGGCCAGGGGTCGGGGTACTCATACTAGTGTTACTAGCTCTCAGCCTCTTAATAGTGCCGTTCACGCGACGCTCCTGGGACTCGGCAAGGTGTTGCATTGATGGTCGAGAATTGGTACGAAGTACGAAGATGCTCGTACCGCACGTCCTGGCGGCGCGATGGAAGAGGACCCTTGGTCGATCGACTGCCCAGACTATGCTCTTCTGTGTCGCAGGCCGTACGCTTGGCAGTGTCGCTGCCAATAATAACACAGTATTATTACTACTGATCAATATTAGAGCCACGTTGAAGGAGGGGTATATTAATCGACGGTGTGCTTGTACGAGTACACTGCCTAATAGTAGGTGCCTGGTTTGTCTATCCGTACCACTACCACTGGAAGGAGGCCTGTCAGCATCTCTAGTCCTACGAAGAGTTACCCAAGTTACCTTATCTAAGTTGTGTCCGTACATAAGCCTCCTATGCAGCTAGACGGAAAAGTCTACTACTAAGTATTCCCCTTGAGACCTTGTCACCAGTGTCTTGTTCAGGGTTCGGGCCACGTACATGCTACTAATATGTATGATCGTAGACTAGCCCGGAATATCCGAAGCTTGATCAGCCAAGAGGCTGCTCCTCGGCGGGCCCCATCGTATTATTGCACAAGATCGACGGCACTGGTCGTGGGCAGCGGTCTTTGGAGGCGCCCAGGCGCAATAACCACTGCACATGATGGACCACCTACGTATCTCACGACGCACGGACGGAGGAGACAGAGTTCATGGTGGCTGCAAACGCGCTGTTCCCTTCGCTAGGATGCTTGACCCTGCTCCCGTTGAGCCAGACCATGTTGTCTCAGATTTAAGATAGGTAGATTCGATGCGAGACAGTTCCAATACGAGTAGGTAAGTAATAACTCTGCATCTGGTCTGGGAATCTAGCACGAGCAGTAGCCTGTGGGCCACCGAGATATCTCGGGGCTTAGGGTGACTGTGAGAGCTCAGAATGGTCCCTGGACAATTGCAGAGCTGAGTCTGTGTTGCACTTACATCCCAAATAGCTACGGGATGGGATTGCTTCTAGCCAATACCTATAGCACTATACATATACATGATGGCGCCTACCTATGCTCTGGCCTAGTATTACCTAAAATCCGGAAATCCTTACGATTGACTATCATACGCGTGCCTGGTGGAATGAAATTACCTTGGTGCTTCTTTCCACACGTGAAAGCATGGCAGTTGCCGTGGCTTGCCGCCGGCAGGTTGGCCTGAAAGTTGGTGGAACACAGGCCATTCCTTGCGATCCGGGGAAGGGACGCTACAGGCTTCAGCCACAACCCAACGAGGCAAAGCGTGGAGTCAAGAGCCAGGGTAGTGTGGGCCAATCAGCACCTTGATCAATCTGTCGATCGCTTCCCCTTCAATCCCCATGGCACCATCTCTCGCTCTTTTCCATTTGCATTCTCGCTTTTGCTGTGCCGCCATCTCCTGTCAGAGCCCTCGAGTCACTCGAGACGCTTCTAAAACCGTTCTTTGTCTCTGCCTACTGATTATCAGTCCCCGTTCGACTCGGATCCCGAAATATCCATTCACTTCACTCAACCCGTCATCTCCCGCAGGCCAAGTACGGTGCTCGCGTCCTCCTCCTCGTCCCTGACCGGCCCATTAGCTTCCACAGGAGAGAGACCCTTCTGCGTGTCCCTAAAGTCCCCTGCACCGCTCCTCTGTCCTGCAAGTATAGTGGATGATCGCCTGACTTGTAGCGCTCACTGGCCCCAACAAGTGGCCCCACCCATACTAGGCGTCCAGGCCAGTGCCAGACCACCACCCTCAAGGAGAGGAGAAGCCGAACGGTTCACAGTCAGCGGAGGGTGCTAGGGTGAGGTGGCTAGCCATCCAGCCTGTCCAGCCCATTCACCCCCGTCGCCCACCCTCGAGTTCAACCACCACCTCCACCACCAAATCGCCTCCACCCCCATCCAGAATCTCCTCTTCTCCTCTCGTTCCATCGATATCTCGCCAACACACCACCGCCCTGTATCGAGAGCGTCCCCGTGTCTTCAACCCTGGATTGACAAACCAAACTACGACACCATGGCGATTGCCATGGGCTGGCAGAAGCCCGACAATGTCGCTGGCTCGTCAGCGCCGGCCATCATGGTCGGTCTCTTTGTTGCCTCGGGCGGTTTGCTCTTTGGTTACGACACTGGGTAAGCCTCCCTCACCACGCATTTCTGCTCCAAACAGTCCCTTTCGTCCACCCGTCGACCTCTGCCTCCTGCCCCGCCGAATTGCGATCCTCTGCGATACCCGTCACCGATTTCTCTCAATTTAAATCGCCGTTCTGCCGATGCGAAACCGACAACAACCCGATTGACGGCGAAGCCGACGACAACACAGACGGTCCACGATGCGAGCGCGAAATGAATTCCGAAGCGAGGCCAACGGTCGGACGAACGACGGGGGGCAGGGTTACATGTGCCGGGCAGAGTTGAGATCAACGACTAACACCAGTCTAATTCAGAGCGATCAATGGCATCCTCGCTATGCGCGCATTCAAAGATCAATTTGGAACCAACTGTTACGACAAGGACAATAAGCTGGACATCTGCACAGAAGATTCATCAATTCTTGTCGCAATCCTGAGCGCGGGAACCGTCATCGGCTCTCTTCTTGCCGCCCCGGCTGGTGACACTCTTGGCCGTCGGCAAACGCTCCTCATCTCCGTGGGGATTTTCTGCATCGGTGCCATCTGCCAAGTCTGCGCTTATGCGATAGATCTGATGCTTGTTGGGAGGTGCTTATTCCCCTCTCCGCGTTGTTGTGCGAAAGACTCGAGTCGCTGACTTTTCCTCTAGAGTACTGGCTGGTGTTGGCGTCGGTGCCATATCCGTGCTCGTCCCTTTATATCAGTCTGAAATGGCCCCGAAGTGGATACGAGGCACTCTTGTCTGCGCCTACCAGCTCTCTATCACCATTGGACTCTTGGCAGCCTCCGTTGTCAACGTCCTCACCACCAAGATGACTAGCTCAGCCGCCTATCGAATACCTCTCGGGCTGCAATTTGTTCCCGCTCTGATCCTTACAGGCGGTATTCTGATCCTCCCGGAGACCCCCCGATTTCTTATTATGAAAGGCCGCCGTGAACTGGCTGGCCTATCACTCAGTCGGCTGCGACGACTCGACATTACCCATCCCGTTCTGGTGGACGAACTGCAGGAGATCGAGGCGAACCACCGCTATGAGCTATCTCTAGGTCCGAGTACCTACGGAGTCCTCTTCCGTGGCACGCCCCATCTAGGCCGACGGACTTTCACCGGATGTGGCCTGCAGATGCTACAACAGCTCACAGGCATCAACTTCATCATGTACTACAGTACGACCTTTTTCAGTGGTGTCGGAGTCCATTCCCCGCTTAAAAAGTCATTGATCATCAACGGTATCAACGTTGCCTCGACCTTCCCTGGGCTACTCGTCATCGAGTCCTGGGGTCGACGGAAGCTGCTTATGATTGGGGCTCTTGGGATGGCTGTGTGTCAGCTTCTCATGGCCACGTTTGCCGCTGCCACCGGACCTGAGCTCAAGGATGAGGCTCAAATTATCCTGATTGTGTTTTGCTCGCTCAATGTTTCCTTCTTTGCGGCGTCATGGGGTCCTGTTGCCTGGGTCGTCACGTCGGAGATCTATCCCCTCAAAATCCGTGCCAAGGCAATATCGATCTCAACGGCATCTAACTGGCTTCTGAATTTTGCCATCTCATACTCCAGTCCGTTCATGGTCGGCAATGGACCTGGGCACGGCGATTTTGGGTCCAAGATTTTCTTCATCTGGGGAACTTTCTGCATTATCGCCATATTCTTCGTGTGGTGCATGGTCTACGAGACGAGCAAAATCAGCTTGGAGCAGATCGATGAAATGTACGAGAGAGTGCCCAACGCGTGGAAGAGCAAGGATTTCGAGCCCAGTTGGAGCTTTCAACAGATACTCGATGAGGGCTGGTCACCGAGTGCGCAGCCGCCGGCAGCTCACGAGTTGCAGTCGACGACATCCGCAACTAGTGGCGATACGATATTGGGCGACGGCGCGTCATCAGCTACCGCCAATGTTAGCGAGGGAACGTCGAACAACAATAACAACACCACTACCACCATCACCACCAATTCATCGTCGAGCGAAAACAAGAGCCAACCGGTCATGGCACATGTTGATTTCACTTACTAAGGAGCTCATCTCGCGTATCTTGTCTATACCCCGCTTTTTGTTTAATGGATTTTTGTCTCATATGGAATCTCAGCGTCGGAGTTTATGCTGGGGCGGAGTTTTGGGTCTTTCCGCCTCCCAATAAGCGGCTTGTCGGTTTCACGGGTCACGACAACTAGTATTACCTATTTTCGAGCCTACTCATTGCAGGATACCAGCAGGTCTCATCATCATCATCATTTTCTAGGTTTTCAACGGGGGACATGTGGCGACGGGACACGATACCCTAAGTCGGGGAGAAGCTAATGCTTGGAGCATGGATATTGTCAATCACGTCTTGGATGATGTCGAATCAAATCAGGAGAATCCATTCCAGGTATTCATTACAACATATAAACATATGTCCATGTTGAACACATTCACCAATTTGCCTGTGCCAGATGGATGTCGAGAGGTACATGACTGACTAACCGGCGAGTTTTTGTTGTGTGCCGTTCTATGGGAACTGATTCTACTCCAGTTTGTGCAATGATGGAGTTCCTACAACTCTTGAAACTCGAGTCAATCACTCTAGACTTGGGGGATACCCCTCTATGATTCGGATGCGAGAACTAAGACAAATAGTATAAATATTTCTCTCTCTACCGTAGTCTTACCAGCTATTGGCAAGGCAGACACGCATTCTCACGAGACCTATCAAGCCTAGTAGCTATCTATTAGCTAGAAACGATACAAAGACATATCATGATCACATCCTACAGCCTGTACGGTGGTCCGCCGCGGGAACATCACGGAATGGCCTTGAATCAGCAGAATTTGGAGAAACTACAAGCCGCCACTCGCAGCTCGGGGCTCACGTAGGTCAGACGCGGGCCGTTCCCTGCCCCCGAGCTACCGAAGTGAATGGGCGAGACAGCAGCCAGACTCGGTGAGATCATCCAGGCGCTTGGATGCCGCATCCAGCGCCAGAGCTTCGTCCACTGTTCGGGATTCTGGATCCAGCTCCAGAGCTCCCTCTACTGCTCGGGGTGCTCGGGGTGGTCTAAGCAACAGCAGCCGCCATGGGAGAAGCTCCAACAGAGACCGACCCCCTTTGAGTCGTTCGAGTCAAGCGCCAACCGTCGTGGGTTCATCTTCGAGCTCGGTCGGCACAAGGAGCGTCAGATCTTCCTCCACAGTTCGCAATGCTCCTAATAGCAGTCGCTAGTGTACGACCTCTACTAGAGACGCCCCACCCTCGGCGCATTCAAGCCGCCGGAGTGAATCGTCAAGTCGAGCCTTAGCTTTGAGACCAGCTAGGAGCTCGGTCGAGAGGCCAAGGCTTAGATCTTCCACCTTGACACGCTCTGATGGCCTAATTTATGAAGAGTTCTTTTATGAGCGCCCTAACAGCAGCTATAGCACAAGTTCTGACCGAGACCTGCCCTCCGCGAGTTATTCAAATCGCCCTATTCGACCACCAAGGCTAACCTTAGCCTTGGACCCAGCTGGGAGCGTACTCACGTCCCCCACCTCAAGCCTTATGGTGGCCTAGTTTTCTGCGAATGCTTTTACGACAGCCTTTACGGCCCCTACAGCACAAGTTCTGTTACAGAGGCTCCCCCGTCGGGCCATTCAACTCACCCTAGTGAATGGCCATATCAAGCCTCGGACTTGGGGCTAACTGGGGGCCCAATCGACCCGTCAAGGGTCAGATTTTCCACCTCGACACGCTATGATGATGAAATCGTCAATGATTATTTTTATTGTTATTGCAAATTGTTACAGCTATAATTAGTAGCGGATGCGGCTGGGCTTCTACACAGACAGGACTTCTGGCGTTGATGGGCATATTACCAGCAGCGGGCCCTAGCTGGTGGAGCTTGATTCACGCGACGAAAACATGAAGAATTGGTGCGGTTTTCTTTTGGGACAGATTTTCTTTCGTTGTTAGGGGAAGCTGGGGCGGTATGTGGGAGTTATCCTGGTTTGCCTAGCAGACATTCTTTGTTTCACTACTTAGCCCTATTCCTTTCAAGCATTAATGGGGAAGAGAAAAAATTGATTTTATGATGATCTCTCCCCCTAAATTCTCGACCTCCTTAAATAGCCCTGGTATTAAATTTTCTAGTATAAGGTAGGATCGCATCGATCTTCACACGAACGAGGAAGGACCATTCACTACAGAAGAATATCGCGGTTGGATGATATAACCTTGAAGGCAAGTAATACCTATCTCCCACTCACAGAACCTTTCCTTGCGACTGCCTAGGTGCTATTTTGAATGATGGAATTGAATACACTCGCTCTTTCTACTCACCCTTCTTCATAAGTACCTACTTACGCAGGCGACCCCCGTTTTGAAGACGGCGGAAGGTGCTAGACAGGCTCTCGACAGAGCATAGATTCCTTTCTAGGTAAGTAGCCGAAATCTTTCAGGACGTCGGGAAAGACCCAGATACCCTCTAGAGACTCTGTCTACACTTTTTAATGGTCTCTAAAAACGGGGGTTCACCCGCGCGTAGGCACCTAGTTAAGTACTTCCAGCTTATTTCTACATACACAAGTCTCAACCCGCAACACCCTACCTACTAGTATCTACTAGGTAGTACGGAGTACTAGTAACGTACCTACATGTACTTAGTCAATCCAACCCGCGAGTTTTCACAGAGGGGCCATGCCTCGACCGATTGAGAGTCTCAACAACCTGCTGACGTTGCTATGCATCGCAAAAGGCACATTCAATAATATACCCGACCTCCGCGATGGCAACTTGTGGTATGCCAGCGACGGGCAGCTGGCCGACGCAGTTGAACGGGGCATGCAGGAACTACAGCGAATATCTCCCGACCATGCCCAGGGGATTATCGAGGCCATCGTGGGCTGCGAGGATGGGCTTCGAAGAAGATTGTTGGAAGCCAATGTGTGTGATCTTTGCATCCATTTCACCTTTAGCGCCCGCGGAAAACATATTATACTCTCGCAAGACTTTGTGGATGGACCCAGTAACAGGGAGGAGTGGAAAGAGCTGCCTGGGATCTGCGTTGTGTGTTACGAGGCCGCCAATATTGAGCTGCCTTCCTGTCACTGCCTTTACTGCTACAGATGCTTGCGGTCCCTCATCCGCTACGGCCTATCCCAGGAAGACAATTTCCCGCCCCGTTGCTGTCAACCTCTGTGGCCCTCCGAGATCATACTGGCCAAACGCCCAACCTTGTACAACTTGCACCGTCAACTCTCAGAGGAGTACCGTTTCCCGAGCGGGGCGCGTGTCTACTGTGCTGACATCCAGTGCGGAACCTTCGTCGGCCCCCGCGACCCCAACGTCCAGCGATGGAAATGCCCCGTTTGCGATATACACACTTGCGCCATGTGCTACAACCACGACCATCCTGGAAGGCTGTGCCCTGTGGAAGATGAATAGGAGGACGTCTGGGCACTCATGGACGCCAGTGGCGCGGTCAGCTGCCCCGGTTGCGACGAGATTATCGCCCACGGCGACGGGTGCAATCTCATGGACTGCCCTCGGTGCAATGCCGCGTTCTGCTACCTCTGCGGCATGATAGACGAAAATGAAGACCCTGAGATCCTCGGTAGCTGCGCGTGCCCGCATTTCGGATCCTTGGAGTGGCGTCTGCCCATGGAGCATAGGCCCGGTTCGAAGCCAGAGCGATTCCAACCCCGGACCAGGCAAGTCGCGCCCGTGTCAGACAGATTTCCGCCCGACCTCCGTGTGGGTAAGCGCACGATACAAGATCAGTCTACTATGGCCTTCCTCCGGAGTCAGGGTCTATACCGTGTTCCGGAGGGCTATAAATAGGTCTCAGCTTGGCTAGCAGCTCCGTGTTGAGCCGGCCCGAATCCGGGGGTGCGGGGCTCCACTCTGTCGCCGTGGACGGCCTTGGCCGGACAGGAGCATCAAAAGAATTGGGAGACCCCTGGCATGTGTATTGAGTTTTCATCCTAGCGAGCGGGTCTCCTCATTTCTATGGAGACACTGTGAAACTAGGCTTCTCTGGTCTGTCACATCACAAGGCATGGAGGCATGGCATTTTGATTCAGCCTGTGATTGGTTTTTAGGACTCAGGTATTGGGTATCTTTGTTGTATTTAACATGTAATGGTCAATCAGCGGCTAGCAAGCAGCGTTTGGTATTCATTAATTTAGCAACGTTATGAAAAGACGAGGAGAACGAGAAGAACCAGTCTATGCAACTTCGAGTGAGTGTCTGGCAACACGACCGCTTCATTGATCGTGACTTTAAATGAATATACCAAACGATGCCACATGGTTGTTTCATACTAATCGTTACCCATAAGGTTATGGTTTAGCATAAGCTTGGCAATTAACGTTGACGCGACGTTAAAGTGGAGGCAGCGTGGCATGTGGCACTGATCTCCCAAAAGCGCCGCTGGAGTTTGCGCGGGCTAAGGATAATCAAAGTTGAATCACTTCTCTGCTTCTGCTCTGCCGTCAAACAAATGCTTTGATTATACCGACCCTATACTTTGCTGATGCTAACCATGTCCATTCTTTGTGCTGCCCCATGTCCTGTGTCCTGCGGTGGCAGCCACGACATAAACCAGCTCGGGGTCTCCAAACCTGCATGCCACCGTGCGGCCGGGCCCATGCCTCGCGTACAACAAACATCTCCTCAATGCCAGAGCGGCTAATAGCAGTTTTGATTCAGGTTCCGCCGTAGGCGTCGAAGCGACGCACTTCTCTCCGCAAATAATGCTCCCCCAATGCTGACCATAGTTAGTTTTCCCGTAGCTCCGGTCCTCAAACCTCGTTTGGAAGGGGGGGTTAAAGGGGGGGAAGAAGGGAATTCTATAAAAACACACCAAGGCAAAAATCCCACCTGCGGACCTCGTCCGGTTTGCAATGCATGCAAAGGCTGGTGACGGTATAGAGGAACCTCTTGATGGCCAGCGAGTCGCAACCCGGGAAGGGCGACCAGCACATCTCATTCTTGACTTCGAACACGGCCACGTGGTCGAGCGAGGGCTGGCGCAGCATGACTTCTTCGCAGCGCTCGAGGAAGACGAGGATGAAGCAGTGGCAGTTGCTGCAGATTCCCTGTGCCATGAAACACATGGTTTGGATGGCTTGGCGGTTGATGTGGTCTAAGCATAAGTGGTAGGCATTTGTCTCCGTAGCTCTGTTGTGTAGATGGAGTAATTCACCGCATGGCCTTGTCAATACTACTAGGTAGTATTAGGTACTCTGCCTGCTCTTTTGGCCATGAGGCATGGGATCCCGAAAACATGGACCGTCCAGTGGCGCTTTCCCTCCCAGTTTGGTTGATCAACGTAGTTGACTGAACGTAAATAGGTAATCAGAGCGGCCTGAAAGAGCACCACAGAATTCGAAGTAGGCATGATCGGTTCGGCCAACGATATCTAGCCTAGACCTATTAACAGAGATTAAAGGAGTTTTTCAAAACCTGCCTTATGTTAAACAGTCCACAAAGCCCTTCATTGGGAACTCAGATAGCCCATACTCTACCACTCTACTCAGATAAGGAGATAGTACCTTTGATGTACAAACTAGCTTTCTTTTTCTGGCTCGATCTTTCCTCAGGTAAGTACCTGTTTTACTAAAGAAGATTCTAGTATCTACGATAGCTTGCGCCAGGCAGCCAAACGTCAGGACATTTGGGGACACCTCTATTCTTCTCAGTAGTCCTTAGGAGCGCGGATTATCTCCCCTGGTAAGATTGGTCGCCCATCTAACGGAGCGCCGCCAGCGTTCCCGGAGCTGGGGATAGGTCCTATTGTAAGTCGCCAGTACTTCATCTATACCAGATATTCAGGTTAGCCGGCGCCCCTCACGCAAATACAGCCAGGTTTGAATAGGATATACGCACTCCCATGGTTGATGGTGAACCCATGGGGGAAACGATCGGGGTGCTTGGCCTGGAAGCAGTCTGCGCAGAGCCCCTCGATGCACGTCCGGTAGTAGACCTCGATCACATTGCACTGATTGTACGGGCTCCATGAGAAGGTGGAGGTGATAGGTGAGATAAGGCTCTGAGGCCGGTTGGGGACAGCCCCGTGCGCGGCTTCGCAGTAGGTCATCATAAATTTGATGTTTCGGTGACATTCCTCGCAAGCCTGGAAGGCTACAAGACACATTGCGAGAGAAAGTGCCGGATTCAGGGGTTCCCAATACTAAAGGACAGGATTCTGTGTTGTTTGCAACGTGATCTGGAGCGCTGTCTGTTCAGAATTTGAACCACCGATCGTGTCTTATACAATCACGTCGTCCTAGCTCCCCTGGTCCCCCTACTCTGGAAGCACTGAATCACTGATCGAAGCCTCTAGACCGTTTTATAATTAAATTGATTAAGAAATCAGTAATTAGTGCAGCGATGATTGTCTGCTTGACTACCACCAACAAAGATGGGACAAAAACGATTGCCAATCCATGCATCCTCGTATCACGTCCTGCCCTGAAGATATCTGCGACTCAGATCCCTAGCATGAAGAAATATCAGTCTAATCTGCCGGCTGCTCTAGAAATCAAGTATACTCAATTGCAAATCCAGCAGCAGACTTACCTTCATTCAATTTCAGCTTGCTCGGAGAAGGACGGCACCCCCAAACTCTCCTCATCAGCCTCCCTCTCGGTCGACTCGCCGCTGGACTCGCCAAACTCCAGGTGCTGCAGCTCGCGCACATACTCCTCTATCCGCCTTCCCATCTCCTCCAGCCGAGCGCGCTGCTCCGCAGTCGTAGCCGTCCCCGGGCCGGCGTGCTGGGGGCAGTGCACGAGGCGCCCGGCCCACGAGACGCTCAGAGCCTCGCATCCGCCCATGGGAGACCAGCAGAAGCCCGAGCGGATGGTCCATTCGGATTTGTCGCCCTCCTTCTTCCGCAGGATCTTCTGCATCCCCGTGCAGTACGTCATCCGCACGCGGTGGAACCGGGCGCAGCGTGGGCAGACGTCGAAGCGGACTTCACACATGTTTACGTTGACGGGTGTTGGATCAGTACTAGTAATCGCGTTCGAGGTTATGGGAAGGGGGGGGGGCAAAGAAGAAGAAGTGTTTATCCTGTTGGCCGGAGATGTGGCCCTCTCGAGGTCGGAACTCTGTCGCTGGAAGGGCCCGGATAAGCTCGTAGGGGGCGTTCAACGCATCCAGCCACCAAATATAAGCAGCCTCATTGCCACAGCCTAGACAAGTAGATCAAAAGAGGGGAAACAGCATAGTCTACCATGTAGTTTCATAGGAGTGGAAGTATGAGCGTCAACGGCTGTCGTGGCGTTTGTTGATTATGTCCTAGCCATGAGTGCTGGGGTAGACAGGGCATGAACAATTGGACCGAGTGTTCTTTATTTCAGCGACCGAATGCTCGCTCAAAGGTTACATATAAAGGGGAGACTTGAAATGACAATTCCCACTGGCAACAGCTACCTTCCAGTGTCTATACTATCTAGTATCTTTCGTCCGTGGGGCTCAAAGCCCAGGGCCCGGGGGGGTAACGAAGAGCGGAGAGTACAACTGCGACATGCTCTGGGAATATATCGAAAGCTGTCAAGAGCTTGCCCAGTTCTGGACTTCCACTCAACTGTTTGATTGCACGATCGGAGCCATTTGAACGTGGCGCACCCAGCGTTGACCCCCGGGGCTTGAGTTGTGCATAAAGCGATGGACTGTCCCGGCGTTAAAGAGACACACAGTCGCTGGCATGGTATATCCAGCGTTTCGTTGTAGACGGCGTGGAATGTGCGCATAAAACTGGTGTAACCCATCCGGGCAACCGGTTCCAAACACGTCCAGCTGCTGCTTGTGCCGCTGCCGAAGATCATGGGCGATCCGACCATCTCCAGGACGCCGCCGTAGGAGCGGGAGCGCAGACACAGTTCCAAGACGAATTCCCTGGGCTCGCAGACGAGCCGCAGCCAGCATGGGTAAAGTCCACCTTGAAAGGCTGGAGCTCAAATATGGTAGGCAGCAGAACATAGCATGAAAGGGCAGGCTCGCCCGACATCAGGGCACGCCAATGCCAGACATATTGCCACCTGCCCTCCGGGTCTCGCGACGGTCCTTTGGAGTAGCAGCAGTTGTGATCCTACGATACCAGGTTCGATGTTTCTAGCAAGCAAACTGCAGCGCATCCTCGTGGCGACTCTCCTCCATGCAAGTTGAAGCACACGGCGACCACGTGATTCAGTGGCCCGCCTTCTGCCAACATCATATCCCCACAGGTGCGCTTGTGTTGTTGGAAGATCTGCTGAGCATATTTGCCCCTTTTCGTGCACTGATCCCGCAGACTTCGCCTGGTAATCAAATGAATCAACTTGGCTCTTAGCCAATTGGCGGGTAATGTCGACAGTTGGAGAATTTAAGCACCTACCTCGGCTCCAAGCCTGGGCTAATAACGGTCGGTGGTGGAGCGCAGCGTACAGTGCTAGTACTCGAACCACCTAACTAATGATCCCCAGTCCCCACACAGCCACTGGACCCCTTGAAAGTTGAAACCGCTGCGCCCCTTCCGAGCCTCTGCTTCAACCTCCCACATCCCAACCGCCAACGCTGTCCTTTCCTCTCTGGAGCATAAGCTACCGACTACACAACATAATGAGCTGAACCCTACACGCCGGAACCCAATTTAGCCAATATGGGTCTACTGTCATTCTTTAGAAATATCTACGATCTCGACACGCTCGACACGCGTTTCACGAGCCCCTCGTCCGTTCCATACCAGACCGTCATCGACGCCCGAAGCGATCCTGGGTCGAGCCAAGAACCTTCCTTCAAGGCCCAGCCACGGGCATCCCCGCCAAAATGGAGGACTCCAGAGTTCTGCCTCTACTATGTCGTCTTCGTCCTCGCCGTCCCGCTCATGTTCTGGATCCCGTACCAGGTCTCAGGACGTAAGTGCCATAGCGCCTCGATAGCAACAGTCAGGCACAGGGCACCAGAACTAACTCGTTCCTCCAGCTTGGGACCCCCGATACTACAAGTATGAGCGTATCCTCTCGGACGGCTGGATACTAGGGCGCAAAGTCGACATATCGGACCACCAGTACAACATCTTTCGCCGGAATCTCCCATACATGGGAATGCTTCTGCTCTTCCATCCATTGCTGCGAAAGTTATGGAACGTATTCCACCGGGTGCCGGATAATAGGAACAACGGCGCCGGCCGGCTCGAGCAACGTCTGTCTTTTGACTACGCATTTGCGATTCTATATCTCGTCATGCTGCATGGATCCTCGGCGTTCAAGGTAGCTCTCATTCTCTACGCCAACTACCGACTCGCCACGACGATTCCCAAAAAATACATTCCGCTTGTGACCTGGGTTTTCAACATTACTGTTTTGTTCGCCAACGAACTGTGCCGCGGCTACTACTACCGCGACATTGCCAGGCTCTTTGCCACCCCTCTTGTAGGGTGGGGTGCCTGGCTGGACAGCTACGGGGGCCTCATACCGAGGTGGCAGGTACTGTTCAACATTACCATTCTGAGGCTCATCAGCTTCAACATGGACTACTACTGGAGCCTCGAAAGGCGCACTTCCAACTCGATCGAGGTGTGTTTCCCTGCTTTTCGCTCCAACGGGCTTCATCTAATATGCCAAAGAAGAAGCAGCTAAATCCGGCACAACTCTCTGAACGGGATCGTGTTTCCATCTCTGCTGATGCCCAGGACTACTCATTCCGCAACTTCGTGGCCTACGCCGTCTATGCACCGCTCTACCTCGCAGGACCCATCATGACTTTCAACGACTACATCTCCCAGTCCAGGCACCGCGCTGCCAGTCTTGAGCGTCCCCGCACCGTGCGCTACGCCATCCGCTTTGTCCTCGTGCTCCTCGCCATGGAGTTCGTCCTGCACTTCAACTACGTCAACGCCATAAGCAAGGCGAACCCAGTGTGGAGCGAGTACACAGCTGCCCAGCTGTGTCTTCTCTCTTTCATGAATCTACACATCATCTGGCTCAAGCTCCTACTTCCCTGGCGCATGTTCCGCCTGTGGTCGCTCATTGACGGTATCGATCCGCCAGAGAACATGGTTCGTTGCGTGAGCAACAATTACAGCACGCAGCTCTTCTGGCGCTCGTGGCACAGGTCGTACAATCGTTGGCTGATCCGCTACATATATGTGCCGCTTGGCGGGTCGTCGTTCCGGAACTGGCGCGCTACGGCCCGGTCAGTCATAACATATCTTCTCGTCTTCACATTTGTCGCGCTCTGGCACGATATTCAGTTGCGTTTGCTTATCTGGGGTTGGCTGATCGTCCTGTTCATGGCGCCCGAGTGGATAGCCTCGTACCTCTTTCCGGCGAGAAAGTGGGAGAATCGCCCGACAGAGTATCGCATGCTGTGCTGTGTCGGGGCCGTGGTCAGCGTCTTCATGATGATGGCTGCGAACTTGGTCGGGTTTGCCCTGGGGTTGGATGGACTGCAGGTGATTATCAAAAGCATCTTGCACGATTGGTCTGGTAGGTTCTATCCAGTCAACTTAACACCGACATGCACTAACTCTCTGTCAGGTATATTGTTCCTCACCACATCATGTGTATGCCTTTTCGTGGGGGTTCAAGTCATGTTTGAGATCCGAGAAGAAGAGCGGCGCAAGGGTGTTAACCTCAAGTGCTAGACTTAGAGATGTTCTTTTGGATGCAAGCGATAGATTTCCGATGAATGATTATGTATTATAGATTACAACGACTAGAAGAGTCTGTATAATTACCAGAGCGACCACGCGCAAAATGCGGTATCCAAAAATTCGCTTTTCTCTGTTTGGGTATCATCCATAACACGCCCGCCCATCTCTTCATTCAACCACAATCACCTTAGTTTCGCATACTCGCGACCTAATTGACGCCGCTCATCTCGGCATCTCCATGCAGCGGCTGCTTGGCAACCTTCCCATCCATGCCGAGCTTCGTCTCCGTCACCCACTGCCTCAGCCAAATCAACCCCCAGACCGCACAGAAAATTATCACGGCAGCCACGGCGACCCCAATGGCACACGCCGCAACGATGCCCCGGCCGCCAATCGCCTCGGGATCCAGGAAGGCGTACACGTAGAAGCCCTGCGTCGCGTGCGTCACAAACGCCAGCCCCAGGTACATGGCCAGCACGACAACCAGCCACAGCAGGTGGATCCACGGCGGCGGGCTCGTCCGCGGCACAGCAATCTCGAAGAGGGCGAAGACGCTGTTAAGCGCGTGCTGGGTGATGTTCTCCCACCCAAGGAACGGCATGGCGAACCACGCACCCCCATACAGGGCGGCCCAGTAGACGACGGTGACGAGGATGGGGTACACGACGGCCGAGGTGTAGAGGAGCGAGTGCAGGGCCTGCAGGGGCCGCGGCAGGGCGTCGAGGCCGGAGCGGTTGGGCCCGCGGAGGGCGTAGGTGGCCGTGTGCAGGGCGGCGATGAGGAAGTAGAAGGCGACGCCCCAGAAGGTCAGCACGGTGAAGTAGGAGAAGGAGCGGCGGGCGGAGCGGCAGCCGTGGATGGCGTCATGCTCGCAGCGCCAGGCGAGGCTGAAGAGCCGGGACGCGAGGGCGTAGAGGCCCTGGGGGCGGTTAGTTACGGGCGGCGGTGTTGTGAACAACTATATATAGGTATGTAGTAGCTAAGCTGGGTAATACGTATCCGTAGCAGGAACATGGAACAAGGGCGCGGCAAACGGGGGGGAAGACTCACGATGAGGGCGCGGCAGGCAAATAGCAGCCAGGGGCTCAGTGCCCAGGACGTCTGGAACCGGTTGGACGGATCCCAGAGGTCTGTGCCGAAGGAGAAGACCTGTTTAATCCTCATGGCTGCGGGATGCTGATCAAGGAGTGCAGCAGAGCCGGCGCGCGAGGACAGAGCCGTGGGTGTGATCGTAATATAAGATATTTTTACTACGGAGTACGCGATAGCAACAAAAGCAAACACATTTGGTATGAATGCTACCTTGGGTTTGACTTTGGACTCGTGGCTAAAGTGAGGCTGATGCTGACTCTGGCAAACCCCCATGAATCCGGGTTTGGTGTTAGCATACCTTATTATTACTTCGTACGGAGTAGGTAGTATATACGGGTACCTGATCATACACCGAATTGCTAGGAATCCCGACACGTCTTCGAGACAGGCGAGAGAAGTGGCCAATTGGCTGATCAGAAACGGACATCAGCAGAGCTCACGCATCAATAGGTGGCCCCTGCTTGTCCCATAATCATGGCGTCGCGCTGTTGTGAGTTGTGTAGGGCGAAGTACGAGTGGTAGTACTCCGTATTCGTAGGTCGTGATGATTTTGAATCATGCGATTTTATGTCTGCTAGTGTACGAGCACTACTATCGTCAATTCGACATGTCGATCAGTGTATGGAGTACGGATAGATATCCGCAGATCGCGTGATCTGCATGCCACGATGGGGCTTAAGGCGTCAAGGGCCCAAGACAGGCTTGCCAATGTGTCGGTCCCATGCGTATCTGGTGAATCAAATACCAAAAGAAATGCTTGGAAGTTGGGGAGTTGGGAAGCCATAAGGCTGAGAAGCTAGAGCCGGGGGTTTTTCGAGCTGCGTCCAGTTTCCCTCCTGAATAGAAGCCATCGTGGCGCACAAGGTACCATGCCATTGGAGATACTGGAGATACTCTCCTGGTGGAATTCTTACGCGGGTACGGATAAGTGCAGTAGTAGATGCCAGGTGACAACTTGCTCCAGAGCAGTGACCGCCAGTAGTCGCGCCAAGAGGGGCAAGAAGAAGACCGCAAAAGATCAGCAGTGTGCGTGCGTGGTGCGTCGGTAATTAATTTTTACTATTCTTGTTGTATTGCCAATAGTCTGCGGCCGAGTCAGCACACGCCAGCCTACCAGCGGATATCACTGGGTCGAAATCTGCAATTCGCATCTTTTCCAACCGTCCAACGTGGCAACTGACAGATATAATTAATTCAATATCATTACGAAGTCTCCGTACGGAATAATACGTATGTAGTACAGATACCACGATGTCGGCTGTCCGGCGGGCCGCATTCCTGCAGGCACCATTCCTGGTCCTTGTCGGGTGATCCCAGAGTCCAAGACGGCGTCACTGTGTCTCAAACGGGATTCGTAACAACTGACACGCACAAGCGTGGCTGGATGGCCGACCACGGCACTGGATTCTGCTGGATTTAGCGGCTGGGAGACGAGTGTCTCGAACTCGACTAAACCCCGCTATGGGTGCCGATCACCCGTTGAAAGCCGCCCCAGAGCAATGAACGGTGCAATGATGATACGTACTACATACTATTAATACTACCTATGTACTGATGGACGACGGATGTGCGAGAAGGATTTTTAGTTGGAATTTTCCCATCACAAGCTGCGAAGCTGGGATCAACCGATGGTTTGGCTCCCTGCAGGGGACAGGGGTAACCACGCAGGTGCCCACTGGTCCTTATTATTACTGCCCGCTATGGCCCACGGCTCGGCGCTCTACCGCTCCAATGCTCCATGCCTGATCTCGGTGAACTGCGCTAAGAGAGGCCCCAATGGCCCCCCAATGGCTACAACCTGGAAGCTTGCAGGCTGGTTCCATGCTTGGCCCGCGCAGCTTCCAGGCCTTCCATGGGAACTCGAACCCGACGCGACTGTTCTGATGGCGGGGCTCCTGGTCCTGCCGCAAAACCTCCAAGGCTTGTAGGCTCGCACATGCCTAGTAGGCTCATAGCACAGGAAGGACCCCTGGAGCTTCCCGTTCCTGCCAGGGGCACACGCTGGGGGATGGTGACATTGGCGGCACTGCCGCACTGGCTCTGCATCACCGCGTTATGGCGTTCTGCCAACCACCACCACCACACCACCTGTTTCCTCCACCATTGCTGCCCTCGCATCTCCTTTCCATCCGTTCGGTCTCTGTTGTTTAACTCTGCTGGCATCTTTGCTTACGCCAATTGCTGCTGGCTGCGCGCTCGCGCCCACGGAGCTCGACCCCATCGCCATTGCAATCCCGTCCCCGGAGACCCCTGTCACGACAAGCAGCACCGCCCCCCATCTGTAGAGATTGAGAACAACAGACACGGGTGCGGGCTCCTCGACGACTCGCCCCAGCCCCGACAACTCCCAGATTCACACCGACGCCGTATCATGGACGCCCTCGCCATCTGAAGAAGCCCCGGTATCCCCAGGATCGCGAACCGCATCCAACTACATTCGCTCTACTACATTCGCTTGTTACACCCTCGACTCTCGTTGACCCTTTGGGCTCCCCGTGCTCCCCGTCAAACCTCGGGCGCTTGCAGCTGCTGCTACTACCACCGAACATTGGCGCCGTGTCACAGCGCTCAATGGTTCCTGTCACGCTCGGACCAGCAAGCAGTCTAGAATAATTCCCGACTGTCATCGGCTCTCCCGCCGTTCGCAGTCATGACCTCCCTGTCGCTGCCCCCTCTGCAGTTTGATGATGGGGGCTTCCGCGTCTCCGTCATCACGGGTCCGCCAGCCGCCACCGGTCTTCCCGCTGTGGCCGATGCGAAACCCTTCTCACAATCCGAGGCCGACCAAGAAGAGAAGCCGGAACCAGAACCCAAGCCGGAGCAAGAACAAGAGCAAGAGACCCAGCGGGCGCCCCCCGAGCAGCCCCAAAATGCGCCACCGCAATCCCAGCAACCTCAATCCGAGGCCACGCCCAACTCCAACACTGTGCTCAAGGCAGAGCCCAAGGCTGAGCCAGAGGCCGAACCAGAGATTGAGCCCAGGCCTGAACCCCAAGTCAACCCGGAATCTAGACCAGGGATTGAGTCTACTACACCCGTGTCACAATCCACACCGATTACAGAGCCTGAGTCACCACCCGCTCCAGAGCCTGAGCCTGCACCAGTTCCAGAGCCTGAGCCTGCACCAGTTCCAGAGCCTCAGTCTACACCGGTTCCAGAGCCTGGGTCTTCACCGGCTCCAAAGCACGACTCTGCACCGGCTCCAGAGCCCCGGCCCGCACCAGTTCCGGAGTCCCATAATGTGCCTATCACTGTGTCCATACCTGCGCCCGCTCCCGCGCGCAAACCAGTTCCTGCACCAGAGGCCACAATTGATTCACACCAGGTATCTGAATTAGTTGACGTCCCAGCATGCCTTCTTGTTGGCCCCCAACAAGAAATGCCCACCCCAATACTAGAGGAGGCTCCGGAGCCGCCCACTGTTCCCACACACCCTGTTGCATCTATGCAGCTTGCGTTTGCCGAATCACTAGACGAAGTGACCAAAGGGGGGGCGGACAAACCCCGACTCAAGGATCTTGATGCAAGGGCGCGCAGGCAACGCTTGTTGGACCAGGACAAAGACGATGAGCCCTTTGACGCACGGTGGCGCTATCGCCCTGGCCAGACCCAACACGAAGTCCTCAAGCTGGTCTCCCAAATCACTTTTGGTGTTTATCTTCTCCTCAACGGGATGGCCAACGATACTTCTCAGGTCATCACTATTCTGCAAGGGCACATTGACGAGGTCGACGAGTTTCTTGAAGTCACGCTTGAGGACTTGGCCCAAGCGTCCAACGATCTGGATGATCGCATCGACTATCTCAAGCTTCCCATGTCTAACGTGAAGGTGTTTGAGGAAATGCTCCAGGACCGCAACTACCGAGCTGAGATCCTCGAGGGTAACGAGAAGATAGACCAGGTGCTAGGACGGATGAAAGTCGTCATGAAGCAGTGGGAAGACGATGTCGAGGCTGGTCTACAAGGCGCCGCTGCCTTTAATGAGTGGTTGAACTTGGTTAGGACCGGGTCCTGGCGTCAAGCGCAACCCGAGCTCGTTGACATTTTTGATGCCATGAAGGGCAACGCAGAGGGGTGGCTTAACGCCTTTGATGAGATGGAGAGCAAGACGCAGCACATGAATGCCCTCGTCGCCGCGCTGATGACCATTGTCGCCGAAATGGAACACAAGGTCGGAGAGGTTAGCCGCAAGACATGGGTAAGTACTTGATATGCCAGATTCACTGTTAGTGGGATACTGACCATTGGTAGTCCACCATCCCGCCATTCACTTCACCCGCGCCCGCCAGTCTGAAGAGCAAAAAGGATACTTCCTCCATCTCGTCGCCGCTCTCAGTTCACTCTAACCCAAGATCTACCACGCGAACGAGTGTTCGCAGCGGATCTACCTCTACGTCTCAACATTTCCAATCCGACGATGAGATGGACGATGGCCTGGGCGAGTTCCCCTTGCCCGGCATCGCCCCTCTTCTGCCACCCCCGCGGTCTGCTGCTCGTGTCGCGAAGAAGCCAACAGTAGAGCCACCAACTTTGCAGGTCAACACAGCTCCCAAGCCGTCGCCAGTGGTAGAGGTCATACCGGAGGAGGAGAGAGAGGACAGCCCCCTGTACATCTTACAGCCACGAACATACACACCGCAGCCACCAGAGCCCCTCCCATCACCCAGAGTCAGGGACTCTCCTACATCACCCTCCAGCCTAAGACCACAACGACGATCTGACCAAGCACCGATACCTGTGGACGCGCGCTCCATAGATGAAAGAGTATCCAGCCCAGCATCACAGCGACGGTCTGATCAAGCACCGATACCCATTGACGCACGTTCCATCAGCCAAAGAGAATCCAGCCCAAGATCACAACGGCGGTCTGATCAAGCACCGATGCCCATTGACGCACGTTCCATCAGCCAAAGAGAATCCAGCCCAAGATCACAACGGCGGTCTGATCAGGCGCCGATGCCCATGGATGCGCGCTCCATCAGCCAAAGAGCGTCCAGCCCCAGAGAAGACACCCGCCTCCCTACGGGCGAGACTCGTGACCGCCCGGGTGGCCGAGCCTCGCCGGCAGTTACTACTTCGTCGAGAATCTCTGAGCCCCGGAGAAGCAATCATAGTAATCTGAAGCTGGCCGTTCGCGACTCGGGCGGTGGCCATCTGCAAGTCCGCGACTCGGCCAGCAGTCATCTACAGGCCCGCGACTCGGCCGGTAGCAATCTGCAGACTCGCGACTCAGCCGGTAGTAGTTTCCAGATGCGCGACTCCTCCGGGTCCGAGATGGATGGGCTCCAGCAGCACCGTATGCCGCGCGTGGGGTCGCATGCAGAGCTCCGGGCAACGCGGCCATCGCTGATCCAGTCCCCGAACTCGGACTATCAGCATTACCACCCTGTGCTCGCCTCGCCGCACTCCCCGCTCCAACAGCGACCGCATACTGCGGCCGGGCCACAGGCCTATCATACATCGGGGCAATTTCCGAACCAAGTTCACAACCAGCCTTCCCGACTTGGCGGTGCAACACCCAATACCATTGCCTCAAGCGCCAACGACAATCGCACAGTGAGGCCGAACGCACCTTCTATTTCTAGTAGAAAGACACTTAAGAAGAAGAAGAGTGCGTTTGGCTGGTTCAAGAAGGCCTTCACCATGGACGACGAAGAGAGAGCCGCATTTGAGGCCCGTAAAAATATCCAACAGCCTGACAACTACTACCAGGATATGACCCCCAAGTTCCTAGACGGCAAGAGAATACGATGAACAACCCGCCCACAATCGCAACGCAGCATCTTCCTCGGTGCTCTCTTACTTTATGTTACACTAGGTGTTTCTGTTTGGTTTCGAACTAAATCACCACACAGCGTCTGCACGACGACTCGCCCGACGCGAACTTTCCTATCTACCTCATAACCTGTCATATGTCTCTATTAAGATTCAATCAGCGCTTTTTTGGCAAGCGAGCCATTTTCTATCATGTCATATCAACAACATACACAGTGCCATCTACTATTTTATTTTGGCCCATCATGAGCGACTCTTGTCTTATGGGGAGGCTGGATTCAACTACCTTGGGTTTTGCCTACCAAGTACATGACTGCAACTGATTGGACGATTCTCATCTTCTGTGGTGTATTTTTTTTATCATAATGATGGCGCCGGGGTGGCATTACTTTGTACCTCCCGGCCAGGTGGATGTAATGTACTCACGATATATACAGAACAAGACAGACGTCATGAGATTTTGGTCTCTTCCTATGGGTGCCATATGCATGCCTAACGCACGTGTCTACTCCCCAAAACCATAGCTCTTGACCCGGCTGAAAAAGAAGGGCTTGTCATTCTTTAGCATGAACTCGCCCCAGTCATCGGTCAACTTGTTGTAGCTGTAAAAGCCCCGCCATACAAGCTTGTTGTTTCGCGCGCCCTTTCCGGCGCTGCGCATCGACAAGTCCATGCGGTACATGTATTTTTCACCCACCCCCTCCGTCTCGATGTACACATCGCCCTCCTGTGGCTGCTGGCCGGGTATCATCCCATCGGCCTCCTCAGGGAGGTCGAGGGTTGAGGAGAGGCGCCACCGGCCTTTCAGGGCAGCCTGCATAGCAGGCAATGGAAGAACCGAATGGCCCACAGAGGAGTGGTGCCGGTCGCGCTCCCCGCGGTACGCGAGAAGCTCCTTCTTGGTGAGGTGGTGGACGACCTCGGAGGGCTCCGAGGTGGTGAGCAGGCTGATGACGGACCCGTCGCGGAAGAAGCGCAGGTAGCGGTAGTAGGTGACGATGTGGATGGGGCTCCCGCCCCAGGTGACCTGGTTGGTGGACATCTGGCCGCTGCGGACGTAGTTGACGGTGGAAATGTAGCAGCCGTTAAATCGCACGCGCGGCCGGCGGCGGAACAGGGCCTTCCACGTCGGGTACACGCCGGGGACGAGCGAGCGCGTGACGAGGGCCGACTCGGCGGAGCGGCGGATGCGCAGGTCGCGCGCGGAGACGAGCGTGCCGTCCGGGAGGCACTCAATGTGGTCGTCGTGCGACGTCCAGTCGATCCCGAGGGCGAAGTGGTGGTGCATGGCGGCGAAGCCGACCTTGGAACCGAGGCTGATGCGGCGCCAGATGCGCTCCTCGGTGGAGACTAGGTAGGCGAGGCGCCGGCAGACGAGGGATAGGCGGGAGAACTCGGCGACGTCGTGGACGGCGACATCCTTGAGGATGTGGACGAGGATTTCGTCGGGGAGGTCGGCGATGGGGCAGGGGGGCTGGGGCATACCCTCAACAGGAGGGGGGATGGGCTCAATGGAGAGGGACGCGAAACTCTCTAGGAGTTCGCTCATGGACTGGGGTTGTGGTTGATTGTCGTCTTGGGCTTTAGAGGCTAGCGGTTGGGCGGTAGCTGACGGCGGCGGTGCTGGCTTGGGGAAGCCAGCTGGGAAGTGCTTCTCTCGGTACCTCCGGTCCACCCCGCTGTCAAGCTAGAGCGCCGTCAGAAGGGTCCCAGCATATGTCAACTATCACGGTAAGATGTGGACTCAAATACCTTGTAGGCTCGCCGGTACAGCTTCAAGCTGTCCCCCATGTTGCCCTGAGCTTCCCTCTCCATGGCCTCCTCGAAGTAATCCAGTGCTGAGACGAGCTTCTTGGGGGCGGGCTTGCCCGGTCCCGCGAGCGTATGCCCCGCGGGCACGGGGGGCTCATCAAAAGAGCGTCCCTGGAAATAGTCATCATCGTCGTCGGCGTGGGTGGGCCTCCTCTTGGTGGACGTTGAGACTGATGGACCGGACGGGTGCGTCGGCTGAGTCGATGATGACGACTCGCCTGGCTGGTGGCTATGGCCTGCGGCCTCATTCTTGGATCGAAGATCGTAAAGCCATTGCTGGCGGAAGTTCTCGAGTTCCGAGTTGAGATCCTCCACTCGGGAGTCGTTTGGGTTCATGGTGAGAGATGAGGATGTGGAGCGAGCTCGCGAATATTCAGGATGAGCTGATGTATTTATCATAGAAAATAACAAAGGTTCAAGGTTCTTATACGTAAGACATGTTGACAGCGTTTTGACGTACAATAAGGGAGCTATCTGATGTTAATATAGATATGCTGAATCCACACCGCATCCAGCATCAATGAGTGAGGTTGGATGTGGAGTCGAGGTAAGACAGAAGAGTGAGTCTAACGGCGAGTTGAGCAAGCGTTATCGATAAGATCGAATTCGGGTGATGAGGAAGCAATGCGGATAGACCGAGGTCCACAATAAACTTCAGCCAATCAAAGACCAGTCTGGGGTGATCCGGAAATCGGTGGCCTTAGCAGCTGCACCCGCAAAATTTTGGCCATTGTTTGCCGCCGCCTTCCATGTGGACCTTATCAATCGGTCGACTCATCGTCTCATGTCATGACGCCCACGACTCGTCTTCCCCTCCATAACCTTGCCACGTACAAAATCACCCTGGCCGCATCGCCAATTTAGAGACAGCATTTTCGAATGCTGCACCCCGAACGGCATTCCCTCAACCCGACCTAATAGACAATGAATTGAGAGAAACCGCCTTGGCCATCCACAGCTCCACCGGCCAAAGGCACTACCCGATACGCGCAAACATCGCCAAAATGGCCGTCGCGCAGTCCGCCGACATCGCCGTCGGCGGCGCCAGTGAAGGTCCCAGCGGAAGCGACGTATTCGAAATCACGACTACCCAGAGAATGGCATCCGCACTGACGGGCAGTCTCTTCACGTCCCTACTGGGTAAGCACCATCCCGTCCGGGTCTACCACAAAAAGCCGACGTGACCTAACATGAACCTTAATAGTGACACCGCTCGATGTTGTTCGTGTCCGACTCCAATCGCAGAAACCGCATTCTCCGAGTATCGACTTTTCCCGACTCGCCATGACAACAAATTCCCTTACTCCCGCTCAGACCGCCGAACTCGGCGTCACGTCCTGCTGCCGAGAGGTCTTCTTCATGAACAACAACGCCGAGTACTGCATCGCCGGGCCCAGGATAGAGGGTTTAGAAGCATCAGCCGGAGGCGCCAACTCGGCGGACTGCGCCGTGCACGAGGTGCAAAAGAGGACATACACCTCGACGATAGACGGGATGCGCAAGATTGCCCGTAACGAAGGCGTAACGACGCTTTGGAGGGGCCTGTCTCCGACATTGGTAATGGCCGTTCCAGCTAATATTATCTACTTTACCGGATACGAGTGGCTACGGCACAACCCGAAGAGCCCGCTCGCCAACTTCTCCGACGACTACGCCCCCTTGACCGCAGGGTCGGCAGCACGCGTGCTGGCAGCGACAGCGGTGGGCCCTATCGAGCTAGTCAGGACGCGGATGCAAGCTGCCTCGGGCACCTCAACAACGAACCACATGGTGGAAGCCTTCAGGGGCATCCGGCAAATGGTCAACACCCAAGGCTACACCTCCCTTTGGAGGGGTCTGACTCTGACCCTCTGGCGGGATGTCCCCTTCTCGGGGCTTTACTGGTGGGGATACGAAGTGATCCGTTCCAAGCTGACGGACATGCGCGATGAGCGCAGAGGCCGCACAGTCGATCGGTCTCTGTCGAGATCCCGGTATCGGTCGCAGAGCCATGAAAACCACTCGGCCACTTTTGTGGACAGTTTTGTGGCCGGAGCCACATCGGGGGCGTTTGCCTCCATCGTCACGATGCCGTTTGACGTCGGGAAGACGAGAACCCAGGTGCACCGTGATGCGCCCGTGGGCTCCGCTGTGCCCGAGTCGCGCCACATGACGCGCTTGCTGTGGGACATCTTCAAGACGGAGGGCATCGCCGGACTGTGGAAAGGCTGGATCCCACGGACGTTGAAGGTGGCGCCGTCATGCGCCATCATGATCAGCACGTACGAGGTCGGTAAGAGAGTATTCAGGGGAGTCAACGAGAGGGCGGCGAACAAGCGAACCGACGGCGACTTGTAAGAGGCTCATAATCTTTCCATTTTTATTTTTATTTTGGCTGCATTGCACAGGAGTTTGGGGCACGGAACATGTATACAAAACGAGGGGCGACTCCATTCACCTGCTTTCGCGTTAGACAAAACCGGCGTGTACGATACCATGTTAATTGGGAGGAAGAGTAAAACTTTAGACTCGCGCACCTAATACGATTTATGCTCTACTTTCCAGGCTTTCCTCAAAGTGTGCTACCCTGAAGTATGCTCGATAAGTGGCATCAAGTCCAGCAATGACGGAAGAATGAGTTCGGGTTTCATTGAAAACAATTAATAGAAGACTTAATAATGAATACGATGCGTAGTAACAGTATTCATTTGGTGGAATAAATGTTGTGAACTCTACCGTCGTATGTTCCCCATCAATCGTGTTGCTGAATTTGTGGATGGGTCTCACATTCTAGTTGCGTCTCACGAAAATCTTTCTGTCCAACGAGCGCTGAACTCTGGCTCTACCCCATCAATAGCCACAATGTCGTACTCACTGGCGCAGTCCGATCAGCACAGCTTCGCCGAGGACGTCTGGGTCCTCGACCTGGCGCGCACAACGTCAGGCGCCCTTGTGTCTATCTCGTCCGACCAGGCGCTCTCAGTGTTTGACCCCTCTGCTTCTTCAGCGCTGGGCAACGGCCCCGTGCAGAGTTTCGCCACAGACCATGGCAACTTGACGACACTACGAGTGTTTGGCGAGAGCGTCGTGTGCACGGCGGGTGAGAATGGGAGTGTAGAGGTGTGGGATTTGAGGGCGGCGGGAAAGGTGGCCAAGTTTGCTGGTGAGGGCTCATCTCATGTTCCCGAGTGTCTTGGGGGTATAAGTGAGACTGACGAGAGAGGATAGCAAGCGAAGCACCCATTATCTCCATGGCTTGTAATCCCCAGACACAGACCATCGCCGTCGGCACAGAGCTTCACAACCACCAAGCCTCCATCCTCCTCTGGTACGCCCGCCATGCCCCCATCTTGCCCCCTTCACCATGAGGAGAGGAACTCACACAGCAGCCAGGGACGTCCGCTCCTCGCCCTCCCCCGTGGCCGCCCACCACGAGCTCCACAGCGACGACATCACCACGCTGTCCTACCACCCAAACCGGGCCCCGATCCTCCTCTCGGGCTCCACTGACGGTCTCGTCAGCATCCACGACACGTCCGTCGCCGACGAGGATGAGCTGACGGTCCAGACGCTCAACCTCGGCGCCTCCATCCACCGCGCGGGCTTCATCGCCGACTCGCTCGTCTGCGCCCTCAGCCACGACGAGCGCTTCGCCCTCTACGACGTCTCTGACGGCCATGACAGCGGTGACGCCCTGTGCGACTTTGGTGACCTGCGGAAGGGGCTCGGGTGCCAGTACGTGGCCGATGTGGTGCCCAAGGTGGACGGTAGCGGTGCCATTGTCGGCGCGGGGGCGCAAGAGTGAGTTTTTCTTCTTCTTCTTTTTTTTTTTTTAAACTACTTTGTTCTCTTCGGGAGGAAGCTGACCGGCTTTTTAGTAAGGAGCATTTCGAGCTGGTGTTCCTGGCGCAATCACAAGACTCGTGGACACTGGATGGCGGGACGGGCGTTAGCCTGCCGGGAGCACATGGTGGGGAGATTGTACGGTCATTCTGCTTCTTTGACGACCAGCACGTGGTGTTTACGGGAGGTGAGGATGGTAAGATCAAAGCGTGGCGTCCGGACAGTTAGACAAGAGTCAGGGTTTAATTCAAGTATGTTGATTCATAGCCTATGCAGTGATGCCGGGTGCTAAGGTACCCGTATGAGTTCGCATGCTAGCTGCATGCCCTGGGGAGTTGGCCTGGGGTTCTATATAAAGGACCCGGGTCTCCGGGGTGTGGACGAGTCTTACCTCATCCTCGAATAGCTCGATATGAGCGAAACGCTAACAGACCATGTCCCTCGCAATGAACATCGGTGGTCCCATGACAAGGCTCCGTTATTCAACCAAAGATATCCATACCATGTCAGCCGCCTCAACCGAACTTGTCGTGCTTGTTCTTGACCTTGATCTCCAAGAGCCTCTCATGGTAATCCCCCTCCCTCCTCGCCCTCTTCAGCATCCTCACCTCATCCTCATCCAGCTTGCGCCCCGCCGCCTCCTCAAGCTCCCGCCGACTAATCTTGGCCTGCGCGCGCTCCTCCTTGGACGCCTGGATGCGCGGCTTGAACCGCGCCTGCATGCGTATCCGCAGCGTCGTGCCGAACGACATGTCCTCGGCGTCGCCCCGCACCTCGGTCACCTGCTTCTTGGCCGTCGACGACGGTGGCTGGGTGGTGATGAAGGTCTCGCGCTGCGTCTGCAGCTGGAATGTGCCGGGCGTGTCGGCGGTGGGGATCACGTTGAAGAACTCGAGGGGCGAGACGGCTTCGGAGGTGGCAGACAGCTGGCCGATCTTGTCGCACGACAGATATCTACCCGGGGAGTTAGCAAACCAAAAAAAAAAAGGGCGATTCATCAAAACCCGTTTGATGGGGGACTCACCGTCCGTGATGGCCCTTAAACCGGAAGCTCTCGGTGCCCGAAACGCGGTTGGCAACCCAGACCTGCCTCACGTCGTGCGGCTCCGCGCTCGCCGGGTTCCCGTCCACAATGTTCTCAATCGGCAGCGTGAACACGGCGCCGTTCTGGTCACACGCCAGCGCCGATGGCGGCTCCGTGGGGAGCACAATCATGACGGGCCCGACGACGTCGCCCGTTGACTCGGCCGAGACCCAGCTGTCGTCGTTGGCGGCTGCATCCTCGTCGGCGGCGAGCCTCTGCACCTGCTTCGAGGGCCCTCCATCGCCCGCAGCATTGTCGTCGGCGTCGGCGGCGGCGGGGCGCTTGCGCTTCTTGGGCTTCTTGTCGCCTTTGAATGTGAGCGGCTTGACCATGGCGAAGGACGGTCGGTGGGTTGGTTCTGCGGTTTGCGTCGGTGTCGGAGGTGGCAGCTGGGATCTGAAATCCGGAGTTCGGGAGGCGGCGACCTCCACTGAAAGTGGCACCAATTTGGCCCATTTTTGGGGGAGTTATGTAAGCGCTCAGGGTCCCCATTCTTGACCCCTCCCCCGCGCAACTTGCCTTGGGGAAAGAGCGACTGATAAGTCTAAGTCTACTGCTACTACCTTCTCTGAAACCTGAATCTCAGCAGCCAATTCCCTCTTGCATAATCTTCATCGGAGAATTCTGAGCCGCAGACTGACGTCGTATTTGGCCTTATCTTCAATATGGTTGCTCAAGCTCAAGCTGTGACAGTGTCACTGGAGGAGCTCAAGAATGGTATGCGCTGGAATATCGCACTTTGATAGGACAACTGTGCGTCGACTTACACCAACAGGCGCCGTCTCATTCGAGACCCTCCAGCAGGCCTTTGGACCCGACTCCCTGGGAATCCTCGTCGTCAAGGATGTTCCCAAGGAGTTTCCCCAGCTGAGACATCTCGCCCTCTCATACGCCTCTTATCTGGGGAACCTCCCCAAAGAGGAGCTCGGTATGTTCCTCATCCATCGTGCCTCCTCTCACTACCGCATTATCAAACTAACAACCACCACCAGACCGCCTCGAGAATGCCGAGGCCAAGTACCTTACCGGCTGGTCCCTCGGCAAGGAGACCCTCAAGAACGGCCAGGTTGACACCTTCAAGGGGTCCTACTACGCCAACTGCGCCTTCTACATCGACCCCTCACTTGAGTGCGCCCGTCCCACCGCCGACTTCTCCCCCGCCACGTTCCCCGAGTACCTATCCCCCAACGTCTGGCCATCGGAAACCGTCCTGCCGGGTTTCAAGCCCGCCGTGACCAACCTCTGCAGCCTCATCATCGACGTGGCCGTCCTCGTCGCCCGCGCATGTGACCGCTTCGCCGAGAAGGAGATCCAGGGGTACCCCCAGGGGTACCTCGAGCACGTCGTCAGCACCAGCAACACCACCAAGGCGCGACTGCTGCACTATTACCCGCAGCAGGCCGACCCCTCGGGCAAGAGCGAGGACGAGGACGACTGGTGCGCGACGCACCTCGACCACGGCTGCCTGACGGGTCTCACGTCGGCCATGTTCATCGACGAGCAGGCCACCTCGCCCGCCGTGCCCGCAGACGCCTCCGCCACGACGGGTGCCTCCCTGCCCCCGCTGGCCGAGCTGGCCTCGTCGCCCGACCCCTCTGCGGGGTTGTACATCAAGTCGCGCTCCGGCGAGACGTACCAGGTGCGCATCCCGCGCGACTGCATCGCGTTCCAGACGGGCGAGGCCCTGGAGCGAATCACGGCGGGGCGGTTCAAGGCCGTGCCGCACTTTGTGCGCGGGGCGCGCCCCGGCGCCGGTGGCGGGAGCGTGGCGCGCAACACGCTGGCCGTCTTTACGCAGCCCAATCTTGGTGAGGAGGTGGATATCGCGCAGCATTTGACGTTTGGCGAGTTTGCGAGGGGTGTTGTGGCTAAGAATACGGTGTCGTAGGATTTCCACAATGTCACCACTGTGGGATCCGTACGGAGTGTACTGGTTCTCCTGGGCCGAAAAGAACATATCGAGAAAATGGTAGTGGAGCGTTGACAAGCGTATATATGATGATGTCAAAAATTTCTATTCAAAATATAGCTTAAGATCTGAGAACCGTGAGATTGGTCTCGTTGCTAAGCCCAGAAAGAAGGATAAACATTGTGCTTAATGGATCTGTCATCCAGTTTCCTTGAAGAACCCCTGTAATATATGTGGCCCTATTCGATAGTTTCTCAGCCATGCTCTACGCCCAAGCTCCAACAAGGCTCATGCCAAAGGCACCCAAGAAGACGAGCACACAGGCAACAACCCGCTTGCGCCCACGGAGGTATATCCAACTATCGTCGCTCAGGAAATCCTCGGACATGAGCTCGACAAGGGATGCAAAAGTGAGGAGTCCCGCTGAGATGGAGTTCATGACGCCGACGACGATCAGGCCAACCTGTGAGTCCGGGCTGTATAGGGTGTGGGTTGCAATGCCGAGAGCCTGTCCGAGGGGAGTGGTGCATCCATAAGCTATCGCCATGAACCAGGGTTGGTGGTTCGCTTTGGGCCACTTGACCATGGAAATGCGTGAGCCGAGTGCGAGTCCCTCAAAAGTTTCTTCAACAGTGTTAGTGTGCCAGGGACCAGAGGGTATAGGGACGAGACTTACGATGGAAGACGATGGCAATAAGCAGGATGACGAACTCGCTGCCTACAGAGACACTGAGAGCCATGCCGATAAAGACACTGTGGAAGAGGATACCGAGCTCCAAGAGAACGCATTGCAGACGCTCTTTTCGGAGCTTTAGCTCTGTCGGCGGGTTCGATGATGTGTCTTCTGTTTCAATGGCTGCTTCTTCAATGTCGCTCTTGGGCTGGAGCTCAAGCTCAAGCGGTTGCTCATGACGGGCCGACCTGTCGTCATCAACGGCAGTAGGAAGGCGATTGAGGCCATGCCCAACACTAGAGGTACGTGCGCGTGGAGGGGCCATGTTACGCATAGGTACACGGGTACTGTCAGGCGCGGTGGTTACCTGGTCCTCGGCAGCCTGCTCATCGGGCTGGTGGGTCGACGGGGCAGTGGTACAGCGTCGAGCGGGGTGAAAGATCATCTCCACAACCGTGACGAAGAAGATGGCAGCTAGAGCTATGGCACCGGGCATAGCCGGGTAGTCCTTGACCCAAAAGTCGCCCAAGCATGGGTCTCCCAGTGAGATGAAGGCAGTGGGCAGCAAGTGAACAAATGCCGTGGCAATGAGAACACCTGTGCCGAAGTGACGGACCACGAAGAAGAAGCGCGGAGGAATGTGCAGGCCGGGATACTTGCTGGCCAGGAGAGGAAATGCGCAGGCCAGGGTCGAGACGAACCAGACGATGAGGAGCGCGCCGACGTGAAGAGGAGTGTCGTACACGGCGCCCGCGACACCGCCAGAGGTACAGGAAGATCGCTTGCGGAGGTCCACGATAAGGGGTCCGGACGAGGGATCCACGGCATTCGGGGGTTCGGCAGGGGGCGTAGAGGCATCACGGCTGGATCCGTTAAAGACGGACATGACAGCCGTGAGGGCAAAGGAAACGAAGAAGACAGATGCGGTCCAGGTAACCCAGCCCCAGATGCGTGAGGAGCACGCAGGGGAGGCTACCGGGGAACGGCAGGGCTGGTCATCACCACCAGCCTCAGCCATGCGATGCGAGGACGGTCCTGGGAGATGTCAGCCTACGTCGGGGACTACAGGCAGGATTACCAACCGCAGACCCGTCGTCCCGCACCGGCAGAGGGACAGAGGTCGGGCCCAGGCGAGAGACCTTGGTGATGCCACTTTTCGTCTGCGTTTGCTGAACCTAGCATCCCTCCGCCTCCATCATCGTCCTGGTCGGCGGCAACGTGCTCGCGGAGGTTGGCGATGCCATTGAGATCCTGGCGGGTCGTGTGTTTGGGGGCTAACGGATGGGGGCTCTGATTATAAGCCAGGTGCCGGAGGGCACCCTCGTCGGCCTTGGAGAGACAGATCATGGTGTGTGGGTTCCTTCCTGCCTTTCGGTTCTGTGTCTTCCTGGAGTTGAAGTTGCCAGGAAAGAAAAGAGGAGTCGTCCAAGATGATATCAGCACGAAGATGGGAAGGCGTGGACGAGTCATCAACAAGTTCCTTTGAAGGTGCCAACCGGGAAAGAGGCTTACGATTGCCCCACTCGGGATGAGATCTGGCTGTTGAGTGGCTGAGCATGTCTCAAAACGTGGGGCGATCTCCAAAGGCAAAGGCACACGACAGTCCGGAGTACCGAACAGCCTGGACCTTCTGGAACCCAACCTTGTTTGATGGCACCTTCATGATGCCCAAGATCTGAATGCCATCCATTACCCTAACCTGCCTCGTTTCCTCACCAAAAACGGCCATCCCAGTTTCATTTTTTTCTCTCTTTGTTTACCCCTTATGTTCCCTTTGGTATCTGTCTTCTGTGACCGTCGTTCACCTGGTTGATTAAAGTTCGGACAGTAGCCGAGCGGGCGCCGGAAGTGGAAAGCTGTCACACAGTCGGGAGTTTTAGGAGTCCCCCGTGCATTCGTGACCGGGAGCCGAGGAAATGGGTCACGAGCCCCCTCAATCCAGCTCTCGATACGCATTTCAATACGTAACGTATGGAGTACGAGTAACTTTTGACCGGTTTCTATTTCCACCCACGGCAGAGCGGTAACTACTCGAACATGGCGTGCCGATCAGGCGTATTGTCGGAGGCGCTATCCAGTCGTATTACACCCAGCTAGTATCTCATCCAGTCGTATTACACCCAATGGTCAGTTCACTCCCAAACCCTAACCCAGCCACTTGGGTCTCCCTATCCGTAGGGGTATCACGAGGACTTACCTAAAGTGACGTGCCGCAGGATACTATTGTGAGGACCTACAAAGACTCCTTGCTGCCGTGATTATGCCAAGATTTAGGTCTATATACTCTTTTTAGGTGTTTGCGGTCAATCATGCACAACCTCGTTTGACTGACCAACCTTGTTTGATTTTGTTTGATACCCGACCTAATTTTCCAATTTTGACTCACCTACCTTGCGCAGCCGTTCGATGATTGCGAATCCGTGAAGGGAGTCTTTTCTTTCTCCCAATAGTCTTTGCCATGAGCAGCCATCGGACACCCAAGCATGGCCAGAGTACGTCAGATATTAGACACGGACACAGTGGTACCTTAGCTACTTACTGTGCCGTCCACGAGTAGCCACATGTAAAGTCATAGAATTTTTCTTCAGTAATCGTATGCCCCCTCCGTCTGAGTAGAATTATGAGTAACTAACTGAACATGCAAGTTAGGTTGTTAGCGCAACTTTGAGAGGGCTCTGGTCAAGCCTCGTGACCCTTCCCATCTATGCTCGGACGCATGGATGCCCTACGTGTGTGCACTTACTCAGATGGAGGGGTAGATGATTTATCACCTTTGCCGGTACATCTTAGTGAGCGCTGAAGCCCCTCACACTTGGGCTCTGTGACTGGTGCAGCTCTTGTAGTGTTTTGATAGTACTTACCTGCTCCCGGCTTCATATGGGCAAAGTCGCGAATGAGGTCAACCCGCAGCGGCACAACTAGTAGATACTCATTGGCCGTTGATGGTTATCCCCATACCACGTGGGCATATTTCGCCGAGTGAGACGCCTTCGTCCAGAGTTGGGAACCAAGAGCAACGGAATACGACTCTGATACCGTCGGCCTAGGTAGTATTTTCAAACGGTCAATCTACCAAACCTATTTTTTCTTTGCAATCTTCCTCGCATGTTGACACTAGTACACTGTCTTCCATTGATAAGCAAATACAAACTTTGGTACTTGGTACGAATAATACCGATTACCAACGTAGCGATAGGGGTGTTGCTTATTCCGTAGAGAGTGTTTAATGCGTAGAGTGCGAAGATTATTTGTCCCGTTTGTCCTGCTGCTGCTTTTATGCTCATGGAATTCATTCCGGGCGATACTGAGATGGACTCATTCGGTGGATGGTACGTCCATCGGGGTCACATTGAGGATCAACACAGGCCTCATTTCTCCCGCCAGCTTGCATATATGCAGGTGAGTTCCAAACCCGAGTATGATCTTTGCAAAGCTAAGAGAGGAGACACATTTGGCTTCAATCAGGTCCCCCAAGATTGGACAATCACATAGGAAAGCGATGGATGGTTCATTTGCCATCGACCCTATTTTAGGCATTGGTGGGCCTTTTTCTACGGCCGCAGAATATCTCGAAGCATGGGCACGGAATGCTTAGTTTCCGATAGCGTCAGAGAAACAACTTCGATCAATGTTACCGCTAGACATTGTAGATGGTATCGTGCAATCGATCCAAAGGTTTCCCGAGGAGATCGCTCGGATAGCCCGACGGCTGCCTCTAAAAGATGGCCCCGTCCCACTCCACCATCCCGACTTTTCCCATAGCAACGTCATTATTGATGGTGACTATAACGTCCTATCCATCATTGAATGGGAAAATGCATGCACGGTACCATGGGAGGTTATCCAATTTCCCATGTTCCTGAATTCAACACCGCCTCCAATGGATCCACCTAAGAAAGACGGCGAGAATGGCGAGCCTGTGGATCCAGAAATCCGTCAGCGCTGGAAGGAACAAAGTGAATACGTTCTAAGTGTCAGGGAGACGGAAGAAGAGAGAAATCCTGATTCTAGACTGTCTTCTACACAGACACAGGCTGATAAGCAAGGGATCAGGGTTTAAAGGGACTGATGCTGTGAGACACTGCCCCTCCCCCGCGGCCCCGCCACTGTGGGCGGAACATTCCAAGTTGGCGCATCACGTCATGTTGATGAAGGAAGGCATGCAATCTGTCTCACATTCCAACTCGCCATCTCCAACTCACGTTTCACCTTTGATTCATCTCACGAACCGCCCATCACAGCTATCACAGCTCACCTAAGCTCATCCCCCACCATGGCCCTCCCGCCCAAGTTCGCCGGCCTGGCCCACCGCCTCGCCGCGCCCGTCGCATCCACCGAACCCTCCGTCCCCGCCGCCACGCACACCCTCGAGGTCTACATCGACTACGTCTGCCCCTTCAGCGCCAAGATCTACAACAACCTCTCCTCGACCGTCCTGCCCCTCATCCGCGCCAACCCGGCCTGGGCCTCCTCCCTCACCCTCATCCTCCGCCCGCAGGTCCAGCCCTGGCACCCCTCGTCCACCCTCGTCCACGAAGCCGCCCTGGCCGTCCTGCGCCTCGCCCCCGGAAAGTTCTGGGAGTTCAGCGGCCGCCTGTTTGCCGAGCAGAAGGCCTACTTTGACGTCAGCGTCGTCAACGAGCTGAGGAACGACACGTACCGCCGCCTGGCGGCCCTGGCCGGCGAGGTCGGCGTGGATGCGGATGAGGTGTACCGCATGCTGGCCATCCCGGACAAGGCCGGTGAAGACTCCCTGAATATTGGGAATGCTGTGACCAACGACCTCAAGGTCATCACCAAGATGAACAGGCTCATTGGCGTCCACGTCACGCCCACGGTGGTCTACGATGGCGTTGTCCAGGGCATTGAGTCCTCCTGGGGCCACGATCAGTGGAAGGAGTGGCTGGAGAAGAATGTGGTCTGAGGGCTCTGATTGTGTCGGATTAGAAAACACTTTGACTGTTCGTCTATGTACGCCACTCACCTTCTTTGCCCCGATGCCTAGCTTAGGAGGTGCGGCGAAGAGACATCAATGGCGCAGACGAATGCTCGATACGTGGCAACACAAGAGGCATTCTTAGGCCTATATAATATCTAGCTACTCCAGTTCCTTCCAATAGTCACCCCGAGGATGGAAAATCAAGTTTGGCCCCTGGTGCGTGGCCGTGAAGCTGTCCGTGAGCTGGAACTCATCCGGCCTGTCCCTCCCATTCTCATCCCCCGGCTTCCCCTCGCCCACGCGTCCCACCGCGCCCGGCGCCGGCTTGAAGTCAAAGTAGAAGATGGCCTTGGCGATGACGAGGCTCACCTCCATGTACGCCATGGGCTTGCCCGCGCAGCTGCGGTAGCCCAGCGAGAAGGGCGCAAACGCCGCGGCCATGGTCCTGCGGCGCTCCTCGTCCGCGTCGAGCCACCGCTCGGGCCGGTACGCATAGGGGTCGGGGAAGTACGCCGCGTTGTGGTGGATGTCGTAGATGTTGACGGCGACGTGCGTGCCCCGCGGGACGAGGTGCCCGTCGACGTACAGGGGCTCCGCGTCGTGGCTCGACTGCTGCCGCCAGAGCGTGCCCGTCACGGGGGGCGACACGCGCAGGGACTCGTCGATGCAGGCGCGCAGGTACCTGCAGCCGCTCAGCGCGGGCCCGCTGGAGATGTCCCTGCCGCTGGAGAAGGTCGAGCGGACCTCGTCGCACAGCCTGCGGTAGGCCTGCGGGTTGCGCGAGAGGTAGAAGAAGAGCGAGGTCAGCGTCGTGCCCGTCGTGTCGCCGCCCGCGGGGACCAGGAACAGGGCCTCGGACCAGAGGTCGCTGGTGCGCAGGTCCGTGTCCTTGGGCAGGACGTCGACGATCTGCGAGAAGTAGTCGTCCCGGGCGTCCTTGCCCTCGCTGAGCCGCGTGGTGATCATCTTCTCGATGAAGCCGAACGCCTCGTTGCGCGGGCCCGTGGTCAGGACGTGCAGCGGGTACGCCAGGACGTGTGAGTTGAGCCGGGGGAACTGCATCAGCACGTTGTTGTGGGCGTTGGCCGCCGAGATGCCCTCCTGCAGGAAGCGGTTCGTGGGCTCCGTCTGCGTCCGGAGAGGGAAGCCAAAGGCCAGCTCGCCGACAATGTCCATGCCCAGGCGCCGGCAGCGGTGCGTCGCGTCGACGACGGGGTCGGCGCTGCGGCTCGAGCGCAGGATCTGGCGCAGGAAGACGTCGATCTCCTTGGCCATGGTGGGCTCGAACTTGCGCATGGCGCGGTCCGTCAGCGCGGCTCCGGCCATCTGTCGTCGCGGGCGGTGCACATCCTTCTCGATGGCGGAGAAGACATTGATCGTCCCCGTATATCCAAGCGTCTCGAGATACACCTTGGACTTGACGATTCGGTCGCTGTCGTAGATGTCTGGGCGGCGTTAGAATGGAGTCGGCAAAGCTAGATCATCTGCAGTACCGTGAAGGGCCTTGACGGAGCTAAAGACGAGCCTGTTGGGGCCTTGTCGAATCACCGGACCTGTCGAGACATAGTCCATTAGCTTTATCCAGGTAGAGCATACTTCCACTGCAACTCGGCGTACCATATTTCCTCAAGTCCTGGGCAACACGCAGGTGCATATTGCCGGCGAGGGCATGATAGGCGCCATAGGCCCCAGTTAGCTTTGCCAGGAACGGCCCTGGATAGCTTCTCAGAGGATGGAGTAGGAGGCGGTAGGCAAAGACAGTAAGCCACTGTCATATATGATGAGCTGGAGTCCTGACAACCCTCATATTATGGGGCTGGAGTGAGGTGGGTCAAATATGAACATACGTAGGTGACGAAGATGGCCGGGCCATATTTGACCACCAGACCGACGGTGTCAGAAAAGGCCATGCTGACACTGACGACGGATGTTGAAGCTCGTGACTAGATGCCCTCACCAGGATGCAGTGGTGTGGAGGAGTCGCCAGTGCTTCACGGATGGTAGTGCCCACACAGATCTTGGGGACTCGTCGTCACAGCCCCTCAGGACCCCAACGGTCCCTCGGTAGCTGGAGTTCCCATTGACCAATGATTGCGTAGTCTTTTAGTTGTCTGACGAAAGCAACCCCTCGAGGGGCTCAGACATTAGCCTGGAAAGATGGTGTTTGGAGGGACCTGGGGGACGAGACCCATGTTGGGGCATCACTGGGCTTCCTGTATCACTCATGGACATTCTGAGTGCTTCCCTGCAATTACTTGCAAGCAACGGACACTCCACTAGGAATACGCATCAAACGGCCACGATCGGGTCCTCATTATGTGATGGCTCATCTGTCAATCTTAATCCATACGAAGTTCCACATTTGCTCTCGTGGCATCCCCCTGTCATGTACCATGCACAAATTAATACAACTATATTATTGAGGGGAAAAAGGCGCACAAAATAATATGGCACTAGCCTCGGAAGCAGATTCTCCTCCATAGGTACTTGGTCTAGTATCTGTAGCGAGTTCACGTTCCGGAATGGGAAGTGTTGACGGTGAGCGGGGGCTATCTGCACAGCTCAAACACACCCTTGACGATGGGAGGCAATCCAAGCACCTTGTTAGTGCCAGGTGAGAAGCCGTGACTGGGTTGTAATATGCAAGTAATACGAGTCCGAGCCACGAACCCACGGCCCAGGTGCATTCCCTTTCCGGCATCTGTTGGTAATACGGTAGTAGTATCGGGTGGTGATGTAGTTGACGCACAATAGGGGCACAGCAATCTCCCCCAAAAGGCCTTCTCAGTAATATGTACATGTGTATGTTGGTAGGCTGGTTGCTTCACACTGCTGGGTTATTCTGTCAGCTGAAGGCGTCTTCAGGGGGTGGAGACGCGACGCTTTTAAACAGTGATAGTACGGATAGTACGGAGTAGTAGTACGCTTTTACCCGCCAGCCCCGCGACGCTAGAGGGAATGGAGGCGATGGACTAACGCAGGCAGGCCGGGAGGGACGAGCCGGACGGCTAGGAGACTGTAGAATAAGTTGTCAGCTTGGCAGCGAGTCGCGGAAGATGGAAGACCGGGCGTGGCTGGGCATCAGCTGGCGTTGGCTGGGCGGGATTTCTTTCGATAGCGGACTTGGTGGACAGGAGGCGGGCTTGGCAGGAAGGTGGTAGACTCATTTCTGCCATTCCATGTATCATGTTATTACGAGTCATGGTACGAAGAACGTACTCGTAATGGCCATCCCGGTCGACGGTCGATAGTCGCCCCGTTAGCACCTGTACTATACGAGAACGATTGATCACTTCCTCTCGAGGCAGGAGTTTGCCAGAGACAGGTAGCATGTAAACACCAAGACTTGGACCAGCAGTGCATGAAATTGGTGCCATTGATATTCCCGAATGCTACCCCGGGTCCCGAGCATTTACACAGCGGATTCTGGATTTCCCAATTACGGAGGTTTTTGAGCCCTTTTGCTCCTACGAATCCAGGAACATGTAGCCTTGATCCTGGATAAATCGGCCCCCAGGTCAACACTCTGTCAGTCTGTCAGTCTGCCACTCCGTCAGTCAACAGACGATCGGATCCAGCGACCCCAGCACGGCTGTCCGGAATCTGTGACAAGGTACTCCGTACGAAGCACCGCTTTTAGCCGTCCGTTCCGCTGTTAGGGGAGTCGGAGGCGGGAGTCGGGAGGCCCACAGGCCACCGGAGAGCACCCTGGGACAGCACCCTGGGAGAGCACATGGGAGAGCACCAGGGCCTTCCAGAAGGAGACTGGGAGACTTCTTGTGGGCAGACTTCTTGTGAGCAGCCTGCATCACGCATGTGGCCATCGCAAGCTTACCCACGTGCGGCTACCAACTGCCAACTGTCAACTGCCAACAAGCATACGGCAAGTACATGTAATAATACATGGTACTAATCAAGATGTCATGCCCATGCGAGTTGCGGCCATTCGCCGAGGACCTTGGACATGTAATAAAGTGCGCATGGCACTACCGATATGCCTCCCTGGCCAGGGACTCAGGGGTCCCCTCCAATCGCGGAATCGCGAGATATTAATACTCGTGCAGCGCCATCGTGGGCAAAAAAAAAAAAAAAAAATGACGACGACGTTTCATTTGAACGCCACCGTCTGGATTCTAAACGTGTAAGGTCCTGTAAATCCCGAGCCCCCTCGAAGAGATTGAATGGTATCCCCCCAATCGTCCCGTAGCTGTACACTTTTTGCAATTACCAGGCCAGGGCCACCCCAGTTTCCCAAAATCCCAGATGCCAAATCCCAGATTCCCAAATTCCCGACGCTGAAAGATAGTACGAAGCGACCAATATACTAAACCGACTTTTGACATGCCCTCTCTCGGTGGCAGTGGGTGGGACCATCAGATCAGGCCATGTCCCTCCTGCGGCCCCCTTGCGACCAAGGGTGCTGGCGGCTGAAGTTGCCATTGCTCCTGGGCGAGTCGATGTAGTCCTCGGTCGTGGAGAACTGCATGGTGCGCACAATGGCGCCGCTCTTGGCGGCCGACACGCGCAGCTCCTCGGTCGAGTCGCCGTCGCCCATCTTGCCCATGGCGATGGAGCTGTCGTCCATGGCCACGTAGTTGTCGCTGCGGCTCAGGTGGCCCGACCCGTCGTGGTAGTGCGAAGACGAGACCCCCGTCGCCAGCTTGCTCGTGCTCTTCATGCTGGCCCCCGTCCACGACCGCATGCTCTCCTTGAACCGCGTCAGCACCCCCCGCTCGCTGAACGCCTTGGGCGCGCTTGGCGTGCAGAAGACGAGGAACCCGCACGTGCACTCGGCCAGCGCCCACAGCGCCAGGGGTGCGACGTTGTATGTGACATCGGGGGAGTCGGCGTAGGTGAGGGTAACGACGAGGCGGAAAACGGCGGAAACACAGGCCCTGTAAGAGGTGAAGCCGGTCAGAGAAGGAAGAGAAGATAGGTAGAGTTGGTCAACAGTGGAACAACTGGAAACACTTACAGAATACCGACAGAGAAGATGACGGCAACGCTGAGCTTCTTCTGGACCGACATGTGCAGTTCCCAGATGACCTTTTGAGGCAGGATGAAGATGACCACGTCCGACGCCAGGCTGATGGATGCCGTCGAAATCTCCAGCTTGCTCTTGTCGTAGCACGTGCCCGCCACGGTGAAGTCCCAGATGCTCTCGATGGGGCGGCAGACGAGCTGCAGCGAGACCACCATGGCGATGCAGAAGCCGATCTGCACCGCCGCGACCGCGACGCACACCCACCAGAAGCCCGTCCTAGTTCCGTGGGGCACGAAGATCCGGGACCACTCGAGCGCGATGGCCGCTTTCAGGCAGCATAGCGTGATGCTGTAGAATGTTCCTCCGATATGGAGAATCTGTGGCCATGCAGGTCAGCATTGTGTCGAAAGGCCAGGTGCCAAAAGAATCGAAACTGCCTCACAAATTGGAGATCGATGAGATCTTTCAGAAGAAGGTCCCACTGGTGGACGAAAATCCCCAGGTCAAACATGAGGCGGTACAAGGCGTAGACGTACGCAACAAAGAAACCCTTGGATTTCCAGTCAGTAAACCCTCCCAACACTCGTATCATATAAGAGGCCAACGGACAAATCCAATAAGCATGAGGGCTAGAGCAGGTTCCGTGTTAGCCAAAGCCCATTCCCCCTTGGTTACAACAATCACAGGGCGCAAACCACTAACCATCCTCAAGGAAGAACTGCCGCATCCGAATGTTTCGGGCGTAGATGCGGACCAGACAGCACACAGTCGCCACGGCGATGCAGATGGCCGTCACGGCATGTCCAAGCTCGTTGTTGTTGGGCGGGTTCTCGAAGTCGGGTGTGACGCCCTTGGGCGCAGCCAGCGCTGGGCCATTGAGGATCGCATCCTGCTGCTCCTTGGGCAAGTATGGCAACTGGTCCATGGCGACGGGTAGGCGTCTTAGTTAGTCGATTTCTCTGGAGACGGCGTCGTGACTAGGCGTCGGGCCGTTGAACATGAAGTCGAAGGACGGGGCCACCAATTCGGCATGGGTGGCTCCACGGCAAAGCAGTCTATAAGAGTCCTGGAGGAGAATTTACAGCACTAGAACTGGGTTCTCCTCTTCTTTCTCGCCGCCCGCCGATCAGATCGATGGGTATCCCCACGGCGTCTCAAGCTCTTCATTCTAAACCCTGCATCTACACGGGCAACAGCCGGGGGGGCCAAAAGGTGTGGCCACTAATAGTCCGGGTGTGACCCTGGCATGGCAAGGCTGCTTAAACCTCTCTCACCCCTGCGCGGAACCGAGGGCGTCCGTCTTCGCCCGCCACATGTATTCCATAGTCCCTGTCGTCCCAACCGTGGCTCTTTTTCCCCCCCTCTGTCCATTCCCACATTCCAAATCTGGGCGTGCCTTCTATAAGTGCACAAGTGGCTTGCCATGCTTACACGCTATTACATTTTTCATGTGCCTACTGGTCCAGACTCCAGACGCTTCGATTCCCCCATCAGGTATTCCGTACACAGTCTCCGTGGCGTGGCGTGATCGAGGGCATGGCATGTCTCGGAAGTAGGTAGGGCGCTGATGTGAAGCCTCGGCAACTGTCTCCAGCAATCTATCGCTGACTGATTCCCTGTAGCATTTCTGCAGGCCCATGTCGGCAATTGCTCTGGTAGGTGTGTGTGTCAGGACCACCTCATTCATGTTGGCTTCAAGGGTCGGGGGAAACACGCTGGGACCGTGTAAGTGTGGGTGAATTCTCCAGCCGATGGGACCTGCAGAAGCCAATCTGCCAGGGCCGAGGTGGCAAAAAGCCATCCGTGAAGATCTTTCTCCTCCTGTACGTACTATCGATATTAATAATTAATAACGTGGAAATCGGACGGCAAAGGGAGGGAGGAGTCGTTGGCGCGATGGACGAATATCCGTACGAATAGACACATCTGGTTGCCCCTGGATGCATATTTTCTCCACTCCCACAGCTCCATAATAGTGCTGTTAGCGGTGCTAGTTGGACACACATAAGCATGAGTACATATATGATGCTTGCTTGGGCTAGTCCATAGTAATACCTGCAGAATGCCATGCATGCATATATCCCCTTTAGCCCCTCGTGCATGGACCAGCCAAGAACCTCCCATCTCCTTGGCCAAAAGTCAGACGGTCCATATTATCGTTACGTAGTACGGAGTACGTAGTAATGTTATTTCTCACAGACAAGCCGCCCTCCGTCATGGCCCCAACCCCTAAACGAGCACATATCAAGCTTGAAAATGTCCCTCCGTTTATTACGGCCACCCCTTGGCAAGCTTCACCTTCTCAATGGTACGTTCAATGATCCTCACTGTCTCTTTGAGCCCCTCCTGCGAATGGGATCCCGGAATCATGTGTCCCAGGTTGTGCTTGTATACCTCCCGCGTCCGCTCCTCACACATCTTCGCCCACGTACCGGCCACCTCGAGGCCGCTCGACTCGCACCAGATGTGAGCGGTCGGCAGCCGCACTGAGACGCCGTCAATTGCCGGGTCCAGCCACCGGACGATGCCCTTTTTCACCATTCCCGGGTCGAAGGGCACCGCCGAGGAGAAGAAGACGGCGCACTTGATCCCAAAGTGCTCCCTCAGGTCCTGGAGGAGAATCAGTCCTGCTGCCCCTCCGCCCTCCGAGAAGCCCATGACCCCGTCGAAGGGGCCCTCGGCCTGTACGAAATCTATGAGCTCATCGCAGAGCTCGGCGTGTTGCCTGGCATCTCCTATAGATGTGTGGCCATAGAATTCGGTGGAGAGCCTCTCGGCACCTGGTCCCTCCGTCAGTCTCCGTATTCGCCCGTCTTATGTCTCCTCCGTTTGTGGGGATGGACGGACCGGGATATGGCTCCGTTTCGATCCGTCCATTTATGAAGACGTATTCGTGTTCCCTTCCGAGAGCCTGGCGGATCCTGGCTGGACAGTGTCAGTGGCTTCCTTTTAATAGCCCGCCGCTCGGTGCTGCCAATGCCCATGTGGTAACCTGTTTGCATCTCAAATATCTTTGTGCCTTGATTAGATTTCATCGAAGTAGCTCGGTCAGGGTTACAAGTATATACCTTGGCATTGGTGCCCCTGCCATGAAGGCAAAGAAAACGCATTAGCAGGCCGGGACTTGGTGTTAGGCAACAACAAACACTGTAGCATGTACTGTCTAGGACGTGAAGTCATAAAAGATTGGCGCCCCAAGCAAGTCCTCGCCACCCAGTCCCTGCATCAGCGATAACAGAATCATATGTAGTATTCGCAAGTGGGATGGCGGGGCACCCCGCGAGGCTCCGTTGACTTGAAGGGTAGCAAGCAGAGAGAGATAAAATGATCATTAAGCCCCGTATAGTAAATATGCTATGCTATTTCTTATGAATTCAGTAGGTCATTCCTTATGTATTTATTAGGTTGTTCCCCTTTATCAAGACCACAGTTTGTTTGCTGAGTCTCACTTATTTTGTCCATTGTCCCCTGTCCCTCAAGTTGACCGGGAGGATCTGTCCGATTCCTTTGAGACCCACAACATCCATGTCAACTGTCAAGGTCAAGGGAGACTATCACTTTGAGACTGCTTTTGCAGTCCTTTCCGGATTCTGAATTTATTGCCGTTCTGGGCCAAGGACTCAGGGTCCTCCCGGTCGATGAATTTCTCCAGCGGCTAAACGGCGTCTCAACCTTTGTACATTGCCCGCCTTCCCGTCCAGTCACCAATTCACATGGGCGTGACCCGCCCACAAGTGCGAACAGTCTTTGGCAGAAAGTTGGGGAGCTTGCTGCACGAGGAAAGTCCATTTGCCTTCTTGCGAATCCCGGTTGGGCAGGCGCGCGTCTATCACAGTCTGTCACCAAGCTAGAGCAGGTGCTTCTGACATCAGCTGCCAACACGGAAGTTGCGACTCGGATCACCACGTCCACATGGAAGGAATCCTGACTCATGCGAGTCGCAACGCCCCCCCCGCAACCTGGTGAAGCTGCTCGTCAGTTCTAGGCTGCCCCTTGGATAGGAACCACCAGGCTCCGCTGGATTTATCGTTTCAGAGCTGTATTTGGCCACATCGAGCTTCCGCGCCCATGTGGATATCCTCCTCCGCTCGATAATTGTGGTACTACGGCTGTACATGCAGACATGGCCTCGCCTTGGCCTGCACACTTAGCTGCCGAGGGGCAGTACCTACCACGGTAGCCGACCTTTTGTCGTCGCATAATGTTGCATATTAAACACGCCAGGGTTCGCCATGTTCTCCTACTCCCTCTGTCACGTTGATACCGACAGGCTGGTTCGTCTTGCTGGTTTTGCATTTGCTCAGTTCCACCTCCAGAGAAAAGATCCCACGGACAACTTCGCCTCGGTACTCGTGTAGCCGACGATCCATCATGGACGACGACGACATTGCCGTGGTCGGCTTCTCTTTCAAGCTGCCCCAGGGGGTGGATGATGTGTCGTCGCTGTGGGACACCCTGGAGAGCAGGAGGAATCTAATGACGGAGTGGCCGGAGTCTCGCATCAATCTTGAATCATTCTACGATGCCGACACCAACCAGCCAAACAAGGTACTGACCGAGAAGTGGTTCCATCCAAGACGAGGACCTCGACTCACATACTACAGCTTCATTCACGGGGCGCACACTTCATTGCTCAGGACCCTGGGGCCTTTGATGCCCCGTTCTTCTCCATAACCACCAAGGAGGCCGCTGCTATGGACCCAATGCAGCGATGGGCCCTCGAGACGTCCTACCATGCATTTGAGAATGGTCAGGCATAACATTATTTGCACATCAACACAGTATGAAAAGCTGACTGCGTCTTTTGGCAGCGGGAATCCCGGTCCAGGGTCTACGGGGCTCCAGAACGGCGGTTTTTGGAGCCTCCATGACAGATGACTATCAGAAACAGGTTTCCAAAGACCCTGAAACAATGCCGCGCATGAATCTTGCAGGAAATGCATTTGCCATATTACCAAATCGCCTGAGCTGGTACTTTGACCTGCTCGGGCCAAGTGTCCACATTGACACCGCCTGCTCCAGCAGTCTGGTAGCTGTGGACCTAGCATGCCAATCACTTCGCTGCGGCGACTCGGATGCTGTGAGTTTCATACCCGGGGGCCTCCACAACGAGCTTCACGTGCGTAATATTTTCAACCAGCTGACAGATTTCCAAGGCCCTTGTTGTAGGAACAAATGTGATTCTTGGGCCAGAATGCTCACTGCTCGTGTCAAACCTCAACTTTTTGTCCCCTGATAGTCTCTGCTATAGCTTTGACCACAGGGCAAACGGCTATGCTAGGGGCGAGGGTGTGATTTCCATGCTCCTGAAGCCCGTATCCCGTGCTATCCGAGATGGTGATATGATTCGTGCAGTTATTAGGGCCACCGCATCAAATCAAGACGGGCATACCCCCATTTTAACACAGCCTAGCCTCGAGGCCCAAGAGAAGCTGATACGGCACGTGTATCGGAAGGCAAAACTGGATTTTGACCTGACTCGCTATGTCGAGGCCCACGGTGTGTTTACTCTACCTACATACTATGTACTATGTATGTAGCTCTTAGATGAGGCTCCGCTTACAATGGGACGTAGGCACCGGCACGCCAGTCGGTGATCCAATCGAAGTCAAGGCCATTGGTAGGGTCTTCAGGGCCTTCCGAACTACCGAGGATCCTCTCTACATGTAAGTCCAGGGGTATCAGATCTTGGCAAAGAGGCCAGATTGCTCACATCACCCCGTGTAGCGGCTCTGTCAAGTCCAACATTGGCCACTCAGAAGGATGCAGCGGGCTGGCCGGGATCCTCAAGGCAGTTTGTAGGACTACGCCAGAATATGTTCCTTCATTTGGTCATTTAGCTAATTCCGGCTCAAAAAGTGATACTCGAGAAGGGTGTAATCCCGCCACAGGCCCTGTTCGAATCCATCAACCTCGACATTGACGAGAACTTTTACCGTGTCAAGGCATGTTATAGCTAAAGACAACTGTCGAGGGCCTTGGTTGCTAACTAACGCCTAGATACCCACGGAAAATATTCCTTGGCCAACCAAGGGACTGCGGAGAGTGTCTGTCAACTCGTTTGGCTTTGGAGGCTGCAACTCTCATGCTATTCTTGACGATGCGTCGCATTATCTCCATGACCGAAACCTGAAGGCCAACCACAGTACAGCCGAGTCATTCAGCGGTACCTTGGGGACCTCGCCTACGACCAACGGCACCAACGGCCATGCCACTCCAAACGGAATCAATGGGGTCAACGGAGTCAACGGTGTCAATGGTGTCAACGGGTCCAGCAAGGTCAACAGGCTTAACGGTACCAATGGAGTCAATGGAAGCCATGAAACTCTCCGCTCCGGCAGACTCCTCATCTGGAGTGCCTCGGATGAGAAGGCACTCAAGCGGATGACACAGAAGTACGACTCCTACTATGCCTCGAGCATTTCAGGCAACGCAACCAAGATTGACAACCTCTCATACACCCTGGCAGCTCGCCGGAGTCATCTCATGTGGCGGACATACGCCATTGTCGATGCTACTAAACAAAATCAGGACACCACTCTTTCGACCGCCAGACCAGTGCGGAGCGTGAGCGAGGCTGGCATTGCGCTGGTCTTCACTGGTCAAGGAGCACAATACGTTGATATGGCGGCTGGACTGCTGACATATCCCATTTTCGAGTCTACCTTGCGGATAATAGACGACGTTTATCAAACCCTGGGCTGCGAATGGTCCCTTTTCGGTACGTTCTCTGCTCTTTTATATGCATGGAAACATCTAGTCTCACAACGTCAAGTGGAACTTCGAAATCAGATCAACATCGATAAGCCTGAATACAGCCAGCCCCTGTCCACTGCCGTCCAGATCGCACTAGTGGAGCTTTTAAAGAGTTTTGGAGTCATCTACAGGGCCGTCGTTGGACACTCTTCAGGAGAAATTGCAGCAGCGTGAGTACTAAACGTGGAGTTACCCTAGCCAAGCCCCTGCTGATAGCCTAAAGCTATGCCATTGGAGCCATATCATTGGAATCGGCATGCAAGATTTCCTATTTCCGGGGCCAACTGGCTGGGAAACTGAGGGACGAGATGAGCTCCTCCCCTGGGGCCATGATGTCGGTGAATCTGACACGGGATCGAGTCCAAGACTATGTCGCAGGGGTCATATCTTCCGAAGCGGCCGAGTCCATTACCATTGCCTGTGTCAACAGCCCATCAAATTGCACCCTTTCAGGGCCTGAAGCAGCGCTTGATACGCTGAAGATCCAACTTGACGAGGATGAAATATTTGCTCAAAAGCTGAAAACCGGTGTCGCATATCACTCTTCTTACATGTCACGGATTTCCGCCGAGTATCTCTCCTTGATGTCGTCCCTTAGCGCTGGGGAGGTCACCAAGATCCCTATGGTCTCCTCGGTTACTGGGAATACCATCCACCCGTCGAAGCTGTCTCAGTCTCAGTACTGGGTGGATAATATGGTTTCGCCAGTCAAGTTCTCCCAGGCCATCCACACTCTAACCCGAAAGACCCAGACTCTCAAGATTGGTATGGAGGCCATCACAGACCTTGTGGAAGTCGGGCCCCATTCTGCGCTCCGACGACCGGTCCTAGACACAGTGGGACAAGAGGCTAGCACCAAGAGACAGACACGATATTTCTCGGCGTTGAATCGTTCTAAGCCCGCTCTTTGGTCCATATTGGAGCTTCTCGGAAATCTCTTCTGCCACGGTCACGACGTGGATATTCCCATCGCCAACCAACAGTTGCCAACCAAGTCGCCACGCCCCTTTCTCATTGACTGTCCAGGTTACCCCTTCGATCATTCTAGGGTTTATTGGCAAGAATCCCGAATGAGCCGCGACTATCGGCTGCGTAATTCTGTCCACGGTGACGTTTTGGGCCTGTGTTCACCCGAATGGAACCACCTAGAGCCAAGGTGGAGGAGTTTTCTGAGCACGGAGACAGTTCCCTGGACTAAGGACCATGTAGTACGTGAGCTTTATTCACTATGAACTTTCTGGATTCTGACACGATACAGGTAAACGATACTATCCTATATCCGGCAACGGGCATGTTAGTCATGGCTATGGAAGCAGTCAGGCAAATGGCTACAGCAAACCGCATCATCTCCGGTTACTACGTCAAGAGGGCCCAATTCCTCAACCCTATTATCGTCAAGGAGTCATCCGAGGACAGGACAGAAACCGTGCTCCAGCTACGCCCCGTCCAAAACCAATATGAGAAAGAGGCTGTTTGGTTCGATATCAAGATCTTTTCGCGGTCTAGCACCCAGTTTATTGAGTGCTTCCAAGGAAGTATCCAAATTCAGTACCAAGATAATACGACAGAAGTCGACAAAGGCCTTGAGAAGCGGCTAGCTACAGAGGAGGTCGTGTCCAAGTTGGCCCACGCCAGGGACTCATGCAGAGCATCGGTCGGCTCTGAGGCCTTTTACAAGGACTCGGCTGAGCACGGCATTCAGTACGGCGAGTGGTTCCATCTTCTTCAAGATATCCGCTGGGATGGTGATCGCACCGGCATAGCCAGCGTTGACGTGTCGACGGGGAAGCACAATACAGCGAGTATGGTCCATCCTGCCGTCCTCGATGCTGCTCTCCAAGTACTTCGTGTGACTGCCACCAAGGGATTGACCGATTCTTCAAGTACCTACGTTCCCTCTCAGATCCGCGACGCGTGGTTCTCAGCATCAGGCTGGCAATCGCCCCAGACATCTTTAGTCCAGTATTTGACGATCACCACTGGCACTGGTACGGAGGGTTCCATTTACGCAGTGACGGACAATGGGGCTGTTTTGTGTACCGTTCAGAAGTTGATATGCGCCCTGGTGGCGAGCGCATCCGAGGACGAACCGGAACGGAAACTACTCTACGGGATTGAGTGGAAACCGCAGTTCAGTCTGATGGGCCCCCAACAGCTGCAGCGAGAATGCGATGCCGGCATCTACACTCGAGACGAGACAGACACCATCAAATACTTCGAGAAACTCAACTTGACGCTTGGAAAAGTCATGGCTCGGGTTCTAGACGGCCTCTCGAAAACAGACCGCCAGAAGATCACCGGCGAGCTACGGCGCTACGTGACGTGGATGGAGTATTCGGTCGCGCAGTTGTCCGTCTCCGAAAACCTACACAATGTTTCGGATGAAGAAATCGAAGCCCAGCTCCAAGAAGTGGAGGATCTTCTCCCTGAATGGAAGATATTCTCTGCCATTGCCCGGCAGCTCAAGCGTGTCCTTGTCGGCGAAGTAGACGCCCTAGAACTCGTCTTTGGTCAAAAACTAGCGGAAGGATTCTATGCCAACTTGTTCCAGACAACATGCGACTATAGGTTCAGGAAATTGCTCGAGCTTGCCACCCACGAAAACCCTAACCTCCGCATCCTCGAAGTGGGAGCTGGAACAGGAGGTGTCACAGGTTATGTCTTGTCGGCTCTGGACGAGATGGAGAAGAAAAGCGGATCTGTCAAGTTCTCCAGCTATACGTATACAGACATCTCCCCTAGTTTCTTCGAGAGTGCCAGCACCAAGTGGAAAGCCTTCAGTCAAAGAATGACTTTCAAAGCATTTGACCTCGAGAAGACAGGGCCACAGCAAGGATTCGAAGCGGGCTCATACGATATTGTCATTGCTGGTAGTGTGTTGCATGCGACGGTGGACTTGACGAGAACCATTCGTATTGTTCGCGAGATGCTCAAACCTGGAGGGCGTCTCATAGCCCTCGAACCCACGGCACCGGAGAATATTGCGACCAATTTTGCTTCTGGCATTCTCCCTGGATGGTGGCTATCACAAGAGGACTGGCGGACAGTATCGCCGACCATCACGACCGATGAGTGGGATATCCATTTGAGAGCCAACGGATTTTCCGGGGTCGATCTGTGTCTGAGAGACTACGTGAGCGATGTCTGTCACCTGATGAGCGTCCTCGTCACAACAGCCGAGTCGCAGCCGGAAGAGTACACGGAAAGAGCTACAAAGACTTTCCTGGTCGTGGACGGCCAGACAGCTACCCAAAACAAGGCGGCCTTGGTGCTGCAAAAGAGCCTCGGCCAGTTGGTTAGCCAGAAGACAGATGTGGTTACTCTGGCTGATATACAGAATACGAACTTGGACGAGGATGACATTGTCATTTCTCTCCTCGACGTCGATTTTCCGGTTCTTGCTACACTCTCCGAAGAAATATTTCTACAAATCAAAAACCTGATCACAAAGACGCGAAATCTGCTGTGGATCAATGTTGCAGGCTTAGATGAGGAGAAATATGCCCACTACAGCATTATGAAAGGTTTCCTGAGAGGTGTGGGCTCTGAGGCGCGTGACAAGAAGATCGTCTCGTTGTCAATCGAGGGCTCTTCGGACACGTACGAATCATTGGGCGAGACAGTCTCTCAAGTATTCAGGTCGACTTTCTTAGACGGGTCTCCAGAGCTGGAGTACGTGCTTCAAGACGGACAGATCACTACCGGGCGAGCTACAAGGGAGCTGTCCCGGGAGGAGATATTGTCATCCCTAATTTCCCCCAAGGTCAGGACAGAGCCGTGGCTACCTGGCCCAGCGCTGGAGCTTGGTGTTGGTTCTCCGGGTCTTTTGGACACCCTTCAGTTTGTCGAAGATGCCACGCGCCCATCAGAACTGATGCCTGGCGAGGTAGAAATCGAGGCCAAAGCCTGGGGTCTGAGTTTCAGACATGTTCTTCAGGCTCTAGGCCGATTGGAAGACAAAGAATATGGGAGTGATTGTGCAGGTGTGGTGACGAGGGTGGGGGCTGGGTGCGATGCCTCTTCCATCAAGCCGGGAGACCGGGTCTGCATGTCGTCTCTCGGGTGCATGAGGACATATCCGCGAGCTGCCTCCAGAGCAGTCGTCAAGCTACCAGACGCCGTCTCCTTCGAGGCTGCCGCTTCCATTATTCAGCCAGGTGTAACAGCCTGGCATGCCCTAATTGAGGTGGCCCGCCTGAAAAAGGGGGAAAAGGTCTTGATCCACTCAGCTTCTGGCAGCACGGGCCAAATGGCTATTATGGTAGCAAAGATGCAAGGTGCCGAGATATTTGCCACAGTTGGCTTCGATGACAAGAAGCAGCTCCTAGTTGACCAGTTCGGGCTCGAGGAGGATCACATCTTTTACAGCCGAAACACGTCGTTTGCCCAGGGTATCAAGCGAGTGACCAACGGTTATGGTGTGGATGTGGTTCTCAATTCACTTTCAGGAGACGCCCTGCGAGCATCTTGGGAGTGCGTTGCGCCTTATGGACGATTCATTGAGATTGGTCGGGCGGATATCGACTCCAACTCGTCCTTGCCGATGGCTTCTTTTGCCAAGAATGTCAGTTTCGCAGCGATTGACCTTCATCACATTATGCAGACCAATCCGGATCTCGAGTCCACACTTCTGAACAAGGTCATTGGACTACTGGGGGGAGGGATCATCGATCACCCCAGCCCGCTCCATGTTTACCGGGCTTCTGAGATAGAGCAGGCTTTTAGATACATGCAGGGTGGAACTAACACGGGGCGGGTAGTCGTCAGTCTCAGTCACTCCGATATGGTCCCGGTAAGTAGCCAAGGATACGTTTCCCGTTACAATGCAGCTGACTTAAAGATTGATACAGCGACTTGCACTGGACCGACCCAGCTGGCAATTTGATAGTGAAGCCTCATATATGGTCGCAGGTGGTTTGGGTGGCTTGGGCCGGGCGATCCTCCTATGGATGGCCGAAAGAGGAGCGAAGCATCTCATAGTACCTTCAAGGTCTGGAGTCTCATCTCAAGCGGCGGCAGATGTTGTCCACGAGTTGGAGAAGCGGAGTGTCAACATTGTGACTCCCAAGTGCGACGCCTCATCGGCTTCGCAAGTGGCTGGCATGATGGAAGACTGCGTCCGCACCATGCCTCCAATAAAGGGGTGCATCAATGCAGCAATGGTTCTCCAGGTATTTCTAATTATCCCTGCTTTTGAAATCCTTCCAATAACGCTGGTCAATAGGATGCCGTATTTGACAACATGACCCATGCCCAATGGGAGCTCACCATCAACTCCAAAGTCCATTCGACATGGAATTTACATCAGTATCTTCCCAAAGATCTTGACTTCTTCATCAACCTAGCATCTATCTGTGGAATCATGGGCTCCCTCGGCCAGTGCAACTACGCCGCAGGCTGCACCTACCAGGATGCCCTCGCTCGGTACCGCGTCTCACATGGTCAAAAGGCAGTGTCAATTGACGTTGGCTGGATGCGGGATATTGGCATTATATCAGAAACGAACCTGTATCAGACACATCGCAAGAACGCCCGCGACTTGCGGGAGGTCGACGGGTCAACATTGTTAGCTTTGCTGACCATGTACTGCGATCCAGTTCTGCCACTGCTCGCTCCATCCGAAAGCCAGATCCTGATCGGTTTAGCCACACCAGCAGACTATATTGGCAAAGGCGAGACAGTCCCCTTGATCCTCAATCGGCCACTCCTGGCCGCTTTTTCAGAAGTCGTCGGGGACCAAGCGGCACAAGCTGCCAGTGGTCAGGGGGTGGTGGATCCCTCAATCCTGTTCAGTAAGACAACTGACAAGGATGAGAGGAAGGAGATAGTGGCATATGCTTTGGCGACGAAGCTTGCTCGTGCCATATCCATCTCTCCCGACGACGTGGAGCCGGGCAAGGCCCTCTCAGACTACGGTGTTGACTCTCTGATGGCGGTGGAGCTCCGCAACTGGATTGGGAAAGACTTCCATGCAAATGTAGCAGTATTTGACATTATGGGAGGCACGCCGATCTCCTTGATTGCAGAGCTTGTTGTGGAGAGGAGCACTGTGGGAGAAAAGGGGAAATAGGGGAAATAGGGGAAATAGGGGAAAGAAGTTTCGCATGTTTCGCATCACATTGCGATTTTTCTCGCAACAGAAGATGTCAAAATATGTGACAAATACAATGAATATTATCAGAACATTATCTCTTTGCTTCAAAAGCAGTCGTCATAAGTTTAGACGCCTGGTAGGTAGTGATATAAGTGGTATCACGTGACGTCGCGTCGCAGTCGCTCATCTTGAGCTCGTAAGAAAAAAATGAGACTCCAGTTTCACCTCGTCCAACGTCGCGCCTCCACTGCCATCGCCATCAAGATGCTACTCCCACGACTCGTCCGGCCTCTGGGAACCCCCATGCCACTTTCCTCACGCTCAATTGTCCCACGAATCCTGCCCCGAGTGCGCCTGGCTCTAGGAAAGACGCCTACACAAGCGCGATGCTACGCTCAACCAAGCTCCAATCCAACGCGTGCCGAGGAGGAGCTCAAGCGTCTCGCCCGTGAAGCCGCCAATAACTCGACAGATAAGAGTAAGAATCATCAATAACATGCATCGCATTTCCAACTGATCTCATGCTGACGCTGTCTCAGAGCTTCCCGAGAAGGTACTCGTCTTCCACGCTGGGACTGGCCGTACCACGTTCCTCGCCCTCATCAAGGTCACCTCGCTCCTCCTGGGCGCCTTCTTCGTCGGCATCGTCACTCCCACCTACGTCAAGTCTGAGAAGCCCCTGGGCGACACTGCGCAGGTTATCTTCTGCGGCATCGTGCCCCCGCTCTTCATCGCTTTCATCACCGCCCCCTTTGTCACCCATGTCCATGTCCACCTGCCTGCCCAGGCCCGCGGCTCCAAGGCCCATCTCGAGCGTTTTGTCCGCTCTGGTGCCATGGCGCCCTCTACTCCCATCTCGCTCACCACCATGAGCTTCATTGCCAAGCCGCGGACCACCACCATCCAGGCTGGCGACCTCGTCCCCGCCAACCGTCGCTTCGGCATCATCAACTACATCCGTCGGGAAGGCCCGGCTCTCGAGGAGGAGCGCAAGCGGCGCAAGTGGTACATGTTCCGGCCGGTCACCAGCTTTTACGTACAGCAAGGCCGGCCGGGCCAGGTGCGCAAGGTCCGGTACCAGGAGACGAGGCCCGACCGCGTTCAGTGGTGGATCTGGGAGGCCATCAAGGAGAAGCTCGCCGCGAGGGTATCAGCATAAAACACTCTTTTCATACACGAAACTACTACTATTCCGATCAGGTCGTCACCACTCCATACCAGATCAACCCCATCACGGCCCCCATGATGATTGCCACGGGCGGCTTCACACCAAACCACATGCCGCCCACATAGCTCGTCGCCGTCACAACCACCCACCACGGCTCAACCGCCAGGCTCGTCCCGTCGCGGTACCCTTCGTCAATGTACCCAATCTGCCACAGCCGGTACACCGCCGTGTATATCAGGCCCACGGCGCCCGCGTTGACGCCTCTCACTATAGACTTGACCCACCGCGTGCCGCGGACCGCGCTCCAGATGCCCATCGTCCCGTGCACGAGCCACATGCCCGGCAGGAAAATGCCCAGGTATCCTACCAGGGCGCCCGCGGCACTGCTCATCCCCGCATTGACAGCCGTCAGGCTGCCCAGATAGACGGCAAAGTTGAAGTTGGGGCCCGGCCACGCCTGGATCAGGGCTAGGCCGATGAGGAAGTCGCGTGGGCTGACCCAGCCCTCGGCCACGACGTACTCGCGCAGAAGCGGGATGACCACGGGCCCGCCGCCGAAGATGATGGTCCCGGCGAGATACATGTTTGCAAAGAGACGGTACAGCAGTGGCTTGTGGGGCAGAACGCCGCGCAGGACCATGACGACGGTGAAGCTGAGCAGGAAGGCCACGACGATGCCTAGTCCGACCTTCCACGACATGTTGAGGCGCCGCTGGGGCGGGACGATTCGCGGCTCGTCTGCGGTCGAGGTCGCGCGCTCGTCGTCGGTCCGTTCGGGAGGGGGTGTCGGGGGTCCCCGGGTATCCCGTGAATCCCTCGGCGACAGCTGGCTGTCCGTATCCCGTCCAGCCCGCTCCTCTATTTGAACTCCCTCCTCCTCCCGCGGCGCGGTCCTCCTCTTCCCGAACACACCAGCAATCTTCCTGATAGGCCCATGCAACCACCGGTAGTCGTGCACCACGGTCACCATACCCGCCAGCGCCATGAGCAGGGGGAAATACCACAGGGCATTGTACATCATTCCCGCGGCGCCCGCCAGGAACACCAGCACGCGCGTGATTGGGTCCGTGATGGCCTTTTGCGACAGCTCCACGGCCGCCAGCACGATGATACCCACCGTCGCCGCGTTGAGACCCGAGAGCAGCGCGTAGACAGCTCGGGGCAGTGTCTCGGACACGTTGGACACGCCGATCGAGAGGCCGTACATGCCCAGTGCACCAGGAAGGCTGAGGAGGGTTAGATTCTAGATGTTTCGCGGCCGAGCGGTGCGGAGGGCAATCCTACCTCCATATGAGGAAACCCAGAACGGCTGAGGGGAACCCGTCGTGGATGAGGTTGATACAGTAATGCATCTTGGTGCTCGCCGGACCCGACAGGGCCTGGCACACGCTGAATAGCTCCTGATACTGCGCTCCGTAATATAAATAGTCAGTCACACAGACAGTATATTCAGAAAGAGACAGCGCCCGGTAGTTCACTCACCACCTGCTCATCAATCCACTTGAGCTTATTGGTAAACTTGTCGTGAAACTATTATCCCCGGTGCGGCCTAGTCAGTCCAACTCGCTCTGCCACTCCAAAAGCCGATAACTCACAATCTTGAAGTGGACCGGCGGGCCCCCGAACGCGGTGAATCCGAGGTGCCAGTTCTGTCTCACCGTGTTCCACGCGCGGTGGCCCAGGTCGTCCGCCCACGCCGCCCCCACAGCCATTTTGCCTGCCGGATTGATTGTCTTGTGTAACTCGTACAAGGTTGAACAGAGGGGAGTGAGGAGCTCAATTGAGCATGCGCCCAAGACAACTTGACGCAAAGTTTCTCAATTGGCCAAACAGACCGAAGGGGGGAGAAGATGAAGGATGAATGAGTAAATGGATGGAGAGAGAATGGCGACACGATATATGCTTATTTATGGCGACAGCTTAATTGGTGGGGATCGGCGACCAGATCTCGGGCTCAAGAGACCGGGGGTTTGGGACACTCGCTGTCAGTCTGACACTGTCCTCTTGTGAATGGCTCGATTTCGTTTCTGTTCTTGAGGCTCCCGCCCACGTGCTCCCGCTGCTGCACATGAGCCGCCCGCTTGCCCCCTGTAAAGCATATGGAGCTGTACGTAATTCCCCTCTCCAGCTTCAACGTTGGTTTCCGACGGCTAACGCAGTCCGGAATGATGGAACATGCAAAGGACAAAGTTCATCTCATTCGTCGTTCATCGCCCATGTAGCACATACCGCTATCCTCATCCTACACAGAACACTGTACCCAAAACCATGCGCCTATCATCCAAGACCTACAGCGTCCACGCTGTAGCGCAAATCAAAACGCCCCATATCTTTGCGGATGGCCTCTAAACGCTCCTCTCGTCTGCTCCAACCTCGGTCGGTGTGTAGGAATCGCTTCCCCGATCGATCATCCATCTACTAACCCCCGACATAGCTCGGCTGGAGCCTCTTTGGAAAACAACATGGTATCAACACTTCCCCAACACCAACTGTGATGTGTGCCGTTGCATCTTGCCCCTCTCAGGCCGATAACCCGAATTGATTCTCCCACTCAATCTTCTGGTGTTCCTTTGCGTGCAAAGCGAACCCATTTACGCCCCCTCTCCATACTCGCAATACATTAGTATGCGCAGAGTTCGTGTCAACAAGCTCTCCACACCATCATCTGAGAAAGATCTGGCAGGCCCTTCTAGCGACGTTTCATCATTTGCCCACCGTCATAATCCCACGGTCGTTTCAGGCCGTCCTCGTAAACGCTCGCCACAGACTCCTGCCACATCGCTGGGGTGACAAAGCTTGGTATCGCGGGGGCACTGTACTGCTGCGGGGAGACCTGCTGCGAGCCAGGCTGGAGGGCGTCATGGCTAGCTGGATATTCCGGAAGGTTGGAGACACCCGGCGGGCCTGCAGATGATGATAGATTTAGCGGCCTGGCCTGGGAAAGTGAAGTCGGCTCCGTTGGAGGGGGCGTACCAAACGATGTGTTCCATTGCCTAGGTCGTATGGTCAGCGCTCTGGGTGTGAACTAGCCTACACCCCCGGGTGGGATCACTCACTCAAAGATTTTGGCCGGATTCCACGAGGGATGGTCTGCGAGCGACATGCTCTGCTGTTGAACTCCTGGTGCCTGGTCACCCTGGGACATCATCATTATTGGCTGTCCAGCTGGGGAGTCACCTTTGCTGTCCGCGGCGCCGGTCGAAACAGGAGGTGAGATGGGATGGCCAGTATAACTAACGGTTTGAGTGGTCTGCGGGCCCAGGTGCTGGTCCATGGATGCTGTGTGGTCAGCGGCCGACCTGTAGCTATGGGACCCTTGCGGAGGGCTAGAATGATTGGATGGTCGGGGGCTTCCGTAGGGGAAACTGGGCTTCAGCACGAAGCGTTTGCGCGTGTCGGCCGAGAACGCTTCACGAACAGCCTCCACCTGCTGACGAAGGTCCGGCATGGCCCAGACCTCCATGACCTTCTCCATAATCCTCATGTGACGGGTAAAGAACTCGGCGGCATCTGTATTCAAATCTGGGTCCGGTGAGACTATAGCAACCTGCGATTTCATGTCAGCCCGAATAATAGCAAAAAGAAATATCACGAAATAGTGGCATACGAGATGAAGAAGGATGCATGACAGCCCCGCGTAGACAGTAAAGCTATAGCCCCTCTGCATGCAGTGGAGGCCTTCTAAGCCACCCACGTTGATAATTGCCTCTTGCAGCCGGCATAATGCCTTGGCAGAGTCGTAACACACCATCATATGGTGCTTCCATTGCTGGGGGTTTGCTCCGGGGTCGAGAAAAGACAGTTGCGGTCGGTGATATAGGATAAGGGTGAGGTAATAATAAGACAAGAGGTTGCCAAGGAATGGAGACGGCAGCCATGGCGCGGAGCCATCGGGAGGAAAGCTGACGGAAAGATCTGCTGGCAGCTCGGCTAAAAAGGTATCGAAGCCTTGGTTGAGCTGCAGTATCTCGGGATCAATCCCCCATTCCTTCTTCTTCTTCACTCGCGTATAAACCGAGCTCATCTTCCGTACGTTGCGAACGACTCGTGAGATATAGGTAAAATTTCGAGAGGTGTGGTACTCAGCGTCATCGCCACCAACAACCAGATGCGGAACACTGAAATCAACACTGTCGATCGGCACGGCAAGGTCGTGACGTCCTATTGTTCATTCGGTTACTTGATTCGTTCACTAGGTGAAGGATGAGGGAAGAACACAAACCTTGGGGTGCTCCAACCATGACTTCGCAGACAAACACGGTTTGCCATATGCGTTTCCGCAGCTGACATTCAGCTGGGCTAGATTCACATCTCCGACCAGCTTGATGATCATCATAATGCTCATCAAGACCCAGGTCAATACCCATCTGAACACACTGCACCACTGTCATCCAGGAGCGGTAGTAGTATCCACGCTTAGGCACGGCTTCTCGAGCTTTGAGGATAAGCAATAAGCCCTGCAAGGTACTCAAACGTGGAATATCCATGAAAGAATCAGCATGTCCTGCTTCAGGTTAGTAACCCAGTACCTCATACAGTTCGCCGCGATCTTACTTGAAGCGAGGGCAAGCCACTGCTGCCCCTCAGAAGGGTCGTCTCTCAAACGGCCACCAAGAGCAAAGATGGCTTCGAGGATGAGCGGCGATATTGATTCTCGACTTGTGTGCCATTGGTGTAAAAACATAGACTTGTTCAATACCGGTACATATGGGTGGACATGGTTGAAAAATGCATCAATATAATTCAAGGCATCTGGTTCCTCCGGCATTAGATCAGGAGGGATACGGATCTTGGAGCCTGGGCCCGCTTTGACTGGAGGCAGCATGGATGAAAAGTCGTCCTCGTCTTCGAAAGCTGGCTCTTCCTCTCGGCGAAAGGAAGCTTTATTCCTAAGGTACGGCGCTGAAAGCAACGGTCAGCTACCGCAGGGCAAGGAGAAGAACTAGCATAATATGGCCATACCTGTTCCTTTCTCGTCCACCTTCAAATTGCCGAGAAGTTCAGAGAGATCCTGCTGCGCATACGATTCGGGAGAGTACGCCTCCGGAGAAGGTTCATGCGGGTTGTTGGGCTGTAAAGGGGGCGTCGGGAAGACACCCTGGCCAGCGTATGGCGGATCCATGGTAGATACTGGAGGTTGTACGGAGGTATAGTTGAGGCTAGGCTGGTGAGATTGAGGCGCATCATAGGGTATGCCTTGGTACCCAGCTGTAGTCGAAGCATCAGAGTAGTGCCCTGGCGGAGGAGGCGCATACACGGTCTGGCTAGTTTTCGGTGCGGCCTGCATCATAGGCTGCTGCATCGGCATATGTTGGAACTGGTCGGGCTGGCCCAGAGGGCCATCGTACGTAGGGTCGCCAGAGCCGTCGTAGCCGTTCGGTCGGACGCAATGAAGCTTTAGTCTAATACAAGCCGAGCACGGCCAGGTGTTGGTGGTGGCCGCATCGCACTTGATCTTTCTCCTCCTGCAACCCTCACAGGCCCTCATAACTAACGGCGCAGGACGGTTAGCGAAGTAGTACACAACTAGCACTACCACCGTAGAACTCGCATACCCTTGAGCCGCTTGTGGCGGTTGTGCTCGTCGACGAACACATAGTCTACAGAGAGCCAGTCAGAAGACAAATCACCGGGAACGCGGGTCGTGTGATCGGGAGAGGTATGCGCACTCTTCTGTGTTTCCCGCTGAGGGTACTGCTGCGGCGCAAAGGTGAAGGAGCTCATTTGGACGTTTTGAGGGTTCTGGGGTAGTATGCGACGAGCGGTCGGATCGTTCGACATGGTTGGATCGCGGTTCGGTTCGATTCGGGTAAGGTCAGCGCAGCCTGGCGACGTCGGGCGCGACGCTGCCACCCGACATGAAGCCGACGCAACGAGAGCCTGGCCGAATGGCTTCAAGCGCGGTTGGAGTGGCGGGCGAAGCTACCAGCAATGCGAAGTGATCGACAGTGTGATCGGTCAGGTCGGGGACCGAGTAAGTCGGTAGGCTCGCTAAGGTAGACGGCGCGAATTGTGATTAATTGTCTGCGAGGGCCGCGGGGGAGGTGAAGAGTTGAGACGTCGTCCCTTTGCTCTCGCTCCGTTCCCCCTGGTCCCTTTTTCGCTTGATAGGTAGTTGGTGGACTCGGCAGGCTAAGGAGAGAGCGATGACGGATTTGGGGTGGGCGGGATGGCTAGGGAGGGGAAGGGGAGGCAGCAAGCGCACCAGCGAGGCAAGCCAACAGGAGTCCAGGACGCTGAGGGCCACGGGAGCGCACTGGATTGGCGGTGGCCTGGGCTTATTATGGGACTTGACAATTGATGGTCCTGATGGCTCATGGGTCGCAGCAAGCTAGTGAGGCAGTCCTGCGGGTGGTGGAGGATCCCAAGTTTGGAGGGCGAGGGATGATTCGAGATCACCGTCAGAACCCTGTAGCCTTGTACCGCCCCCGTACCCATATGGATCAAGGCAATTGACCTTGACGATATACGGAGGCTCGGAGGACGCAAAACGGCGACCGGGAGTAATACTATGTACCAGAATCACCGTCAGTTCACCGCCCATGCGTAATTAGTATAGCGCGTTGTCCCTTGGCGCCGTTGCAAGTTGAGGACCCAAGCCTGTGTTGTGCCTGTCCCTCTACCTCCGTCAAAGCTTGTGAGAATCATGTGTTGGAACTGTTTGGTCGGTCCACACCGACGGGGTTCTTATGTCCGAAGTGGAAATGGCGGGAATAGCTCCGCAGCCTGTATCTCCCCTTCTTTTCTGTTTCTCTTATTATTGCCTCTTCTTTACTCTGGAAAAGAATTTCTTGAGGCTGATACTACACGACAACCGAGATTCGCAGGGCAGGCAGGGTGAAGAGTGAACGATTCATGGATCGAACGCATTGCACGTATAGGGTGGCTGGACGACAGCACACAGCTGGGCGGTCGAGGTGGAGCCACAGCACAGGGGAGAAGCAATAATATTGATGAAGGTGCTACGGATATGTACTCCGTAGTATAGGCTGAAACGTGCTCGGGGTTCAATGTGCGATGAATGGCGACACAAGGTCGACCAGACCGGTCCAGTAGGCGCAGAAGTGTGTCATCTTTGATCTTGAATCGTTCGAGACGGTTGGTGCGGCGCCATTAATACCGCCTGGAGTCGGTGGAACCGGTATCAAAACCATGGTCGAAACGTGATGATGTGCCATGTCCCACCATCCACTGGAAGCCAAGTTCAAGCGTGGACAATGTGAGATGAGGGACAGTAGAAATGTTGGACGTTGGGAGTGGAAGTGGCTGATATATTTTCCAGAGAGGGCATCATCGAGAGAAGTAATGGCCTAGGTGAGGCAGGAGGAACTCCCATCATCGATGGCCTGCGCGATCGTGCCTGCCTCAATTTGAAGCGCCAAGGGTGCCATGACACCAGTCCCACCAATTACTACTGCCTTAGTGCTTAGTTGAAGTGTTAGAGAGCTGTAGGTATTACTGCTGGGAATACTATAAAGAGGGCCTCGATAAATTGGTCCTTGAAGAACTGCTCAGGCCTTGACAGATAATCCTACCTAGTGTTTTGCTGTTGGTTGGCGCCGGGAGAACATCTTCGAACGTGGTGTGTCTCGGCAGATGTTTCCTTAAAAAAAAAGACCCGATTTTTGGGAGTCACCGCGCTCCGCGTTTGGAAACCCCAGTTTCCACTTCCACCTACTTACTATAATACTTCTTACATACTCCATACAGTTCCCATCACAGCCAGGCCGATTTGCAATTTCAAGCGTGCCAGTGCTCTGTTCGGCTGCCGACCATGGTTGCCCATCAGTGCAATTAGAATATCCGAACACTGTATAGTATAATATTACTACAAGGTATTAAGCCCTCTCTTGTGCAGATTCTGGCTTCCCTAAGGGCTGGTAGTGGTCGGCGACCACCAGGTAGCGCCCGGGACCGAGTCCACCAGACCTTCAGGTACGTACGGGTCCGAGCCTGCGGGGGGCCTCCAGGCTCCAGCAGCACTGGGCACTGTGGTGACTGTGCAGACTGGAGTGCACACCCGTTTATTCCGAACACCGTATCCAGCCGAGATCTACTATTAGGGCTATGCATGCGATACTCTAGAGGTAGATCAATTGATCCGACCAACATACCTAATATTAATAATACAGATACTCAAGAGTGTAGAGACGTGGCCAGCGCGGGACTTGCATGCGGCAAGTCGATCTCGGATAATACTTACATGTAGGCAGATGGCTGTACTTCGTAGACGGCCCCCAAAGAGTCTAGAAGCAGTGTCACCTACCCTCCATATATACCTTATGCAGGTAAGCAATCCCCGGAACTGAGAGCCCCTTGATGCCAGTTGCAACAGTTTCGGACTCTTTCTGACACGACACGGCCTGGGTAGGTTAGCACCGAGTAATACGCATCCTGCAGGTACTTTGGTTGGTTTGTCCCGCTTCGCCGCGTACACCATCTCTGCGCTGCAGTTTGGCCTGAAGGCGTGATGGAACGCTGTGCCGACTGCTGCACAGGTCCAGCCCTCCAACAAATCACCAATAAGAGAGAACCATGGCTATCGACTTGCTAGCAAAGTCCTGCCCGTCGCATAGCCCAGTCGGAGATGAGACCTATAACACGGATACATGAACAATTATGTCGGAACAATCTGGTTCGTCCCCCTATTATATGGATACCTCGGTGAAGTATATCTTGGTCAGCAAGTACGTAAGTACTGGTATTATTAGATATAATTATATTTGTCCCATTCGCCCGAAATGACAATGGGCGGTGGAAGCGTCTCTTCTCACATGCTCCCTGCATTTGATGCGAGAAGTCAGTTACCAGGGGGCAAGGGGGCTGCCAGGCCTGTAAGAAGCCGAGGTTCTGAGGTGACATCCATGGATTCAGCGCCTGTGCTGGGCAGCCGTGCCACCAGGCGGCAGCACTAACCTTCCACCGTCCCAGCCTCCCCCGCACCCGTTGTAACAACTATGCCTGCCACCGCGCTGTTGACCTGGTTAGTACACATGCAATGACTTGCAACCATGGAGGCAATATCAACCATGTCGCCATCTCGTGATGCAACCCATCCACATGGCCTCGGCGGCTCTACGGCGCGACATTATCTCCCCCTATCTGTATTCGTAGGGGTTATTCGAGCGGATATTAGAACCAACAAACTCCTCATTACTCCGTACTCGAGCTACTAATACTAGTAGGTACTCGTACCTTATGCGCCCCCACTGTATGTACCTTATTGGGTACTAGTAGTTGGCGCAAGCTGACAGTGCTTCTCCCCTGAAATGCGGGGAGCCTCCTCTGACAATCTGCAACGCTCATCAACACACAGTGTGCGACTCTTTGTGCCCTGGAGGCGGTCTCCCTTTTCCTCTTGTGCCAGAGCAATCAGGAAAGTGTCACCAAGTGACTGGGTGATCGAGCACACCTAATATACATTATTATGTATGTACTAACGGCAGTTCGTTTCCAATGCCGGTGCAAGGCTCGATGGACGTATGCCAGATTGACAAGTCGGTCCCGCTCCATTGCCCGTTTCTAGCAACCCCATCCGGCTGGCCGTTGCTGAGAGAGTAAGCCCCGATTCCCCAGGGAACCCCCCGTAAACCCATGATTCGAGAAGCATTCCAGAGCTTCTGCTCCTTCGCACCATGATCATACCACCTGCTTCTAGGCTCCAGCGGGGAGGTGTGGTCATTTGCCAGCCCTATGCGCCAAGAAGCACATCCCCTACTTTCACCATGCGAGCGAGTAATTGAGTTGCATATTATTTTATTGTAGGTATTGCAGCAAATCCGCCGGTACGGATATCCACCCATGTATTCAAACTGGAGACAAGGCCGCGCAGCTGAGAGGCGTTGAAGCTTCATCTGAAACCCAACGTGATGGCAGTTATGGACAGATAGCATGAGTGGCGGTGGTGGTCCACCCCTCAGGTCACAGGAAGAAGGGACCCTGCGATAACGGGGGCGCTAACAGAATTACGTACCTGGTGGCGTCAGGGTGCTTGGAAATCTTTCCCCTCCCCCCTCCATGCACGCCACCTCCAGATCCAACCTCATTCCATCCTCGTGTGCCACAACGAATCGCCAAAAGCCGAAATTCATCGCTCCATTCCTGCCTCTCCATTTGTAGAAACCAGCCGAAACATTTGGTCTCAGAACCCGACGTCTCGGAGACCTCCGGGCCTCAGAACCTGACATCATGGCTGCCGCCCTCGACAACGCCAACCCAACCATCCTCAGCGCCTCCCAGCTGCCCACCCGCCAGAAGAGGGTGGTCGCGCGCCAAGGCCCTGACTCCAAGTACAGCGACATCATTTTCGAGCGGCCCTCATACCTATCTAAGCCGTTCTGTCTTGACGAGACCTCCTGGCCAAGTTTCGGTGGTCAGGATGAGCAGTTCGCCTCCGATCCGATAGACGAGCAGGAGATATATGGTACGTTTTTATGATGCGGGTGCAATAGTACCAAACTGAGTCTAATATTGTTGGTCTTCAGATCTCATCTCGACCATCTCCGACCCCGAGCACCCCGTCTCCCTCGGCCAGCTCTCCGTCATCAACCTTCCAGACATCCACATCACCCCGGCCCCGATCCCCGGCGTCGTCCCCTCGCCCAACACCATCGTCACCGTCCTCATCGAGATCACCCCGACCATCACCCACTGCTCCCTGGCCACCGTCATCGGCCTCGGCGTCCGCGTGCGCCTCGAGCAGGCCCTGCCGCCCAACTACCGCGTCGTCGTGCGCTGCAAGGAGAATAGCCACAGCCAGGACGACCAGGTCAACAAGCAGCTCGGAGACAAGGAGCGCGTGGCGGCGGCCCTGGAGAACGACACCCTGAAGGGGGTTCTGGACAAGATGCTCGAAACCTGTGCTTGAGGGATATGTTATTGGGCTCTCCCTAGAAGGTCTGATGACTCTAGAGTAATGGCCGGTTCTTGATGGAAGCAAAAACCTCTCGCTTCCTAAAACCCCAGGTCATGTGGCAGAGCAGCCAGCATGAACAGGTGGAGAACATCACTGGGTGTATACAACCGCTTGAAGTTCGAGAAAACACCTTAAAGCCAAGCAAGCCAAGAGGGTGAACGACCAATGCAGTCGAAGACCCCAAGCTGCAAAAGATGACGCTATTTCTTGCCCTTTTGCTTGGCAAACAAGTCTTGGATCAGTAAATGCATTCAGGGTTGATGAAACCCCAACAATGTCTTCAAAGGAGGAAACGGAAGAGGCGTGTTGAAAATGCTATCTGATTAGATGGGACGGGTCAAAGTTCAGAAAATGAGCTCAGATGCCTCCTGTTCATAAGGAGGTCTTCGATTTTGGTATCCCAGACTGTATATACATCTAATACGCCAGAGTGATTAAACATGGCAGCCAGATTGCCTTTAATCCCAATTCCTCATATCATCCGCCACTTCCGTTTCATTCCTGTGACTACTCCTTTACATCTCGCCCAGCAGCCCACTCTCCATGAGACTCTGGTAGAACTCAGGCTCCAGGAATGTCCGCACGCTGACATCCTCGCTCAAACCCTTCCGCCTCCTTGTCTTGAGCACAAAGTCACGGGCCGTAGCCTGCGCCGAGGCGGGCTGCAGCGGCCGAATGATTTGATCGCGGTCGAGCGGGTCGCCGGGGACAATGTTCCAGCTGTCAAAGACAAGGCTGACCATACTGCTTCCCTGAGTCTTGATGCGCAGATCTGTCTCGAAGCCGAAGGAGTCGATAACAGGGAGCAAGCCGTTGACACGGTACAGGGGCGTTCCGGCGACAGGGCCGTCTGAGAGGACGTGGCCTCTGCGGCGAGCGAGAACGTTGTACACTTCCATATATGAGTCCTCGGGTCCAGTGACGGAGACGGAGTAGACAGGCTCCATGAGGCGTGGGGACGCCATGAGGAAGGAGGAGTAGCAGGCACGACGAGATGTGGGGATAATTTGGCCACCTCCACGTGCGATAGCCTCGCTGGCTAGCACGACATCGGTCAACCGGAACTTAGTGTTGCGGATCGCTGTGGCCCAAATATGTTAGCTGGGGATGTGACATTGTTGATTACTGTGTAGCAAGACAGTGTATCTTGGCAGTCAGTTGGCGGGGTATGTGATCAACGGAGCATAGATGATCACATCACCAACTGCCAAGGACATGTAGTAGATCTGAAGCCCATTGAGTAGGGCAGCAAGATGGGACCGTTGGATGCAGATATGGATGATCCGAGATGTGTAGTTGGAGTGTAGAGTTCGAGCAATCCAGCCGGGCGGACCCAGACATTGCTTGTCCCGAACCCAAATGCAGCAGGGGGAAAGGAGGGAATAGAGTAAAACTTACGTTCTTCACATAGCGGGCCCTCACGGGTTGCCCAGCTGAATCCTTGCCGAATCGATTCTTTGACTGTGCCAAGGAGCTTTTTGTCGACCTGCCAAAAGATGCCCGTCAGTCAAACAGCTTTCAATGCATATGAGGTTCTCCGCTTGAAGGCGGCATAGTAACCCCTCGCGCATGCATGATTGTACTCTTACTCACCTCTGTGGGAAGGGTATCATCCTGAAGGATATTGGGGCTCATGTCTTCTGGTCCAAAGGCCCAGATACTCCTGGCCGCCAGCTTGTCCCACCCGTGATGCTCCTCAAAGAACTTGGCCGTCTTGCGAATTGGGTCTCGGATCTTGACGGCGCCCGTCTCAATGTCTTTTGCGATTCCATTTTCTAGTTGCTCCGCAACCATGGTAATCTTGTTCTTCTTGTTGGGAGTAATGGCATAGCACTTGGTTGCTGATGTCTCGACTACTGTCTCGCAGAAGCGCGTGACAGGATCTGAGACCTTAATATCCATGTCGGCGTACAAACGCCGCAGATCATGTAGCACGCAGTCCATGTACAGCTCTCCCGTTCCCAAGATGATGTGCTCACCCGACTCCTCCACCTTGGTCTTGATGAGAGGGTATGACTTGTTGATCTTGCGTAAACCGTCCAACATCTTGGGGAGCTCGGACGGGTTGATCGGCTCGACAGCAATCTTAAGAACCGACTCTGTGAAATGCGTCACCGGCCGGAAGATGTAGGCGTCTTCATCGTCCTCCAGCTTTGGCGGTACGATCGTAGCTGACTTGACAATCGAGTTGTCGACGCCGCTCAGGAGCACCAGATTTCCAGCGGGAACGCCGTCTGTGGGAATATTATATCTCGTCTCTGCAATGAACACCTCCGCAATGGATGCCATTGCCATATCTTCTTCATCATCCAGAGAGTACCCCTCTCCAAGCACGCGAACTTGCATGCCTGGCCGAGCAGTACCGCTAAGCACACGGCCAAATGAGTAGAAGCTCTTAGCATCGCTGGTGTTGAAGAGCTTAGTGACATGGACAATCAAGGGTCCATCCTGGTCACAGGCCTTCATCGATGAAGCCACCTTCGTGTCTGTGGGACCAGTGTAGTAGCGGTCGAGCATTCTCTCAGCCCCTCCCATCGGGGACGGAATGTGGCGTACAATCATGTCGACAAATCCCGTCGACGGGCCGAAAAACTGCTCGCATACTGCCTTCAGGATGTCCTTCGCATCCGCCTTGTACTGTGAAGGCTTGAGCTCTATGCCTAAAGATGCTAGTACCGGTTTCAGCTGCTCTGGACTATCGCTGATAGAATGCGTGAAGACCTTGTATATCGGCTCCAGAACAAAGTGGACGAACGACCTTGCTGAGCGGTCCTCCACGGGTTTCCTGGTAAAGTTCCGCTTCTTGGGGTTGAAGTAAATATCGCCCCATAATCTCCGAGCAAACTCTTCCGTGTCGATATCACCAAACACGTCGGTGTACATCTTGGCGAATGAGGGCAGCGTGAAGCACCAACCCATATCCGTGCAGGCAAAGAGAACATTTCCCTTTTCAGGGCTGATGCGCTTCGATGCCGCAGTCAAAGGGACTGTGTCCGCAATGACGCTGTTCACCTCCTCCACAACGTGTTTGAGCTTGAAGTAGGCGTCCTTGGGTGGTAGCTTCAACTCTAGGATCAGGCGGTCCATCTTGTTGATGATGAGCGTCAGAGGAATGTCTTCCAGCACAGCATGCTTGATGATCTGTTCCGTGTTGATCTGAACACCTTCCACCACATCCACAACCAAACACACGCCATCCACCAGTCGAAACGATGCTGCAACTTCGTCCACAAAGTTAACATGGCCGGGAGTGTCGATGAAGTTGACGAGATGGGATTTTCCCTTCGAGCTTTGGAGTACGAGGGTCATGGGCGCAGCCTTGACAGACACCCCACGCTCCCTCTCCGTAATATGAATATCGGTGTACCTCAGCTGCTCATCCCTCTTCTTACCAACTCTCCGCTCTAGCCTGTCGGTGATGTCATGGGTCTCAAGGACCAGCATGTCTGCAAACGCTGTCTTTCCATGGTGAAGGTGGCCAGCAAAGGCAACGTTTCGGATCTGTTCGGGGAAGTTCATAAGATCTGTCATGAACTCTCGGTCGAAAAACACCGGGGGGAGGTCCGCCTCCTCGATGTTGAACTTCTTCTGTTCGACAGGGGCGATAATGGGCTGGGTGAGGGGCTGCGCATCCTCCTCCTCTACACGGGTCTCGACCTCCGCGCCATATACTTGCTCCGCGGTCGGGTAGTATTGCTTGTCCTCGTGCAAAATGATGGCGTTCGATGGACCCTCTACTCGCGCTCAAGCGGCGCATCTAGTCAGCTTCGCGACACCCCCTGTACCATAGCCTCAAAGGGTAGAACAAACCATCTATCTCCATGTGCTCTTGGCCCGTCGCACGGTCTGCCACCTCGGAGACATCGTCATCGTAGACATAGTCATCGGCATTGACACCCGCCTCAGAGACATCCTCAGACTCGGCCTCTTCACCAATGAAGTTGCCAAACCTAGTGTGCGGTCAGCGCGTTGGAGCTCGTTCCGACAGCGAAATGAAGCTGCGCAAGGGGCCCATACTCATCGTAGAGATCATCCATCTTTCCAATGACAATCTTCCCGCTTTTCCCGAGATGAAAATGGCACCAACAGCGATCGAAATTGCGGGTTGTTGGCACGGGCTCCGGGTGCTAGCTGTCTGCGCCCCAGTGGGTGACGCCAACCTTGAACATTTTTGATAGCTGAACGCGACAAGGCTGACAAAGATCACGTGTGGTACTACAAGGCTGTGCGAAATCAGATCATGTTGAGCACGCTGATTGGTTTGGCGTTAGATGCCCCGCCTACGAAGGAACCGCCTGCAGGTGCGTATCGACGGTGGAGCCCCCAGCGCTAGTGCGTGATGCCCTGGATTGGTGGAGTACCGAAATACGCCGAGCAGTGATAGGTGGGTTTTAGGTGAGCGTAGTTCGGCCCTTTTTTTACACCTCTGTGCCCCTCTGCGATTGTTGGCCTGGGTGTCACCAACAAATCGAGAAAAGGTGGGAGAAACAACCGACCATCGGAGAGATATTAGACGGTGAAGCTTTTCTTACACAGTTTCCCCTTCTCTTTCCTTCATCATATCTTTCCTGTTCTTATCTATCCTTCCTTTTCGCAAGCGTCTTCACCATGTCGAACCTTCCTCCCGTCTACATCGTCTCAACCGCCAGAACCCCTGTTGGGTCTTTTCTTGGGTCAGTTCAGCTCTGCCCCGCGCCAGTCCTCCAACAGGAACCCCGATACTGACTCTCATGCAGCTCCCTCTCCTCCCTGACTGCGACGCAGCTGGGTGCTGAGGCTATCAAAGGTATGTTCGCCAGTGATTATCTGCGACGAAAACGCTGGCTAATCTTCTTCCGTCGCCTTATAGGAGCGGTTCAGCGAGCTGGAATCAAGAACGAGGACGTCGAGGAGGTCTTTTTTGGCAATGTCCTCTCTGCTGGGTATGCTCTGAAATCCCCTAATGCGCCATAATCTGCTCCTCTTGAATGCACTGCTGATAATGTCCTCCATCCAGCCTCGGCCAGGGCCCTGCCCGCCAGTGTGCCATCGGCGCTGGCCTCCCCCAGACCACCATCGCCACCACCGTGAACAAGGTGTGCGCCTCGTCCCTCAAGGCCATCATCCTCGGTGCCCAGAACATCATGCTCGGCACCTCTTCCGTCGTCGTTGCTGGTGGCACCGAGTCCATGTCGAACACCCCCCACTACCTGCCCAACCTCCGCAACGGTGCCAAATACGGCGACCAGACCCTTGTCGACGGTGTTCTCAAGGATGGTCTCACCGACGCCTACAAGAAGGAGCACATGGGTCTCCAGGCCGAGCTCTGCGCCGCCGATAACACCTTCTCCCGCGAGGACCAGGATAACTACGCCGTCAACACCTACAAGCGTGCCCAGGCCGCCACTGAGGCTGGTCTCTTCAAGGAGATTGTTCCCGTCGAGGTCCCCGGCGGCCGCGGCAAGCCTCCCGTTGTCATTGACCGTGACGACGAGGTCAAGAACCTCAACGAGGCCAAACTGCGTGCCATGCGCCCGGCTTTCAAGTCAGACGGCACCGTTACCGCTCCCAACGCCGCCCCTCTCAACGATGGTGCCGCCGCCGTCGTCCTCATGTCCGAGGCTAAGGTCAAGGAGCTCGGAGTTAAGCCCATCGCCAAGATCCTCGGCTGGGGCGACGCCGAGCGCGAGCCCGAGCGCTTCACTGTCGCCCCCGCTCTTGCCGTCCCCAAGGCCATCAAGCACGCCGGTCTGTCCGAGTCCGACATCGACTTCTACGAGATCAATGAGGCCTTCTCCGTTGTCGCACTCGCCAACATCAAGCTCCTGGGCCTCGACCCTGAGAAGGTCAACGTCTTTGGCGGCTCCGTCGCCATTGGCCACCCTCTAGGCTGCTCTGGCGCCCGCATTGTCAGCACTCTGACCACCGTCCTCAAGGAGAAGGGTGCCAAGATTGGCTGCGCTGGTATCTGCAACGGTGGTGGCGGTGCTTCGGCCATCGTCATTGAGAACTTGCAATAAGCGTCCACGGATTTTAGATGAGATGATGAGCTTACATTAATTGGAGATACAAAATGTCACTTGGACAATTGAACAACCTCGCATATGCCTACCTTAGCGTGGCTAGATGGGTTGGCCACCATGAATTACTTTAAAATGCTAGAAAAGAATTAGTATGAAAATCGATTGGGATAAAAATACATGAAGAGCAGAAAACGGGCAACGTTTCTGTTCTCCCTATTCGATGACTAGGAAGGTATACATCCCCTATGCCATCGCTCTCTGCCCAACCCCTCAGCAGAGCTATCCGCCATCCCCTTGCCTCATACAATCAATACCCCCGTTTTGATTTCTCCAATTGGCAGCCAGAAAACAAACACAATAGCAGAACGGAGACGAGCGCTTAGAGTAAAGAATAAAAAGACATAAAACCCAGAAAAAGGGAAACACAGAAACAGAAAATCAACCATGTATGCCATCTTTCTTGCGTATAGGTTTCATTGCCCAGGAAGTTCCTCCATTCGCGATAAAGGCAAAAGCCCCAAGAAATCATCAAACTATGATTCTCCGACCAGACACTTCCTGTCGGGTCTAGTCCATGTCCACATCGACATTAGCATTGGGAGGCACAACACCCTCGTCCATCCACTTGCGGAAATTGCTGTTCTGCTCTTGCACCTCTTCAGGGCTCATGTCCTTAGCCCAGACAGGGTTGTGGACAAACTTCTTGGTGAGCTCCACCTCGCGATGGTTGCTGAGGGCTTTGGTGAACTTCTCTCGGCGCTCCCGCTGCTCGTTAGTCTTAGGCGCCTGATCGTAGACAAAGTACTCGGAGGTGCCAGGTTCCCAAATCATCTTGGAGGATCTAAGACAAATACTGACGACAAGGTTCTCCTCATACGACACCGGCTTAGGGATAGAGCCCCCATCAGAGTCGGCGTCACCCGAAGGGAGGTTGCGTGTCAGAACCACTTTTTGCAGTCTCGACCTCGGGATGCCCTCCGTGGGTTCCACGCGAATAAAGGACGAGATGTAGTATTGCCAGCGCTCACGAAGCTGCATATCATCTGTATGGAATGTGGTCTCGTCACGCTGCAGCCAACGGACAGTTGCTGTCGACTCCTCAGGGTACTAAATCATGTCAGTGGCTGATGATGAGAGGAGGTGGGAAAGATTTTGGTACTCACCCAGCGAATTGCAAACAGTTCTCCATCCTTGACACACTTCTCAGCAAATTTCCGAGCGCTGATCTCAGTCTGGTAGCTGGTCTCCTGCTTCTCACGGCTGTTGATATACTGTTGAATCAGATCCGGAGACTTCTCCTTGGCATCGGTGCTGCTGCAGGTAAGAGCAAGACGGCACAGGGTCTTGAGCAAGTCCTGAATGGTGTACAGCTTCCAGCCGTTACGCAGGTAGTAGTGACGCATGACATCTTGGTAACGGTTCTCATCCGCCTCGCCGGTGATATAGTCCTCGATCAGCTCCACAGTTTTCGGCCAGTAGGTCGTAGGGTCATCATTGGGCGAGAAGAAGGCCATGTGGTTGTCCGAATAGCCAATATCTCGGGCAGGCTTCTCTTTACTCAGCCGCTTGACTTCGAATGCGACATTCTCTTTGCTGTTCTTGATGTCTTCCAGGCGGGTGTACAGCGTCCGGAAGATATTGAGGAAGACGAAGATGGTCTGATTGCAGAAGAAATGATACCACTTGCGCGCGAAGAGCCCATCCGCCTTAAGCTCGCCGTCCGAGTCCAAGAGTCCATTGCTCTCACCGACGACAACCGGCTTCGGGACGCTCGGCATCCACCGCTCGTTCGAAACTTCGGGAACAGTACCATCATCAGCCGCATCAGGCATGTCTTCTTCGTTCGAGCCGACGTCGGGTGTTGTCTCCTTGCTCCCCGAGGCGGCACTGCCCTCCTTCTGATTCCTAGGCCTGCTGGCATTTCGCCCAGGATCAAGAACGCCTCGGAGGAGATCTCCCTTCTTCCCGTTCCGACGGCTCCGGCCATTCGTGAGCTCGGCTGGCGTGTGGTCATCAACATCCTCTTCTCCTGAATCAAGCGGAACCTTAGGGAGCCTGTCCTGGAACTGCTCCTCGGGAATGTCGAAAAAGACAGGAATAAACATTTCAAGAAACTCAAGAATGCGCTCCTTCTCTTGGTTGCTATGCTGGCCAGCATTCAAGCTGTAGAGCATCGCTAAACGGAGCAGCTCAACCACTACCTCCTTGTCGCTGAAATCCCAGGTGAACTGGTAATGGGAAGCCTTGCCCTTGAGCGCGCGCTCACGGCGCTGCTCTTCATGCTTAGTCTTGATGACATCAACCAAGTGCTTCGCCGTGAGATTTTTCTTGTCGCTAGACTTGACAAGAATGCCCATGTGGTCGAGACTCTTCAGGTGCATGTTCTCAGTCTGAGCATGCCACACCTTCTCCCATTCACGCTGAGAGAAGCGCCAATCCTCGTCCTTTTGCTTCATGCGAGCAAGGAGAACTGGGACCACGTCAAAGGGATGGCTGTACATGTCGTTAACAACATCGATTCCACGGTCCCCGTAAATCTTCTTGCATATCCGCTTGAAGATGGAGGTGCTCTGGCCAGCAAGGGCCTGATGCATGTAGAATCCCTCGCGTTCTTCTGGTGACATGGCCAGCATCGACTGGGCGATGGGTTCGAGCAGCTGGATGCATTTCAGATTCGCCTCAATATAAAAGTCATAGTCATGACGCTCCTCTTCAATGCGGTGCAGCCCTTCTTCAAACTGGTTTTTTCGGTGGGCTACGAAGCCAGAGTCTTCGGAAGCCCAGGTAGGGTGGGAGGCCCACTCATCATTTAGCACAGACTGGCAAAGCTCGTCTCGCCCGCTACAACGCTTCAATCGTTCCTAGATAGAAAGTGTCAGCCAAAAGCAGCATATATGTAAAATCAAGATAACCTACCCTCTTTGGCAGAAGTCTGTAGCTAGGTCCGTATCCTCGGCAATTGCTAAGGGAAACCTTTTCGATCGGTGGTTCAGGGCGATTGTCAATGACCACGTCCTGAGTATCATAGCCCACGAACGCCTTCCAGAAGCTCAGCAGATCAGGATTCGCACCAATGAACTGAACACCCTTGTGAAACAGCGTATTCTTGTCAATGATATTTTGGCTGAAAAGATTGCAGAGCTTGAGGAACTCGTTCATAGAAGATCGATTGCCAAGGAACTTCTTGACACGTTCGAAGAAGGCGATCTCATCCTGGGTCGAAGTCGTGGCAGCCCGGGGCGGGTAGGGTTCAGGCATCATCGGAGTGAGTGTGGGTTCCACAACGGCACCATCGGCTGTGGCGCGTGCATGGCTCAACTTAGGCCGCTTGGCACCATTAACAGTGCTCGGTTGAGCTAGTCGGCTAGCAGCAGCAGCATCTGTCAACAGGGCGCCCGCATTAGCAGCCTGCTTGTCCGCTGCTCGTGGTCGCTTCTTGTTGTCTTTGCTCGCGCTTGCCGGAGGCGCAAAGCTCCCAAGAGGCGGCATCTTCTGGCCATCTCTGGGCTGAGGGGTTCTTGCGCCACCCATCCCCTCTTCGCCACGCCCGGGAGTGGCCTTGTTTGCTTGGCCAGCAGACTCCGGGAGGAACTGCTTGAACGACTCTAGCAGATCTGGTGCCTCGTGAAAGAGGGCCGTAACCTGTGCATAGACATCCTGGATAGGCTTCTGTTCCCTTTGGTACGTCTGGAGAATCTCCAGAAATTGTTTATAGATCTCCGGTTTGTCCTGGAAGCGGTTCTTGGAAGATGATTAGCCTCTGTAGATCATGCACCGACGCCACCAAACTCGGTGAAACTCACCTTGATCTTGTTGACATATGAAATAGCGTGGTTAAACTCCACCGGCCCCTTGGCACTCAGCGGACCCTGACCAGAGTTGCCATTAACGGGGGCCGGTCCAGAAGGAGTTGGTGTATGAGCGTTGCGAGTGTTGGCCTGGTTGCCAGCGCCCCCACCCACTGGTGCCTGTGATGTATTCCTTTGCGGACCCACAGCTGAGCCCTCATAAGGGGCCCCTTGAGCAACAGCCAAGAGGTTGGAGCCATTCTGCACAGGAGTGCTGAATGTTGCCTCGGGGCTCTCAATGCTACGCTGAGGTCGCTGCCACTGAGCACCACGATCCTGAAAGGGAGGCTGCCCCCCAGCCGAGGACCCATGTACTTCGGTCTGACTTCCGCGGCCTGCAATCTGCTGCATAGTGGTCCCCATGGGAGTGGTCACCCTGATGGTATTCGGGTCATTGCCAGCGCCACACTCTATCCTATAGCCCGGGGGTAGGAAAGTGTTGAATCCCTGGATCAGATTTGGATGCCCCGCAAACAACTCGGAGACTCTGTTGATGACGCCAGGAGTGTCGATCCTAGTGCATGCTGTCAGTCGAATTCGGCGCCGGGGCGTCCGACATCACTCACGATTGGCTCTTGAAATCTTTCATAATGTCCAAGAACCTATTGTATACATCGGGCTGATCGTGGAATTGGACCTTAACCTGATCCAAGTAGGTGAGGGCGTCCTGAAGCGCATTAAATGTTAGCATAGTTCTCAAATATGCGCGTGCGATGCCTCAAAGGAAGGGAAGATGGCATGTACGAGGTAGCTATCATAAAGGAACCAAAGGCCGACATCGCTGCCACGCCAGGAGGGCAAAGGCTCGCTTGCGTGCGCAAACGCGATCTGCGTAGCACCGAGCGATGATCCCCTCCCAGGCACGGCACCCATGGCCCCGGTGGAGAGAGAGCTCATGCCCACGCCTTTGCAACAGTACCAGGATGGACGACTTCAACAGTACTCCCGTCGATAGATGACTGATCGTGACGGTAGAGGCAAGTGGGTTTTCTCCTGCCAGCCGGGGAAACAAAACAAGGTAACAGGAACTAGGTACAGAGTGGGAAGGTAGATTGGGCTCGTGAGATGCAGGTGAAAGTGAACAGCGATTCAGAGCTTGCTGGTAAACATGTGGGGACGGAGGACAAACCACTCGCTGGGAAATCGGAAGCGATCCTCGGATGGAAGAAAATCAGGTAGAGAGAGTCCACTCACATTGAGAATGGGTTGCTGGCCCTGGGTGATGCCGCCAGGAATCTGATGGCCCCCAGGGGTCATCCCACGGAATGGAGGACCACCTTGTTGGCCACCACGCCCATCCTGCTGCTGCTGTGATTGTTGCTGCTGCTGTTGCTGCAGCGCCCCGCCAAACACAGCTGCGGCGGCAGCGCTGGGTCCGGTGGCACTCTGCGAGCCGGCAGCGGGACCCTGGGAGTGCGGCATGGGCGCAAACATTTGATGCTGCGCGCCGGCATTTCCCTGCCCGCCGTGCTGCCCCTGGCGGCCGTGCTGCTCCGACTGCTGCAAGGGGCCGCCGAAGCTGGCCACAGAGCCCGGAGGAGCGCCGCCGCCGCCGCCACCACCACCACCCAAGGGGACGTTTGGCGCGTTGCCGTTGTAGTTCCCAAGTATCCCGCCAGGGCTGTGAATAGCGTTGGCCGTTCGCGAGGCCACGGGCTGGTGGATGGGGATCGAGCCGGCACTGCTACTATGATGGGGTGTCGATTGGAACCGCTCGTTTGATTCGCGCTCTCGGTCGCGATCGCGATCGCGCTCTCGTTCTCTCTCCCGCTCATGGTCGCGGCGGGCCATCTCCTCATGCTGCTGGAGGGCACGATGTCGTTCTTCCATTTCGCGGTCCCGATCGTAGGGCGCTGGGCCGCTGCCACCGTGGGGGTGTTGACTGTTCATGCTAGTCTGGGCCAGAGCGATCAGCAACAGTTCTGCAAGAGAGTGAGAAAGCGGCAGCTCGTTGGAAATCCCCAGAAGCACAATAGCAATGCCGTGCGGGCATGGGCCCGGGGATAGAGTGTCTTTCTTTGGCGTCCCGCCACTCTTCGGCTCAGGAGACCAGGCCGATTGTGCCGTAGCAGCGACAGCGGCGTAGGCAAGGAGGGAAAAAGACTTACAGGCACATGAACCAGAAACCATCTACATGGGTAACAGAAGGCAGATAAGATGCACCGAAAAAACACGACTGTCCAGACACGGGACGTGGGGTGCTGGGGGTGCCGCTGGTCTGAGGATGAATTGTTGCAAAGTTGCGAAGCAGCTCCCTCTTTGACGCTCTGGGTCTGGGGGTGACGAGATGTGACCGGGGTTCGCACAAGCTGAGCGCGGCGGATGCCGCATCACGTGGTGATAAGGGGGATGGAGATCGATCCTTTTTATCTCGGCAATAAAACTTGCAAGGTTGCCAGGTCGCGACGCTACCCGCCCAGCGCCCAGCCGCTGATCCGCGACACAATTCCCGAATTCGGCCAATTGGTGGAGGTGGGGCCGTCGGCGTCATAACAACCTGCAAAGAGTTGCTCTCAGGCTCTCGAGCTCTCATGCTCTCAGGGCTCTCAGGGCGCTGGAGGCCACATTTGAATTCTTCCCCCATCAGCTTTTCTATTAATGAATAGGTATCCTAGGTATCATCTGGAGGCCCTGTCTCCATACATCCCTCTTTGTAGATGCCGTCGACAATTGAACCTCCACCCACAAAGTCCAGGAGCTGGGTAAGTCCTCTCTTAGCGTCAGACCTGGAAGGAGATTCAGTCGGCCCCACAACAAGGGTTTAGCATCGCCACCAGCCTCTATACTCGTACTAGTATTATCAGAGAGTTAAAAAGTTCAACGCTATCGATAACCACGTTGATAGTAGTTAGCTCCTCTACGACGTACACACATCTACAATATACTTTTTTCATATCGATTTTCCCTTAGAGTCTACCCAGCATCAGCTACTCCTCGTGTAGATATCAAAGTACCAATTTCACAAGTATTTACTTTCTACTCGCGCCCAACGATACCAGCGTTCATCAGCATTATTATTGACGATAATCCATATGTCCGGGTGTACATGTGTCAACTAATTTCCACAGGCCTGTCAACTTTGGCGATTAATCGTTTTCATTGCCTCAACTGCTGAGTCTGTACCGTTCTAGCCTTATTCACAGCAGTCTCTGGCCTAGCCAACCCCTAGCAGGAAAAGAAAGCAGAGAAACAAACGCCAGGGACCGTTGAAGCCCATCCTAAACGCCAACGCAATGCGCACCTGTCATCTCAACGGCCGTGCCACCCTTTCAACATTCTCATCTCTCACCATCCACTATTCCAAACCGCCGTGACGGGTCATTGCCGCTTTTCATCTTCTTCTAGCCATCAAAACGCTCCCCCCACATACCCATAGTGAGCCCATTATCCTTCATGAAGCAGAATCACACCCGTATATCCCGCGCACCCCAGGCCATGAGAAGCGGGGACCATGTCTAAAGAAAAGGCTACTGCCCTAGACCCCTGTCTACTATCCGTCCCCTTTGCTACAGGACGGCCCACTCCATTCAAGGAGCTGGGGGAGAGGAGGAAGCACCAGGCTGTGGCTTTCGTATAATCTTGATCTTCGGACGCCCAGTAGCACTGCCGGGCGTCGGAGGTGGTGGGCTTCCTGCCTGTCCTCCAGCGGGTGACACACGGTGATTCGTGTCAATGGTCATCTTTGGCGGTGGCGGTGACATGGAAGATCCACCGGTTGGTAACGGCCTCCTAGCCGATTCTCCTGCACTGGGAAGAGGCTTTCTCGCAGGCTTGGCCACAATGATATCATGGGCATCCTCGGGCTCCCTCTTGACCATCCCCGGTAACGATGTCCGAGCCGACCCCGCCAGTGGTGATGATCTTTGTCCCAGTACAAGGGCAAGACGCTTCGGATTGGACGTCTTAAGAGTCACGATGTGGCTACCCTTGCGCCGTTGGCTATCCAGACCATTGGGGTGAGTTGGTGTCTCAGTTTTGGGGCGCTTTGCAGCTGATGATGAGGCGCCGTCATCTTTATCTTGAAGAGGCCGCTTAGCCAACGATTGGACGGGTGTATCGGGAGCGGCCTTCGATAGGTTTATGCTAGGCTTCCGAGCAGCCGTGAGCAGCTGGCCGTCCACAGGGCCAGAGACAGAGGGGCGTGGGGTCCCAGACATAGAGGGACGTGGAGTCCCGGAAATAGAAGGACGCGGAGTCCCAGAAATAGAAGGGCGTGGAGTCCCCGAAATAGAAGGGCGTGAAGTCCCAGAAATAGAAGGGCGTGGAGTCCCAGAAATAGAGGGACGTGGAGCCCCAGAAATAGAGGGACGCGGAGTCCCAGAGCCCTTTGTATTGATCTTGATGGAGGGGGCTTTTGGAAGTGCCACTGGACGCTTCGGCTCAATGGCTGACGGCTCCGCATATGGGACCTTTGGTTGCATCTTATAGTAGGAATTAAAATTCATCAACAACTAAAATCTGTCAGCAAAATTCTCACGGTCGTCTCGGGTCAAGTTCATCCACTTACTCGGTCCCCAATTTGCGGCGTAACCCTATTCACCTTCCAACCCTTAGGAAGGTTCAATGTCAGGATCCAACTTTGAGCCTCATCAAACATCATGGCCGCGATGTCGAGCAGACCTTCGACATCTGCACGTCCAAGATCTCCATGATCTAGCGCCTTGCGCATCGCCGTCCTGTAATGACGTTCGTCCGCAGCGTATGTCTCGTCCATCTCTTTCCTCAGAGCTTTGAGGGCGGCGTCCAGGTTCTCCTTGCGGGCAAACATCTCCTTCCGAGCTTCAACCTCCTTTTCACTATCCTGCACAACCAGCAAGGGGTCGGCATCCGCGGGTGGCTCGTCCTTAACGACCTTTGTATGTTCCCCGAATGCGATTGCAGCGAGCCCGCGAGCAACGGCCTGGATGAGCTTACCGCGGACAAACGGTGATCGATCCGTAGTCAGCACGTACATCAAGAAGGTGAATACCACATGGTCTGTCATCGCGCCGAGATCAATAAGTGCTTCGAAGCACTTGACCCGGATCTGGTCTGCAGTCCCATCCAGTAGGTATTGGCCAAACTCTGAAAAGTTTTTAGGGATGACTTCTGCTTTCATGAGACGCTGCTTGGCATCCAGGCCAGCGATGGTCCAGATGTTCTGGTACGAATTAGTCCACTCATCGCGTCTAAGAACCCGTTCAATCTGTTCAAGAGCTGAATCGAGGAACTGGCGCTCTTCTTCGTGTTGAACCTTCCACTGGCGCTCTAGCCAGTCGTCCTTTTGGGACGGGATTAGAGACGTTGCGACAGCCTCGACAAGAAGCGCAATCCAGTGGTGGTCGGAGTAAGGGTTGTCCTCATTGTTGTTGAAGAGCAGCTGATCGAGGATGAACTGGCGGGCTTCTAAGGGACACCGGTGTGTGCTGTTGTCTCTGACGTCGGCGATTGCGCGAATGATGGCGCAGCGAACTTTGTATTGTTGTTTATCAGAGAAGTTGTTGGGCTGTGGCTGGCTTGTGTTTTCGAAGCAGAACATATCACGGTAAGCCATCATGAGCTGTCGAAGCCCTAGCATGGGAATATCCTTGATGTTTGCCTGCCTCGGGAGCGCCTGAGCCGCCATTGTCCGAATGCCATGGAAATAGCGTTTGTCAACGAGTGTGCGGACGAGGAATCCGGAGGCAATGGGATGGAGCGGTCCGTGAGCGAGATATAGCATCGCATCCTGCTGTGCCACAACGTCTCTGTCCTGCTGGAGCTGAGAGACATACATATACGGCTCCAGTGTGTGTTTCATCGAGGCAGCCCACTCGAAGTCTGCATCGACACGGATCCACTCATAGGACTCCTGGTCCATCTTCCGCTCGGTTTCAGGATCCCAATCTATGAGCTCCCACTGCTTCTGCTCTTCGGGAGTTTGAAGGACGTCCCCTAGACAGTATAGCAACGCGTCCTCAGCCCCTTCTCCGCCATCGACGTTTGCGGCCCCCGTGTGCTTCTCCTTCATCCGGCGTGTTCTCTTCAGGCGTTTATACTTGGTATTATACGGAATTTCGAACTTGGTTGATCGCGTGGCGTCTTCTCGAATCTCTAGGATGTGTTCGTAAGGTGTGCCATCGGCCTCATGGATCCTAATGGTCATAGGACCTGTGAACAACGGTTGGACATCCCCCAGAGGTGTCTCAGCACGTCGCTCTCTGATAACTCGGAGAAAGTCGTTCTTCTCGAGCTCAGGCTTCTTGACCGTCTGAAGTTGAATCTGATTAAGAGTCAACTCCACGCACAGTCGCTTCTTATTGAATTTGGCTTTGACATCGAATCTTGGACATCCGCTGCCATAAACCCATTGGTTCCAGAAAGACTCAAGGCGGTACCTAGCCGCCTTTTCGCATCTCAGCTTGAAATCCTCTGTTTTCAGAATGCTTGAGCTATCGCCACTCTCAACTTGGACCTTGGTCAGGAACCTGGCCAAGATGCGAGTCAGGCCATGCCCTCCTGAGGCCTTTATCAGTCGTTTGTCGAGTATGAAGAAGACCAGAGGTGCCTTTAAGTTCATAAAGTCCATCTCAAAGTCCCCCAAATGAAGATTTGCCCCGAGGTCGAATAGGGAAGGGCGGTTAATATCAACATCGACCAGGTGATCGGCCATGATTTTCATCCTGAACCGATGCTCGTTGTTTCCGCAAAGCCGCTTCATGAAAAGATCAGTCATATAATGCGCGATGCCGAAGACAAGCCACAGGTCGTTTCGAGTATTAGGTATGAGGTTGATGCCAGTCCATTGGTATGCCAGAGTGAAGACTAGCTTGCGAGTCACATCGACTTCGGTGTCGATGACGTCCTCAGGGAAGAGCAAGCGGTTGCTGATAAAGGCCATGGAGTGGAGTGGGACCGTCTCCTCGATCATGTCTTCCAAGAAGCACAGCTTGAAATTGGAAAACGGATACTTGGCAAAGGTATAACTGAAGTAATCGGCGGCCATTGTCAGCGCAGCACAGGTGTTGCGGACCCATTCGCCGCGCCGGGGCAGACAATAAGCGTGAACCTTCAGGGCGCTCAATCCAAGCTTGATTTCGTCCTCCTCTGAGCGAAACTCAGAAGAAAGATCAATATGCTCGAATGGGCCCACGGCGAAGCCCAGTTTCTGAACTGAAGTCTTTTTCTCCGGCTCAAAGGTCATAATCTTCTTGCGGTCATCCTTTGGGTCCGTCTTATCCTCCATAAGAAAGCCGGAACATATCACCGTCATCTCTCTGAGCTTGTCCTCTTCCACTAGATCGACGGTGCGATCAGGCGCATCCGTCTGCGTCTTGCTGTTGACGTTGTGGGAGGATCCGTTCTGGTGCGAGGCGAGTGGCTTCTGGAGCGCATCCCCTAGCGTTCGTGGGTATCTGATGGAGATCTTCCACTCACATCGAGAGCCGTGATCATCGATGCAAGGAAATATGCAAGAAGCAGTCCCCGGGTGAACCGAGTGACGTGTATACATGTGCGTATACCGATGGTCCAGAGGATCTACCCCAACAAAATGCAGTCCATCCCGAGGGTTCTTGTTGGTGAAGGGTATGGTAATTTTGAATTGCTTGCTACCAGATGTGGTTTGAGACTCGAGGTTCACTGTCGACTTTCTGATAATCAACCGCGGTCGATCCTGGTCGGCCCTCCCTCGCAGGCTGACCTTCAACGAACCGTACACCGGCGTACAACCCGCGACTTCTCTAGCCTCGGCGGGCACATCGGTTTTGCGGCTATGAAAGAGATTTCGGGCACGGATGCGGCGAAGATCATGATGCTCTGCCGTCCAGTTCCAGCCTTTGGGGTTTTCGAGTCGTTTGTATGGGTCCTGGTACTCGGCAGCGACCCGGCGCTTCTGGCCTTCGTGAATCTCGCCATGTGCCTCGCGTAGCTCGGTAACAGTAATATGCTTCGTATCGATCTCGCAGTGAGCTGCGTCTAGAGTGACCTCGTCAAGCTTATCGTTGAAGACGACGAGGAAAATGTCGGTCGTGCCGTCGATGCGCTTCTCGCGAAAGTTGACGTCGAGAAAAACATCCTGCTTGATGACGAAATACTCGAGTACCGGTCCATCCTCTATGGGAGGCAGGTCGCGATCCCCGTCAATGAGCGTGTGACGCTCAGCCGCCTGGTCAGTCATGTCGGGCGTTGGGGTCGTGGGTCGCTGGAGGTTCTGATGCGGGTCGGAAGGTCGCAGAAGCAACAAAGAATCACCGCTCTAGCGAGCTCAGTCTGCAGGCACCGCGCATCGAGTTTGTTTGCGTGTGCGCCTCCCGTGCGCATCAAGTTTTCAATCTTCAGGGTAACGGTCGTCGCATAGTACGGAGTGGTCTCTGCTGTTTGTGGACAGGCTATTCGAGAACGCCGTCGCAGAAATGAGGCCTCCCGCGGCGTCGCGCAAGGGTTCAAACCGATGGAGGTGTCAACTGTAAGCGAGCGGAAGTCGTGGTACGGATGTTCTAGGCGCTGAAGAGAGAGTGAAGTGGAGGGCAAGAGTCAACAGCTCACGGCAAGGCAGGGCAATGGAGCTTCAGAGTTCAATGCGCGTCGAGAGGGAGAAGCTGCATGCAGGGTGCACGGACCACCTGTGGCTCCCACAAGGTCAGGCACCTGAGAAGCCTCACCTCTTATTAAGTCTCAACCACCGACGCTCCCAACACGCCACTTGCACCTCTAGCGACGCCAGACAGATTTCACAAAATCACCCGCAAAGGCCAACTCGAATTTACAGGCCTTCCTCATCTGTCCTATTCTGGAACCTTCTCTCCTAATTGCATATCACAAATCTAGGCCCCGCTCCAAGAAACAAACCCATACCGCACACTCCATCCACGTCGCAAGCCAGACGAAGCAAACCCGTTACGCCATACCATGTGAGCCCTTATCCCATACCGTCCCTGTCCTTGGAAGAGTAAAATACATGAGGCGACGCTGCGTGCACCACATCCCAGAATTATTGCGTCTTCAGTTTCTACTGCCGCGTCTGTCCCTGCGCTTCTTACGCGCTCTGACTCTCAGTGTCTCTTCGTCCCGATAATACTCTGGCAGATCAAAGTTGGCCACTGGGAACTCGGGGATCGGGTGTCCGAAGGCGAGAATCTTTCGACCTGCCCGACGAGTACGGTTCAGCGCACTTTCCCGCTCATATTTCTTTGAGAAGAAAGACTTGAATTCTTTCGGGGGTGCTGGAGGTCCCGGGGGTCGGAGAGGCGGTGGTCTGGCCACGGGCCGTGGCCGCTTGATCGTCCTGGATGACAACCTTGATCTCGCCATCGCCTCTTCGCGCAGCTGCTTCGCGGGCGAGGAGGCTTCGCTAGTGTCCCCCGTCGAGGCCTCGTCATCGCCGCCGATCTCTTCGCTCTGGTCGGTGCCTTCCTCTCCCCCCTGCTCATCCTCGTCATCTTCTTCGTCCTCACCGGCCTGCTCAGCCAACGCCCGCTCCTTCTCCAGCTTCCGTCGCTTTTCTTCCAAGCTCCAGTTGCGGAACTTGTCGAGAATCCCCTGGCATCCCTGAATAAAGTGTTGGCGGGCCGGTTCAAATGCCTTCTTCTTTGTTTCGGTGATACCGCTCACACCCATTACTCGCAGCCAGTCATGACCTTGCAACCCCTCCAAGAGGCGAACGATCTGATCCCTTTCATGCTGTGCCCTCCCCTTTTCTGTATTACGGATAGACCGTTCAAGCCGTTCTGCTCGTTTGTGCGCCGGTTCGAACAAACTATTTGGTAAGGGATCCTCCAAAGTCTTATTCTTATATTGTGCTTCTAGAAAACTGAAATCGATGCGTTGAGAGTCGACAATGTCTGTGTATAGGGCATCGCCGTATCCTCGTACAGGGAATGTTGTGCTGTCGGAGGGTGGCGGTACGGCGTGCTGAGACCCTGGCGGTGTGGCGCGGTTGGTATTCGAATCGAAAACGACAATAGGCGTATCAATATTCAACAGATCTGGAATCAATTAGTGACGACGGTACCAGGGGCATAAGGCCCGGCAGAGCGATCAGGATTTTTTTCAGACATACGCTCTTCCTTTGGGTCGTTCCCAATAACCTCGTCGTAGTCGGGGAAATAGGCCGACAGCTCGCTCTTGAACCGCGTCGCTTCCTGCGACCGGAGCTTACGCCCTTGCTCCTTACGGACTGTTCCTTGGGGCTGGAGACGGTCCAATTCATGCTTAATGCCATTGATGACCTTTACCTGGTGTTTTGTAAGGTTCTGGTCGTCGTCGGGGGCGACAGGTGGCTTTGCGCTGTGGCCACCGCCCTTGCGAGGGGTGGAAGTTTGGTTTGGGGTGGGCAGAGCCGCTGGCGCAGGCTTCGCTGGCGGTGGCACCTTGGGCTTGCGATTCACAGTCTTGTCGCTCCTGGCAGCGGGCTGTGTGAGGATCTCAACCGCGATGCGCGGCTTTTTCGGTTTGACAGGTTCGTAATCGTTCTCGGCGGGAGCGTCTATTGCACGCTTCATGCGACCGATTCCTCCTCCGCCTCCTCCCCCAGCGGCAGCGTGGTTAAAGTTAGCTGGGCGAGAACGCATCGGGGGGCTGGCGTGATGCGGAGTGTGGCTCTCAGCTCGTCGCGAGGAGCGGGTGACGGAGGCCATTGGCAACCGAGGAGAGCCCTGGCATTGTTTTCTGTGCCCTCATGAGATGGTTCTCGGGGCGGATGCGTGATCTGGCGATGTTTTGTCGATTGAAGTCTCGTCGCGATTGTTTCGTGATGCACTGACGTTGGGCCCTTTCTAGGGGGCGCCTTCAGTTGTCAACCACCTGGAAGCGCAACCCCTAGCGGTTGCCTCTCGCTGAAACTTGCCTAGCTCAAGTGACCGCTACCCTACGCTCTCCAACTATGGCACCTATTAGTTAAGTATTGGGACGAATTGAGGCTTTACCAAACCAAAACAAACTTCAATAGTATAAAAAATCTTTGATGGACTTTTCCCCGCGGCGATCCTACATGTATTCGAATAATGTGAAACTAGTATGACCGATGGATCTATGTCTAGCTCTTAGATGTTATTAGTAAACTGCACAGTACGTGCAATTGACACCAACTACCTGTGGTTGAGTAGATCGGTAGAATAACCAAGACATCACAGGAAGCCATAGGTAAGCGACGGACAACATACACTTTGTACGAAATAGGCTATGTATTATTCAGGCTAACCCTTCCAGGTTTCCAGGGTATCTAAAAATTATGCCTCTTCTGCCCGGCCACCACTATCTACCTTGTCTTGTTCGGGCTGCTCCTTCAGCTCGCGAGGCACAACCTTGAGCTTCTCCATCATCTTCACAGCCGCCCGGCTTGCCTCCCTCACCCCCTCCTGCTTCTCAATCACCTCCCTCTCCCGCTGCGCGCTCTGGCTTGTGTCCTTGGCTTCCTCCTCGCGCTGGCGAGCCACCTCGGGCGCGACAATCTTGTCCTTGCTGTGCATCATCTTTTCGACTAGGTGCTTGCTCTTCTTGCGCGTCTTAACATACGTCTCTAGCCCGACAAGGATGGCGTACGACTTGGAGATGGAGACGTGCGACATGTCCACGCCGCCTTCCCTGAGGCTCTTGACGAAGGCGCTGAAGTTGCTCGCGGGGGGACGGTAGTGCCCGCTTAGCGGCGATAGCGAACGTATACGCCCGTTCTTGATCTTGATCAGCCCTGCTGCCGAGATGCGGCTGCCCTGGAGGAAGGACGAGTGCTGGAATCCTCCAGAGCTTTTGATGCCCACGTAGAGGCGGAACGATGTATCTGCAACGAAGATCCAGGTACCGTCCTTGACAGACCGCCGTAGCAGCTTGTTCCAGATGGTTGAGGCCGATATGTGCGTCACCTTCTTGAGGCCGCTGGGCGAGGGCTCATCCGGGCTGTGGTTCGCATACTTCGCCGCCTTGTCGGCCTCTCTCTTTGAGTCGATAGACGAGAGGGAACTGGAGCGGCTGCTGGCGAGCGGAGAGACAGGCCGGGGTTGAAGTTCCGGATTGAAAGCCGGCGTCGGATCATCGACGGGCACGACGCCGTGAATACTGTCCTTGTACTGCTCGGTTGTGTCGATCCGAGCCCCATTCTTTGCCCAGCGCAGCCTACCCTCGTCGTCAATCTTGACTAGGTAGTACTGGCGCTCCTCCCGCGAGAGGTATCGAACCTTCTCTCTCTCCAGCCTGTCCCGGGGACACGCACTCAGCTCGATATTCTTCCCCTCGCCAAAGTCGAGCCAGTAGAAGAAGTTCTCTTTGGTGTCAGACTTCTTCCACTCGCTGTGATACATCCGCAGGTTGCTGCCGTACCGGTGTTTCAAATCCACCATTTCGAGAAAGTACGGCAGGCCCATCATCTGTGCGTGATTGCGTCGTCCGTCGAGAAGCTTATTACTCTGCTGATAAACTCCATCACGCTCATCCCCCGATGCACCAGAATCTGATGTGGACGAGGTGTCGGACTCGAGATCGTCGTGGCCGGCTCGGCGGGCCACGATGCTGGCCTTCTTCCACCGCAACCTGGCATTTGAACTATCCTCATCGCCCTCTTCTTCCCCAGACGGTGGTGGCGCGATGCCGCCCGGTGCGCTCCTGGACTTTGGCCTTGTCGTATGACGAAACTCAGCCTCCCGGAGCGCACTGATCCACCTAGTGTTCGCATCCAACCCGAAACCGTGTAGCTCTCTCCTCGTCCTGTGGCCACGAAATGTCTTTTGTATCAGCCTTGCCGCCCGGGTGTGGGGGGAGCTGAGATCATCCTCTGACGACTCCTTCTGTCTCTGCTCCTGTATCGCCTCCTGTCGCCTTTGCCTGTCCCTCTGCCGTAGCTCCTCCTCCTTCTGCTCCTGGACCTGCGCGATGCGCTCGAAATCCTTCTGCGAGGGCGGTACGAGGGACGCCATGTAAGACTCCGTCTTGGGTGGCGACGGCCGGAGCAATTCGGTGTTGCCGCTAAATTCATCTAGAGACATTTTCGAATCGGATTGCGAAACTCGTGGCGAGGCCATGGCAGGCCTCCATGAGTGCCAAGTTTGGGCGCAGAAGCTCGGTGTGTCATGGATGGATATCTTGATGATGGGCGGCAAGCGTTATGACGTTTGGCGCCGAGACAGCCAGCATAAGACTGGCTGCAGTTCTCAGCGCTGCCTAGCTCCCAGCGACTCAACTGACGCGGTCCCTTGGCCTGTCTTCAATTTGAAGCTGGAAAAAAAGCAATCGCATATTGCCTAGTACTTCGTATGTGTATTCGGAATTGTTAGATGGGAACCGCCTTGCAATGTTACCAAGGAAGTCCAATATCACGTTGCCAGTGTCAATGTCGACAAGATCGGCGCTGAGTCGCCACCGGACCCATCACTCAAGCAGTCGCCAATGCCGCCGGCATTTTGGCCGGCGGCGTTATTGTACGTACGCCTGTCTGTCGAGTTGTTCAGGCACAAGCCCATATCTGGTCGGGCGTCAATGTCTGACGCTATCGTGGAACTCTGCCGCTCACGGCAGAGAAAACAACTCGGCGAAGCGAAACGGGAATGACATGGTGCATCAAAATCATCAGAGGGTTTGCTGGCTGCCCAGAATCCCATAACATTATCATTAATCGTAGTAGCTGCACTTACTATGTACGCTGCGGCAAATGAGTTGGTGTGTTCGCCAAATATGTACACCCAGAGTCGGCACGAAAAAAGGACAGCAGAAAGCAGAACAACCCAACGCTAGAATGTATAAACCATACCCGATGGAGTGCGCTATATCATGCGAACAGGAAATCCTTGAGCACCGGTGACCCGGAAAACTCGGGGTTTAGTAGAATACAACTGGGAAATATATCAGCATCAGCGGGCTTCTGGACGCCAGTAGATAGCGTACTTAAGGAAGTATTGCAGGCCAGCTCGCCTCTTCTCTAGGAAGCGCGGTCTGAACTTGGATATGATACTTTTAGGTGGGAGAGGTGGTATTGTCGCTTCGAAATTGGGGAAGGAAAGGATGAGGCGCTCACGGAAGTCGTCAAACTCCGAGTATCGCTTGCGGATGTTCATGTAGCTCCCCTGTATAGGCGGTTAGTCTCCAGATTGCGCAGATGTCCCTTGACTCGCGCAGCTCACAGTCAACGTCTCGACCTGAATGATCCACACGACAAACGCGCCAATGTTTGTGGCACTGCCATTGACGACTATATAATCGATAATCTCCACGCTCTTTGCCCAGCACGCATTGTTGCGATCATCGCCCTCAATGTTCTCGTTATCTCTCAGCGTGATGGCGCCCGCAGGGAGCGAGTCCACTGAGATGTTGGATGTTGTTCGCTGGTGAGGCCGATTCGTGCTGGTCCAGTAGGGCGGGGTTGTCACGGAGCTGGGCGTCACGATGGGTGACGACGCATCGGCGCCAGCAGCTTCCTCGTCGTCGCTTGGTTGCGTCCCAATGGGCGGGACGGCCGGCCGGTTGCTCTGCTCGGGACTTGAGCCTGGGCAGGCTGCGCTCGAGGCGCCGATGGAGTTGCTGCCCTGGTCTACCGCCGACGCCATCCGGCCAGGCGAGATTCGGCAGTCATGCGTGTTTCGGCGGTGCACCGGCTGCGCCGTAGAGGAATGATGTATGCGACGAGATTTGCCTCTCCCGTACTCGTAGTAGACTTTTGGCGTGGCGATTGAGGCCTGGCGGGAGACGGTTTATCGAGGATTGGTTCGAAAGGTGGGTGGTCTGAGATGCTAACGGGCAATTGCTTTGTCGAGGTAATATATGGTCTTGAATGTAACCGGAGCTCAACGCGCAATGGGGCTTGGCAGTACTAATGTAGTTGATGGCAGGTGGTCTTGGAAGGTTTCGCTGTCAAGAATTCGACGAACGAGGGGTCCACACGTGGGGGGTGATGCTGCTTAAACGGCTTCCGTTTTCGGAGACGGACTCTCAACACATCTGGAAGCTCATAACCATCATGTTTAGCCATGGCGGTGGGTGAAATCGATAATTCTTGGTGAGCAGAATCCATAGACATGGAAGGCAAGTTAATCCTCGACAGGCCGAAAATTCTAGGTTCCCTCGGAAAAGACGGGCATCGATTAGGGGTATCGAGTGACCCTTTTGGACTTTGGACAACGGTGGGTCGTTTACATGAGACAAGGAGCAAAGTATAAAGATTCTACAGAGAGCGGGGCGTCTATGGGCAAGTATCAGGTGGCATACAATGAACTGATGCGAAGGCCCTTGTGTATTTGAGGCTATTAGGACGACCTACGCTCTATTTTTCATGGCTTTTCATTAATCTCTGTGGATTTATGGCAATACTGCTGGTTATTAGCATGGCTGTAGCAACACAACATTAGGTAGATAATCTGACGCTTCACGGTATTCGCGATATCGTTATAACGGCTAATCGTTATAGTACTCGTAGTCACGTTTCACCCCAAGGTGTTGTTTGATATTTGGGGCCACATCCATGTCAGTCTAGAGTCTAGACGGGGTCTCGTCAGTGACGGGCCCACAACGCTTCGTGATGAGCGACGGGGCGAGCAATAGCTGAGGGAGAGCGGACTCGGAGGAGAGGCGAGGGGGCCATCACGAACCATGCCAAGCACAGTTGGAGCGTATACGAGCAGAGGCGCAGCGGATGTCTGGTCATTAGGACGCTGGCGTTGCAGAATGGATGCAAGTCCTGCAATGGGACGCCCCAATGCCGGCACATCGCTTGTTTCCGCACTGGTTCCATGGTGACCAGCGCTAGTAGGGGTCCTGCGACCTGCACCGAGCTCCACGGCTTGAGTTCCCGTCTGGCTCAGTGGCTCTCTCGTACCACTCGTTTCATTCATTGATAAAGCAGACGGACCCTGTTTCCCGTCATTTCTCCAGACTTTCTCCCGTCCCCCCGGTGCTCTGCCCTCTCCTCACAGACCTCGTCACTCTTATTCTGGCGGTTCCTTCGTTGCTGCCTTGAGTCGACTGATTTCTTTTCTTTTTGTCCCTGTTACTAGTCCGGTTTGAGCCTTTCAGTTTTGCATGTGCAAGTAATATGTGAGTCCGCACCCCTTTCATCTTCCGATGCTGGCTGGCCTTCAGAGTTCACTTCACTCCTGTGGTGCTGCCTTTGCCCGGTATCCAGACTCAGCGCTGACGGCTTTGGCCTCTAGTTGAACAATATCGTTACCTTCTCATCTCGATTATACGTGTAACACATTTCCACACTCTCGCTTTCATCATGCTGTTCCGACCTACTGTTCTGGCTGCTGCCGTGTCGCTCGCCACGGTAGCTCAGGCCCAATACTCTATTGACCCCGAAAGCGTTCCCATTGCGGAAAGGAGTGAGTCGACCTACACGCGTGGGCTATGGCGAGAAAGTCTGACATTGTGGTAGAGGTGTGGTGCAACACGCAAGTGGAGAGCTGCCCCCTGATCTGCTCACAAACGAAGCCTGGGACGACCCTGGTCAACGAATGTGACGCTGTAAGTCTTGGACGTGGCCCCGATCCGACGAGCCTTCTAACAGTGGCTGCCAGGATACGCTCTTTTATGGCTGCCTGTGTGGCGATAACAAGAAGCCAAACATTTCCGAATACTCTCTCACCATTCCCTACTTTGTCTGCCGCGAATGGGGCACGCAGTGCGTTGCCGCCTGCGATGCCAGCAACAGCCAGTGTGCATCTGAGTGCCGCCAAGATCACCCTTGTGGTGCCCTCAACCCCAAGCGGACCGACCCCACGACCGCCACCACGGCCGCTCCAACTTCCACCAAGACCGACGATGATGGGACGACCATCTTCACCGGTTCTCCCGGCGGCGGATCCGACGACGATGACGAGGGCGGCGCAGTGGCCCTGGCGTTGGGGCAGTCGTACGGACTAGCTGTTGTGGCTGGAGCCCTGTTCATGGGATTTGCCATGCTGTGAGCTCCGCTGGCGGCGGCGTTGCTGACTCTGCATTGCGGTCTGAGCGTTCTTTTGCGATCTTTTGGTGTGGAAAAGGTAATGGGCCGATTCGGTCAGGGCACTTATTATCCTGGAACTGCATGGCCCGGTATGGAACATAGGCATTTAATACTGTAATATCAGCCAGGCCAACTTGGCGTTTCGTTTTAACTCGTCGTATTAAAGCGGTCTCCTGCAGGCCGTTGGATGCGGGGATAGTGCCAACCGGCCAGGATGTGGGTTGACGACATGGACCACGTACGGGTGCACCCCCTGTGCGCTCCCAGCCTCCAGAGACCAGACATCCTCGCCGTGATGAGGGTTCGTGAATCATGTAATCTCCCATGCCGTCTGCAGCCGTGGCAAGCGATCGGATACCAAATTTCAACAAGGCACCTACCGCTGAAGTTTCCGCCGCTCAGGTAGGATTTAATTCGCCGCTGAATTTATCGTTACCTCGCACTCCGTTGTTCTGGTGCACGTGTGAAAGCTTATACTCGTAGGTGGTGCGCATTCTCACGGCCACATGCGCACTGAGACCAGGGGCCAGAGTCACACTGATGCTATTATTTCTTTCTTTCTTGTTATCCCTAGATGAATCCGACGTCCCATGACTTGAAGTCGCGGCCATGTGGTCACGTGCTTGGATCAGAGGCCACAGCTTGCCGAGGACTCCCCTGTGGCCCCTCATGATTGCACCTGCCGCCTGAGCTACAACTTTCCAACAAGACCCCTGGTAGGCCCCACCATCCCCAACTCTTTTAAACGGCAGCAATTCCCCTCGCCCTCCGCTTAGCATCGTCTCCCATTCGAATGGTAGACGAACTTGAAAATGGCCGCAAACCATAGTAAGTCAATGTTGTTGTCCCTGCCCGCCCCCGAGACAGCCTGCTAACCTGCTATCCCAGAGAAGGCAGTCGCCGAGTGCATCTCGGACGAGGCTCTAATTCATCTCCGATCCTACAAGTACTCGAGCGTCGACAAGTCCCCCGTCTCGAAATACGTCCTCGGCCCCTGGGTACACCCCCCGAACGATTCCCGTACTCGTAACACCCGCATAGACTGATCCGGGGGTTAGTGGAACGCCTTCGTGAAATTTCTGCCGCTATGGCTGGCCCCCAACATGGTGACCCTGCTGGGGTTTTTCTTTATCCTGGGCAACATTGGGCTGCTGGTGGCTGTCATGCCGGACCTGGTGGGACCTGTGAGTCTAGGTAACCTCTCGATAGAGCGGCTCGAGTGCTGACATGACGGGTTAGGGGCCCGGCTGGCTATACTTCAGCTTCGCGTTCGGCCTGTTCATGTACCAGACGATGGACAATGTGGACGGGAAGCAGGCCAGGAGGACAGGCACATCGAGTGGCCTTGGCGAGCTGTTTGACCATGGCATCGACTCTCTCAACTGCACATTAGCTAGCCTGCTCGAGACGGCAGCAATGGGCCTTGGGACGTCCCGCGCTGGCGTCTTCACCGCACTGTGTCCCTGCGTGCCCATGTTCTTCTCGACATGGGAGACGTATCACACCCATACCCTGTATCTAGGCTACTTCAACGGCCCTACGGAGGGCCTGCTCATTGCGGCCGGCGTAATGGTCGTCTCGGGGATCTACGGCCCTGGGATCTACACGCAGCCTTTGGCCAACGCCGTAGGAGACCGCATACCTGTCCTCGCCGAGTACCTCGGCGAGACGTCGTTCCGGGACGTCTGGGTCAGCGTCATTGTCGGATCAACGCTCTTAGGCCACATGCCATTTTGCGTACTGAATGTCGTTCGCGCCAGGCGGTCTAGGGGCCAGCCCATCGCGCCCGTGTTCCTCGAGTGGACGCCCATGGTAGTCTTCACCCTCGCTATTGGTACCTGGGTCTTCTCCCCTTACAGCACCCTGATGGAGGAGAACCACCTAGTCCTCTTCTGCCTCACCATGGCCTTTGTGTTTGGGCGCATGACGACCAAGATGATCCTGGCCCATCTGACGCGCCAGCCCTTCCCGTACTGGACCGTCATGTTGTGGCCGCTTGTGGGAGGCGCCATCATTGGAAACCTGCCTCTTCTAGGTTACCCCCAGATTACGCCGACGCTTGAGCTGTATTACCTGTGGGCATACTTCTTCTTCTCCCTGGTCGTCTACTCCCGCTGGGCATACCTGGTTGTAACGAGTATCTGCAACTTCCTTGGCATCAACGCCCTCACGATCCCCAAGGAGAAGCAGGTTGCCAACGCCAAGGCCGCCGCCGAGGCCGCCGCCGCCAAGAAGGCACACTAAAACAGTATCGAGGACCAGCCAAGGGAAACGAACAGCAACGGCCGCAATCGAGCATTTCGGGAACGCTCGAGGAATATGCATAAAATGGGAGAGACGGCGCGCGGTGTTCTTTTCTTTTCCTTCTTTTCCTTCTTTTCTTTTTTATCCCCGGTTCAACACTTTTTAGAATCGCGAACTGTTCAACCTGTGGATTCCAGGATACTTGCAAGAGCGAAACGATATGCGATGCTTGGGTAACCAGGGAGTTGGAGCATAATTTGCATGAGCTGGGCGTTGAAGAACCTTGCTGTTTGGCTTTCGAGTTACTTTTTGGGCACAGCTTGCACAGCTTACTTACTTAGCCACCAGTTTGTGAATATTACCACGATATTACATATATACGATTCTTGTACCGTTATTGTCTAGCGAGGCAGTTCTCGACATGAAATTTGGATCACAAAAACGTGGCCGGGGTTATAGCTGTACCAAGGTTAACGATGCAGGGGTTAAAAAACCACTACACATTTTCCCAGGAGACTGCAATCCGAGCCAGAGCGACTTACCATGGGCTATACTGAAGTATGAAACATCTATAGAAATGTCAGCGGAGAGCATCAAGGTCGAAAAAGCGAGTGCTTATTCAACTCGGGCGCAGAACGACTGCATGTCTCCGTACTACTATTACCGCTTTATGGTCCGTTCCGGACCCCGGGTGGAAGGCTGAGGGCGCGATGATCAACAAGTGTCTTTCTGGTGATTGTGCGATTAGAGTGTGGCAAAATGACTACTAATACCCGTGCCTAGTTATACAAACATCATCTTGGCGGAAGATCTCCCATTCTTGCCCGTCGCCACGACAATCACCAACGCCTTGTGTGGACTCGGAACACCCGCCTCTTCCGGCCGGCCATTCCAAGGACCAAGCAGACCCGAAACCACCTCCCAGCTACCATGCGCAACCTTGACGTCGTCTTGGATCTCGTCGCCGTCGACGTACACATGTAGCGCGTTCACATCATCCCCGCTAACTCTACCCGAGATGCGGAGCTGCCTGCCCCCCTCAGTGTCAAAAGCCGTGGCCTCATCCACCGCCAGTTCCGGCGCGACGTCTCCCATCTTCTTCTTCTCCCCCCCAGCAAGCAAAACGGTATCTGTCTTCAGCGCCGGCGTCCTGGGGGGTGCCTGCCGCAACCGACTGGCCCTCTCAAAGGCGTATCCGTACCGGAACAGGTTGCTGTCGTCGTACGCCCCGGCCGCAAAGGTGAGGTTGACGGGCATCCCGGTGTCGGCCATGACCCCCATCGGCACGCTGACCGTCGGGATGCCCAGCTGCCGGACCGCGCAGTTGCCGTTGGAGTACAGCACGCCGTTGCGCCACGCTCCCCGCGCGGACGCCTCGTCGACGTCGGCGTCCGCCCCGCCCACGTCGCCGTTGCACGGCCACACCACGGCGTCGAGGCCAAGCGCCGCGAGCCAGTCCTCGAAGTCGGCCCTGCGCGTGTCCTCGAGCTTCTGCAGGGCCGCGGCCATCCCGGGGATGGCGTACGTGGCGACGCGGCCGCCCGTGATGTGCGCGACCACGTCGGTGTGGCGGACGAGCGGGTCGTTGGCGTCGTACCTATCTGGGATGGAACCTGGAGGTTGGGGGAAGATGGTTCCCGAGTCGACCTGCCCCAGGTTGGTTGCGACGCTGGCGTCGCTGTTGCTGGCCAGGAAGTCGTCCCAGGCATAGGCCATCAGCTGGCACATGTCGATGTCGTTGCGATGGGGGGGCGCGACGCTCTGGTCGGCGAGGCTCATGCCGGGGTCCGGCTTCTCGAACTTGGTGACGACGGGGAAGTCGACCTCCTCGACGGTGGCACCGAGGCCCTCCAGCACCCTGCGGGCGTTGGCCCAGAGATCAATGACGGACTGCCGCGTATGGACTTTACGTGCCGTAGGGTCAGAATCGACCTGGCCGATGTACATCTTCGGGACGCCAATCTTCTTGCCGGAGAGTGCTTTCGAGTCGGCGAGGTCGTGATAGGATGCTGGGCGAACAGCGGCCACATCTGGGAGCTGCACAAAGGGCTGGGCTCGCCAGAAGTCACAGGCCGTCTTGTCATCCTTTGCCACGATGACGTCGAGCAGGGAAAACATGTCCTCGACGGTGCGCGTATGGGGCACGACGGTGTCGCAGGTGGGGAAGAGCGGCCAGTTGCCGCGGATCGAGATCAGGCCCCTGGAGGGGGTGTAAGCGACCAGGCCGTTGTTGGAGGCCGGGGAGCGGCCGGACGATATCGTCTCCTCGCCCATCCCGAAGACGCCGAAGCTCGCGGCCGTGGCGGTGGCGGAGCCGTTGGAAGACCCGGAGGCAAAGGCGGCGGTGAGGTAGTCGGCGTTGTAGGGCGACTCGGCTCGACCGTAGACGCCACGCTGCATGCCGCCTGCTGCCATGGGCGGCATGTTGGTTCGGCCGAGGATGACGGCTCCGGCCTCCTTGATCCGGGCGACTGTGAAGGCGTCCTCGTTGGCCACCAGGTCCTTGAATGCGGGAGAGCCAGCTGCCACCGTCATGCCCTGTATCTTGTACGAGTCCTTGATGGTGCAGGGGATGCCGTCGAGGGGGCCCAGCGCTTGGCCCGAGGCGCGTCGCTGGTCCGAGGCTTGGGCAGCCTCGAATGCATCCTCCTTGATGATGGGAGTCGAGTTGAGCAGCGTGGAGCGCCGGTCGTACTTTGCGATGCGGAGGAGATGCTTGGCCGTCAGCTCGACGCTGTTGATGTGGCTGTGGGAGAGTGCCGATGCGAGGTCTGCAATCGAGGCCTCCACGATGGAGAGGGTCTTTTCGGTTTAATGTTAGATGAGGAGCGGGTGGTCGAGAATATAAAAGGTATGGCTTACTTTGGGAGTGGTGATGGTGTCCATGTTGGAACTTGAACGTCAATGGTTAAGGAGGCGAAGAGAGAAGTTGAACTGAATAGTGGATGAACCTTTTTTCTAGGATTTCAGCTACCATTTATTTCAAAAGGTATAGCATTCTCTTGCCTTGTAAGCTAGATGAATTTAATCGCAGGAATCCCAATTAGCCGCTGGGCAATAGATATTAGCAGCTGGTAATTGACCCCCCTCGTTGGCCACCAATCAGTACTGCCTACTCCGTACATATCTCGTATCTTATAATCTGGGGTGCATGATACGATGCTCCATAAGCAGCTTCTTGAACCACGTCACCGGATCCGGTTTGATAAGCTAGCGACCTTTTATTTGGCGATGGTATCGCCGTATCGCGTGGGCGTATCTTGTAAGTCGTGCTTGCGCCATGTCTCGGACAAGGTTCGTGTTGCCTCTGAATCATATATTGCCTGCCGTCTCGTCCCGTCTGAATCTCATGACTTGGTAGCTCGACGAATCACTGTTCCATCCATACATGTTGTTGCCATGTCCTCCATTACTGAAGAAGACCACGTCCCTGGCACGGTCTGCCTGGTCGATGTCACCGGCCAGGCCTCGTCGGCCCTCCACGATGCCTCCCACAAGGACATTGTGCTGGTCCCGCGCCCCAGTTCTGATCCCAATGACCCTCTCAACTGGCCGTACCGCCGCAAGCTGTTGGCCGTCAGCATGGCGTATCTCTACGTCCTGGGGACGGGGATCGCCACCTCGCTCCAGTACTCGGTCCTCGCCGACATCACGGCCGACACGGGCATCTCCACGGCCAACCTAGTCCAGGGGACCGGTGTCATGTTCCTCTTCTTCGGCTGGGCCTGCCTGATATGGCAGCCCATCGCCCTGACCTACGGCCGCCGAGGCGTCTACCTCATCACGATGCTCCTCACCGTGCCCATGATGGCGTGGACGGCCTACTCGTCGTCCCCCGGCGAGTGGTTCGCCCACCGGGTCCTGATCGGCATCATCGTCTCGCCCATAGAGTCCCTGTGCGAGGTCACAGTGTTCGACCTCTTCTTCGCCCACAACCGCGGCACGTACATGGGGCTCTACGTCTTCGTCCTGTTCGGGTCCAACTTCCTGGCGCCCCTGGTCGCGGGATGGTTCAACGATGCGTACGGCTGGCGGTGGACGATGCATCTGGGGGCCATTCTATGCGCCGTGTGCTTTGTCGTCATGTTCTTCTTCATGGAGGAGACCATCTACTTCCGCGACTCGTCCGGCGACTCCTCCGACAACGCCACCCAAAGCCAGAGCTCAGGGGCAGAAACAGACAAGACAAGCTCAGACAAGGAACAGGAGGCCATCACTCCCAGCGTCAACATCAACGCAGGGCGGCGCAAGTACGGCCTGTTCAAGGTACTCCCAGGACGGCCCAGCAACCTCGACATGCTCCGCATGGCCTACCGCCCCGTCGTGATGATCTTCCGCCTCCCGACCGTGGCATGGGCCGGCTTCCTGTACGGCATCAACCTGGCATGGTACAACGTCCTCAACGGCACGGCCAGCCCCGTCCTGTCCGGCGCCCCCTACAACTGGTCTGCCGCCCTGGTGGGATGCGTCTACGCGGGGCCCATCCTGGGCGCGGCCGCGGCCTCGCTGTGGTCCGGCAACGCCGCCGACCGCGTGGCGCTGGCGCTGGCGCGACGCAACGGGGGCATCCGCGAGCCCGAGCATCGCCTGTGGGTGCTGGCCGTGTCGGGAGTTATATCGTCCGCGGGGCTTGTCACCTGGGGCGTGGGCGCGTACCACCACGTCCACTGGCTGGGGCTCGTCTTTGGGCTGGGCATGCTGACGTTTGGCTGCGTGACGGGGGGAGCCGTCGCCGTGAGCTACAACGTCGACTGCTTCAAGGAGATTGCGGGCGAGACGACTGTGTCGGTCATGCTGATCCGCAACACCATCGGCTTTGGCTTCAGCTACGCCATCACCCCCTGGTGGACCACCCAGGGGCTGCAGAACTGCTTCGTCGCGGCGGCCATGATCTCCGTTGCATGCACTTTTACCTTTCTCATCATGATCAGGTACGGCAAGCAGATCCGGCGGTGGTCTATTCCCGCGTATCGGCAGTACATGGCTACAACGGTGGTGTCGCATGAGTAAAAGGGGGTGGGGGAGGGGTATGACATGTCAGATAATCAGGGGAAATCCTATATACATACATGTACATGTTATACTTGGTCTTGTAAACGGCGCGAATGAATGCATTCTTCATCATCCAACTGCAGCAGCATCTGCCAGCCCAAGGAGCCGCTGTCCCGCCTCCGCCGCAGAGGGGATATCATGCTCCAGGCTCCTGACCAGATCCCCCAGCAGGGCGATCAACCGCCTGGCCTCGGACCGATGGCGGTGGCCATTCTCGTACTGCGACGCGTTGTAGAGCATGTGCCCGACCCCGAGCAGCTGGTGCACGATCTGGCTGCTCGCCACCCTGAACATGATGAGCGGTGCCTTGGCCACCTCCTCAAGGAAGCTCTCGGCCGTGCCCATGACCTCGCGCGCCGGAGCCTGGCAGTACAGCAGCGCCATGATGTCGACGAGCGCCTCGGTCGACGTGATCTGCACGCCCATGTACTTGCACCGGTTGCTCTGGAAGCAGCAGCCGCCGCCGCCGCCACTATTATTATTGCTACCGGGCTCCTCGCCCCCCGAGCCCAGGAGGATGTGCGGTTTGCCTGCCTTGAGCCGAGCCAGGCTGCCCAGGAGAGTCGTTGGCGAGGGCCGATCGCAGAGCACGGCCAGCGACGCATTGCGGCCCCTGCTGCTTCCGGAGGAGGAGCCGCGCAGGCTGAAGATGGCGTACTCGAGCAGCCGGAACAGGTCGGTGATGTAGTCCCAGCCGGCAGTCCAGGCCTGGGCCTCCGGGTCCATGGCCGGGGTGATGCGCGGGTACAGCACCGAGACCTGGGCCTCGGGCATGCGCACGACGTGGCCGAGGACGCACGCCGAGTGGATCTCCAGCCGGTAGACGCACCAGAAGAAGCGCCGCCGGTCGTCGACGTCGGCCGACGAGAGGTGCTCCGGCCAGCGGCCCTCGTCGTGGAAGCCGTTCTGGGCCACCAGCGCGTGGTACAGCCCGAGGTACCGGTGCAGGTCGCTGTGGTCGCCGCGGCGCAGCGCGTGCAGGGCGAGGAGGCCAAAGGACCGCAGGTAGTCGAGGTCCTGCGACTGGGAGATGCGCTGTGGGATCCTGGAGACGGCTTCGGTCAAGTACTTGTCGCCATGGTTCGTGCAGAGGCCTTGGAGCAGGCCCTCGTCGAAGACGGCATTTAGAGCGACGGTTTGGGAGCTGACGGCGCAGAGGGCCATGAGCAACAGGTACGACGGCCCATCTGGATCCGGAATGGCATTCTCCCAGCGCGTCAGGAGGTCCTTTTCCGGAAGAAATGGAAAGCTAGACACAGCTCAGCACATGTTGTCATGACCAGCGTTGCCATGTGGCCATGTGCAGGTCATACTAGCACTGATACATGGTATCACGGTAGATCTGTATCAGCTGCCGTACCGCGGGCAGCGATGTGAATCCCGAATCTGTATCCTGGCCGTTACTTTGCCCATCTTCAGGAGTTGTTTCCTTAGACTGTGGCGCTGTGGGTTTCCGGCCTCTTCTCCGGACGGGGCGGTTCATGGTACACTGGACTCCGTAGTCGGTGCATGTCAGGCAGCCAACATGGGCCCCAGACTCATCAGAAGAGTCTCTAGGAGATGGTCTAGGACCGGATGGACCACTTGTCCCGAGCCCTCGGCGGCATTTGAGACCTCGCCCATGGCAGAAGTCGCATGCACGCGAGGCGCGCTGTCTCGGTTGGGCTGCCGGGGACCGCATGCCTATTTCGATGTAGTGGATGATGCTCCAGTTCAGAGACAATACGACGTTGAAGGGATCGGATTCCCAGCTTGGGAACCGGAATCACCAGCTGATAAAGGCAGGGAATCATCAGTCGCATCTCTTATCCCATTTAGCAGCTGATAATATGTGAGACGATCATTGATAACACCGGGTCCGAATATAAAAGCTCCACCTATAAGTGCTATGCATGCGATATGGGGGGGCAGGGAATACTTATCCGTAAATGCTAGGTAGGTGTTCGCATCGGTTAGGTGTAGAGAGGTCAAATGGGCGAAAAGAGTACCACTTGGGGTGCTGTCTGCGATATTCTGTCGTTTGACTGACTTACTGTTAGGTGATACATCCCTGTTGTCCCAACCCCCCTTTTCGCCATGGAGATTGACAAATTCCAGACTTATTCTGCCCCTACACCTCACATTCAAAGTGAATGTTTATCTAAACTCCTTACCTTATGTAAACTCCGAAGCGCAGTCTCCTAAATCACGTGCTTGATGAATAGCGTATCTGGCCTCGTCCCCAGGAACCCCCCTCACAAGGCTCCAAGGAATGTCAAAGTTGTTATAGCTGAGACATGTTCAGATATCATGTATACTACTGCGAGTACCTAGTATTGTCCCCATGTCTATCCCATGTGGCTGCCGCCCGTCGTCGATAGAGAACGGATTTGTCTAGTACGGAGTACCGACACCAAGGTAAGTTTCCTGCCACCACCATGGGCCTATCTTAGACCCCTGCGCCACTGCGGATTCCTACACAAATTGGCACCACGGGCGCCCCTCCTCCGCGTTAACGCACTGGTAGTCTCTAGCACAGTGGCACCGTCAGTCCATGACACGGTTCACAACCACCAATCCATTCTCCCTCACAGCCAGACGTGGAAAGATGATTAGGCTACAACATTGAGAACATTGACCCGAATGACTAAAAGCTGGTCTTTGTCTCTTGCCTATCCCTAGCCACACTCTCTCTTTTGCGTTCTTTCTCGTCCATTTACTGCGTCCAGCGTCGTTGTCCCCCAATTTCCTGCTCCTTGCGCCTCAATCCAGTCAGGGACAGTCCGGCAATGTCCAGCGGCCGCCGCGCCTAGTCGACGACGATGCCGCTCCCCGCAACCTGGTTCCTGTTGATGGCCTACCTGCTGTCCCTTGTCGAATCGGCCACCTCGTCCTTTGCCACGCTGACCGACGACCACCTGCGCAGCATCCCCTCGCCCAACGATGACTTCGACATCCACGACGGCAAGCTCCTCGCCCCGATCCTGATCCCCCGCGTCCCCGGCACCGAGGGGTCCCTCAAGGTCCAGAAGCACTTTGTCGACTTCTTCGCCAACGAGCTCCCTGGCTGGGACGCCATCTCGCAGAACTCGACGTCCAAGACACCCGTCACCGGCGACAGGGATGTGCCCTTTGTCAACTGGATCTTCCGCCGTGACCCGCCGTGGGCGAGGGAGGGCGACGTTGGCCGCCTGACCCTCGTCGCCCACTTTGACAGCCTGATCAAGCCCGAGGGCTTCATCGGCGCCATTGACAGCGCCGCGCCGTGCGCGATGCTGATGCACGTTGCCAGGAGCATCGATAAGGCGCTGAGCGCCAAGTGGAAGTCCATGGAGGACAGCGGCGAGGGTGGCCTGGAGGAGGCTAAGGGCATCCAGATCATCTTTCTGGACGGCGAGGAGGCCTTTGACCAGTGGACCGACACGGATTCCATCTACGGCGCCAGATCTCTCGCCGCCGAGTGGGAGTCCCATGCCTACGAGACCATGTCTACCTACAAGACGCCCCTTCAGGCTATCAGCCTGTTCGTCCTGCTGGACCTCCTCGGCGCCGCCGATCCCACCGTCCCCTCCTACTTCCTCCCCACGCACTGGGCGTACAAGAACATGGCCTCGCTGGAGAAGCGCATGCGCGACCTCGAAATCCTCGAGTCCAAGCCCAAGAAGAGCTTCCTCGGGGATTCCGAGAAGACGCCCGAGAAGTTCAGGCGCCCCTTTGTCGGTGACGACCACGTGCCCTTTATGCAGCGCGGCGTCGACATCCTGCACCTCATCCCGTCGCCGTTCCCGCGGAAGCTGTGGCACACCATCGACGACGACGGCGAGCACCTGGACCTGCCGACCTGCCGGGACTGGTCCAAGGTTGTCACAGCGTTCGCCATGGAGTGGTTGGAGCTGGGCGACTTTATGCCCAATATGGCGACGTCGGCGCGGGACAAGAGGAGCGGGACGCAGAGCTATGCGAGCAAGAGGACGGAGCTTTGAGATTGTTTTGTACGGACTTGATGGTTTAGCGTGTCATGTGCGAAGCATACCAATCTATCATGAATACAATGACTGAATGCAGTATACGAAGTTCTTCTACGAGGTTGCAGCTGTGGTGCTGTACTGGTGGTTGAGCTTTATCGTAGTCTAGGTGCAGTTTTGTGTCATTGAGTAGATTGCATTGGAGATTACGAAACATTTACTCAGTCAGTAGGCGAGATGCTAGCGGCTAAATTATATGCTATTTTTAAAAAGAAGAAAAAAACAATAAGATCTTCTCAATTGGACACGATAGTGAACTTGATGTTGGACAAGATCCAGTTGGCGGAGCAAAGTGCCGAGACCAATGCACACTGTCTCTCCACCGCAGCACCCAACCAATCACCACCACTCTCCTCCAACCACGTAAACCACAAGCTCCCAGCCGTTACGAATAGCTGTCCAAGCTTCCCGTTCCGCTCCAGTACCAGCTTCAAATCCACAACCCAGCCGGCCGCCACAACTTCCACCATGCGGTTTTCCATCGCCTCGACGCTCGCCCTGCTCGCGGGCGCCGCGAGCGCCGCCACCACATGGGGCTTCTCGGACGGGAAAGTCGAAGTGTCCTCCAAGGCGACGGACGGCGCCCCGGGCTCGTACACCTTCACGGACAAGGAGCGCATCAAGGACACGGTGACGCTGAGGAGCGGTGACAAGATCAAGGTCTCTCTGACTACAAAGGAAGGATCCAAGGCGAGGAGGCCGCACCAGGCGTTCCTCCTGGTCAAGGAAGCCTCCGGCCTGGAGGCGCCGTATGCCCTGACTGTCAAGGAGTCTGGCAAGGGCACCGTTGAGATTGTACGTCGCACATTACGACAGAGTGGAAGGGGTGCGCGCACGCAGCTGGCTAACACGTAACAGACCCAGCGAGACCTCCCCGTCCAGCTTCTCCTCTCGTCGGAGCCTCTCGAGGCCAGCCTCGTCCTGGGCTCGTTCGGCTCATCCCAGGCCTCCGTCACGCCCGTCTTCGACATCAGCGTTCAGCTCGACCCCAACGCGCCCTCGCCGAGCTACGAGCGTCCTCTGCGCTACGGAAAGCAGCCTGAGATCCACCACATCTTCCGGGCGGAGCCCAAGAACCCCCCCAAGATTGTCTCCATCGTCTTCTCCCTGGCCGTCCTGGCCACCGTCCCGGCTCTCCTCATCGGCGTATGTATTCCTAGACTGGTCGAGGCACAAAGATGTGTGGTACAATGGATGGAAGCTAACGTCATCCTCGCAGTGGGGTGTCATGGGGGCAAACCTGGCGCACCTGCAGAAGGCTCTGGGCGCCGCGCCCATCTCGCACATCACCTTCTTCGGATCCATCATCTCGATGGAGGGCGTCTTCTTCCTCTACTACAGCGGCTGGAGCCTATTTGCGACGCTTCCGATTGTGGGAGTTGTCGGCGTCGTCGCGTTCCTGAGCGGAACCAAGGCGCTGGGTGAGGTCCAGAGCCGGCGCCTGGCCGGTGAGAGGTGAAACACCTGCTAGCACTGCAATGCATGTGATGGATGGGTTATATTATTGCGGGTTGGTCTAGGTGGAACAATGAATCATGGGAGACCGTCCGAATTTGGGTCGATCAGAACAAAGCAAGCTACCTCATGCGCTTGGAGGCAAAACGTTGGGTGTAAAATACTTGAGCGTAAAGCAATGGCATGTGTATTTAGAGATAGAAGAGCCTCGGGAACATGAAGCATATGCTGGTCATGCGATTCATGCATCCTCCTCTCTCCACCAACTTGCTAATGGGTCGCTCTCGCCGGGAGTGGCGGCGAATCCACCCTTGTAGTTTGCGTGGCCTGCAAGGGCCAAGGGGTCCCGCTCGACGTCACTACTTCTTTCAGCCACAAATCCCATGAGTGAGGACGTCCATATCAGCCGTCTCTCACCTCCCGATCTTATATTCCACCCTCTTTTCATCGTTGCGTCCATCGTTGCGTGTTGAGCCATCTTTTGCTTCTCTGCTCATCTGATCAGCCTGCTAGCAACCTTGCTTTTTTGGCCGCCCGCCCAACGGTACCTTTGACCACGAGGTTCCTTCGCTTACCACCTCCAGTTCACTCAGCCTTGACCTGAACCGAGGTTCACGGTGGCGGATTCATCACCATCATGACACACCTGTAGGTGCTTTCCCGCGTGTCGCCCCCTTCCAACGACTTGGATTTATGCCTTTCTACCTTTCACAGACTGCACAGACCTTAGCTAACCATGCGAACCGTCTCCAGACCCTTCAAGTTTCCCTCCATCGAGGAGACCACCAACCACCCAGCCTACCCATCTGCGGTATGGAATCTGGAGCCCGATCAGAGCGGTCTCTTCCCTGCCGCAAAGGGCCGCGGCGGCCCCGTCAACATTGCCTGGGAGATCCACGGCACTGGTCCTACCAAGCTCCTCGTACGTCGTTGCACCACCTCCATCCTTCTCACCTCACTTCGTGATCCTTCTGACACTTTCCATCTTTACGCAGCTCATCATGGGTCTCGCCGGTGTCACGTCCTCGTGGCAGCGCCAGACGCGCTACTTCGGCCACGACAGGGGCGACCGCTTCTCCGTCCTCATCATGGACAATCGCGGCATGGGCGCCAGTGAAAAGCCCCTGGGCCGCTACTCGACCAGCGCCATGGCCCTCGACATCATCGAGGTGCTCGACCACGTCGGCTGGACGGGCGCGCGCCAGGTCCACGCCGCGGGCATCTCGCTCGGCGGCATGATCGCCCAGGAGCTGGCGTGCGCCGTCCCCGAGCGCCTCGCCTCGCTGTCCCTGCTGTGCACGTCGGGCGAGGTCAAGAACACGGACACGGTCGGCGAGTGGCTCGCGCAGTGCGCGGGCTTCGTCGTGCCCAAGTCGGGCGAGCAGGGCATCGTCGACACGGCCCGCAAGATCTTTGTCGACGACTGGCTCACCGCGCCCGACGCCGAGGACCCGCCGTCGCCCGAGACGACGCCCAAGTGCGCCCCTGCGCTAGGTGACGGCAAATACCGCCTGTTTGATAACAACTTCCAGAGGTTCCAGGCGCAGGAGCTGACCAAGCGGCGGCAGCCGGGCCACTTCACAAAGCAGGGTTTCCTGTGCCAGCTGGTGGCGGCGTGGTGGCATCGCAAGAGCCCGGAGCAGCTGGCCGCCATGGCGGATGCAGTTGGGCGGGAGCGCATATGGGTCCTTCATGGGACTGGGGACAGGATGATCAAGGTATCGAATGGGCAGCACCTAATAGAGTCGATCAAGCCGGGCGCGGGCATGATTGTGGAAGGGATGGGGCATGCGCCGGTGATGGAGAGGTTCAGGTGGTTCAATGAGATGTTTGAAGAGCGGGTGCAGGCGTGGGGTCAGCTAGAAAGCATGAGTTGATGTACCTTAAGGCTCTGTATAAGTTATATAATTTTTGTATTCCATACAAGTCTCAAATTCGTGGCTCCGTGGGTTTCCTCCGCGGAATGCTATCGCTCAAACACCCCTTAACGGGCCTTACAGCATCACAAACCCGATACCGCTGAGGTTCTTCTCGTCCAGCTGGTTCTTCTTATCCACGCCTCCGTTGATCGGGTGTGCGCGGTAGTTGAACAGGTAATAGTGCAGCTGGCCGTCACCGCCGCCGAACTTTTGCTGCTCGAGGAACAGACCATTATCCATGAGGGAGAGGGCGTTGAAGACATCAAACTTGAGGTTCCTTGCCAGGATAAGGGCGTCGTGGACCAGGGCGTTGAGACGTTCCTTGTGGATCGAGCGATCGTAGGGCTCCTGGAGGCCGGACTCGGTGGCGTAGTACCAGAGATAGGCGACGCGAATAACATCGTGCTTAGAGTTCCGGATGACGGAGGACTCGATGCAGTTAAAGGAGAAGAAGTCAGTGATTTTCTTGTTCTCATCCTGGGACATGTTAACATCTCAAAATTTAAAAATGAGAACAATGGAGGACAAACCTCAACCACATATGACCAAACAACTTGCTCGCCACCCGACTCAAGCTTTGGCATGAACCAGTGGTACATCTCTTCCTTGGTGAACTCGGGTGCCATATCGAATCTCTTCATGTACCTCTTAAACAGAGGCATTACGCCGTCCAGATCTCTCTCCTCCATCGCCCGCAATCCATTGGTGGAGGTTGAGGCCGGCAGCGCATACTTATGGACCTGGTACTGGGGCTTGCTACCCGGCGGGAGAGGGCTGAAGCCACACTCATACAGCTTCTGCCAGTTGAGGGAGCGGTGGAAGTAGCGGCAGGTACTGATCGGCCGGGGCAGCACGATACCCGCCGTGTGAACACCCTGCCAGATCCCATTGAGATTGCTGATGCGTGTGATCTCCTTGATAAGCACCGGAGCAAGCCTCTTGCCACGTAGCTTCTTGTGGACAACAAGGAAATTAACCTCGGAGCAAAGAACAGTCTTTTCGCGGACACGGACGTGTGCAGGAATAGCGGAGATATAGGCGACGAGCCTGCGTGATTGCGAGGCCCGCACTCCGACATGGTACTTGCGGTCCCAGCCTGGGGACATCATTGCCCTATCAGCCAAATGTTAGCATAGGTACGGGATTGTCACGGAGGTATCTCTACACACCATCGGAGGAATGAGGGCGAGTAGTTGAAACGGAACATGGCTTCATCATCCTCAACATAATGTCCGTTCAGAAGCTCGTACACCTCCTTGATCTCCTCATCGTTGGTCAGGTCTAAGGTAACCCACTCGAAGCCAGGGATCATCGGCGACGGCTCCTTGGAGATCTCATCGACCGTCTGAATCTTTATGGGCCCTTCTTCGAAGCTCTTGTCGTTGTCATCGAACCGTGGCACAGGCTGCGTCTGCCAAAACTTGTACGCGCCCATCTCCTTGACATTCTTGCCCGACGCAGCCAAGCCCGTCATGATGTCCTGCAGATTAAGGTTCTTGAACATCTCAGCCGCCTGCTCGGTCGTAGGGTTGGCGCTTCCCGAAGCCGCGGCCACCTCCTGCGCAAGTGCCGGGTTGAGCGCCATCAACTCCTGGACCTGCTGGGGCGTCAGGGAGTTGACGGCCTTCTTCACTTGTGCCTCCTGGTCGTCTGACTTGCCCGTCAGCACCTCCTTCACTTTGGCCTTCTTGGACTTCTTCTTCTTCTTCTTCTTGGCCGATCCTGACGCGTCGCCGGCGGCACCTCCCTCTTCGGCGGGTTCGTCATTTTCCTCCTCGCCCTCCGACTCGACCTCGGCTTGCTTGCCCTTAAGCTCAGCGTCGATCTTATCGACGACAGGCTCGACGGGCTTCGATTCTTCGGGCGGCATTGTTTCGGGGTTCGGGCTGGCTTTCGTTCGTGGATCCTGGAAGTTCCAAGGCGGCAGAACGAAAGGTAAAGGACCTGGTGAGCGGAGCTTTGGTGACGTTGCGATGGTGGGGTCAGGTGCAGCGACGAGGCGTGGACGCGGGGTTCTGATGAAACTGGCCGTTTTTTGGCACCACCGCGGCCAAGCTCCGTTTCCGAGTAGGTACCTGCTACTGAACTTCTTTCTGCCTTTCTAGGTTATTTACTCCTTCCCATTGGGTAGGCACTGTTTATGTTAAGGAATTGGACTTCCGAGTCGCGTTAACTGTACCTGGGTAGTAGATAATATGAATTTAATCAAATTATGCCAGGCTTTGATATTCGAGTACTATGGAGTAATTTTGGCATGATGTTTTCTAAGGGGAGCGAACTTGGTTGAACAAAAATCGGGCTGCTATTCAACGCATCAATTGGCTTCCAAAAGGGTACACGTCGTGTACAACCTACTAATTTAACTATACGCTCTAAATTCCAAAGTCTTATACAAACGGTGTCTCATTTAGCTCTGTAGCAGGGTCTCTGTATGCAAGGTTTGATCCCAGTTATTGATTGTCTAGCTCCTACTAAGCTGTAGCTGTAGGGTAGCCGCTAGGCGAACCGGGTGCAATACGGTCTCCTACCCAGGCATTGTAGTCAATACATGACTGGATGGTCTGAATAATCTGCTTGCGCTCCCAATAACACATTGGCAGCTAGTATATGTGACAGGTAATACTAGCGCCAGATTAAGAGTAGGTAGTTCCATGGAAATCAAACGACCGCATGATGGCCAAGGACACAGGGGCGAATCCCATAATGTCGTTGTGTCCTATAGGTCAGTTTTAGCTTGCGCGTGTCTGGATGCAACTCGGTTGACTTACCGCCGTAGGGAAACACCTCCTGGCGAACGATGATGTCGGGGTCGGACTTCCAAGTAGTGACAAACGAGTTTTCCCCTTTGCGAACAGTGCGCTTCTCTTTCCAGGTTTCGAACTCGTCGCAATCCGCAATATTGACGGATTCGTTGACGGCAGCCATAAAAAGCTTGTTGTCCTCGGTCCATGGGATATCCGGGTCATTCTTGGAGTGAATCAAGCTGATCCTCAACCGGCTCTTTGTGTTCCGAACGACACTGGCTAGCCGGTTCGCAGAGTGCCACTTGTCCACGACGAAGTGGTGTAGCAACCGCAATAGGGAAGGCCAGGCTCGGAACGGTGCAAGAACAGGAAACATGCCCCCGATACGATACTCGCTGAGCATGGTGGCCAAGTCGCTGAACCCGGCAACTAACACGATCCCCGCAAACTCGACTCCTCGAGAGGCGTATTTTTCGGCAACACCACTGACAACAGCTGTGCCTAAACTATGCCCCAAGAGCACTTGGCGCTCCGTTGGTATGCCGGCAATATTTGTTACCCATTCGACTAAGGCTGAAGCGTCATTGATTAATCCCTCTTCGCTAGGTACACCTGAAGAATGTCCAAATCCCCGGTAGTCCACTGCGATGACGTGGTAAGAGGAAGTGTCAGTAAGACTGTGATAGCTAGAGGGTCGGATGTTTTGTGCAATATGACCTGCATTCTGGCTCATGAATTAGTGCGTGTAATGCCTGATGCTAAATTGTGAGCCTTACGCCATGAACTACTTGAAATTAGGACACAGATCTCTTCCAAGCCGATGGGTTTGGAGAAAGATAACTTACAGTACAGTACGACTCTAGCTTCTGGGTCCTCTTTCAAGAGCCGAAAAGATTCGGTCGATGTGAAGTCCTCGCTGTATCCTGGCGTCTGAGTTGAGACAGTAGCCTCGTTTTGGAGGTATAGGGGCAGCGGCATAATATGCCACGCGTAGATACTCTCTCCATCAGGGGTCTGAAGTCCAAATGGAGTGACTTGATTTCCTACATGGTTCAAGTTAGCTGTGGTCTCACCGATGTGAGTAATCGTGAAGTGCAGACTCGCGAAGCCCCATTTCTCGGGCGTGTTCAAGTCCGACCACCATAGTGTATTGATCTTATGGGCATATAAGAAACTGCCAATGGTTAGTTAGATCCTGAGTATCGTCAGCGAAGAGAGGGTCCTATTACTGTCTCTGGAAGAGTGGAATTATGCCAAGGCCGAGAAAGGCTGAATACAAGGCCAAGGGGCAGGTAACAACCAAGATGGATCTGAGCAGTGCTGGATGTAGTGGGACTGGCATTATGAGGAGAATATTAGAAGGGGTATCAACCTAGACATGCATATTGTGATGATGAGCTTGAAGTGCCGAAAGTTGGGAGACGTTGGAGGTATCAAGAGATGAGGTCGAATTATGAAGGAATACGTGGTGCAGGCATAAAGTGTGCATAAATTCCTTAGCAGAGCTGGCAGGCAATATGGTACCAAATTGTTAGAGCCTTAGCGGCTGAGGTGGACCATTTGCTTGTAGGGCGGCACTGGAGATCAGCTGCGAATGAGGGAGCATCTGGATTTGGGGGCTGAGCCGCGACACAGCGGCTTCAAGCTTGACCATCATGTGCTCTCGGACTCGGCAGATAATGCTTATTACTTAGTGGTTTCTCGACAAAGAGGATCAGGTCTGAAGCGAGCCCGTAACACCCAGGGGCATGCTGAGCAACTGAGGCAATGTCGTTGCAGGAGAGGACCTGGCTGACACTAATAGGTGGTGCGTAGGTGGTGCACCCGCCAGCACTAACACCAATCAGGCGCCCCTGCTTCTGTCACTGCACCGCGTCGAGGCGAAGACGTCCAGTGCCATCTCGACCAATCCTCGTTGCCTCCATCCTGGATCTGACACACAACCCACCGCTTCACTCGTCCAGAGCCCCTATATATATGCCATTGGGATTGCGCCGTCGCCATCCAGCCTCGGACCGCTTTCTGCATGGCATTGCCAGCGAGCTCGCCCGTATGATGCTTGGCTCATCGCCCGCTTTTTGACGACATCCCATACGTCAGACCCACAGTCAGCTTGGGAGCTGTGCCCGCGTCACTATGGAGAGAAAGAGGAAGCTTCCTGCCAGGGCAGCGGCGCGTGTCGAAAACGAGGCCAAAAGGCGACACTCGACACCTCGTGAACGCTCCGAAGAACCGGCTGCTGTGCCGCCCGTCGACGAGCCACCGCCGCCGCCGCCGCTCCCTCGCTCTGTCCAGGCTGGAAAACCGCTTCCTACCGTCGAAGACACTCAGCCCGACGACCTCTCTTCGAAAGAATACCAATCCATTGGCGAGAGGTGAGAACCCCCAAGGGCGCATTCAGATGGGAACGTGGATGGGGTTGCTGACACAGCTTGGTATAGTGGTGTTCTTGCCGAGTCCCTCTCACGATCGCGCCATAAATGGATTCATGATGGTCTTTTCGAGAAGTACTGGACGAAGCCCCACAAGAGGAAAGGCGTGGTCAACGAAGATCCCAAGAATCCTCCCAAAGAGAGCATGGCCAAGGTTGGGACTGTCACTATCTCGATAGAGCCGCACATCATCGAAGCTACAATGTTTGTGGTCAAAGACCCCAAGCCCCGGCCGAATCAACAGCCGCACCAGTCACAACCACAATCACAAGCTCGGCCCATCATCCAATATGGGCCACCGAACGGTTCGATGCCGCCCCCGCCGACACCTGTATCCGCCACTGCCTCGCCGGCCCCAGAACCTGCCGCATCCAAACCTGTGGTAGCGAGCCCGGCGACTAGCCAGGCTCTGCAATCCAGAGCCCCTTCAAATGGTCATGACAGAAAGATATCTGAAACCCCAAAGCCGGCTACTGCTCAGCTAGCGCCACCGGCTGCCCCGCCATCACCAGCCCCGAGCTATCCACCAAGGCCACCTTCTATACCTGCGTCCGTCGCACAGACACCACCTCCTCCCCCTCCAGCACCGTCTGCCGGGACTTCTTCCTCGCCAGTGCCTCGACTGCCGTCGAATCCTCCCCAGGGACAGTTTGTAGCAAGACCACCAGGTCCTGTGCCCAACGTTGGTGTAACTACGAGCCAGCCTCTACCACCACGTCCAGCTGCAACACCTTCTCCGGGCCCGAGCAAACCTGCGACTTCAACACCAGCAGCCTCTGCCGCTCCAGCGGCCAAACCTGCGACAAATGACCCCGTTATCGCTTTACTAGCGCAACGGGCTTCTGCAGATGCCGAACTCCGTGACCTTATGAAGCGAGTAGCTGTGGGCCAGGCTAAGCAGCACGAACTGAATCATTTTCAGACAATCATTAATCAGCTGAATGCTGAGTACAAGCGGGGTGGAGGTCAGCAGGGTCCCTCGGCAGACCGGCTGCTCGTGGATGGTCGAACGGTCAGATACTTCGCAGATGAGGTATGCGCCATATTGGATATCGTGCTAGCGTCAAACCCCAACCAGAGGGCGTCGGATTTAAGGCCACCCCTGCGGAGTGATCCTTTGGTTGTCCTACTTGTCAAATCGGCCTTGGATGATAAGCGCACCAAGGAAATGTGCAGGCGAATATCTACAGGCAAGCCCGGATTCACGGATGCGACGGACCTGAAGGATATTCTGGATAAGCTGCACAGGGACTCCAAGACAACATCGCAGAGCTCCCCTGCCTCGTCGCAGGCAAGACAAGCACCCCCAGTCGCGGCTCCAAACGGCTTACCAAATGGGCACCTTCAAGCACCAGCAACTCAGGGGGCAAATCACCCCAATCCCCAAGCCCTGCGTTCAAAGGGGCCCCCTCCTGCGACAAAACCAGATATTTCAGCAGTGGTTTTCGATTTTGGCACAGGAGACCGATACCTGTTTCCCAAATTTAGTATCCTAGAGTACTTGCCAGCGAACTCGGGCCAGCAAGTCTTGGCATCCTTCTTGATCGTCCGCAAGGGCAGCATGTCCGAGTATGGAGGCGATCCAGAGCTTGACTACTACCAGCCAGTCACAATGCGCCTATACACGCACACGGGTCGCCACCTGGAAAACCTGGCCAGGGTTGTGGCACCGCAGGATGAAGTTCGTCGCTACATGGATGATGTTATGGACCATATGACCCGGGCTGAGTATATTCTCTTGGCGATGCGTCTCCCGCGCGCTCCTAAGGAGGAAGGGGATGTACAGGGTGGGCGGGGCAATGATCAATCCAAGACAGCCAGATCAACACCGCAGACTGAAAAGGCCGAGAGAGACAAGGAACCGCCCGCAGCGCCCAAACCACCCGTGCTCTGGACAACAAATGCGGCCCCGCCAAAGGCTACGGATATCTCACGCGCCCTCAAGACTCGAGAGGCAGAGGAAGAAACGCAGGCACAGTATCTGCGTCTGATCAACTCGGTGGCAGCCAGAGAGTCGCCGGCGTTATGAAACACACTAAGGAGAGCATGTACTTTTAACCCTTGTGCTTATTACAACATATGTCGGATTGCGGTCTTGCGGGTTCTAAACAAAATCCGGAGCACGGGGCAATGGGGACTAGGTTTGGGTAACGGGCGCTTTAGTAACGGGCGCTTTTTGTTTCGGAGTACGTACGATACAACAGTTGAGCATCAGAACTCGGGTTGGCGATTCGCGGGGCCCATGAGACTTTTTTCAGCATCAGATTATGGCGACAATATGACTTTTTGGTCTTTTTTATGACAGATTTGGGGGTTGCATGCCAGAGTTACAGGACACATTCCTGACCACACACATCGGGACTCAGGCCATTAAGATATCCGTCTAGGCTGCACATCCAGGGGTAGCTTTCCTTCTAGGAAGGGAAATAGGAAAATACCAGCCACCGCGACACTTGTTGTCGGTTTTCCGTGTCTGGTCCCTTGACGATTCCTGCCACGGGATCCCCATCGAGATCTGACGTCGGCGATATGGACAGCGGCCGTCGCGGGCAAAAGGGAGAACCCATCGTGAACTGCCGTCAAAATGTGACCTGTTGCCAACATTCAACGGACGCGGGCGGTTACCTTTCCACGCCATGGCGAGAATGGCTTTTCCAAGCACGTCCTCCTCGTCGAGGAGTTCGAACCAATGGGCTGGGAGGGACAAGAAGAACTCCATCACGAAGACCACCGACATTGAGGTGCGCGATGAGGGAAAGGGGCAGCTCCGTAAGGAGACTATACAGGACTGCATGGCGGTGGCAGGGAGCTTTCTGTTGATCATGGCCACTGGCGGCGCGGTCAACTCTGTCGGTCTGCTGCAGACCCATTGGGAGACTAACCAACTAAAGGATTACTCCCCTCAGGCTATCGGCTGGATCTCAGGAGTCAACCTCTACCTCTCGCTATTCCTCCCTGTGCTCGCGGGCCCCATCTTCGACCGTTACGGACACATCTGGCTCATGGCCATCGGCAGTATCTTCTTCCTCCTCGGCATCTTCCTCATGAGCTTCTTCGACAACCACTCGCCCCCAGCCCTCACCCTCGGCATGATGATCCTCTCGTGGGGGGTTCTCGGTGGCATCGGCTACGGCCTCGTCTGCACCGCCGTATCCGGCCTCCTGTGCCTCCGCTTCGACCGCTGCCGCGGCCTCGCCAACGGCTTCTCCTCCCTGGGCAACGCTATTGGCGGTGTCATGTGGCCCATGATGCTGCGAGTTACTATCGAAAGCTTGGGCTGGGCCTGGTCGATTCGATCTATATCGGGGCTGGTGTTTGTGCTGCTCGCGGTGGGAAACGGACTAGTCTGGGACTGGAGCAAAATTGTGCCCAAGAAAAAGCTGGAGCCAAACCCGGAGAAGGCGACCCCAGAGACGCCGATCCCAGAGAAGCCGATCCCAGAGAAGCCCTCAGCATCGTTGGGGCAATGCATCCGTGAGGGCGTGCGGTGTTTCCGCAGAGGCGACTTTCTCTGGCTGACGGCTAGTCTGAGCATCTACCAGTTCGTCGTCATGGGCGTGGCGGGGACTCTCCCGTCGTGGGGGGTGGCTAGTGGGTTCGACAGGTCGCTCACCTTTGATATTATTGCTGTTGTGAACGCGTAAGCATCCCCGGGCCCTGATTTTGCATCTTGGCGATGAGTCGATATTGACACTGCTGTCCAGGGGCTCCGCTGGCGGACGAGTTCTCGTGTGCTCGATGAGCGATTGGATTGGCCGCTTCAACTCTGTCATTCTCGCCCAGGTCATGGGCATAATTGTGGCATTTGGACTCTTCAACAACATTGGGACTAGCGTGGGCATCTTCTATGTCTTTGCTGCCCTCTGGGGATTTGCCAACGGGGCCATATTAGGCCTGATGGCGCCGTTGCTAGGAGAGTACGTGCCGCCCACTGTGCCGCTTCCATCTACGAGTTTCTAACGCACTACAGGCTCTGCGATGCCGAGGAGTTTGGGAAATATCTTAGCGCGAGCTCAGTTGTAATCAGTATAGCGTGAGTCCCCTCCAAAACAAACAAGTTGATAGTATATGGCTGACGTTTAGATAGTGGGCTAGTATGCATACCGCTGGCCGCCGAGATGCTGGGCACGCTGGGTCCACATACCCATGTCATCTGCTTCGGAACACTTTTTATCCTGAGCCTCATGACTATGGCCATGGCCAGGGTTACATTCATGAATTATTCCTTCAAGGTGTGGAGGAAGGCGTAAGTATTATGACCGAGACGAGGTATAATCCTTCTCGGTCGGAGAAAGACTGTCTATTGATGAGAACAAACTATGATACCCCCCTTGTTCTTTCAGAATTACCCAACAGTATTATCCTAGTATCCTTTAAATCAAAGAAAGATGTTGATACATCTCCACTCCACTATCTGACCCTTGCTCTGCTAGGAATAGGAACCTAGCTTGAGGCGATCGCAGTACTATTGAAAAGTACGGAGTGCAGAAAGTACCCACAGGCCCAAAGAAAAAGAATGATTAAAGATGGTGTTAATTTTATCAACAGGTACAAGAACACTGTTTCTTCAAGGTCATTGGCCGCTTAGTCGGATTTCCGAGGGCTCGTACAGTCCCCATCCCAATCTAGCCTACCTACCTACTATTAAGCCAGAGTCACATACCAGCAAGACCACCTAAACAAAAGGATACCTATTGCCGATTCCATGACGAATTGGCCTCTCAATCCCATCTCCACCATACCAGTCTATCAGTTCATTAATGTAGCCTTCGGGCCAATCAATTCTTTTATCGTGTGCCGAAAAAAAGGAGACCTATCCTAGGCCAGAATAGAGGCACGTAGATCCATATATGCCATAACGGCCTACAAATGGCACAAACGCCTACAGAAAAATAAGGCACACATAGAGAGGTAGGGTACCAGAAAGGCTCACTATTAATTAGAAATTGGGTTCTAGTTTGAACAAGGCTCTCAAAGCCCCCTTGCAGCACCCGTGGCACAAAAAATGCTCTCGTAAGTTGGTAGCCATAGTAGTAGACGCTGTACTCGGCTACTCGAGCTCAAACTATCGTAAACCAGGCCATCAATAGCAGCATAGGCAAGTTGACGAACAAGGCCATCAGGGACTCTGCTGTTGCTGCCACATGAAAGTCATGGTAATAAATGTTGTTGCCGATCTGGGTTGCTGTTGTGTCTAGGATATTTGCAAGGTGGCTTTGATACCCCCCCTCCCCCCCCCTTTTTTTTTGGCTATTGATATATTTAAACTATTAGCTAAATGCCAACCTCCTCCCACGGACCTAAAGTAGAGGTCTCTAATCCCTAGCCAGGGTGCAGCCATGGGGCTGCCGGATGTCAAAACTTAGGTAGCTGAGTAGAGAGCCGATACCCTGACCGGGGGCGTCCATAAGCCAGTTGGGGATCTCGCTGGTGTCGTACATGGTGTTGAGGAATCCAATCAGTCGCTGTGGCCGTGTCAGCTAAGGCATCTTGCCCGGGAGAGAAAGGGGGGCTGCGTACCACCGTGTAGACAACCAGGTCGTCAGTGAGAGCAGTAGTAGCTTCTCCATGCTTCCAACGAATCTTACGGAGAGACTTTCCAAGTTCGCGGAGGGCAATGAAGCTCTATATAGGTGGGACTGTCAGCCTGTGTTCAGCCCATATAGGGGTGCCGGACTTACGTCGGTGAGTTCCTCGACACGGATGAGCTTGTAGAAGGACAGGCACTGGCTGATCTTCTTCCATTGCCGCTGGTGCCGGGTATTAGCAGTGCCAAACGCCTAGTATGGAGAAAGCAGTCTTTACCGTAGAGTCCTTGACAGCTGCGAGGTGCCTGAAGCTGTCACGCTCCATTTCGTCGTGGATCTCAACAATGTGCTCAATCAGGTTGCGGAAGATCCTCTGCTGCTCAAGGGTAAGCTCCATCTCTCCCGGGAAGAGCATCTGACCGCCCCTCTTGGAGCGCTTGAGACACTTCTTTCCATCTTTATCCCAGTCCTCGACGAAGTGGGATTTGTCAAAGGCGAGGTGTTCGGTCATCTCGGTACTGTAGAATGCGGCTTGGACGCTTCCCACGAATGCCACTGTGACAGCGATAATGGCCTTTGCACACTTCATTGTAAAAGCGGTGGAGAAAAAAGCTAGCCGAGAATAGTGCCCTTATGGGGTGAGAGAAGATGAAAAGATAGATGTAGGGCTTCTGATCTTTGGCAGGCCTAGGTGGTTGACGATGAAAAGAACGGAACTAAGAGCATCGTGGTAATGCTCCAATTACCAGGTTTATGTACCTGGAGAATTACAGCCATGTCTTCAACAAATGTCTTCCCCTTCCAGAAGCGCTCGATCCACTGTCCAGTTATGGAGGGCATGCCACTTCGATGACCTTTGAACACGTTGGTGGGCAATGGACCTGTAAGATATCAACCGCCGCTTTCCACTCGACAGCCATTTTGAAAAGTCTAAGATTGTATTGAATCATCCCCACGTGCACTCTGGATTGCCATTATTCGCTGGGAGGATGAAGAGCTTCAAGATGAGCAATCAGGCTGGGTGGGCGGAACTCTCTTTGGGTGCCGCGTGACTCAAATTTTATTGATGAATCTTGGGAGATCAGACTAATAATCCCCAACTTTCTCAAGGGTAAAACCATATACTCGGTCGAATGCAGCGGCGGATAGAGTTCCATGACCGCCATTGGGGACGGGGCTCATATCAATGATGGCGCATCTATCGGTGGCTCATTCCAACAATCTGTAGCCAAACAGCCAAATATATAGAACCTACTGTCTTTTTTGGGGGCGTTTGATTCTGTGGGGAGTAGGATATAAGGGAAGGGAAAATGAACACAACTCCGGTGAATATTTAAAGCCCAGACTAGACCAATACTTCCCGTGTCCTTTCCATTTGTACCATCTTTGGTGTTGCGAGTCAAGAGGTCGCCGTGAACCATTACGCCAGTCAATTTCGCTGTCGTTCCTTTTAGTCACGATGGTGCCCCTTCTATTAGTCGTGTTTCATTACGCTCTCGCGGGAACCGCACTGGTGGTCAGAAATGTCACAGTCACTGAACCGGCAGATAAGACCAACGAATCAATCGAGTACGATGGAGGCCACGAGCCACCCGTCGCAGAGGCCCCTGTGATAGAGGCCCCTGTGAAATGTAAGCGTCAGGAGACCTCCGGCGCAGAAACCAGGGAGTGGGAGAACAAGATCAAACATATAGCAGGATCCGGTATCGATTACGGTGTCGCAAGACACTGGAAGGCTAGGCCCTGGATAAAGGCGGATGAATACTCCGAGGACTGGTTCGCCCTGGACTACGAGCTCTGCCGCAACAGCATCCCCCTCACCGATGTCGAGGGATGCATCGTCTTCCGTGGCCTTGAATGGCTCCTCTTCAGCATGACCCATACAGCTTCTCAGATAACATCAACCGATCTTGATGTTCTTTACGCTCACAGCACGGAGCAGAGAGGACCCTTCGCGGTAGGTCATCCAACCATGGCCATGGTGACTTCTGAAACTCCCAGCTAACGCACACGAAGTTGAGCATCCGGGCAATCCTTATCTGGACCGATATCCTGCGAGATGCCAAAGCACAGCTGGAGGCAACCAAGGTCCTGAATGTCCAGGCTCAGCTCAAACTTGTCCCCTGCTACCTTGATGTAGGTGTCACGCATTCCACGAGACCTGGCACAGGAATACTAACACGAAGAACAGTACGCCTATCAAGTGACGGCGTTCCTCCAGGCCCTCGAGGCCCAAGGCGGTGATTTCAAGGAGGAGGACCCCTTGCGATGCCTCATGTTCGATAAGATGGAGATTCTGTACATGTCCTACATCGTAAGCAACCAACGACTAGTCTACAGCGCTTGCCATTGATGTACTGACGTGGAGCACAGGCGGTTGCCAATCTCATGCACGGCAATGACCCGGCCATCAGGACGCTCTTTGAAGCCCGATTCCCGGACATCCTTCCCTCGTACTGGCACTCCAAGTATGAGCAGCCCAAGCCGGGCGAGCTCATCTCTGACTATGTCCGCCGGAACGACTGGCCCATGCTGGGCGAGGACTCCCCCTTCCGCCGCGCCCAGATTGCGTGGAGATGCGTTGACGACAGGGCTCAGTTTGCCGCCACCTACCCGAGCAAGTGGGGAGAGTGGGAGGATGCCGGCAGGCCGAGCAAGAAGGATTGGCTTGACGACAAGAAGGCTCAGAAGCGCAAGGATTCCAAGGCGCTCAAGAAGCACCTTAAAAAGCTTGACCAGTAGATGATTTGGTGGTTAGCGTATTTGTATTTGCTTTGATAATCTCAATCATAATCTAGGTGGGCGGGCGGGCTGAGATTCCGAAGACTGTGGCACGTCTTTTGCGTGACTAGAGATGGTTTTGTATTTTATATGATTTGAGTATCCGTAGTCTAGCATAATATCAAAACCATATACCCGAACCTTGGCGATTTATCTTGTGAAGGTGAAGTGAGTGGCTTGAGGAAGTTTAGGTTGGGGTTGTGCAAGGACCTATGACGGGTACCTCGGAGTCGGTCTAACAATCACCCGAGGAATTCGGTGACACACGGGCCTGGATGCTGGAGCAGAAGCTCCGCTTATATCCGCCAATCTGGAACATTGACGCCCTTGCGCCTCCCAGCCGGTGGCAGCAACAAGGTCGTGACGGCTCATGTCGGTTTCAGGACAGCTCACAGTGACAGAACCACAGAATCGCTGCTTCAGCACCGCCGGGCATTGATCCACGTGGCTTCATGGATTCATATCCTGCACCACCGAGCGGCATGATCATTTGAGGTGAGAGCTGGCTCAGAGACTCCATCTCACCATGGGCCAGACAATGTCCGACGAGCTCCCCCCGCAGCGGTCGCGGGAGGAGCTCACCCACCAACTCGTATGACCTCGTCGCTCCCTGGCATGTGCTTGTCAATTAGGATGCTGACTGATCTTGTGAAGGCGCTCAAATTCAAGGACAAATGCTTCACGTCCCTTGAGTTCTACTGCTTGAGAGAGGTCTTCAAGAGCCTCGCCGACCAGCAGGGTTCCGTCCGCTACCTGAAGGAGGACACCATTGCCCGTTTCCTCGAGATCCCCGATGTTTTGGGGGCCTCGCCCGTTGTGTTCCAGATGGTGTCCTACCTGGGCGCATTCCCCTTCCTCCACGATGCACCCGTTGTATTGGAGCTGCACCGTATGGTCATGGTCATTGTCATCATGACTGAACGCTATCGCAGGGTCCTCGCCAAGGGCTCCTCCGATAGAACCAAGCTGCTCTTCAGGAGCCTGGCCGTGTATGACAGGAAGGCATCTGAGGCTGGCGTCGCGTCCCCACCCGCAAGGCGCAGCGCCGAAGTGGTAGGGCACAGCGCCGGGTTTGCTATTGACGAAGCTGGGGATGACGCCCTCGACGACGACGATGATGACCTAGTTCTCACTGCATTTGAGCTGCTTGATATCAACGAAGCCGTGAAGCAAGGCGACGTGCCAACATTCCACGGATCCATGATACCGACGGATAATTTTCGGAAGCTTCTCATGCTGCTCCTGTTGGCGGCGCCGTTGGATCCTCCGGAGAGCCTCTCTCAGTACTCGAGTCGCATCACCGATGATAATTTAGAATCGTTACGCTCGACAGCTGAATGTGTCCTTGCTGCCTTTGTTGATGTGGAGAAGAGCCCCGGAATCAAGTACAAGCATTTCAAGACCATCATCCCGGCGCTGATGCCAAATGTTTTTGACGGGTTCAATGGCCTGTTTGAGCGCTTCCTCTTCTCCAAAGACCTCGATTTTTCTAAGCACAAGGAGGCCGATGCGAAGGACAAGGGGGAAGCGCCTAAAACGGCCCAACCCCTGCTCCTCGAAAACGGCGAGATCCTAAATGGCCATAGGCTGGCGCAGTTGTCGTTCTTCCTCCCGGGATCTTCGCTCTTTCGGCGTGTTAGGCTCCTCTACTCTGGAAACGATGCTGGATTTTCGATGAGGAGTTTCGAGACTAAAGTGTTTAACTGGAGAGCGCCGACGCTTCTCTTGGTCAGAGGATCCCGCGTCGGTGACGTTCCTGATGGCGGCCAGGAAGCTGCCTTTGCCGAGAGACTCCCGGCCAAGAGGTTCCCCAACGGAAGCAAGTCGGATCAGCTCACGTTTGGCGTGTACGTGAGAGAGCCCTGGAAGCATACGCACAAAGAGTGCTTCGGAGATTCGGAGACGATCCTCTTCCAGCTGGAGCCGGTACACGATGTGTTCCAAGCTTCCACTATCAACACTGACTATGTCACATTCTCGAAGCTTCCCGGAAACGAACAGGTGCTTGCGTTTGGAAGCCCGCACCCCAAGCCCACAAAGTCCTCCCGAAGAGAGGGACATCTCCCACTGGGGGCCGTCTCGCTGGTGCTGGACGACTCCTTCGAGTTTGGCGTCTTCAACCACGATTTCGGGTCGCGCGGGGGCGCATTCCATACCAGTGCCATCAGAAAGTTCAACTTCCAGGACCGGTTCCAGATCGAGAGCCTCGAGGTCTGGGGCTGCGGCGGGGATGAGGAGGCCCAGGCCCAGGCCAAGATGTGGGCGTGGGAAGCTAGAGAAGCTGAAGCTCGCCGGAAGATCAATCTGGGCAACGGTGATATCCAGGCGGACAGGGCACTTCTGGAGATGGCTGGGCTGATTGGACAGAACCGCAGCGGAGGCTCCATGGGCTGATGGATTGGAGATGACTTGTGCAACGATTATTTGGGAGTAAGGGCGTCGGGCGTTTTACAAGTATTAATAGCTTGAAGTCGTTGATGCATTTGGAGATTTACATGATGTGATGGGGGATATGGGTCACTCTAACCCCCGCCTCTCTACTACTAGTATATCGTACATGACTTGGGTTTACCCTCGTCGGCAATCTTTCCTCTATTTCTTGGGCTCATCCTTGGAGCCATCCTTCTTTTGCGATGCCATGATCTCTCCCAGTGTGCCTAATGAGCTCCTGGGGTTCCTAGACTTCTTTTCCGTAGTCGCAGTCTCGTCAGCGGCGGCCTCCTCCTGAGCCTGAGCCTCCTCCTCCGCCGCCTTCTTCTCGCCATGCGACCAGAGCCCCATCCTGCCGAGGATGCCACCGGTGCCAGCGACGCTCTCGGCAGCCTCGGCCTTGACCTTTTCCTCGGCGGCGCTCGCGGCGGCGGCGGCCTTCTGCTTGAGGCGCTCCTTCATGGAGCGCTCCTCCTCGTCGCGGGCCTCGAGCTCGCGGATCCACTTCTGGCGTTTCTCCTCGGCGTCGCGCTGCTCCTTGAGCTTGCGCAGCTCGGCCGACTTCTCGCGGTCCTTGCTGTAGTACATGCTGCCGGCGACCATGGCGACGACGGTGAAGCCCTGGGCCATGACGCGGGCGCGGAACATGCGGTTGGCCTGCTGCGAGTCGCCCTTGCGGAGGGCTCGGTAGGCGTTGACGAAGGCGAAGACGGTGAGGCCGATTCCTGTAGGGCGGGGATCAGGCGGGTTAGATTGGGGCAGTTTTTAGCAGAGCCGGGGAGGGTGGAACATACCGAGAGGGACGAGAGGCTCCTCCTTGATCTTGCGGACGACCTTCTGCATGGGCCGCTCGTTGACAAAGTCACTATAGCCGTAGTCGCGTGAGTGGGGGGTTGTCGGCTACGAGGAGAGGTGGCCCAGTGGGAGGGGAGCATACGAGTTGTCGTCAAAGGACGAGGGCATCTGCCCCGGCATACTAGGCGGCGGCGGCAGCTTGTCTGCCATTGTGACTGGATCTGGGGAATTGGAGGCGGGATGGGAAGGTGGGAGAGGATGTCGAAGATGCTTGGGAATGGAATCATGCCGAGCATCATATTCGTACATTTGCGCCAAGAGGCCCCAGCCAGGGTGCAACGGGCTCCACAGTTTGCATCCCCGGCAGACGACCCACCTCTAAACGCCATAACGCCTTTCCTGCAGTGACACTGCGCCTGGTTGTTAAGCATGCGCGCCAGAGCTCCCTCCTATCCTCCGACCTCGAATTTCTTCCTCTCGCAGCCTAAAGACACGATACTCTAATACCACACAGAGCTTTGAAGTTATCGTCTCCCTGGACACGCTGAAAGACCTCAGAGACCAACAACCCGGCATTCTTCGCCACAATCATGCAGCAAAGGTAGCCTAAGGTACCATGTGGTTTCCCACGCCGTCGATCGAGAGCCTCACGAGGCCACGCGTGGCCGTCGCGATCGTTTCTGCCGTCGCGGCGGTATCCGTCGGCTACTACGCATACCATCAGGGCTCCCCGGATCTCCCAGAGACCGTCACGGGGCCCGGTCTGCACAGAAGCAACGCCGTGCGCCACCCGCGACGCTCGCAAAGACGCGGCACCGCCTCGAGCTCCTCCTCCGAACCCGCCGGCGACGAGAATGATTACACCCACAACACAGCCCAGCCTCTCGGTGATGGAGAGACTGTGGTGGACGATGCGGCAGCAGACGAGTGGTGGGAACCCGGCCATCTGCCAGCCTCGCAGCGAGCAGGGCACAACATTGTGAACCTGCTCTTCCGCGTGTCCGAGGACAATGCTCGGCGCAATGGATGCGTCCATAGAGGGTGCCTCTGCAACTCGTGCGGAATGGTGCCCATCCGGGGTATCCGCTACCGATGCGCCAACTGCGCCGACTTTGATCTCTGCGAGACCTGCGAGTCCCAGGGCCTCCACACAAAGACGCACGTCTTCTACAAGATCAGAGTCCCCGCGCCTCCTTTTGCATCTCGTCAGATGCAGCCCGTGTGGTACACCGGGGACCCAGACACCTGCCGGAGAACATTGCCCAAAGCACTCATCACCAGGCTCTCCAAGGAGTCGGGCTTCGAGAGACCAGAGCTGGAAGCCTTCTGGGAGCAGTGGACTTTCATGGCCAACACGGAGTGGAGGGATGATCCAGACGAACTTTACCTAGCATTAGATCGCAAGACTTTTGAGCGGTGTCTCGTGCCTACAGGGGGATCTCGACATGCTGCCCCGAACCTGATCCATGACCGCATGTTTGCCTTCTATGACCGCAATAGGGACGGTCTGATTGGATTTTCCGAGTTCATCGAGGGTCAGTCTTACAGAAAAAGCCCGGACAAATTGCGCAAGGTCTTCGAGGGCTATGACCTCGATGGCGATGGCTATGTCACTCGGAAGGACTTTCTACGGATGTTCAGGGCGTACTATGTGCTCTACAAGCAGATGCACAAGGACATCCTGGAGGGCTTAGAAGACCAGCTTCTTGCGAGCACCGAGGCGCAGCAGTTGGTGGCCAGCAGCCGCCAACCCCTCAGCAGCTTCTTTGGGCGAGATGGGGCTATTCCGCACGGTGACCGCACGTTGCGACTCGACGGCAAGACCCTCAATAGGGATGGGAGCGTCGATATAGCCGAGGGCACAAACGTGGTTGCGAGCGATCGGAGCGACACAGTAGGCCGTGGAGATATCTTGACAAGCCTGTTTGCCTACGCAGCAGAGCCGCGTCCGCGTCCTTGGAGGTTCGTCACTAGTGCCACCAACCATTCCGAGGACTACGATCAGCCCCTGAGGGGTATCACCGATGCCGACAGGCCATACCTGGTCACGCTGATCGACCCACCGATGACGCTAGACGATTTGCCAGATGCCATCATGGGAAACCATACCCTCGACATAGACGAAGATGACGATGTCGAAAGGGAGGATAGTGATGAAGACGAGGAGGATGATGGAGATGACATGGGTGACGCCAATGGGAATACCAGCTCGAGCGGGGCCACACACAGCGAAGCAGAGCAGAGAATAAGGGCGCTCTCATATACCCGACGTCGCATACCCCGGCTGGAGAGGCGTCGACGCGACATGGCCCGAGAACAACTTCATAACCGCTGGAAGAGGAGGCAATTCTATCTCGACGAGGAAGAGGGCGGTGAAGCACCCGACGACTGGCAGGACAACGAAGATATTTTTCTACAAGACCAAGAGGGGGGCGAGAGCTCCAAGTCTGCTGGCCAGGACCTAAACTTTTCTCGATCGCGGTCAAACTCCAAGGTTCGATTTGTGGATGAGCTAGAGGAGCTCGAGACGCGATCTAATCCGTCTACCTCTTCGAGGAGCGTGCCCGACCGGTGGGGGACCATGGAGGTGCCTGACTTTGAGAAGGATGCTGGGAAGGAAATTCTCTACCAAGTAACACAGCAGGCGTTCAACGAGCTTCTCGATACCATCTTCAAGCAAGCGGAGGACATCGCCGTGGAGGCGAGAGAAACGAAGGAGCTGCGGGAGAAATATCGTGCTGCTATTGAAAGCTACGTCTCTCCGACCGATAAGATGGGCGAGGAGGCAGCAGATCAAGACGAAGCCGCACTGAATCCAGAGCAGCCAACGCCTAAGAACGAGGTACCGCCCTCGGAGAAAACTCTTACCCAGCTGCTCTCGGAGAGTGGATATTCTGTCATAGACGAAGCAGAACCACGCAATGCAGTCGATCTCGACAGTGCACCAGAGCCAACACGTGGGGAGAAGGAGGCGGATAGCGCAGATTCGGATCGCGATCTGACAATGCCTCAGTTCCGGCCCGAGACCATGACCTGGGCCGATGCATACAGAGACTCGAAGGCCCGGTATTATCCCATCACACGATCATCGCCGCCGCCCAGCGAAGCTAGCGACGACTTTGAGCCTACGTATACGATGCTAGGTCATTGGAAGGACCTCAACAAAGCCGAGAAGCAGGCTGCGGAGCGAGGCGGCTGGGCCAAACTCAACTTCAAGGAGTTTGAGAGCATTTACAGGAGCCAGGAATACCAGGGGAACCGATTGGACTACCTTGGGAGCTGGATTGACTTTTGCATACCCTAGTCCAAGAAGACGGCGAGACGGAGATATAAGCGGTGGATGCACGTGGGTGAAGTTATTCCCCTATCTACCGGTACCTAGGCCAATCATAGCCATTGCCCTTGGCCAAAGAGGGACCACAGCGGTATCAAAGTACGACTCTAGTAGTCCCTCATGACTTTCTAGGTTCCAGCCGTAGGATTTGAAGCCATATTAGGTGGAAGGCGCTGGACACGTGTGAAGTTTCGAAGGCCGGGTAAGGAGTAGCCACTGGAAATATTCACGCAATCAAAGTTTTGTTCAACGAATGCATCAGATGACGAGAATGAGTCTATTTTCCCCGGTCTGTGCGCAGGCGCCAAAGAGTTGCATATCCTAACTCCGACTGCCCCTGAGCAGTAGACCTCAGCCACCACCACCCAGTCAACGATGCTGCCTCATAGCCACTTTCCCCGATATCTCCCCAGCAATTTCCCAAGACAAACAATAACCGTTCGACAACAGGCGCACACGCACACAAAGTTAAAGGCAGAAAGAAGGAGCATGGGAGGGTATAAACATGGCACCTTGGCCACTGGTGCTCTTGGGAAATCCCATCAAACCATCACTCTTACATTCCATCATCCCATACTCACCCTTCTACCCACACACAAAGTAACATCCACCAACCTCAATTTTTATATCTCCACAGCAAACCACAAACAGCCTTTACTTCACTTGAGATAAGTGTACATCATGGTTCGCAGACGCCATATCCTTGTGGGCTACAACCAATCGTCCGAGCCCGTTTCACCGGAAAAGGGGGGCCTATCGCATTCTACGGGAGCAGCGCCTTACCCAGGTTTCGACACTGTGAACAGAAACGAAGTCCCCGATTGGATCCTCAATATTCCAGATGGAGATGAGAATGCAGAACGTCCTTCGACCCCTGTAGAAGGTGAGGAGCTCTCGGGCCCTCACAATAATCCTGCCTATGAGGACCCGCTCCAACTCCTCAACGACTTGCCGCCCGAGTGCTCCTTCAAGGACAGCCTGTGGATACGATTATGGACGTTCGGCATGTTTTCATGTATCGTGTTTTGCCTATGGCTCCTCCCTAGCACAAGGCCCATGGTCTACTACTGTGGCCACTGGACCTTCTGGGCCTATGGCAGTCTTAACAAGAAACGCATCGCCTGGAACATCTCAGGATGGGTCGTTCTCATCGCGGCTGGTGTTATCTGGGCTGGACTTGAAATTTTCTTCTGGGGAAACTGGTAAGTGTGCCTCTGTCTCGATGAAAAGACAGAAATGTCTGACTAACAAATGTAAAGGATTCACACCCACAAGATTGCGGCTTTGAAGCGCCATGCTCTCCGATTTAAGAGAAAGCCCAAGGATCCCTTCCTCGAATACAGCAAGAGAGACAGCCGTCTCTTCAAGAATAGTCTCGAGGCCGACCCGAGCCTCGCTGGTGTCATTATAGGTATCATCATCTGTGTCATCTTCCTCATCTGGCTCGCCGACTTGACGGCGCCGCTCCTTTCGGCAGGACAAAATGCCAAGGCTATTATCCTCCAGAAGCGAGACGTTGCTTAGGGTACTGGTCTCGCCGGCTTCTGGGGCTGCGTCGTGTACGGGAGGCGGAAGCTGGTGAGCTTTATTGCAGTTGGCAAACAGTTGGTCAGGTGGGATACGATCCGCGATTCGTTTGCGACACCAAAGAGGGTCCATGCACGGGATTTCTCTCGGGAACATTAACGGTGAAAAATTGCTTGGTATTTTTTCTTGTTTTGGTTTTTTTATCCGGTATACTACAAAGTATACGAAGTAGTAGTTAGCGATGGAGAGTTTATAGTGTGAATTCGTCGACATAGCGAGAAAAAAAACGTGAAAACCAAAAGTCAGATGGTTCAGGGCCCTGATCTCACAATGGACGTGACAACTCCAAAGAAAATATAGCAGGAATAGGAGCGGAACGTTGAGGAGATCAGCAGGTTGACGAAATCCCCTGAATATAGAGCTCTCATCACCAACTTATCCAAACCCCTTTACCCCTATCACATGGGCAATTCACAGCACGTATCTAAACGAGATAATTCATCCACCCACCCTTAAATTGTCTCAACGGCCGAGTCCACCCCCTCAAATCCAAGCAGGGCATTCCAGGCATTGGCAGTTGACTGGTCCCGCGTCCCCAGGGCCCCAATCTGAGCCTGGGCGTCCTCGCACGCAGCCACAGCCTCGTCAGAAGCCTCGCACACGTTGATGAGCTGATCGCAGATGCGGTTCGTGATGATGTTGGGGTTCAGCGCCTCCTGCTGGCCCTCGGCTACGAGGGGGTCCTGCGGGATGAAGGTGAACTCGTCGGCGGGGCGGCCGTTGAGTCCGCCTACGCGGGCCATGGTGGGCTGGCAGAGGCCGAAGTCGAGGGTGTTGGTATCGCTGTCTTGGTCGTCATTGTTGCCCTGGTTGTTCCCATTGCCCTGGTGGTGGCCCTCGTTGGCATTGCCTGTGCCGTTACCACTGTGTGTGCCATTAATGGGGACGCCACCACCGCAGTGGGGAGTGACACCATGTGCGGGTTCATTATCCCCAGTGGCGTTATCCCCAGTGCCACCATCTCCAGTGGCGTCATCCCCAGTGTTGCCATCTCCAACAGCGTCATCGATAGTGCTGTCATCCCCAGTGGCGCCATCCTCAGTAGTCTCATCCTCGGTGGCATCTCCGTCCTGCCCAGTCAGATCGACACTCGCGCCATCACTATCAACAGCGTTAAAGTTCGTGAACCCCTGCCCAGCCAGGACCTCGGCCTGGGACAGCCCCTCAGCATCAAAGGGCGCAGCGACAGACTGCTCCGACAAATCATTGGCCACGTCGACCTCGAAGGGGTTGAAGTTCTTCTCCGCGGCTACCAGCGCGACGGCGGCGTCCACGACGGCCTGGTCCGTGCCGAGCTCGTCGATGATTTGGTCCGCCACGGTGAGCTAGACAGGTTCCGCAGCTGTCAGCAAAAATGTCCAGTGACACACACACACACACACACACACACAGAATCTTATGGGGTGATGAGGGGTTTGGAGAGTTGGTTCTCATCTTACCTGTTCACAAGGATTTGCGCCACCGAGGAGAGCCCCGGGGATGCTTCCAGCGATGGTGGCTGCGACTCCTGGATCACCGAAGCCGGCATCTCCCAGTTGGCGGACGGCGTCGACGGGGATCTGTTCCTGGCCGAAGCGAGCGTGGGAGACAGCCACAAGAGCTGTCAACGCCACAGCTTTGGAGATGGACATGGTGGTTCTCTTGGGGTGGCGGTGGAAGTTTCGATAAGGAACGGCGAGGCCGTAGATCGTCAGGCGCCAAAGGTATTATCTGATTATGGAGAGCTGTAGTGTAGTTTTAGAGAAGCAAACAAGCGAGCAAGTTGCCAGAACCGCTTCGTAATTAATAACAGCTACAGAAGTAGAAATAAAGCTTCGGTGTAGGCCGACTGGAAAGAAGCCCAGCACTCCGTTCTTGTAGTCGGATTGCATCGCGGTTAGCCACCCACGCCGTCACCAAGTCGACCCCCATGGCCAAGCAGGCAGCGATCGCAGGCTGCCTCACACTGCTTCGAGTGTGTCTGAGAGATCCAACCTGGCGTATTTTTTTCAATTAGCCTAAAGAAGAGGGCCAGGCAATGACCAAGGGGTACCTGGAGGCCGTCTCACGAACCGCGGGTCCAAGCACGGCGTTTAGTCGACACGAGGGCGTTTGAACCGACGGAGGCTATTTTGAGACGTCTCCGTCGTTCGAAAGAGTGTGTCGAACGGGTGGAGGGATATGGCGAACTTGTGATAGCGGTTGGGTTTGCCAAACAATGATCCCCAATATCTGTGTGATGGAATACCCAATCCCCTTTGGTATCCCGATTTTGATCCCGGGCCTCCCAGAGACATGGCATCGCAGGGGGTGCTTAGGCTTGGTGGTGGTCGGCATCTTGAGACACTTCCCAAACTGCGTCGGTCTGAGCGACGCCGCAACTCGACCACGCAACACCGGGGCGACCAAAACCCGGCGTCAAAAACCATCAAAACTATTCACGTCGTGGATTTTTCTGGTTCTGGGCGACAGACAGGCCTCAGTCCGGGCGCACCAAGTCGTCGTCGGGCCAGGCGAGGAGATCCGTCCACGACATGTCCTCATCCCCATGCCCATTCGCCATCTCGCCACCTGATCCCCCCGAGCCCTCATCCGCCAACACAGGATCCAGCGCCGCAAAGTCCAACTTTCCCATATCCAGGACATCCAGCAGCTGCTGGGGCGATTCGGCCTCTGTCGGGCCCACGCTCCTGCTGCTGCTCCTCCTCATCCTCACATACTCGACCGGCGTCACTCCCACGCACTTCTTGAAGACGCGGTGGAAGTGCCACTTGGACAGGCCCGTCCTCCTGGCCATCTGCCCCAGGCTCATCACCACCCCGTCCTCGACGCCCCCTCCGCTGCTGCTGCTGCTATCCCCGTTCACAAACGCCCGGATCTTGCCCACGGCCGCATCCTCGGGCATGCCCCCCTCCACGTCGGGCCTGCAGCGCTTGCACGCCCTGAAGCCGGCCTCGCGGGCCTCGCGCGGCGTGCCGTGGAAGCTCACGTTGGCGCGGCGGGCGAGGCGCGCCTTGCAGATGGGCCGGCAGTAGATGCGCGTCGACCGCACGCAGTACACGAAGAGGCCGTCGGCGCTGGCGTTGCGGCTGCGCACCGCCTGCCAGCGCGCCTCGTCGCTGTCGAAGAGGGGCATGGTGAGGCGAGGCAGGACAGCTTCGGGCATTGGTGTAGTTATGACTGATCTGCGGGATCAAAGAATAGGTATTAATTCCATCATGAGATGTGAGCGTGAGCAAGTCTACGGTCTGTAAGACTCGAGAAAAAGAGGGCCTTGCTTCCTAAGTGACCAATCGACGCTGTCAACAGCGTGAGCTCAGCTCTCCTGACGTCAAACCATGAATCCGTCAAGCTCCATTCCCGATTCTCAATTCCCGTCATCACATCACAAAGCCATCGGATCTTAATTTCAAAGCAGAAACAGCTTTTGAATATATTTTATATCTTATATCCTCATCATCTCATTGGTGGTGGTGTAGAATCGGGTATGCCGTTTCTTTATTTACTTTATTCTTACTAACCGCTTGCCAACTAGAAAAGCTGCCCACGCCATGCTTCGATTGCCCTCTGCAGATAATTCCAAGCTGTTGCTCTTGAAGTGAGAATCACCACATCTCCTAACGCCCATATACCCAAATAGCCCAACAAGATGCGTAACTGGTTGCCCAGCCTAGCCCCAATCCCGAGTCGGCTCTTCATAATGCTCACTTATACCGCCTGTCCGTACCTGGCCACTCCTTCGGACTCACACGCCACTACTTTGTTTTGTTCGCTGCGTCTCCAGGACATAGCCCCAGTCGCTGAATGTTCTCGGAAATGACATGGGCTATGTCGTCGCTGTTGGTCTCGAGAAACATCAGGGTGCCATTGCCGAGGATGCCCCTTTTTTCGAGCCGCTCCCAGGTTACTTGGAGCCCAGCCTGCCTCATGAATGCGACAGTGGCATGGTCAAACAGGGAGTGCTGGCTGGCGGGAGCGGTCACCACCACGTGCGGAAACTTTGCTAGGTTGTGAAGCTTCCGGACGGGACTCTGGTCGCTGATCATAGCTTCATACACGAACTGGCCGCCATCAGACTGATCGCCATCAAACTGATCGCCATCGTACCGGTCGTCACCAAACTGGCTTCCATCAGCCTGGAGCCAGATGAGTCCGCCCTGGATATTGTCAACCTCTGGTGAGCGTCTCAGGCAGATATTGAGTCTCGAAAGCCCCCGAGGCTCGTTGAGTATGTCTTCTGGCAGTGGGAGCGGAGGGTCGTACGACAGCGGCACGTCAGTCAAGCCCCATCTCCGCACGTTCTGGTTGTGCTTTACGGACCGCAGCCACCTCGCATGGTTGTGGCTCTTCGTCGTGTCCCTCGCACTCCCAAAAGGAGGCCCCGCGGGCTCCACGGAAATGATGCCAGCCACCCGCTCTGGTCTGATGTCACCTGCGAGCCAGGCCATCTGGCAGCCAGTTCCCTCGGCAATGATGAGGGCCTTGCCTACCGTGTCCAGGACTTCGGCTAGAAGAAGCTGACTCGTGGCCTGTCGGTAAGACGCGGTGTACCGCAGCATAACTCGAGAGTCATAGTAGTTGCGAAAAATGGGGTCATCCACGCGTCCAGTCTGGATGATATCACGGTCAGCTTCCAGGTTTCTTGCTACGCCGCTTCCACATTCTGCCACCTTGGGGTCTTGCTTACCCCGGGCCACTTGTCATGTGTTCGAGCAACCTGGTTGTACGCGCAGCGCACATCTTGCGGGCGTTGTGAAGGGCACGTGTACTCGTTCTGCACGGTATACGGGTATTCAATGTTGTAGCCCTCCCCTTGAACTGGCGGGCGTGTCGCGTGTGGAAGGTCTACCACATGCACAGGATGGCCATTTTGATAGAAGTACTGAGCCCATCCCAGTCCACCGTCTGGTTTTTGGAGCCATATCTGTGTCATTCTAGTCAGTGTCGACCACAGCATGCCAATTCAAGAAGTTGCTGATGCTAACCTTGCGATTGTGGTAGTCTCCATGGATGAAGAGGATGGGGGTCCCAGTGCACTCGGGCGGAGTGGCGAACAAGCAGGTCAAAGTCTCAGCAGAAGTCTCAACCGAAGTCTTCCCCGAAGCCCCAATCTGTATTTTGGTCTCCTTTTCGATGATTTCTGGGACTTGCCTCAGAGGAGCTGCAGTGGTCTGGTCATCTCCCGGGCTCAAGGGAGGCGTGGGCAGCTGGTCGCTATGTGCCATGGGATCCCTCGAGTTGGCTTCCTCTGCTTCTGCAATCTTTTCCGTTCCGTTCGACGATGGAAGGTTCTCACGTGGCGTAGATGGATGCAACATGACGCTTTCGAAGGCTGAGAAGCAGGGGGGGTGGAGTTGGAATTTCGATGCTACGAAAAGATGATTGCAACATATACAGATCAAAGAAAGGGCCGATTGTGAGGTAGAGGAAATATTATCAGATTATGAAAGGAATAAAGGCCTACCTGGACGAGGAAGTGATTGTAAACGAAGGGCAGAAGACGTGATTGCGCGAGGAAGTTGGACTCGGCCGTTCTATGTAGTCATGGTAGGAAAAGACGAGATGCCGCCTGCCAGCCGTGAACAGCTGCCACGGTTGCTAGGCAAGAAAGTGGTGGAAACAAGAAGAAAAACGCTGCTCGAGATGTATTCACGTCAGAATGTAATGGTTATTAGAAAATCATCTAGGGAAACTAGACACTGTTGGCTTGGCGACACGGCGGCAACGAAGGAAACCAGCCGTGATATAAAGTAGCAACATACTAGCACCCACTGCATGTAAGTGAAGGCTTGGAGATTCTCAAGGTTGTTAAGCTTTAGGCCTTCAACAATCCGACACCATACCAGCGCCAAACAAACGGGCAGATAAGAGGTGTCACAATGCTTGCAAGATGCCACGCCTGACCATTAAGGGGGCATCACCACCAGGCACATCCCTCATCGCTGGGCATTCACCATTGAAGCACTGGCACTGGGCAAGTCTATACAATATAATTTCAATTCGGTTACATGCAGCTGGACCATGTTTAAGCATCCAATTCCCGTATACAGAGAGGCCCCGTCTCACAATCGCACCCTCCAAACTCCCCTAACTTCCGCCGTCTCCCCCAACAATAACGCCCTCTTTGTTTCCCAGTTCCCGATCTTTCTTTAGAATTTTTTAACCTCCTCCTCTAGCTTCAGCGCCTTCATGTGCGCCTCCATCATACGCCCACCATTCATCTCCTCCGCGTTGAGGAGCTTGTCACAAGCCCCCTTGGCCTTCAGTGGGTGGTACGCAACGCACACAGCTTTCCTCTCGCACACGGAAGAGTGTTGGGGACGCTTCCCCTTCGGCCCCCGCAGGTTCTTGGCCTTGCGCATCAGCCCGCCGCACAGCGCCATGTGTACGAGGCCAAGGCCTGCCTCCCTATCGTTGCTCCCTAGCCGGTCCGCCCCGATGGTCTCGTAGACATGCAGGCGGTTCTGCAGCAGGGCCAGCCGGCGCTCGCGGTCCTTCTTCAGGGGCACGTAGATCTGGAAGGTGTATTTCTTTGTCGGGGAGAGCAGCGCCCGCAGCCGGTACGCGCACATGCACACCTCGAGCAGCTCCTTGGTGAACCCGGTGGAGTCCGGCCCGAAGGGGTCCTTCCTGAAGACGAGGAAGAACCTGGCTGTCCGCCGGGCCAGGATGGTGGCGGACGTGAGGATGGCCGCCTCGCTGTGCCTCGCGCTCCACGCGCCGGGGAGGTCCTTGAAGACGTGTTCCTTCAGCTTGAGGAACATGAGGTGGATCATGTACAGGCAGATCTGGTGCCTGTCCTCCTCCTCGTCCTTAGGCAGGGCGACGGCCATCCGCTTCTCGGCGATGTGCTTCCACATCTCGAGTGAGCTTTCTGTAGCAATTTTGCGGCGGCGCGGCGACAAGTGGAACGACAGATGCTTGACGAAGCGGTCCGGGCGGAGGAAGGCGCGCCTCATGGCTTTCCACATCTCGTCGTAGGCCTTGGCCCGCTTGTCCTTCGCCGCGAGCTCCTTGGAGTTAAGGAAGCCCTTGAACAGCAATGGCGACGAAATTTCCTTCCCTTCAACACTCTCATAAAAAGTGACGCTGCGGGGAGGGGTAGTAGTAGTAGTGACAATACTCTTGGAAGAGGAGGCAACCGCCTCTCTAGGTTCTCGGAGGAGCGACTTCTTGGGAGACGCGAAACGGTGGGCGGGTAGCGACGCATGATCGCGAGAAATCCCTTGGCCTACCAAGGCGTTAGAAGACCACAGGAATATATTTCTAAAGGTGCTTAGGATTTCGAACCCGGGCATGGTGCGCTGCCGACGCATCTGTACGGCAATGGGGTGAGCATCGAGCTGAGATGAGCTTTGTGTGAACGTGACTCCGCGATACTCTCCATGAGTGTTTCTCGTAGGGGCACGATAAATGAGAGGAGGTTCTGCCAGAGAACCAGTCCTCGGTATATCTCTGTCATCGGTGGCTGCACTATACTTTGTAGCACGGCGATCTTGGTTGCCCTGGGGCCTGGCTTTTACAAGAGTTGGGCGCCGCTGCATATCGTGGACGAATACTTTGGATCGTCTGCAGAGAGTGTATTTCGCACTATAAAACTCTAAGGGGGGAAACGTAAATGCAGGTACCAGACTGGTATTTATGATACCGGGCTCAGTGATTAGACAGAAGAACAGCCCCGACTTCACGGGGGGAGAGCCGAACTCACTCGGTTCTCATCTTTCTAGGGAAGAACAGGAACAGTCTGCGTATTTGTTCAGAACAGCTCCATTTAGCTGACATAGATGGCTACACCTGCTGGAGTCTTCACTGAACACTGCAGCAGTCCAACAGAACAAAGGTTTGTTCCCACAACGACAAGCCACAGGTACCCGGCAAGAACAAAGAGCCACCTACAAGCAGACTCACCGCACACACAAGCACCCCTACAGAGCGTGGCGCGTGAAAACCTTCTCAAGCAGCCACGGGCTCCGGCGCATCATCCTTCATATCCGGCACCCAGCCCTTGGGGCGCTCGCTGCCCCTGACCACCAGCCCGTAGCCCAGCTTCTCGACCTTGGTGACGCTCTGCCGCATGGCCTCCATCTTGTTGCGGTAGTCCCTCGTCGGCACCTCGGGCAGCATCTCGTACGCGCATCCCAGCTCGTGTATGTCGCCCAGGATGTTCCTCCCGCCCTGCGCCTCGCCGCCGCCCGCCAGCCTGCCCGTCTGCGCCGTCGTCACCGTCGCGAAGCGCATCAGCTCGCCAAACAGGTCGAAGACGCCGTACATGTAGTCGTGCGGCGAGAGCTGGACGTCGGCCGGGACGGCGGCCTGGGTCTCGGAGGGCGTGATGAGGGTCTGGTGGCGCAGGTAGTGCGCAAAGGAGAGGGCCTCGACGAGCTCCTCGAGGCAGCGGAGGGAGTGGGCGTAGCGGTAGCGGTTGACGGTCTGGAGGTCGGGGGCGATGGAGGATAGGAGCGTGGCAATCTCTGCGAGGCGGGAGTCCATGTCCTTTTGGATGGCAGGAGGGAAGTCTTTGTTAAGCTGCTTTACTCTGCACGGTGTGTGAGTTTCAATGATTTCATATGACGTGTAGAGGGAGAGTGAGCACGCACCTCTGAAGAGAAAAGATGCTGGTCATAAGTTAGCACGGTAAACCAAATGAAGGGGAGAACAGAGTCCTCACATTTTCTTGCTCAATGCTGTAACGTCTCGAGAAGCCTTGATGATGCGCTCGCGGCGGTCGTGATGCTCGTCCAGCTCATCTCGAAAACCTTCAAACATGTCCTGGAATTTCCCACGCGGCGCGTCCTGCGCGCTCTTGGCACGGGCATTGCCGTCGCGGTCTCTCTTAATCCCTCCAGTCATGATCAATGCCAAAACAACCAAGTTGATGATACCAGATAATAATACAGGATCCGGGCGATCAATGTGGTCGGGGGGACGGGGATGTTGAAATGGCGATGTTGTGGGGTGCAGAGGCGAAATTGTTAGTGGCCCCCTGCAGGCAGTCTCACCCACCACCTTTCGACACCGTCTCACTCTCTCAGACCCTCTCAGAAGCCAGACTCTCAGTTCGTCTGTCCATCGACACCGAGAACACGACGCGCCAACTGAGATTCAGGCTGGCTAGCCGAATCCAGCCGTGACGTGTGCAAAATTGGATTCACCCAGTCTTTACCGGACCAAGACATGAGCCCAGGGATTTGAACCGCCATCTCGTCCTCATAACGACGGCCTCACCCCATCGCCAACATGGCCTCCATCGCCCCCCTGCTCCGCCCGCTCCCCCTCTTCCTCATCGCCGCGCTCCTCCGTATTGTCCTTCTTCTCTATGGGATTTGGCAGGACGCCCACTCCGCCCTCAAGTACACCGACATCGACTACCTCGTCTTCACCGACGCTGCCCGTCTCGTCTCCCATGGCGCCTCCCCCTACGACCGCGACACCTACCGCTACACGCCCCTCCTCGCCTGGATTCTCACTCCAACCGCCATCCCAGGCCTCTTCTCCTCTGGAAAGGTTCTCTTTGCCCTCGCCGACCTGCTCGCGGGCTGGCTCATCCTCAAGCTGCTGCGCGGCAGCAGCAGCAGCAGCAACACCGTCCACCGTATGACCCCCGAGCGGGCCGGTGCCTTCGCCGCCCTGTGGCTCTGGAACCCCATGGTCGCGACCATCAGCACCCGGGGAAGCTCCGAGGGCCTGCTGGGCGTGCTGACCGTGGCCCTGCTGTGGGCCGTGGAGAGGAGGAGGTTCGGTCTGGCGGCGGTGGTGCTGGGCCTGGGCGTCCACTTCAAGATCTACCCCTTCATCTACGCGCCGGCCATTATCTGGTGGATGGATGACGAGCGTCTGGGTGCGACGCGTCGCTCCGGATCGGCATCTACGAATCCCGTCGTGAGCTTCTTCTCGAGGGAGAGGATCGAGCTGGCGTGGAAAAGTCTCGCCACCTTCATGGGTCTCAATGTCCTCATGTACCTAATGTAAGTCCATCTTTCGTCAAGCTTTAGGTCTACCCCTATATAGGTACATGGAAACTGGCTGACATGCGAAGATACGGCGAGCCCTTCCTCATCCACACTTTCTTCCACCATGTCAGCCGCCTCGACCACCGCCACAACTTCTCCCCCTACAACACGCTACTCTACCTCACATCGGCCGAGCCCTCGTCGTCCTCGTCACTGCACGCTGAGTCCCTCGCTTTCATCCCGCAGCTCCTCCTCTCCTGCGTCCTGATCCCCATGGTCGTCGCAAAGAAGGACCTGGCCACGTCCATCATGGCCCAGACCTTTGCCTTTGTCACCTTCAACAAGGTCTGCACCTCCCAGGTAAGGCTCTCCCCCCTCCCGGACTTCATCTTGTTGGGACCCCCTAATTCTGACTCTCAATTAGTATTTCTTGTGGTACATGGTCTTTCTCCCGCTGTACCTCCCCCGATCATCCCTCCTGCGAAACCCCACGCTCGGGATCGCCGGCCTCGCCCTGTGGGTCGTCACACAGGCTGCCTGGCTTCAACAGGGGTACCAGCTCGAGTTCTTGGGCGTGAGCACCTTCTTCCCAGGACTGTGGCTATCCTCTCTAGCCTTCTTCCTCACCAACTGCTGGATTCTCGGCATCATTATCAGCGACGGCGCGTCCATGGGGGCACCAACAGCGCCTGGAAAGACCCGTATACAGTAAGTTTTGGGATACAAAACTTATATTGAATAGAAAATCCATAAACCTTAGCATGCTGTAAAAATACAATCCTTAGATATGGGCTCTTGTCCAAATAAATATCAGGTACGGAGTATATGAGTTGACTATAGCGAAAACTAGCTGGATATATCGTGATGCTATTTGGTAGAGATCATTTCTTTATTGGCTCCCAGATTACCGACTCATTCTTAGCAAAGCCAGTGCACCGCCTTGGTCCTTCCCGATCTATGCGGTTCCATCCATCCTAAACTCCCCTGACCACCTTGGCCTACTGTGGTATCAAACCCAAACCCCTCGCTGCACCAGTTTTAGAAGTATCGTTGCTCGCTCGAGTGGCAGACCGAAATGCTCAAAACGCCATTACCCATGTGGTTCCGTAAATCAAACTAATTCCTTTCCGACCCTCCTTCCGGGGTGGGTTACACGCAGTCGTCGTTCTCACCCACACATTAGTGAATCGTGATTCGACGGGAGAGGAGGCGGTAGTTGGCAAGCTTCAGCGACGTGATCTTCTTGCCCGGCTCCTCGGGGGAGATGACCATCCTCCCCTCCTTGTTGTACACAATGTTTCCGAACGAATCGCTGAGTTCGTCCCACCTTGCCTGCGGCCGCGCCCGGCTCATCTCAGCAATAATTTCCCCACTCCATACCCCGGTGCACTTGTTGTTCTGCAAGAGGAAGAAGGGGTTTAGCGGCGGCAGCACCGACTCTGCTCTGTTGTCAGTAAGGCAGCCGGAAAAGGGAGAGAAATGAACACGTACCCAGGTCTACGAAGCGTATCCGCAGGTACTGGACATGCTTTAGGACCGATAGAGATCGAATAGCAGCCAGCACCAGGCCCTCAAACGCGTCGATAAAACCCATATCCTGAATCCCGGAGCCGGACTCTGAGTACCTCGCCACGGGCCGGCAGCAATTCTTCACAGTCAGATCAATCGTCTGCAGTCTCGTGTTGCGTGGTTCGGTGAGCCGCGCCAGCCCATCAAACATGACGTGACACAGGCGCCCCGTGTACGAGAAGTGCTCAAGCGACGTGGCGGCGTCGGCCAGGGCGGAGCAGATGTGTGCCCTTTCAGCAGCCTTGCAGAAGAAGGGCGGCATGACCGATTCCCGACGGTAGTCACTCTCCATACACAGCTTGAGGTCGGAGATGTGGCGTGGAAGTTGCGGGAGAAACTGGGAGATGGTAATGTACGATTTAGATTTGGGCTTGCTGTAGGATCCGTGCCACTGGGACAGATTGGGGAGCGCGTCGAGGATGGTCGCAAAGTCACGATTGTCCCTCATCAAGTTCCACTGGCCTCTTGTGATGAGTGTCTTGACGTTGGGCAGGGGCTCAAACGGGGTCCGGACAGATGGGTCAGGATCTTGGTCCGGAAAGTGGACAACCTTGGGCGCCTTGCGCCGCTCGCCGCCCTCCAGTGTGAGGACACGAACCCTTGGCAACGTTGTGCCCATGAATCGAAAGGCCTCCTCCAGCGTGCACTTGTTCCGGGGAAGCGTGTAAGTGGCATTTGTCAGGCCGTCCGTGGTCACGGTAAGTAGCGACAAGCCATTAGACGTGGCCCTCGTGCCGTATCTAGGCTGGAACACGGGGAACCATATCTCGACGTGTCTGACATAGGACCTTAGATGCTCATGGCGCGCGAAATGCAGCATGGCATCCTCTAGAAAATCGACTGTCCCCTTCAGTTTGATGTGTCGGTATAACCTCTGCTGAACGAGGTCCCTCCATGAGGAGCTGACGAGGGCCAGCTCCGTCAGCTCTTTCCGCCTCGAATGTCGCATGGCTGTGCTCCAGCTCTTGCTGCCCATGCTGGAGATCTGCATCCCGCTGATCGACGTGGTGGAGACACGAAACCCAAACAGGTGGTCTAGAATAGCCTCTTGGATCTCCACAGGTAACACGTCGAGGCTCGTCGCTGGGTGGATTATAGGATCGAACAGGGTGGTGTCGGAACCGACATCTTGATCCGATTCCGAGTCGTATAAACTGTTAAGCGCGGCGAGGTCGTAGGGTTGAATTCGTCGCACACGATCGCTGGCGGGATAGGGAAACGGTGTGCTCTTTGGTCGTTTCGGGCTGAGAAAGCTGGTGTCGACGGATTGCTGTGTGGCAGGGCTGGACGAGCTAGACGGGACAGCGAAGCTCGACGACGAGTTGAGCAGCTCTGTCACCATGGATGTGGTCGCGAAGGTGTCCCGAGCCTCCTTTTGCTGATCATGTTGGCGTCGGTCCATGAATACCTCTACGTCAGGTGGCAACTGAATGAGGTTGCCCATGGTGTAACGCTATCGTGTGGTATGGCGGTGTTTGGATCTCTTGGTTTGTCGTATGGCTGTGGAGAGAGAAGCATCCCAACTTGGTATCGGTGGCGGTGGCTGACCTTGTTGAGGAGGGGAGGATAGGCTCGTTTTCCGCAGCACGTCTAGGCGGTCGAGGTCTTCTGAATGATCAGTGAGCAAACGAGAGGACAGGTTGAGGGGATACGAACAGGTGGGCAGAAGATGGTGCTGTCTAGGTGGTGCTATCTAGGTGGGTGGTGCTGTCCGACGTCACCAAGTCAAGTAGGTAGGCTCAGACTCCCAATCAAACAGCACAAGCTGGTGAATAGAGGGGACCCAGGAGGGAGGAGGGAGGGCGGAGCGGGGAGGTCAAGTGGAAGTGAGTGAGGTGAGGTGAATCGAGTGGAAGAGATGAGGTCAGGTGAGGTGCTTCCGTCGATGGCCAGGCTGGTATCTGGTGCAATCTCCCGGCCTTGCAAGGTGTCTTGGGTTGGTGCCCGGCGGCAACGGGTCAATCAGTGGTCCCAGGTGGTAAGGACCGTAAGGTACTGGTGGTAAGGTGGTGAGGCTAATAAGGTGTCGGGTGCTAAGATTGCCGGTAAGTTAGATTACTCTGGTAGGTACGAAGTACAGACAGGTGGGCGATGGCCGTTCCGTGGCATGTGGTATTCGAGCCCAAGGCGCAGATCGATCACCGCGAGCCCTCTGGTTCTTGACACGGCGCTGGCCCATTCACTCGATCCATCGTCCAACAGTGTGTTTTTTTTTCGTCATCGGCGGGTGCATCTAGATGATTTGGGGGTCATTGGATTCATGCAGGGCGACCACTTTACGCGCTAACTACCTGTCGCGTACCGTGTGGACGAGGTCGCGCCCTGGTGGAGCACCTGCATGTATTATTTGCACCCGCCCAACTGAGAATCCGACCGGAGCCCTGTGCAGCATCGGCCGCATCCGGCGGTCACTGTTATCTTTGCGGACACTCGTGAGTTGCGCAGTTCAATGTTTGCAGGATATGTATACAATAGTTCATACCGAGTTTGGAGCTGTCGCCCACTGCAACGGTGCAGCACCACCGGCGTGCCATCTGTCCCAGCTGCGTCACTTATGGACTGATTCGACGCATCATCACTCACGGAACCTTCAGGGGGACCATCACCCCGATCCCATAGCTGAACATAAATTAGCCCTCCAGCGTAGCCAGGGCCCAATTTGTATATTGTCCTCCTATGACTAGGTAGGTTTTCGTACCCAGCTGACCATCACATGTCCGTTGATCCGTCCCAGCTTTCCCCCAAGGCACAGCCTGCAAATTGGCCCACGCTTGGTAATATCTGGCCCCTTCCAAACAGGTGTTCGCTACAGCCCGCACGTGCGCTGCTACTGTTTCGGCTGCGCTAAGCGCCCTTGACGCTCTCTTGATCGACCCGACAGCTTATAGGCTAATCGAGCCTTGGACGTTCGATGCCTGCTGCTAGGCGTTGCAATGAATCAATGCGCAGTACGCTTGATATTCCGCGGAACCGGATTGACGGGGCGCGGTGATGTCGGCGCCAGGCACGTCAGATCCCCGTGGCGGGCAAAGTGTGTCGCCAAATACAAAACTCCGTTCGCCTTGTCCCATGGTTCCCCTTCAACTCAACCCAAACCCGTCCGGAGACACACAAAAATTTTCGTTTAAGGGGGGGTATCGAGCCGTCGACCTAATCCTCCATCTTGGTGTCTGCGCCCTCTCCTTGGTCGGCAGCACGTATCCACAGGACGTTGTTGCACCTATAACACGTCAGTACGCGCGCGCCCGGACAACATGCAAGCAATAATCTGGCGCCCATACCTGATGAGGACCTGCCCGAGATCGCCCGTGGGCTTGTCATTGATGTACTCGACGGTGCCCGACAGCTGGAGGTTGAGGTAGCTGTCGAGCGAGACCAGCTTGCCCTTGTACTCGGTCTCGCCCCACTTCAGGCGCACGACAATGTCCTTGTCGACAAGGCCCTGCAGCATCGGCCGCGGGTTGACGGGGACGAAGCTCATCTTGGGGCGGGGGAGAGCTGATTCGAAGGGGAGCGTGTCGCGTTGGAGGGAGAGTTGTGGTTGCGTTTGGTGTTGGGATGCGATACTGAAAGACGCTCCAGCTCCAGCCTCCCAGGTCGAAGTGGTCCGGGAGATTTTTTCGCCGCGCACCAAGCTTTTGTGGGTCCCGTCCCAACTTCCATCCAGATTCACGACAACAATTCATCTTCATGAAAGATACCTTCCCTTACGCATAAAAGCCCCCGACTTTGAAATGACACCATGGACTCAGGGTATTTTCTCGAGAAGACCGGTGATTATGAAACTTGGAAGAAGATACACAACGCCATACTATCACCGCACTAACAGTCACAGAGCTATTGCATGACGATGAAGCCAAGCAACCAAGGAAACATCTCCTAATCTTCAATCGCGACGACATTTTTCATATCTATCTACTAGCTTTCCTATCCTAAAACTCACAACTTGGCCTTGCACGACTGCTTCTTCTGCTGTATCTTGGCAACGAGCCCGACAACCTCATTGGCGCACCCATAGGATCCCTGGTAGCCCCATCCTCCGTGGCCATAGTTGTGCACAATCCACGTCTCATCATCAAGCCGCTCCTCTTCGATGCGCACGCCTCCCTTACGGTACGGACGCAAGCCCACGGCGTGCCTGATGACGTCGAGTCCCGCGATGCCCTTTCCGCCCGCAATCTCTGGCTTAACTTCGACGACGCGCTTCATGATGCGCAGCGCCGTGCTCGGGTCGGGCTGCGACTCCCAGCTGTCCGCCTGAAAGGTGCCCCCTAGAATCGAACCGCCGCCACCGCCTCGCGTCATGGCGTACAGGGCGTCGCTGGGGCCGTCCTCGGTCCCGGAAACGATGAGCATGGCGTCCATCTCGTTGCGCACCACCACCACCTGGCCGCGCGCCGGGAACATGGTCGTGTCGCGCACGCCGCCGAGTTTCAGGGAGCCCAGACCGCTGGCGTTGATGATCAGCGTGGCCGGCCGGCCCGTGTGGCTCATCTTCTTGGCGTCTCGGATGTCGCTGACGACGGTCCGCTTGAGCTTCACGCCGTTCTTGAGCAGCTGGCCGACAAGCCACGGCAGGTAGATGGCCGTGTTGATGCACACGCTAGTGTACTCGCATCCAGAGTCGTATCCCGGGAGGACGTCGGCGGGCGCAAGCTCGTGGTAGTCAGGAAAGAGATCTGCGAACCACGGCTTGGGATCAAAGAGGGCATTGGGCAGGGTTGAGGGACCATTGTCCTTTTCGCGCCTCTGAATCTGGCATCCTTGGGCCCGTCATGAGCCTCTGGCATGCAATGGGACACGAGGGGGACCTACTCTGAAAACGGATTCCGGCCTCTGGGACGTCCTGGCAGAGGCGCTTGAGCTCGTGCCACGTCTGCGTTTCAAAGCGGCTGTCTTCTTTCGACCCCATCCTGCCCAACCCGAGATTCAGTGACCTGAAGGTCCCCGCAAGGGATTTGGCAATAGTACGTACGGCATTACGCTTGCGCCTGCAAATGGCGAAGCGTACTCAATGTCATAGTCCCCCGGCATGTGCTTGGCCACGACTGTCACATCGTTGGCCTTGTCCTTGGACAGCAGCAGCGCCGTAGTCAGGCCCGAGACACCAGCTCTGGTTCCGCCTTGTCAGCCATACCACCGAGTGCCCAGGAGTGCTGATCAATGTTAACTCACCCAATAACGACTACTGTTTCGCCCATTTTGGTATGGTTCTAGTCAGCCAACGATGCAGAGTAAAAATGACTTGAGAGGGAGGCCTGTAAGTGCTCATAGAGTTGCAAAGCTTCAAGCTGGTTATCGTTCGATATCCATGCGGAGCTGTACAGCACCTTATCTCGCGAGGCGGTCGAATAATGTTCCCGTTCACCGACTTCGGCTATCAAGGCGGAGTAGAGGGGCACGGAGTGGAGATATCGTGACAATAGGTCGGCGCCGCTCGACGGTTGCCGTCGGTTAGGAATTTTTTACGTGTAAGTTACATAAATCTATGGCCCGATCAAATGCGGGGATGGACCAGTCTTCTTCACTTTCATCTGGATTGGAACATGCATCACCATTATCGTTGAATGCGTTCAGAGAGTGAAACCTCAACATCAGCTCGCCGGCATCCAGGAATGTAACTAGACCCCATTGGAGACACAACTCCATGTCGAATAATGTACTCCGTAGCCATCGAAAAAAAAAAACGGCGACGCCGAGTCCGGAGAGGCAGAATCCCTTGACTGCTTAGACGGTATGCGTATAAAAAGGGCGCAATTTCAACCTCGAGCAGCGGCAATTGATACCCAGAAGTGTCTTGCGAATATCATCCATAGGCAGTCTGTCCTTTCCTCCACATGTAGTTATCTCTCTAGTAGTCAAGGCAGTACAGTTTGTGGTTCAGTAGTATATAATTATCTGCTATTTTTTTGTAATTTAGACTATGCGTAAATTATCTTAGATCTTGGGACCCTGTGCAACAATAGCCGTAGCCTCAATCTCGACATCGGTACCCCTGGGGAGCTGGTAAACAGCGATGCAAGTACGGGCCTACAAAGGATCAGCTTTCGTCGCTCCCAGCACCAAGACTGCATCAGATTGGGGGGCTTACAGGTTTCTCCTTCATGTTGAAGAACTCATCCCAGACTTCGTTGAAGGCGGCGAAGTTGGAGATCTGGGTGAGGTAGATGTTGACCTTGAGGACGTGGTTCAGGGAGCTGCCCGAGGCCTCGAGGACGGCCTGGAGGTTAAGCATGGCGCGGCGGGCGCGGTCCTTGATGGTGCCTTCAACCATGGCGCCGGTGGCAGGGTCCATTCCAAGAGAGCCGCTGCAGAAGACGAGGCCGTTGTAGATGGTGGCCTGGGAGAGCTGGGGGATGGGCGCCGGGGCGCCGGGGGCGGTGACGATAGTCTGGCGAGACATGGTGATGCTTGTAGAGGAGGGAAGAGTGAGTAGGATTAGATTAACAGTCAGGTTGGTTCGGTTCTAGTCGTCTGAAGAGCTAAGTTCAACGTTGAGGCTCGTCTCCGGAGAAAAACGGTCTAAGTGCCCCTCGTCAGCCCCCTCATGCCCCTCCATGGTCCGTGAACCGCCCTAGAGCCTCCAGAGGTCCCCACGACCAATAACCACACGCGTATCGATAAGGTATGGAGCTTTTGACAACTGGAGTGTCCTGTTTGGCTTCCCTCCGAGTGAGTGCTAATCAAAAATACGAATGTCCAGTTGCAAAGAATGCCGAAGTCGGGCGCCCAATACAGTAGTACTCGTAATACCATGTATGAAGATGGGCAGCCAGACTTGCCCGGTATTCCGATGAGGCCATGAACTTTTGCGTTGCGACTTTCGAGCGTCAGACGAGCTCAGGCTGACACTGCCCGAGTTTGCAACTTGTTTATTACTTCGTATTACCCCCGTAGGTCGGGTTGGGCACGATTACACCGCCTGTCTGCCGAAGTCTGGGGCGCGGAGCTTGGCAGAGCTTCGGGTCGCATCCCCCAGCAAGTGAAACTGGAAGGCGAGGACGCGCATTATATATAAAGACATATACGTGCTACGTAGCACCATAGGATTGAATCCTATGTTCGAGATGAGACGACCGAGCTGCGACAGGCGTCAAGCCGCATGTGCTGCGTTGCGCGCGTCAGACCGACAGCGTCAAAGGATTCAGCGCCTCCAGGGGATCTATATCGTTCTGTGCACTCACAACAGCAGTGTTGTGCAGAGCCGAAGGTGCAACCTTGAGAGACGGTTGAATATCGATTGGCCAGTGGTCCCCAGACCAAGGCGTGGCGGCAGGGGAGCCACGGGGGGGTCCAGGGGTTTCTGGGACTGGCGAATTTGCGGGTGAGGACAAGGACTGGATGGATGTTGGATGTTGGATGTTGTTCCTGGACAGTGCGTAATTTGACCCGTTGTCTCATGCTTCTACGGGCGGGTAGCCACTGTGCCAGCCCTTTGGCGCCCACAACGCAAACTTGTCCGTCTTCAGGCTGATATCGCAAACAAGCGCGCGTCAACTTGCAATGCCGCGACCTGAGATGAATCAACCGCATCTCCCTCCCGTCAATTGTGGAACCCCGAATATGCTATTAGATCCTTGCATTCACGTGAGATCGGCTGCTCGGAGGGTCCAAGACCCTCGTCCTGGGTGATAACGATCATCGTCGTGGTGCCTCGAATGATGTCAGCGCAGGAGCTAGCAACACCTTGGCGTCGTGCAGAAGGCCGGAAGCAGCATGAGACGACTCGGAAGGAACTCGGCGGACGGGGTCACGAGGACCACGAAGGGTGACCAAGAAGGGTCCTGGGTCCTGGAGCCGGCCCGGGCAGCAGCGAATTTCAGAATCCGAGAACCGCAAGTGTCGGGAAACACTTGGTGATACATGTTGGGTTCTTTGATTGTTCGAATATGCCTTGGAGACGGCCCTGGTTGGCCCCAGACTGTTGCGCGGGTGGCAGGCCGAGACGCTGAAGCGCCAATCCGGAGCGGCAGATGGCCTGGAAAAGGCACTGGCCCTGGCAGCACTGGACACACTGGGCGGGCACACAGTACATCATTGGGCTCACTGGCCCTGGCAGCCTATGGAAACCCTACTAATTATGTACAGCGGTCCATCAACCTGTGACGTTTCACCAGGCACAGCTCCACCCTGTCGGGGCGCCCCAAACCTCAGAAGGCTTGGAAGCTCCCTTTCTGCCCTCAGAAGCACCCCCTTCTCCACACCCAACCGCCCCCGTCCGTCGTCCAGCCCATCGCCATCCAATGATCCAACATGCTCTGGTTCATGCCTGCTCCTCCTCGCCATGGGACATGCCGGCCCAGTGGCCCATACATTTTGCATGGTGCCATTCAAAATGCCCCTATCCGCCGCCAGGTGCCCACCTTGGCCCCTAGCGGATCCGAAGTCTGATCTTCTGCCGACCAGCATCCACCGTACAACGTGAGGTTCTCCACGGCCCGGTTGCTGTGCCGTTTCTTCTCTTCCAACTCCCTTTTATTGCTGCTGTTTGCTCTGCATACCCTCTTTTTCTCCCTCTCATTGTCTCTCCCTTTAACAACACCCCGGTCTGTGCCGTTGTTCATGTAAGTCCGTCTAATATTTCCCAATTCGACCGGATTCCCCATCCCCCATCATCGTGGCTCCTCTCGCTGAACCGCGCCCACTTGCTCACCTTTTCTAATAGACACGGTTCTTATACGCTCTTTTCAGCCGCTCCGGGGAATCCGTTGTCCGTCATTCATTGTACTCTACTTCTTGTCCGCCTTTTGTTTCTATAGAACCTCGCCAGCGTTGACCGCCGCCACATTGGTACTTCGCCCGGATATCCAAACCGCCTGGTTTTGATACTCGACTCACGCACACGATCGGAGTGAAAGCGGGCTGGTTCTGGTCTCACTCCTCATTTGTCGATCATCGACCGTTCGCTCTTTTGAACAGCAATACTTGAACCCGTCACCATGCCGTCTCTCAAGTCCATCATCGCCAGCACTCTGCTGCTCGGCCTGCCCCTGGCGAGCACCGCGCCCACGCCTGGCCTCGATATCGAGCTGCCCAACCTCACCGAGCCCGGATCCCTTGGCGACTTCCTTGATGATGTTGGTGATGTAATTGAGGATGCCATTTCGGCGGCTGTCTCCAAGATCGTCCACAACCCGGAGGCCAAGAACATCATCCCCCACCGCTACATTGTCGTCTACAACAACACCTTTGACGACGATGCCGTCGACGCCAGCGTCGCCCGCATCAGCAGTGTGATCAAGAAGCGCAACCTGAACAAGCGCTCCCTCAGCGGCAAGCTGCTCTCCACGAGCGTCCACTCCTTCAGCATGAACAAGTGGCGCGCCATGCTCCTCGACGCCGACGACGACATGATCCAGGAGATCTACCACTCGGATGAGGTCGAGTACGTCGAGGCCGACACTCGCGTTGCCGCCTCCACCCTCGTTGCCCAGACCAACGCCCCCGTCGGCCTCAACCGCCTGTCCCACCGCGCCGCAGGCGCTGACACCTACGTCTTTGACAACTCGGCCGGTGAGGGCATCACCGCCTATGTTCTCGACACGGGTGTCCTGACCAACCACACCGAGTTTGGCGACCGTGCCTCCTGGGGTGCTAACTTCATCAACGAGATTGTACGAGACCTAATGACCTCATTACGGGGTATATTGTGAGACATGCCAGTACTAACAGACCCTGCCCAGGACACCGACGAGAACGGCCACGGCAGCCACGTTGCCGGCACCATCGCCGGTGCCACCTTCGGAGTCGCCAAGAACGCCAAGATTGTCGCCGTCAAGGTCCTCGACGCCAGCGGCAACGGCAGCAACGGCGGAGTCATTGATGGCATGCAGTGGATCATCGAGGACGTCGAGAAGAGAGGTCTGCGCGGCAAGGCCGTCATGAACATGTCCCTGGGCGGCAGCTTCTCCCAGGCCCTGAACCGCGCCATCCAGTCCATGTTCGAGGCCGGCATCGTGCCCGTCGTTGCTGCTGGCAACGAGGCTGTAAGTTAAAACAACCTGCCCACTGAATTTGTCCTGGGAATCACTGGTAGGCTGACTCCAGGGGTCCAACCCGCTTGCAGATGGACACCAAGAACTCGTCCCCCGGCTCTGCCCCCAACGCCATCACCGTCGGTGCCATTGACGCTCGCAACGATGAGCTGGCCTACTTCTCCAACTTCGGCCCCGACGTCGACATCTTCGCTGGAGGCGTGGACGTCACCAGCGTTGGCATCCGCTCTAACGTTGACGTCGCCACCCTCAGCGGCACCAGCATGGGTATGTCTCAACTCCTCACAAGCCAAGACCCTTCGTCCCCAATGCTCACACTTTTTGACTCGCAGCCTGCCCCCATGTCGCCGGTCTGGCCGCCTACCTCATGGGCCACAAGAACGTCACGACGGTCCCCGAGATCGACTGGCTCATCAAGAACCTCGCCAAGCAGACGGGCGCCGCCGTCATCAACAATGTCGCCGACACGACGTCCCTCATCGCCCACAACGGCAACACGTACGAAGGTTAAACGGGGGCCCCCCAGCGGAGGTAATTTCTAGCGGGGAACCCCTTCCCTTCTCCCCCCCGGCGCGGGCGAGCCCGTCGTCAGCGAAGTCGGCATGTTGGTTGGATATTACAATGTAATCTGTGTGTACGGACGGATGCCCATGTCGGGGGACCTGCACTCTTCTTGTCTGAGGCGGGAAGTGGAAGGGGGACCCTGCGCGGTGTTGGTGGTTGTTGGTGGTGGTTGGTGGCTGTTTCAAGTGGTTTCTTGTACATTTCTCTCCCCCCCCGTCATGCACACTTGACGCACGACTTTCTGTGCCGCAGGGCTGTCTCTCTTGGCGGTGCTCAAGCATCCTCCAAGTGAGAACCGCACCCAAGGCGAGAAAGACGCTCTCTTGCATAGACGAAACGTAATACGTATAAACCTCCGCAGGATAAACTCATATTTTGTGGAATAAAGCACCATATAATCAGATTTGGATGAAATGATCCCAGCCACAGAGCGCCACTCGAGGTCATTTGATAACGTTGAAATGATGAATATCCGAAGCACGAAAGTAGTATCCGTAGAATTAAAGATTTTGGGGTTTGGCTGAAACATGTCTCACCATGAGACGTGGCAATACCGAGGCGAGGCATGCAGTGTCACTGAAAGCCGGCCGGATATAAGGCCAAGAGAAAAACTGCCTTGCAAGGAGGGAATTGCCAGAATATATTATTATTATTATTACTCCGAATACTATGAAACGTAGAGGGTACGATACAGGTACCACCAACACGTCTCCTCTCACAAACATAATACGTACGTCACACAGGAAATGTCCGCTCGCCGGCGCAGGTCTCATGTGGTGGAACATCCACAACGAGAACCAGCACCGTGCCTCCATCTCGCGATGGAGGCTAGAGGCTAGGAGTGTTTGATATCAGCACTTCTTCGGCGCAACCACAGTCATCGAAAGGACTGGATTGTAATTTGACATCCGTGCTAGAGGAGAATTCATACATGTCACAGGAACAAAAGTATGCACCCACACCCTAGTAAGGGTGCGAAGAGAAAAAAAAAGAATATTATCAGTGTTCATTAGTAGTACCTTGTGTATATCAAACCCATATTAAAGCTACGCCAGAAACGTGAGTGGATGCAGGGGAACGGGTGTATCGTGTAGAACATTGGGAACATGTCGGGAAGAAGCAAGTCGGCTTAAAAGATGATGATGGTACTATAGCTCTTCGTGTCCGATCGACGGCGTCGCGGCAACGCTCGAGCTCACATCGGCCAGCGGCGTGGCATCGATGCCATCCATGAAGGACGCGAACTTGGCGCCAAATAGCCATGCGATTCCAATCTGCGTTGGCGGTCAGCACGGCGGTGTGAGGGGCATCGGGTCCCACGTCAGTCTGCGACTTACCATGAGAGCAGTAATGAACAAAAGGCAACCCAGGGCCACGAGGAAGATGACGGCGCCCTCGCCGGGGTCCGTCGTGGGCTCCTTGCGCTGCCTCTGAGCATTCTCCCTGCTCAGCTTCTCGGGGTTCTGCTTGGGGTAGAGCGTCTCGATGAATTGCTCGATCTAGGGACTCGTCAGCTCCAACATTCCCAACTACCAATCCCACGGGTCGTCTTACCTTGCCGCACTGCACACTGATGGCCAGGAAGTTGGGGTCCCTGGGGTCGTTCTTCTCGTGGATCTTGCGCACGTATTTCCGGAAAACTTCGCACTCGACCTGGAGGTTCTGCGTCGACTCAAGCATAATCTGGCACGCCTGGCCCTTGGTGATCTTGACGTTGCGCTCCAGCACGGCCGGGTTACGGAAGACAGCCTCGAGGGTGGCAATGGCCATGCCCTGGGGGATAGCCACAAAGTTGAAGACACTCTGGTCCTTCATGCCAGCCATGTAGAACAGACACTCCTCGACGTGCTTGAGCGCGTTGAGAACCATCTCTGAGATGCAGTTGAGGGCCTGCTCGCGGTACTTGGGGTCGAACATGTGGTCCCACTCATCGACGTGCTTGGACCAGATCTCGCGGGGGTACCACCGGCGGCCATCCACCCAGTCCTCGTGGATGTCACGGATAATGTTGGTCTTTTGCAGGAACTGGCCCATGGACTCCGTCAGCGCCGGACGCTCGGCCAGCTTGGGGTGGGCAAGGTCCGAGGCGAGGAACAGACGGGTCAGGCCCTCCCCGACCAGGCCGGCGACGTAGTGGCAGTACAGCTCGTACTCCTGGATATTCTTGACGCCATTCTTGATCATCTCGTCGTTCTGGACGTAGTCGGCCATGCCGTTGCCCATCTTGAGGGTAATGTCCTTGATGACCTCGAGGTGGGCATCCTTGATGTTCTTGAGCTCCGTGACAACCACGTCGAACTTCTCCAGTAACTCTTTGTCCTTCTCTTGGCTGCCGTGGTATTGCCATCCATCCTTCAGCATGTTGGTGTGGAAATTACGCAGGAGGGGAACCTTGGTGTCCAGCGGGATGGTCATGTCATCTTCGATGGTGTCGAGGCCACGCAGGACGAGGTAGAAGAGGGCGACGGGAACAAGCAGCTCAGGGTTGAGCTCCTGAATGACGGCGGCGAAACTGCGGCTTGTCATGTCAAGGAAACGGAAGCACTCCTTCAGCTCGGGCGACTCCTTGCTGGGATCCCGGCGGTGTACGGGGTCATGGTAGACCTTCCTACAGTTTATTTAGCTCCTGGTAGGGCGAAGGCATCTAGCAGCTCAGACGGCTGCGGCGACAAGTACTCACCATTGCAGGATCGAGCGCAGCTCGTATGGGCGAAGAAGATATTGGAACATCCCCATTGTCAACTTGGAATAGGGGGGCGGGGATTTCGGCGAGGGACACCCAGAGGGCGGACAGTGGAATCGTCGGTGACTCTTTTGCAGCGGTCAGGTAGATGTCCAATGCCAGGCAGTCAGTCCGTATAATCCCGTAGCAGTAGGCGGTAGCGTAATTGACAGCGTGTTGACAAGAAAGGGTTCGTGGTGGTAGGTTGAGAGGTCGTGAAGATGGCTTGGCTGGGCAAAATTGATTCCACGTGGGGTAAGGTCTTTTAATTTCAGTGGTGGAATTGGCGTGGGCGGACAGACGGGCCCCGATCCGGCAGCGTCAGCGCCAAGTTCGAGTTGACATGAGCCGCCATGTTGACATTAGCCGAGCATCCGCCTCCAGAGAGCCTTGAGGACATGTTGGAGGGATGCATCGGCCGCGTCAAACTTGTTGGTGTGGGCGATGTTGACGATTTTCAACACCGGAGAGGGAGCTTCAATGTGTTGATGTCGACCCATAGGAAATTTTTTTCCGCGCTCCATATCAGGGCCATGCATGCGACCCTTTGTTTCGGACCCACGGCGCACGCCAGCCAGGCCCAGCCTGCATCATTTTCCCGAGAAGATCCGTGGATCTGGTGCAGTAGGTACCTACCGATAGCACTGCCAGCGTATCCGTACTCTTCCACTGTTCACTATCCGTGGAAGTCAAGTCAACAACATCACTCTCAGCACGAAGTACAAGGCTGTAGAACCATAGACTTCTGTTTTCCCATTCTCTCCGCCCCGGAACCCCTGCACTTCGAGCCATATTAGAATATAGAGCTAATATAGGGTAAGTAAGACCATATTCGTGGCTGAAGACTTTCAACGCGAGAGGCACCACGCCTATCTAACTGCGCTCCGTGCTGCGGGCTGTGGTGATCTTCGCTCAGATACAAATTGGGACTGTGGGCGATGGCGGCGCTACATGGCACATTTGACAGAAGATTTTCGTTGGATGTTGGAACTCGCAACATGTATCGCTGGAGTGAACCAGCAAACACGGGTCCTATTCCGAGTGTTTGGTATCTGCTGCAGAAGGAGTGCACAGACGGAACCAATTGTATAGGATGCCAAAAATCATACATAGGATAGTCCTATTGTCTGATGTTTGATCGTTGCCTGTGCTTTTTCAACGAGATGAAACATAAAGCCGTTTGTTTTATGATAATGGTTGCCTGCCATTATGCCTAATTCTCAGACATCATGGGGTCTAGCATAAGCCTCTGTACGTAGGTAGGTAGACAGTAGCACTGCTTGTAGTAGTCAGCATGTAGCATGTGGCGACACTAGGCAAGTCCCAGAGCCGCGTCGCTGGCGCCATGTGAATGCTGACGCCAGCGCGGTGGCGGCCGGATGGAGGCTTCCAAGATTTCCAACTTGTTGGTGGTGGTTTCCTACCAATGCTGCGCTGCTGACGACACTGCCCCTCCATTACGTGCACACCGAGGCCCCAAGATTGACGGCAACCTAGACTACCAAATACCTAGTAACGGGGGTCCTCATATCGGGACTGCAAATTTCTGGCGACTCGACCGCGCATCAACCCCAAACTCTCATCCTCACCAACATTCTACCGCCAAGTCACAAGCCGCCAATATGGTTGTCGACACGGCCTACTACGACACCCTGGGTGTCCAGGCCACCGCCTCCGAGCTCGAGATCAAGAAGGCCTATCGCAAGCTGGCCATCATCCACCATCCCGGTACGAACTTGACCCCCGGGGCCCCCTTGCATAAATGGGAGACGCGCAGACATGACTGATGAGCCTCCACGCACCTAGACAAGAACCCCAATGATCCGACCGCACACGAGAAGTTCCAGGCCATCGGCGAGGCCTACCAGGTCCTCTCTGACAAGGACCTTCGTGCCGCCTACGATAAGTTCGGCAAGGACCACGCAAAGCCTCAGGAGGGCTTCACCGACCCCGCCGAGTTCTTCACCTCCATCTTTGGTGGTGAGGCCTTCGTCGACTGGATCGGCGAGATCAGCCTGATGAAGGACCTGACCACCACCATGGACATCACCATGCAGGAGGAGGCCGAGCAGCAGGAGGCTGCCGCCCGCGCCGAGGAGGAGCAGAAGCAGCAGCAACAGCCCGCAAAGGGCGACGAGGAGTTCCCCGGCACCGAAGATGCCATCAGACAGAGCATGAAGGAACAGGAGGCTGGGTTCGCCACCACCAGCACGCACGCATCACCGCCCACTGTCGTCGTGGACGATGAGAAGACCTCTGCCGGCGCTGGCACATCCGACACCCCCCCCGTGCCTCCCCGCTCAAACGATGCCTCGCCAACCCCATCCTCGACGTCTCGGAAGCAGCACCAGATCCCCATACGCCCGGCCCTCACCGAGAAGTCACACGAGGACCTTACTGCCGCCGGCGAGGGGGACATGTCCGAGGAGGCCCTCCGCCGCAAGGAGAAGAAGAAGGGTGGTCTGTCGCGGGAGCAGCGTGAGCAGCTAGCTGCCTTCGAGAAGGAGCGCGCTCTGGTTCGCCAGCAGCGCGTGGAGACTCTATCAAGCAAACTCGTCGACCGCATCAGCGTGTGGACCGAGACGGACAAGAGCCCCCTGGTGACTAAGGCTTTCCAGGACCAGATGCGCCTCGAGGTCGAAAATCTCAAGATGGAGTCGTTTGGCATCGACATCCTACACGCCATCGGGCAGACGTACGTGACGCGCGCGTCGACGCTGCTGCGCAGCCAAAAGTTCCTCGGCATCGGCGGCTTCTTCAGCAAGCTGCGCGACAAGGGCAACATGGTCAAGGACACGTGGCACACTATCAGCAGTGCCATCGATGCCCAGCAGACCATGGAGGACATGGCCCGCCGGGAGCAGGAGGGTGGTGACGACTGGGACGACGAGAAGCGCGCCGAGTACGAGCGCCGCCTGACGGGCAAGATCCTCAACGCCGCGTGGCGGGGGTCCAAGTTTGAGATCCAGAGCGTCCTGCGCGAGGTCTGTGACAGCGTTCTCTACGATAAGAAGGTGCCGCTGCAGAAGCGTCTGGAGCGTGCGCAGGCTCTCGTCCTCGTTGGCGACGTCTTTGTCAAGGTGAGCCGGCTTCTTGGCCGAATTTTTACACATCTCACAAGGGGAAAATAATGCTGACATGATACCCAGGCGCAACGATCACCCGAGGAGGAGGGCGACTACCTCATTTTCGAACAGCTCGTCGCTGAGGCGGCTATGAAGAAGGAGAAGGACGACGGAAAGAAGAAATCCAAGCAGGATGGTGGGAAGAAGGCAGCCAAGGAGGATGCCCATTCCCAATCTGCCAAGGCCTAATCATACGAGGGAGAGTTGATGCATCTTGTGGGATGGCATCCCCCCCGGTGTATTCAACACAGGGAGGGCCTGTTCGAGTGCACGTGACGGTGCGGTGGCGTGGTTGAATAGATTTAAAACCAGGAAGATACCTAGTACCGTGGGCACGGGTTGGCTTTGCACGCATAGACATTGGTTACTGCTTTCGTTTTCCGCATTACGATACTCACCCCCCTTTTTTTATCTCTTTACATGGACAAGTAGCAGGGCGAAGTTCTCGCACTGGATATGGCGCCCCTTTACGAGCTTATATGAACCGTCACATTCTGACAAGTTGAAAATTCAAATTGGCACTTGCTGTCTTTATTGTGCCTCTCTACTTGCCCAAGTGTCCAAGTGATTCGCCTCCGCGCGCGGGATTGTAGGTATCCTGGTCAAACAAGTAGTAACGAATCCCACCCTCCGTCTCTGAAGACGGCTCACATCCTCCATCCTGGTGCCATCCTGGCTTCCTTGCTGTCATGATCTGCTGCGAAATCTGGGGGTATCTGTTGGTACAAACGACGGGCGCACAAAGGAGACGAAGAAAAGAAGGTAACAGATGATGACTGGCACTGACGCCTTTGCCAGCTGCACGAAATAGAAAAGATGACGAGTCGCCTGCACTGCTGCGTGTGTGGAAGGACTGAAGATCGAGAAGATCAACAAGAGCAAAGAAAATGAAAATGAAAACGCCTGACACCCGGTATTCGGGTCCTTCTATTTCCTGGTTTCCGTTTCCGTGTTTATGGAGCCCCCGAGAATTTGAAAGGAAATTGTAGGCGCGAGTTGCGACGGTGTGGTGAAAGAAAGGAGCGACAACCTGGTCGCTATTCGTATATATGCGGTTCGTGTTCAACACGGGGTGATTAGGGACGAGATTGGGGCGAGGGCAGGGGTATTAGCCACCATCAACGGGTAGCTCGATACCACTATCTCGATCCTGACCCGTCTTGATCGGGAGCGGTTCTAGTGTTGGGGAGGGGGCCTTTGCCGATTGGTCGTCTCCTTGATACGAGGCGGTCTCATCCTCATCCTCGTCTGGCGGTGCGAGGACGTGTCCACCAAGTTCTACGTCAGATACCTTGACGCTGTACTCGAGTGCCTTCTGACCCTCTTTGATCAGGACCTCGGTCCAATCTAGGCAGCGTTTGATGCTCTGGTTGATCTTCTGACTATCGATGAGTAGCTCCTGATGCTTTGTGAGATCGAGCTGCAGCCGAATCTCGTCTCTTTTGCGTCGTGCAGCCATTTTGGCGTTGGGAGATGTCGGTTCGTCTGCTGATCCGGTCTCATCGCTGGAGAAGTCGGATTCATGGAAAGAATCTTGGTCGTCCATTCCGTTCTGATCTTCTTCACTGAGATCAGACAGATCGACAGGGGGGTCCGTCAGGGCTGCAGAGGCCACTCGGCTAGATGCTCCAGACACAGTGGAGAGGCGGCCGGCCCGTGAGAGGCGACGGTATCTACGCAGCTCTGCGGTCTGTTTCCTGAGCTGACGCTCCAAGGTTCGGTTAATAGCCTCGAGCGAGGCATTCGTGATTTCGAGGTCCTGAACTTTGCGCTCCCTTCGGGCATTGGCTACAAGCTCGTTGACTGGTTCGTTCGAGTGTGAAGATTTGGTTGGGCTCTGCACCTCGGGCTGCGAGTCATCATCCTTGGAGTCCTCATCTTCCCTGAGGTCATCCGCGACCTGCAAGATCGACGCCATGGTCATGGCTGGCCGAGAATGTCCCGGGGAAAGGGGTGCTGATGTGGTATCCGGTGTCTGGGGGGAGCGGGCGTACTTGGGGACCACCAACTGATCCAGGCCGGGGACGCTGCCTGCCCTGGAGTGGCCCCTGTGTGCTGGAGGTGGAGTTTCTCGGGCTGGAACCTCGATGCTGACCCGTCTCTTGCCATTGATGATCGGAGCGGGTGCGAGAGTAGGAGCTGATATAACTGACGGGGACCTTACTGGCCCGGGCGGCATGGCACTTCCCTGGAGGGTCGGGGTTGCGGATGGGGTCGACGCGGCTTTGATAGGGGATATAGGCCGGGAAGTGACGGACGGTGCTGGAGTGGGGGCAGAGTTGCCAGTTCCTGGACGCGAGTTTGTCATTCGTGAACTCGTGGATACGGTAGACCCCGAGCCAGTGGTCATCAACCCCGGCCTGGAGTGATAGTCAGGGGCTCCATTGGCGTAGAAGAACTTGGTCAAGTTCGGTTCGGGCGTTGTTGAGAGTGTTGGGGCAAAGTGTGCGATGCTCGGTGGTGTGGTGTTCCTCTTGCCTTCTGCGGAAACCCCATTTGCGTACAAGAATGTGGCCGGCTTCTGGAGCAAGGTGGCCGGCCGTGGCATGGACCCCTGAGAAGTCGGTCGGGCATCGCTGGCGTAGAAGAACTTGGACTCGGGCGCATCGTGCTGGTGGCCTACCTGGGACCCCGACTTGCCACCGTCGAAGGCCGGGCCCGAGACACCGAACCCAGTTTTATTGGCGTCCCATCCGTCGTATTTCTTGTCCGGGTTCGGGGTGCCGCTCGGGGTGCTGTTAGCACTCTCGCCGCGGGTCTGCCTCGAGCCAGAGCGCCCTGTGACGTTGGCGGCCAGGAAGGGGGCTGATGCTGCGGAGCTGGTGTCATCTTTTCCGGTATGGGGTCTCCTCCCGGTGAGGGGCGAGACAGCGGGTTGCTGTTTGGTGGTTGCGACTTTGGGCGTCAGGGGCGGTCGGTTGCATGCTCTGGCAGCAGCAGCACTGAGCTGTGGCTGGCGGGGCCGGTTGTTGTCGCCACCGCCGACGGGCATTGTGCGAGTTGAGGCGGTCACGATGGTGGAACGCGTCGTGGAGGCCGAGGCGGTGGTGATGATGGTCGGTTTCGGGCTCAGCGATGGGGCATTTTGGTTGTTGTCGCGCACGCGGAGCGGTGGGCGGGTTCGGGACGGCACTGGCCTGGGCGTCTTGGGCGTGAACAGGGTGGGTGCTTTGGGATGGCTGCTGGTTGGGGGGAAGCTGGAGCTGGCGGTTATAGGGAGGATAGACTTGGGAAGCGAATTGGATTGTGTGTTGGTAGGTGGCTGGTCAACGGAGCGCATGCTGGCCTTGGAGGCGTGGCGGATGGAGGAGGAGGTACAGAGGTATGGAGGTATGGTGGTGTGGTGACTGTGGTGACTATGTGGTGTGTTGTCCGGGAGGTCTCGGTGTTTGGTCCCGCTAGCCCAACTCCCAGTCTTCAATTCCCGCCTTCATCAGCCAACCCTGCTAGGCGTACCCGTAATCTAGATGAGATTCCACTCGGTATCCGTGTCTATATTAAGAGAGAGATTATGGAAACAAAACACTGGAATAACCGCTCATTGTGCACCTTACTCCGTACATCGAGCCCAGAGCACAGCACAACAAAATATACCTACTACGGAGTACGAAGTACCTTATTATCCGTACGAAGCACTACTATGGGCGTATCTCAAAGGCCAGTTCATGGACCTGCCACGCTGTAGCGAAATTGCTGTTCATGCAGCACGTGTCAACAAATGCTTGTGCAATGTTTTGTTTGTGAATTGTTTCTCAGGTCCCCCGCCTCCACATCGTCATCTCCCGGGTCCCTAGACCCCCCCTTGAGTCTCGGAGCCGTTTGATTCAGTCAATCAATGGCATGGTTCAGGCCTCGGGACGCTTGTTCAGCGCTATGCCTGCAACAGCTTAGCAGCCCTCCCACCTCCAGCGTCCCTTTTCTAGCGCTGCCGCTGCCAGGGTCAGCCACTGGCAGCTTGTTGGCCGGCCATTGGCGCTGGAGGTGGAGACAGGGGAGCCTCTGGTGGCGATCATGCCCTGGCATGCCCTTGAAGCCTCCATTCCAGCCCACGCAGAAGTCCAACATCATCATGTCTTAGCCTTCCCAACATAGTCAACCACCGCCACCAACCACAGCCACCCGCCCAACTGACGACGATGGGCGTCCTGGGAGTCTCAATAATCGTCGCCTCCGTGGTCTACGTGATAGCCTTCCCCGTAGCCTGGCTCCCGGAATGGCTGCAGCGCTTTAGGAGGGGTCTTGGAGGGGCCATTACCCGGGGTCCAGCTCCATCTTCAGATGACGATGCCAAGGCACAAAGCAGCGCCGGGCAAGCAGCATCCCAAACGAATGCTTCCTCAGGAACGACGACATCGCGAGATGCGCCAGATCTGTCCTCGGTAGCCAGCCGCAAGGCCCGCGATGAGCCCTCGATATCCTCTCCTCCACCACCTCCGCCCACGATCGAGCTTTCCACTCTCCCAGAACCCGCCGCGCCCGACAGCGATGAACAGACAACGCCCAAGGCCGTTGTCTCGCAGCCGTCGCAGCCAGTCCCCAGCTTTTCGCTATCCGAAGAGCTATCTTCTCCCCCCGAACCCGCGCCGCGACCGGCGCCCTCGACTACCCCATCCATGATGATGCCTCCTCCGCCCCGGCCCTCCCCTACACCGAACCGCCTCCCCCAGTTCCCAGCCGCAAACTCGGCCCAACGCGCCCGCGGCCCCGTCCCCAACCGCGGTCCCATCCCCAACCGCGGCGGTGCTCTCGCCCCTCCCGCCGCTGGCCTGGCCCCTCCGCCCACGCACTCCTCCAAACCCTCCAAGCCGAGCCGCCAAGTCATCCTCGCGCCCGGCCGCTCGCCGCTGGACTGGGCCCGCATCTCCGGCCCCAGCGCCGACCTGCGCGGCCTCCCCGCCTCGACGCCCTACCTGCGCGTCACACCGTCCATGCTGAAGCGCCAGACGGGCCGCAAGGGCAAGGATGCGTGGATGGGGCTCAACGGCAAGGTGTACAACATCACGCCCTACGCCGAGTTCCACCCGGGCGGCGTGCCCGAGCTGATGAGGGGTGCGGGCCGCGACGGGACCAAGCTGTTTGGTGAGATCCACCCGTGGGTCAACTACGAGACGATGCTGTCGTCGTGTCTTGTTGGGTTGTTGGTTGATGAACCGGAGGGGAACCAGGAGAGCGAGATGGACAAGATGGACTAACAGTGACATGTTCAAGAGTTTTGTGTTTTTTCCCGCTTTGGAAATTATTATCATTTATGGCTACATTAGCTATCTACTTAGAGAGATACCCCTTATAGACCCAGGTGTGACTCCTGCTACCGCCTCTTGCCGAACCTAAACTTGAGGTCATCATCGCTATCTTCACTGTCTGGGACCTCTACAGTCTTGCGCGTCTGCCGTTGCCTCTTTGGAGGTAGCTCCTTTGGTGGCACCGGCGCTGGCCGTTTATTCTGGCTCGACTGTCTCGAAGACTGCGTTGCCGCGCTGCTCCGAGTCTGGGACGTGGCCGCTCTGCCACCACGGGTCGTAGATCGGGCCGGGTCGATGACCACCGACGACTCATCCTCATCGTCGTCGTCATCGTCGCTACCGGACTGGATGACCCTTGAGACCCGTGTCGGCGGAGCCGTAGGTTGCGGGGCCGAGTTCTGCGACTCTATGCCGGACGGCTGGCTTCCTGTCTTCTTCCTCCTCTGGCTCCCCTCGTCCTCCAGCCAGTAGTCATCCCCGACGCCAAACTCCTTATTCTTCACCTCGGCCAGGGGCACAATGTTCCTCGCCGGCTGCCTCCCCACCGCCTCGCCCCTCCGGCGGAACTTTTTGAAGTTCTTCATGCCGTTCCACTTGGGGTCCCAGCGGCCGTCCGCAATGTCCTGCTCGCGCGTCCGCGCCCCGGACCCCGGCTGGCGCACCTCGACCTCCTCCACAATGTTGAGCCTACGGATCTCGGCCAGGTCGACATCGTCTGGGAGGTTGGCCAGGTCCTCTTCCTCTCTGCGCGCCCGCTCCTCCTCCTGCTGGCGGTTCTGGGCCGCGACGGCAAGGATGTCAATCTCCTTCTTGGGCTTCTTCTTCTCTGGTGCTGGCGCCGATGCTTCGGGCCCTGGCTCTGGTGTGGGTGATGGGAACGTCTCGCCCCGCTCTAGCCGTTGCCGCTTGAATCTCGCTGCTGCTGGTGCCATCCCGTCCATCAGGTCATCTTCCGGCGCGGGTGGTGCTGGTCGCTTTCGCTGCGACGTGCGCTCTGCGCTAGGCTCGTCCCCCGGCGGCTGTGACGGTTCCTGCGAGACGAACAATCCGCCTTCATCCTCGAGCGCCCCGCTGCTCTCCGGGCCCGGCACGGGGCGCGCGTCGTCCATGTCGACATCGCCACCGTCGTCGAACCCTGCGAAGCGTCGCTTCACCGGCCTACGGGTTCTGGGTCTTCGAGACGCTGGCTCCTGCGACTCTGGCACTTCCTCCACACCTTGAGTAGCCGTCGGATCCTCCTCTGCTGACGGCTGGGGCGCTGCCTCTTGCCTCCTGCTGCGGGCTGTGTGTGGCTCCTGGGTATTCGTTGGCGATTCAATCTCGAGTGGTCGGCGGAGGATGCTGGCGTCCCTGATGAGGATGGCTTCGAGGAACTCACTCTGCTCGATGGGCCGGTGGTCTAACCGTAGCGATACGGACGTAAAGAAGTCGGTATACCACTCCACATGGGCCCCCTTGGCCGGTACGTATCGCACTAGCACTACGCCCTTGCCTTCACCGCCGTCTTCAAACGAGCCAAGCCCCTTCTCGCCCGCTACGCTCTTCACGTACCGGATAAAGTCATCCACGTCAGTCTCTCCGGGGTTGACTTGCTCCATGAGTGCTTTACCGCCTCCATCCGTGATAGGGGCCAGCAGGTTGTTGTACTGGGACTGGTCGTAGAAGATGAACGTGTACCCCTCGAAGATGTCCTTGCGCCCCGCGTCGGGGGCATATGTCGCGTCCGGGTGTTGCACAGGCTCTCCACCCGGTGGAGGGAGATGTTCCATGGCATTGGGCCAATATCGATCAAAGTCCTGCTCCAGAGCACTTGAATCCGTCTCAGCATCCGCGACATCGGCGACCTGGACGACTGCATCGAGGAAGCTCTCCGTGACAATGTACCTGCCATTGATCAACGCCTGCAGGCCCTTTGCCGTATTGCGCTTCTTGGAGACGACGTGCGTTGTCCACTTGGCGTGATACTCGGTCAGAAGCTTGATGTCGAGCTGCTCGAAGCGGTCCTGGAGGGTCGTGAGGGGCCCGTTCTGCAGCTCCTTCTTGGTGAAGGAGAAGGTGAAGACGACGGGGAACCATTTTAACCTGTAAAGGGGGTTGTCTCAGTGGAAGGGCATACGCAGGCTGGGGTATTGATTGATCGGCATACCGGAACTTGCTGGGGCATTTGCCCATGACAATGTCGACTTCCTCCTGGTCGCCAGCAACGATGTGCTTCTCACCCTTGATCTTCTGGCCATTGACTAAAGTGCCTATTTTCGTCTTGAGGTCCTCGATCGTGAGCCTCGAGCGGCTGGATAGGTTGTGCGCGTAGCCAGGCTCGACGTCGGCTACGTTGATGGTCAGGTGCTTGCGGGAGATGGTGTTGTGAGATATCGCATGTTGGCCGGCTGCCAGTAAGATCTCACGGTCAGCATCACCAAGTAGAAAGGAGGGCTCTCAAAGAACGTCGGGTTACGTACGTTCTGCTGCAGTGCGTCCAAAGAGATATGTCTTGCCCGGGCGCAGCCAGAGACGACGGCCTGTCAGACGGGATTGGAATCAGCTGGTGCAGGGAGTTTCAGGTATCGGCGGGTCGCTCACCTCCGAGGGAGTCGTCGTCACTCTCAAGCAGCCACATTTTGGAACAATGAGAGGCGCCAGGGGCCGGCCCATCAGCGCATTATTTGATTCTGGGTGATGCGGTAGTGGGATCCGCCGTTGCAATGACGTTGAGGGATCACGGTCGCCAACTTTTTTGCGGGGCTGAAGTCGGCGAGACGCGTCGAGGCAAACGCCAGCTCACGTGCATCTTGGAAGATCAAAGCACCTTACGGATACGGACACCATGTTATAGTTGGCCACCTCATTGCATTGTTATTCTATGCGATGACTCCATCTCTACGGGTAGCATTCAGAGCTCGCTAAAGGAATAGCCGATGGCCCCCATCACACGCCGGCCATCTTGGCCATGGGCATCATCTATCATCGCCGCTCTCTCCTCCCCATCCTTGGAGCTTTGCTCACCTCGCGAATCAATCGCCTACCCATGGGGAATATTCTAACACACTTCTACTTCACATTCTAGAGTTGCAGCAGGAAGATGCCGGGCCCTGCTCCTCCGTATACAGCACACTCCTGTTCTCGTCCTGCGTGGACGGCGCGACATCCAGCCCCGGGTTGCCCGAGAAGAAATTGACGGGCTTCAGCCCGACCATCATCTTCTCGCTGGGCATCACGGGCCAGTCTTCGATCCGCGGGTTGTGCGTCGACCCGAACGTGTGCCAGACGACAATGTCCTGGTTGCGCACGGAGCAGTCCCCCCCGCGGTCCCTGCGCCCCCGGATGGCTGAGGCAATGCCGTCGCCCCCCATCGACTGCATCGTGTAGCGCCCGGCGGGGAACAGCTCGTCGTCGTCGTGGCGCGTCACCCACACGGCGTGCCTGCCGAACTCGGAGCGCCGCGCGTGGAACGAGTCCGGGTGCGACAGCAGGCCCTGGCTGTAATGCGGGAGCAGCTTGAAGCCCACGGGCGTGCCCGTGATGGGGTTGGTCCTGGCCTCGTTGACGAACTTGAACACGCGCGCCTTGCTGAAGTCGAGGTCGAAACCGCCCTCCTCCTGCACGATGCGGCTCTCGGCCACGTAGCCCATCCCGAAGGGGTTGTGGACGTCGTCGAGGGGCATGGGCTTGGACTCTTCGATGGCCAGCGAGTTGGCGTGCCCGTCGATGGCCGGGTCGATGCGCAGGGAGAACAGGTGCTGGTGGTACGGGGCGAGGACGCCCGGGGCGACGACGGTGCCGTAGGGGACCTTGTCCGCCAGGCCGTGCTTGATGGGCACCGTCGACAGGATGCCCGTGGCGCGGACCTCGTAGAAGATGGACGCGTCCTGGCTGAAGTGGAAGGCGAAGATGTACTCGTAGTTGCTGACGGTGATGATAGTCTGCAGCACGAGGATACGGGAGCGCGTCACGGCGGCGTTGCCCGTGCGGAAGTTGGTGTGCTTCCAGAGGATGCCGTCGTCCTGCTCGTGGCAGCAGACCACGTTGGGAAGCTTCATGGGCGCCCCGGACTTGGTGTTGTGCCACGCGTCAAAGTATTTGATGGTACCTGGGGTGGGCAGGGCATTAGCTGCGTACAAGACCTGACCGGTTTGTTCTCATTATTACCTAGGCAATCGCATCCCAGCTGGAGGTTGTTGGCGTTGAGGCCCGCGCCGTCGTTGCCGAGGTCAAAGGCGGCCTTCCTTGGGTAGGGGGCCCGCGGATCGCCATAGGGGACGAACATCTCGGCAAGGGACAGGCGGTAGAAGAGACTGCGGCCGTCATAGCGGATATCGTGGAGCGTGAGGCCTTCCCGGTAGTTGAAGCCGACCCTAAAGGTCCACTTCTCCCAGCTGAGGTGGTTCCCGGAAATCTGGAAGGACGGACCCTCGGGCTGGACGACTTGGTACGGTTTAGTGGTTCTCCGAGGGCTCGGCCTCAGGTCAGGGTGGTACTCGCTCTGGACGGCGGGGTGGATGTTGCGTCTGTCAAAGGGGCGCTTCTCGTTGTGGATCTTCTCGTCTGGTGTCGTGGGGAGACGGTATATCTTGGTGACTTGCAGCTTCTCAGAGACCTCGGCGCAGAGGTCCAGGGGATAGGCGTAGTAGTTGGCATCTGGATGGTCATGAACCTGGAGGTAGAACCAGCACTGCGTCGCCTGGATTAGTCGCTTGGATGGTTGGGAGTGACCGGGAGGCAGTATACCATGGACACTCTCTGGGTCATGTCATTCATGCCGTCGGTTGCATACGCCCAGGGCTCGATGATGACCTGGGAACCCGCAGGGAGGTCAAGCAGTTTGATCTCGTGCTTCACCCGCTCGTCGGCCATGCAGGCGGCCTCCACCTCTTGCATATATCCGGGGTCGATATGGGAGTGCTTTCCATGAAGCTCGGTCTGCTTGGAGACCTTGTTCTCGTCGAGGTCGACCTCGAGCTCGAACAGCCTGTTGGGGGCTCCGCTGGGAGAAACAACCACCTGGACGCGTGCACATCGCGTGGGGGCCGAGCTGACGGGCTGCTTGCGGTGCTCCTTTTCGAGGAAGTCCACCATCTGAGCCTTGGGAGGCTCTTTGAGGGTGATGACGCGGAAGTTGGGGTCCTGCCCGGCGAATGCTGGGCGAACAATCTCGGCTGCCTGTTGGAGTGTCAATGAGATGCTCAACCAGTGGGCTCAGAGGTACATGTGGTACATGTGGTACTCACCCGGGAGATTTCCTCTGGCGACAGAGGGTCGAAGGGGTGAGGGCTGCACGGCATGTTGACGATGGTGGATGGGTGGGTTGGGAAGAATTGAAATGGCAATCGGCGAGAAAGCCTCGAGAAGACTTGATAGTCGTGTTGTGGTTGCTATGAGTTTTGTTTCGGTCAAATAGTCCGGGGCGGCTCTTGACACCGATGGTATCCATTCAATTGTCAACTTGTCAATCTGGATGGAGGCGACTGTGTTGTCAATGCTGCCATGCTGCTGCCATGCTGGAATCCTGCAACGCTGACCGCCGTCTGGCCGATGTCGCTTGTGGCAAATGCTATTTGTTGGTGGCACAGGCTCTATCGACTTGCTACATGTACATGACGGGTTATCTCCTCCAAAGGTAAGGCGCCTCGCTCACGTACCCTCTAAAGGTATAAATGAGGAGGCGGGATGAATGACTTGATACCGGCCTTGGCCAGCTCGGACCGACGTCCCTCTAAAGGCATAGGCTGGGGTCCGCCAAGTGTTATGGAGGCGAGGAGCGGGTAATTTGTGAATCGCCAATCATGCAAGTTTGCAACACGAGAGATGGGCGGTTTCGTGTCCTCTAAAGGTATAAATGAGGAGAAGCTATTGTGGCCATTGTAGGTTTCTGTTACCTCAATGGCACCGACCCCCAAGATCAGCACCGCCTTCTAGCCTCTTGGGGATCCATTGGCCAATGTATAAACCACCCACCAGCACCCACTGGGCCACCACAACATGCTGTTGACGCTCGAATATTCACCCAAATGTCCTTCGTAGGGTGCGCCCTGATGCTTTTTCACCCAACCGGGATATCAGTTATGTAACTTGGACGCATGTGCTGGCAACATTTGGATGCAGCTTCATTCCCGTCTGCATGTCTGACCGACCAGACACGGGTGGAACCCAGCTTGTGGTGGAATCCTCAAGGTATATTGCACATTGCCTACTGTATCTTTATATGAGATCAGATTCTGGACATGGGGTATATTACTTTATAAAGGCATTGTGTTGCAGGCGCGTTGCACAATGGTACAAAACTTCTTGTAGATGCCGTAGTAGCCTTCTTGTCGTCCACCATGCCCAGTAGCTCCTATTCCAGGTATACACCCCCCTTTCAACATTTCGGTATGGATTCATCTAACTTCTTCCAGCTGGAGGATCCATCTCTCCTCCATAAGGGGTCCTTGCTCCATGGAGACTCGGTGACGTCCCAGCCCCCCGACACCTTTGATGTCGAGGGTAGGTGAATACAAGATATACACCTGGAGAAACTGCTGAACGGCATAGACCCCGGGACCAAACAGATCTTTGCATCCTTCTCGACCGCCGCACCCTCGTCGCCAAGCAGCCCAGCGGCGTCAGCCGTCGCCCTCGCCCCCTGGAGCTCCCCCGTCGCCATGGTCGTCAAGCCCCCGCCCGAGACGTCCCTCAGCGTGCTGCCCTTGGCTAATTTGGCCCTGCGCGCGGGCTTGCTCCCGACCATCATTAAGAGCATGGCGGATGACATGTTGACGACGAGGGAGGAGGTCTTTGGCACCCTGCTAGGGGTGTACAACTTCGAGACGGAAGAGGAGGTTGTGGAAAAGGGCAACGCCACGCCCATAGAGCCAACCTCCTACTTCTTCACAAGGGATGTGAACCGGACCTGGAGGCTGCTGGAGAGCCTGGAGGTGGGAATGGTGGGCATGGACACGGGTAGGGAACTCATATACATTTCTCACGGGACAAGTGCGTGACAACTGTGCTAACATCATGAGCAGGCAACTCTTCAGCTGCCGAGAACCCATTCGGAGGCATCACGGACTGGGGGAATAGGAAGGAGGCTGGCAAGGACGTGGCCATCGGCAAGTATCTGATCCAGAAGATGGGGGCACTGCCCGTTCCGGAGTCGAAGCTCTGGGAGCCAGGTCAAGGGCCAGGGGACTTCTACATGTCTGTATCCATGTGAGTCTTTGTCGGGGCGAGGCTTTGGGTACTTCTGTCGCTTAGTTTTACACAACCGTGTTCCTGGCCAATTGCCGGGGCTATCGGTGAACAGATACTTGTTACTCCCTGGGCAACTTTCACTGATAGACTGCTTAATAGGAGTATCATATGCATGTATTGTATACATGTATTGTACGTATATTGCCGCAGCTTGTCTCCTGACCACATGGAAGACACACACACGCACACACCAAGAACACAGATCTACTCAAATAACCCATTGAACCACCCGGACAGCTTACCTCTCTTCTTGGGCTCAAACAGCGTCTCGTACAAGTCAATGTCGTCCTTTGTGGTGCCCAGCCGCAGGTCCGCCGTGCCGGGCCGCACCCAGGTCGTGCGCTTGACGACCTTCCACACGACAAACGCCGCGGGGAAGAAGCCGACCATGCCGTAGCTGGTGATGAAGAGGGTCGTGTCCCACTGGCCGTCGATGAAGAGGTTGTACCCCAGGGCGAGGCTCATGAAGACGGTGCCGAAGAGGGCCCACCAGGCGGCGTAGGGCTGGAGGAGGCCCCGGTAGGGGAGGGTGCGGCGGTCGACGCCCTGGCGCCTGCAGGCGGCGTAGAAGTGCAGGTAGGTGATGACGGTGCCGACGTAGTTGAGGACGAAGGAGGCGGTGCAGATGCCCACGAGCCAGCCGAGGACGGTGGCCGACGAGTCGCTGAGCTGCAGCAGGGCGAGGAGGCAGAAGAGCAGGGAGACGCCGACCGCGTAGTAGGGCACGCCCTGCTTGTTGCACTTGGACAGGAAGCGGGGGGCCTTGCCGTCGAGGGCCAGGCCGTGCAGGGTGCGGGCCGCGGCGTAGGTGCAGTGGTTGCCGGCGGAGAGGACCGACGTGATGATGAGGGCGTTGACGAGCGAGGGAAGGCCCTTGATACCAAAGTTGGTCATGGAGATGACATAGGGCGAGCTGGGTGTGTTAGTTGGGGCTCAGGGGTCAGAAGGGGCTGACCAGAGATAAAAAAAGGGGGGGGGGGGGGGGGGATAGACTCACGCAGCACCGGTCCCGGCACCGTCACCGTCAACGAGAACTCTTTCCAGCGTTGGATCGTCGTACGGGATGACAATGCCAACGCAGAGGGCACCGCCGATGAAGAAGAACATGAGACGCCACACAAAGGACTGGTAGGCTCGTTTCATCAGCTTGCGAGGGACCTGCGCCTCAGGGGCCACCATGGAGATGAACTCGGGCCCGACCATGCTTCACATGGAGTGTCAGTCTAACGCGTACAATATAATATAGTTAACTCATGGTCTAGGGGGAGCTCACGTAAAAGAAGCCTGGACCATGCACGACAGCAGACCCAGGAACCGACCTGTGTTTCCCTCTGCGAGATGCTCGACAAAGGCGCCCTGGTGAGCTGAATTAGCCAGGCTCAAAAAAAAGAGCAGTGGCAGACAGAGAATAGCTTACCGGATCCTCCCAGTAGGCAAATCCATAGGCGTTGCCCTTGGGATTGCCGCCGACCATGGTGATAAAGGTGTACATGATCAGGCCCAGCATGAGGAAGACCTTGAAGGACGACAGGTAGAACTCGGAGAGGCCAAACCACTTGACGGCGAGGCCGTTGAGGACTCTGCACGTCCGATTAGATTTTGTACCTCCTGAGATCAAAAGGGGAGGGCGTGTAAAGGGCCATACGCAAATATAACGAGGCACACCATGACGACGGCCACGACGGGAACGGCATCACTCCAGAAGCCCAGGAGGACGGCAATGGCGGTAATTTCGTAGGGGATACTGAAGGCTGCGTTGGTCCGTTTGTGTCAGCAGAACTGATGCTATGTGTGCTTTGTATACACTCACCCATGAGAAAAAAGTAGTTCCAGCCCATGGCAAAGTTGAGGGCCTCGTCGACCCAGAAGCCCGACAGGCGCACAAAGGGCGAGGCAATGGGCATGTAGGTGATCATCTCGGCAAAGCACTGGTTGACACAGACCATGACGGTGCCATAGATGCAGAAGCCCAGGAAGAGGCCCGCAGGGCCGCCCTTGGGGAGGGCGCCTCCCATCTGAACAAAGAGGGCTGTTATTTCCAACCAAACGTTAGGCAAATTCGTACATGTATGTGATGTTGATATCTGATCACTCACACGTCCCAATGGCGCCGCCGAGGGCAATCAGCTGCACCTCCTTGCCGCCCAGCCTCCGCTGCAGATGCTGCGATCCAGCCGAGACGAGCTCTGAGGGCAGGGCTTCCTCGAGGCTCTTGCGCGGCTCGTCCGGTCCATCGTGGTCAGTGTTGGAGACAACCTTTTTCACATCCGCCGCCGTCGACGCCGCCGTGTCGTCCTTTGGAGAACCCATTCTCCCTCTGTAGTGGCAATGCGTATACGGTAGTATATGGCTGGAAGTGGTGGGACTCGGTGGGCGGAGTGGCGCTCTGATGCCGAGAAAAAGGCGCTGGGCTGCCGGTGATAGTTTGATAGTCTAATAGAAGGGTGAAGCAGCTTGGAACATTCTACAGAGACAATATGCTGCAACCCCCCGAGATACTTAAGCACGCCGTGTCGTGTCTTATCTCAATTACCTGGCCGATCCGAGCATGGACGGCGGTCCGAGTTCAGGCAAACCAAAGGATCCCAGTGCCATGTGCGCTCCAACACCAAGTTACCAGCACCGGACCTCACTGCCGCGGCGGATGGTGTCACTGTGCGTGTACTCTAATTTGTTGGCGCTCCCAGGGTCATTGTTGGACTGTTATCTCTCCCCACACTCTCCTTGCAAGGATGGCTCAGCGCCGGGGAGATGGTTGACCCGCATGAGGAGAAGCACTGTCACCAGGCCTGTGTCGAATATACACAGGGCGGGGGATGCTACCTGCATGCCTCTAAAGGCAAGGCGGCGTTAATGTTCCTCTGATTCATTACGTACTCTGTACTTCGTATCCAGACACGGCGGCTGTCTTTAAGCCATGGAATTCATGGCCAAGTTCCTCTCGGCCGATCGACCGACATGTGTCGATTCCCCCAGAGCGGCGTTGCTCCGATTCTCGATTCTAGATTCCCCATCCTCACGTCACATGGCTGTCGACTCATGCTGAACTACATGTATAATAAGTAGTAGAAATAGGTACTAGTTAGGCAGTAGAGGATGCACGGATACTATCCGGACGTGCTTAAACGACGCCTTTCTGCGGGGTAATAACATCGACACCCGTGGATAAATCCCGAGACCAATATCGCCGACGAGGCTGACACGAATCCTGTCCAAAGTAGGCGGAACCTGGGAGGCATCGCGCATATTGGGGCTTCATATCCGTACCCTATACAAAGATAAACAACAGCAGATGCTGTTGCGCAGTAAGAATCCTCCTAACCCCCGGTCCCGCACCTTTCGTATAAGTCGACGCAACTACGAGACATCATGAGCTGCCACCTTTCCAGCTCTTCAAACCACCAATTGACCAGCCCGCTCTGAGACAATGACGGCATGGCCTCACCTGTGTTGGCTATAGCACAAACCTGCTGCCCTCGGAGTTTGCCAAATCAACCAAAGTTGACGGCGCGCACAGATCCTATCAAACATGAGACGGAGTGGGCTGATACGCATGTATTATACGATATGTACTCCGTATCGACTGTCGTGTGCACTGTCCGCTGCTAAAATCTGCGACGTCGATCAATGCCACCGTCCAATTTATTTCCCGCTGTCGTGGTACTCTACCTTCCTGCAATGGCTGTCGTCGTATTCGTACAGGGGAATGTTTTGAAAATCAGCCTCACCTGGAGGATAGAGACCATAAGAGTAGATTGTAAAACTGAATTGCTCCCTGTTAGAATAATAATACCAATTTCATTTACATCGAGCGGCCTTGAACAGACTCTGTGCCTCGCTCATCTTGGTATGCACATTACATCATTCCCTTCATCTCGAGTGAGCCTAACATGGACACCACGCCCAGCGCTAGATGTCCATGTCAGAGAACCACTGGCCGTAAGATTTCTTCCAATCTATAATACATCTTATCAAAGCGTGTGCTCTATATCTAGCAAGAATAACCCTGCGCCCCTTTACATACCCCCAAAGCACAACCCGCACCGATATTTCCCCAGGCGCCCGCCTAGATGACCAGAGAATAGAAATCGAATTTACAAATGACACCCAGAGGTGGCCGCTCACCGTCAAATCGTCGATCGCATCCCGTACCTGTCAACCACCGGTATCGACCCAGCCGAGCAAAGAACAGGCGTGCTCATCGAGACCTTGGTATCAACGCCCATGGGGTAGTGAAGTTCCTCCATTAGCTCGCGATACTCGCTCTTAGGCTTGCCATCCTTGAGGCGCCTCTTCTCGAAGAAGAGGTACGCCGCGTAGAAGACACTACCGGTGTTGCCCATGAGAGGTCCCTTCTGGCCTAAGAAGTAGCGGAGGGTGGCAGCCGTCACGCTCTTGCCGCTGCCCTCGGGATACATGCTGTCGAGTGTGCGGGCGAGGGCGGTCTGCGTGACGCCCTTGGCCAGCAGCGCGCGTATCTTCTTGCGGGACTCGTCGCAGGTCTCGTAGATGCTGACTTCCATGACCTCCTCGCCGGGAATCTCGACACCGCTGACGTCGAGAAGCTGTTCCTGGGTTTGGCTGCTGCTTCCGCCCTTGGCTGCGCCAGCGCCAGAGGCAGTCTTGGCCTTCTTCGCCTTTGGTACCGCAAGAGGCAGACCCTGCAGCTCGCGCTTCTTGAAGAAGCGCGCCGCTAGCGAGTACATGTCGCACCCCTGACCGTCCCAGGTCCCGTTGCGGTTCATGAAGTTTCCGTAGCCCTTGGAGCTGATGCCGAGCTCCTTCTGGAACTCGCCCACCTTCATGGCGCCCGACTCGATCCAGTTTCGGACCTTGCGTCGCGTCTGCTGGCACGAGTCAGTGATGTAGTAGAGACGACCATCATCCTCGTCAATCTCAGGGGCGTCAGGGGGGAACATGAGGGCCTTGATATCGTCCGCGTCGTCGCCGCCCGACTTGCGCTTCCTGGAGAGAGCGGCGGCGGTGGCGCGCTTCTTCCTCTTCCTCTCGGCCTCTTCCTCAGCGCGCTGGAGGCACCGCATCTCGGAGCCTGTGAGCATGGTGGACCCGTACGTGGCTATCTCCTCGTTCATCTGAGCGAGAATCCTCGTAGGACTGAGCCTGGGCAACTGCCGACGGGCGTTGTACTCTGCCGCAACCTCGGCAGTCGTTGCCTCCAAGATGTCATTCTCGTCACGCTGGCTTGTCGCCTGGTGGGGGCGATTCTGGAGACATTTCGCGGGAGGTAGCTGGGTATTTGCTGTGGGCGACGCTGTCGCGTTGGGGTTCCGATTCATGAGCGGCGTCAGCGTGGTCTGGCGCAAGTTTGTGGAAGACATGACAGGCTGTTCCAAAGATAGCAAATGCTTGAGTGATCTCGTGTGTGTGAGTGAGCACAAGTTGAAGAAAACTGAAATGTAACCTTAGCACTTAAAAAAGGAAGAGGAGGGAAGGAAGAGGGTATGACGACTGTTTTGCTACTTCCCTGTTAGGAAATGATCCCAAACTCCTGGGCAGGAGACGCAGCTTGGTCCTGCAGGGAACCCGCGTCGCGGGGGACCCACGTGAAGTCCACAGCTCCTTCCCTACTTACGTCGTATTCTGTCCACTGAACACTGCAGTGGGCATTGGTCTCCAAGGCCTGAGACTCTGAGGGGTCTTAAGACCCCGGATTATAGTGGATAGTCCTCTATTAGTGCCCCATATTCGTAGTTGCACTCAACTCCATCCTCCATCGTGTGTTGTTGCCGTCACATGGAAAACACATGCAGCCGTCGTGTGCGCACAACCACTGGCTGGGGAAAGAAATGCGAGACAATCTAGTCTTTAGTGATACGCTGGATAAATATATATAATTAGGTAACATGCGTCGAATCGTGGCCGTGTGTTTTGTAGTTCATCCGTCCAATGTCTTACCGCCGGCAACAAGGTGAGACATGGCAACAACCTCACATCATCATATATCAGACCTTGTCCCACTTCCACAGCTCGAGCAGCATCCTCTGCCTCCCCGCCTTCTTCGCGCGCGCGCTCAGCTCCTCGTTGTACGCCACCTTCTCCGGGTCGATCTCGCTGCGCGCCCGCCCCAGCACGCGACACACCTCGTCGACCTCGCCAATCTTCCAGCCGCGCAGCACCCCCGTGCACACGGCCGCCGCCACGAACATGGCCCCGACGAACAGCTGCGTGCCCAGGTAGGAGCCCGTCCCGCCCACGATCTCGAGCGCGATGGGCTCGCTGAAGACGCAGGGCAGCACGATCGTCAGCCACAGGATGTTGAGCCCGGACGCCACGTGCCGCAGGCCGACCACCTCGGCCGTCACGGGCGCCACCGTCACCCAGAACGTGCCCGCGACGGCGCCGCCCACGATGGCGAAGAAGATGAGCACGCCGTACGTCTTGGCGGGGATCCAGATGGCCAGCGAGAAGACGCCCGCCAGCATCGTCATCAGCGCCGCCATGCTGATCCGCCCCGTGCGGTCGCTGAAGTAGCCGACCAGCGGGCGTCCGATGGCCTGCCCCATGTTGAAGAAGGCGCTCACCAGCGCCGCCTCGGACGCGCCCAGCCCGATCTCGTTGGCGTAGTTGGCCAGGCTGAAGATGAGCACCACGTACGCCAGCATGCTGAACCACCCCCAGCCCATCAGCAGGAGGTACTCGGGCCGCCGGAACAGGCTCATGTCGAAGGCCAGCTGCGTCGACCCGATGATCTTGTTGCGGTCGCGCACCAGGATCGTGCACGCCGTGTTGACCACGAACGCCACGATGCCCAGGATGCGGAACGCCCACGCCAGCCCCAGATTCTGGATCATGGCCCCCGTCGCGAACGAGTACACCAGGCCGCCCAGGCCGGACCCGGCCGTCGAGAAGCCGTTGGCGAGGGACCTGCGGGTCGTGAACCACTGCGGCACGATGGGCACCGACGCCACGAACAGGAAGCCCATGCCGACGCCGAAGAGGATGCCCTGCGTGAGGAACAGGTGCCAGATGTGGTAGGCAAAGCTGGCGCAGATGAGGCTGGCGGCCTGGAGGACCACGCCCAGCATCATGGTCGGCTTGGTGCCGTACTTGCGCACGCCGATGGTGGCCAGCGGCGAGATGAGCAGCGCGCAGCTGATGCTGAGCGACCCGACAAAGGCGTACTCGAGCGGCGTGGCCCCCGCGAAGACGTCCTCGGACAGGTAGTGCGCGAGGAAGACGCCGTAGCTGGAGTTCAGGCCCCAGGTGTGCGCGTTGATGATGGAGACGCAGGCCGTGCAGACCCAGCCATAGCCGCCGTTGGGCGGGGGGGGAGGAGCATTGTACGTGGTGTCGCTGCCGCTGGCGTCTTCTACTGCCGCGGGCGTCGTCTTGATCACGTCGCTGGCGGTCTTGTCGTTGCCATCGCCGAGGTTGTCGTGAACCTCCTTGATGGCGGATGTCTGGTCTGTCATGGCCGTCTGCGTCGTCCCAGGCAGATGGGAGAATCACAGGCGAGAAAATCAGGATGGAAGAATTCACAAAAGCAGCAGGGGCAAAATTTTCTTTATTTTAAAATGACTTCCCAGGGTGACGGGGGATTCCGACTTCGGGGCATTGCCCCGTGAAGCTATACTGTATACCGTAATCCAGAGTTGGTCATCAAGAGGAGAAGAAGATTTGGTGGTTGCTCGGTTGTGTTGGGCCGTCCTGGGCTGGGAAAAAAGGTCCCGTTCTCGCAGCACTTCTCCCTACCCGAGGCGGTCTTGGCGGGGAATAAGGCCGCTTATGACCGGCAAAGCCCACTTATTCCCTGACCTTGGCAAGTTTGCAGGCCTATGATATACGAGATTCCACGAGAGGCGCCGCGGCCCCGATGACCCAAAGTTGCGGTTTGTCACGGAATTGGGCGCATCGTGCACAGGTGGATGCTTGTACTGGTGGCCGGTGAGCGTTGACGGTGGTTGTTGGCTGAAACTCCATATAATAAGGTATAAATAAGGTACAGACGGGTGGTATCCGTAGCGGCAACGGCATCTTAAGACGTCGCGTGACACGCTGAATTCATCATGGGCCGCCCAAAGCTGAAGCCATTTGCTATATCCGTACAATGGCCGCCACTGGCCGTTCCCAGGTTCCAATCTATTTTATTGGTACCTATCTTCCGTGAGACCCATCATCGCACATAACATACTCCTCCGCTTATCCAAAAACCACTAACATGATGCGTCGTCCCCTTTGTGAAAAAAAATTATAAAGCCTCTAGCTTTGAGCCATGCTTCAGGCTGTCGAGGTGGTCTTGGCAGAACGGAGCTCCCTACCCTTGTCGGACCAGGGGAAGTGGAAGACGGGCACCGCGAAAAAGGAGTTGCTGCAGGTCACACATACATTAGCCGCCGATCCCACATCAAAAAGAACACCGGTTTTCAACGACATACCTGCTATCCTGGATGCCGGCCAGGGCGTTGTACCACGCGAGGAACGCAGCGAGGAAGCCAAAGAAGCCACCGGCCTGCTTAAGTCCGGTGGCCGCCGCCTCGTTGCCTAGGTCTCTGGCGTACATCTCGCATGAGAGGAAGAGGAAGGCCAGGTCAAGAGTGAAGAAGAGCAGGAAGAAGGCGACCGAGGAGCGCAGGGTGCAGATGAGCAGTATGGTCGTGAAGATGAACCAGCCCGTCAGGAAGAAGCCGACGACGGAGCTGGTGTCGCCCGCGTACGGGCCCGTCTCCTCCATGATTCCCCATGGCGAGGGAGTGAGCAGGAGGGCGTATGAGATCCAGAAGCCGCCATACGAAGAGAGAGCGGTAGCGCCAAAGGTGTTCCCGGCAGCGATTTCCCTGGTGATTGGGTGAGCACTCGTCACTCACGCATTGAGGGGTTACATGAAGAGGTTGCTTGGACATACCACATGCCAGCGAGCAGCTGGACGAGACCGCCATAACCGAAGGCGAGAGGAACCACGACCTCGGGGACCTTGACGCCGCGAGCCTCCATGTTGACGGCAGAAAGGACGAAGGTGGTCAAGGCGAAAGCGCTGAGCCCCAAGGGCGCCGGGTTGGCCAGCTTCCGGGGCTCGTACGCCCTGAACATGCTGGGATGGACAGCGCCGCCCTGGTTCCAGCCATGTCCAAAGTGGGAGACGTCCTGGTGTTGATGGGGGATGTGGGAGGAGCCGGCGCCATTGGCGGCGAGGTCCTTCTCCGGGGCGTGTTCGGCCGACATGATGATGTGAGGAGGGCGTATACTACGTACGCTGTTGTCGAAGCAAGTCAAATTGAGGTGAGAGGCGAGGGTCTTGATGGCAAGCGGCCAATGCCGACTTTTTTCCTCGGGTGGGTATCGCAGGTAAAAAGAAAAGGGAAATGCAAAAGGGTATCACATTTAGACGAGGAGGGATAAGAAAACCTCAGCAGTCTGGGGAAGGAGGGGACCAACGACTTATATGGGAATACGGGGGTGGGACGCTTCCCCATGAAACATAGGATGGGACTGTTGGGAGTTATGGGTCAGCGCGAGATGAGTGAGGGTGAATAGAGGGTGCCCCGGATGGAGAGAGGTAAGGCGGTCGGGGGGGGGAGTGACACAATGCGACGATGATTGCGAGAGGGCGGCGATCTCTAACCAGTCGAGCGACAGGCCTCGGGCGGGAAAAGAACGCGACGCACCTCTCTGCCCACATTACGTCCAAGAACGGAAGTCCTCCATTTAGGCGAAGAGGGTGGTCATAAGAAATATCGGGGTCAGCGCCGTGTCGTCGACTCCAAGTGGGCGCCAGTGAGTGTGATCGCCTCTACAGTTCCCCAGGAGAGAGCTCCTTGGGGGTGGGCAGCTGGACCATCTGGGGCATCTGGGACTCGTTCTGGGACCTTGAGAGCTAGCAATCTGGGCAGTACGGAGGGTTCAGGGCCGCCACCGACTCGTGAGAATCATCCTGGGGGCACGGACTTGATTGAGCAGCGTGCTGCATCGTTGGGTGAAGGGTTAGGTAGAGAGTGGGTCGATGTCTCGCTGAGGCGCCGCGGTGATGCAGGCCTGCATGAGGCGTGTGCCGATGCCGATGCGGCGTCCAGGCTGTTCAGGCTTGCTAGGCTTGCAGTTTTGCGGCTTGCAGCATGAGGCTTGCCAAGCTGCTAGGTTTGCTGGGGCTCTTCGGCTCTGCTAGACACTTCTGTCCGTCTGTTTTGGTGATATCATCCGGGACGCCGAGGCCAGACGTCAGGTAATATTATCCTTGTGTAACGAGATCTGGCGCTCTTGAGCGACCGTACTGTCGCAAGGAAATACTCTTCCATTAGACTCCATTGGAGTGGAGGAAGCACACTCCAAGTGAAGCCTTTGCCAAAGCTTGGAGAGGCTCAAAGATGGGATATGACGTTGACGGTGCTGGTAGTACTAGTAACCAAAAAACGAGATCCTCCCGGGAGAAGGGGGCACCATTTAGTCTGGTGCTTTGGCGCCGTGGTGACAAGGTGCTCTGGGCCTCCGGCGTCGCTACAGCTCTGCTGCCTCTACTGGGACAGCGGAGCGGAGTAGAGATGAAAATCCCGTCGAGTCGAGGCCAACTAGAGGCCCGGGATGCGGACGGAACCCTTGTTGGGAGCGGTGATGGAGGGTGCTCGACCGTGAGATGCGGTTGGTGTGTGAAGCAGCGACTCCACGTTTGCGTGCCCATGTGTCCAGGAGTCCAAGTGTGAGGGCGACAGTGGCAGTGGCGATGGGGGGAGGTTGAGAGATCCCGCGGCCCAGATGGAAGATGGTGGAGCTCTCCACAAGAACCATCACTAGTCCACAACACAACAAGACCTAATCTGAACGCTTAAACGAAGTGCTCTCTATCCGTAGTCTGCTCCAGTCAGTCTACTCCAGTCTATGGTTACTACAGTGCTCTCTGCACTATTGTAGTGAATTCATCTTCACCCATGGTTGATTCCCTTGACTTCCATCACCTACGCGTCGTTCGTCTATCTCCTCGGAACCCGGCTAGGGCGGCACTCAAAGTTCCGACGCAATTAATTTGGATGCCACGGATCCGGGATACATGGGAGCAGGAATATGTCCGATCTTTGCCCAGTGCGCTGCCACATCGGCAGTTTCGGCTCCTCCTAACCTCTTTTGCATGCACCAGTGCAGCACCAGCGCAAAGATCCCCGACCGCGGCAGCAGTTGTCCAATTTTGCCTAATGGGAAGCTGCCAATTGCCGTCCTCTGTCTCCCACACTCTTTCCCGTAACAGTAAACCCCTTCAAGAGGAATCGCCGATGTATCCGAGCTGCCCAAGAGAACGGCTAGGTCGGTTACCTCGTACGGAGTTCATGCTACAGCAATAATACCCCAAGGTCCCCAACCCCAGCTCGTGCTCGGCTTCTCCTCGTGTTTCTGGGGAAAGGGGGGGGATTGGAGAAAGAGATCGCCATTCTGGTGATCCAGTCTCACTCCAGTCAATGTCCGAGCTTATAGAAAACCACCCAACCACGGCCAACCCTGACTCGTCAATGATCAGAATTCTACGTCACCATTGACACTCACATCACTGATCAACATGGGCCACCAAAATGAAATCCTGTCTTTCTCCAGCTGCCGCACCCACCAGCTAACCACGAGACCCAAACGGGCGATGATCTGGGGAAATTAAACTCAAGCTTGAAGTCAAGCTTCATTTCGTGAAGCTAACCTCCGCCCTCCATCACATTATTCATACCCACGATTCACTCCCCCCCCCCCCCCCAGCTCAGACCCTTCACAGACTCTCTGATGCCTTCATCCACTAGCTGAGAGGACCCTATCTCTCGGGCGGACGGAATATGAAATAGATTGCCATTGGCTCTACTTACCGCGACTTGCTGATCGCGAGTCCATGAATACTCCATGCGGACTACATGCACCCAAATTGCCATGAGCCCCTCCAGCCAAGAAACGCCGGTTCCTTGGGAGAGGCTGGTCAACTCCACAGGGCTCAGAGCCAATTCCTCTCAAGGACCGACACGTGCGTTTTACCACTCGATAGTCCGATGAGTTTTAAGCATAAACAGCCGCTAGTAGTGCCCGCTGCTACAGTAGAACCGTCTCATGAGCCACCACATTATGGATACCCTCATCATCTCACCACAATACTGTATGTAACTACCCTGTGGCTCCGCCCGGCGCGCGCGGGGGTCACTTACTCCCATGAGAGAGAGAGAATCTCGGCGAACCCGTGGCGCCACCTAACACGAAATCTTAGTAACGCAATGCCCATATGGGGCCCTGGGCGGGAGGAAGTTGAGGATACTTTCCCTCCCTACTCTCTCTCCATCGCTTTCTCTCCCTTCCCTCTGTTTGAACCCTTGTCGATTTTACCACCCTTTCTGACTAAATGGCCGCCTCCTCATGTATCACACTTACAGCTAGCGACAGCAAGCCGGACTCAACCATAGATAAGTCTTCTAGTTAGAGGCAGTCCAGGCAGCAAAGGCAGGCTTTGAACTCAGGTGCAGCGCTCGCGGTTAGAGAGGGCAGGCCCTGTACCTAACCTACTCTTGATTTCAAATAGAGTGCTGACAGCATGGTCTGCCTCTGAGTGCGGGACCTGCGGTTGATAGGCCCGCGGGGAATGGATTATCGTATGCACTCATCTCTTTCATACACTCAGCGCGTTTTCTCCCCAAAAAAACTCATCCACGGAGGTTACTAGACGCTCTATATCAATGGCAAAATCGTTAACAGGCCAATCCCCGCCTGTTTGCGTGGCGGAGACCCAATCCAATCATTTAGACGCGCTAAGGTGTATGGAAGAGACGAGTACCTACGGTGATCGATATTAGTGTACTCCGTAGGTACTCGAGGCACGCTGCAGTCAATCTAGTATTCTGATAAGAAAAAGGTGATGGTTTAGCTACCTCCTCAGTGTTTTTTAACAAGGCTGCAACAATTGTTCTTGCGCCGATAGTGTTTCAACACCCTAGCCTAGCTCTTGCCTAACATCTCTTTGCAAACTTGAACAGGTGTTCTTACTCACCAACAGCTGTTTTTACAGCCTAAAATTCTTATGGACAGGCTGCGAACAGCTTTTAGATATGGTAAACAAGTGTTCTACGCGAGGAACATGTGTTAGACAAAGCTGGGGGTATTGGCATGCTATCGGACGTAAACAGCTGCTACGAGCCATGTCTGAAAACATACCCCCGCCCGCGATGGTAGCAGGACGGCCCGATTTCTGGTGACGGCTTGGCAAGGAGTATTAGAGCCAAGACTGTCATGACCAAGCTAACATCCTGCCGGCCGCCTATGATCCCTTATGGTAGGCTTGTTGATTAATGTTGAAGCTGTTGCAAGACCGTATTGTTAGCGATGATGTGCCACCAAAAGGATACGCAAAGCTGCATGATTATATGCCACAGGTTATTCACCAAAACAGGCCTAAATAGCTTTAATATAACGAATGTTATATCTTGTATGAAGCTTGTAATACCTCTGACTGCGAAGGCTGCCACTGATTATGAGGGTTGTTTATGATGCTGCTAATTGTGATGGCTGCCTGATTTCTCTGACTGGGAGGGCTTCCTGTTGACTGTAAGACCTGCATCTGATGTCGCTAACTGCGAGGACCCCCCAGGGGCTCCTTCCCGGGGAGACTATGCTTGCTCCGCTCGTTCTTCCATCACGATCGCATCAAACTTCCTATTCGGGCATTGTAAAGGCATCATATTTCTTATTTGGGAGCTCTTATACGAATTAACTCTAGCTGATCACCGATTAGAACGCCTCGAATAAACCTATCGTCGATCTGATCAGAATAAGTTCCTCTCATTTAAATAGGCAAAGCTAAAAGCTATGCCTCAAAACTTTTCAAGTTGCCCTAACATACTTACCTTTTATGAAGCAGCTTTGACAAATAACGTTGTCCTTTGATAGTCCTACAGTTATAAAACCTTATAGCATGCAAGACTATCAAGGGGTCTTTAGGCCGTTAAGTCTTTCGAGACGATTTGACTTTTTGCAATAGATTACTACTTACGCGGACGACTCCCGTTTGTGGAGACGATGGAAGGTGCTAGATAGGCTGTCGCCAGAGCATAGATTCCTTCCTAAGTAGCCGAATTCTTTTATGGGCTGGGAAAGATCTTAGTACCCCTCAGAGACAATATCTATGCTTTTTAATCGTCTCCAGAAACGGGGTCGCCCGCGTAAGTAGTACCTGGTGCCCTTATAGGTGCTGCTCCTGCAGCTGCCCCTGCCGTATAAAGATGCTGCTGCCGTATGGAGATACTGTTGAATTCCTCCCTTTTAGCTGCTTTTCCTCTTCTCTTGTCATTTTCATCATCGTTATTAGTAAACCTGTAGCTATTAGTGTAGCTACCGCTTGCTATACCTACCAGTATAGCTAGAGCATAGCTACGTGTGTAGGTATGATGGTAATGACCTACTTGTGATTTTGAGTGTCTTTAGCTATGTGTGCCTGTGACTGTTTATAGCCTGAGACTGTGTGTGACCTGTGATTGTCTAACTATAACCTGAGACTGTGTTCTATTTGCAAAGATTATAGTAGTCCAGCAGTTATCATAATAGAAGCAATAGTCGATCGTGAGATGTTTTCAGGAAAACGAAAATCTTTCGACGACGAAGACCGTCACTGCTAATGGTTTTATAAGATAAAATTAGTCGCTTAAAGCCCAACTCTGTCGACATAATCTTTCACCCGATGATTGACCAATAATTTCTTGCCAAGCTGTCACTAGAAATCGACCCCTCGTACTACTAGCTACGAAGGGAAAGGGGGCGGGGACATTTCAGGTCAGTCTTATGGCAAGGGTGACTGGCACCAAAATACATGTGTCAGCAAGGGCATCTTGATACAGAGTTAGTATAAGCCGTAAACAGCGTTGCAGCGATGCTGACCAAGATGCGTTATTCCATAAACCAATAATACAATATTTCTAATAGACAAACATCGCTAGTATACCTAGTGTAGTAGCCATCGGAGTTATAGTACGAAAAATCCTATTAGTTATAGTAAGTCTATTAGTACGTTAACCTCTGTTTATATGCCAAGTTTTTATTTAGCACGCTAGGTGGCGTCCTTCTCCGCCCTACCTTTATATACCCCTTTAGCGATTGCTCCTTCTATATATGTAGTAAGTTGTCTAGTAGTTAATTAATTTGAAGATATATCCAAAATCACTTTATTTAAGTCTTGTGATGTAATTCATTTTATGATAATCCCGTACTATAGCCCATAGCCCATAGCCCGTAGCTCCAGCCGTAGCTCTATATAAGATACCCTGTCACCAATGCCTATACCTACTATAGGCGTGCCCTTTTTTGCCTTGCTAACGAAGGTCTCTCAGACTGATAAGGGTTTATGAGACCGACGAGGTCTATTCGCATTCTAATCTAGAATTTTCGTACCATAATTCTCAGCCATAGCTCAATCTACGGCAATTAACCCTTGACATAAGAGGATAAGGCACTTAAATAAGGAGGTTTTGAATGAAGGCATTGCTCGTCCTGTTGATGCCCGGGGTTACTGACTCTCTTGATAGCCATAAATTAGACCGGCTATATAACTGAATAAGGGCAGTTGCTGATAGGTAGGGGCAAATGACCTTGGACTGGTCTAGAAAACGCCCCTCAGTGTGTCAACAGTATTACAAATACTGAGTATGATGCTCGCTTAGTCTATACCAACATCTTGGGGTACCAGAGATGCCGGGCCTTTCATACTCACCCCTTCGGCCCAACACTGGCAACTACGCAACTGCACGACTTTTGGCGTCAATCAGCACTCACACATTTTGGAATCTTTATTTAGATCCCTTGTTGCGTCAGCACTGACACAACGTACTCTTTGGTAGTGTAAGTCACAATGTTGGCTAGGCGAGCCGGCTATTTACGGAGGCCTCCTTAGTGTCAGTCTCACGTAGATGGCCAACTTGGTAGCCTCGCGACGGTGGAAGAGCGGTGGACTTGATGCTGGCGACGATCCACTGTCAGATTCCGCGCCCAATTTCGAAATAGATCTGATGTACAACTACTAGTACGTCCCTATTTGGAGGAGTCCCCAGCCATGATGGGGCCAGCTGGATGACTCAAACCTGACTGTCCGCATGTGCCAGTTGTTGCCGACGCTGTTCGGAGGCTCGGATATCGGCGAGTTTGTTTGATGAAGCCTTCCCCCTTGATCCAGAGCTTTTCGCCACTAACGTCCCTGGGACTCTGGGTCTGGAACGTCGTTCATGTTGAAACTAATGATCATCTGTTACATAGTAGATTGAACTAGTCCAAACAGCGCTGCCAGCGCATCGGGTGATACGTGCCGGGCCCCATACCTATCACCTCAGCGTGGCCCATGGCGTCTACCTCGTTCTCTCCACACATGTAAGGTCGGACGTTGTGTTTTGCTCGTTTCATTATCCGTACAGGTTACCGTATCCGTACAATACAAGTTGCTCTTCCATACACCTTCGTGGGGCCCCTTTAGAAGAGCTCACCCACCCACCGATGTTAATAGTAGATGCTCAGTCTCAGCTGGCAGCAAAATCATAATATGCCCATCCGCGCCTATTTTCGCGATAGCCACATCTGCTCATCCAGACGCGCTAAAGTGTATGAAAGAAGTGCGCCCTTAATTATGACATGTAGTGGTGCCGAGCACGCCCGGATAGTGGGTCGTCGAGATTGAAGCTACTGTGCCGCGAAGACGTGGCATTGGGCGGGGTGCCCAAGCTTATTAATACTCTGTAGATTGGGCTTTCTGAGGTCGGAGACTCGGAGCTGGGATTTTATTTATAGTTTCGCGTTGTGTGGGATTCCGGTATTGCGACCAATGTTGGTGGATTGAGCTTCGTGCCACAGCAAATTGGCTTGGGCAGTTGGATGATCTGCCACGAGAAAGGGCTGTCACCTCCGACAGGAAGACCCGGGTGCGGCAAATCATAGGAACCAGATCCAGAATAAAAAACATCATAATCATTATGAACCATTCTCGAAAGGCCACATCGTTCTAATTTCTAGGTCAAGTCGGGTCGGCCGACCCCGAGCAATTACCCGATCGGGCAATTCCCGTCAGCAGCACGGACCCCCGTCGGGGCACCGATCGTTGAGTCCGTGACTCCGTGCCTACATATAGCTGCATGATGTCTGTAGTTTCGCTGCAGGCGGATCTTTTGGTCCCTGAACTGTGCCGTAGCCCTTGACCGCGCCGCAATTGCCATGCTATGGGAGTCTCACATCGTCGGCCCATCCTCATGCTTCGCCACGTCCATGGATGATGGGGGACACATACTTCCAATCTCCAATCTCTAGTGCGGAAAACAGGAGCCCCTTGTGGAGTATTGTAAGCAAGGTAAAAGTCCAGGCTTCCAAAAGCCTGCAAGGATTCAACCGAGTAGTGCGTCCCTGTTGTTGCGCCAAGATGCTCATGTTGCATGACGAGATGGAGAGTTCCGTGGTAACCATGTCTGTCAACCATGTCTGTCTCCACGCGACGAATATATAGACATAAGACGCCCGGGCCTCGTACCCATGGGCTAAAAGTTCGTTGTTTTGTACTTTACTTGTTGGGCTGCCGTTGGGTTCTACTCGAAACCTGTGTCCCGGATCTCTAAGTGACCTAGCTTTATAAACCATGGTCATCGTGCCTTTCAACCCATCTAGGAATAAGACGCACGGGAAAAAAGAGTTTCAGGCTTCACACTGGCGCTGATTGAAACAGACTCGGGCCACTAGAAGAAGATGCCTTCTCGACGTTCTCATACCAACTCTCACCATGGCTGCTTGGAATGCAAGGCCAAGAGAGTCAAGGTGAATATTACCAAAATGTTCTGTTTCCGAACATCTTTCAAAATTCTGACAGGCGTTGCTACCTACGTAGTGCGACCAAGTCCAACCCAGGTGTTCCCGATGTCAAAAAAGGGGCTCTGAGTGCACATACCGTCATCTCATGACCTCATACAACCCCTTTCAGCAACCAGAGGCCGCCACTTCGTCGACTGCATTCACCTTCATCCAACAACAGTTCGAGCCAGCCCAGATACCTCCCGAACCGTACCAGCCTCCCGGGTTTTCGACCAATTCTTCAGTTGCTCTTCCGACCGCCTCCGTAACCTCCGTCCCGGTTACCCCTGCTTTTTCACTTACTCCCACACCATCAACACCGGCCGCGCCGCCACCAAACATCCTCCCTAGCAGTAGTCCGAGGCTCATGCAGCAGACGACAATACCGCACACGCTCTCGACACCCATCCTCGACCCGAACGACTCGTTCCTCTTCCAGCACTATGTCAATAATCTCGCCGTCGCGCCCATGTCCCCGATCCTCGAATCCGACCTCTTCACCCCCCTTAACGCCGCTATACTCCACCACGCCCTTTCCGTTCCCTACGTCTACCACGTCGTCCTCTCCTTTTCCGCTCTACACCTCGCCTCCGTCTACGCCTTCTATGCCTCCCACTCCCCTGACCCCTCCCACGCCCACAACCACTACCACTTCCTCTCTACCGCCCTGGCCCATAAGGATGCGGCCCTGCAGGAATTTCTGCCTGCCATTGGCGCCGGAATTGAAGCCTCTATCGAGACCCTTCTAGCCACCTCAGCTGTCCTTGTGGCCTGCGAGCTCGCCCTGCCCGCCGCCGACCCCGTCCGGCGCACCGCATTTGATCGCATCGACATCCTTGCTCAGGTCGCCGGCCTCTTCCAGGGTACAAATCACATATTTTTACACCACACTGTGCCCCCCTATGTTGCTGCCGCCACCTTGGGCTCGCCGTGCGGCCCAGATACGTCTTCCTCAGGCGCTGCGCCTCCATCACTAGCCGACGACGTCTCTTGGGAAGAGGGACTAGAATCTATCCACCGCATCATTGACACCCTGGAGAGCCTTGAGCCTTCTGAGGATGCAGCAGAGGAGAACCGCCTTTTCGTCTTGACCCATGCGGCTACGAAGTTGTACAAGGCCTTCTCCGCCATCTCCTCTGGTGAGCGCGACTTTCGCGCTCTCTGCAATTGGCTTGGAATGGTCAAGAAAGAGTTCGTGAACTTGATACACTCACGAGATCCTATGTCCCTACTGCTTCTCGCACATTGGTCCATCTGCCGTATCAAAATGGACTCCGTATGGTGGGCACGTGGGTGGCCTGAATCTGCTGTGGTTTCCATAAACGAGGCGCTGGACGAGAATCACAGGCCGCTACTCGAGTGGTGCCTATCACAAGCCCACAAGAAAATGGAAGCCATTGGATATCAACCGCTGTAGGGGTTACTTTTCGGAAAATTACCCCGGTTCTCGTTGAATGAGGTCAATCGATGTGATTTGAGATGGAAGCCCACCGAGACGGGATGTTCTTACCGGTTGTCGAATCTGTTTCACTGGCCATACAGTTTTGAGGATTTAAAAGGATTCGGGATATATGCTTGGTTTTTGAAGCTCTATGACTTCGAAAAACTCACCTCGATCGAAAAAGCTATGTGTTATATTGACTCCTTGGGAGCGAACCAGACACAAACACTGGCCACCCATGAGCAAAGTCTCTTCGCACAAGACTCATGCTGGTTTCTAGTTTTGGGAAATGTGTACACCAGGTCATCCCATTGATGTTAGGCGCTGGTGGCGCTAACGGATCACCTTGCCAAGGATGAAGACTCTCTTTAGGGATGATATAGATGGAGGCGAGAGATTTCGGCTCATTGGAGAACCTGGTGCAATGACATAGGGGCGGAGAAGACCTATGAAAAGAGCGGAGCATTATGGGCTCGAGAAGGGTGCCGGTTCGGTTTTTGGAATTGAAGGAGAGCTCTAAACGAGTTGCTGGAGGATTAGAGCCTGGGGGGACATTGTTTTGCGTGGTAGGAAAATTGTTGGACGCAGACAAGGGAAGCATTCATACTTCACTTTCTTCCCTGTGAAGTCCTCCCGAAGTCTAAAATTGGACGTGCAAACTGGGCAACCACTTCCCGCTCATTAAGGGGTCCGTGTGAAGGGAAGGATCAGATTTTGGAGGAAAGGGCGATGTACAACGCGGGCGACACCCGTGTTTGGAGAAGGGGGAAGGTGCTAGACAGTCTCTTGAAAGAGCATAGATTTTTTTCGCCCCAAGGAGTATAAAACCTCTAGAAATTCTGAAAAAGTTTTAAACACTCTGTCTACACTTCCCAATCGTCCCTAGGAAAGGGCTTCGTAAGGAGTAAACGACGCATATCAATGGCAGCGTGAAGGAGGGGCACTGACAAGACTGAGACGTGCGCGCAGTCCGTAACTGGTGCGGCTTAGTGGGGTCACTTGGAGGGGCTCAGTGGCTGTCGCCGTTTTAGCGCATTGACCAGTGCTTAAATCCGGAGAACCTGGCCGGCAAGGCAGGCCCAAGAAAAAAAAATTCTGGACGGGCCTCACCAGAAGCTGGGTCTTCTTTCTTGCTTCCTCCAACCAACAACTTGAGGCCATCCCAACTGCCAACATCGGCCGCCCACGGAAAGCACAGCCAAGGGAACGTCAGAAACGAGCCAGGCGCTTGTTCACCATGGACGTCCACCGCTGCCGCTTCGTGCCGTACCAGCCCGCGGCCATCAACGCCATCGCCTTCACCCCCAAGCATAATGCCACTGCTCGCATGGCGATTGGTCGCGCCAATGGCGACATAGAGATCTGGAACCCGGCAAGGGGCTCCTGGAACCAGGAGCTCGTCATCCGGGGAGGCAAGGACCGGAGCATCGACGGCCTCGTCTGGGTCAACGAGCCAGACCAAGATCTGGGCCAGGGCCGAGTCCTCGTGGGCAAGGCGCGCCTTTTCAGCATCGGCTACACATCGACCATAACCGAGTGGGATCTCGAAACAGGGAAGCCTAAGCGACACGCGAGCGGGCAGCACGGCGACATTTGGTGCGTCGCAGTCCAGCCGCCGCCCGATGTCTCGGAGAAGTCGAGTGCGATCGGAGCCGCCCAAGAAGCGAATGTGCCGAACAGACTTGTCTGCGGAACGATAGACGGCGAGCTGGTCATGTACTCAACCGAGGACGATGACTTGCGATTCCAGAGAGTTGTAGTCAGGTCGCCCACTAAGAAGTCGCAGATGGTCAGCATCACTTTCCAGTCCCGAAAAGTTGCCATCGTCGGGTGCTCCGATAGCACCGTCCGAGCCTACGATATTACAAGGGGTCACATGCTGCGTAGGATGACGCTGGGTTCCGATCTGGTGGGCGGATCAAAGGATATTATCGTGTGGTCGGTGCAGTGTCTGCCGAACGGGAACATTGTTTCTGGTGACTCGACGGGCCAGCTCTGCATATGGGATGGTAAGACCTATACCCAGATGCAGAGGATTCAAAGCCACAAGCAAGATATTCTTAGCCTCGCTATATCTGCAGATGGGAACACTATTCTTAGCGGAGGCATGGACCGCAAGACCGTCCTTTATAAGCAAAATGCTGGTGCTGGCCATCGATGGGGAAAAGTATGGGGTCGGAGGTACCATGAACACGACGTCAAGGTCATGGCCGCCTTTGAGAGTGGTCGCACGAGCGTCGTTGTTTCGGGAGGTTAGTACTCGCTAGTTCCCATCACAGGCCTATGCTAACTTGGACACAGGACCTGACTCTAATGCGGTCATTGTGCCGCTGAAGGAAATGACCCGAGAGAACCACAGGATAATTTCGAGCCTCCCTCAGCAGCCCCCGATTACAAGTGCGCCGAAAGCCCGTTTCTTGCTCAGCTGGTGGGATAGAGAGGTGAACATTTGGGTCCTCCGCAAACCCGCCACGGAGTTGTTCAGTTCGGTGGACGAGGGCGTCAACCTGAACCAGAATCGGAAGCTCCTCAAGACAATCGTCGTCAAGGGGGACTTCAACATATCCAGCGCCACCATCAATCCCGAGGGCACTCTGCTCGTCGTTTCCACCGCGACAGATATCAAGGCATTCCGACTTGAGCACCAAGACCCTTTGAAACCGTCGGATGTCAAAATCTCTAGCATTGAAGTTCCGCAGAAGTTGGCAAAGCTTGGCGCTTCACGGGTTCAGCTGTCTCCAGATAGCTCCTGGCTATGCCTGGTTCAAGATGGACTACGGGTTGCCATGGCCAAGATTGAGAGAGCAGAAGACGAAGTGTCTTTTACCATCCCCTCACAGGCTATTCGTAAGCTGCCCCGTTTCGGGCGCCATATTCCTCGACATGTGAAAAATGGCGGACTAGGCAAATACGATCGGAACATCACACATATCACCTTCAGCCCGGACTCGCGGATGGTTGCCACCGCAGATCTGGCCGGCTATGTTGACACCTGGGTCCTGCGTTCTCAGAAAGACAAGCAGAACGGTGCAGAAGAGGTGGAGGCCGGTGACTCGTCATCCTCTGAGAGTGATGACTCGGAAAGCGAAGAGGAATCGGTGGCTGATGACGTGGAGAGTTGGGTCCGCAACCCCAATGGGAAGCTACTACCAAAGCTTCCCACGGCCCCGGCGATACTCTCGTTCTCGGAAGAGCTACCCGCGGCGCAGGGTGACGACTACACCCTGCTGGGTGTCACTAGTTCGTGGAACATCCACGTGTTCCACCCGCTACAAGGCGGACTGACGCCATGGTCCCGTCGTCATCCCCGGAAGGCTCTCCCGGCGCCTGTTCTGGACCTAATTGACCTCCCCAAGGGAGTCTTCTGGCAAGGGCCTCGGGCTTGGATCTACGGCGTCTCCTTCTTGGTGATGATTGACCTCAGCCAGGACTTGCCTCAGCCCACGGAGGCGACTGGCGTCTCTACAGACCAAGTTGGCCTGAAGCGTAAAAGGACGGGAAAGAGTACGGGTGCAGGAGGTAAGATGGCTTTGGGTAACCTGAAGCCCCATAATGTCACCAAGCATGTCGACGGCGAGGAGGAAGACATCGACATGGATGACGCCCGGCCCGACGAGGAGAGCAACAGCGATGACGAGATGGATGGCGCGGGAACGGGTGCGGAGCTTGCGCAGCTTCGCAACACCCACAATGGCAATGGGGACCAGGCGGCTGGGACGGAACTCACCGCAACGGGGGCCCAGCGCAACGCATGGTGGATAACCCACAAGTACCGGCCCATCCTTGGCGTCGTGCCACTGGGCGAGAGCGAGATCGCACTGGTGGAGAGGCCTCTGTGGGATACGGATATGCCAGAGAGGTATTTCGGGGGGGAGGAGTGGGAGAGGTGAAGCATAGATGGAGCGTCGTCGGCGCTGACGTGGAAGGCGGAGCCTCGATTGTGGCTGGAACGGCGGGTCCACATTGTAACATTTTGAGGTGCAAGGCGAAAATGGATGCAAGGTACTATCACGGGCTAGAAAATTCTTATTATCTGGTTGTCATGGGACTTGAAAAAAAAAACCTGAAGATTGACTGCGCAACATGCGAAACAACTTTGCTGGCAGGCTAATGCGATTGGCATTCCCCGTTTTATCTCATACCTATATCTGCCACAAACTAGGCCATCATCCCAATTCTACCTGTCTCCTTCGTGTTACTATCGATGTCGGGCGGGATAGACCACTGGTTCAACTTGAGCAAGTAGCTGTGACACTGGGTTTCCATATAAGGTGTAGGAATAGAGCAGATAACTATAGCGTATATTTTCAACGACACATAGAGGATAATAAGCCACTAAAACAAGAAAATAATTCGTAGATCCTAGAGTATCTAAAGAGAGGAGGAGGCCTCTTTGGCTGGTGCTGCTCGCGCTACCTGGCGATAGTGCTTCGAGAGCTTAAGGCAGGTCTTCCAGATCCGTCGACGGTTCGTCAGGCCCATCCAGTCCACCATCGACAGTGTCATTCCAAATGCCTGACTCGTATACCTATATAGGCATATATAGAACCTCTTAAAGTTGATTTCAACGTTTCCCAGAGCCTTGTCCATGTCACTGTCCCCTCTCAACTCCCATAACCACGGCGCGTGGGTGGCGCAGATAGACTTCCAAAATGCTTGATCGAGGGTGGCGAAGTGCGCCGTGGCCGACGCCGTCACGAAGGCCGCCAGGTCTCTCCCCCGTAGGTTGTGGCAGATGGCATGTATTATCTCATTAGGCAACTTCTCAAAGGGGTCGACTGAAGCTCTTGGTCGGGAAGGGAGGCCCTGCTGGGTGGAGCTATCCCTGAGAGCGCCAACAGGAAAATTCAGGGGGTCTGCAACAGAGAACTAGTTATTGAATGTCAGTACCTAGGTCTTCTTGTAGCAGTCATCAGTGGCGAGAATGGATACCTCCTCGCCCGGGATCGACTCCCAGTATTGCTCGGGTCCAGAAATATCACCATAACATATGTTAAGTTTCTCGGTGAATTGATAGCGCTCGGAAGCGGTTAGTTTAGATGTGGTCTTGTATAAAACGTCCAATTCCAGTTTAGGTATGTTCGTTTGGCGAGTCTTGATGGATGGAGATGACCTGCAGCAGGTAAGCATCAATGGTGTGAGCATGTGGCAGAATCCATAGAACTGGATGGACGTCGACAGTTCAGGGAACAAACCATCGAAACGCCTTCTCAAGAACGACCATACAGCTAACATGGAAGGGGAATCCTGCTTTGTCTCCATCGCGATCAACATAACTGAGAAATGTCAGATGGGCACCATTGTCTACAGAAGTAACAGTGATTCACCAAGGGAAGGACCGGGCTCCGGGGGGTTGATTTGGGTCTCGTAGTATAGTTAGTTATGTGTATCAATGACTGATTGTGGTTGGGTTCGCTTACCAGAGCCGACAGAAACTTCAGCTTGGCCCTTTGCGTAAGTTAGACACCATCAGTAGGAATTGGCGGAGGGAGTCGGTCTAGAGCATACGTAGTCCAAATAGTCTACTTTACCGGTTATAAAGGCCCTGCAAAAAATAAGTAAATCTCTCGGCACTCATTTATTCGTGTTGATGAAGAGGTGGTCCCAACTTGGTGCTACCGGTGGCTTCCGAGTTGATGCCCAGAACGCGGACGTCGTTGAGCCACTCTAATTTTGCAGGGGGGGCGAGCTCGGGATCATAGCTGAAGTCCTCATCCTCAGAGTCGACTTCATCATCATCCTCCTCATCATCATTTTGGCCGTTGCCATCTTCGGGTTCGCTCTCGTCTGGGTCGTACTCATGACCTGCTGCCAGCGCCAAACGCTTCCTCTCAACCTTTTGGCGGCGGCGCTTGAGACGGCGTGGGTTATTTGAACCGGGAGGCACTGAAAAAATAGGCCCACTACATACGAAGCAGTAACAATCCCAACCGCCCATGGTTGACAAGGTAGTTCGGTGTGTGTTTCTCTGCGGAGGTTGGAGGAAGAACGAGAGGGGTAGAACTTAGAAGGGTTGTAGGCAGCTTGCTTGTTGGGCGAAGTCACTTAGCGCGCGGTCGCTCAGAGGTACCGCGAAATAGAGAGAGAACTAAATTTTATTCCAGTCTTGGGTCTAACTAGTATTTATAAACCATTGGAAAGCTGCTGCTTGGGCGCCCGTGGAATTGGGGCGCCTAGGCGTGTGCCTATGGGCCCCCTGTTGCTTGGTATAGATGAGTCAGCTCCGGATACCACTTTAGCCGTCTAGACCTTTGTTGCCTAATACAAGCACCGTGTCTTTCTTTTCGACAAGCACTGTGTCTTTGTTGCCAACCGTCACAAGCAAGGGGTGGTTTACGGCAAAGTTGAGGCTGCTGATTGTTGTAAAACAAAATTAAACCTATTAAACAACAAGTGTTAACCCTAGGTAGTCAGCCTTCAAAGAGCTATCCATCTCCTATACGGCCTTGTGTACTTGTCAGAGCAAAACAAGCCGCTAAACCTATCAAACCCTCCAACAAAAAAAAAGAGGCGGTAGATCCCAGGTTTGACCCATACTGCTGTTGTCCGAGATACCAGCCCTTTTTTGCTCATGTAATTATAAGTACCTTCCACATTTGCCACGTGGGTGCGGGTGGGGAGTTGTGTCGCGCGTTGTTTACATGTCTACTTGATAACTCCATGGACAGGTACAACCATCGCTATTTCTTCACTTTCCCATATTATATTCTTACTGCTATCATTTAGGAATAGGCAAGATTTGCCATGCGCTACTACTCAAGCCCACCATTTCACACCCGAAGCTGGATAGACCTTTGGCGGGCGAATATCCCAAGTCAGGAATCGTTGAAGAATCATGCCTCTTCATCAGTCATCTTTGTTGTCGTCGATGCTGAACCTTGGGGTGAAAAAGGCGCGGTCATCTGCGAGATTGGGATTTCATTCCTCGCTCCTGTGGGCAACCAACTCTTATATCGGCCAGCCTCCCTCGAAACCCTACATCGAAATGACAATATTCACACTACCTGTATTCAAGTGGCTGGAAGAGAAAGGAGCAAAACCCATCATGGGCCGCTCTGGAACGGGGAGCCCACACTTGTCCAGGCTGAGGATGTGGGGAGGACTGTTGTTGACGTCTTGACAGCAATTCCACCCACCTTGTTGCCCAATCCACCATTTCGATTGCCCGTTTTGGTCCTGGTGGGGTTTTCCCTTTTCTTCGAAATCCAAGTCTTGTCTACCTATCCAGGGCTTCTCCAGTGCTTCTCTGCTTCTCCTCATGGGTAGACCTCCAAGAAATAACTATGCAGTCATCAAACCTCTCGACTATCCCCAGCCTGCACGACACGTTACTCGCTCTAGGTTTCAAAAATGAGTTCCAAAACGACAGGCCAGCGATAATAGTTTCTTCGGCCTGTAAACACAACGCTGGCAACGACACCGTGCGTATTTTAGAGGTACTTGCCAATCTACTCTCGTATGATACCACCCTACATATTAAGCATACTACTAGTCGACGAGTCTTTATAGGGTAGCGTGCTCAACGACAATACATGAAAGACAAGAAGCTTTTCCGTAAAAGTCCGGGCCCTCATGAGTTCTTTCCTTTTGCTGCTCGAGTTACATGGAAGGATGATAATGGACCCAAGTTGGAAGCCCTGAAACTGTACGAGACTTTCTCCGCGTATAATCCAAGTGCAGTGGGGATCGAGCGCAACCAAAAACCGCCGACCGACAAAGGCTGGGTCTACCTCCCTAGCTTTGAAGAGCTCAACTTGTTCGTGGATCAAGTCAACGGTTTGCAGTTCGAGGATGGGGTTTGGGAAGCCGTCTCTTATTACGATCTTTCACTAACGAAGGCGCGAACAGCGACCGAGCTTGAAGAGTTCCGAGAGCCCGAGTTAAATGCGAAGAAGGAGCAAAAGCTGATATTTCGGAAGAAAAAGAGAGAGAAGAAGGACGGGGATGATTCAGACGATATCCTTCAGGACATCTGGGCCATGGGGGAGCAAGAGTTTTCCTTCGAGGCTTAGGGGATGTGTTTTTGGGAACAGAAAGAAATTTATCTAAGCTCCAGGGGGCTTATAATACAGGCCGCCCTGTCTTTTATATCGTGACTTTGATGGCCACCCGTTTCTCCTCATCACGCAACCCGCCCACTATTGCTGCATTCACGAGTTAGCTTCGAGCTTTTATACGAAGATTATAAAGCTTAGACAACAGCAGCCATCGCAGTAGCTCAACCAAAACTCTCAAGAAATTCCAAACACCCCCTCTCCCAATAAGCGTCGTCTCGAAACCGTGCTGCAGCTGATCGAAAACAAGCCATTCTTGCCCGCGCCCCTCATTTACGTGTCCGCAGGCGTGCAACTTTGGGCGGACACGCCACAGTTCCGAAAGCAAATAATTGCATCCCAGATTAAGGTCAAGATGAGCTCGCAGTGGACCGTGGGTGACCAGAATATCTGTGTTTGATGGCACCGTCTCATTCCATGCATCGTGGCTCCCATGATACTGAAACGTCCGGTTCCCATGCTTGTGTGACTGTGGACTCCCATACACATGAAGCCGTCGGCCGTTGGCGCATGTAACTACAGTCTCCGAGTTCTCTAAGTATATGATGTCGCCCCAGTCTAGTTGCTCACGCTTTGCAGCAGCATTAAGGCTACGATCTTGGCTTGGTTCCAGCAGTAGATCATGATCCCCGGCAACGACAATCTTGTACGGATGGGGCTGGCGACGAAGCCAAGCAATCGTAGCCTGGAGCTCAGTAAAAGACCCAGATTGGGTCAGATCGCCGGCATGAATGAGGGTATCCCCGCCGGGCAGCGCGGGCTAATAATTACGCATGTCTGAAATACACACTACGGTGACCAAGTCTATGGGCAGTTCAGCTGGGAGGATACGTCTTGCCCAGTAATGGTAGACTGTCTGCGCTAGGAAGACGAGCGGGGGGCACCAGAATCTCTGAAGGGTGCTTGGCCGTGGGCGGTTTATGATAGCTTCGAGGCCCGATGCCATGGATAGGGGAGAACAAGTTGGCGGGATTGAAAGTCTTTGCGATAGTGTTGGTGTACAACGTGTGATGTGTTCACTCGCGGATGGGGCTGAACCATGTGGCAGAGTAGTAACGACTATTAAGTAGTACGTAGTTAATGTCTGCCTGCCTTGTTGTCAGGTCGCTACCTAGATCAATCACTATACCTCGTGATAGCAGACATCTGCCTCAGCTGATGCATGTAGAGCAAGGAAGTATGGGCTTCAAGGTAACCTGGATATGCCATCCAATGCCTTGTATGTACGGATAGGTTATAGTGGTTAATTCTTTGTTATTGTAAAGCAGGGACATATTTCTCCAGGTTAGCAGTCAGAAAGTATGGAGTATTGCCTGGATTTATTTCCGTTCCATGAATCAAGGTGAAGGCAGAAGCAATATCTACTGGAGTCAGTGGAGTGGTTAACTGAGAAGGTGTGGGGTTGCGACTGAACAGCAACCAGGCAGTTTTCCGGCGCCGGAACCGCACTGCATTCATAAATCAACGAGAATCTCCACACGCTTTTTTGTTAAAGTCACCTACCCAAGGTAATGGACATGAGAAGTTGCAGCCTGAGCCACCGGAACTGCCACAGGGGGCTTGTGGTTGTTCAATGCTGTGCCACACCCAAAGTGGACGACAATGCCTCGTCATCGCCTTCCCCTGATGCTTTCCGTAAGCGACCCAGGTACCGGTACCTGGACTCAGGGCTGCGCAATCGCCCGCTTCTCCCCGTCTTCATCTGGACCCTGAAGAACCTGCGCCCAGTAAAGCCCGCTGTTTGAGGACCTTGAGGACAACTTTGCATGTTGATGCTGAAGGAATGCATTTTTGCGAAGGGATGCCGCATCCGCCACGACGACTCTCACATTTTTGAGACGGAATTTATCGAGGAGTGATTACGTGCCATCGCCAGCGTTGAAGATGGCCGACGTCCCTTCCAGCGGTTGTGGCGGTTGTGGCGGTTGAGGAGCAATGCTACTTTAAGACTGAGCCGTGGCTAAGTCTCCTAATCCAGCACGTACTCGATAATCAAAACCGGCTAGCCAACGCTTGCATAGCTGTATATTCTTTTGAACACACCCACTCACTCCTTCAAGGCCAGCGTTGGTACGATATGGTACCCAATGAGGCGGTTTATGGCCGTGCTTGCACCCTGTTCACAGTCCGTTTTCTATAACTTCCCAAAAAGGTCAGCAGCTCGGTTGCGATGTCATAAGTGATAGCTTGATCTGCAAACTCCTACAAATCTAGTTCTTTACAACGATATCAACCACAGAATTATAAAACATTCGTAGATTTAAATATAGTGAGATAATAATATTTTCAACTTATCTGATACTAATTATTAATCATAATCACAACAATATTTTTCAGTGGTCTAAATTATAGAATAAACTTTAATACCGTCTCTGCCTGTCTCTCTCGGTCTATCCGAGATGAAGGCAGGCCTGACAAAACTATGGAAGCTAGCCACATATAACCTCCTCATTCTCTTAAAATAAGAGACGTTTCTTAGAATTCACACGATATTAAAAGCATATTTAAACCAGTTAGCCGGTCCAATAATAACACCCTCCCCGTCGCCCTTGATGATTTTATCGATGTGATCCGGGCATACTAGTTGTCAAAGATGGTCGAGATGTTTGTTATTGAGCTCCGAAAGAATGTTTTCCTCTCTAATGGGAGTTCTTGCTCTGAAATCACGCTGTTGTTAGGCCAGTCAACAATACAATACGTATAATATTAACTGCCAGAGAGCAGATTCAACCCACAAACTACAGTCATTTCACCATTCTCGCTGTCCGCTTCAAAAATACTAGTTGTGAATAGTTGAGAATTGTCTATTTATTTCTTTACCTTTGACTTAATAATCTCATAGGTATATGCGATATTCCTCATTTACTTACCGTATGTCAGCCAACATGAAGAGCAATTCATGGACCAAGTGCCGACCAATAATTTGTTCCATTGTTGCTGGAGCTGGTTTGATAAATTTTGTCGAGACACGCCCGTTACGTTGAACCAAGAAGCTCTCCATAAATGCCCGACTAGGTGTCCGTCATGTTGAAGCTTCTGGCGGAACAAACAAGTGAGCCGTGAGTTTCGATGCCAATGGCAAGGGGTGTGTAGTCGGTGGATGTGGGCGCGCCAACCGCCGGGCTAAATGGTGAATACGAGGTACTTTATTTTTGCCTGTGTTTATATATACCTGGATTTATCTTTTATGATTATATTAGGAATTTACTTACATGGCTTGGCCAGCCAGTGTTGGTGCAGACGAACATGAGCTGTAAAGTACATCAGTATAGGTAGATTTAATCATATATGGCGCCCGAGAGCAAGGTTCTAGCGGTTGGCATTACGGTGTTGCGCAAGAGTGCTGAGTTAGCTCTGGCTTTTAGGGCGTGGATGTTCCACATCTACTTGCGCTGTGAATACCTCGAGCTTGCGATCCTTCTAGGTGGCGATATACTAAATCCGTCACTTTCAAAATTCACCGCTATTTGTTTATGGCTATTGGAATCTCGATTGAGCAATGTCTTTCAGATCAAAATATTACGTGATCTTCGAAGGAATGGCCGTTAAGCTTAAATTGCAGGGTAGGAGAGTGACTGTGTTAGGTTTTTATAAGCGAATCGGGGCATTGTCATTATTAAGGGGTGCTAAGTTAGATATTTATCATTGAAGAGCTTAAAAAAAGGGCATAATTTCGAGGCAAATCGAGTGCCTATATTGCTTTTCTTTTTTCTTTCTTTTTAAGTCATAATTGAATTAATCCAAGTTAAGCCCAAGCGGTTATTGTTAGTTGTTTTCTTTCTCCAGAGCGAGCAAACGTTGGCCATTCCATCAGGTCATTTCGGAAGAATTCAGACATAATTGGTGCACAACAAATGCACAAGCCTCTGGTAACAGCTGAGTTTTGAGTGAGGGATGGGAGAGCAACAGCAGCGGCAGCGCTATTCTGAATTTGGCCAGGTTGACGCAGTCAGCTGGGGCCTGTGTGGCGCATGTTGTGCAGGCCAGCAGGTCGGGGGAAGTAGCGGTACCTAAGCTTGAGCCTCGCAGACCGCCTGCTGGGGTATCGGGGCGCCCCTGATTGGCTGCAGCGCCGTAGCTGACGCGTAAACTGCCACCCTCCCGGCTGGAGTCTCTGGAAGGCAACGCAACGCAGCGTACGCAACGCAACGCTTGTCGCCGGGTCCACCCCCCTCCTCCCCACTCCTTCTTGGTTCAGGCAGACTCCCACGCAGCGTCCCTTCACCCATTCTCCCATTCAATCCCATATCTACGGCTTCAGTGCTGCGCGGTCATTTCGAGGTGCATGCTACAGTTGACCACGATCCCTCCGTGATACCTCGATGCTCTTTTACTCGCAAAGACGACGACTCCGGAATCAGCGACCGAGAGGCGACGCCTACGACGACGTACTGCTAGTCGCTTAGGGGAGCCTGGGCCCTGTGGCGACTCGAGAGGTCCACGAATCCCCCCAGCTGACGACGACGCAACCCGGCCACCACGCACTGCGAACAACGAAAGGCAACGCCTGCCACCATCATCGGCGACGGTATCAATTGTCCGTTCCCGTCGCCGTTCCGATCACATTCTCTTTTATCAACCTCACCCTGACCTGAGGACGGACACCTTGGCCAGGAACCCAACTCACCATCGTAACACTACTCCGCCATTGCTGAACTAACTTCGGCATCACCATGGCGGATCGGAACACCCCGATCGATGCGAGTGCCCCTGCGCACGATGACTATGGCGAGGAATGGGCCCATGACTTGCGGGTGCGGTTCGAGGGCCTGCTCCGGGATAAGCGCATGAACGATTTGCGCTCCTCGTCACGGCATGCATCACCTTCACCTGGCCTCGCTGAGCGCGCCTCGAGCGCCAACCTGCGAGCTCCTGGATTTGATTCCCACAGCCGGCCGACAACGTCTCACGGACCAGCAACTCCGCCTTCCTACTCTTCCATTCGACATCTTCCTATGATCCCCACACCCCCGGCTGTGCACGACCGCGAGTCACAGAAATTCCGCAACCTCTTGATCAGCCTCTCCTTGACACCGACAAAATATGAGAACCCTGGCCTGTTGGATGAAGCCCTGCAAATTATCCCACTCGACCGGATATACAGCGAGGCGGAAGAGGAGAGTCAGGTCTTGCAAGCCGAGGCTGAGAGTATGGGCGACGGGCGCAAGCCTGAATGGGGATACCAAGACTGCGTCATCAGGGCACTGCTTAGGTTTGTTGCTTTCCTCTTATTGATCTGATGGCTCTGGTTCTAACATCATACCAGGTGGTATAAGCGATCGTTTTTCACATGGGTCAACAATCCCGCATGCCAGCTCTGCCTCTCGCCTACCGTCGCCCAAGGCATGACCGCACCGACTCCTGAGGAGAGCGCTTGTGGTGCCCTGCGGGTCGAGCTTTACCGATGTTCGGCCCACTCCTGCGGCTCATATGAGCGATTTCCTCGGTTTGGCGACGTTTGGCGGCTGCTGCAGACCCGACGTGGTCGTGTTGGCGAATGGGCCAACTGCTTCAGCATGCTCTGCCGCGCGGTCGGTGGACGCGTGCGCTGGGTGTGGAATGCGGAGGACCATGTATGGACAGAGGTCTATTCGGATCATCAGCGCCGATGGATCCATGTGGACGCTTGCGAAGAAGCCTGGGACAATCCGAGGCTCTATACTGAGGGCTGGGGGAAGAAAATGTCGTACTGCATTGCCTTCTCCATCGATGGTGCAACCGACGTGACGAGGCGTTATGTCCGCAAGTCGGAGAACGCCTCGGAGCGCAACCGGTGTCCCGAGGAGGTCTTGCTCTACATTACTCAGGAGATCAAGAACATCCGCCGAACCAACATGGGCAAGGATGAGCGCTTCCGACTGGAAAAGGAAGACCAGCGAGAAGACCGAGAACTCCGAGGATACGTGGTGGCCACCATTGCCCAGGCCGTCACTGACCTTGTTCCCGGTGCCTCCAGCTCATCTAGCTCCAGTCGGTCTACTGGAGCTCGAGGCCAGGACCACAAGCTGCCTGCTGAGCAGCCGAGCCGACAGACTGGTTCTTCGGGGTTCTTGGCCCAAAACGGCCACAACCAGCAGTTCCAGCCGCCCCGTGACCCAAGCCGCAGACCTTGAACGCTGGGCCGCATGGGTCACAACTTCTTCTTATCTGGAAATTACATACTATCGACGGTGGACAGTTGCCCGATGGAAACCATTGGCTGCTGATACAACGTCGTCATCTTTACGATATATACCTCTACGACCAATATCCACGACTTCTACGGCCTCATCTATGTCCACGGACTTATCTGAGCTCGATCACTACATCGAAACGGCCTGTCCGCCATACTATCACTTCTTTTAACTTTCCACACGGGTCTCTGCATAGAGTCGGCGTTTACTTATACCACACAAACTACTTGGTCATCTGTGCAAGCAGTGGCCCCCGTCGAAAGATGGGACATGTACCTTCTACAATAACAACAACACTTGACTAAGTTTCATTTGTGGCTGGATATCGGGTTGGAGCTGTTTTTGGGGATGTTCCCGGGGCGAATGGGACACATGGGGCGAATATTCAGGCATTCGTTCCCTGCAAGGGAAGAGCTGGGACGGGATACAACCCAGCTCTCGGCGTTCGGTTGAAGTTTTTTGCTCGTCTCGTCATGGGTTTTGCATCAGCGTTGCAGTGCGGGTACTAGGGTTACGGGCCAAAGGAGAAGGATGGTAGTTTGGTACATCAGGGATAGATTTTGCAATCGAATGCCTGTCCCATTCAAAATGAAGCCGTTGCGCTCTTGATTGACAATCGTGATCCAATGTTCCCAGTGGAACACGTGACTTCGTGTGGAGATCGTAATGATTGGTGGTGCGGGTGAAGATTAAAGCGTCTCCCAATTAGGAAATGCATGGCAAACACTCTCAGGAGCATCGTGACTTTTCAAAAAGACGTCATCTCCAGCTCACTCGTCTTTGCCTACTTATCGCGCCAATATTGAATTATCGTAAGGCATCGCGTCTTTTGATAATGGGCGGCGGCACGCGTATATCTGCAGGTCGCACGTCGGGCCACCAGCACACCCCAGCGCCGAAGCGCGGTTGGCCTCAAGCTTCCACCACCCAATGCGTGGCGACATCGGCCAAGCTGGGCAGCAGCCCGCATATCCCCATCGATCTCACTGAAGATGGACCTGCACCTGTGTCCGCATCGAGCAGGAAGCGGAAAGCTGACATTGAGTGGCCCGTTGCGCCACGACCCTGGATGCCTGCACCCCGAGCGCCGCAGACATCGCCTCAGCAGCAGAAGAGGCAGAAGAAGACGCCGGATGAGCCCGCTGAGGAGAAACGCCTGCGCAGGTTTCGCCCCCAGGAGCCGCGGAGCTTCAGCGAGATCTACGATCGTGCCATGACTCAGCGCTTCTTTGTGCTGGAGCGCAGGCGCACCGGCACGGACGAGTGTCCCGGTGAGGTGGTCGAGCTGACGGGGTCGACGGGTAATGTCTATACTGTGTCAATTGGACGGAGGCCGGATTGTGACTGTCCCCATGCGAAGAAAGGGAACCAGTGCAAACATATTGTCTTTGTGGGTCTTTCCCTTCAGCCCGTCACCAAGACAACATGTAATACTCACAGGCTGCCATCAGGTCATGAAAAAGGTTCTGAATGCGCCGTTCAACCTAGTGTACCAGCTCGCGCTGCTTAGCTCAGAGCTCCGTGAGATCTTTGCCTCGGCGCCGCCCATCGACTCACCCGAGTCGGCGAGGGATGGGAAAGACGCCGACAAGCGCAAGCCCATCGACGGGGACTGCCCCATCTGCTTTTCGGAGCTGGAGGAGAAGGGTGAGGCGATTGTGTGGTGCCGCGCCGCCTGCGGCCAGAATATGCACCAGGAGTGCTTCCAGACGTGGGCGCGCACCAAGAGCGGCAGCGGCAAGGTGACGTGCCCGATGTGCCGGAGCGAGTGGGAGGGCGCGGACCCAGGGGCCATGGTGGGCCGCGTAGAGAAGAGTCGGGGCACGGTAAGCGAGGGGTATGTGAATGTGGCGGATCAGCTTGGGATCAGCCAGGTCAGAGGTGAGTTTTTCAAAATCATTATTGATCATATTGGGTGTGGAAGGGAAGGACTGACGAGGTCGTAGACTATAGCTCATACTCGGAGTGGTTCGGACGATCACGCCCTGGACGAGGCGGCTACAGCGGCGGCTGGGGACGTCGCTATGGTGCATGGGGAGAGTGGTAAATTATTCGTTTGCTCGGCTTGGCGTCGAGGGTTACTTTTGCGAAAGTATGAATCGTTGCGATTCAGATTTGTCTTTCTTTGTTTAGGTTCTAGCATAGGGCTGCGATGGGTCGCAAATAATGGGTGCTGGTCCTGGTCCTGGCGGGTCCCGAAATGGTCTTTGGCCAACGGCATATTCAGGTGGGAATATGAGCTTCTAAGCACATTGGAACAGTTGGCCGGGAACGGCGCAACGGAGTATCGAGGCCCAGCGTCGGTGTCTTTGGTAGCAGCGAGATGATCCTGGGTCGGCCCTAGGATCGGTCGGTCACCCGGACCTTCGCGCTCAACAAACCCCGGCCATCAGCCTAAAGTACTATGCATGTACGAAAGTATGATGCTCGGAGAGATGCCACCCTTCGAGCAGGGGTATATATGGACATATGATTTATCGCTCCGTGTCCGCCGGCGTTCTCCACATTCTTGTATGCCGTCATAGCGACACTGCTTACCTATATTTAATCAATTCATATTCTGCCTAGGGGTTCGACTGGGGTTTTCGAGGTTTGCCTATATAATGATAACCGGCTTAAAATGCTATCAGGGGCTGATCTAATGCGACTCTCTTCAGAGCCATAGGGACAAATTTCAAAGCCATCATACTCAGGATCGCCGTGCTTGCATGCCGGCATGGCACGTTGTTCCGAATTGCCGACTGATCCTTGGGCAAATCGGCGTATCCGATACGGAAGTAGATCGTCACCATCCATGGCGAATCCGGGATTTATCGATCTTTTTCGGCAGATTTTGAGTTGGCATGAGAGATACGTAACTAGTTCGAATAGTAGCCCATGTACACACCTCGGCCCGCGGTCGACCCTTGTCCTTGTAGTTGCAGGTCAAGCTTTTACGAAATACTAGGTGCAAGTCCGACATTCTGGTATAGGACCCAAGGGATCTATGAGTGCGGTAATGGGCTTAGGGAGCGTGACATAACCAGTATTTCAATTCTCCCCTTGCCACGACTCTGGGATTCACATGCACGGTGATAAGTGGGCATGGCCACATCCATGTCCTCCCCGGCATGGGAATTCACATGAGATCTGTCAGATAAATGTGGCCGTCGGTCGCCTGAAAACCTTTCACCGACGGTCGGATTCCGCCGGAGACTATGGTGCCATCCAACACCTCAACACGTATCGATGAAGTCCTCAGGGACGAAAAGTCCTCGGTATACAGTGGGCCCCTTCAGGTTCTTCAATAAGATAAAAGCGTCGCCAATGCCTCACTCAAGCCCCGTCTAAATCCAGAAGCCATCAGTCAGTTTGATCCCTTCTTGCAAAGACAATTCTTACACAAAGACAACCAACCATACAAAAGATGGCTCCGAGTTCTCCCATAGACGACCTCCCATGGTCCCTCACCACCCCGTCAATACCAACCGACCAGCCCGACACAGTAGACATTGCTGCACGAGAAAATACGCCCGCGTTCACTCAGCGCGACAGCGACGAAGTGGGCGGCTGGGACTCCCTGGGAGGAGCCATCGCAGGCATCGTCGTGGGCTCGCTCGTCGGTGCCGGCCTCATCGGGTTCCTCATCCACTGCCTTTGGAAACGCCGAGCGTCGTGCAAAGCGAGGCACCACGAGGCACGCTCCGCTCATAAGCAGCTGGAGTCGCCTGACGTGGAAACACCACCGGTAGCAGCAGTGGCCAACCACTAGGGCACGCTGGTCACGTTGAATATCCTCTTCAGATTCAGAGGCGATGAGCAGACGCAGGGCTACGATTGATTTGAAAAGACGGCACGAGAAACATGATTCAATATAGACGAGATCTTGGGGGGAAATTAGACGGGACCACTGGAGTTTAGACGGCTTGTGCTTAGTATTTGAGGGGTCAAGCAAAGGGTTCCTCGCCCAACTTAATTTCAGCACAGGTTGGCCTGGGGCTTAGTGTATTAGTGTGAGGAATAATAGACGCAGATAATTATCAAATTGATGATCTGTCACCTGTATTCAATCTGTAGTGCGGTAGAAACATCCCGCCCTTCCCCAGTAGTCCGTATCACTTGTCATCACACACGGTCGCAGGTCCGGAGCGCTGGAGCCGGAGACTCGGAGCCGGACCCCGGATCCACCACGGCGGCACGGCCGGGTCGCCCCACAGAGTCACAGAAGGACCCTTGGAAATTAAACCCTGTTGGCCCAGGTCGATTCAATTCGCCGCCGTGCAAGACTTAAATGTCTCACGGATGTCCCGGACCCCTTGTAGTGACAGCAGACCCGAATCATCGCTGTGGGGAAGGTGGTGCTGCCCCAGGCTGGGACTGGGCCAGGTCACTTACACTTCGGACTGGAGCTTGGTACCATGCCCAAAGAGGAACAACGGAGGTCTCAGTGACGTCCTCGAGCCCATCGAGCGATATTCCGATGTTGGATCACCATGCCAGCCAGATGATGTATTTAAATGAGGCTGGTCCGTCTGGCCCTCCAGAGCCTGTTGGCTAGTCATCTGAAGTATTACTGCTACAGTTGCATCTTCCTTCTCCAAGCTCCCAGTAATAATTTCACACCGAGACCCATCCTCTCCCAAGTTCAAAATGTCTTACCGCGGCACCGAAAACGTGAGTCCCACCCCCTCATATCAGATCCCTAGCTTCCCCACAAAGGCCACAAGGAGGTTGACAATCCCATGCAGCAGTACGGCGGCTCCGGCGGCAACTCGTACGGCTCCAGCGGCCGCACCGGAGCCAACGATTTCGGCTCCTCCAGGATGGGCCAAGACTCTGGAATGGGACTGGGCCAGAATACGTATGACACCAGCGGCCACACCGGCAACACCCACGGGTCTTCCGGCATGGGCGGTAACGACTCCTACGGCTCCTCTCGCATGAACCAGGGAATCGGCCAGGACAGCTACGGCTCTTCTCGCACGGGGCAGGGAATGGGCCAGGATAGCTATGGCTCTTCTCGCACGGGCCAGGGAATGGGCCAGGACAGCTATGGCTCTTCTCGCACGGGCCAGGGAATGGGCCAGGACAGCTACGGCTCTGGCAACGGCGGTGGCCTCCAGTCCTCCCACGGCGACTCCTACGGCTCTGGTGGCCGCGCTGGCGACAGCGGTGGCGACTACGGTTCGTCCCGTGGCGGCAATGACTCCTATGGATCCTCTGGCAACCGTCAGCAGGACTACCAGACCGGCAGCAACAACCAGCAGGGCAAGGAGGGCTTCATGGAGAAGGCTGTCCACAAGGCCGAGGATCTCCTGGGCAAGCACAAGTAAAGACGTACATAGCAGGGCTTATAGGGGAGACAAAGTAAATGTCATTTCTCCTTCACCCGTCACCTTTCGGCCGCGGACTTTGTTACCCATATTTTGATTGACTGGAAAAATGCAAAAGGATCTAAAATTGCGTGGGAAGTAGAGATGATAAAAGTTGCACAATACGCATGCCTCTCAAAACGCCTAAATAACAAACAAAAAGGCCCATGGTGATCCAAGCGTTCTTCAATGATTATGCCTCGGGACTGGGCATTTCTCAGCCACACTCAGGTACCTCGCAGCACGCTTCAGGATCATCCCCTCGCTCAGCTGGCCCGTCTCGCGCCTGTGCAGCTCCTGCCACGGCGTCTGACTCTCGGGATACTTGTAGCCCCCGGAAGCCTCGAGCTTCTCTCTGCGCCTCGCCACCTCGCCCTCTGGAAGTAGCACGTCGACGCGGCGGGTGTTGAGGTCCACGCGGATCGTGTCTCCATTCTCCAGGATGGCTAGGTTGCCACCGGCAGCGGCCTCGGGGCTCGCGTTGAGGATGGATGGAGACGCCGATGTGCCGGACTGACGGCCGTCTCCTATGCATGGAAGACCCTCGCAGCCTGCCGCCAGGAGGTAGTTGGGGGCCCGCATGTTGACCGTCTCGGCGGCGCCGGGGAAGCCGATGGGACCGCAGCCTCGCATCACGAGCACGCACTTCTCGTCAATTCCCAGCGAGGGGTTGTCAATATTCTTCCTGTAGTCCTCGGGGCCGTCGAACACAACCGCCCTGCCCTCGAAGGCGTTGGGGTCCTTTGGATTGGAGAGGTATTTCTGATGGAAGTATGGGCTGATGGTTGAAACCTTGAGGATGGCCGAGTCGAAGAGGGATCCGCTGAGGTTGATGAATCCTGCATTTGGACGGAGGGGATTCGACAGCGGGCGGATCACGTCGGGCAGCTTGGAGACGCTGCCCCTGACATTCTGCTCCACGGTCCTTCCGTTGACCGTCAGGGCATCTGGCCAGAGGAGGCCCGCTTCCAGGAGCTGTGCCATGATGGCGGGTGCTCCTCCAGCCTGGTAGTAGTCTTCCCCGAGATATTGTCCCGCGGGCTGCATGTTGAGGAGAAGGGGAACCTCAAAGCCCACTCTATACCAGTCCTCGTTGGTGAGCTCCAGCCCCATGTGCTTTGCAATAGCATTGAGATGGATGGGGGCGTTGGTGCTGCCTCCAATGGCGCTGTTGACCCTGATGGCGTTCTCAAAGGCCTGGCGCGTCAGGATATCGCTGGGTTTGCGGTCAGCTCGGACCATCTCGACAATCCGGAGCCCAGTCTCGTATGCACACTGCCCACGCTCCTTGTAGGGAGCAGGAATAGCCGACGAGCCAGGGAGGGCCATGCCGAGTGCCTCGGCCAGGGCATTCATGGTGGAAGCCGTCCCCATGGTGTTGCAGTGGCCGACGGAGGGAGCACTATTGTATTGACTTGTCAGTCAGGGTGTTGTTGTTTAGGAGACAATTTCCGTCTAGACTTGCCCTTGGGAGATCATGGATACCAGCTGCTCAAAGTCGATCTCGCCGGTGGCGTACAGCTCGTCCGCCTTCCACACCACGGTGCCGGATCCCAGCCTCTGCGAGCCGTCGTGGCCGTTGAGCATCGGACCGACATTCATACAGATGGCCGGTAGATTCTGAACATGACTCATTAGTTCCTTTCAAAAAGGGGGGGGGGGAGGGGGGAGCTCAAGGGGCCAGGGTCCATCTAACCATTGTCGCGGCCGCCATGATACACGCCGGAGTGGTCTTGTCACACCCGGTCAGCAGCACAACGCCATCGATGGGATACCCATGCAGCAGCTCGACGAGGCCCAGGTAGGCGAGATTCCTATCGAGCGTAGCCGTGGGCCTGCGCCCCGTCTCCTGGATGGGATGCGTGGGGAACTCAAAGGCGATGGCGCCAGCAGTGCGGATGCCCTCGCGCACGCGCTTGGCCAGCTCGATGTGGTGGCGGTTGCAGGGGCTCAGGTCGGATCCTGTCTGGGCGATGCCGATGATGGGCTTCCCCGACATGAGCTCCCTGGGCGTCAGCCCGTAGTTCTGGTACCGCTCCAGGTAGATGGCTGTCTGGACGGCATGTCTGCTGTCGTTGAACCACGACTTGGACCGGAGCGGCTTGGGGGAGGATGATGCGGGTTGCGCGTCTTTTGGCGCATCGACGCGGCCGCCAAGACTGTGGATCGTCTTCTCGAGCTGTGCGATGCGGTCTGTGGCCTCGAGAAAGCGCGAGTAGTAGTCCTCGATGTCTACCGTCTTGTGGGTTATGGGACCATTGCTGCTCTTACACGAGCAGTCGGCGCAGGATCGCGCACAGCCGGGCATGGTTAATATAGCTTAATACGACGTGGGGGTTTTGATGTTCGTTTGGGGAAAAGCAATCTAAATCGAGGGCATCTGGCTGGTCGTCGAAGTGAGGGGGCCCAGACGTGTACGCATCTTTTTCCACGATCACGTCTATTTCTCCAATTCTCTTATCACCATGCATGGCCGGTACCGGAAAGTGTGGGAACCCCGTATCTCTGATTCATCATCCACTGACGGAGTGACGGAGGGATCCGGGCTTGCAGAAGTCGCAGGCGCTAGTCTCAATATCTCCTCATCCTCATGCGCCTGGTGGATACTATGAGGCACCATCTTCGGGAAGATCCCTACGGTGCGGCTCGCCACTCCAGATGCCCAGTCGTCTCCACAAGTCATCTTCGAAGCTCCCCTGTAAACCAGGTTAAGCTCCCTAGGGAGTGATGGGGAATACTCACAAGCAAGCACTTATTCGTCAACGAGTCCGAGTCCCAAGTCAAATTGAATATCGTCTGCGACGCACACCGCCAGATTCCTGTCCCGACACAGTTCCAATATCCAACAGCTGGCTTGTACGCCTAGCCTGGTCGAAATCTCTATCCCCATCTTTTGTAGAGATTTTAATAGAATTGCCACCGGACTAAAAGTTGGGAATGAATGGTCAATCAAAATGACAGCTAAGGAGTTGGAGCCGCGATGAAAGAGGAGAAAGAATGGAATGCCACACTTACAAATTGCCTCCGTACCAGCTTCCAGAACAGGGGCACAAGGCTCATAAGGCCGATACAGAGCGGGATGAGCTGGCCTGTTGAGTCGACGGAGTATACCCCCTCGACCCCGTTCCAAACTAGCGATAGCTCGATTCCAATGATAACTATGACGACCATGCCCAACATAAATATGGAGCCGCCCCTTGAGTGCTGAGAGTTAGAATCCACCGGCAACTGAGCCTCTGGAGGGCAAGGGGTATAGGTTAGAAACTCACACTTGTCCCAGCTTGTCCCAGTAAGACACGAAAGTGCTGTCCGTGTCTGTTCCGGAAGAAACCCTGTCCCGAATCATCACATAGACCAGACAAACCAGAACCGAAACACCGATGGGGAGAAAAATGATAAGGATCACTACCACCTCAATGGATTCTGCAAGACTTGGGCGGAAAATCTTACGCAGTATCCATCCCAGGAAGTCTAAGATCAGCAGAAGGAAGCAGAAGACGCATATAAAGCCACTGGCGATTGGGATTGCGGATGACTGAATGCGGGCAAAGAGGAAAAAGGACGTCCCGCATGGCGTCTCGGCAAACGTCGTATCCGTGCCGACAGCTCTCCGGACCCAGAACCAACAGGTATAGCCCATGACGAGAGATTCGAGGACCCCCGTACTCGACACCCAGCCACGTATACCTTTGGAGTGATCCGGGCTGACGAGGAAGCTGCTGACTCGAGCTGTCCGGGACATTGGTGTGAGAGAATGTCTGGGGTCACTAGACTCATGCTTCTCTATCAGGTCGGACATATCGCGGGCCGTCTTAGTCGCGGAGGCGAGAAATAAAGTCATAACAATAATATAGAGCATGATGATGATCTCGACAGAGTAGGTGCACCCTTGGGTAAAAGTGAGCACCAGCACGGCGACCATGAGGGAGGCGCTGAAAACGACCGACGTGGCCATGAGCCCCCGCTCTTCGTCGTGCAGCACGGTACTGACCAGCCAGGTGGCGAACCACTGGAGGTAGACTCCGAGGCGGATTCCCATGCCGTAGGCGTCTTCGTCGCCTCCAAAGCCACATGGCAGCTCCCTCAAGCGGCACTGGGCCTCGTCAAAAGTGTTGCGCTGGGCAATCAGGACAAGGGGGATGATCAGAGGGATGCAGAAGAATGCTGCAAAACCATCCTCGAAGAAGAAGGAATAACATTTAATAACCCATCCTGTCCATGGCCGTGTCCTGGAGCCGCGACCAGCATTGTCGCTGCTATAGTCCGTGCGTTGTTGAACGACACCTGAAGCCGAGTTAGAGTTCCATCCCCATCAGCCAGAGACACGGAGGTTGTCGGGTAAAGGAGAGATAGATATGGATACCTGCTTTTGAGCCGCGCTCCACGTCGGGGTTCGCCTCCTCGAAATTGACATTCAGGGAGCCCATTTCTCTAGAGCCTGGTGAAGTTGGTGGAGAAAGTCCCCTGGATCCCTGATGGGCCACCCACCATGGGCTGTGAAGGAGTGAATGACCTGAACAAGACGGGATCAACTACGGAGTAGAAGTGGGATAATTCCTCGGGGAGAAATTGGGGCAAATTACGTCTTCGCTCTTCGGTCTTATATCGGATAGCGAGCAAAGCTGTCGGCATTTATTTTTAGCAGGGGCTGTTGTCATCCATGTCGAGGTCTATTGAAATCGGGCCTCGTTCCTGCCTCGTCCTGATTCCCCCCCCTTCTACATGCTTGCAGGCTATAACCAGACAAAATAGCCCAACTTCCATCTCCCCGCACATGAGCCATACCTAACACTTCAGGATCACAGCGAAGACCATGTGCAAAAGCATCACACCGTCTCGGTGAAGAAGGTCCACGTCTCGCCAGGCGCCCAGTACGAGCCATCCGCATCCGCCGGGTCGGCCACATGGTCCCCGCTGTGCGCGATCCACCAGACGGGATACCCGTCGCCACACGTGTACTCGGTCTTGATGTGGCTCCCGCTGCCAGGCTGGGGCTCGGGGGCGTCCTTGGCCGCGCACCCGTTGAGCGAGAGGAACTTGTCGCGCAGGGCCCGCCCGCGGTCGACGCCCAGCACCGAGTCAGCCACCCCGTGGATGCCCAGGTAGGCGATGGGCGTTGTGCCGCCATCGCAGCCGCTCAGCTCGGCTCCAGCGATGGGGGCCACGGCGCGGAAGACGTCTAGATGGGCACTGGAATCAGTAACAATGCAGACTGCGTACTTGTGGGGAGGACTGACCAGGTCGAGAGCAAGCCACGGAGTAGGACATGGCGCCGCCGTAGCTGAAGCCAGTTGCAAAGATCTGTGCCTCGTCGATGCAGAGCCCATTCAGCACGCTGTCGACAATGGCATCCGTAAAGGCAATGTCGGCCCCGTTCGTGTTGGCCCAGCCAGCGTCGAGGCCCTGGGGCGCAACAAAGATGGCTGAACCCTGGGCCAGCGGCTCAAGGCCATAGTAGCCAGCGTCAGCCACGTTGTGCATGCTGCCGCCTAGCCAGTGGTATCCGATGATGAACCTGTGGGGGATGTTTGGGTCGTAGTTATCTGGCACCTTGAGGATGTACTCGCGGGTCTGGCCGTTGATGTCGACCGTCTTGGTGCCGCTTTCGATGGGACCAAGGCCACATCCCGGGGACTGGGCGGCCGCGAGACCAGAGATGGCAGCGAGTTGGAGGATAATTGCAGATTTGGAGGGCATTTTGGCAGCTGGTTCGAGTTAGAAACTGTGGAGAGGAGATTGAGTTGTTCATCGCTTCAAGCCGTGGTCTTGAGGGGGCATTTTATATCTTCAAGGCTGGCTCACGAGCTGAACGCATACTAGTAGTTGTTGACGTTGGCTTTAGGCAATTTCATACTGAAACTGACCATGATCGTTGCCGATGTCAAGTGCCGTGTATTTGCATATACGTCACACATTCTGCCGGTAGCATTACGAGACTACAGCCGAGAGGATCAACCTAGAGTGCAGGTATAAGCCTAGAAGAAGGATTGGAGCGCTTCGGTGGGATGGAGTCGGAGGGGACTGCAAATAGCCCGATTGGGAAGGACAAGGAGAGAAATACTTCGAACTCGATTTGAAACATTTAGCATTTAGACATTGATAATATAACCGTGCATCTTATACCTAAGCGAGAACGCCATCCGCGGACCTTATGTCTTGTTCACGGTTCTGCTACTGCGACGTTGCAAGTCGCCGCCGATAGCATCACCAATCATCTCCACTCAACGGGCAACTCAAATTGAAGACACGCAAGGTAAACCAAACTGGGCAGACCGCTAAGATAATTAAAGTGCCATAAGTTTGCAGTTCACATTCAATTCAACCGGTTGATATGGACAAATTTAAAATGCTACCTATACGAGCAGTAGAGCCGAGGAATCCTGCCCACAGTCCCATTCCAAGCCTACCAGCCGCGCTCCCGTGAAAGCTCATACCACCAGTTGCGCAACATCCATCCATCAAAGTCGGTAATCTCAGTGGAAGATCCCGCCAGCATGATGAAGTTCTCAATCCCCGTGGGAGTCCAGTCTGCGACCTGTTAGCGTCCACTTCTCCATCATGGAGCATCCAGGGGGCTGGGTTTCGATTACCATAAACTACAGCAAAAATTGTCAGCATTTATTCTTCTTGAAACCTCGCGGTGGAGAACAGGATATTTGACTTACAGTCGTCCAGACCAAAAGTGTGGCCCATCTCGTGGAGGATGATGTGCATGCTCGGCAACCCGAGCGCCTCCATGAAGTACTCCCTCCCGACCCTCTGCCCCCAGTCACCACCAGCGCCGCCCTCAAACCCATCCGTGAGCCAGAGCGAGTGGTCGTAGTGCCGGTCCTCGCCGCCGGGGCACTCGCTGTAGTCGCCATCCTGGTGGAAGAACCGGCCGCAGGCGGGGGCACACTCGGGCGCGCCCTCCGAGTCCGTGTTAGTGTAGACGTCGATGCCATCGGTGGAGCCCTCGAGGATGCCCTCATCGCGGACGGCCCAACCGACCACGTTGACCTCGATCTTGCTGTAGGGGAAGTTGTCGTAGCCGTAGAGCCACTCGAACCACAGCTGGTATTGCTCTGCCAACTTGGAGGCAATCTCCGTGCGCTGGGCTTCGGTCACTGTCGTGTCCGACTCCCATCGGACACAGTAGTTGATGGTTCTTTTGCCTTGTGAGTATCTCTTCTTGCGCCTGGTACATGTGGACTCTCACCCTTGCGTGGCCATGACCTGGTCCCAGCCGTAGTTGTAGAAATCGAAGAGGCCGTTAGAATAAGTGTCCAGGCAATGCTGCCAGACCTCTTGCAGCGGTGTTGTGAGCTCGCTTGGTGGGCTCCATCCATCCTGTCTCTTGAAGGGCCTGTTGGATACAGGGCGGTTAGAGCGGGGAGTGACATTTTGCAGAGACTCCCAGACGCGAGGGTCGGCGTCGCTCCGGGAGGAGGCGTCCAGGGCCGTGCCAGTAGCTGCAATCGCGAGCAAAGAGAGAATAGAGGCCTTCATTTTCACGATGTTTTGTTAATGGCCAAGACTAGTTTGAGTAACAAGAAGCCCAAGTTGAAGGCTTAGAAGTACAGAGCCATGACGGCATTACCGAGGCAGGGCTTTGATCTCATTTATACAATTGCGCCGCCCTCGGGTAGGAGATACGGATGTCTACTCCGCAATTGCCCTTTGAAGCCATCGAGGCACAGGGGTTGTGGGTTCGTTTCGTAAGTTCGTAACAGCTCTATATTTGAAACCGGGCCCTCATTGGCGGAGAATCCGGGAGACTGGGGTGCGTTCGGCAGTCACCCATGGGTTAGAAACCCCGGTCGCAAGTAATGTGTTTGCGATCTTGAGTCCTCCTCCTCCTTGGAAAACGTGGTGCTACTAGTCTCAACTGCCATTCGTGCGCTACTGCTCTGGGTCAGCTTGGCGTTTAGAGTCTTGCCAGATAGGGCGCCCCAAGGGTTACGGAGGGAGAGCTCTTTGAAGCTCCGGGGTGTCATTTGTTGCATTCAGTTCACCAAAACCGGGAGACGAATACTATTGGTTCCACCTCTGGAGGACTGTCGACTTGAATACCTTAACGAATTAAAGAACAAGATGGCTATACATGGGCGCCGCGATAATGTGACTATACGGCCTCTTGCAATAGTTATTCTCGATAAAAAGCAAAAGGAGCCCCTTATGAGAGAAGAGATTTATCGGCCGTTACATTGACTCTAAAATAACCATTAACTTCTCTCCGGAAGAGGTCAAATTTACCTGATTGCTCCTTCGCAAGCTAGCTATTTAGTAGAATCTCTATGTTTCTATAATATCTTGCTTATCCTCTCAAGGGAAGGGGGGGAGGGTGTTAGTGTCACGCTTCTAGAGGAAACACACGTTAGCAAGTAGTATCAATAGTAGCGCCGAACGATCGATTATTATTCAGTAGTAGTATTAGTGCGCCACGCTCTAGGCGGGCGTCATGTGGTCTATATTTGGGCCTCTTCTGATGCCAGCCTGTTGGGCCCTGGCAGGGAGGGTGAGACCGTGGGACGCAATGTGGGTCGTAGCTCCAGAGAGAAAAGGGCATCACACATCCCACTGACACAATCACCGCACTTGAACTAAACATCCCTCCCTCGTCTCCTACGAGCGCCCAGGCGGTCAAGCTATAACCTGCAAATATGAGCGACGACAAATCTGACGGATGTAGGGTGCTCTTTGCACACGAACACGAAACAACAACAAGGTCATTGTTGAGGGGCCTCGACCGTCAACCAAAGTTGCAACTCGGGAAGTGTGGACCCGAGAAAGGCAGTCGATGGCGGAGTGGAATTCGGCGCCCTGGCGGGGCCGTCCGGAGGCTCCACTAGAACCACCGTACCGACGGTGGTGTCCAGTCTGAAGCCATGGAGAATAGTCATGGGCCATAGGATGCCCCCGAATTGAGATTTAGAAAGGGCCGGGGGTTGTTTATACTAGATTATTGGAAGCGGATAGTCAAGGTCGTCCATCTAATGTAAGAGGATGATGCATCTAGGCAACACCGAGGCTGCGAGGAAGATGCAGCCGTTGACGTTGTGGGGCTACTTAGACGCGAAGCACTCAACGCGATCAATCCCTGGCGACGTCCCACCTCTCCACCTCAAGCGCGCCTGGTCGCGTTGATGACAGCCACCCTCCTCAAACAACCTCCATCCTCCGTCTCTCTTCATCTATCAATTGCACAACAACCTTACGAAATACCGTATATCCCATCAGAGACCCATTGCCTCACCATTCGGCAACATTATCCACAATATTCCTGCCGAATTTCGACAAGCAAACTCCCTCTCGAAAACAATGGTGCTCAAGCGCAAGCGCTCCACGTCCGAGCTCTGCTCCTCCCCCTCATCATCAGTCTCCTCAACCTCATCGTCGCCTTCACACAATAGCCCATTCGCCATATTTAGCTCGAGCATGTTGGGCCCCGCGCACCTCAACAGCCGCACCCTCAAGCGCCTCCGCAATGGCAGACCCTCAGATGAGGAGGTTCACCGTATGCCAATCCCCCCCTCCCTTCCATCCCTTCACATATAGCCTATCGAGTACTTACAATCTACTTCCAGAGCGCACACTAGGCCTCCTATACTCGGCTCAGCAGCGTCCCTCCGACTTGCAGCAGGTCCTCGACGACCAGGACCACTCCGCCGCCGCCGCGCCCACGCCCGCAGCCACCCCGGCAGCCCAGCAGTCCCTGCATCGATTCTGGAACATCAACTCTACACCCAGGGCACCGGTACCCTCACTCAACCAACAGACCTCGGCTTGCCTGTCAGACTGCGAGGATTGCGGAGGGACCCTTGCTAGCACCGACGACGGCATGGACATTGATGGCGATGGAGTCCAAGGGTCGGCATGCAGCTCGTGTGGGAAGAATGTGTGCTTCAGCTGCTCCGTCAGCAATCTCGGGGAGCAGAAACGGTGCCTCCGATGTGCTGGGAGGCCTGTTGCTGTAGGGAACGTCGGCTGGGCCAATGCTGATTGTGCGATGCGAATGTGACAAGGTTAGGATGGCGTTGGGGGCCTGCTGGAGTTTTTTGCCAACGGCGCGGAGTTACAAGGTTTACGGCGTCACTCGTGGATGCCTGGGTATGATTTTTTTTTTTTGCAATTCTCGAGAGCGTGTTTTAGGGCCGTAGAATGACTTTGATACAGGAGTAAGACTTCGCAGGACTTGTCATTTTCAAGTTTTCAAGATGGTTGCAGGCCTCCAGGCCTGGGGCGTATAATGGTATTAAAGATGCCAATTACAAAAAATAAGTCTATCAGAGTTCGAAATGTTCAACCGCGGCGGCGGGTGGTAGGACCCTTCTTAGGCGAGGGGCTGGCAGTGGGCGCCGCCGCAACGGGCGCCGCCTTTCGCTTCCCCTTGGCCTTCTCCGACGGAGCGTTCCAGTAGTAGACCATCTGGAGCGCGAGGATCGCATTGAGGGCAAAGCCAGAGATGAATCCGTACAGGATCAGCTTGTCGTCGACTTCCTGGAGGGTCGTAAAGATTCGCGAAAGAGATCCGGCAAGATAGTTGAAGACCTAGGGCATTGCTATGAGCACCAATCTTTTGGAGAGGAGTGCGGGATGTTAACTTACGGCAAAGGCGCTAAGCTGGCCGGTTCCACCCTGCTTCCAAATGGCCGCAATCTGAGGCAGCTTGCTCGCGACGCTCAGGACACCAGCTCCAGCCTGCAAGTAGCCCAGGGTCTGCATGTCGAGGACGTTCGGAGCGAAGAGAGTGGCGGCGCTGCCGGCCACGGCGGCGATGAAGACGGCAGCGAGGCTGGCGCGGCCGCTGAAGTTGAGGACGAGGACGGAGATGACGACATTCTGGCCGAGGATGAGGGCAGTCTCGCCGTAGGTGCTGAAGGGGAACTCGTTGCGGTAGTTGTAGGCGAGGGTGATGAGGTAGGCGCTCGTCTCGAGGAGGTAGGACAGGAAGGAGACGCCCTCAGCAGAGCGCGAGTTGGCAAGCTTCAGGATCTGGGGAACCTTGACGATGGAGGAGGCGGCGATGATGCCGATGCCCAGGCCCTTGCTGATGGCGAGCTTGAGGCAGGGCTGGTCGTCGAGGGCGACGTCGAGGAGAAGAGTCTTGTAGCACTGCTCGCCAATGATGGACACGCCGAGGTCGCGGATGGGCGCGGGGAGGTTGTGGGTGATGGGCTGGATGGCGGAGCGGAGGGCGTCCATCTTGGCGGTTGCGGCGGGTGATCGTGAGGCCTGAATTGACCGGTTCAAGTTGTCGATGGCGGGGGATGGCGCGTGGTTGGGCAGAAGTGGAATTTTTGCTGACACGCTCCAGATGCGCGCTCACTGGACCTCAGGAGTCGGTAGCCCCAGTGGGTGCCGGGTGGTGAGAACTGAGAACTGAGAAGTCGACACCACCTCCACCATCTCCACATCTACGGCGGACGATAGGCGAGACTGCGTCAAAATTCAAAATTTGTTACGTCTACCCTAGGGGCGAATTTCCTATTGGGTAGTAATGCCCCGGTTTATGCGCGAAAAAAAAACGAATATCCTAATTAGGTCTAGTACCTTATAACCCCGCATCAGTAACCCGTTATAACCATAATATGCTGTAGCACCCGTGTTTTGATTCCTTCCCGTTACCCTCACAACATCCCACTCCGCCGCGCGCCAAGGTAAGTTATTTTTCGCTCGTGTTTAACATTTCGGTCTATTTCTGATCTATTCAAAGCCCTCATTATCTATTCCAATCGCTCGCATCGCAGACGCTTTCGTAGGTTCCATTTCGCCTCATTTCGGGTTCGTATCGATTCTAACTTCGTAGAATATGTCCGACCCCGAGATCCTCGAATCCAACAGCTGGGGTAAGCAGCTGGCCGACTATTGCAGCCCCGAGTACCCCGTCACCCTCACGAGCAAGTCCAAAAACATCTTCTTGGAACTGAGCAACGCCGCCACCGACAAGCTCAAGCTGCACGCCCTCGCCAACGAGGAATTCACCCAAGCCGTGAGTACTCTATTCATTTCGGTTGGTTTCGAGTCCGTAATAACTAGTCGTCATACTAGGTCAAGCGCAATCTTAATTTCAACTAGGTGATGGAAAAGAATGCGCGCGTTAAGATGACTTTCGGGCAAATGACTCCGACCAAGGCCACCGCGGCTATGATACAACTTTTCGGGAGCGAAATGCCTGGTGATAGGGCATGCCGCAAGTGCCGCGACGGTAACGGCCGTTTCAAAGAATGTGTCGTCGACCCTGCCATGGGCAGCGGCTGTGGTAACTGCATGATGCAGAACAACGGCTCGGGCTGTAGTCACTACAAGCGTGAGTTATTACGATCCATTTCACATTATTTCGGATACTAAATGTACGGATAGCACATTCTGGCACTGGTTTGTTCTCTGGCCGACCTGCCCGTCCTAGCCCTACGCAGAGGGCTAGGAGGCTGACGGCCGATGAGCTCTTCCAGAGCTTCCTCGCTCTGCCTGGTCGTGACCAGCAGCGCCTCTTCCGCAAGATTCAGCGCGAGCTTAGGGAGGACGATGAGGACGAGGACGAGGAGATGTGAATAGGCATAGGATAGTTCTGGTCCGTAATGGCACGAAATGGTGCTATGGTGCCAATAATAATAAGATCGTTTGTGGCTTATACCGAGATTACTAGCTAAATACTATAATAATCCTAAGTATCCCGAAATAATCTAGAGAGAAGGAATTTTAAATATTTAAATTATTAATATTAATAAAATATATAATTATTTAAAAATTAAAAATATATAATTAATTACTATTTTAATTATATTTTTATATCTTTTATTTCTTTATTTTAATATATTTTTTAAGTTTTATTTATAAACCTATTTAATAATATTATTATTATAATCTTTTTATTTATAATTTTATATATAATAATTAATTAAGTAAATATAATAAATAAAAGGCTTTAAGATCATAAAAATCTTACTTACTAATAAATACCCTAGACCTAACTATATAACTTATACCTATACGCTTTATCTATAAAGTAAATAAATAGCCTTTATATAGCTTACTTAATAAACTTTAATCTTATAATATAATAACTCTTATATTATTATTATAATTATTTTAATATTAATAATTTAATTTTTTATTTTAATAAGCTTTTTTAAATTTTATTTATAAAAGCTTTAGTAATAATTTTATTATTATAAATCTTTTATTTATGTTTTTATATAATAATTATCTTTTTAACTTATTTATTATATATTTAATAAATATATAACCTTATAATAATATAAAAATAAATTATTTAATATTATATTTATTTATTTAATTATATATAAAGCTTTAAAATTTTTATTAGATTATATAATTAAGTAAATAGAATAAATATAATATTAAATAATTTATTTTTATATTATTATAAGATGTAACCTAAATCTAGGCGAAATACCTCGAAATAACTCGAAATAGATATAACCTAGCGGTACCCCGTAGGTCGAGGTAGATATTTTACCTCCGTTATTAAGCTATTACGATGCCACCTGGCCGAAGACGAATCGACCTAGCTGACCAGAGAACAGCCATTACTGACTGGGTCGGCCAAGGTGAAGACGATAATGCAATTATATCGCTTTTAGCGCACGAATTTCAAATCACAATCTCCCGATCAACGCTGACGCGTCAATTACGACGATGGAATATTAGTCGACAAACCCGTACCGAGCGAAGTCCACAATTACTCGACCGAATCCATGATTTGTTTTTTGAGCAGGCATTATCGGATAATGCCATTATCCGTATACTTCAGAGAGAAGGATTCCAGATCAGTCCTTTCGGCCTCACGCAGTTACGCCGTAGATATGGTCTTTGGCGACGACATGATGGTGTACGGGCTCAAACTGCTATCGATCGAGTTCGAACCTTTTTTAATAATCATGAAAAGAATTCGATGATCATGGAAACATATGGCCGTGGCTACCTTTATACACATTTCCGACAACAATACTTTACTATCGCTAGAGACCCGTTATACGAAATCTTCCGAGAGTTCTCAACAGAAGACCTTCGTTTACGTTGGAATCGTGTTACACGGACCCGGAAGACGTTTACTACTGAGGGACCGGATCATACATGGTCGATCGATGGATATGATAAGTTGAAACGTTTTGGAATTGAGATTTATGGCGGAATCGACGCATATTCGCGTTATATGCCATGGTTTTACTGTGGATTTTCGAACTCGACGGCTTGGAGTGTTGCGTGCCAATACGTACGTATTCTTTCGGGTCGGAAGACTATGCCTCGGCGTCTACGTACAGATCATGGGGGGGAGACGAGCCTTCTCGCTGGGATCCATTTCTATCTCGCTGGATTACGTACAAAGATTGATTTAATGGGTAATGAAGTCCCCGTTGGATTTCGTGATACTTTTCTCTATGGGAGAAGTGTTAGTAATATTCGGATCGAGTCATGGTGGCGCCGTCTCTACGACGCTCAGGTTCGACCTTGGAAGGTATGTCTATTTCGGCTTATTTCGGGCCCGTCCGCTCACAGATAGCCTAGAAACTATTCGAGGATATGGATAAGATGGGGATCTGGTCAGACACATCACTCGCTGACCGCATCGCATTACTATACATCTATATGCCACTAGTCCGAGCTGCATTTACACGCTTCGTTCATACATGGCAAGCACATCGGATTCGACTCCAGACCGCTCCTATAAAACACGGGCAACCGCATAGCCTCTACTTTCAACTTGACCGCTCAGAGGATGCTCCTAATATCAGTTGTTCGGAGCCAATACCAGAGGACCGATGGGAAGAGATTAAGGGTATCTTTGATCAGGATGATGAGGAAATTGATCGATTTTTACCTCCCGAGATGATGGAACTCTGCGCCTCATTTGGTATTATTATACCAGATGAACCCGCAAGCCAGAGTGCGCCATTTATTGAGCAATATCTGCTTCTACGGGACCATCTTTCAACGGCTCAGGCTCAGGGTATAAGACTTTTTCAATTACAAAAACCGACAGGACGGACAGAAGAAATTCGCGCACGTTTAGAGGTAGCTCAGATTGATATTGATAGCTTAGAGTAGAATTGAGAGGAGAGATATAATACTAATAATACAAAAAAAGAATAAAAGATCACTTCATCGTCTTTTTCCTTGCTCGCTTTAGTACGCTCATAGAAGAAAGAGGGATTGCTTTACTCTATTATTATGATTAGTATTAGAATATATCGTGAGGGATTATCTCACTCACTTTCCTATCTTGGTACATACCTTGGTCAACGTCCCTAATAGGCCTCAATGGATCACTTGGTAATTCGTCCGAAGGCATCGAAGGCATCGGTCCTTGTCGGTCAACTGTCCGGATTACCTGTTCAATCTTCGGCAGCGTTATATCAATGAAATCCAGATCTATTATAATCAGTGAAGTCCGTAACCACAAGGCAATAGTTATTTCGTACCATTTCGTGTCAGGTCGGGTCCATTTGCCGACGGGTCAAAACATTTCTCCTGCTTTGGCCGTACCTGACGTGACTCCGAGCTACTCGTAGCCGCCCGAGCACGCTTTGTCTTACCCTCACTCGCCCTATCCTCTGTCTTAACACCATGCCCATTTCCCACTTGCCCCAGCTCAGGAACGGTAGTACCAATACTATCGGGTTCCTCATCTACCTTCTCGAATCGAATAAAGTATAAATTATACTTATAAGGAGAGCTCGCTTGGAGCCCCATCTCCTTGATCATGTCAATGACCGATCGCGTCTTATAGATATCGGCAGCCAAGGAAGTAATCGTCTTGATATTACCCGGCTTCAACTCAGGCGCGATCACCCACTCTTTTTGATGAATCGATGTAATCTTCTGTGGCACGGCTCGGCGGATGATACTTTTAATCAGTTCGGCTTGTGATGGGAACGTCTCGCGCCATTGAGCATCCGCAAAGCATTGCACGGTATCGACTAATGACGGTGAACGTGGAAGGTATGTTCTTTGAGGTTCATCTTCCCCGACATCATCTAACCTATACTTTGCTTTGTAGAAATGCAGCGTAAGACGGGCTATCCGCGAAGGATCAGGCGGATTCCTGGTTTGCGTTGCACTAATATCTCGTGCAGCCTGACCTTGTTGGAGAGCATGTTGAAAGGTTTGAGGAGTCATACGTCGAGGCTGTAAACCAGTGTTCACAATGGCTCCGTGTGACGATGATCTTAACTGCGGTATAGTATCGATCGATCGAAGAGGTTGATTCGCTTTTGCATGGAGCCAGGTTTCTCCATTGCCTTCGAGAAGAGAATCATCGTAACCGGTAAGACTAGATCGAGAGGCGGTGGTCGTCTTCGAGATGAATTGGGCAAAGGAGAAACCACAAATTTTGCAGAATTTCGAGTCCGCTTCATAGCGTAAGATAAGGTCATGGACATATGGGTCACAAGGCCGAGACATCGTAATATAACAGGATAGTACTCCTTCGAAAAGATACGAAATAAAAAGAAATAAGAAGGAAAGGAAAGTTCGTATGAGGATGTGCGAAATAAGATACTTCCTTGCTATATCTCTACCCCTGAATCTTATCCCTATCTGTACTAGTTGACTTTTCACACTTCTCCACCTGCTCCTGTATAAACTGATTTAATGCATAACCCACTTCGCGCCATTGGTGTTTTGATAATGTATGATTATTGGCGTTATATCTTATAGGAGGTTGGGGTTTTTCTAAGAGAATATTAGTAAAACTAATACTTTCTTATAAAGCTTACTCCTTACCTCGAAGGTTACAGCATCGCGCCTGGGAGGAATATGCACAGTTTGCGCATGCTCCTGAAACCATTGACTTTTCGACGATACAACCATCAAAAATACCATACCCTTTAGTACAACGTGTACACGGGGTATCTGCCTCTTTTCCAAAAAGGTAGATTAGGACTGCATCAACATTTGGCGTACGAGTTAGGTCAAGTGGATTTTTTGGTGATCTTCCACGCCTTGCTTCGCGATTGAACTTTAGTAACCGTGCGCTCTGGCCCGCTCTTTCTAGGATACCAGCTTTCACAGGTCGGAGAAATCTAGCATTCGCGAGTGCCCACGCGGTGAGATGTGTTATCTCGGTTGGCTGAGGATCTGTCGGTGCGATTGGAGGAAGGGTCGAAGGTGAATTATCCATTTCTGCTATACAACCTATGATGAATGTTCTGAAACGAGTCGAAATACACCGTAATGATGGAAAGTATAATATACTAAATAAACATTATTATATTGCTTATAATAATTATGATCGGGTAATTGAATATGGGATGAACCACCCCACGGGGGCGTCACCCTATGAGGGTGGTTTAGGTTTATTTGAATTTTGACGCAGTCTCGCCTATCGTCCGCCGTACACATCCACCTCCACACGCCACAGCGCCGGCACCAAACCGCCAGGTCTAATCCTCAAACCGTCTACAGCATGACATCAGCAGCCTCTGATGCGGGCTGACCAACAATTCATGTCACCCAGGTACCAACTTGCATAAACCTATGTGCACACTACGGGGAATCAACAGCAAAAGCAGCGTCCGGTCGTGAGCTCCCCAAACTCGTACGAACCTGAGTCACAAAAATTAGTTCGGTACAGGCATCTTCCAAGCTCGTACGAGTACCGTAGGCCTCGGGAGGCCTAGAGATGGTGCCTGGGCAGGGCTGAGCGGCCTCGGCCACGGGCGGGACTGTGAGAGCTTGAGTGAAGTTGAGCCCACAGCCGCCGTCCATCCTCCACAATGGGGCTGACTACCTACGAATACCTAGGCGGGAGGCCTTCCCCTACCCTGCTCTACGTACCTACCTAGCTAATTTCTGACTGTTCAAACTGTTCGGTGAATATCATGGCTTCTGCAGCTCATTGTCCGCTTTATGCGCCTGCACAGCCCCCTTTTACTCACCCGCGCCTTTTTGTTGCATGCTAATTAATATGATCAATACCGAATCTGTGCTGGAGTCTGCAGAGGAACAAGACGCGGCCGGAGACAAGGATGCACGTGTCAGCCCACGATGGGCGCCCAGTATTGGGTCTACTAGGTAGTGGCTCCCTACGGTCCTCTGCCTAAGGTATAATATCTCTGCCACCAGTGTGTACCACCGAACTCGCGGGCTTCCCGCCCGTGCATGGCCGCCTGCCTGGCAAACAACGCCGAGCCCGAGCTGCACCGCACCCTCTCCACTGTCCAGCAGCTCCTCCCTAGGTGATTTATGTACCACCATCTGCCCCGTTCCTGATTGCTCCCACTCGTTTGTCCTGCAACTCGCATCCCTCCACCTCTGCCGCTTTGTACTCTGGCACGATTTTGGATGCCACCGTCGCTCCATCGCGCGGCCGGCCCTGCCGTCCTCCCAAGACACTGACAGGCAGGCCCCCCGCCATTTGCATGTCCAGCGGCGTCAACCCACTCCAGGTAGCCATCGTTAATATGGCGACGCCAACAACAGAACCACCGCCCCCGCCCCCGCCCCAGAGCGCCTCCGCCGGCTCCAAGACCTCGAGCATGAAGTACGAGTACATGTTCGACAAGCAAAAGAGTCCTACGAAACAGCTCGACGCCATCCTCAGGGCCATCGCCAGATACATCGTATGTCCCGCTCCGCCTGCGCGCTGCCCCGAGGCCCCAACCCCACGCTGACCTGACCGCCTCTTGTCCAGACTCGCGAAATCGGGGACAAGACAGAACTCAAATTGACCCCCAAGAAATTGGCTGCTTTCTACAAAGCGGTGGGCGGAGATTATGACGGTAAGCTGGCCTCCGCGTATCTAACAAATCCCCCCTTCTGCTGGTACTAACCGCCTCTGCTCCAGCACTCTTCGTTCAGAGTGACAACCCGACCATATCCTGGATATGGCAGGTCACCGGCTGCCAGTACAGCCTGCAGCCCACCGGGAATGACTTCGAACCCCCGAGCATACCTGCCCTGACCCCCCGGGGCTTCTGCCGCTGGGAGGCCCTCGAGATCCTCCTGGGACCTGAGGAACATGTTCCATTTCTGCAATATGCCATCAAGAACTGGAACCTGAAGCACCCGGAGACCGGCCAGCCTTTTCCATCCGAGCTGCCCCAAAACGTCTTCCCGCTTGAGGCTGATCCAGAAGTCGATCATTGGCATAAATCCTGTGGAGAGAAGCTGCGGAAGGAGGCCGAGTTCAAGCATGAGCCCAAGCAGGAGGAAGAGCCGCAGCCGGCCAGGACGAAACCGGCCCCCGAGCACCCTGAGCCCAAGTACGCCTACGTCAGCCCAAATAATCCATTCCAACCCTCGGCGCGATCACGCGATCGCCCAGGCCCACGACCGGCCGAGAGACCCCGCCCCTTTTCATACGTCCACGTCCCAGGGAGGGCCTCTGGGCATCCGGCGCCCCCTGGGTATCGCACGGCCCCGCGATCGCCGGAGCGCGAGTACCGAGAACCGCCGCCCGACGATCGGGAAAGACGGCGCAGCTTCTCAGACTACCCACCCCCGACACAGGGGCACTCGCCCGAGTCGCCGCCGCACCCACATCCGGGAACGCACCTAAACCCCAACAGCACTAAGCACCCAGCGCAGGGTCGACGACATAGTCACCCCAGGCACTATCCGTCGGATTCATCTTCTGACAATGAACCTGATGTCCCCCAGGTCAGGAGGCGGGCTCCCCAGAGCCCACCGCCCCCGTCAAGCCGCAGGTTTGCACCCCCAACAGCACCGCAGCCGCCGTCGGCGGCGAGTAATGGAAGTGCGCGGTCTCACCGGTCCGAAATGCGGGAGAGTGACCTAAAGAGGCGGAGTGGCAACAGTCCTTTGGGGAGTCTGCGGGAAAAGGTGAGCGAGAAGGTGTCGGGACTATTTGCCGGTGGACGACCCCCAGAGCGCCCCCGGACAGATTCGAGGCAGAGCTCGCACGCTGATTCCCCGCGCCCTCGGAGGAGTCCGCAGCGGGGGCACGCAACCCGTGCTGGCCCCGTGCCTGCGTACGCGCAGTCCGAGTCGGATGGCACGTCCGACCCCGCTTCGAGCGCAGACGAGAACCGGAGGCGGCGGCGGTTACGAGAAGAGCGCGAGAGAGGCTACCACAGGGACAGAGGACACTCGTATGAGCTTGACCGCGAGCTCGACGACGACCTGGACCCCGCAGCGCGGCGACACCGGCAGTATCTACATCGTCCTGAGGCCTACCGGCGGACAAGCAGCCATGCGGACATTGACAGGCGGCGGGAGCATGTGCTTCTCGATTCAAGGGGCAGGGACAGGTTCAGGGACGAGCGCCGGAGGTTTGAGAGGCGCTCGCCAGAAGACAGAGAGGCTAGCCCCGTGACAGGCGTTTCAGGGAGGCGATACCAAGATGCGGTATACGCCTAAGGCATATGAGTTGAGCACAATATCTGGAGATGATTTTATGATGATATGACACTGCGGATTCGAAAGATGATGCATGGGAGCGGGAGTTGGTTTTATTAGTCGGCATTAGCTGCAGCAGCTGCACAGAAGCATTTGGGTTTTGGTCCGATAGTGGATATATATTTGACATCCCCAACTCCGGGCAATATAGCATTTCCTCTCACTGCAATTGGGTGTATTCTGAATGCGACTTGAAATCAAGGCCCGCGATATATCACTCTCCCCATCATGGCGATTGCGGTGGTAAAAGGGAAAGGTGGCCATTTGGTCTGTTTGTAGGCCGATCTTCGCATTCGAATTTCCTAGCTTAAAGGGGCTGGCTGTTCTCGACGCATGGCGAGGCTATTATCGCACAGGCGTTGCGGGTCACTGGAATATAAATATTAGTAACTAAGGTCGGTTGTTATGGGAGAAAGTTCTCGAAAGAATACTGCATAATAATCCGTAAATACGCCTTACCATAGGGTAGGTGGATGAAAGACGTGGTGATCCCTGGTCGCTGCACCTGCAAATGTGGCTAGCCAACCAACATTCGGCCTGCGCTACTCCATGAAACCCAACTCAGCAGGCACCGCCCATGTCGTTCCATTCCATGGCTCTTAGCCGCCAGTCTTTCGTTCTCTCTCCCCCAACCCCCAACACACGCATTGATTTTGTACTGCACTTATTCTCATCCCGACTATATTCATTTACCAGGCCAGCCCGCTGCGCAGTCGACATCTCTGCGTCATTTGGAGCCTTCGCCGACGACGTGACGTGAACTACCTACCTAGGCCTTCCTGGTGCTGACGCCTCGTCTGCGCCTTGACCAGATCTGCGCCCGACCACATCCCCTCCCACGCCACACGTGCGGACGTGTGTCCTTAAACTACCTAGTAGCCTCCTTTCCAGACGTTTCTGTCCCGAGGACACAAATTATCTCAATAATTTGTTGTGTTCCTGCCTGCAGACATCAATTCCCGAGTCGCTACTGGTCTGGACTCGACTGCACGATTACACACTGCGAAGCTTCAACGCTGCCTGCCAGTCTCCAGGTCATTCTCCACCATGAAGGGTGTTTCAATCGAAAAGCTCGTATACACGCAGCTATTCCCCAAGGCGCGTGCAACCGACCCAGAGGATTTTGATGCTTTCCTCAACCGCCACCTCATAGCTGAGATCAAAAGCGAGACTCTGGCCTTCTACGGCCAGCTCGAGACACTAGAGTCCAAGTACCCTGGGCTCGACTACACGAACCGCACCCACCGCATCCGCCTCTCCCGCTACACATGGCACCGAAGGCTCTTCCGCGCGCTCGACGCGCTCGGCCTGACGCCCGCCGAGATTTCAAACCTCTCCAGATGGCAGGGTACAAAGTGGGCCAAGGAGAAGTACGAGAAGGAGACCGGCGTCGAGATTTGTGATACGGCGGCAGACGGTATTCCAACGTGGGATGACGAGCTGGGCCGCGCCGTGGGCGACGAGAGAGAGGTGAGCAACAATGACGAAGAGGCTGCGAGCCAGGACAATGCACAGGAAGAGGAAGAGAGCAATGACGCCGACAATAATCATGATCAGGGCCAAGAAGCAAGAGGCGACGCCCAGGGTGACGAAGAGGCTAGCGAGTCGGAGTTCCGCAGCGTCGGTGTCGAACTCAACCGCCGTCTTCTCGCCGGCGCGGCGCGCCGCGAGGCTGGCGATGTCAACGCTGTCCTCGACGAGGAGTGGGAACAGTGGCTTAAGCACATTGTTGACAACGGCCTCCTCTACCCCAATATAGCCAGCCAACGTGTCCAGGAGTACATAGTATCCACGCTCGTCCCCTCGGGGCTCGTGCCCGTCGATACCATGTCAGCTGCCCGCGAAGGTAGATGGTCCGAGATTCCGGAATACCTTCACGCCATCCTCCGCCTTATGATTCAGGCGGAACAACGAGAGCAGGCGATCCGTCCCGCCGGCGACGAGGCTCCTGACGCTCATTCACCGGCTTCGTCCTCGGTTCTGAGACGGATGCTTGGCAACTCCAGGCCCGGCCGGGTGACGGCTGATGCACCTGGAGCGTAGCGCGCTCTGCCCAATATCATTCGTAGAGCCCGGAATGAGTCTGGGGCTGGTCTCCATGCTCACCGACGACGTCTGCTCGAGGCGGGTGCAATTTCGCTCCACAGCACAGCTACACGAGCATTACCAATATGGGCACCAGAACCCGAGACCTTGTCCGACGACAGCGACACAGAAGGCCAAGACAATATGAATTCCCGGCTCGTTAGAAGATTCGGTCTTATTTTCCAGTTTGGTGGACGTCCAGTTTAGGTTTGCAAACAGGGGTTATTAATGGGGTTGGGGCGTTTTCTTTGGAAGGGTTACAAATGGTAGCGGCACACTTATGAATTGATGAAACGACCTTGAGGGTCCCGGTGGAGGATTTCGACTTCCCCCAGTACGAGATATAAAATTTCTGAAGCGTAATTAGAATCATGGTACGAGCAGAGAACCGCGTCTCAGCGATTTTAGACAACTGTCTCTAGTCTAATGCCTTCCGAGAGGTATTGTCCATTATTCCATCCCACCGCCAACGCCTCGCTGAATAGACATTTAATCTCAACCAAACTCCGGCAGTCCACCTCGTGAAACCACCTAGTAGTACCTGTAAAAACACCCGGGCATGAGACCACAGTAGCGCCTGCACACGGCATTTCCCACCGCCTCACACTCGTGCTAATCTATCCCGTCACGCGTCTCAGATAGTGACGCACATTCGTCATCAGTCGTGTACTCGTGCACCCACGCGTACCCGCGCATTCGCCGGCTGTTCCGCCGAGCCGTATTCTCGTCGAAGCCCTACTTCTCCGGTTCCAGGTGGGACCACTCTGGAACGTTCTTGATCTGCTGCCACATGTACTTCTCGAGCTTGTTGGCCGACTTGGCGTACGGCGTGCTCTCGTTGTTGTACTTGCGGCAGTTGTCGAAGATGAGCTTGGCGTCCCTGATGAAGTCCTCCGGCGTCTGGTACTGGTCGGCCTCCAGCTTGCTCTCCATGGTGCCGAGGTCCATGGGTTCCTTGATGACATCGTAGTAGTCCGCCACCTCGTCGCGGTTGACCGGAAGAAGGAAGGGCCACGCGGCGTTGTGGTTCTGCAGGTCGTTGAGGAGGTGGAGGAGTTGGTTGTAGTTGGGGCCGTGGCGGGGCTGGCGCGCGAGCTCGTCCATGTCGGGGGACCATCCCGAGGCGCGGATGGCGGGAATTTCGAGCGGGTTAATCTCCTTGATGCCATTCTTCCACTCCTTGGGCGGTGGGTGTACGATGTGCGACTTGGAGTAGGCCTTGACCTTGGCCTGGATACACTCCTTTTGCTTTAGGAGCATCCGCCCCATTTCGAGATACCGGATTCTTGGCAGCATGGAACACTGCATAATAGTGCCACCTTCGTAATCTTTGATGTATCCCATCCATATCCGCCTATCTAGTGTAATTTCCTTAGTGAAACCCTGCTTCTTGAAGTAGCCGATTGCATAGTTGTCGGCATACGTCAGGAAGTGCATAACGTCACTGGTCGCCTTGACGTAGTCCTTGAGATGTGACATGAGGTGCGCACCGTACCCCTTGACCTGCTGGTCTGAGCTGATGGCGCAGAACACGATCTCGGCAAAGCGCCGCCCCTTGAAGGGTCGGTATGTGATGCCACCGACCACCTCGAGGGGCTTCTTGACGATGGCGATGGACAGGTGGGTGCGGTCGTAGACGAGTCGCGCGATGTAGTCTTTCGGCATCTTGGGAAGCTGCTTCTGGAAGATGCATTTCAGGCCGGTGAGGATGATGAGGGATTCGCGTTCGTTGTCGTTGTTGACCACTCGAAATTCGATTTCGCCGTTGCGCTCTTCGATGACGGCAGGCTGGCGCACAGTCAGCGGCCGCAAATATGCAACAATGGTGATCGCATCCAACGTACCTTTTCCGGGAAGGGTATGCGCTTCATCTCCGGCTTCTTCTCCGTCTCCTCGGAGGCATCGTCATCGTGCTTAACGCGCTTAGCGGCGGAGGGGGATTCGGGCTCCTCCTCGGCCTTTCGCTTGGCGCCTGGGAGAGGTGAGTAATATGAAGTATTTAGAGCGGGTCGCATGAGCTTACTCTCTTCCTTCATCTCGCCGAAGCCTTAGGGGCCTGTCGATAAAGGTGCTCTTGATGCCGATGGCTGGCCGTCGTGGGGTATCTGGGGTATCGAATCGACCAGACACGCATCATCTGTGGAGTGGCGCGATTAAGTTGTAAGGCGCGACGCTTATGTAAGGCTCCAGGCCGTCTAAGGTAGGCTCCCCAAGTGCCAGGGGGGTGTCGCGGCCCTAAACCGTTTTGGTCAAACGGACACGACTTGAGATCGTGACAGCTTGTTGAAGCTCCAACCTCAGTTCAACATCACCAGCAGCTCACCCTTCCCCTCGGCCGCGACCTTCCCACCGACGACAGTGCAGCGCGCAAAGTCCAGCCAATCGAACACTTGACACCGAATCACTCCACCTCTTAGATTTGGCACATGGATTCCTCGCTGCATGAGGTCTGGCAAGCTGCTGCTGGCAGTCCATTCCTCCCCGCCATTGGCAAAGGCAGCCAGTTCTTCGTCGGATTCACCCTCCTTCTCCTGGGAGTGCTGATTACGGGAATTTTTGCACTGAGTGAGAGATTGCGCAAAACCTCCCGCCGAATTCACGAGGCTAACCCCATCCAGACCGATCCGTCATCAACGTGCCCCTTCTCGGAATCCCGGCTTCCCTAGCCATTGCGTACGTTTCCAGGCCGATACATATACCCCGTGCGCCCCAAATCTAATTGACAGTAGATACGGAACCGTTTATATGTTCTGCGCGGTCGGTGTTTACGTCTGATATACCCTTACGAAAGAAAGTCGGTTCGGCAAGCGTGATTGTACAATAGTTGGAAGAAAAGAAAAAGAAGCATTGAGCGACTGATTTTTCGAATTTTTGCGTTTGACATTTCCGAATCGGCTATCTATCCCAGCCGATTTTCGAGATGGCACCTGATACTCAACCCATCTTTCGGGCGGTGGCTACGTCCACAAGGCCGATATACCAGCTTCTCCGGTGTATCAACTTTGCGCCCAGAGTCCACGTCCAGATCACAGAGCAGGGCATTCGTTTCGCGGCAGACCACTCGCGAGTCATGCAAGGTTTGTGGAAGCTGCTTCACTCTGGGCTCCTCTCCGTGATACTGACAGCCTGTTAGGTGTTTCGTTTTTGGACTCGGGGCTCTTTTCATCCTACAGCGTCAACCTTCCTACATCTGAGGATGGCGAGGCTGCAGATCCAGTCAACTTCCAGATTCCCTTTAATTCTCTTCTAGAGGTATTGCAGATATTTGGCGCCGTGGACGTGGCCACGCGTGCCCAAAAGGCCGAGCAAGACCCGTATCGAAGCAACCTCCGAAACTATCGCCCGGATGCGTTCAGCAACCAGACGCTGGGATTGGCTGGTACATGCACATTCCTCTACTCCGAGGAAGGCGATTCGTTCAAGATCACCATCGAAGAGTCTGGGGTCAAGACTACAGCCGCGCTCACAACCTATGTCCCCGAGATACCGGAAGAAATACCCTTCGACCGCAACGACATGGCCTTTAAAATCATCATGCCCTCGCGCTCCCTCCTTGACTCCTTTGCCGAGATATCACCAACAGGACCCAGCAAGCTCACCATCACCGCAACCAAGACGTCTCCATTTCTGTCGTTGGCCGGCGTCGGCGACCTCGGCAGCTCTGCGGTGGATTTTGCGCGTGGTAGGGACCTGATGGAGACGTTCAGCATCCAGGAGCGCTGGTCGCAGAGCTACAAGTTTGACTTTATCAAGAATTCGACCGAGGCGATGAGGATCGCGAGCAAGGTCAGTCTGAGGGGGGACAGACAGGGCGTGCTGAACCTACAGCTCATGGTGATTACGGAGGGGGAGAAGCAGAGTTTCCTTGACTTTCGATTTGTACCTTTCATTCAACATGATGACGACGAGGAGGATGAAGAGGATGAGGACGTGGACGGTGGCGAGGACAATGGAGGCATGTCAGATTAAGAGAGCCGACTTCCAGCCGGTGCAGACAGATGGTATCGCTCAATGTGAACTGGTTGACTTTACAATCAGGCCCTCAGCGCCTTTCGGCTCTACCTCTCCCGTTCGGCCTAGCCCCGATGCCGCTGGGACAGCGAGCTTCCCTGAGATAATCGACTGCCACGTCTCAGAACTGAAACAGGCCCGTTGGTGTCGAGGGCAACGGCCGATGAGCGACGTCGCGGGGTCGACGTGTGAGACAAGCCGATCGGAGGAGAGCGGTCTAACCTCTACAAGATTGAGGCTGCGACACGTCTGGAATGAAGATCTTCATGGACAGTTGCAAGGAGCAACGTACGGCAGCAAACTCGCCCCATTTCAAAAAGGAGACCCCCCGCAACTTGTCCACACCACCTGTACATCACTGGTCCCATCCTCTTGACAGACAAGCAAGCTCACCATCACAGGAAACACAGCAGGGGTCCAGCAAACCTCACAAACATGCGGAGCTACTCCAACATCACATCGTACAGGAAGGAAGACCGTGTGGTTGTTACGACGAAGCCCTGCGGGCGATCACGACGACAGGACAAGTCTCGGCGTGGGTCGCGGCTCATCCGCTCGATACGGGACTGGTTCTCCATGTGCTGGGGGCGGAGGGACCACGACGAGATGGATGAGCGCGAGCGGCTTCTAGGCGAGGATGATGATGAGGACGACACAGATGAGGAGGAGGAAGGAAGCGACGATACGGAGGACAGGGAGGACGAGGACAGTATTGACGACGAGCGGTTGATGGGGCCGGAGGCTAGGGAACACACATTGGTGGCGAGGCATGTGACGATTTCATTTCTGAAAACGGCGGCGGGTAAAAGCAAAGGGTGCGGTGGCTGGAGGCATTGATATCGGTTAATATGAAAGGAGGATCTGGTCAGAAGGATCAATGGACCCTGTGATGGACCCTTATCGACTATTATGTGTGGCGTGAGGAGGAGGATGACTGCGCCAAGCGAAGGATCGGATGAGGGTACGTAGGATGGAGGCAGGGGTCCAAGGAACCGACCATCTGCAGCCACCGGGATGACCACTTTGGCCGAAATAGGCATTCGGGAACATACGAAATCGATAGGAATGGGACATGGATTGACTCTTCACACATGATACATACAGACTTATACATGATACGGCCCAGACTGTTCGACCGTTGGCCTTGAGTTGGTGCACAACGCTCGAATTCACTCTAGACTCTGACAAGTCCGCGGAGCTACTGACCCACCATGATACAGTCCAAACGTTTTGTATCAGGCGAGTGTGAATTCGTGCATACCTCAATCGTGGACATACGAGTATACACGTCGAACCCCCAAATGTTGTATTTCGGATCTTGCTAATCCGTCCTATAACCTTTCCCCACTACCAAACCAACGAAGAACAAGAACGGCGAGAGCATTCTCTTACTACAGCACTAGATGCCCGGATAGACTCTATGTCCTTCGTGCTGGTCTCCAACCGTTTCGATATGATAGCCAGGTCTCCATGGCGCTCGGGCCAAATCCTTCCCGGCTCTCCTCCTCCGACCATGGGACATGTGTTGTCGGATGACCCGCAGGGCCCCATCATGATACTGCCCTCCTAGACTTTACAGCATCATCGCCGGCTGGTTGCTGATCAGTGCTTAATCCCCCAATAGGGCTGACAAGAATGCGAGTAAGCTACCGCGTGCTAGACTGCATTCTTAACGACTTCCCCGAGTTCTAAAAAGCTGAGCTCGGCTCATCCTCCGTCGTTCTCGGTGTGGCCCCAGCACTGATCCAAGATGCTCAGCCCCACGCCCGCCGAGACCGCCGTGCTCGCCCCTCGCCGCCCCTTTCTGGCAATGCTGCTCTCGGCCAGCATCCCCTCCGCCAGGTCGCTGCGCGGTAAGAACTTTGCGGATATTGTAGAGGACCTTGGCAAGGCGCTTCCAGAGGACACGACTCCTCGCTTCCCCTTTCATGGGATCGAGAAGGCGCTCGGGGAGCGTTGGACCGCGTGGTTGGTAGCAGCAGTAGAATACCTCATCGTCACTGCCGCCCTGGCGAATACCGCGTACCGTAAATATTACAGAACCATTTAGAAGCTAAACAATTATAGGCTAGCCATTTAGAAGTTACGCAAGTGAGGATCTCCATTTATGAGCGCTATCTCACCCAAGGAGATCGGTGGGAGAAGAACTAAGGTCAATAGACGGCTTCATTGCTAGAGGTATGCCGTTCTGGGCACACAGACTACACCATTGCCAGCGTTACGCCCGGCCATGAAGAAGTCCATAACGAAAATTCCATCCTTTGGGTAGCCGAGTGCTAGGAGCGTATCTTACATTCCCGGTGGAAGAGTACGTCTATCTATCGGCGAGATATATCCTTCCTGAGTGACTATAGAAATGTCGGCGGCAAGCTCCTAGATATCTACCCAAGTGGAGAAGTACTCTATGAGTAATCGAGGATAGAACTTGGTAAAAATTCCAAGCTCATAGGCCATACTAAAGCCGACCAAGATTAGCTTAGGTCCGCTAGTGAAGGAGTTGATGATTATGAGGGCAGCGTCTTCAACCTAGCCAGCAGATATAGCCCATGGTTCTTCTAAGCCATGGCGATACGTCTCTCTATTTCTATCAGTGCGATTCCGGTCTATAATCTGGAGAATATGGCTCTAAACAGAGAAGTGCTACACGAGGGCATCTAATAAGGGCGGTGATGGTATACAGGGTCGTTGGTTAAACGTAATTAGAGGTAGAAACGCAACACCAAACTCGGTGATACTCTCGTGCGTCGTCTTCCCATCTAGAATATATGGATTCATAACGATAGCTATAATTCCCGTGGTACTAGATAATGCTCGAAGCTGCTCGATATCATTAATGTTATTCTCCCAAAGCTCTCTCCAGTAAGCTACTGGGAAGGTGCTTGATGTAGGACTACAGCACATAGCGGGCGATATACGCAGATCTTCCTGGATGCTAGCAGTTATTAGAATCCGACGGTGGAAGAAATATGTTTCAGTGCCATCATAAATGTGAAAAGGGTATAAATTATTGCTTGACTTTCAGCAAATCATGTGATGGCAAACCCCAAGTTTGAGTTCTTGCCCGTTGGCCACAAGTACCTATGGTAACGTAGGTCATGAGTGTAAATGATGAGGTAGGCATGAACTTTGGCTCGTCCGCGGAAGGTCTCGATGACTATCGACCGTTGAAGTTGATGCACGAGCTCTGACCAGAGGGATCTCCCGTGCAGAGTGGTAGCAACCTGTACTTCCGAGGCACCCGAACGTCGACGGCGAAAGGAAGAATCCGGATAGGTAGTATTGGAAACGTTAGGATCTAGCACCGTGGAGCCGGGCAGGGATGGACGCAGGTCCCTGGACCCCAACGCCGTGAACAGGATGAGGCGCATGGGGTGCATCGAGGGTCTGAATGCACCTCGGCGCAGAGACCTGCAACAAGTCTGCAAGCCACCAACTATAAACATAGTACAGTACATGATAGTAATATTAGGACCTACTCCTACTCGGACTCACCGTGTCTCGTCTAAATTGGGGATCGTTTTCCGGCCCGTCTGATGTTTGCTTCTCATAGGGGAGAGAAGACTGGCCTGCTCGAGAAAGCACGTCGCAAGGGACCATCCGCTGGTACTTAAAGGGAGCCGAGCAATTAAAGCCCACCAATGATAAATCCATGGACCCGACCATGGGTCCTTCAGGTAAGGCGGTTGGGGCGAGCGTGGGCGCCTCAGCTCACGCCGATCGATGCGGGTTGAGAGTTTGGTGTCGCATTTTGCGCAGCAGTCAGGCGATCTGCTCTGGCCATGTATTTTGGGATCGCAATGGGCAATAGTGCGAATGCCCATTTACAGTTTGTCTAGAGGACTGCGTCTAGGCCTCTTTTTTGCAGTCTTGCGGTTTTGCTTCTGGGTGCTATTTTCAGGGTCCTAATTATAAAATCGCCCTTGTCCCGCATATGCGAGGGGGTTTGTTCCCGTGCTTACGGAGTACGAAGACCGCAACCGATCCCCGTTGTGGAATATTCTGGGGCACCCTCGAACTTGGCTGTCAAGTGTGGCTTGCATGGCTTGCATATCTTCGTACGAGGTCAAGCTGTTGAATGCCTACAAGGCGGAAGGGCGGTAGAGCTGAGTTCGGAAGGGCAATTGTCTGACTGGTGCGTTGGCAGATGAGAGATTCGGCCACCGGTCCACGAGGGTTGCGGGGATATGAGACAAATGGTTGAAGCCACATCCCATGATGCCCCGGATGAATCATGACGAATTGACCAAGGTCTAGGTTGGCAGACGAACTGAAGGGTTCCGGCATGGCATCCTTGGCAACTGATCAGGAATCGCAGTTGCCTGCGCCTAGGCGGCTGCATCCCTTCGGCGTTGGGGCGAGGACGGACGGCACAGTGTCGCTTGGCTTTTGTGAGGACTGGCGTCAGAGCAGGTCGATCGCCAAGAATGTGACCGGCTTATGGTGGCCACGGCCAATCACGTGGGACCATGTAACGTCAGTAACGGGGTAGAGTCGAGCGAAGGATTCGGCAGGTCACCCAAGTGCTTCCTTCCGTTGGACCCTGTGGCTGCCCACTGCCTGCCCAGTAGTATTACCACAGTACGACCTGGCCAGTACGATTACGTCCACCACGAGCCCACTCCCAGTGGGCCGTCCAGCGTCTTCCACCACAATTGTACGTACGCAATCGGCAGTTCGCCGCCGCCGAAGGATCTCTCCCGCTGTGCCTCACTGAAGGCTCGCCTTTCGCCTAATTATCGCCAATCGCCCATCGCGCATGATTGGGGTCCAGACCCTGGTAAGCGCTGCTGACCTTTCGCCACGGCTCGACCAACTAAACGTCATCGGGTCATACGAGTCGAGGGCCGTTGGATGTCTGGGAAGTCTCTGTCGCTGACCGTCAGCTTCATCATCTCATGTCTTCGTCTACGAGTACCGCCACCACTCAGCGTGGCCCCCGTGCAAGTTGGCCGGGCTGGCGGGACTATTAGGCTTACAGCTGCTCAATTGAGCAACAACTACGCAGATGGGTTGACGACGGATATGGCAGTTGGGAGCCTAGCCAACCCAGCCAACCTGCCGACCCCAGTGGGTTCGAGTTGGATCTGCCGATACGTACAGTGGCAGTGCGGCACTGTACATGTACGAGCAAGGGTCCTGGCTGGTTGGCCTGGCTGACAGCCTGCGAAGATGCGAGACATGCAACCACGATTCCCACGGCCAAGGGCTGATTGGGTCGATTGGGCTGATTGAGCGTGCTCGAGACCCCATTGTCTATCTAGGAGCCCAGCCCCGGCTACGATGGACGCTCATGGCTTGGATGACTGGGATGACCAGGACTGCCTAGGACTGACGACCCTTCCTTACGTAGCCTTGCTGCTCCGTGCCACTTCGGCGCCATTGCTATTCTATTCCCATCTCTGTTGGCCCTATTACGATCCTGTTCTTCTCGACCGGACATCTGGCCTTGCGTAACATTCCTATTTCTCCTTGTCCCCATTGCGCCCCATCCTCCACCATACATACTACCAGCTCTCTCGTCTCGCCTCGTTCAGCACTGTTGCAACGTTCTGCATCTCTTCAAATCCGCGAAATTTGATCTACGACTGCCTACTGATCTAGGCTGTCTTCCGGATTCGTCTTGCTTGTTGCTTGCTTGCAAAGTTACTCGCCCGCTTCCCCTACAGAGCATGCGCTCATGGCCAACCGGGACAGCCTCATCCTCTCTAGAATCAAGCAACTGCAGCAAACATTCTCTTGTCTCGCTCCCTGCGGCCGAGGGTAGACCCTAGGCTCGCCAACCAACATCCGCCTCTACACCGCATCCGGCGAGGTTGCTCAATATCCAACCAACTGGTATATACCGTTCCATAGCCGCCAGCGTCTTCTCCTTTGTCCTTCGTGTCTTCAAAGCTGCTCTCAAAGAAGAGATCATTTAACGAGATCACGGTACCAACATCGGCAATCACAGAAGCGCACAATGGCTACCGCATCCACATTCAACCTCCGGAAGCTCATCCATACTCATCTATACCAGGACGACGCTGCCACCGAAGACGATGACACCTCATCCTACTACGATGATGACCAGTCAAGTCAGCGCACCTCCTTCACGAAGCGTGGTAGTATTACAACGTGGCTAGCGCCCCGGAAAGGATCGACGTACAGCGTCGGCCACGCCCGGAGTTGCAGCGACTCCGCTTCGCCACTACCCACCACCCACCAACACCAACACCAACACCAAGCCCAGCAGACCTCGCAGGAGCCCCTGCGCGGCGCGGGCGTCCACCCCTTGAGGTTGAATTCGGAAGGGAGGACACTAAATGACGTGCCCTCCACTCCCATCCTTCATGACCCTACCCTACCCTCTGGCATTCTTTCCTTCCCGAGCAGTCCTGATTCGAACATCACTCAGGATCAACAACGGCCTCGCTCACTGTCCTTCACCAGCTCCATCCAATCATCCCAATTCAGCTATCGCTCACCATTAGCTGACTATCTGGATGACTCCTGTGCGGACCGAGCCACCATGGAGCCGTCGCTTGCAAGCCGGTCGGTCCTAACTCTGAGCCGTCAGAGCTTGGAGACGGACTGGTCTGAAGGCGTGCGCCAGCTCATCGAGGAGACAGACCTGGCATTTGAGGGCGTCGGTAATGGCATCATGGGTGTATCAAACAGCCTCGACCTGCCGCGCTTTTCCCAAGACATGTCCCGGTCCAACCCGGACCTAACCTCACTAAGACCCAGCCCGCTCCTCGTAGCGAAACCCGATAACAAGAACGCGGACATGGAGAACGTGGGGCCAAAGGCAGAGGCACCGCTGGACATTCCGCCGAGGCGGTCGTCACGAGTAAAGGGCGACATGCTTAGGATAGAGCGGAGGAAGTCCAGATCCGTACCACCGCCCATAAACACCAGGAGAGCATCGTCGCCGCAAGGCATCCCGGAACAGCGAAAGAAGTCGCCACTAGCAACACAGTCTCCAATGTCGCCGGCTCCCTGTAATGGCAGCGCAAAGGCCAACTCACATAACCAGACACCTCCCCTCAAATCCACCACCAACTTCTACCGACGCCACAAGCAATCATCATCTACCTCCCGCTGGTCTCACAAGCCATCGAGATGGGCCTTGCCGGATAATGTGACGGATATATTGACAGGAAATGTCTTCAAGCGCAACCAGGTCGACGAGTTGCTTACATCGGAGCAGCTGGCGAAGCTGAAGCAGGAAAGGGAGGAGGCTAAACGGAAGAAAAGTGTACCAAAGCCTCCGCGCGCCTCTAACGAGTCGGAGACGAGCCGGAGTTCGTCAAAGCGGGGAGCACCAGGAAAGGGTACCCAGCCATCTCAAAGCCACATGTCTTCTCACAAGAGCCAGCCTTCACAAGGGAGCGTATCCACGGAGACTGTCAGCAGCGTATCCGAGTCATCAGTGTCCTCCTCGGCTTCGGAGAACGGCGACAAGGACCAGCCACCGACACCTCCCAAGAAGAGCTCAGGTAGACTCAGAAGGAAAGCTGTTCCGCAAATCAAGACCCAAAATGGAGATGATGACGGGCTGATGACATTTGACCTCCTGGGTGAGCCATCCCCTCTGGAGACCACCTTTGAGCCTACCCTGCCCCCAAAGAACCCTCTACGCTACGGTCCTCCTACCAAGGACCTCCCGGAGCTACCCAACAACGAGACTGCGAAGCGTCGCCATGTCAGTAAATTGCTATTACCGGAGGAGGACGACGAGTACTTCTACCTCAAGAGCACGCCTTACTCGCTGACGACGCCCTTCTTCCGACATGGGCGCATCGCCTTTGCTAAGTCGGAGTTTGGCAAGGGAGCAATCACCATGGACGAGACACTGGACTGGACGGCCTTCCAGATGGCCATTCTTGGCGCCGGCGAGTTCCTAGATGACGTGGACGATGAGGGCGACAGCAAGATAGCCGAAGACGTCGCTAAATGGTTCGGCGACTTTGGATTTGACACGCATGGCCACCTAGTCCCTGAGGACTGGCCATCATCCCCACGCAGCTCCTCGCAGAGCACCATCTCATCGTCACCGTCGGAGAACGACCTGCCCCTCCCTGCTGTTGACCACACCCGCAACCTGGCGTATGGGGCGAACTGGAAGTATATGGAGGAGAAGATTGTTGATGAGTACGACGACAAAATCCCGGCATTTGACGAAGACGAGGCACCCATGGACATGGGATACAACCTACAGGGAGACCTTGGGGACTTCCTCCAGTGGGAGGCACAGTACGCCTTGGGTCCCGGATACTACGGAGCACATTGATAACGGACACGCGACCTATCGAAAAATTTCCTCTCACTTTGTTATCTCTTTTTTTTTTTCGAAGTATGGCGTTGGGGCGCGGGCTAGACAGGCCTGGTGGCCTTTATTCTTATGGACGATCTATTGTGTTTATGATACCTGGCGCGCACTTGGCTGCTTACGGCGATCGCTAGCTCCGATGTGAGCAATATTATGCTATATATTTATAGCAAATTGAGTTACGTGTGAGACGAATTAAAGAAATTATATACATCTAAAGTCATCCTTTGGCCAAGTGTGAGACGTGGTGGCAGGTTACGACAACAAGGCAGAGAATCTGAGTTATAAGTGGTTGATTCTCCCACGGCAGAGCTCCATGGAACCCGTCTCCAGAAACACTCACTCATCCATCAACCAACACCACCACATCAACATCCAATCCTCCTAAAAGTCGCCCACAACTCGCTGAAAACGGGTATTCAGATCTCCAGTCTCAGCCATCAAACACTTGCAGATTTTTGACTGTTCTGCCCTCGAATAGACAATCAACCCGCTCAACCCAGGTTGCACAAAGAAACAAAACACGAGAAAAATCTAAAAATAAGCACCCACACACACACACACGCACCGCATACGCAACAATGCTCCGCCGTCCAGCGACAACCCTCCAGATCACGTCCGAGGACGTAAGCGCCTACGAGGACCGGCGCACGCGGGAACAGGCGCAGATGGCGGCTGCCGCGCACGCAGCAGCGCAGATGCAGCACGGGAGCAGCAGCCCCCCAGAGGACCCGGAGGCGCAGCGCAGGAGGGCGCGCGACGAGAGGATTGGCGTTGGTGCTGGTGTTGGTTCCGGTGTTGGCGTTGGCGTGAGGAGGACGCAGGGCGGGGGGCAGCAGACGCAGCCGCAGCAGACGCGGGGGTGATGTCAGAAGTCGAGAGAGGTACCTACCGAAGTGTCATTCTGGCTTTTGTTCATACGGGTTTGGGTTTGGCTTGGATACTTCAGGCTGGGGGAGTTTTGGCATCTGGCGTTTCTCGATTGTGGTGTTATCCATGGAGAAGGACATGGGCGGCACGCACTTGCCTTGCACATTAACGGCCGCAGCCTAGCGATGACTGCCCCTTGGACAGACCCAGGGAGCCCTTGGATATTTCTTTAGGCAAAGATCCATCGTGGGAGTCTCTATCGGATGCGTCCCTCAGCGCCCGCGGACGAATACCCGGTCTTTTTGGCCGCCCATGCATATAGCCAGCTATCACAAAAGCATCACCAGCTACCCATCTTTGGGATCTTCATTTTCATGAGCAGTATTAAGCATCTATATATGCAGGCCTATGCCCGGGTCAATAAAACATACAATAGACAAGACCGTCACAAGCACTCCCGTCGCTCCCAAAGATATGTAAAAACCATAATGCCAGTTGTGTATCCCATACAAGTTTTCTCCCGCGTAGACAAAACAAAATATCCCGTAGAACCAGGCAGCCTCACCTCTCTCTCGACAGGTGCACCCAGAACAGCACCGACATCCACGCCACCCTCCACGTGGTCGTCCACATCTCCCTCCCCACCACGCCCAGCAGCCGCCGTCCGTCCGTCCGGCCCCTGCGCGTGTCGTAAAAGTCCTCGTCCAGGTGGATCCGCGGACCGCCGCCGCCTGGCCGCTGCCTCGCCCCACGCTTGCTCGACTGCCACCGCCCGTTGGATCCCGGCGCTCGGGATCCCCATGCCGAGGATGATGATGAGAGGTTGCCGGGCGTCCCGGAGCGCACATCTGGCGGGTCGAGCTTGTCCTTGTCCTTGGCCGACACGGGGAGCAGACTGCCGTTTGCGGGGAACGCATCCGAGGGATCGAGGGCAAAGGGCGTCAGGTTCAGCACCGGCACCAGCATGGCGCGCACGGCAAGGAAGACGAGCGAGACGACGATGAAGCCGACGTACTTCATGTACGTGTGGAACTGGTTCGGCAGGAGGCACAGGTGCGTCTGCAGCGTCTGCGCGGGCGCATCGGGGATCCGGTTGCCCTTGTCGTCCACGGGGTTGTACAGGCTCACCATGACGAAGCCCGGCGTCGGCACCCCCATGGCCATGCTCAGGCTCTTGACCGTGATCTCGCGCACGCCGCCCCTGGCTTCTGCGTGCACAATCTCGCAGTAGTCGTGGTCGTCGCCCGAGAAGACGTGCACCACGTTCCCGACCTTGTCGATCAACTTGGCCGAGTCCTCAGAGCTGAGAACGTTCTGGTACTGGTACCCCGCCGAGATGCTGATGGCATTGCGGTAGTCGGGATTGACTGGACCCGTCTGCCCCGTGGGCGGCTGCGCAGGAGGCCAGTGCTCCCGCTGAGGCCCGCATGGCGTCCCCGGATCGCGGTAGAGGGGGACGTGGGTGAGCAGGATCGTAGGAAACTCGGCTGCCCCGACACCGGGGTCGCCGTGGGGGAAACGCTTCAGGTCCGCCTTGTCCAGCTCTTCCACGCGGTGATCGTACTGCAGCTTTCTGTCCAATTCGTGCCAGGCGCTCAGCTCCTCCTGCACTGCCTTGCGCTTCGCAGCCCCGACCCCGTCTAGGAATCTGTTCACCGGCCCGTATATCGGCCTCAGGTCGTGTATATCCTTGTACTCGGAAGAGTCGGCACTCAGTGACACCGTGTCGACCGAGACAATCGTGTGGTTCCCAACAACATCCACCCGGTTCACGTCCCCGAAGAAGGCCTCGAAGCGGTCCCGCACGGGGACCTGGACCTGCGCGCCAAATCCTAGGTCATGGTTGCCCGGGAGGCTGGCGACGAGCTTCCTGCCGCGCTGCCACTTGCCCGGGGTGTCGCCGCCGTCGTTGAAGTGCTTGAAGAAGATGTCGCCAAAGCGCTTGTACTCGTGCAGCCAGTAGTCCTCGCCGTACTTGCGGTGCCACGTGTCCACCCACCGGGCCTCGTCGCCCGACCGTTGCCGGCCGTAGTGCGGGTCGACAAACTTGCCGCGCTGCGTCTTCCACTCGCGCCCGCCGTCAAACAGGTCGCCCAGGAAGAAGACGCTGTCGGGGGACAGGTGTGTCTGAAGCGCCCGGTAGCCCCGGAGCAGGTAGTTGTCCGTGACGAGCGTGGTCAGGGACGAGAGCGGCCAGGGCCGGCCGGGGTAGCTGTGCGGGTCGATGATCTGGGGGTCGGCGACGAAGATGAGGTGATGGGGGTTCGCGTCCTTGGGCTGGAGGTTCACGCAAAGTCAGTCAGCAGGCTGAGGAGCAGCAATGCAGGTTGGGGGGAGGGGGCTAAGCAGAGGAGAGAATCATACCCAGTCTTCCCAATGGTCCCAGTCGCACTTGTCAACCTTGCTGTCAAACACCCAGCGCTCTCCCCAGAGCAGTATGACAATCCAGAAGGCGACGACCAGGTGCGGTACGCTCAGCAGACGCCGAGGCTGGAGGTTGATGCTGATGCGGTGTACCACGCGCTGGGCGAGGTGCAAGGCCCTCTGGCGGCCCGGTCCCTGTGCGTAGATCCATAACTTGCGTAGCAGGCTCTTAATCCCTAAGGCGAGCTCCTGGGCGGGGCTGAGGTCGCGGCGAGCCATGTTGTCGCCATTCCCCGTTTCCTCGTTTCCTGGGGAGTCGTTTGGAGTCGCGTTCGGCACGGTGGATGGTGTGTCGATGGTGGTGGGATGAGGAGGCGAGGTATCCGTAGAGACAAAAGAACAGCAGAGGAATGGAGGCTGCGTCACAAGGACAGCAAACCCCCGTCGCTTTAAAAGGCAGAGAAATCAAACAAATTCAGAAGGAGTCGCTCCCAAGGGCGCAAAAGTATGGCTCGCGTTGGCTGATGTCAACCCAACAGATGTCGTATGTTGTTAGGTGGGAAAGGGGACACTCTCGCAGTTGGCGCCTCAGTTGCCTCCAGTTTGCCTCTGAGCGTCTAAAGGCGAGCCTAGACCCTCGACCCCTGCACCAAGGTAGCGATGAGCCGCTAAAATTCCTCCACATGGATTTTGTCCGCGCCTCTCCGCAAAGGCATCCCCAACCCCTCGTTTAGCCCGCTGTCTATTACACTAGGTGTGTTATTTTCAACCTCGATAGAGTTTCACGACATTCATATCGCTCGGTTGGGGCACTGCCTCCTACGCACACATAAGCGCCATATTTTTTTTTAATATGCGGGAATTAATTTGCCAGACATACAGATATAGAAGGTAGGACATATACTCATTCATATTTCGTGGGCAAATAATATCATATCAAACTTCCACAGAAGCATCCCTCATCGTATACAAAATCCGCCACGTGAACAGGCCGGCGTCAAATATCCAATCTCCAAAGACATAATTCGTATCTCAAAGAAGAAAAAAAAACGCTAACGCTAGCCGTAAACCTGCTGCTTATGCTGGTGGTACTGTTGCTCCCTCTCGTCCCTATCCTCGTCCTCCTCTTCCTCGTCCTCCTCCAACCCCGCCATCGGTGGCGGCGTCTTCTCCTTCTTCCGGAAGCTCAGGAGCCTCTTGAACCCGCTGGGCTGCGGCAGGGGGAGCTTGTCCACCTCGGGCGTGTACTCGTAGAACAGCCTCGGCACGAGCAGCCGGTACGGCACGGTGATGCCCGCGGGGTCCTTCGGGTTGACCTCGACGTTGAGGCAGATGTCCAGCCCGCCCTCCAGGTCGATCTCGTGCTCCTCTGCCTTGCGCATCTGCTTCGTGCTCAGGCCCGTAGGCGTTCGGTGGAATGGCTTCAGGGCCTGCGGCGGAATGTCGTCGTCCCCGCGCCATGACTGGGACCCCAGTGTCTGCGAGCCCAGCGTCTGCGCTCTCCGAGGCGGTGCCGCAGTAAAGTGCATGTCGTCTCCGTCAGAGTACTCATCCTGCGCCGCGCCTCCCCTGAGGCCAACTGCGTGAGGCCCACCTGGTTCCCTGGGCTGGGGGTAGGCGTCGTACTCGTCCTCGCTTTCGGTTCCCCATTGCCCGTTTATACCGCCGTCATCCGGCCTGCCTTTGCTGTTGCGGCGGCCAAAGATGAAGAAACCTCGCTTCTCGGATCCGCCACCGCCAACGCCACCGCTGCCGCCGCCGCCGCCACCCAACGACAGAGTGCGTGTCAACTTGGCCGGCCGCTCGCCCTCGGTCGATTTGCGACGGGAGAGACCTCGGGAGAGACTGCGGAAGAGGCCGCTTCCACCCCCAGCCACGGGTGGACGGGAGCCGCGCACCGACTCCCTGGACATGTCTGGCCGGTGCGAGGAGCCGCTTAGCGAGAACCTGCGCAGGAGACCGCTTCCGTTGCCGTTGGTCGGCGGGCTCACGCTCATGCTCCTGTCCTGGGCTTGGAGGGGCGGCGTGGGAGGCGGCGTGCTGCCTGGCACCCACTGGCGGATGGAGCACCAGTTGCGGTGCGGCAGAAGGCGCTTGTTGTTCCTCGGCTTGCCGTCGACCCCGTGCTGGAACATGGGGATCATGCTCTCGTCCGTCTGGTCGTCGAAGTGGTGGACCTTGTGTCGCTTGTTGAGAGCATCCGCCATGATATCGGGCGGCGGTGCGTTGGCAATGGCCGACGAGATGATGTTGGGTATGTAGCGAGGGTCTTTGTGCTTGGCGAGCCCGAGCTTGGGGTTCGAGTAGAACTGGCCAACGGCGGCCATGTTCACGTCGCCACTCAGGATCGTGACCCGCAGAGACTTGTCAATAGCCAGGTCCTGAAGGTCTTCAATGACAATGGTCCTCTCAGTCTTGTGATTCTTGGCAGTCCAGTGATCCTTCAGGTCGTCCATGACTTCGGATCCGCCGTCGATATTATGAAGGGCTTTGCCTAGCAGGCCTCTCTTGCCAAGAGCCTTGATGGGATTCATCGCCCTCGAAGTCAATCTATCTCACGTTAGCATCTCCCCTTTGAATATCAAATGGATCACAACTCACAGATTCTCAAGCCAGGCCAGTCTTGGATACGCGATCGGCACCGGGAGAACCACAAGCAAGTGCTCAACCTGTCCACGTTTCACCTCGGCATACAGCCTGTTCATGATCCTCTCCCATGTCTTGTCGTCGATCACATTATCCTCCGTCCGCTCCGTGCGACAGTCGGCGGCAAGTAGCGCAAGCTTCGACCCAAGAGACACATACACGCTCCGCGACTGCTCATTGACGTACGGACCGGGCTCGGCTCCAATGACCCAGCTTGGCTCCGTGTCCTCCGTCTCTGGCATGATGCTCTGATGCTGGAAGAGCATGTAGTACTTGAACGCCACGGAGCCCACTCCCGACAGAACAGGGGAGTCCATGTCCCTGTGCGGATACGAGCCAAAGCCGTTGAAGCTCTCGCGGTCCGACCACATGTTGACCATGGGGATTTGCGAGTTTGCCAGGCCAAAGAGTCCCTGAGAGAACCAAGTGCAGTACCGCTTGAAGTAGAAATCCTCCACCTGAGCTTGGAACTCGGGCGTAAAGGGGGCATTGCGCTTGTGGAGTGGGTTATTGGTCTCAAGCCAGTCGATGAACAAGTTGCATTCATCGGCCACGTCGTCGTTGTAGATCTGGTCACCGCCGCCGATCATGACGTGGAATGGGGATGTCTGGTGATTGTTCAGGACATCGCGCCACATGGGGTCCGGTCCGCTCAGCACATCGGTCTTTGCACCGATGCTGAAGCCGTTGCAGCTATGGAACATGACGTTCATGGGTGTCCCGCGAGCGGGCACCCAGAAAGCATTGCATGGCCCCCGGTTGATGCGATAGGCAATGCGCTGTTGCCTGTCTCGCAGCTCAATCTCAATGTTGAACCTCCAGAATGTGCGGCCATGCTCGGCGTGAAGTCGGAAGCCCGTGACGTCCCTGTACTTCTGCAGCTTTTCCCCGTCGACCTCAGCCCGCTTCATACGGCTGGCGAATGTTCCAGGATAGTCGGGGGAGCCATCCGCTGGCGGGACATCTGGCGTGCTCCTTCTGGCCTCGAAGAGTCCATTGTCGGTTTTGTCCCGGGACAAGTCTTTTCCTTCTTCGAGATGCTCTACTGGTCGCACGAAGAGTGTTTCACCCCTGCGCCCGAGTTTCGGGTGTCCGGCAATAGGGTCGACGTATTCTGGAGATAGTTCGCCGTTGACTTGGTGCGGTGGAGCAGGCAAGAGCTCGAGATCCTGCACAAACAGGCGGAGCATCGGGGGGATTTCATAAGTCGAATCCACGTCTCTGGTCACAATCATGATGCTCCCTCTCCACAGCTCCATCTCTGCGTCCGCACCTCGGTACCTCTTTGGCACCCTCACATGGCGCATGCCGCAGTATCTCAGGAGAGGTCCGCATTCCAGGTAGAGCTGTGGCTTGAATCGGGTTGGCCCATGAAGGTCGGCGTACTCTCCATCTAATGTCTCAGACCTTGCAGGCCTGCTCGAGTACGAGCTTCTCCGCGTCCCCCCTTCCCACCAGGCCTGGTTGACCTGATCGGTGCTCGATAGCCGCTCCTTGCTCATACTTAGGAGCGAGCCCGTTAGGACTCCTGTAGAGGCCTTCTTCCACTCGTCCAGCCATTGAGGCGGGTTATACAGGCCATCGCCTGGCGTCATTCCTTCCTTACCCCTGTAGAGCATATCTGATATGTGATGATGATGTGAGCCCTCTGACGACTCATTGCTGTCCTGTCTTTCCAGTCTTCTCTGCTGTGCGGCTCCATTCTGTGGTGCTATGGGCTGTTGTATGTTCGTCTCTTGTTTGAATGTCCTAGGTTGCTGGGCGGGAGGGGCATAATACCCATCCAGGTGGTACTGTTTTCCGTTCATTGGCTCCGTTGCCCTTCTCTGGATGCCGTGAATCTCATGTTCGGGTACACCACGGGCATTGGCGACAGCTGATGGTCGCCTTGTATTCGGTTCAACTAGAAGCTCTTTATCTCGAACCCACTGAGGAAGAGCCTCGTGCGGGGGCCCTTCCATTGCCAGGGAATCTCTCCTCGGCACGGGGGGGGTACTTTCTGCCTCCCTCACCGGTTCATGTGATGATGATGCGGTAGGCGGGATCTTCTTGAGCTTGTTGCTCACAGACCGTATGAGAGAGAATGCGCCACTTCCGTTAGGGGCTGTTTCCCGTGGTTCTTGACCTCTCTCATCTCTAACTCCCTCGTCGTTATCTGGAATATTCATTTCTTCGCGCGTGGTACGCTCGCGGAAGCTCAAGTTGCGCCTTGGTAGGTCGGCAGCTGGGTCAGGCTGTGGCGCCATGTGCACTGGCTCTCGTGCCCGTGGAGCTGGCGCCTGGTATGTTCGATGATCGACCTGAGTGTGTCGGCGCACGGGGACATATTCCCGAGGCAGGTCTGGTGTGACTGGCATTGCCCTGGACACGGGGACATACTCGCGAGGTAGATCTGGTGTGACCGGCATCGTCCTGGGCATGGGGGGCTCTCTGGAGATGAGGGCAGCCGGAGGTGCCAGCACCGGTCTTGGGTCGGCGAGGGAAACTGAAGCTCGTCGATTGCGGGAGGGGCCAGGGTGGTATGCCGGCACCTGGGCGACGGGGATTTTGTGGGCGGCGGGAGCTTGCTGGGCGACTGGGGCTTGCTGAGAAACGGGAGCTTGCTGGGCGATGGCGACTTGCTGGACGAAGGGCGCTTGCTGGGCGAAGGGGACCTGGTCGGCTCTTTGCGCTGCCCTCTCCCTCGCTCGACGCTCAGCGGCCTCCACGCGGGCGCGCTTCTCCTCCTTGGTCATGCTATCGAGCGTCAGCTCAAGCCTCTGGAGGGGGGATTTGGCCATGGCGGCAGACTTTCTGCGACGCTCCGACATCCCCACGGAAGCTCTCCTCGACGGGTCCATGGCCGCCGAGGGACCGGAGGTGCCAGCATCACCGTAGCCCCGGAATGGGCCCCCGCGGTGGGCTGTGTACTGCTCGACATATTCCATCTCTTTGCCGTGGTGGTGGTCTGGGGCGCCGGTCGGTCGTGGCGGTTTCTCTGGGCCGGGCTCTGTGTGGGTGTATGGCAGGTCCCCGTTGCCGTAAGGGTGACGGTAGCGCACGGGCGGGCCCCGAGTTGATTCTGGGGCAATTGGAAGATTTGGCGAGGTGGGATAATCGTTCTCGGGCTCGGCGGCCTTGCGACTCTGGCGTCGTCCAGAGATTCGGGTGGAAGGGCCAGGCTCGGACTCGGGGGCGGCGGCTCGGGGTCGCTGGTAAGAAGGCGGTCTGGGAGCTAGGCCTTGAGGAGTGAAGGTGGAATTGGCAGGGGAGACAAGAGGACTGAATGTAGTTCCGGTGATGGCCGTCTGGGCTGTCTGGACCGAGACTCGGTTCAGCTCAGGGCTATGGGCGAGGTTGGGAGCTCCCAATTGTGCGTCCAATGGGCTCTTGGCGTCATCGTCAGACATGCGTCGGTTCTTGACGATCTTTGGGCCAGGCAGCTGGCCCCAGTAGGGCGTGGCCATGGTAGCGGCAGGGCGGCAGGCGGTAACGGTGGTCAGGTTAGTTAGAGTTAGGCCGTGATTGGGTCTCGACGTGGGAGGGCGAGCTATTACGGCTAACGGCTGGAGGTTGGATCTGAGTTGCGGTCTGAGGTATGGATAAAAGAAGTACGAGTATCCCAGCTTCCAGCTCTGAAAGAGCTCCAGCCTCCTGGAGCCTGTGCTATTCGTAGGTACCCGGGATTCAAGGTCTGAACTGATGCAGGCGGCCATGTCAGCCAATGCTGTGCAGACACATGCGACGGAGCTGCTGCAGGACGACGGAGCCTGAGCAACAAGCCCTTGGACAGCCACGGCGAGGAAGCAAGAGGTGAAGAAGAAACAGACGAACAAAATTCGAGGTCGTCGCCATCATCTTATCTGGTTTGCCAGATCCTGCGCTGCCCAAGACCTCAACCACGCTGGCCCGTCACCGCCGGGCCAACGAAGAGCCATCTCGCTGCTTGATGACGATGCCCAATGCCACCCCAAAAAGCCGGCTTTGCCTGCTTTCGGGTTGGGGCTGAAAGTGGCGGTCGGTCCACGGAGCAGAAAGGCAGCAAGGATCCCTCCGTCTGGCAAATGCGGGTGGCTGGTTTGCGACTCTGCGACAGCCATGCAAGGCACCGCCGCCCAACAGTGCATTCGTGTTCAAGCTGCTTCGTTAGCAGTGAGGTCGGGAAAAAAATGGAGACGATGCTGCTCTTGATTTGACTCGGAGAGAATAGTGCCACGCGCAAAACGGCCGCCATGTCCAGATAAAGTTTGCTGTTCAGGTGTGGTGTTGTGACTTCATGTTGCGGAGTCCCGCCTCGGGCTCCAACTCCAGATCTAATATATACTACATATAAGTTCTAACAGCATGAGATACACGTGGACGACAGAATGCACATTCCTTCACTCCCAACGCCCCTAATCCCGTTTCAGATCTGACCAATTCGCTGCCAACCAACCTTTCCACCTCTTTGGTGATAATATTCCCACAGGTCCCGGGTTGAGCGCCGGGACTTTTAACCTAGGTATCCGTAAGGCATTCAGGTATCTGAGCTCCCAAAATCCACATGAGCACCACCTAAGACTAGACCTATGCTTTTCTTGAGCAGCATGACGTAGTTAGCGTATCCGAATAAATACACAAACATATAACGGAAGCATAGAACGATGATAATCGCACTAAGCAACACCAGCGCCCCGTGAGGAATACCTCGCGGCTTGCGCACACGGCGAATGTAGTCAGGTAGTGGTAGCAGCGTTTTCGCATCTTCCCTCGAGTCCGAGAGACCAAAATAGTACGCGGCATGGGGCCTCCTGACCTTGAACCCCCGATACCATCCGGGGCCTCCAGTTCCTGAGCTCGGTGGAGGGTAATAGCGGATACCAGGGAAAACGCTGATCTTGGTCCTGGCCGTCCTGCGCGGCGGCGTGCCGCCAAAATAGCGCTTGTCGTATTTCTTCGATTTGGCCTTGGAGTCGTCGAACACACTGTGCATGAAGTTGAACTGCTCGAGTTCATAGTCGTCCCCAGGGGCAATCCATGTTAGCGTGGTGACGCCCGGTACAAGCCGATTCATGACTGCTAGCCAAGCAGCATACGACACAATGTAGCCCAGTCCCTGGCACAACTCCTCCAATGACGGCATCACGTTGGGAGATTCTGCCCCGACCACATTGTACAGCGGAAGAAGCAAGCCGCCAAGTTGAGATACCACTCTCAGCATCTCCGTCGATAATAAGGGTGGAATACCGCCAGCCTCACTAGCCTCGCGAAGGTAGGCTTCGTTCAGTCGAGCGAGAAGTTGGCTGCGCTCAAAACCTGCCAACTGTAAGTAATTGCGTCTCGGGAGGGGGTACACGGGAAATGGAGGAGCTGCCTGGCTTACCATCGCAGTCGAGAAGGTCAATGTCGTAACAACCAAGAACCCGTTTATGCATGTCATTCGCGCCGAACAAGAGACTCGAGAAGACCTGGGAGTCGAGGACCCGCATGATAATACCCGTGATTAGCACAATCCGCTCCTCTCCGTTTCGCAAAAGACCCTCCCAATGTTTGGTGTTGGGGTCCGATCGGGCAATCGCCTTGACATGTTCGTAGAATTCATTTGGATATTGATGTACCCAAGGAGATTGCTTCGCAGTCAGGTTTCCGTTGCCAGCAAAGATCTGGCGGGCAACCTTAGATATTCTGGAGTATAGGCTGTAGTAGCACTCGTCCAGCAACGCCTCCGCAGATGCACCGAAGCGTTCTGTGAAATCATAAGAGTCTAACCGTAGCGTGATGCTTTCGAAATCCCGGACTGTTTTGGGCGCCCATGGCCGATTTGCTCCGCCGGAACCGCTAGAAAACATAGTTGAGTGATCTCTGATCTCTTGCAGGGAGAACTGGGTAACCGGTATCTACCAGTGTTGTAGGCTCTGCTAATGTGACTTGAAAGCGCAAGCTGGGTTATAAACGATTTAGGCGATGAGACAGTTGCAATGGATGTTTGTTTGAGCAAGATATATCTCTTCTATCCAATAGTTTAGAATGAAGGGGATTGCTGCCCTTATAATAATTCCATCATAGAACCTGCTCTCTGTTACTGACGCTATGTCCCTGTGAGTACGTGAGGACGACAACCGAAGGCACAAAATAGATCCCATGGTCGGTCGAGCGCCGGGAACAAAGAAGGTCCCTCGAGGCAGTGCACAGCCCGAGTACTCGCTCAAGCCGCTATATTTAGTCAACTATACCATCGACTCTAGCTAGGAGTGGAATACAGCCTCGGCCTGGAGTGGTAAGAGAGTCAATGCTAACTCAACGGCCTTTCTCAAAGGTCTTTGTGTGTTCTGCAGGGCGGTGAGTTGCCAACTTTGACAATGCCCCAATGGACATCACAGACCTCTGGCATAGTGGCTGTAAAGGGAGTCTTTGGTGGCACATCTTGGAGTTCTTGGGAAGTTGGAACTCGACAGAGCGACTTGTGTTTGCCGACTCTATTCCACATCGGGCCCGCAATAAAGTTTGGTTGCCTGGGTAGAATATGACATGAAGGTTTGACGCTGGGAGTCAATATCAGGGGTTGTCAAGACGACAGGAGGTGGCCGTGATGTGGTTTGCAACCTTGGTGAGCCACTGAGCACACGCAGTTTATGCCCTGAAATCCAGGCAGCAATTCGACCCTGTGGTGGACGTTCTGCCCACTGTGCCCAGTGACCGCTCAGGGCAGGTGGGGTTCAAAGTAGGTGGTGGTAGTGGTGGCGGGCGCCAGGTCAGCGGAAGGTGCGATGATGGATGGAGATGGGGCCGAATTTTTCTGCGACGGCTCCAGCCTTTGCGCTGCTGTGATCATCAGCAACTTTCTCCCACCTGCATCGGTCGCGACTCCCACCTTAACTACCGATTACTTCCTGCCACGACCAACCGGCGATTAGCCTTTTGCCTGGTGCAAATAATACTCAGCGCCACCGCCAACAACAGGGAAATAGTAGACCTATTTATCCCACCCGATCCTCGCTTCCACCCGAATCCATTTCCCTCGATCCCCCTCTCGAGACCTCCATTCACAACCATCCTTCCACCGCCCATCGCGACAATACAAGAAACTTCTCCAGTTCCTCTCTCCGATCTTTCTCCACTCAAGCATATCGATAGTCACCATGGCGGCCCCTACGACTGAGACGCCGAATATGGACCAGCAGGTTGACCTGTCTACGATCCCCATCTCGCCCAACGGCAAGGACGAGAGTGGAGAGACCAAGGCGGATGGGAAGCCCGTCACTGTCTTTCACGATAAGGAAAATTTCAATGTCAAGCATCCTCTGCAGAACAAGTGGACGCTGTGGTTCACTAAGCCTCCTAGTGGCAAGGTATGCATGATGGCACAATTGGGCGCCTGACTTCATCTGCTAATCTTCTTCATCTAGGGTGACAACTGGAATGATCTCCTCAAGGAAGTCATCACCTTTGACTCCGTAGAGGAGTTCTGGGGTGTCTATGTAAGCGTGATTCATCGAACAATGCTCTTTTCTCCCTCTAACATCGTCTTCCCAGAACAATGTCGCCCCCGTCTCCGAACTCCCCCAGAAGGCCGATTACCATCTCTTCAAGGCCGGCGTCCGGCCCGAGTGGGAAGACCCCCAGAACAAGCACGGTGGCAAGTGGTCGTACCAGTACAAGGACAAGCGCAACGTTGATGTCGATCGTCTCTGGCTCCAAGTCATGATGTCTGCTATTGGTGAGACTCTTGAGGACGAGGACGACGGCGAGGTCATGGGCGTTGTTGTCAACGTCCGCAAGGCGTTTTACCGTATTGGTGTGTGGACTCGCACCATAGGAAAGAGCATTCCCGGCCGTGGAGACGGTGACGTCGCTGGCGGTAAGGGCCGCAGCACCGAGAAGGGGAAGGGAATTCTCCTCTCCATCGGCCGCCGGTTCAAGGAAGTCTTGGAACTGCCCGCTAATGAGCAGGTCGAGTTTTCTGGCCACACCGACAGCGCCAACTCCGGTAGCACGAGGGCCAAGGCCAAGCACGTCGTTTAAACGTTGGGTCTCGGAATACGAAACTATCACATGTCGGAACGCAATGGCGCCGGCACACCACTTTGATGTCTGTCAGTAAGGCGTCACCACGTGGAGGGCCTTGTCGGGGATGGCTCCTTTACGGGAAGCGGTCAACATCACTTGTTGCAGAATGTATCGCTAGCTTTGCGCGCCGCGGGCCGCTCCATTCTTTCCGAGTTGTTACTTTGGCGTTCCTGCGGAAATCATTTCATCTGCGGCCGAGGAAAGAACAGATACGGCCAGCACTGGCCATAATATAGCCTAAATTTGGGCCAAATCTTGTCCAGCCCATGATCTATTCGGTGACTCTATGCTCTAACTGTACTATATATGTAACCGGCGCTCCCATGACAACTGTACGTACTCAATGCCGATCCCTTTGCTTGCCCCTCTATCATCGTTACAGCCATCAAATCTTACATCTCATCTCCGCTGTACTCATCCTTGAAGATGGATTGCACAAGCTGCTTCTTGTTGATCTTACCCATGGCATTCCGCGGGATGCTGTCCACCAGCTTCATCACCTGGGGGATCTTGTAGCTGGCCAGCCTACCCCTCAGCGCACGCCGCATGTCCATCGGACTCCAGCGCTGGACGACATCCGTGTCGAGAACGATGACACAGCCGACCTTCTGGCCCCATTTCCCACTGGGCACCGACACCACCGCCGCCTCGGCAACCTCGGGCAGGGACAGCAGCTCCCGCTCGACCTCGAGCGCGCTGACCTTCTCGCCGCCCGTCTTGATGATGTCGGCTGACTTGCGGCCCTGGATGAAGTACAGCGGGCCCTTGGTCCACGGCTGGGCGTGCGCGGCGCCGGGGACGGGCCGCCGCACGGCCACGTCGCCCGTCTTGAACCACGCGCCCTGGCCGTCGGGGTCGGCGACGAACTCGGAGGCCGTGGCGGCCGGGTTGCGCCAGTACTCCTTGAAGATGGTGGGGCCGCGCAGCTGGATCTCGCCGGAACGCTCGCGACCTGTGGCCGGGTCGACCTCCTCGCCGGGGGCGATGACGGCGCCGGTGTCGACGTCGACGAGGCGGGCCTGGACCGAGGGCAGGGGCCAGCCGACGCTGGCGTCGACGCGGTCGGACGTGTCGAGGCCGCAGCTGAGGGCCATGCCGACCTCGGTCATGCCGTAGCGCTCGAGCAGGACGCTGCCGTGGCTGAGGGCGCGCCAGGCGGCTTTGACGGGCGTTGGCAGCGCGGCGGAGCCCGAGATGCTGAGGCGCATGTGCTCGGGGCTGACGGCGGTTGAGGCGGCGGCCTGAACGTCAGGTGAGAGGAGCTTGTAGGTGGAGAGGAGGCGGCTGTAGACGGTGGGGACGACGGTGAAGAAGGTGATCTTGTCCTTGGTGGTGGAGGTGGGGTTGGGGAGGAAGGGAGCGGCCAGGCGGGACCAGACGGCGTCAGCGTTGAAGGGGAAGAGGAATTCGATAGAGGAGCCGGCTAGGAGGGGGGTTAGGATGGCGTTGACGGTGCCGTGGATGTGGTGGAGGGGGAGGACGTGGAGGAGGTGGTCTGCCGGGGTGTACTCCCAGGCCTCGATGAGAGAGCGACATTGCGCCGTGAGGACGGCCTGTGGGAGGAGGACACCTTTCTGCGAGGGGTCAGCACGGAGTAGAAGAAGATGAGCTGCTAGGTCAAACATACCGGCCTGTTGGTTGTTCCCGATGTGTAGAGCATCATGCCCGCAGCGCCCGGACCGGCCTCGTCCCAGGTGATCTCTTCCTGTTTGCTGCCACCCATGTGCTTGGGCAGCTCCAGATGGGCCGGACGGGACTCGAGGTCCTGACCCATGACCTGCTGTGCCTTGAGGTCAAACTTGGCCGACGAGACGAGCAGTGACGCCTCAGACTGGTTGAGAATGTACTGCAGCTCTGGCGCTGGGAACGCCGGCGACAGGGGGACGGCGATGGAGCGCGAGGCCAGGACAGCCAGGAGGGTCACTTGAGACGGCATCAGCACAGGCGCTTCTCGCTGCCATCGGATGGAAGCTGGTAGCTGAGGTACTCACCAACGTAGTCGTAGCTGTTCTCGACTAGGAACGCAACCCTCTCCCCATCCATGTTGGCACCACCCCTGGCCTCACGCAGACGGTCCCTTGCGCGGCCGACATCGCCCAGTAGCTCGCCGTAGGTGAACCTGCGGCCCGAGGGCGCGTGGACGACGACGGTCGAGGCCGGATCATGGCGAGCGACAGCCTCAAGAATGGGCAACCGCGGGAGGGTCGTCATTGTCCTAAGGCGGCCACTGGGGCTGCTCAGGACCGAGGCGACACGGAGGAGCGCAGGAGAGGATGATGATGATGGGTGAGAGGCGGGCGTCGCCAGGCGGCGCAGGGACGGGGAGAGGAGGGAGCGCAAGTACATTAAGGAAAGAAAACAGTGTTGGGCTGCAGGGTGCAGGTGGGTGAATCGCGGGAGCCACGTGGGCGGAGGATGCTGATTTGCAGATAGGATTGGTTTGTTTGGTCGGAGGGTGGTAATGGATGGTGGTGGTGAACTGGTTGGTGGTTGAGCTTGGGGTGGATTTCGCGCCAGTGACGGAACTTCAAGGGATCAAGATCTGGACGCCGAGGTGGATCTCCTGCACCTCTCGGCAGGCACTCGGCAACATCCAAGATCGATAAAGCCGGCTCTGACCCCACCATCAATTGCATCTTAGTAGCCGATCTACGGATACAAGTGGCTCTATCATCTTGTCGTTGACTTGTATGCGTGCCGTTGGCTTCGTCGGCGAACCGTCTTGATTGTGACTGCAGTGCAGCGGATGATTTGTGAGGAATTGCCAACGCTCAGGCATGGATGATTTTGTTATGGAGCAATGGCATACATATATGGTGCGCTGGACCCCTCCTCCATCACAGCGTTGCATCACTCATATCCGTTGGGTTTATTCGATGTTCCAGTGTATAGTGCCGAGGCACTCAATGGCATCTTCACAGCCAACTACCATTCGTACTTCACAAATAAACCTCATTTTGAATCATGCCATCTCTCAACAGAAACGTTCGTTAGGCCCATTAAGCTTGACCTCATAGATAAGTTGACGAGAATGCTTCGCTACTATCAAGCACCTCTCACAATATGGGCAGTGACACAGGCCTCGCCGGCGGGATTTCGCCGCCCATCTCAGTCTCTTCAGGTGACGAAGACGTCTCTCAATAATGGTGTTAACCGCTAGAACGGTGCCGAAATATACGGCCAAGACCAAAGCTCGATGACCCTTCTCCAGGAGTTCTTTGCCAAAGTACCGTAAGGAGGCTGATAAGGTCACCATCATCATCAAGGAAGCTACAGTAGGAGGATGCGAAAGGCGACAACCCCCCCTCTCTGCCAAATTTATGCGCCAGTCGATTAATTAAACCTTCACCCAGGTTAATGAAGCAAATATGCTTAATATTTGTGGAATTGCTTGGAGGAATCCAGAACTCACTTTGCAGAGACGCTGACTCTGATGTAGAAGGACTACGTCGACACTAGTAAGATCAGCGGGATTGAACTAAGCGAATGCACCCCGAAGACCATCCATGAGACTATAAAGGACGTCAAGATTGCCCCCATAGAGGCAGAAATCAGCATAGTATGTCTTGACATTCTCAATAGTGGCGTTGTGGAGGTTGCTAGCTAGTACGGAATACCGATTCTCGCGCATTCCCCCATTGGGTGTAAGTGGTTCCCCCCCACATATAGGTTTGATACTATTACTACTTAGATATGGTACTCATGGCGCAACGTTATGGAGTTTCTGGCTGGTCGATTCAAGGACATCAAAGGTGTCGAGGAGAAGGGCCTCCTATCCACGTCCCCCAGTTCCACCAGCGGCCTTTCAGCACACAGAGGCCGATGTTTGAAATACAACACCCCCAACGGAGCACGCCATGATAAGATACCGATATAAGATTAGATAAAATACTACCTTGCCTGGATTGAAGCAGGAAATGTCACGAGATCACCCTTGGCTGCCGTCACAGCTGCCGTTTGCCGCCCATGTACGGAGTACCCCTCCCAGAATCAACCCCCTTTATTCTCATCTGACAACCATCTTTCCGCCCCGTGAGGCCCAAGGTGGGCGCAGAGGTTCACATCACACGCTAGAAGGACGGGGATCTGTGTCACCTGCATGCTACTCTATGTGCATGCACTCATGCAACCTGCACAGGAGGCGGCAGGGCCAGAAAGGCGGTAACGAGGATTCCGCCCCAACATCGTGGCGACACCTCATTTGGGCCCAGCAAAGGGCGGCGTCTGGCCTGATTGGCCGCGTGCCTGAGTCTCGCCCGTGCCGCTTTATGCGGTGCATCTTATTTCCTTTTGTCGATGCGCCGACGATTGCTCAGTAGGCTGGCTTGGAGGCACCAGTTCACAGCCATCCGGTGACCTATCCTATCCCAGACCGCCATTGCCTGCTATGGCTCACCAGCAAGAGCCTCGTTCTTATTCTCGCCGAGGAGGACAACCCATATACTTTTTTTTTTCTATTATTCATACTTTCTCCTCCTGCGGTCTATGCGTTTGTGAGTTTCTAAAATTGATCGGCGGGTACCCGTCCCGAGACAACTGGGCCCGTCCGGCCGGCGAGGGTCACCGAGAACACGGGTCAGGGTCGGGAGGAGCACGAGGAACGGGGGAATCAAAGCTTTGCCTAGCACTCCATACATGATATAGTGTACGGAGTAGAGAGAGGACCATTGTTGGAAGTAGCGCGCTGGCATGCGTGGAATGGTGTTTACTATTCGTATAATAGTAGAGACTACTGTAATCTGTACTGTGTATCAAACAACCTTGACCGCTCCCATCAGTGCCACAGGGTTGATGTGTTCAATGTTGCTTCCGCCCAACGCCGGACCAAGCGGGGCAGGCCGTACGAAGATCTCGGTGCTGGCCCCCATGAGATGGTGAGGGCATTCACAACAGGGTCCGATCCCCCAAAGCAGTGCTGCCTACATTGGTTCGTGCAGGTGAACTGCAGCACGAGGCTGCCATCTCATGAAACAGCGGTTCGACTCCTCCCGCCTGGCGTCGCGGTGAGGAGGGTGCGGAGGTGGGCGAGGTGCAGTGAGCAGCAAGCGCTGGAAGAGAAGAAAGGCCACAGGGCGTCCAGGTAGTCTAGGCAGCACCACCGCTAGGCCACATCGAGAATACAGCCGTCACCGCCACGCAGATGCCATGCAGCGCTGTGCCACTCGATTGGACAACGCTCGCCTCTGCTCGTCTCACCGACTTCACCGAACCACGGAAACGAGAAAAAAAGGTTCAACCGACCGACAGCTTTGTCTTCTTCCGCCTCTTTTTCCTTTTTCACCACTATTTCTTGCTCCTTCTCTTCCTTCAAGAAGCAAGTACGAAGTACCATTTCTTCGTCCTCTCCCGTCCCTTATTACCCCGCTTCAAACCTTCGTCTTTCCCTTTCACCCGCCCCTCCTCCTCTGGCAGTCGAGATTGTTGAAAAGTACGGCCTTGTCGTTGCGTGCGTGCGGTCGGCGCAGAGTGAAAGATATTCAGTCTCAGGAGAAAAGCCGACGAGGAATTGACCATCAACCGTCATCCATCAACCATCAACCATCAGCCGTTCAACCGTACAACCGCTCAAACCTCTCAACCATCACACCAACCCCATCCCGCCATGTTCCGCCGCTACGCCCTTGGTTTCTCGGCTGTGGGACGACAGCTCTCCACCATGAGTTCCAGCACGACGCCTCTCGAGGACGCCATCCGCGCAAAGGTCCGCCCTCTCTCATCAGCTTTTTTCCCCCAGTGAAAATCACTCGGGATCGCCGTCTGACATGCTTTTCTCTCTTTCCAGATCACCGCCGCACTTAACCCCCAGACCCTGGAGATCTACAATGACTCCCACCTGCACTCCCACCACAAGGCCATGCAGGGCAGCACGTCCAAGGAGACGCACTTCAGGTATGTTCCGCGGCTCTGAGATGGACTGTACCCTCCCGCGAGAAGGGAGGTTTGGCTTACATTTTGTTTCCCCCCCATCTAAAGACTCGTCATCACGTCCGACGCCTTCGCGTCCAAGATGCAGCCCGCGCGTCACAGGATGGTCTACGCCCTGCTGAGGGATGAGATGGCCGTCGAGGGCGGCATCCATGCCCTCCAGCTACGCACCCTGACGCCCGAGGAGGAGGAGCGCCAGAGGAAGAAGAAGGAGCAAGAGGAGGCCGCCAAGGCCAAGGCGGCTGCCGAATCGGCACCCACCTCAGAGTAATCGAGAACCAGCCGGAAGAAGAAGAAAAAAAAAGACTTACGGTTTAGATCGATGGTATATGTGCTTATGAGGGAGTATCACCTGTGTTGCTTCGCTGGAATATGCAAGCAGAGACCGGGACGAGGAGGATTAGAACAACTGCTCCCCAAGGAGCTATTTATTGGACCAGAAACAGGCTCAGATTGTTGGTCCCTCCCGCTATCTTAGACAGGTCGCCCACGCAACGGATAATGACAATTCCCCCCTTCAAAACTCCTTGCCTATGAGCTAGAAATGTGTAATATATAACACTCTGACAGGACAGGTTATCGAATACCGACAAAGGCTGAAAAATTTCATCCGCATGACACTGTGCGGTGCTTTCGAAGATTCCCATCAGACGCCGCCGCAGTTGCGCTAATTCCTTGTAACTATCACTTAGGCCCCATCGTTCGAGCACCACTCGATGGCCTTCTCATGTGTTCTCGAAGCTTCTCTTGTTCTTTAGCAGTCCGTGGCTTCCCTAGCCCCTTTAAGTACTTCAACTGAGATATTGGCTTGGAAACGCCTGGTGAAGACTTCGGGGTCGAGCCTGGGACTTTGGTAACCTGGACGCCCGAGTGCCGGGGAGTGCCCGCTGGAAGATCGACTGCCCGAGAAGCCAAACTACGCCTCGCGTGTCTCTCGCGACTCGGACGATTGCTTGGCGTTTTGACCTCCATGTTGTCGTTCGTATGGGTCGGGCCACTTTGGGGTGTCGGGCGGCTTGTAGCACGTGGCTTGAATGTCCGCGTCTGCCAAATCGAAACCTCTTGCTTTTGATCTGACAACGCTGTTATCCCGCCACTTTTATCGCTCGACCTAGACGTAGGTGGGTGTATGGTCGCCGTTTTTGGTGGGGTTATCTCATGGTCGTCGTTGTCCGCGGTGATATTTCTCTTGGCTTTCATTACCTCGTTGGGATATAGCTGCAGGATAAGGTCCAGGTTACCCTTCTGGACAACTCTTTCTTGGAACAAGGGCGGCTCCTCTCGGTCATTGTACCACTCGCTAGCAACCAATGGTCTGGGCGTATGCTGGACATAGCCTAGATATTCCGCAGAGAAAGCTCTGATAAAATCATCCCATAGGAAGTGATTCAGGCTTCTGTGCTTGGACATATACTTAAGACATATACAAGCTTTGACAAAGGACAACAATGTACCTGAGTACTTTGTCACATAGCTCGGATAGACCTGCGAAAATGTCTCGAATGGTGTGTGGGTCGGCTGGTCTGGACCCTCGTGTTCAACTGAAGCCAAGACCTGATTATTTTCATCATGTCTTATTTCAGGAGCTGAGTGCTGTTCCTGGAAGTTGGTATCTTCTAGAACCACGCCGTTGCAATCATCATTCTCGGGAGGTTCTTCTCCAACTTCCGTCGCCAAAGGGACAGCCTCCGCACTAGGAGACACATCCAAGCCTGGCGTATCAGATTGGCGGAGCGATGCAGCAACAACTGAACTTGACGCAGTGGTGTTGGAGCTATTGATCTCCTGATATGTTCTTGTTGAAGCCATCCGTTGGAAGGATGTCAAAACGTTTGCAGGCTGTGCTGTAGGACTGTCGTCACCCGAGTCACTGAATTCTATGGGCTTCATGCGCCTGGGCCGCGGTTGGACTTGTTCAACTTGTCGCGGTAAGCTCGGATCATGAATCACTGTTCCTGGAATCACGGTTTGGCTAGGTTGCGCACAGGTAGGCGTTTCCAAGACGGGAGGGTGCCAGGACTTAGGAGTCCTGATAGAAGACTCCGGAACAATAGTTCGGTGAGCCCAAGTCTGGCTTGGGAGCTGGGCTGCAGGCAGTTCTACCTCAAGATCTTCCTCTGGTCCACTGGAGGGAAAGTCGAAAGTTGGGGCAAGTCGTGTAAATGCTGCTGGTCTGGGTGGAGGGGCCATGTGCTCCTCTGCGGTATCGTGGCTTGGATGGGGTAGTTCTTTAGACTGACTGGATGGCAAAGCATTTTCTATTTCCTCCTCCTCCTTCTCCGAAGGTGACCAGGAGGTGAACCTCTCGGGAGAGGAAGCGAGCATAGAACTGTCTGCCCGCCGCTTTGGAGTAGACTGCCCAATAACATCGTGGCTACCATTGGGTCTTGGATTCTGAGTGGTGTTTGGGGAGCGGGAGCGTGATGGAGTCACTTCGGAGTCGCTGTGAGAGACTTGGCGGCTGCCTGTCCCGACGCCGTTGTGATTGTGGCTGATCTTGGTGGATTTAAAGGGATGGACATCCGAGGGTAGACGTGCCGTGTTGGCATCTCTCTTTTTGCTTTCCACATAGGCGTCTGTGACTGTAGATAGCACGTGGCTCGGGACATCGTCCAGGCTCGGACGGTGGCTCCAACCGCCTACCGCTCCAACGCCATGCCTATCCAACAATTTCTGCTGATCTTTGGGAATGCTGGTAGAGTTATGCCGCCCAAGCAGCTTTGTGACTTCGAATGACATGGCTGCAGAACAGACAAAACGTCATGAAATCCGCGTCCCTCCCCAGAATGGCGTCACATCAGACCGTGATTCACGAGTTCTGCCTGTCTGAAGTGCTGAGGCGTTCCAAGGGAGGCGATTTGGCGTGAGACAGTTGCCGAAGATGAAATAATCTCAGGCGAGAGGTGGTTGTTCAGAGCTGAGGACCTAGGGCGTGGTTCGGGTAGAATGATCGCTTGGAGTTGCTTTTGCCCTGCTTTGTTGAAGACGTGTTGAGGTGAAGACGCGGTCCGGGTCGCGCAAGGGACGACTTTTGGGTTGGCACTTGCCGCTATCATGGGTCGGACGTATGGACAAAAACAAAAGGTAATGGTCTCCACGTTATGAAGCTCCTACGGATCTGCACAGCTGGGGGTTGACAGCATTGGCAGATGACTCTCGTATGGACTCTCTATCATCCGACTAGTATCTCATTGTTTGTTTAATCATGTTTTGGTGCTCGGGAACCTAACGCTAGCATGCCACTTTGAGATATCTGTGTATCTGTGTGGGCTGTCTAGTTCAGAGCTACGAGGTATTTTTGTCATCCATGGTGGAGCAGCGTTGTCCAGGTACAGCTACTCTTGGCTCAATGAGCAAATGCCCTTGTACAAAGTACAGGTCCTTCCAACCAGTGCCCCACCTCATTCCCCGCGACGGCGTTAAACTCTCCAGGAACGATAGGCAACAGGGAAGGTCAGGCCTGGCGTCATTCTGCACCGGAAGCTGGAGCTTTCAGTTGAGACCACCCCATCTTGACGGGAACTCTGGAGGCAAAGAGGGAGCCAACCTTGGCTCTCATTCCATTCATTCGACTACCCACCCGAGCCATAAGTAGACCAGCTCCAGTACCATTTGTAATCCGCTATCACTCTAGGCTATGGTCGCGTTTTGTGTCTGACCCTGGACACCGCCTACCGCCGCCTACTACCGTATACCGACCTTCACGACGCGACCCGACATCAAATCTGACGAAGAACGTCAATAGCCCACCATTCTTGCTCCAAAGAACGACTTGGATCTCTGTATTCTATCGCAACCTTCCTTAACCCAGCATGTTATCGGGTTCCCCATGTTTCCGGCTTTGAGAAGCATCATCCCCATTCCCGCCGCGCCGTCGAACGACTGAGAAACGAAACGCCGACGCTGATGACTCCTACACTCTCCGCCACACTCCCACAAAGCTTTCGGAATGGCTAGCGGCTCATCCTCGAGGCAGCCGGCAGAGTCCCAGGCCTCGGGGTCCCTGGGTTCGCCCATCAGCTTTCGTACCCGCCGTGGGTCCGTTGCCTCTGCCAACTCTATGATCGAGAAGGAGCAGCTTGCTTTCGCGCTGGATAAGATACATACCGCCGCGAGTCGAGCTGACTCTCTAACAACCTTCAACGACTTTGCGCCCCCTCCCATACCGACCTCTGCGAGCGAAAACAAGGGCACTGCAGGCGACATAGTGCAGCAAGGCTTCAGTGGGCTCTACACCCGTTTTCGGGAAGCTGTGGGGGTTGGCAGCTCTGCGAAACGTGCACAAGATGGCGACGAAACGGAAGTCGATGGAGCGAGCCGTGCATCAAGGCACTCGGGATCGTCGTTGAACCGCACCGACACCAGCGCAAGCACGTCAACAATATCGCAGGTCCAGCCAGGTACCGCGATGGACATGCCATCCGGAGTTATGGCGGGGTCGGCGGATAGTCGATCCCAGCTGCCACAGTCATCTAAGCCGACAAGCATAAGTCTTATGACCGGACCCAAGTCCCAGGGCTCCAGCCGCCAGAGCCTGCCTACAAATGCTACGAGCTCTGTTGTCGCCGACCTTCCAGTCCTATCTAAAGATGAGGCAGGCCGTAGCAGGCTTAGCACACGGGATAGCGCTGAAGGGTCGGCACAACGAAGCTTAAGCAGAGTAGACCTCGAAGCCCGTCTCTACGATTCGAAAGAGGGCAAGCTACCGCCGAGATCCAACAGAGACGATGCTTCGAGTGTTGCTAGCATCGACACAACGAAGAGCGCATCTCAAAGCTCGGTTCCTCCACTCCCGCCGATACAAACGCGACACCTTCGAACGCCCTCCGGAGGGTCTCTCCTACTATCCCCAGACGATATCCGAAGACGGCCTGCGGCCATCGACCGACTCAGCCGACGATCTCAGTCGCCTGGGTCTCGAGGATCCTCTACCGACAGGGGGACCGCTGCTGCAAGTCCTATTAGCATATCTGCTCATAACTCTGTATACCATGAGTCGTTGGATCACGATCCTAATGTCCATGACACACGATCAGGCAAGATCCCTGGCACGACGATGGGCCATGAAGGGGCAACCGACCGTCTTACCCAGTTGGACAGGATGCGAAGACAGGTGTTGAACAAGGAGTCATGGATGAAGGATGACACTGTCAAAGAGTGCTTCTACTGCCAAACCCCGTTTTCCGCCTTTAGACGCAAGCATCACTGCCGTACATGCGGGTGCATTTTCGATTCTAAGTGCACGACCGTCATTTCAGGCGAGAAATTTGGGGTTCCAGGTTCGTTACGGGTGTGCAAACGGTGTCTCGACGTCATCAGCCGTCGCTTCGATGGTAGCGGATCAGAAGACTCGGGAGACGACCAGCAGGGATACCTGCCTAGACTCATGGGCTTTGGCAATTCCAAATCCCCCAGCGCACCCAGCCGGCCCAAGGCGAAGGAACAAGACATGATTGTTGGCTCAGAAGGTTCCGAGGATGCTCGCCCTCTCTCCACACCTATGATGGCTATACCAGCTACCCGACGGGTGCGACATTCGCATCGGTCCTCTGCTGTGCTCGAGATTGACGCGCCCCAACTCAGTCGGCCCGGGTCCTCTCGTTCTCTCAAGTCCCTCGCAGCAGGCAGACCACAGTCGTCGGCCGGGCACAAAAGACACCTTTCAAAGCATAGCAGTCTAGGTCGCTTCAAGGGTGCGCCGGAGAACCGTGCTCCCTTCCGTAAAGGCATTGAGGAAGAATCTTCCAAGAAGCCCAAATTCCCTGCTTTCCACGACGACAACATTATAGACCCCGAACTAGCCGACTATATGTCGGATGAATCCAGCGGTGATGAGCAGATGGGGTTGTTTTCTACCATGTCTGGCGCCGAGTTATCCTCGGAACCCTATGATAACGACAGATCGAACCTCCCGGGATCGCTCAATGCAGGAAAGAGAACTCGCCATAGGGCAGGCGAGAAAAGCATCAGTGGAATTAGCGGCAGGGGTGCTTTCGACGAGATGAATGGCCCCCCAAGTCTCATTAGCCACCGACGTCTCAACCGTCGGCGGAATTTGAGTATCAGCGGGAGTGGTCATTATCTCCCATCCCCTAGGCCAAAGTCCGCTGTCTATAAGGGACCCTCGGTCTCCTCCGAGATTCTCTTCTCCATGGACCATCAAGGACAAGTGGCACACCAACTTACGCGCAGTGACTCGTTCCAGCGCCCAAAGAAGCCCAAGGTCGAGCTGAACAAGTCCAGTTTGCGGCATGTGCACAGGCTCCTTCATCAATTGCTGGAAGATGCAGGTTCTCCAGACCCATCTCCATGGCAGAACGCTCTAGTCCCAATCTTGCTCCGAGCTACGGACGACGTTGATCCTGACCTATCACAAGGGGAGGACATGGACATCAGACACTACGTCAAGCTCAAGAGGATACCAGGAGGCAGGCCTGCCGACACTTCGTATATCTCGGGTGTCGTGTTCACCAAGAATCTAGCTCTAAAGAGCATGGCACGCAAGATTACAAACCCTCGGATCATCCTAGTCACTTTCCCGATCGAATACCAACGACACCAGCAGCATTTTATGAGCCTGCAGCCAGTCATTGAGCAAGAAAAAGAATACCTTCGGGTTGTTGTCCAAAGAATTACAAATCTACGACCAAATGTTCTACTAGCGGAGAAGGGGGTTTCGGGCGTTGCTCTGCAGTATCTCTCGGAGGCAAACATTTCCGTGGCTTACAATGTCAAGCATACAGTCATTGAAGCCGTGGCTCGGTGCGCCGAAACTGAGATCATCACCTCGCTTGATATGTTGGCTTTGCCCGTCAGAGTGGGCAAATGCTCATCATTCGAGGTTCGGACGTTCGTCAACAATAACTACCCCGGCCGGAAGAAGTCGTACATCTTTCTCTCCGGGTGCAGACCGAACCTAGGCTGTACAATATCTCTACGAGGAGCGGACCATAAGGTCCTTGGGAAAATCAAACAGATAGTGGAGTTCATGGTATACGTCGTCTACAACCTCAAGTTGGAGTCGAGCTTGCTAAGGGATGAGTCCATTGAACCACCGGAATCTGGAGAAACATCTCTCTCGAACTCGGTTCAGGCTATGAACGAAAGCTTCCGATCCGGCAGCACGGCCAGTGTCGTTGACAAGAATGGCCCCACTGTCATCCTCCATGAAGCTTCTGAAAGTGAACCTCCTTCTCAAGCTACGATGGACAGCTCAAATTTTGGCGGCGAGGAAGAGCAAGGCTCTCTAAAAGCATCTGACGAGCTGGGCCGAGCCAACACCGCGCCTCCCCCAGCACAGGAGATGGACGCAGGCAGTGACCAAAACAGCCAGGTTCCGGATGATGTCCCCATGCCTACATACTATAGCGACATGGTTGCCAAATACGAGACTAAAATCTTGTCCGCCTCACCTTACGTCAAATTCTCTCAGCCCTATCTTCTGATGAAGGCTCGAGAGCAAGAGAGGCGCCTGCTTTATCTACGGCGACTTCTGGAACACGATGCTATAGAGCTGAGAGAAGTCCAAGAACAGGAAAGGTTTGAGGCACAGAACCGAGAGGAGGATGAAGCAACCAAGCTGCAGGAAGGGGAGGAAGTGGAAGACGAGCATGAACTAGAGGGTCAAGAGATTGAAGACATCGAGGTCAAGGGCAAGGAGGAACAGGACACCAAAGTAAAAGGTGATCCTGAAACACCTGGAACCCATCGATTTCAACTGATCAAGCCCGAAATGGTTGAAAAGATTGACCAGAAAGCTCCAAAGCAAATGATGGAGATTCTCCATGCTGTCCACGACGCCGAGTACGACAAGGCACTATTCAACTACCAGACCCAGACACGACACTGGGAGACTTATATCCAGGGAAACTTGGACCTCTTCGACCCTTTTTCCCATCAGAATATCGTCGTACTCTACTCGGTCATTTGCACAGACACCAAAATTCCTTGCACTGAGCCGAGCCTGATCGCCTTTAACTTTTACGACGAGCAGCGATATGATCCCGACATGTATCCTGACTGTTCCTTGGGCCAGTACATTGAGGACCTGGTCTACAGCAAAAACGACATCTGCAACTCCAACGGGTGCGAGCGGAAGATGATAGAGCACCATCGGACGTACGTCCATGATCAGTCGCGGATCACCGTCGTTGTTGAACACCTCGCCAATGCTCCTTCACGGACGCCTGATCTAGGAGACGGAATTACGATGTGGACGTACTGCAAAATCTGTGACAAGGACTCGGAAGAGACGCCCATGTCCATGTCTACGTTCAAATATTCCTTTGGGAAGTATCTAGAACTGCTCTACTGGGGCCGGGGCTTACGGATGAAGGACTCGATTCAGTGTCCCCATGATCACCACAAGGATCACGTGCGCTACTTCAGCCTCGAAGACTCTCGTATACGGATTCACTGGGATCCCATCGACCTCCTGGAGATTGTGGTACCTCGGGCCAGAATCACATGGAAGGTGGCAAATGACCTGAGGCTGAAAAACGAAATCTTCACTAAGGTGGAGGAGCGATGGAACCGGTTTATGAGTTCTGTCAAAGCCCGTCTAAAAGGCATCAGGATCGACAGCGTTCTCCCCGAGAAGGCGGAATCGTGTAAGATTGAGCTGGAGCGGCTCACCAAGAAGGCGCAAGAAGATCAGCCTGCCATGATCCGCGAGCTGCAAAACATATATGTCAACTCCAAGTACTACGAGGTGGTACCGTTCAACAAAATCACGCGACAAATGTTTGAAGGCTCCAATGACTGGGATGCTGCATTTGCCAAATTTGAAGCCGACTTCCTGGGTGACAAGGACATGAGACAGTTGACCATGATGCAACTCAAGAAGATGTTTGCTGACAACGAGTCAAAGGAGTCGCTTGTGTCGAACGAGGGCTCGGGGTCTGTGGGCGATACCGATGAGCCTCCGTCTCAAACCTTTACGGAAGCGGATGAGAAATACACCCAGCCCACAGAATATACAGAAACTGCAAGTGCGGAGACAAGTTCGGTTTCTGCTGCCAGGACAAACGATGAGAAGCATACTACAAGTGAGGATATCAAGGTAGATATCCCAGCAGAAGGTGTCATTGAGAGAGTTGAGCCTCTCGACCTAGCAGGCTCCCCCGTGCCAGTTGGGCATCCCGAAGGAGTTTCCATCCCCATAAACTGCGAAGCCACCTCAAAGATTCCTTCACCCGCTCAACCAACCTCTCCGAGACCGACTGCGGCTGCCCGAGCCACCAGCGACCATCCACCACCAGTGCTGTCGTTGACCGAGAAGATCGACCAAAAGCGCCGAGAAAACACCACACAACCCGTTCAAGCTGGCGACACGGGCAGAACAACGCCAACACCCGACAGTCCCAAGCAGACTTCTGGTCGTAGGGCGGCGCGCAGATCAGGCAACGACCTCTCACCACCGCTCCTACGGGCTGCGTCTCAACCGGCGAGACCGTTTCCTAGGTCACAATCGTCTTCGGGAAAAGCCAACGCAATCAAGGAAGGAAAAGCTACTGTTCCAGAGCATATAGACCAACATATCCCTGAGGGCTCGGTCAAGGTAGATAAGAAGCTCTCTGAACGACTCGGCCTCAGTGCGTTGAAAAGTCGAACAAAGACTGGACAATCCAGCATACCCCGACTAGTCCATAAGAAACCTTCCAGGGTGTCAACACTTGCAAAGCATTTCGAGCAACTCAGTCGGGAGTTCGAGAAAGAACGTATCCGTGATCGCAAGCAACGTGCCGCAAGTTTGCGCCAGCCTCGCGCCATGCTACCAAGGACATCAACCAAGGCCATTGTAGAGGTATATGACGATGTGAACGAGGCTTTTGCAGAGCAGGCACAAGGAACCAAGCAAGGACCGGAGCGCGGGACCGAACTCAAACAGTCAGAGATGACCCCGACTCCGTCCGGCGAGGTAACCCCACAACCCGAGCAAGATCAGATCCACGTTGAAGACGCCAAGATCCCACAGCGCGAAAAGGAGATGCAGACAGGAGATACAGAACAGCCTGGAGACCAGTCGAGCCATGTGCAGACTAGCCAAGGTCCCTCTGATGACGATGGGGCCGCCAGTGATGCTGAGCCTGCGGTTCCAGAAGAGTTCCTACCAGGAATTAAAGAAATTGCCGACTCAATGGAGCCTAACGATGAAATTCCGCTCGAGCTACCAAAACATCAAAAGACGAGTCTGATGAAGTACCTCACCAACTTTTGGGCCGAGAGGTCAGCCAGCGGATGGCCGATGCTTGACTATCCAGTCACCGGGAACGACCATATCTTTGTTGATTCAGATATCATCGTCCGCGAGGACGAACCAAGCTCAGTTATAGCGCTCGCGCTCAATAGCGAAGATTACAAAGACAAGCTCGCCCAGATCAAGGCTCAGGCGCAGGCATCAGCGCGGGAAGGAATTGAAAGCTCTGCAGAGACGGACCTAGGATCTATCCCAGCGTCTGAAAACGGGGATATGTCGGATCAGTCTGAACTGGAGAAGAGCTTACTCAGATCCACCGGCACGCATCTAAAGTACTTATTCAAGGATGGCGCCTCGGTCATGACATGCAGAATTTTTTACGCGGAACAGTTCGACGCTCTTCGCAAGAAGTGCGGTGTTGCGGAGCGCATTGTTGAATCTCTGTCCCGTTGCCTCAAGTGGGATTCCAAGGGCGGAAAGACCAAGTCGGTCTTCTTGAAGACTCTAGATGATCGATTGGTGCTCAAGTCTCTGTCGCCAATCGAGAGTTCGGCATTTTTGCGCTTCGCACCTGGGTACTTCAGCATCATGGCCGAAGCACTCTTTCATGACCTCCCCTCTGTCATTGCCAAGATGGTAGGCTTCTTCCAGGTCCTGATCAAGAATCCTTTGACGGGGGTGGATGTCAGGCTGGACCTACTCGTGACAGAGAATCTCTTCTACGACCGATCACCAACAAGAATCTTTGATCTGAAAGGCTCGATGCGAAACCGCAAGATCCAATCCACCGGCGAGCAGAACGAGGTTCTGCTTGACGAGAACATGGTCGAGTACATTTACGAATCCCCGCTGTTTGCACGAGAGCACTCCAAGAAGCTTCTCAGAGCATCCGTTTGGAATGACACGCTGTTCCTAGCTCGGCAGAATGTCATGGACTACTCGCTGATGATTGCAGTCGACGAGGACCGCAAGGAACTTGTGGTCGGCATCATTGACTGCATCAGGACGTATACCTGGGACAAGAAACTAGAGAGTTGGATCAAGGACCGGGGGTTCGGGGGTGGCGGCCGAAATCGGCCCACAGTGACGAGTCCCAAGGAATACAAAAACCGTTTCCGCGAGGCCATGGCGAGGTATGTTCTGATATTCCTATCACCTAGGCATTTTGTGGGCGTCGCAACTAACATGGGCCAGGTACATTCTGCAGTCTCCGACGTGCTGGCATCTGTTCAACTATCCCCAGTACCCAAACTACTATTCACGGGCGAGGTTTGAGGAGCTCGAGCAGTAAACTCCCAGAGCTGTCTGTGGGCGTGTCCAAGGCCTGTTGGGTTATGTGGTGGCCCGTAGTTGGGGGGCATGAGAAATGGTGCCATTACGATAATGAGTCACGTAGCATCATGCAATGGTAGCAATTGTTATTTAAATGAAGATTATTCAAATCCGTGAGCTAGAATGGACAATTTTCCCTGTGATGCAAGCCTGTACGCTCAGCTTGTACTTAATTATTAAAGTATCAAGGTGCTGTACGGAGGCTGTATGAAGAGGTGGGGCTTCAACGTCACGACACAGATTCGCCCACTTGAACACCCGTCAACGTCGGATTATCGACGCCTCAATCTCAGCAGTCTGCCTCCGTCAACCCCGATGGCCTCCCAGACTGCCCATATCACGGCAGTCTCACCCAAATGTCCATCGATCTCAACTGGGAGACGCTGACGACTGGCCCCGATGGCGACGCCCTTGCCGAGCGCATCCGCTCATTCATCCACGACAAGTTCCAGACGGTACCGCTGCCGCGCTTCATCAAGTCCGTCAAGGTACACGGCTTCCACTTTGGCACAATCTCTCCACGCCTGGTCCTCAAGGACATAACCGACCCTCTCCCGGATTTCTACGAGGGCGACCTGGACGAGGATGAGGAGAGCAATGATGGAGCCGACGGACAGGCAACAGACGGTGGGGCTAGCGTCGCCGAGAGGAAAGGCGAGAGGAGGCCGCAGGGACTGAGGAGCGAGATGCTGAGGAGCGAGGCATCAGGCAATGATATGGGCAGTCCATTCCTCGGGACCTCCACCCCAGGGATCCTGGGTGGCCCCGGGCTCAACTACTTCCAGGGCCATCTCGGCACAGGCTCACACACGCCCCTGGCCGCCGTCGCGGGAGCCCACCTGGGCAACAACTGGAGGGGCCCAACGCCCGACCCAGAGCTCTTCACTCCGAGCCACAGCCGGAACCCGTCTCAGAGCAGCATCTCAGTCGAGAACTTTGACCCGCCACCCGATCCCGCGCTGCGCGAGAAGGGCAGCGTGTCGACCCTGGCACCCACGTCTGTAAACACGTCGCGCCCGCCGACGCGGGACGCGCACTTCGACTCGGCCATCGAGGAGGAGGAAGACGACCACGAAGACGAGGAGGGCCAGGCCGGTGCCCACGGCGAGCACCCGCCGCGCAGGGAGCCCCGGGTCGAGGACGTCCAGGCCGTCTTCCGGATCCAGTACGCGGGCGACATACGGCTCAACCTGACGGCCGAGATCCTGCTCGACTACCCGATGCCCAGCTTCGTGGGCATCCCGCTCAAGCTCAACATCACGGGCCTGACGTTTGACGGCGTCGGCGTGCTAGCCAACATCCGCAAGCGTGTGCACTTTTGCTTCCTGAGTCCAGAGGACGCCATGACGGCGGTGGGGCCGGATGAGGAGGAGGACGGCGACAAGGGCAGTGGGGAAAAGAAGGGCAGGTTTGGTGGGTTGCTGCAGGAGATCATGGTGGAGAGTGAGATTGGCGAGAGGGACGGGGGTAAGCAGAGCTTGAAGAACGTGGGCAAGGTGGAGCGTTTCGTGCTGGAGCAGGTGAGGAGGATATTCGAGGAGGAATTCGTATACCCCAGCTTCTGGACATTCCTGGTATAGGAAACGGAGCGGGATAAAAGAAGCATTGGGTATATTGTTTACCGGCATAGGAAAAAGGCGTCACGGTACATTCTAGCTATCAAAATCACCCCCCAGCAATCAACCCAAATTCGCCATCTATCATGTCAACGTCTGTCTAAACCCCTGGTACGCCTGCTGAATGTCCAGCTCCAACTCCCTCGCTTGCTGTTCGCTCAGCTCATCCGTGGCCTTCATCTGATTCAGAGTGATGAGCCACTGTACAATCTTGCCGCGGTTGTCAAAGTCCTTGTCCGTGACCCTATTGACAGACTGGATCACATCCGACAACAGGGGGTGCAGCTGATCCTTGGACAGCAGGCCGAGTTTGACGGCATCAAGGAATGTGATAAATTCTTGCGTCGCTTCGAGGATGAGCACGCCACTGGTGTTGTTGGCAGCAGCACTGGACGGGGCGGGGGCTGTGGCAGAGGAGGATGCGTTGACGGTGGTGGAGGGCATGCCGACTCGTATGCGTTCGGTGGCGCGCGGGACTTCGAGCTGCTCAGCGTCAGATAAAAAGCACGCATAGAAATAGTATTCGCCATATACATACATCCCACCGGGCCTTGAACTCCTCCAGTCCCTGAAATTCCTTGGCGATCGTCTCATCGGCCAGCAGCGCCTTGTATTGTCTCAAGGACCGCTCGCAAATCTCGGTGTACTCAGCCTCGGGCACCGCATCCTTGAGGAATGCCTTCTCGAGTTCGTCTAGGGTAACTATAATGCTGAACAGCTCCGCAAGGGATTCTTGGAGGTCGCGCTCGGCTCGCGTGTTGGTGAGCTTCACCTCCTGGAGGTGGGGGTGTTAGCGCGGGGAGCCATGGTGGTGAGAATTGGCTTTACCTCGTCGAGGTTGATAGTCGCGGATAGATGGGTGTTGGGTACATAGCTATGGGGGGTCGGCGCATAGCTCTGCTGACGAGGTATCATGGCGGCGAGTCGAGGTGAGGCATCGGGAGCTCAACCTCGAGATTGAGTGGCTGGTGACGGATCCCAATTGATGTTCTACAGCGATCGAGGCACATGGCGGCGGTTACGTACGGGCAGCGGCAGAATCCTCTCACCGCCTGCCGTTCCCGTGCCCCCACGTCGGTATCGATAAGCCTCGATTGGAAAAAAAATTTGGCGGCGTCAACTTCAGAGGCGCCGCCCAATTGACTTGTGCCTCGCAACCAGCACCGTCCTCAACTTTTCCATCCCGAATTGAGCGCCACCACCACCGGGTGGTCCATTGAAGTCGCCAAGATGGGTGCCGGAAAGAAGAACCTCAAAGCGACAAAGAAGTTCGAGAAGAAGCACCTCACGGGTGTCCTCGACAAGAGAAAGGCGGAGGCCAAGATCAAGCAGCGCCAGCAGATCAAGACCAAGAAGCTGGCACGGAAAGCCACAGATGCCGAGTTTCTCAAGGGTCCCCAAGCCGACAAGGATGGCGCAGCCAAAAAAATGATTGGGAAGGGGAGGAAGGTCAATGACATGAGCGTCGACGACTTCTTCCAGGGTGGTTTCGACGACATCATTGACACAAAGGCTGGCAAGGGTGGAAAGCTGGGCAAGCGGAAGCGCGACGGCCCCAAAGAAAAGGAAGACTCGAACGAGGGTAGCGAGGAAAGCGACTCGGGTTTCCCCGTAGACGACGGCCCCATGGCGAGCGGTAGCGACGATGACGCTTCAGACGACGCAGACGAGGAGGGAGGCATGAGCAAGAAGACCATGGATGACCTCGCCGAGAAGGACCCGGAATTCTACAAGTTCCTCAAGGAGAACGATCCTGAAGCATTGGACTTTGATGACAATGCCGACCTAGCAGAGGTAGACGAGCTGAGCCCCGGCGAGGAGTCGGAAGATGAGCAGCCGAAGAAGAAGCAGAAGAAGTCCAAGAAGGTCGAAGAAGAGCCCGCGCAGATCAACGAACTGACGCGGTCGATGGTGGCAACGTGGAGGAAATCAATCACCGAGAGGCAGTCTCTGCGAGCAGCGAGACAGGTTGTCCTGGCCTTCAGGGTCGCTGCGCATCTGAATGAGGACGACGAGGACGATCAGCAGCGGTGGACCATCAACAGTCCCGAGGTCTTCAACGATGTGCTGGTACTTGCGCTCAAGGAGATTCCAGTGGTTATGAACCACCATCTGCCCGCTAAGGAGTCATCATCAGGCAAGGTCTACGTCCAGACGGAGACGAGGAAGTTCAAGAACCTCTCGCTGCTCCTGAAGACCTACACCACGTCCATCATGCACCTCCTGAGCACCCTCTCCGACGACAATACGCTCAAGCTCACCCTCTCTGCCATCATGCCCATCCTCCCCTATCTGCTCTCCTTCAAGAAGCTCCTCAAGGCCCTCGCCAAGTCTGTCGTCAACTTCTGGGCCCAGCCCGCCAGCTCCGAGTCGACGCGCATAACAGCCTTCCTGGTCCTGCGCCGCCTCGTTGTCATCGGCGACAAGGGTATCCGCGAGATGATCCTCAAGGCGACGTACCAGGGCCTCATCCAGGGTTGCCGCGTCACCAACGCCAACACCATCCAGGGCATCAACCTGATGAAGAACTCGGCCGCCGAGCTCTGGGGCATTGACCCGGCCGTCGGGTACACCACCGCCTTCACCTTCATCCGCCAGCTGGCCATCCACCTGCGCAACAGCATTGTCAACAATAAGAACGACGCATTCCGCATCGTCTACAACTGGCAGTACACCCACTCCCTCGACTTCTGGTCCTGCGTCCTCGCCGAGCACTGCAGCCCCCTGAAGGAGGCCGAGGCTGGCAAGGAGAGCCTGCTGCGACCCCTCATCTACCCTCTCGTCCAGGTCACCCTGGGCGCCCTCCGTCTCATCCCCACGGCCATATACTTCCCCCTCCGCTTCCACCTCATCCGCTCCCTCCTCCGCACCTCCCGCGCCACGGGCACCTACATTCCCCTCGCCTCCCCTCTCCTCGAGGTCCTCAACTCGGCTGAGATGAGGAAGCCGCCGAAGGCCTCCACCCTCAAGGCCTTCGACTTCGCCCTCTCCTACAAGGCGCCCAAGTCCTACCTCCGCACTCGCGTTTACCAGGACGGCGTCGGCGACCAGGTTGTCGAGCTCCTCGGCGAGTACTTCCTCCTCTGGTCCACCTCCATCGCCTTCCCTGAGCTCGCCCTCCCCGTCATCATCCAGCTCAAGCGCTGGCTCAAGCAGGCCCGCTCCAAGACCCAGGGCAACCGCAACACCAAGCTGTCCTCCGCCCTCGTCCTACTCGTCCAGAAGCTCGAGGCCAACGCCAAGTTCATCGAGGAGCGCCGCGCAAAGGTCGACTTTGCCCCCAAGGACCGCACCCAGGTCGCCAACTTCCTCAAGGACTTTGACGTCGCCAAGACGCCCCTGGGCGCCTACGTCGTGGGGCAGCGCAAGGCCAGGGAGCAGAAGGCCAAGCTGCTCGACGATGCGCGCAAGGAAGATGAGCGGAAGCGGAAGGAGGAGGAGAGGGCAGCCAATGCAGGCGAGGATGAGGACGAAAGTGAGGATGAGGAAGATGAAGATGAGATGGATGTGGAAGGTGAGATTGCAGAGGACGATGAGGATGACGATGACGATGAGGACGAGTAGAGGTTGTTTCGGTCAATGGTTTAATCAGGATACCTTCGCAGGGGACAATCAAGGCGGCGCCAGTGTGATGTTCAAAATTCATGTTCATTCTAGCCCATCTAGGGCATCATTGTAGTAGCGATACTCCATACAAGACCCTACAAAAAGCAACTGGCAAAAAGGCAACTCAAACTCCAAAAAATGCAGCCCAAAACCAAAGCCAAAGCCATCCCGCATTTAATCCAACGAGCAAGTGCAAGTCGCCCCCCAACACCGGGATGCATGATCCAATTTTCCTCTTGTGCATACGCCAATTCCTATGTTACGCCGTCTTCGAGAAAGAGAGACACGTTTCAGAGGTCCGGGATACCATCCCAGGTCAGCTGTTCACTCGCACCGGTCACGTCCCTGACAGTCATGCCCGTGATGTTAAGAACTGTCATCTCAATCTCCTCCTCTGACATGGCCTGGCCAGCTGCTTTCTGTCCCTCAAGGACATCGTAGAGACTGTAGATCTGGTCGTTCTTTGCCTCAAGCGTCTTCAGCAGCGTGCGGATACCCTCGGCCATGGTGAGGCGCTCACGGCGGCCAAGTGCCTTGTCGCTGCTACTGTACTTAAATTGGAGGCGAGTCAGCTCTAGCTGCAGATGCTGGGCCTCGTCCTCAAGGCCCTTGATGACCATGGCAAGGGCATGGCCAGGGGAGTGCGCAGGACGCATCGTCGGGTCCTCGGTGGAGAGATCGCGATCAGTAACCGGCACCGGCCGAGGAACAACGACGCGCTTCTTGCCGCTCACAAGGTCGGCAGAAGACACAACTCCGCGGTGCGAGGTGATGCGGCTGCAGACAGTACAGTTCTGGCAATTGTGCTCGCACAATCCGTCCAATACGCGACGAGCATCATTGGAAAGAGCAGGGCACGCGTCCTTGTCTGTGGTCTTGTAGCTGTCCGTTGTCACATCGATGGCAGCAGCACCCTTGTATGAAGACCGCGACTGCGACCGGGGCCGCTGTGGCTTTTGGCTCGTTTGAGTGATCTCCGCTGTGATATCGACAACAGGAACATTCTTGTATGAAGATCGCGACTGCGATCGAGCACGCTGTGACCTTTGACTCGTTTGAGTCACGTTTTGTGACCTCGAGTTCCGCTGCTCTTGGGCCTTGCCCTCCTTCCTCGATCTCATAATCTCGTGGACAGGCACGGACATTTCCTGTGTTGTGTTGTCGCCAGAGAGGAACCCGGTGGTGTCTTCATTATCCGTAATTATGTCATTGGTTGGGAATGACATTCGCCTGGCGGCATTCTGCTGACCAGTGCGAGAAGTGGTTTGTCGCTTGCTCCCTCGGTTTGCTATATTGGATGAACTCTTGTTACCGTGGATGGAGGGGTCCGGGATCGAGAACGCAACCTTGGGGTTGGTGGAGATGCTGCTCTTGGAAGGTACCTTGCTACCACTCTTTGTCCGTCGGTGACCCAGTTGCTTCTTGCTGTGGCTAGTCATGTCATTCTTCGCAGACTTCTGTGTCAGCTCCTCCGTAACGTCCGCAATGGTCGATAGCCTGTTGCTCTGCATAGTGAAGTCTGGTAGTGCGGGCATATTCTGGGTCCCGGTGTTCTCCGCCGGCCCAGACTCGTTGGTGTTCATGGTGATATCTGGAATGAAGAATGCTGAAGTCATATTCTCCTCCGTCTCCTCATCCAGTCGGGCTGAGAAATCGTCCTTAGGAATCGGGCGGCAGTGATCCAGCTGTTGCTTCAGGAAGTTGACTTCGTCTTTCAGCTTGAGATTTTTATCACGCAAGTCGTTGATGCTACGCTCGAAGCCGGAGTTCTCGCGGCGAAGGATCTTGTTGTCGTTAAAATACTTCTCGTTGTGTCGAACAAGGCTCCTATTTTCGTCGCCAAGTGTCGACCTGTCCTCGCCGAGAGTCTCGACTTCTTCACGAAGGCTCGCCATTTGCCTATGCGCATCGTCGAGTTCTTGCTGGACTCCATCGAGATTCCGTCGGAGATCTTCGTTCTCGTCCATGAGGGTTTTGTTGTGAGATCGAAGGGATCTATTATCCGAGATCAGGGACTCCTGTTGCCGTCGAAGAGCCTTCGCCTCCTCTTGCAATTCATCGGTCTGCTGCTTCACCGTCTGGTTTTCACTGCGAAGCGACGCATTCTCGAGCTCGAGAGCGTCACGGCCATGTTTCAGTGAGACGATGTCGTGGTGCAGTGTATCATTGTCGTGGCGCATTCTCTCGCTAGACTCCAGCTGCTTGTGCGATGCCTCCAACTCCTTCTCCTTGGCGCTAAGCTTGCGAGTGAGCTTATTGATGTCGTCGCAAGCTTCCTGAAGCTTTCGCACAGCTCGGTCCTTCTCCTGTGTGAGCGAGTCATTCTCAATATCATTAATTCTGTTCCTGTGGGACGCTTGATCTAGTCGCGACTGTAGAGAGATGACTTCGGCTTCCAATCCTGTTAAAAGTCAGTGGTGAAGATTGTTGTCTCATTATTGTGACTCACGGTTCTTCTGTTCAATAAGCTGTTCATTGGTCCGGTCCGAGCTGCCTCGTATAACAGTTGACGACTTGTACTTGAGCTGACTCTCCAGGCTCTCGACTTGTTGCTGGAGCTGGGCTGCATAGTCTTGCACCTTGTCATAATGCTCTTGAAGAGAGATGATCTCCTCACGGATCATATCCATAGACACGAAAATCTTCTCCTCGTCTTCAGGGATTCCCACCCCATCAACTTCCGCATGAGTCGCCTGAGAGGACTTCTCCTGGCGACCATATTCCTTTCCCCTTTTCACAAGAAGGGGAACACCATTCTTCACGGCACCATTGAAGCGCAGAGTGCCAGTGACGAAGTCGCCCAGGTGGGAAATATCCGGCATGAAGAAAGACCGCACATGAGACGCGTTATGACCGTTGCTTCCCACAGATCCCGGCGAGGGAGGCACTGCAGTGAGGCTTGACTTTCCAGACGACAAATTGGGCGAAAAAGAGTCCCCAACGAAATCTTTGGGGCTCTTAGAGCTCCTGCGTAGCTCGTTGAGGGCATCTGTGAGTGACGACCGAGCCTTATCATGTGAAACGTAGGCTGACTGGCCGTGTGTCTGTGTCATCGCGAGAGGGCTGGGTTGGCGAGTGTGCGCGGAGAGACCCGGAACCGAGAGGCCTCGGCCAGGTGACTTGTGCAAGATGGACGCGTCTGAGTCGTTATCGACGCGTGGCTGCATCTCTGAACGCGTCCGGCCAGAGCCTTGCCAAGGATCTTGTGTCGAGTCGTCGGTGTGTTTAGCGGCCGCACCAGGAGGCCGGTTCTCCTTGGACTCGGGGCTCATAGGTCTCGTGTCGGTGTTGTCCTCAAAGATAGGGACGGAGCGGCTCTTAGGCATGCCGTAGAACTCGGGCCACTTGCGGTGGGCTGCCTCCAGGTTCACGGGCAGCTTTCTCGGGGCGGTGACACGAGCGATATCCTCGTTGAGCCTCCGAGTCGACTCACCGTCGGGATCTGAGAAGACGGAAGAGAGGGTCGGGCTGACGGTGCCGTGGGAGCCCGTAGACGATGGGGGGGAGTTGAAGGGGTTGTCGCGGTTGGCATTCATTTCTCTAAGAATGCGAGAACGATACCTATTAGCGGTGTCGGCCTCCATGGCTCTTGCCACGCGTTCTCGACGCGGTGATGGAGCTGCTGGAGGAGTTGATATTGAGGTGATGGATGTTTGGGGTGCCCGGGGGCAACAAAACGCGTAGTTGTCGAAGCACGGAAGTGTTTATAAGATGTAGTAGAGTGTCAATGGAAAGAGCGGAGCGGAAAGACGCGCCTTGGTCGGTGTTGTGCTCTGTCGAAGTGGGAGGCGGTGGACGTGGAAGTGTGGGCGGCGGAATAAGAGTCGCGGAAAGTGCTTCGAAGATGCAGGGATCTGTTTTGGGGTGAAAGTAAACAAACCGCAGGAAGCGCCACAAATTATAGACACCAGAGTCTGGAGCGCCATTTTAACGCCACAGATGGATTCAAGAGCCCCAACTTGGAAGGAACGGACCCGCTGGCAACCCGCGGCCCGGCACCTCCCCAAAAATCTCCAATGCCCCCGCATCACCACTGGACAACAGCCAATTCTTTTCGAAGCTGGATTCTTTGGCAGTTTCATGGCTATCTCATATACATATCGCCAATAAGGGCACCCCATCAAGCTTAATCTTAGACTTACTCCCGGCGGCAATTATCCGTAAGAGTACACGTACTCCGTATACTACCTGGAAATGCGCGGTCCCCGTACCCACAACGTACTGGTGCGAACATCTAAGCATCTGCTACGGATACGGAGGTACGTATCCGTGGCACAAACCTAATCATCACCCCAGAGATGGCAGTGTCTATGTTCCAAGGGTATTCTCGGTTTGGCACGCCCGTCTGACTGCATTCCGTGCGAGCCTATATAGCGCAGAGGCACCATTACCTTGAGATAAAGTATAAATCCCAGAGCGTGTCGAGGATAGTACCTGCTAATAGTAGTCACTGTGTGGGGCTTAAGTCGCACATCTTCAGACAGATGATCTGGTGATAACGGTCATCCCCCCGCCTCCAACTCTCAACGTTGAACCTCTCCACTGCTCTCTTGGTCCCGCCACCTCATCACCAGGGCTCATCATCTCTTGTCCTGTGACTAGTCTCCATTACGGCGCGCGGAGTGCGTGCGAAGAGACAGGACCCCTCCCCTCAGTGAAAGATGGCTACTCCCCGACCTTAAAACCGCGCGCCGTGGTGGTGCTCCCCGGACTATCCTCCTGTATATTTTTTAACCCATTATATTCATATTCTCTTCATTATGGTTCGTAAAGGGCTGGCAGCGGCCCTCTTTGGCTTCATTGCAGTGCGACTGTGCGCTGCAAAGGCGCCATACTGCCCAGTCCTCTACACCAAGCCGCCAACTGGCTGTGAGCCGATACCAACGACATTCCTCAGCTTCTCCACGGACGGTTTAGAGCCTCCTCATCCAGGTGTTGAGGCCCTGGAGGATGCTTTTGATGCCCTCGAGGTTCTACAAAGAGATTATTTCAACGCCAATTATGGGACTTGGCCGTCAGCCATTGACTGGACAGCGGCTGTGACTGGGACAGCTGTTGCAGGCATGCTAACAACGCTGTCAAAGTCTCTCGATTCGGTTGATTTGGGGAGTCCGCAAATTCATTGGAGATCCAAAGAGAATCTCATCTCGTCCTTTTTTGCGCAGTTGGTCGACTCGTACTTTAACCAAGACATTATATCCCTTAGGGGTCAGGTATGTAGCCGTCTCCTATCCTCCCGCGTAGATGTCTCTTCTAAGATCCCCTCCAGGCGTATGATGATATGTTGTGGGTAGTCCTGGAGTGGCTTGAAGCCATAAGGTTTGTCTCTGTTCATTCGAGGTTGCATTATTCACGCAACCTGGGCGATAACGCACCCAAGTCCGGCGGGCTCAGACACGCGCTTGAGTCGTTGCCATGGCACGGGAGTAACTGGGTCTCCTCGTTCGCTCATCGCGCGCGCATCTTCTGGAACCTGGCCTCTGAAGGCTGGGGTACCCAGCTCTGCCACGGCGGCATGGTCTGGAACCCGCGCCTCAGCCCATACAAGAATGCCATAACCAACGAGCTCTGGATCGCGGCTTCGATATCCATGTACCTCTACTTCCCCGGGGACAACTTCACATCGCCGTGGGTTGCTTCCAACGGCTTCCCGAAAAAGGACCCAGCGCACATGGCTGCGGCCATAGAAGGGTACAGGTGGTTGATGGGCGTCAACATGACCAACAGCCAGGGGTTGTTTGTTGATGGCTACCACATCGATAATGCGAAACCTGGTAACGTCGAGTGCGATGTCCGAGACGAGATGGTCTACACCTACAACCAAGGCGTGATCCTAACAGGTCAACGGGGTCTTTGGACAGTCAGCGGTGCCGTGTCGTATCTGATGGAAGGGCACAAACTGGTCCAATCGGTCATCAATGCGACAGGTTGGAGTTTGAAGCACAACGCACCTGTCGATGACTTGGCGCACCTACCTCCCGGTCGCCTCCCCCTTTGGCGTGGTATTGGGCGAGGAGGCATCCTAGAAGAGCAGTGTGATGCGAGTGGGACATGTTCTCAAGATGCCCAGACCTTCAAAGGTATCTTCTTCCACCACCTCACCGAATTCTGCGGGCCTCTAGAGCCATTCCATGTTGAGCGCGGCGTCACGGTCGACACGGATGCGTATCACACCGTCAGGACTGTCCACGCAGAGGCCTGCCGATCATACTTGGGCTGGGTTCAACACAACGCCCGAGCGGCGCAGCAAACTCGAGATTCCCAAGGTCGATTTGGCATGTGGTGGGGAGCCAGTCTGTTCAACAACACGATGGTCTCAGAGGATCACGACGGGATTGACCATGGTTGCGAGAACACGACCGACTACCGCAACGAGGGAACGCCCGAGGACAATGTCTGGGGGGGAAGTTACAGATGGCTCCCCGGCTCTGGTGGTATAGTAAGAGCAGATACTCACAATGATGGTCTCTTTTCGTCGCACATCGGTGAGAAAGTCATGGGTGGGCCCAGGAAGCCGAATGGTTTGGGAAGCATTCAGGCGCCCTCAGAGCCCAACAAGGCTGACAGCAAAGACCCGAACAACCGAGGCCGTGGGCGCACAGTCGAGACACAGGTTGGAGGGCTCGAATTGCTGAGGTCATACTGGGAAATGTCCCGACCGAGTTGACGACAGTGATGACAAAGTATAATGAGATAAGTCATCAGCTCTGGTGTTAGTATATCAGAAGATGCACAGAGGTGCATATACGCATACACGGGGAAGACGAGCTTATAGAGGAATATATCGGTCACTTTGGCGCAGGTTGAAACATCTTTCCAATATCAAGCGTGAAGGCAAGGAAAGTTAGCCTCGTTCAGCCACACAATGTGATGTTGACGCGTCCCCGTGGTGCGTAAGCGAATGCGAGATGATGTGCTTTGACGGATTTGGGGTTGCGACTCGAGGCCACGCATTCGCTTTAGCCCGTAAAGACTCGGACTCGGACTTCAAAAAAGGGACAACGCATCATAGCACCTGGGTACACCTCCCTCCCTTCTTAGTATATAAGAAGCATTTCGAGCGCGGACTTTGGGTGAGGGTTGGGTTCTTCATATTGCGACCACAAATGCTACCCTACACACCGAAAGTACCCAAAGAAAGCGCTTCACATCTTGCCACCTTGATTCAAATTTGATACCTGTATAGTCGACATTACAGAATAAGATACTCTCGAAACTAAGAGCCAATCGATATGGGTCTTTTGAAAAACCTGGTGCAGTCGCTGTTCGGCAACCAGTGCAACGTCAAGACACCTGACAGTTACACGCATCAATCCGGACATCAGTATAGGTACTATACACCGACCTACGACTGGAGCTCTGAGTGCTACACCTACCCTCAGCGCAAAACCTGTGGCCGGCGCGAGGCAGAGCATAACACTCAGCGCGAGGTTCGTCGGACATGCTGCGGGAGCAAACGACGACAAGTGAAAAACTGCAACACCCCAGCGCTGAGGGACACGTCGGTGGTGGTGCCGGTGCCGTCACAACTGTCTCTTCCTCCTTCCCGCGATGACTCGATTGGGTTCGCTGGGCATGAGCAACAGATCCGGGGTTCCAGTCGGGCTCAGGCCGGGTGGGGCCCGGAGAATGGCCCGCCGCCGGATTATGAGGAGGTGGAGAAGAAGAGCTGAGGTGCTGGCATCTTACGCGATTGGGGTGACGTGGGAGCCCAACTACGACGTATGGAGAGACGTCAAATTTTTAGCGGGAGGCTGCCAGGCCGGTGGGCGGTGGAGTCTGTGTTGTTCCTGTTGTCATTTAGAGCTGTAAGATCGACTCGTGGAGGGCCTGGTGATGATCGGGGCTGGGATTGAATGTGCTGATGTTGGACTACACAGTACCTATTACAGTATAGTCCGTCAACACGGTTGTGATGGATTGGAGGATGAGATTTTGATTGCCGTGACCGGACTGACGTTGTGTGTGGCACTTGTGGCTGGCTGAGGGCGACTACGGCGGACGATAGGCGAGACTGCGTCAAAATTCAAATAAACCTAAACCACCCTCATAGGGTGACGCCCCCGTGGGGTGGTTCATCCCATATTCAATTACCCGATCATAATTATTATAAGCAATATAATAATGTTTATTTAGTATATTATACTTTCCATCATTACGGTGTATTTCGACTCGTTTCAGAACATTCATCATAGGTTGTATAGCAGAAATGGATAATTCACCTTCGACCCTTCCTCCAATCGCACCGACAGATCCTCAGCCAACCGAGATAACACATCTCACCGCGTGGGCACTCGCGAATGCTAGATTTCTCCGACCTGTGAAAGCTGGTATCCTAGAAAGAGCGGGCCAGAGCGCACGGTTACTAAAGTTCAATCGCGAAGCAAGGCGTGGAAGATCACCAAAAAATCCACTTGACCTAACTCGTACGCCAAATGTTGATGCAGTCCTAATCTACCTTTTTGGAAAAGAGGCAGATACCCCGTGTACACGTTGTACTAAAGGGTATGGTATTTTTGATGGTTGTATCGTCGAAAAGTCAATGGTTTCAGGAGCATGCGCAAACTGTGCATATTCCTCCCAGGCGCGATGCTGTAACCTTCGAGGTAAGGAGTAAGCTTTATAAGAAAGTATTAGTTTTACTAATATTCTCTTAGAAAAACCCCAACCTCCTATAAGATATAACGCCAATAATCATACATTATCAAAACACCAATGGCGCGAAGTGGGTTATGCATTAAATCAGTTTATACAGGAGCAGGTGGAGAAGTGTGAAAAGTCAACTAGTACAGATAGGGATAAGATTCAGGGGTAGAGATATAGCAAGGAAGTATCTTATTTCGCACATCCTCATACGAACTTTCCTTTCCTTCTTATTTCTTTTTATTTCGTATCTTTTCGAAGGAGTACTATCCTGTTATATTACGATGTCTCGGCCTTGTGACCCATATGTCCATGACCTTATCTTACGCTATGAAGCGGACTCGAAATTCTGCAAAATTTGTGGTTTCTCCTTTGCCCAATTCATCTCGAAGACGACCACCGCCTCTCGATCTAGTCTTACCGGTTACGATGATTCTCTTCTCGAAGGCAATGGAGAAACCTGGCTCCATGCAAAAGCGAATCAACCTCTTCGATCGATCGATACTATACCGCAGTTAAGATCATCGTCACACGGAGCCATTGTGAACACTGGTTTACAGCCTCGACGTATGACTCCTCAAACCTTTCAACATGCTCTCCAACAAGGTCAGGCTGCACGAGATATTAGTGCAACGCAAACCAGGAATCCGCCTGATCCTTCGCGGATAGCCCGTCTTACGCTGCATTTCTACAAAGCAAAGTATAGGTTAGATGATGTCGGGGAAGATGAACCTCAAAGAACATACCTTCCACGTTCACCGTCATTAGTCGATACCGTGCAATGCTTTGCGGATGCTCAATGGCGCGAGACGTTCCCATCACAAGCCGAACTGATTAAAAGTATCATCCGCCGAGCCGTGCCACAGAAGATTACATCGATTCATCAAAAAGAGTGGGTGATCGCGCCTGAGTTGAAGCCGGGTAATATCAAGACGATTACTTCCTTGGCTGCCGATATCTATAAGACGCGATCGGTCATTGACATGATCAAGGAGATGGGGCTCCAAGCGAGCTCTCCTTATAAGTATAATTTATACTTTATTCGATTCGAGAAGGTAGATGAGGAACCCGATAGTATTGGTACTACCGTTCCTGAGCTGGGGCAAGTGGGAAATGGGCATGGTGTTAAGACAGAGGATAGGGCGAGTGAGGGTAAGACAAAGCGTGCTCGGGCGGCTACGAGTAGCTCGGAGTCACGTCAGGTACGGCCAAAGCAGGAGAAATGTTTTGACCCGTCGGCAAATGGACCCGACCTGACACGAAATGGTACGAAATAACTATTGCCTTGTGGTTACGGACTTCACTGATTATAATAGATCTGGATTTCATTGATATAACGCTGCCGAAGATTGAACAGGTAATCCGGACAGTTGACCGACAAGGACCGATGCCTTCGATGCCTTCGGACGAATTACCAAGTGATCCATTGAGGCCTATTAGGGACGTTGACCAAGGTATGTACCAAGATAGGAAAGTGAGTGAGATAATCCCTCACGATATATTCTAATACTAATCATAATAATAGAGTAAAGCAATCCCTCTTTCTTCTATGAGCGTACTAAAGCGAGCAAGGAAAAAGACGATGAAGTGATCTTTTATTCTTTTTTTGTATTATTAGTATTATATCTCTCCTCTCAATTCTACTCTAAGCTATCAATATCAATCTGAGCTACCTCTAAACGTGCGCGAATTTCTTCTGTCCGTCCTGTCGGTTTTTGTAATTGAAAAAGTCTTATACCCTGAGCCTGAGCCGTTGAAAGATGGTCCCGTAGAAGCAGATATTGCTCAATAAATGGCGCACTCTGGCTTGCGGGTTCATCTGGTATAATAATACCAAATGAGGCGCAGAGTTCCATCATCTCGGGAGGTAAAAATCGATCAATTTCCTCATCATCCTGATCAAAGATACCCTTAATCTCTTCCCATCGGTCCTCTGGTATTGGCTCCGAACAACTGATATTAGGAGCATCCTCTGAGCGGTCAAGTTGAAAGTAGAGGCTATGCGGTTGCCCGTGTTTTATAGGAGCGGTCTGGAGTCGAATCCGATGTGCTTGCCATGTATGAACGAAGCGTGTAAATGCAGCTCGGACTAGTGGCATATAGATGTATAGTAATGCGATGCGGTCAGCGAGTGATGTGTCTGACCAGATCCCCATCTTATCCATATCCTCGAATAGTTTCTAGGCTATCTGTGAGCGGACGGGCCCGAAATAAGCCGAAATAGACATACCTTCCAAGGTCGAACCTGAGCGTCGTAGAGACGGCGCCACCATGACTCGATCCGAATATTACTAACACTTCTCCCATAGAGAAAAGTATCACGAAATCCAACGGGGACTTCATTACCCATTAAATCAATCTTTGTACGTAATCCAGCGAGATAGAAATGGATCCCAGCGAGAAGGCTCGTCTCCCCCCCATGATCTGTACGTAGACGCCGAGGCATAGTCTTCCGACCCGAAAGAATACGTACGTATTGGCACGCAACACTCCAAGCCGTCGAGTTCGAAAATCCACAGTAAAACCATGGCATATAACGCGAATATGCGTCGATTCCGCCATAAATCTCAATTCCAAAACGTTTCAACTTATCATATCCATCGATCGACCATGTATGATCCGGTCCCTCAGTAGTAAACGTCTTCCGGGTCCGTGTAACACGATTCCAACGTAAACGAAGGTCTTCTGTTGAGAACTCTCGGAAGATTTCGTATAACGGGTCTCTAGCGATAGTAAAGTATTGTTGTCGGAAATGTGTATAAAGGTAGCCACGGCCATATGTTTCCATGATCATCGAATTCTTTTCATGATTATTAAAAAAGGTTCGAACTCGATCGATAGCAGTTTGAGCCCGTACACCATCATGTCGTCGCCAAAGACCATATCTACGGCGTAACTGCGTGAGGCCGAAAGGACTGATCTGGAATCCTTCTCTCTGAAGTATACGGATAATGGCATTATCCGATAATGCCTGCTCAAAAAACAAATCATGGATTCGGTCGAGTAATTGTGGACTTCGCTCGGTACGGGTTTGTCGACTAATATTCCATCGTCGTAATTGACGCGTCAGCGTTGATCGGGAGATTGTGATTTGAAATTCGTGCGCTAAAAGCGATATAATTGCATTATCGTCTTCACCTTGGCCGACCCAGTCAGTAATGGCTGTTCTCTGGTCAGCTAGGTCGATTCGTCTTCGGCCAGGTGGCATCGTAATAGCTTAATAACGGAGGTAAAATATCTACCTCGACCTACGGGGTACCGCTAGGTTATATCTATTTCGAGTTATTTCGAGGTATTTCGCCTAGATTTAGGTTACATCTTATAATAATATAAAAATAAATTATTTAATATTATATTTATTCTATTTACTTAATTATATAATCTAATAAAAATTTTAAAGCTTTATATATAATTAAATAAATAAATATAATATTAAATAATTTATTTTTATATTATTATAAGGTTATATATTTATTAAATATATAATAAATAAGTTAAAAAGATAATTATTATATAAAAACATAAATAAAAGATTTATAATAATAAAATTATTACTAAAGCTTTTATAAATAAAATTTAAAAAAGCTTATTAAAATAAAAAATTAAATTATTAATATTAAAATAATTATAATAATAATATAAGAGTTATTATATTATAAGATTAAAGTTTATTAAGTAAGCTATATAAAGGCTATTTATTTACTTTATAGATAAAGCGTATAGGTATAAGTTATATAGTTAGGTCTAGGGTATTTATTAGTAAGTAAGATTTTTATGATCTTAAAGCCTTTTATTTATTATATTTACTTAATTAATTATTATATATAAAATTATAAATAAAAAGATTATAATAATAATATTATTAAATAGGTTTATAAATAAAACTTAAAAAATATATTAAAATAAAGAAATAAAAGATATAAAAATATAATTAAAATAGTAATTAATTATATATTTTTAATTTTTAAATAATTATATATTTTATTAATATTAATAATTTAAATATTTAAAATTCCTTCTCTCTAGATTATTTCGGGATACTTAGGATTATTATAGTATTTAGCTAGTAATCTCGGTATAAGCCACAAACGATCTTATTATTATTGGCACCATAGCACCATTTCGTGCCATTACGGACCAGAACTATCCTATGCCTATTCACATCTCCTCGTCCTCGTCCTCATCGTCCTCCCTAAGCTCGCGCTGAATCTTGCGGAAGAGGCGCTGCTGGTCACGACCAGGCAGAGCGAGGAAGCTCTGGAAGAGCTCATCGGCCGTCAGCCTCCTAGCCCTCTGCGTAGGGCTAGGACGGGCAGGTCGGCCAGAGAACAAACCAGTGCCAGAATGTGCTATCCGTACATTTAGTATCCGAAATAATGTGAAATGGATCGTAATAACTCACGCTTGTAGTGACTACAGCCCGAGCCGTTGTTCTGCATCATGCAGTTACCACAGCCGCTGCCCATGGCAGGGTCGACGACACATTCTTTGAAACGGCCGTTACCGTCGCGGCACTTGCGGCATGCCCTATCACCAGGCATTTCGCTCCCGAAAAGTTGTATCATAGCCGCGGTGGCCTTGGTCGGAGTCATTTGCCCGAAAGTCATCTTAACGCGCGCATTCTTTTCCATCACCTAGTTGAAATTAAGATTGCGCTTGACCTAGTATGACGACTAGTTATTACGGACTCGAAACCAACCGAAATGAATAGAGTACTCACGGCTTGGGTGAATTCCTCGTTGGCGAGGGCGTGCAGCTTGAGCTTGTCGGTGGCGGCGTTGCTCAGTTCCAAGAAGATGTTTTTGGACTTGCTCGTGAGGGTGACGGGGTACTCGGGGCTGCAATAGTCGGCCAGCTGCTTACCCCAGCTGTTGGATTCGAGGATCTCGGGGTCGGACATATTCTACGAAGTTAGAATCGATACGAACCCGAAATGAGGCGAAATGGAACCTACGAAAGCGTCTGCGATGCGAGCGATTGGAATAGATAATGAGGGCTTTGAATAGATCAGAAATAGACCGAAATGTTAAACACGAGCGAAAAATAACTTACCTTGGCGCGCGGCGGAGTGGGATGTTGTGAGGGTAACGGGAAGGAATCAAAACACGGGTGCTACAGCATATTATGGTTATAACGGGTTACTGATGCGGGGTTATAAGGTACTAGACCTAATTAGGATATTCGTTTTTTTTTCGCGCATAAACCGGGGCATTACTACCCAATAGGAAATTCGCCCCTAGGGTAGACGTAACAAATTTTGAATTTTGACGCAGTCTCGCCTATCGTCCGCCGTAGGCGACACCGCTCTGACGCTCACCGATGAACGGCCGCCTGTCGCTGCCCCGCCATTATCGCCTAGGTACCCTTAGGTAGGGAAATCGCCTAAATCGCCTAAATCACCCGAGCTCTGGGCCCGTATCTGAAAATTGGCTTCCGCTCCGTCTTCGGCAGACCCAGCTTGATCGAACCAGCCCTGACTCGACCGACCTTCAATTCGTCCCCCCATAAAAACGCTCTTGTGTGGAAATGCCCAGGCCATACTCAACTCCTCTGGATACCTTCTCCATCCCCTGAAAATGCCTTCGGCCGACGTCTTCACCGAGCAGCCGCTGCCGACGGCCAACGGCGTTAACGGAAATGGGTCTGTGACCGACCCTTTCGAAGCAGAGCTCCCCCCCGCCGCCAACGGCGCCCCTGCACCCAAGATTGGTAATGACGCCAACTCCGCTGACAGCAACGATCCTCACGGTGTCGTCGAGATCAACGAGGAGGCCAGATCCCGTGCCAATGGCTCTGGCTCTCAGAGGCCCCATACTCCCACGGGGAGCATGGCCTTGACCGACTATAGCATCAACCCCTCCACGCCCTCGGAAGAGAAGCGCCAGCGCATTCGAGATATCGTTCCCGAGGACTTCCTGCTGCCCAATGGGCATCCCGACGTGAGTCTCATTGCCATGCTACACAGGGAGATGCCTGCAGCTTCTCCAAACTCTGCGAACTTTGCTAACCCTATTCTTCCTGTCATTAGTACCTGCGTTTGATCGCCAGCGCCACATCCCGAGTATACGAAGCTTGCAAGCAGACGCCCCTAACACACGCCGTCAACCTCAGCAACCGCCTCGAGTGCAATGTCCTGCTCAAGCGCGAAGACCAGCAGCCCGTCTTCAGCTTCAAGCTGCGCGGCGCCTACAACAAGATGGCCCACCTCGATCCCAAGAAGAGCTGGCGCGGCGTCGTCTGCTCCTCGGCCGGCAACCACGCCCAGGGCGTCGCCTACTCGGCCCGCAAGCTGAGGATCCCCGCCACCATCATCATGCCCGAGGCGACCCCGGCCATCAAGCACCTCAACGTCGCCCGGCTCGGCGGCCATGTCGTCCTGCACGGCGCCGACTTTGACGCCGCCAAGGAGGAGTGCGCGCGCAGGGTCAAGACCGACGGCCTCATCAACATCCCCCCCTTCGACGACCCATACGTTATTGCCGGCCAGGGCACCATCGGAAACGAGCTTTTTGGCCAGACCAACATGAGCAAGGTGGACGCCATCTTCTGCTGCGCCGGAGGAGGCGGCCTCATTGCTGGCATCGGCCTGTACGTCAAGCGCATGGCGCCGCACGTCAAGATCATTGCCGTCGAGGCGTCTGATGCGAATGCCCTGGCCCAGTCACTCAAGGTCGGCCACCGCGTCGTGCTCAAGACGGTTGGCCTGTTTGCCGACGGCGCCGCCGTCAAGACGCTCGGCGAGGAGACGTTCCGCATCTGCAAGGAGGTCGTTGACGAAGTTGTCGAGGTCTCCACCGATGAGATCTGCGCTGCCATCAAGGATATGTACGAGGACACCCGATGCAGCCTGGAGCCGGCCGGTGCCCTGTCCATTGCCGGACTTAAGAAGTACGTGCAGCGGCACCCGCCCAAGGACCCTAGCCGGACTATGATTGCGGTTGCCTCGGGTGCCAACATGGACTTTGACCGTCTGCGGTTCGTCGCCGAGCGCGCCGCCGTGGGAGGCGGCAAGGAGGCCCTGCTACATGTCCAGATCCCTGAACGGCCCCAGGCCTTTGCGGAGCTGGTCGACACCATCATGGGCCACCCAGTGACCGAGTTCTCTTACCGATATGCGACGGATGAGATTGCCAACGTTCTCCTTGGTCTGTCGCTCGTGGGCCCGCCCGAGGAGCGTCCCAAGGAGCTGCAGTCCCTCCTGGAGCGCATCCAGGCCGAGGGCTTCAACGTGACGGACGTGTCGCACGACGAGCTCGCCAAGAGCCACATCCGGTACCTGGTGGGCGGGGCGTCGGGCGTCAAGGACGAGCGGCTGTACATGTTCAACTTCCCCGAGCGGCCCCGTGCGCTGGAGAAGTTCCTGGCGGTGCTGCGGCCGCGCTTCAACATCAGCCTGTTCCACTACCGCAACTACGGCGGCGATGTCGGCAAGATCCTCACCGCCATCACCTGCCCGGACGAGAACATCGCCGAGCTCGAGAAGTTCCTCGCCGACATTGGGTACCCCTACGAGGACTGCACCAACTCGCGGCTCTTCAAGACTTTCCTGCGACGCAACGAGGTCGAGGAAGAAAAAAGTGTTTAGGCGCGTTGCACGGGTACGGCATTGGAGTTGGGAGTCCTTTCTTCTACTTTTTTTATTTCTTTTTTCCAAAAACAATATAGATGACACATCTTGGCATTTAGTTGATGTAGAAACGATTTTCCTTCCTGGAAGTAGTTAGTCGATAACTTCCAAGTCAGTCTTCAACTTTCGTCTGTAAGGTATATAATGCTTCGAATATGCGACTAGAACTTACCCCTTTATGAGTTATTACTACACGAATCGGAATAAATCTCTATGAACCCTGGCAATCCGCAAAGTAAAAGACACGGAAGTGGCGAAAACTTGAAAAACAGAAAACAGTACCGCATATTTATTAAATCCGGATTCTAAGTTTACCGACACTACTAGTATCTTTCCGATGATTAAGTATATCATAAATACTTCAACGCAAAGCTAGTTAAGTTTAAGTCTACTGATAAATTTAAGACCTGGCACGCTACGTTCTGAGCATATCGTCCTGGAACCCAAAGGAGGTAGAATCCCAAGAAGAACGCAGCCTAAGACGGACAATGCCACAATGAGTATTTTGCAAAGGTCAAAAAAGGTCTCCTCGAAAGCCTTCTCCATCTTATCGCCCCAGTCCTCAGTGCGCTATTCATGGTCTAGTTCCACTCCGTATAGCATCTTGCAGCACTCCCAGTACTCTGGATACCAACCAGCCTGCATCCCAGCCTATGATACCCCCAACTCTGTGCGAGACAGGAGCTCCAGAGATGATGATGTTCCCTAGAGTAAGATATCCGTAGGTAAAGTAAACATTCCCCGTATTAGGGATTAAGTCGCGATACATGTGAGGATGATCTAGGCCGAGAATTTCTTCTGGACCAGGAGTCCGGCCGGTAGCAGCAGCAAATAGCCAGTCGTTAAAAGACTTAATGGTGAAGAATAGGCCCATTTCATAATCAATTCTGAAGAATCTGTCTTTGCACTGTCCCTCCATTGACAGATGCTACGACCGTGCTCGCCATATTTCCGGGTATAACGGTTGGTGTACCAATAGTACCAATCACACTAGGGGGATGATCCTTCTTAGCGACGTGATGATTTCCTTGAGCTCGCTTTGAATCGATCTCTTATCGTCTTCGGCGAGCGATGGCCACACTTATCGCAACGTCTTTCCAGGAACGATGCTCATATAGAGACAGACCTGGTATTGATATTTTCCCCATCTGAAACCTCTGGGATAGAGACCTCGCCGTTTGGGAAAATCTGGGGGATTTGGTCGACTGAAAGAACGAAGTATCAAGAAAGTCCATCGGCCCTTTTGAAATATCAGGAAGAGTTGACGTGGCGATGTGTGGCTCACAGGCTATTTTGGCACCATAATGATCGATGATAATCCAACGATTGGAAACGAAGCGGTGAACCCTACATGTGTTGCTGATTGAATAGGCAGGGGTGTTGTAGAATCCGAGTGATGCAAAGCAAACATGTGGATGGCATTTTACACCCTTAAGGCTCCAACTATCGTGTATATCCCTCCTCCCTTCCCACAACCTGCAGCCTAAAAGATAATACCCATAGATCCATGCTTGAATACAACGGAGGTCAGAAAGATGGTATACCGGCTCCCGCGCGCGTGAGACATCAATCCTCACTGGCTAGTACAAGCGCCCTCTATGGTGGCCTCCTGCATGTGGCCTTCTAAATGCTGGTCACTGCCTACCGCTCGCCGTAATAATAATCGTTGGCTTGCCGACTTTTTCTTCTCCTCATGTCATGTATCCTATCCAACACTTCTACAATGGCATACCGCTCTGTTTATCTAGCTAAGCATCGTGAATCGGGGTCTCAGCGCGCCCATTTTACCATATTTATTCCAAACGTAGATGGGGACCGTGAAACGCTCGCCCATGATTACGGATCGCGACCATGTTCGGGAACTGTAATTCATGTGGTCGGGGAGCCACTGATGGCAGGGTATGCACTCGAAATTAAACGAAACCACGAGTGCAGTACGTCGGAGGACCTCAAGGAGTTAGTCTTGCTTGGTCACGTTGATATATCCCACATTTACGGCCCTGAGCTGAAGACCGAAATCAAAGAGACCAAAGAAACTACACCGAGAAGTACATTGGAGCGTTACGCTTCCACGGTCAAACCCCCGCCAAGAGGCCAAGACGTCCGCGCTCCTATAGATGGAGTAAGTAAACGTCGTAGGCAGAATTATTATCGATCTTCGCAGCTGATTAACGTAAACTCTAGGTCAACACCAGGCGATGCCAAGAATGGACAATGGAGTATCTGTCAGTTCTTGTTGACGAACAGCTCATCGACGCGCAAGCTCTCACGGTTGCGAACGAGCAGCGAGATCCCCCTACTCATGGCATCTTTGGTTACAAGAAAACAGAATGAAAGCGAGCAGTGGATATCGGATTAGTAGCCATAGCATCCTTTTAAGGATGATATTACTACGGTGTTATCATTCTTATTGTTATAAATGTTTATACGCGTATTATGGCAATACCATTATATAGTACTGCGTATTATGGGGTCCTGTAGCGACTATTTCGGGGATATCTGGAACAGGGTGGTACACTATAATCCATATGGATTTATTACAGCCCGAGTACTTCGTAGCTGCAGTAGCTCATACATGACGTAGAACCTTGCTAGTAGTTCCATACGCACCTACGAGTAGGTATAGGAGTTTAAAGCATGGCAAAATTAGGACTGTATGATACTGATGCTACTCGGGAAGAATTGTGCGAAAGGATGCGATACGGCAGGTTTGCTCCGCGCCTGGAGCTGCTAACGTCAGTGCTGGTAATGCATACAACCGCGGGGGCGCTAATGGATGCTGGCATTGGTCAGAATTCTTGCTTTCTAAAATGCTGCAATTAGCCTAGAAGGATAGAAATAAGGGCATTTCCGGAGAAGTCCGGTCGCTGGATTGGCTTGGTACACAAGGTATTATGAGCTGCGTCGGGAGGAGCTGGGAGGGCAGCTTTATAAAGCAGCAGTTGGTTTGTGGGGAAGGGGACTGCGATTGGTGTTCCCTTGGATTTGTCCCAAGGATACGTTGTTCTGGCTGGCTGATGATAACGAACCCCTCGTCGATCCTGTTTCTCGGAGTCCTGTTTCTCGGAGGCCTGGGTACTACTAGGCGCTGCTGGGGGGGAGCGCGATAACAATCAATGTTTTACCTGCAAGCAGCCTCATCTGCTTGTCATCCTATCGCTAGGCCTGGTAAGAGGCTGGGTCATTTTGAGGGCATTTCCAACCACCAAGTAGGCTCTCAACAGTGCGCAAAAGGACCGGCAGGTGTTTGTCGGCGTCCCTGCATGTGCCGGTCTGCACCACTGTCCCAAGATCGCTAGGTGGGCAGGTGGGCACTGCTGCACTACCGCACTGGTGGGCGCCCGTGCACGGAAATAATTCGCCTGCACAGGATTGGGGGACTTTTTAGGTCATCCACCGATGGGCGCTCAGCAAAGAAGCTTGGAAGCTTGGAAGCTTGGTCCACTGCCGGTCCTGCCCCACGGCGGCAAGCTCCAGCGCCCGCCGCCAGTGCCCCAGTGCCCACTAGGGGCCCTTGGGCCAGATTTGCTGGCATTGATTGCTGGCATTGGAGCTGGGGACGCTGAAGTGGGCAGTGACCACTGGCGACCGAGCTCCTGCCCGCCCACCAGCCCACCAGCCCACCTCGTCCATCCATCATCACCAGCCATCCGTTGGCCCCACGGACTTGTCCCAGTATTCTTCATCTCTTCGCAGCATCCATTAGTCGACGACACTTCCCACCGCCAACTCCCGCGCCTCCGATATTGAATCTGTATATTTTTTCTTGCCTATTTCGCAGTCCCCTGCACCACATAGCCTAGGCGCCTACTCATCTGGTACAAGTACGTTGGACCCCAAGGCGAAGCTCCGTCATCGCTCGCTAACGCCGTTTGGTAGACGCTCGATCGAAGCGCCACGCGCGTAGTTAACTGCAACACCCTTCTCACACACACTCATCATCGTCGACCCATCCTTAGATATATTGTCGGCGCAGCAGCGTACCATGTGTCTGATGCCCCTCTAGCCAGGCGGCTACTACGACCCTCCCGGACCGCCCGCCACTTTACCTACCTACGCCCACGCGGCGGCTGGGTCTCTGATCCTGCGCTCAGACCGCCGACACGAAAAACGCGCTGGCGCGCCTGATACTGCGCTTGGTCTTTGTCGACATTGCGACAGCAAGCCCGCATTTTCCGGCCGCCTACACCCGGTGTGCCCTCGACATCCGGCTGTACTGCCCGAGCCGCCTCAGCTTTGGCGGGGAAGCCGTCCCACGCACCGCGCCTGGTGACACGAGCAGGGCATATCGTGTCGCCTCAACTATTCGTTCAGATCAAGAGTATCTGGAAAGCCAAGCGACCCGGACCGGACTTGTCGGCCTCGGCAGTCCTAAACCACTGGGGTTGCGGGCAGATAACCTGCCAAGACTGCCATTACCGCGCCGTTGACCGCTCACGACTGGATCAAACATGAGGCGGTCGCGGTCTCCCGGTTCGCCGTCGCCCTTTCGGGCTCTGGCCCACCATATGGCCAGTGCCTCGAACCCAAAAGACAGTGTCTCGGTGATACGCTCCTTCAACAATGAGAGCAATCCGACACGACCCATTCGCCCCTCCCCGCTCACGGCATCGATAATCAGGGACATGCCCCAAGACCTGGTAGACCGCATACGCTCGTTTCCCCTCTTCATGTCGGCCCCTGAGGAATTCCTGGTCGAGATTGGCAACCACCTCAAGCCGCAGATTCAAGCGATGAACGACCATGTTGTCACCGAAGGCGACGATGCCAGGGCAATGTACTGGCTTGTGAGGGGAGTGGTCGCCGTCACCTCGCGCGATGGCGAGGCGGTCTACGCCGAGCTGAAACCCGGTGCCTTCTTTGGCGAGATTGGTGTCCTCATGGACATGCCGCGTACTGCGACCATTGTGGCTCGGACCAAGTGTCTTCTTCTCGTGCTCAAGAAGGAGGACTTGCAGGCCATCATGCCAAAGTTTCCCGAAATGGAGAAGGCCATCCGCCAGGAGGCGCTGGAGAGGTTGAATCTGCTCAAGAAGCGTCGCCAAGAAGTTGGGGCAACTGCTCAGACACTCAAGGGCGACATCTCATCCCGCGCCGCCGTTCCGGGCGAGGTATCTAGGGGAGAGAGCGGATCTATAAAGGACGGAGCCGTGGTGAAGTCGAAGAAGCGCAAATCCCCTAGCCCCGGCATCATCGAGGACCCCTCCGCGGGAAGTGCCATTGGCAGCGGATTTGTCAATATTAGACGAACATTGAAGGAGCTTCCCTTATTCTCGACACTCCCGCCAGATATCCTCCATTTCCTAGGACTCAGTGCCCACCCAAGAGCTTATGCTCCCTTTACCGATATTGTGCGCCAGGGAACTTCTGGGAACGAGATTTACTTCATTGTGAGGGGGGAGGCGGAAGTTATACATGAGGACTCGAAAGGCAGGACTCGGGGGCCGGTGAGCGTGTCCCAAATTCAAAAAAGGCCGCGTTTGAAGGAGGGGCAATACTTCGGGGAGGTCACAAGCTTAGGTCTGTCTCCAGGACGCACGGCCACCGTGAGGTCGATAACGACTGTCGAGTGTCTGATGATCCCTGGCGATGCTCTGGATGAGCTCTGGAGGCGGTGCCCTCCCGAGATCAAGTCACAAGTGGAGGAGACAGCGCGGATTCGGTTCAAGAGCAAGGACGAGGACGTGGAAATGGCGGATGCCGACGCAGAGGAGAAGACGGACAAATCCACCCCAACGACACCGACAACACCTCTTAAACCCTCGCCGCACGTCACCTTCACGACGCCTTCAAAGCCGAGCTCCCCCAGCAAGGACGATTCAGAGACCATGGAGCGTAAAGATCCAGATCCTTTTCTCAGTGTCAACATGGAGAATATGAGAAACAGGAGGCGCCTTTCGCTGGCACCACCCACAGCACAGACTGAAACCTCAAGCCCGTTGACCAATGGTATCTGGTCACCTACACCAGAAGCAGCACCGATTAAATTCCACGGCGCAGAAACTCCCCCTGAATCCGACATACCCGCCAAGCGGCTCAAGACTCTGCCGCGACGACCATACAAATTAGCGGCGCCTGCAATTTCTGACGATATCCTAGTGAACATATTCTCCTATGCAGATATAGGAGAGCTCCTCCAGCTTCGCCAAGTCAACAGCCACTGGCGGCAACTCTTGAGATCTTCCGACAAGATATGTCACTATGTTGATCTGTCCATCTACAACCGCACTGTGACAGACCAGATCATTTGCCAAGTCATCGCCCCATTTGTCGGGAACCGGGCACGTGTCATCGATCTGAACAACTGTTTCCATATTTCTGATGAAGGATTCTCCGCGCTATGGCGCTTGTGCGGGAAGAATGTGAGGATTTGGAGAATGCGATCGGTTTGGGATGTGTCTGCGACACAGATTCTTGAGATGAGCGAGAACGCCAAGGGCTTGGAGGAGGTGGACTGGAGCAACTGCCGCAAAGTCGGGGACAACCTCCTTGGACGCGTTGTCGGTTGGGTCGTCCCTGAGCCTCCGCCCGCGAACAGGCAGATTGTGATTTCACCTTCCAGCAAACCCAAGACAAGAGCACAGGTTCAGCAGCAGCAGCAGCAGCAGCAGCAGCAGCAGCAGCAGCAAAGACAACAGCAACAATCGCATCAGCAGCAGAGGAACCCCAACATACCACCGCCAGGCACCGTCATAGGATGCCCGAAACTACACACCCTGAACCTTTCCTATTGCAAACATATTACCGATCGATCGATGGCCCACCTGGCTGCGCATGCCTCGAACCGTCTTCGGTCGTTGTCCTTGACTCGGTGTACATCCATAACCGACGCTGGGTTTCAGTCGTGGGCACCGTTCAAGTTTGAGAAGCTGTGGAATCTTTGCTTGGCCGACTGCACGTATCTGTCGGACAATGCCATTGTCGCGCTCGTCAACGCGGCCAAAAGTCTTACCCACCTGGACCTGTCATTCTGCTGCGCGCTGTCCGACACGGCAACCGAGGTGGTCGCTCTCGGTCTCCCACGACTGCGTGAGCTGAGGTTGGCGTTTTGTGGCAGCGCGGTTAGCGATGCTAGTTTGGAGAGTGTCGCAATCCACCTCAGTAACCTCGAAGGTATCAGCGTGCGAGGCTGCGTCCGTGTTACTGGCAAAGGTGTTGAGAACATCCTCCGGGGATGTGCGCGTCTGGAGTGGATCGATGTCAGCCAGTGCCGCAATCTCGAGCCATGGCTGCGCACTGGGGGAGTCGAGAGATGGGGATTTGATGACCGGTTTGGGTGCCCCTCCGTTGAAGAAGACGCCAATGACCAGGATGAGGATGACGAGATGGACGAGCAACAATCGCCGACGAAGGCCATGAGCATCGCGTCGCTCACGACACCGAAATTCCTTGCTCAGCCTGGGGTGGGAATAGGGGGGCGGCGCCGGCAGAGACGTCCGGTAAGGTTCTTTGTCGAGAAGGGAAAAGATGGATTAAGATGATCATCTGGTAACCATTTATTTCTGCACATGATTGCAAATCAACGACATATTTACAGGATTTTGAGGTCAAAAGGAAGAGCTTCTAGGGGCGTTGGATACCGGCCAGGAAGCGTCTTTGAATGGATATGGGGTGTCGGATTTGTGAATAGAGAGGCTTAGAAGATACCCATTATTTTTCTCGCCTGGGCACAATACAACAAAAAGAGCTACCATGTGACGTTTACTAAACGTTCATGAAGGATTTTCCTTGTTTCTGGACCTTCGGATGTGACTCTTCTTCGTAGTTGCCGCCGGTCGGGCCTTGCTGGCCCACTTACTTGGAGATGCCGAGGGCTGACGCGATGTGATTGGAATTTTCGATAGACTTCCACGGCGCCTCACGTGACGTCGGACTTAGCTAAGCTCCAGGCCCCGTCCCGAACGTCACCATTTGCATTTAGGTCCTCGAGTCTCTCCGACCTTCTCCCCGCACCAGCAGTTTCCTTTGTTCCCCATCTACCCGTTACAGCAACCGAACCATCACAAACAAACGTACGGTCTTCATCCGACACACGATGTCGGTGACATTTACCGTTCGTCAGGGGCCCATGCGCCTGGCGCAACGGCTGCCCGAGCTGTCCAAGACGTCAGTTCTCCGATCCGCCGCTCCCGCGCGAGCCTTCCACCAGCAGTCCCAGGCCGCCCAGGCGAACAAGAAGCGCATCGGGGCCACCTTCTTCTCGTCACGCATCACATCCCAGGCCGGCGCCTCGCCCAATGTCCTTGCCCGCGCCGGCGGCGCCGCGCGCTCCTACTACCAGCAGACGCAGCAGGGCACCGCTTCGCTCGGCGGCACCGGCATGCGCAAGCTGCTCGTGGGCGGCGCCATCTTTGGAGGCACGCTAGTGGCGATCAACGCCGTCTTCAACCGCGAGACGAGGGAGGACGGTGGCATGCCCGTCTACGAGCGGGACTACCTCAACAACACCTTCCTACACACGGGTCTGGGCATCGGCATCATCGGCCTGACCGCCAGGCAGATGGTCAACACGGGCTTCGTGTACCGGCTGATGGTGACGAACCCCTGGGTCGTCGGCCTGGGTGGTCTGGCGCTGAGCTTTGCCACCATGATTGGAACCCGCTCTATCAGCCCTGACAAGTGAGTTTTGATAGTCTTCGAGAGCAAGTTTTTGGGTGTTGAACTAGCTGGCTAACCATTATCGCAGCTACATCCCCAAGTACGCCCTGTGGACTGCCTTCAACGCCACTCAGGCTGCCTTTGTCGCCCCTCTCCTCGCCTTCGTCCCTCCTGCGCTCCTCGGCCGTGCCGGTCTCTACACCGTGGCCATGATGGGCGCCCTGTCCATCGTCGGCGCCACCGCCAAGCAGGAGAAGTACCTCTACATCGGCGGCCCTCTCCTCGCCGGCGCCGCCATCGTCGCCGTCTCCGGCCTCGCCCCCCTCATCATCCCCGCCACTGCCGTCCGCACCCTGGCCTTCACTGAGAACATCTGGCTGTACGGCGGCCTGGCCGTCTTTGGCGGCTTCACCCTGTACGACGTCCAGAAGGTGCTGCACCACGCGCGCCTGGCCGAGCACGGCGTCATCCGCCGGGATCCCGTCAACGAGAGCATCGCGCTCGAGCTCGACTTCCTCAACATCTTCATCCGCATGGTCCAGATCCTGATGATGCAGCAGAACCGGAGGAAGTAAGAGAGTGTGAACAGAGTTGGCTCGGGAGGATATACATGTATTAATACCAGGTTGAATTCGCAGAAAGAGGTAGCAAGAAACTCCTCTCTAAACGTGGGTGGGATTGGCAATCCAGACGTGTTTGTCGCTATTTGCTGTACACATAGTCTGATCATATAAATAAATCCTCAAAAAAAAGTTCAAATTGAGAAATTAATTAACCCATTGCCTGATGACTAGTCCGTTGTATCTGAAATAAGATATAAAATAAAATAAAAACGATGGCGCCTTATCGCCTAGTCCAGAGAGTATCACAGATGATCCATGCCTATATACAGTCTTCGATGAAGAAGAACAAGAAGAAACGCAGCGAAACCTCACAACTTGACCCCCCTGCTACCACCGCCATCTGGTCACTGCAGTGGCGGGAACGGCCGCAGGAAGTGACTCGGGCACTCGTAGCCGGCCGGGTTGCGGTCGAGGTACTCCTGGTGGTACTCCTGGGCGGACCACCACCGCCCCGCCGGCGCGAGCTCTGTGACGACGCCGCCGGCCCACCACTGCCCGTTGGCCTGGTCCGTCACCTCGCGGGCGACGCGCTCCTGCTCCTTGTCGTGGAAGTAGATGGCGGAGCGGTACTGGGGCCCCGTGTCAGGGCCCTGGGCGTTGAGCGTTGTGGGGTCGTGGAAACGGTAAAAGAACTCGAGGAGCTGGCGGTACGAGACCTGGGTTGGGTCGAAGATGATTTGCGCGGCCTCGGCGTCTAGAAATGTCGGGGTTAGTTTCACTGTGAAGTGCGAAGGATGGGGCGAGAACATACGGCCGGTCTTGCCACCACAGACGGCGTGGTAGGTGGGGTCTTCGAGGTCACCACCAATGTAGCCAACCTTGGCATCGATCAGGCCCTTGCCGCCAAAGTGCTTGCGGTAGAGGTGCTCGGTGCCCCAGAAGCAGCCGGCAGCAACTGTGCAGAGCTGGGCGCCCTCGGGGATGGAGGCGACGGCGGAGGCGGCGTCGGGCGCGATGGAGAGGCGCGTTGAGTACGTGAAGGGCCGTATCAGGCGGGAGAGGAGGGGCGGCAGGTGGAAGGCCATGGCTGTGAGTGTGAGGGCGGGGACGGCTGAGAGGAAGAGGTTAAGTTGAAGTTAAGTTTATCAAAGTGCGCAGCTCATGAATAGATGGTGGGATATATCTAAGATATCTGCTGGAGCTGGTATGGGGCCTTCTTTTTTTTCTATTTATCGGGGTCCAATCTTTTGGGGGGAACGACAGCATTCCGCATCATGACGTGCTAGCTTTGGCCGCTGCCGACGACCCACTCCGACTCTCCGACTCCCGATCTTGCGCAATTGTCTGCTTGGTCAGATGAAATGAAAGTGGAGTACTCACACTCCGATCCGGAGCGGCAGACCATCTGCAGAGTCACTGTGTCACTCATTTGACCTGTGCATAATACTAGAAAAATAGTTCCCAAGTAGACACTATAATTCTACAATTGTAAGTATTCCGATAAGCAAGATTAACCTTCGGTGGGAATCGGGATATGATTCCTGTCCAACCCTCTTATAGCACGGCTGGCTGCTCAATGGCAGCTTCTGATATGCTCCATTCATGTGGAGACCAGGGAGTCATCGCTCTTGGCCCTGAAACAGCATCCCAAAGACGGCCCCAAGGGAGGCACGACAGCCGACTTCGTACCATGCGCCTGAAACACCTCCTAAATGGGCATAAGGCGGGGTTTATGGGATCCCAGAGACGCGGACGGAGTGGCCTCTTCTAATGGATCGTCCAAGTGTCAATCCCCAAGGCCTTGATTGGGCCCACCGTCCGCTTCTATATCAAACGTCTTTATAACACCCCAGCCCAAGCCACCCCGACACCACAGCTCCAAATGAGCTGCTGGTATTCCCATAGCTCGCAAGGTTCCTTGTGGCGGGGAGTGGTGATTTCTTTCTTTGTGAAGCTTTTCACTGCTTACAAACCTGGCCGGCTTGACAACTAAGGCAACTTAGCGGGAAGATTTGCCTAGTGTTTAAAGCGGGCGGCCCACGAATTGCCTATCCTTGGGAGGCATGATGCATGACCTTCTATGGAGACAACCATCCGGGTGCGGCAGTGATGAGGCTTTGCTGGATAGGCTGTTTAGGGGGCTGTTTAACCCGCTGGATTCCAGGTCACCGGGCCCGTATATCCTTGGAACCCATAGCTAGGCTGGATTATCGAATTGTCGTCAAATTTGACAGACTATTCTTGGTAACTGGCGCCTAGCCAGGCCTGGGCTTCTCAAACTCGGGGATGGTGCCGACCCAGGCGCTAAGGGGTTCCAGCGAGGACATGGCCTCGAAGACTCCAGGCTCCATGGCCATGGGATCGGGACCAAAGCTGTCGGCACCACTGTGGGACTGGAAAAGGTACTCCATGGGGTTGGGCGGGATCGGCGGGCCGTGAAATCCCGACAGTCCTTGGGTCTGGTAGAAGGGGTTCTCAGATGGGGTGCTTGGTGGTTCTGGTATCGGATGGTATGTCGGCGAGCTCAAGGAGATGCCGAGGTTGGACAGCTCCCTGTTGATGAGATTCATCGCCCCACCGATGACTACAACGAGGTTAGCAGGGTAATTACCAGAAAAAGGATAGCGGCGAGAGCGTACTCGGGCTGCACTTCTTAACCTCGTTGAGGCTCCGCATGCAGTAATCCAATCTCTGGAGGGCCTGATGATCGTTCGGGAATGCCTGCACCTGGAGTAGGTAGATTGTCGCCGCAATATAGACGCTGTATGATAGCGACAGTATGCAGTAATCTGTGCCAAACGTTTTGCAAAACAAGTTGAAGATGGCAATGATGGAGGTAGCCGATGTGACGCATTGAACCAGATAGTTGTAGACGGGCGAGGGCCCCTCATGCCCGGACTTGAAGCTACGAGTTAGAGAAGGCCGATAGAGTAGTATCCTGAACGTGTGATACAGGCAGCTAGTGAGTATCGCGGTTAGCGGGAGTTTATAGACCCTTGAATGGTACAAACAACCTACTTCATCGTGACAATATGAGACGGTGGCGCCACACCAGGCAGAGCGCAAGGGTCAAGCCTCAGGAATAACGGCAGCCGGTCCCACCACTGCTGCAAGGCCAGCTCTTGCGTACGAAGGCACTCATCTACCTCCTCTGCCGTGTTCTGGAAGAGGGGATCGTACATGTGTATGAGGATCTCGTTGAAAATGACTGAGAGCTGACACATGCTCATGAAACACGAGGCAGCATGGGCCGTGGCAGGCGGGTAGTTCCAGCTATGTCCAGACTGGGCACCGAAAGGCATCCACAGATCATTCTCAGCCGAGACATCGACTTTCAGACATTAGTCTCCCAACGATGGCAAGTCACGGGATGGGCGTACTCACACATGACGTGGGGTGGCGATACAGCTGAGTGCTGGATCGATGGGGCTCGCCCAAGGTACAGACTGATCATCTTGTCCCAGAAGTAGCAGCTCCAAAATAGTCGGCGGCGTATCTCAGCGTCCTCTTCGCTGATGGGGACCGACCCCATATACCGCCCACTATCCACACAAATGCCAAGGTGGTCAATAAGGCGAAAAGCAAGACCGCTGTACGTCCAGGCCTGTGTGGTGTTTCCAAAACCACACTCTTGCGCACTGAGAAGCAATAGCGTCTGAACTGTCGGCACAGTCACCACCCCCCGGCTTAGCTCGTCGAACACCATGCTTCGCGCGTGCTTACCAAAGATAACGCCACCCTCGTAGGCCTCATCAAGGATTCTCGAGGTCGAGGGATCGTTCTTACCCCATCTTGTCGAGTGTGAGAGCATGGCATTTAGGAGGGTATGGGAATAATAGGGGCCCATGGTCTGCATATCGCCTGAAGAACCTAGTCAGCACTTGCAAGTGACGTGTAAGGAAAGGAAACCATACGCGTGAACGCCGGTCTATACACAAAATTGAACATAGGCTGAACCCAGCACCAATGAACATTGAGTAGATATTGGAACGGCTCCTTTGCAATTGAACATGTCAGTCAACTCCACAGTAATTGCCTTCGGGTCTGGGAGAAGGAATTTCTCACGGGAATTTCGGACAGGTTCTCCAGTGGCCGCTGTTGCCAGGCGATATTATTGACACGCCGCTGCTCCCTCCGATGAGAACCAGCATCGGTGAGAGGCAGGAACTTGTTCCCGCCCGTGTTTTGGAGGTTGTGATCAGCGGCAGGCAGATGGAAGAAGCTTGTGGCGCCATGGTAGGTGATGCTCCCCCTGTCGTCCACCTTCAACCCCCTGAACCTCCGGTGCATGGAGTGCTCATCGGGGATCCTGCTCGATGAAGGTGTCTCATGTGAGCTGAAGGAGGGGGGGCTTGAATGAGACGAAGAAGGGTGGGTTGAAATGGGAGATTTCGAGTACGCCTCTACCTGCTCCTCAAGCTCCTTGATCCGGTTTTCCAGCCTCTGGGTGTAGGAGAGGGTTGGGTTGCTGGGACGCATCAGTACCAGGCGGGCAACTTGATGGGACCGATAACCTGGAACACATACAGCTTGTAGACGCACTCATCTTTCCGAGACGCACAGCGGTTGCATACAGGCTGCTCCCCGCCACATTTGACCTAAACACCGTCCCGGCATCAGCACCTGAGCACATAGCCGCCGAATCCCTGCCACGCCGTGCTGCACCGACCTTTCTTCGTCGGCACGGCTCGCATGAGAAAGCACTCTTCTTGGTCGCCTTGGCCGAGGTGGACATGTCTGTTCGACGATGGACAGAGGGAAGAAAGGGCGAGCCTGAATGCTGGCATGGGGGTTGAGCGACTTCATGTCATGTAAGGTGTGTTGTCAATTGGGCTGCGCGTGCCGCGAAAATTCCCCGCCATCCCGGACGATGGCAGGTTCCACAATGGGGGGCTAATTAGGCTCTCAGCGGGCGAAAGCGGAGTGCTGCTGCGAGTTGCCTACAAGTTTGCCTACCTAAATCAATTTGACTCGGAGCGGACCGGCGCCGAAGGGAAAAAGCACCGATACCGCTCACAATAAGGGCAATGTTTACTTACCACTGCCAATTGCATTCGGTATTCGTCGGTGAATACGTCCGAGAATTGTGTTAACCGCGACAACTCGCCGTCAAGTCCGCGAAACAATGGTCAAGCTGATACCATATAATGCACGCTTTTTCGATGAAGCGTTCCATGTTAATAACCTGATCTCGGCGCAGCTGAATGGCATCGACAGGAACAAGAGCGGGGCCCGCAACTTGATCCGGTAGGAATAAATAGAGCCCAGGAGCATATCCTCAGCAACACCGCGTGTGCGAATCCTTGACGAATACCGAACTATACGGAACGGCTCTCGAGGGCATAAGTCGCATGCCCGGAGCTTGGCACCGGAAGACCGGGGAGCTCCCGACCGTCCGAACACCGTCTGCCCCGCCATCGACGGCGGCTGGACGCCCGGCTACAATCTTCGGGGCCGAAGTGTGGCAACTTTGTGAAGATGGGCCAGTCTGCGATCAAGCAGGCCTAGATTGGGGGGACTGTCCAGATGCCCAAGCGGTTATTTGCCTCGGGCCTGAAGTTCCGCGACTAGATCATGAGTGGCGCAATATTGATCACGCTGCGGTTGAGTGACCGTGGTCGCATCGACGGATTCTATATCGTTGAGTACATACCGTGTCAAAAGTTAGGTGTATTGATTATTGCTGCAGTCGTTGGACCATCCATGGCCGTGCTAGTTCAGTTTCTCAGTGCCCATTGCCATGTTTTACGGCAACGTGTTCCGGGGGCTCTACAAAGCCTGGCCTGGTCCAGACTTGTGGCGCCTGTCGGAGCTGTCTCCAAAAGCGATGAGAATTCTGCACAAAGAGTCTAAGCTGACTCTTCGGACCGCATTCCGTCTCGACAGTCGACACCGAGTTCCAGACAAGAGCCCAATAGACAATCCGGTGGTATGACCAGAGACGAGCGCGCGAGCTCATGTGGCAAGGACGGTGACTCCATCACATTTTCAGCAGCCGCTCGTTCCCAACGACGTGTCAGAGGCAACATCCAATTCGGCTTATCCCTGCCGTGTCAAATATTTTTGGAAGCAATTGCCGCAACGCGGTCACGCACACCGACGTCTTTGGTATTCGCGACCCAATTGACAAACCAGGTACCTCGGCAAATATTGACGCGGTGCAGTATTTCGCCGCATCAACAGACGCCAGAATAATCGATCTCCCGCATTGCAAGAATCAGCAGGGGCTTGTGCGACAGGATGCTGGGAGACTTGTTGCTAGCGACATGGTTGTGTATCGTTTTTGCCCCGTGTGAACTGACGCCCAGGGACATGCATCTCATCGATGCCGCGTCCCGTGTAAACGGAAAGCGTCGAGGCTGATTGGATCAGAAGTTGAACCATGAACCAAAGCCAGATCTTGGTGTCGAGGGAACTGTGGGCAGGTTAGCGAGACATGGTATACCTAGTATCCCACACTCCCAGCTATACGGATTCATAGTGCTAAGTCTTGAGTGCTATGTAGTGGGGGGATCACCACCGGGGAGTGGCGTGAGGTTTCGGAGTTATCAGCCGGAGAACCGACAGCTTCACCCCAGAATCGCCTCTTGTGGAGGAAGCTGGTCTGTCCCGACACCCAGGTCCCTAACCACGGGCCAGAGCTGCCAGACGAAGGAGGACCCGGTTATCTCGGCCGGAGGCCAAGCGCCAGGAGCCGGGCGGGGATTGGAGATGCCGCCTGGATGCAAGCCATCAGGACGTCGGCCCTTTCCTCGATGGAGAACCTGCCAATGGCAGAAGCCACCAGTCAAAAACAGCCAGGGCGCTCAGCGCAAGTGGATGTTTGGCTCTTTGGGTGCTTGGCAGCGAGGATGCTTGGCAAAGGGTGACGAGTGATGGCTGGCCGGCGGGGTGGCAGTGGGTGAGAATCTCGTCGATCTCGCAGCACTTCTCCGCCAACAACCTGGAAGGCACGTGTCACAATCTGCAGAGGTCGTACCCGCGGTGGTGTGCCTTGAGGAGCGAAAACTGAGGTCGCGCTTGCCTGGTCCAGTGATACGCGGGTCCTTGGGGAGCCGCGGAGGAAGGAGGCCCGTGTTTCCATGTGGCTTGGCGCTGCCTGCTTTTCTCGTCCCGGGTACCCCTGGCTCCTGCCACTCAGTGCTACACAATACCCTGCACTAAACTTCACCGGGAGCAAGTCTCGACTGCTTTGGCATGGAATTGACCCCCGATTTCCTCCAAGGAGGCTTGTCCCTGCGCGACATATCCCGTGCCCATGGGCCATGGCCAACAATGAACGGGATTACGGGAACACAGACGATGGATTTCTGGCACCATGCGAAAGTGGTTGCAGCTCTCTCCTCTGTAAGCAGCCATGGATTTTTACTGGCATCCCTACCTGGGCCACCGTACAGCGAAGCAGCTCACTCAATCTCAAACGATGAACGCTGGCGTGGTACGAGTATAGTTTAAATTCGTTGTCTCGTGTCTCCTTTCGAAGGCAAAGGACAGGGGTCCGTTCTGATCTACATACTCCGTATTCGAGTAGTTCCTTACAGAGTACGGAGTTCGAAGACCCGTGTGCGCTGCTCGGGCATTTGGGGTTGGTCTCCAACAGCCCCATGTCCAGTGCAGCTCTGGCAGAACCAGTGACCGAACCGTGAACCACCCCACCCGAATCTCGACTCACCCATGTGGATGCGGCATCATATCTTCCCGCCGTGGGCAAGCCCTGCAGCCAATCCGGGGCCCCCAGGGGGACAGGCCCGGCAATAGCACCCTAATAGCACCCCACAGGGGCTGAGGGACGTACCAAATCCCACAGTCGTGTCAGTCCACCGTCCGGCCCCATGTTGGAAGATCGAGTCATTTGGGGAGTAAAAAAAATAAGACAAACATCGAAACACGGCGGGCGGGAACATGTGGCGGGGCTGGACGTGGAGGAGAAATACGAGGGAGCCTCAGATGCAGCAGGAACTCGGCCAGAGTCTGGCAGAGAAGGGTATCAGGGCACTGCCGATCGCTGCACCTCGCTCGACAGGCTGAGGCTTGCACAGGTCAGAGACTCAAAACGTCTCGAGCTGCCAAGAAGGGTCCCAATTTCCCCGGACGGGGAGACTGGGGTGGCCGTTGGCAGCTGGGTGTGTCGCCCACCGGGGGCCCGCGTCCCCGTCCCTACCCACCATCCATCCCCAACTGCAATTCCTGCATACGGCCTGGGCTTGTCCGCCCCGGAGCCCCGGTCTGTTCTGTTTGGCTTTGCTGGCCCATTTTCCGTTTCTAAAGCAGCTTCCATTCCCGGAGGGTTCATAAGGCGAGTCCTTCCCGCTCGTTTCGAACTGGAGATCCCCTCATCATCCTTCATTCTCTACCCTGTCTTCCGACCGTCGTTGATCGACCATCTGCTGGAGGTAGTACAGCCTGCAGTCCTCTCCACTGTCAAGCCAGGACCACTCCTTTGACTCGCAGCTACTCTCGGCTCCCAGGGCCCACCACCAGCGGCCATGTCTGAGAAGAACGACGTGGTGGACACCGTCCATAGTCACACCCACGATGAGGACACCGTGAGTTAATCTTGTCGCCGTACCTCGGGGGCATTCGACCATGGCCAAACTAACCATTCTTCACTACAGAAACACGTCAATACCAAGGTCGTCAGGGGTAATGAGGCCTTCGAGGAGGCCATGATCAAGGAGCCTCCGTCCCCATGGACAAGCGGACAGCTGTTCCTGTACGCCTTCTCCCTTATCGGCTTCTTCTGCAGTACCATGAACGGCTACGACGGTTCCCTCATCAACAACTTGCTGCAGAACCCCTGGTTCAGGGACACGTACAACATCGAAAACGACGGTTTCTGGGCTGGCCTCGTCTCCTCCATGTACCAGATTGGTGGTGTTGTTGCCCTCCCGTTCGTCGGTCCCTGCGTTGACGGTTTCGGCCGCCGTGTCGGCATGCTCATCGGTGCCCTTCTCGTCGTCGTTGGAACCATCGTCCAGAGTGTGTCCAACGAGTCCGGCCAGTTCATGGGCGGTCGTTTCCTCCTGGGTTTCGGTGTCTCGATTGCCGCCTCGGCCGGGCCCATGTACGTTATCGAGATCAACCACCCTGCCTACCGCGGTCTTCTCGGAGGTACGTTTCGTCCCCTTCTTCGCCGGCTTGCTGGTGAGCCTTGCTAATCGGTTATTACAGCTGCGTACAACACGCTGTGGTTCAGCGGCGCCATTATTTCTGCAGGCGCTTCCCGAGGCGGCCTTAATGTTGGCGGCAACTACTCTTGGCGCCTCATCACCTGGCTTCAGGCGCTCTTCAGCGGCTTGATCGTCATTTTCTGCATGTGGCTCCCCGAGTCCCCGCGATGGCTCTATGTCCACAACAAGAAGGAACAGGCCAAGGATGTCCTCACCAAGTATCACGGAAACGGCAATTCTGAGTCCCCCTGGGTGACTCTCCAGCTTCACGAGTACGAGGAGCTCCTCAACATGGACGGCGCCGACAAGCGCTGGTGGGACTACCGTGCGCTCTTCCGTAACCGCGCCGCCATTTACCGTCTCTGCTGCAATTTGGCAGTCTCCATCTTTGGCCAATGGGCCGGCAACGCTGTGCTATCCTACTTCCTCGGCTCCGTCCTCGACACTGCCGGATACTCCAACTCGATCGAACAGGCCAACATCACGCTCATCAACAACTGCCAGCAGTTCCTCTGCGCCATTGTGGGTGCTGCTCTTGTGGATAAGATTGGACGCAGGCCTCTGCTCCTCTTCTCCTTCACGGGTTGCACGGTCGTCTGGCTCGGAATGACGATTGCGTCATCCCAGTTTGCGGCGTCTGCGGCTGGCGTGGACGAGGATGGCAAGACCATCTACACCAACATGGCCGCCTCCAAGGCTTCCCTGGCCATGATCTTCATCTTTGGCGCTGTCTACTCGGTCGGTATCACCCCTCTCCAGGCCCTCTACCCCGTCGAGGTGCTCTCTTTTGAGATGCGCGCCAAGGGAATGGCCTTCTCCAACTTGGCTGTCAACGCCGCCGGTCTGCTCAACCAGTTCGCCTGGCCTGTGTCCCTGAAGAACATTGGGTGGAAGACGTACATTATCTTCACCATTTGGGACGCTGTCCAGGTCGCCATTGTCTACGTATTCCTCCCTGAGACCAAGGGCCGCACTGTAAGTTTTAACGCTTCCCCCAACTGTCTAGCTATCGTGATTCAGAGGACTAACACAAGTTGCAGCTTGAGGAGCTGGATGAGGTCTTCGCGGCCAAGAACCCTGTCAAGGCCTCCCTTGCAAGGAAGGAGCTCGCCTACACGCAGTCTGGCGACGTCGTCGATATCAAGGGCGCTTAAGTGGCCCACCGCCAGCTTGTATAACTCGGCTTCCTGATACTACTGCTTTCCCGAGTATGGCTGGTGGCAATAGCAATCGCAGAAATTTGGTCTTTCAATTTCACCACACTCTTCTCATTAGCAATTAGCAATATAGCAATATAATCACTTTGTACTTGGATACCCCGAGTAGCTATTGAGCTGCATGACTTTTGATAAGTGTTCTGAGTTGATACATGGATGTATAAGTTGAGCGGGCAGGGCCTTGGGGGGGGGAGGTGGGGGCCAGAACGAACTGACAACCATAAACCCCCCTGTAATGCACCAATAAATGCTCGGAGGCAGACGGGAAATTGGTAACTAGCACCTTGGCGGTATGCCGCAGGCAGTGATACTTATATCGGTACCAACATTGAACTAATATAAACAGCGACTCGCCCGAGGCCCAGGTCATTCATTTGTATCCCAGCACCCTCGTCGGCTGTACGCAATAGATCCTCCTTTCCCACCAGCAGCGTCCCAACATGACCGAATCACCGATGCGATCCGTCAAACAAGCCACCGGCTTTGGCATCTTCCTCTTCACTGTCACCTTGTGGCTATGGGTCCCCATCATCTACCACATCAGCAACGGCTACGTCGATGGCCTTGCTATCATCAGCCCGCTCTTCGGGCTCACCACCCTGCAGCCCTTCTTCCTCTACCGCACGCTCGCTGCGCTGCGCATTCACTCCTCCCGCACCGACCGCCTCGACAAGTTCTTCTACCGCGACCGCCGCGGCGGTCTGGCCCTCATCGCTGTAGGCCTCGTGTGCGGCCTGTTCGCGCTCATCATGGGAATCACGATTGTCACGCTCATGATGTTCAGGACCGCCCACCTGCTGGACCCGCTGCGCGTCATCCCGCTCGTGGGCGACTTTCTCACCAACTTCCTGTGGATGACCTCGCCGTTTGTCTTTGCAGGTCTCTTGGTGTGGTCCTGCATCACGGCGGGCGGCGGGCTCTGGAGGATCGCAGCGCCGACGCGGCAGGTGGACGAGGTGCTGCTGGGCCCGGATAAGGAAGTGGAGGATGCCGAGTGGGATGAGTGGAAGGGCAATACGGGCTGATACGGTCTCTATCACGAGGGCAATATATCTTTTTTTAAGCATATCCGGCGACTTGGTGAATGGATGTTTCGATCTTGGGTATATTTTCACGCCAGAACATTCTGCAATGCCTCCCCGCGTACCCATCGCTCGATGTTGTCCACTTGCTGCTGGTACCAGGACCCCAGAGCGTCCGCCTCGACGTAGCCCATGTGCGGCGTCAACAGCACCCGACTTGTGCCATTCTTCCCCCACTCCTGGCTCCTCCACTCGCTGTCCGCCGGTAGAGGCTCCCGGTCGAACACGTCCAGAGCAACGCCCGCGATCCGCCCAGCCTTGACCGTCTCCAGCAGGTCCTTCTCGACAATCAGCGGGCCCCGCGACGTGTTGATCAGGAACGACGTCGGCTTCATCCTCGACAGGTCCCGCGCGGTGACGAGGCCCCTGGACCGGTCCGACAGCACCAGGTGCATGGTGACCACGTCTGCCGTGCCAAACAGCTCCTCGCGGCTGACCACCCGGAACGTCTTCTCCCCATCCGCGCCCTCGACGGGCAGCCCCGCCCCGCGCGCCCTGTCGTCGGCCACCTCCTGCGTTAGGTTGCTGCTCCACGCCACGACGCGCATCCCAAACGCCACGCTCATGATGCGCGCCGTCGTCACGCCCAGCCGGCCCAGCCCCACGACCCCGAGCGTCTTGCCCGACAGGCCCGTCGCGAGCCCCGTCTGCCACCCGCCGGACTTCACCTCGGCATCGTCACGCGCAATGTTGCGCACCAGCGCGAGGATCAAGGCCACGCAGTGCTGCGTCGTGCTGTCGGTGCCAGCGGCCTTGGCGCCGCCGCTGCTGGCGTGGCGCGAGGCGGAGTCGGCGGAGCCGGCGACGGGGATCCCCCGGGCCTGCAGGGCGGGGAGGTCGAGGGCGGCGTTGCGGACGCCCGTCGTGAGGAGGAGCTGGAGGTTGGGGAGGCGGGCGATGAGGTCGCCGGGGAAGGGGGTGCGCTCCCTCATGGTGCCTAGAAGTGGGGGTTGTGTGTTTCAGTTGACTTTGGATCGTTTCATATTTAGAGGTTATCGGGGTTTAAATACAGATGATTTGAAACGGCTCGAGGCGCTTGACGAGCTCATCCTTGGCCGATTGTGGGGTGTCCGGGCGGTTATAAGGTGGCAGAGTGTCGCGAAAGTAGGTGGCATGGTACTTGGACGGGTCGAGTTTGGAGAACTTGGTCTCAGAGAGACCTTGGTAGTCATCGAGGACGGCGATCTCGTATTCGGCCATAGTGAATGACGCGTGATGGGTGATGGTGAAAAGTGAAGGAGATGACGTGATGCGAGCTGCGAAGCCGGAGTTCTTAAAAGGGTCGCAAAAAGGCCTGTGGATGATTGAATAGCCGGCGACGTTGTTGGAGACCCTTCGGGCTTAGAGATCGGGACCACCCGTGCGGGGAATCGCCGAGAGCACCTATGGTATTACTCCATATACTATTTTTATAGACAGTATTCAATGATAGGCAATTGCTTAGGTATCATATAGGTAGGCTGAGATGCAAGCCAAGGTTTGCATGGGGTACCAGTCCGATGGAATTGGCCAAGGTAGAATTACATCTTGCTGGGCATGCGCATAGCGCCATCCAGGCGAATCACCACGCCGTTGAGCATGACATTCTCAATCCCCTGCCTGACCAGCTGGGCAAACTCGGCCGGCTGGCCCGCCCTGCGCGGGAACTCCATGGCGCCCTCGAGGCTGCGACGCACCTTGTCAGGCATCATGCTCGTCATGCGGCTCTCAAACAGGCTGGGCGCAATGGTGATAACGCGGATCCCGTGCCGCGCCAGGTCGCGCGCCATTGGCAGCGTCATGGCCGTCACGGCGCCCTTACTGGCGCTGTACGACACCTGGCCCTTTTGCCCGTCAAACGCCGCCGACGAGGCCACCATGACCACCACGCCGCGCTCCCCGTCCGCCTCCGTCGGTGTCACCTTGGCCAGGTGCTCCAGTGACTGCCGCACGAGGTCGATGGTGCCACGGAGGTTGACGTTGAGCACAAAGTCGAAGTCGTCTAGGCTGAAGGCTGCGCCATGTCTATCGAGGATCTGCTGCGCTTTAGCCTTCTACCAAACAAATTATGATTCTTGAGTTGGGGCTTACCGTTGCCGGCGTTGAAACGCCCGCCGCTGGTATCACGCCCCCCAGCGGCTTTCCCGACTGCTTGACCCAGTCGACCGCGCCCTTGACAGCCTTGGCCACGCTATCCGTGTCGAGCACGTTGCAGACAAAGAACCTCCCGCTGGAGCCCATCTCCTTGCCGAACTCCTGGCCAGCCTCCTCATTCATGTCCAGGATGGCTGCATTTCCCCCATTTCTACAAATCTCCTCGACGCAGGCCCTACCCAGACCGGACGCCCTGCGTGTTGGTTAGTTAGGGTGGTTCCTGGGAGCATGTGATGGGAACTAGGGACTTGCCCGCCAGAAATGATAAAGGTGCGGCCGTCGATTTTCATTATGGAGGTTGAAAATGGGCAAATCAGTGAAGCTGATGCAGAGTCCAGAGCTGGAGGTTGATGGCGAGTTCACGAGACTGTTACCCGTGCAATGATTGGGCTGAAGGCCCAACATCATATTAAGCCGAGGTCTGCACCGAGGTTTGAGATGCCCCCTGCATCAAGTTGCTTACCCCACCATTTGATGATTGAAATCTGGGGTCAGTGGTGGGTCGAGGAAGGTCTCAACGGAGACCATGCTTGATATTAGGTGTTAAATTGTCAAGTGGTAAAGTGAAATTTAACTTTAATAAAAAAAACTATCCCAGGACAATCCATCTTTTTTTTTAATACCTTTTTAGCCCTGATCTAGCATCGTTTTGTGAAACAAGGTCGTAATTATAATATCACGTCCCAGGACGGATACATGACCAGTGAGTACGCTTAGATTCTGTTTTGTATGCTGTCTAAGGACGCATGGAAAAGAGTAAACAACAATTTGACGATGAGAGATATTTCCCTCTGGGACAATGGGTTCTCCAGACACAGCGCCATAAGTAGTTTTGTTACTGTTGTCAGATTTTACCAGCTGAGGAAAATAGGCCTAATGCGCTGTTGTCGATGCGCAAGTGTAGGGTAGGATCTGTATCACGACCATTTTCCTCGTGGAATTGGTGCACCCGAATATGAAAATACGACGAAAGATATGTTTGCTTTCCATTCCGGAATACACTTACTTGTCATGCATGAAACACGAGGGGAGGAGGTTTGGTGCGTGCTGTTCCTATGCTGCATCATCGTTTGTTCAAGTAGAGCAAACGACCTTGTGCACACACTCAGTTGCAACCGGAAGAGAGTAGAAGTACTCAAAAGGAAAATTTGAGAATGCAGGCTTCGAATCACATGCGGTCCCGTTTTGTTGGATCAACTTGGATATCATTAGTGGAAGGAAAAAGGAAAGTCATTCACATCAACACCAATGAGGGTGATCATCAATATCAATGACTTGGGGCAAATGGCCGACTGGGTGCAGTGGACCTGCAGCTTACATAACCCGCAGGGAACCCCTGCCATTCCACCCAGTATCAATCATCAATGATGTGCCCCATTCCATCGGCCCGTCCGTAGCAGCCCGATAAGACCTTGAACGACGACCTACCATTCCCAATCTTTCCTCAGCCAGCTTCCTCCCGCGACGCGTATCGCACGAACAGTGACCCCCCAGCGACCAGGCCCGAGATCACGACCGCATGCGGATCGCCAGTGACAGCACCTAGCAGACCCGCAACGCCGCCATGACGAGACCTCGCAAGTCGTCCGGTGCCAGCGAGGAGAGTGGCGGCACCGCGCCGGAACAGGTGGGATATCCCCAGGATCGCAGGATGCGGAGACTGGTGCTAACGGCCGTGCAGGAGCTTGGGAGCATGTACGACTACCTGGCCAAGATCATTCTACTCGGACCTAGCGGCACCGGAAAGTACGCGCGCCCTCACCTCACTCCTGTGAATACTATTGCGCCTCGGTTCTGCGGATGCTGACCATCCCTGCTCGGACAGGTCATGTCTACTGCACCGATTTGTGAAGAATGAGTGGAGGGTTCTGTCGTCGCAAACCATCGGGGTTGAGTTTGCTAGCAAAATCATCAAGGTCGGCACTGGGGCGCGGCGAAAACGTATCAAGTTGCAGGTAGGAGACACATTTTCTACTTGGAGTCTGTTGCCAGCGTACTGATAGAACTTTGAAGCTCTGGGATACGGCAGGGACCGAACGATTCCGATCCGTCTCACGATCCTACTATCGCGGCGCCGCCGGAGCGATCCTCGTTTACGACATCACATCTCACGCCTCCTTCCGGGCGCTGCAGCCCTTCCTCAATGATGCGCGTGCGCTGGCATCCCCGAATCTGAGCCTCATGCTAGTTGGCAACAAGCTAGACCTCGCATCGGACCCGTTGGTGGACACGACCCTACCACCGCCCACGCCTAGTAGTATGGGATCGACGTCTACCATCACCGCCGCCGCTGCAGCCGGCTCCTACTCTCTATCCGCAACTCCCAGCGGCTCCATCTCTGCGGGGACACAGCAACGAGCCACCGTGGCGCCCGAGGGCCGCGAAGTCTCGAGCACAGAGGCCACCCGGTGGGCTAGCACGGCGGGAATATCAGTGGTGACGGAGGCGAGCGCGCTCAACGGCGAGGGCGTCGATGAGATCTTTGGGAGGCTGGCGCGCATCATCCTGACCAAGATTGAGCTGGGCGAGATCGACCCGGACGATCCGATGAGCGGCATCCAGTATGGTGACAGCGGTGGGTGGAACACGGCCAGTGACGGCGGCAGCATCAAGAGCACCATGACGGGAGGGACCATCGACGACGGGATCAGCGGCCTGCGCAGGCGGCACCACGGCAAGCCCCGGACACAGAACTGGGGCTTGCGGGAGTGGGAGGAGGTGTTCACGCTGAGCAGCAGCAGCAATCGCAGGAGAGGTGGCGGTTGCTGCTGAGAGAGGGGGCTTCTCTTCATGGAGGCCCCGTCTCTTCTCTTTCTTCTCCTTTCTCTCACCTTTTCTAAATGTACATGGCATGATGATGGCAGCCGCTACGAGAGGAGCGGCTCATACCTAATGCGGAGGTTTCATGTGTTGGAAAGCATTCGTTTGATGATTGCGCGAGCGTGTTGGGCGTTTACGGAGGATAGACGTCAAGACTGACGGCTGAACATCACCTGACTTGATATTGATTTTTCCTTATCATCATCTCTCACAAGGAGCAGTATATAATGGATCCACCTTTTACATCATAGCTAATGCAGAGAGTGCTCTCAAGAAGGACGGACGTTGGTCTTGTGGGGCAAGCTGGGTGTAGCGGACGATTCTGAACTTCTTGTTCCTGCTCTCCCGGGCACACATGAAACATCAACAAAGGTGTTTCAGCTTCTCGTGAACCTGACTGCTTCCAGAAAACAAGCGCACCACTGAGCGAGCGGTGCGGAGTCTGTAAGTGCCGCGGCGCCAGCTGTGGTGGCTGCAGTGGCTGCAGTGGCTGCCGTGATCCCGCATGGTCGCAGCGGAAGCTGGACTCCGCTGCTCCGCTGCTGTAAGCTAGCCCTTGGATCGAGATGGGGCGTTCTGACGTATTGATATCTGGACCAGGTTGTGGGCGGTAGTAAGACTGTCAGAACTAGACGCGCTTGCTATGCTATGTGTGTACGGGTTGTGGGAAGAAAGAGTGACGAGGAAATAAGGGATCGCAAATGGCCGTCAGGCGGTTGCCTTGGTTTCGGTATCCCGGTGAGGCAGGGTCCGAGAAAGTCGTGGAGTCGCCTCATGGAACGAGAAAACTCCGAGCGAGATTAGCACAATATGCGACCCAGTCGCCGGGTAGGTGGATGTGTTGCAATTGGCCCAAAGGGGAGCACGGTGAGGATGGGGCTGGCTCGCCTTCCAGGCTTCCGGGAGGTCGTGTTCGCGGTCCAGGCCGACACGGAGGTTTGAAAGGCCGGACCGGAGTGGACACGCGGAGTCGGTGGAGACGCTAGACAGCTACTCGGTGCATCTGACCATCTCGGCGCAGTGCTGGGCCCCGCCGCGGATGCGTTGGAGGTGGAAGATCGTGAGGTCCTAGGTAATGTTTGCACGGCGTTTCTAAGATGGCGCAGTTTTGCCTGGCGATCTGCTCTGGTTTTGCCCGCCTTCACTCTCGGGTTTCTCCAGTTTCTCCACTCACTGTGTTGTTGTAGATTGGGAGGAGGTAGGTGCCACGGTGGTGCTACGTTGCTGCTTCTTTCCGTGCAAGTGCAAGGACCCCTCATCGCCGTGGGGGGGGAAAGAGCACCTTGCGTAACCTCCCCAGGCCTATTAGCCTATTTTACTGACGGCTGCCGTCCACCTCAAGCTCAAAACAAGTCCTCTCCTCTTCCTCTCTCATCTGCTTTCTATCACTCTTTTCACCCCTTCTCACCATCCAACCCCATGCGTGTGCCCGTCGCTACCATGGGATCCAAAGTCGTCATCCCCATCAACAAGAACTGGCAGTTCAAGGAGGCCGACAAGGAAGACTCGGCCTACCTGCCCGTTGGCCAGTTTCCTACCAATGTCCATTTAGATCTTCTTCACCACAAGCTCATCCCAGACCCTTACATCGGCAAGAACGAGCTCGACGTTCAGTGGATCGGCGAGACTGTCTGGGTCTACAAGACCACGTTTGCTAGCCCCAATGTCCCCTCGACTGGCAAGGCCGTGCTGGCCTTTGATGGCCTCGACACCTTTGCCACAGTTGTGCTGAATGGCGAGACTATTCTGGAGACGGACAACATGTTCATTCCGGAGCGTGTGGATGTCACAAAGGTGCTCAAGACGGAGGGCGAGAACGAGCTCGTCATCACTTTCGACAGTGCCTACCTGCGGGGCTGCCAGCTCGTGGAGAAGTACCCAGACCACAAATGGGGCTGCTGGAACGGTGATGTCTCACGTCTTGCCGTGAGGAAGACACAGTACCATTGGGTAAGTCGACCCCCGTCTGAACCCGAGAGAACTCATACTGACGATCCCAGGGCTGGGATTGGGGCCCTACACTCATGTCTTGCGGTCCCTGGCGCCCCGTGAGCCTGGAGATTTTTAACTCCCGGATCGCCGACCTTTGGGCCAAGGTCGACGTCGACAAGTCTCTCAAGACCGCTGAGATCACTGCCCATGCGCCCACTGAGGGACGGGCGGGCAATGTGCGTTTCGACGTTTCCCTCAACGGCAAGGAGGTGGCGTCAAAGACTGTCGATGTTGGGGCCTGCGCGACTGCCAAGTTCACCATCGACAACCCGGAGCTCTGGTACCCCGTGCGATACGGAAAGCAGCCTCTCTACACGCTCAAGGCCACTCTCCTTGACGGTAAGGATGAGGTGGATACCGCCACCAAGAGAATCGGCCTCCGCAGAGTCGAACTTGCTCAGCGTCCTCTCAAGGAACAGCCTGGTACCAGCTTCTTCTTCGAGGTGAACCACATCCCCATCTTCTGCGGTGGCAGTGACTGGATTCCGGCGGACAACTTCATTCCCCGCATCTCCAAGCAGAGATATTATGATTGGGTCAAGCTGGTGGCGGACGGTAACCAGTTCATGATCCGCGTCTGGGGTGGCGGTATTTACGAAGAGGAGGCATTTTACGATGCGTGCGATGAGCTGGGTATTCTTGTCTGGCAGGACTTCATGTTCGGCTGCGGTAACTACCCTGCCTGGCCTGAACTCCGGGAGTCGATCAAGCGCGAAGCCGAGGAGAACGTGAAGCTCCTCCGTCACCACCCTTCCATCGTCATCTGGGCTGGAAACAACGAGGACTACCAGTACCAGGAATCCGAGAACCTCACTTACGAGCCCGACAACAAAGACGCCGAGAGCTGGTTGCAAACGGACTTCCCTGCTCGTTACATCTACGAGAAGATTCTGGCGGACGTGTGCACCGAGCTGATTCCCGACACATACTACCATTTCGGAAGCCCGTGGGGTGGCAAGGACACCAGAGACCCGACGATCGGCGATATTCATCAGTGGAACGTCTGGCACGGAACCCAGGAGAAGTACCAGAACTTTGACAAGCTCGTCGGCCGCTTCGTCTCCGAGTTTGGCATGGAGGCTTTCCCCTCTGTCAAGACTATTGACGCATTCCTGCCGCTGGGTAAGGATGACCCCGACCGCTACCCTCAGTCTTCGACGGTCGACTTCCACAACAAGGCGGATGGCCATGAGCGCCGTATCGCGCTGTACTTGGTGGAGAACTTCCGATATGCCCCTGATCCCCTCGAGCATTTCGTCTACTGCACCCAGCTGATGCAGGCCGAGTGCCTGGCGTCCGCCTACCGCTTGTGGAAGCGCGAGTGGAGGGGTCCCGGGCGGGAGTACTGCGGCGGCGCCCTGGTCTGGCAGATCAATGACTGCTGGCCCGTGACCTCTTGGGCTATCTGCGACTACTATCTCCGCCCCAAGCATGCCTACTACACGGTCAAGCGTGAGATGGCACCCATTTCCATCGGAATGACGCGGAAGGAGCACAAGCACCCCAAGGACAAGTACACCCGGGTCAACATCGACACTCAGATCCAGATTGAGATCTGGGGCTCCAATCTCATGCTTGAGGACCTGACGGTTGACTGCGTCGTCAAGGCATGGGATGTTGAGACTGGCAGGGAGACATACTCCGAGACCGTCGCGTCAGGCATCGTTCTCCCCCAGAACCGCTCGACCGAGATCATCGCCATGGATGTGCCGGTCAAGGAGAAGGATGCCGGCCTTGAGGCGCGCACGGTTGTTGCCTCTTACCTGATCCAGGATGGCAAGCAGATTGCGCGATACGTCAACTGGCCGGAGCCTCTCAAGTATGTGCACCTGCAGAAGCCCAAGTTCCTCGAGGCCGAGGTGGCCAAGGACGGTAAGAGCGTGTCCCTGAGCGCTGAGGTCCCGGTCAAGGGTGTTGCGCTCGAATGCGAGGATGATGATGTCAAGTTTGACGACAACCTGATTGATATTGTGCCGGGTGAGGTGGTGACGGTTGGCGTCAAGGGAGCGACCAAGGCGTCAGAGGTGACGACGCGCTATCTGGGGATGCTGAACTGATCTGAATGGGTCTGGGAACGATAGGGCTGGCCCTCGACGGACACATGTAGATTGAATAGACTATCTGGGGGCATAAAGACCTGCTACATAGTACAATAGAAGCTCTGGACGAAGAGGTGAGAATATCTATATGAAATGACTATTCTTATATGCCTTGGTGATATTAGTAACTGGAGTGGCAGATGTTGAGACCGATGAAAAGAAAAAAAAGAAGTTGGGCAGCCGAGATACAAACCCATCCATCCCTGGCCTGTCGGGTGATGCTGGTCCCCACATTCTCCAACCAGGCAGGGGTTCAGAGAATTGGAGATTTGAAGTCAGGGGCCGACCCTGGATAATCTGGATTTCGGCCCGCATGGTTCAGGGGAACCTGGAAGTTCTGGAACCCCACGAGTACACGCAATCCTCCACCGTCGCCTCACCACGGCGTCGCCAGCAAACGTGGGCAAAGATGGGGCAATTCTGACCTGTTCAAAGTGCCACCAGCCATGTGAGGCCATCCCCAGACGCCACCATCAACCATGCTGGCAAACCTCTCCACCAAAATCGCCCTCAGGAAGGTGGGCGTCAAGTCCGACACATTCGACTTCTCGTCCCTGACCGAGCCGTCCCGTCGCGAGACCAACAGGCTGCGCAAGAAGGGCCCGCCACAGGGCTGGGACGACGACGATGACAACGCCGGCTGGTCCTCGTGGGTACCCAGCATCAACATGAAGAGCCTCCCGCTCGCAGTCACCCCGTGGCTGTCGCCCAAGCCGGCCCCCGTGGCCACGGGCAGGGTCCCCTCGGTTGGAGACGCTGCGCCTGCGGATCGCGACGCCAAGTTGAAGTTGGGGCGTGGGAGGAGGGCGCTCGTCGTCTTTATGCGCTGTGTGGGCTGTGCCTGTATGTTTCTTCTCACCCACTCCCCCTTTTCTTCTTCAAACAGACGGATAAAAACTAACCAACGTGACCTTGCCCCTCGAAAAATAGTCGCCCAAAAGACCTTTATGGCTCTCCGATCGATCGCCAACCGCCACCCAGACACGATGCGCTGCATCGCCGTGTCGCACTCGTCGGCGCACGCGACGCAGAAGTGGATCGACCTCATGGGCGGCGCCTGGAACGTCGAGGTGGTCGTCGACGAGGACCGGTCCCTCTACGCGGCCTGGGGCCTGGGAGTGGCCAGCCTCATGTACCTGTTTCACCCGGCCGCGCAGGTGCAGGGCTGGAAGGAGACGGGCTGGCTGGGCGACGAGGTGGCGGCCGCGGTGAACAGGACGCAGGGGCTTGCGGCCAGGCAGAGGAGCGCGTTTGACGATGATGATGACGATGACGGGGAGGATAATTCGGGGGTCATGGGGAGTAAGTGGCAGGAGGCTGGGGCGTTTGCTGTGGATGGTAAGGGGACGGTCATCTGGGGTGGGAAGGCTACGAGATCGGACGACATGATGAATCTGGAGGAGGGAGCAAGAATCCTGCAGCTATAGACGGAGGGGACGGGGACTAGATCTTCTTTGGAAGAAAAAAAGGAGTTTGGTGTTCCTGTTATTAGAGGTTATGAGCATGGTTTTTATACACGAGGTCAAGCCCACCAGCTACGGTCGGTGATCTCAAACGTCGCTCTATCACCGCAGTTCCAGAAGAACGACAATATCATCCGACTCAGGCTGTTGAAGCAGTTATGCTTTCTGACTGGGCCGCCGATGGTCGACTCCGAAGGGAACCCCGTTCCCACCATTTCCCGCGCTCCGTCTCTGAGGAGGTGGATGAAAACTCCTGGTCAATGTACGAACTCCTCTGGCCCACAAAGCTCTTCGCCCTTTCATAAAGCCCTCCTCGTTGGCTCTGGGTGGACTGTTCCCTATTCCTGTGAGTCTCCCTGGATACTTTGTCCCGGTCTGCTACCAGAATCGATGCCACAGCAAATCCATAGGTTCCCACAGCCCCAACTATGGTGAGGGAAACCAGGATAAGCACATGTCTTGAATCGTGAAAGTTGATCTCAATACTGTTTCCCAAAAGTGACTGCAGGTCTTTCAGATCTCGATGGTCATCATGGATTTGAGCGATGTACTTACGGCAAGCAAATTCAACGGCAGGTAGAGGACAGTCAGGACCAGAAACAGAAAAGCATATCGGTTAATTTGCGTACTTTGGGAAACTTCCTGGCGGGAGGCTTCGCTATGAAGCTGACCGAGTAGTTAAGCACTTATTCCTTATAAATGGTGGTGGGCATCTCACCAATTGTCTCAAGTCTTCAAACTCCTTGATGAGGCGATCGATCCTGTGTATAAGCCTGTCGGAGCGTTCCTGGAGCATCCTTCCCACATTCAGCCAGTTGCTCCTCATTACTTCGGCCCCTGAGAACCTCCTTGGCTCGTCGTCCATGATCTCGCAGCGGGTTCGCTCGAAATTTCGCTGCGTCTCGCGGATCCAGCGCTCTGCCCTCCGGAGGAGTCTCGAAACCTCCAGGCATGTCTCCTCGTCTCGAGCTCCGCCAGACACAGACCCGTTTTGAAGCTGGTCCTGGAGGAGGATGTTCTTCGGAAATTTAGTGTTTAAATGAGACATGTTTCCTGCCAGTTTGCACTTACGTCGTCCTCAAACATATCCACTGTGTCGAGAAATGTGTCCCAGTACTCAAACCACATCCTGGTGGCGCATGCGAAGATTGTGAGGAAACACACAACCGGAGCCCAGTGCCCACTGGTTTGCTGAATGTCCAGCATCCTAGACGTCTCCAGGGGATCAGGCGGTTTGAACCGGCCCCCGGGTGATACCACGCACAAGGCGTTGTATCTCCTCGCATCTGGCTCTCTTGTACATGTAGACGCGCTGGACGAAGCCGCAGCCAGTACAGCAATGGAAATCCTGCGCTCCCCAACAAAGACATTTGCCTTGGGCCCGAGAGAGCGCTTAGCCCTTACGAGACGCAAACCTTCGAGAGTGCAGTTTGGGTCTTTTCCCTCCATGCGCTTCCCGTCAGGACCCGCGATGGCCGAGAAGCATTTGAGGTGGTGGAGGATACCCCAGGCCGGGCTGTCGCTCCCATTCCAAACTTCCCACAGGGAGTTATCTCGCCGTGTGTCAAGCTCGCTCGCCAGCGGGAAGAAAAACTGACCCAGGTCGAGGAAGGGGGCATCCTTCAGAACGTCGCCCCTTGTTGTTACGCCCTCGAGTAGGTGTGTCGCCCCTTGGGCCATGTCCCGCAATGAGACGTGATTGGCAAGGGAGTCTAGATCTAGGAAGCTTCCTCGTGTCAGAATCCTCCCAAGAGTAATGGAGTGTGTGTCACTGTACCAGATTGATCCTGTTATTTCAGGCCCCGTGTAAGCCTCAACCACACCACGTGTCGAAAGAGGATGGCGCGAATGGGATGGCGGCGTGCCCGGGACCAGAGCAAGTCTCGTAATCTCGGTTTGATCAACGCCTCGCCCCTGATTATGAAGCCACTGGAAGTGCTGGATCCTCGGGGTGTATGCAATGCGTTGCATCGAGTCGGCTTGGCCCAACGTCAGGGGCCAGGCCATCCCGAGCACGTTCAGAGCATGATTAATTTCCGGGGGCCCAAAAACCTCACGATGTGACCATAGGAGCAGCGGCTGGGTCTGGGGATAATGGAACTCGACTCTGAGCAAGGGCGCAGGCCAGTCCGTATAGTCACTGGGGCGATCCAGCTGCACAACGACTGTGCGGCGGCCATCCTCTGGCTCGCAGGTGCTTGCTCCCCATATGCTTCGCGCAAACTGATACCCGGAAATGAGTAGCGCCTCTTCCGGAGTGAGAAATCTGTCTTGGTCGGCTGGTGGTTGATAGTCGCCCATCCATGGAGGCAATGTGAACTTTTGGTCAAAAGTAGGCGGTCCTCGAGCTCTGTCGCTCCCTAGGTGGGCAAATCTTCGCAGAGAAGCCCTACGAGGACGCAAAAGTACCCAAGGGATAATAGTATCGTAGACTTTGTGACGACGCGCCTCCGGAGCCCTTCGAAGAGGCTCCTCTTGAGCGGCCGCGGGCTGTTCGACAGACTGAAGCTCCATCGTCATCCCGTCAGCAGTCGTGGTGTATGTATTGGGATCGATACCCCATCCAACTGTATGATGCTGAGACATATACATCACGATACAATCTTTGGGTCAAAGTAGGATATTGAAAGGATTAGGTGCGTAGTGTTCACGGCTTGAATACTGCGATGAACGAGAAGTGGCAACTCACCGTAGGTACCCTCGTCGACGTAACCTACAGAACGGCATCTATTTAGTCCTGGGTATTCTCAAAGTTCGAGCCCGTGAAACAAGGCCCGGAGACTTGCATGCTGTGTAGTCGTGGACATCCAATGACCAAAGAAAATATGCCTTCCCGGAAAGTTGTGGAACGGAGTCATGTCCCAGATGTCTTGTTCTCGCCGCGACGGCGACCAAGCAGTATCCTTCAAGTCGCGCGGTGTAACACCTTTATTTTTATTTTATTTTTGAATGGATACTTGGGCCGTAGCATTGACAACTCCAGAGGTGGGAGTGTGCTCGGGAGCCGGGAATGTAGGCGCAGTCGAGCCCCTAGAGAGAAACAAGAAGACAGGAGAGGAGCATGGACTTGAATAGTGAGTTGGACGCAGAATTCTCGCCGACGGTGAAATCTTGATAAGCAGTTTTCAAGAGATTGGGGGAGTTATGGGGGTATCTTTGCTAGCAGTAGCACGTGGATATGTGGTTGCAGGAGGACAAGAGGTGTCTTTGTTGGCCGTGACACAGCAAAAGGCACTGAAAAGGCACCCAATGGCAGCATGGATGCTCGAGTCGAGCTAAGTTTCGTTCAACTTGACTTTGGTTTCTTAGGTCACGTCTGGACTAGACTTGCCGGTGGCGTTCCTGTGATTCCTGCTACAGAGACTACCTAATATTCGCTCTCTTACACCACAGTGTAGATTGCAAACCCCGATATAGCGCCCCTTCATTCTGAAGCCTTGTTCCGACGCACGACCCGAAGGTTGAAGTTGGTCGGCTTTACGATCCAGGCGCTCCGAGTTGGCCACGAACTGCCCGTGTTACTGGGCACATCATGGGAAAATTCAAAGTCTCGGATGAGTCGAGGGATCATCTTGCTCAACTCAAGCATGGAGATGTGGCGACCAATGCAGGTTCGAGAGCCGAGACCAAACTGTCCCAAGTCAGCACAGCTAGATCCACAGTCCGAGCCTTGCTATGCATATATATTAACCAACTTACCGGTATCCAGTTACGGTTCATCGTCTTCACCCGCTCAGAATCTTCCTCTAACCACCGTTCTGGCCTGAAGAGGTCGGCGTCGTCGCCAAAGACGGCGCGATTGCGATGTTCCACCCAGGGATTGACTCCCACAATGGTCTTATTCATCCAGAGATCAGTTTGCTTCTTGCACCTGCGCGTCAGCGGGAGAACTCACCCCCTTTGGGAACTGCAGACCACCGATACTGGCCCCCTCCTCTGGCACAACACGCTCCAGGGGCAGGCCTGTGGCCGGGTGCATGCGGAGCGTCTCCTTGATAACCGCCTGGAGGTAGGGCATCTGCAGGCTCTCCTTGAACGTCGGGTGCCTGGACAGGTTCCCCTCGGACTGGAAGGCATCGACCTCATCCTGCAGTCTTTGGAGGCTATCGCGATTCAACAGCAGGTAGTGGAAAGCGGCTGATAGGGTGATTGCGGTCGAGTCCGAGCCCGCCACCATGTTAAAAACGCATCCGGCCTTGACGTGGTCGGGAGTAAAGGTTCCGGGATTCGTGTTGTGCTTGGACAGGAACTTGGACAAGAGAGACTCGGTCTTGGAGCCATGCGCCTCCAAGTCTTGGTCAACCCCTTCGAGGGCGGCCGCCTTGGCACCGGCACGGCGTTCACTGATACGTTCAGTTGTGAAGTTGAGAATGTAGCCTCTCCCAGCCCCTCTTTTTCCTGCAATTAGGTTCCCCAGGCGGTAGAGAAATGGATGCAGAGACGGGTAGATGCCGACCAAGGTGGCGTAGGTGAAATGGTTCGCAAGAGTCCCCATGACTCCGCCGACATCTTCTCCGCCATCCAGGAAGCCAAGCCGCTTGTCGTAGGTGATCATTCCAATTACATCGAAGGCATAACACTGAAACCAGTGCTGCATGTTGACAGCCACTCCGGCGGTGGCAATCTCCTGGAGACGCTGGGCGAACAGGCCCGCACACTCGTCAACATAGGGCTCGTAGCTGACCAGAGATGTCATGGAATAGTTGCTCTGGAACTGCTTGCGGTTGTGGGAATGGCGGCTGATGGACTGGTCCCCGAATATTGACACGGATCCCGGGCTCACCCCAGGTCCGGTCAATGCTGGTGGACTGGTCCAGGTACTGTACCAAGATGACTTGGTGAAGTGGGATCCGTGCCCATAGATGGTATCTGTAGCAGTAGGTTCGCTGAAGCTATAGCGGTTGGGGCCGTATCGGACGATGGGTCCTGAGTGTACGTAGTTAGAACCACACTCTTGGCATGTTGTCGTTTGTTCCCCTCGTGGGCCAACGTACCGTAGACATCATGCAAGTGTTTATTGGTCTTCTCAAAGTCGCCGTGCCAGACTTTCCACAGATACCAGGCGTTTGACCACCTTGCGATGAAGGGGCCTGGCACAGATCTGAGGGGGGAAAGCAGCGGTCGAAGGATAAGGGCCAGGAAGACGCCGGCGAGTCCGAGGAGAGGCAGAGTCAATGTCATTTTGGCTTCTGCTTAAAGCAGCTTCAAGAGGGCGTGAATTATGGTCACTGTTGATGATACGGTGGTCTCAAGCATATGTATATGTTCCACCTACATCCAATACAGCGGTAGCGAATGTTTATATGAGACAGCGGGCGTCAACAAAGAAAACGGGGGGGTTTTATCCTTCCAAACCCCATGGAGATCCCCCCTATCCGTATTTGGCTGTCCATACCGACAAGCCTACTACTAGCGGTCTATGACGGTAGGATATCGTGATTGACTCAGACCGGCGTTGGACAAGGACGCAACAAAGGGGGTGAGGTCTCAACTATCGACGCCGGTACGGAAAAGCGGCGATCAGCAGGCCTACGTATCGCCGAACCACCGTTCACAACCGACCTGAGCAAGGCCTTGGCAGAAAACTAATGCTCTTGGTCCGAATCGATTGGATACCCGATCGGGTGCTGGAGAGGTAGAAAGGGTCTCATATCACGAGCGAGAGGGGCAAGTGGTACGAAGCGCTTGTTGAAGGAATTGGATGGAGAAGAACTTGGAGGAGCTCGCTCGACCTCCGTGGAGTGCCTGGTACATGGAGCAGAAGTAGTCCTCGCAAGCGGTTCTACTGAAGATAGCAACAATCTACGCACCACCTGACCGAGGGAATAGACAGGAATGGCTACATAAAGTGAATTGCGGCCCCTCGGTGCAGGATGGCACCAACACTGCGGGTCAGGGTGGGATCGAGGGTGCTGATGCGGTCATGGGGGACTGGAACTACGTAGAAGACTAGAGAGATGGGGTTCGCGATGCCTGGTTAAGCCAATATGAGGCTGGCGGGTTTGCACTCTTCGGGTAGTTGTCGGCCCTAGGAGGCACCCATCTCGTTGACGATTACGCTATGACATGCCTACCGGAACAGACATGGTCGTATTTTGCCAGATCCCACGGTGGATTATAACCGGTGGGCGCACGTGAGGTCTACTAATGTCGGGCCGACAAACACCGAGCCACCAGAATTTTCCCCGTCACGACGGGAGCAAACCACTGTCTGCCACCTTCAACATGGAAGCCATCACTGGTGTTTTCCAGCAAAATGCTCCGAGAACTCCTCTAGAGCTGCGCGCAGCAGCTCTCCAATGACTGTAAATCTCAGAAGCACCAGGTAGGTCTCGAGATGTTCCTTTTTTTGCCCCCACACACTCGCAGCGTTCCGAGCCCAGCTACTCGTCTACCTCCCACGAGTCTTCCTCGCGAAGATCTTCCTCGCCGACCACGTCTTGTGCAAAGCGCTGGAAGCCGGCTGGCAATGCGAATCGGCTCAGGATCACGTCCTCTCCCATTTATTGGGAGCAGGGCTGGCTCTTTGCTTTGCTGCAAGACCAACCCGGATCATCATAGTCCACGCCCGTCTCCATACCACCGGGTATGACCTACCTACACGGGCGAGGCTCCAATAGCTCCGACATTCTTATGCGTTGCATGTGTCTTTGAAGTCTTGAAAATAATACTGTGTCCTCCCTTGGGTCGTCTGTGGTCGTGGGGGTCCTCACTGACGCGACCTGCACGCACGAGGTGGAGTTGGCGCGGTGCCTGCCTTGCCTGATCCATGAGGGGCCAAAGACGTCACCCCTCGGAACTGAACTGTTTTCCCCCTTCTAGATAGATGTAGCAAGAAATCATACGACTCGAACTCGATCCAACTTGACCTCTCACCTGTTTCTCGTCTCTCTCCCTCCAACCCAGTTTTATATGGATTAAAATCATCAACCTCCAGAGCATCCGTAGACATCTTATCATGGCTTCAGAAAAGAAATCGTCCAAGTTCGGCCACCTCCCCCTCAGCACCAGCGGCCCCATTGAATGTGCTCTCACCGGCACTGCGCTCCTCAACACCCCCTATTTGAACAAGGGCTCTGCGTTCCCCCCAGAGGAGCGGCGTTCATTTAAGCTCACCGGCCTTCTCCCGGAGAGTGTCCAGTCGCTCGAGCAGCAGGTCAAGCGGGCTTATGAGCAGTACTCTTCACGGCCAGATGATCTCGCAAAGAACACGTTCCTCACCTCCCTCAAGGACCAAAATGAAGTTCTTTACTACAAAGTGCGAGCGCCCTATATAACGCAAAAGTAGGACTGTCGGGCTAACCCGATCAAAGCTGCTGCAGAACAATCTCAAGGAAATGTTTAGCGTCGTGTACACGCCGACAGAGGGAGACGCCATACAGAACTACTCCCGACTGTTCAGGAGACCCATGGGATGCTACCTCAACATCAATGATCAGGACCGAGTCTCCACAGATCTAGCTCAATGGGGCGAGTCAGATGATATTGATTACATAGTCGTGACCGGTAAGCCACAACCAACTCGGACTAGGGAGGATCAGCTGGTAACAAGCGGCAGACGGGGAGGAGATCCTGGGAATCGGTGACCAAGGAGTCGGAGGCATCCTGATTTCCGTCGCAAAGCTTATCCTCACTACGCTCTGCGCTGGGATCCATCCCAGCCGCTCGCTTCCTGTGGTACTAGATTGTGGAACCGACAACAAGACACTCCTGGACGATGATCTCTACCTAGGCCTCAGAGAGAGGCGCGTCCGAGGCAAGAAGTATGACGACTTTGTCGATACATTCGTCAAGACTGCCAGGCAGCTCTACCCAAAGGCCTACATCCACTTTGAGGACTTTGGCCTTCGCAATGGTCCGTCATAACCCCCTTCAAGTCGTCATAGATTACACAACTAACCACGCTTGCAGCAAGGCGGTTGCTCGACGTGTACCGTCCAAAGATGCCGTGCTTCAATGACGACGTGCAGGGCACTGGCTGTGTCACCCTGGCAGCCATCATGGCCGGCCTACAGGTCAACGAACAGAAACTGGCCGACATCCGCATGGTCGTCTTTGGTGCTGGGACGGCGGGTGTGGGAATCGCTGACCAGGTGCGGGATGCCATTGCCTCTGAAGGTAACATCGGCCACGAAGAGGCAGCCAAGCAGATATGGTGAGTCTACCTGGACCCTGAACTCTACACCGATCATGGCTAACTGTGAATAATAGGCTCATCGACAAGGCCGGCCTTCTTACCACTGAGACAGAAGCATCAGATGCCCAAAGGCCCTTCTGCAAGGACGCATCAGTCTGGTCCGGCAAAGACACAGACCTCCTCTCCATCGTCCAGGCCGTACACCCCAACGTCCTCATCGGCACATCCACCGTTCCCGGGGCCTTCACCAAGGCCGTCGTCAAGGCCATGCACCAGCACACCCCCCGCCCCATCATCTTCCCCCTCTCCAACCCAACCCGGCTCCACGAAGCCAAGCCGTGCGACCTCCTCAAGTGGACGGACGGAAAGGCCCTCGTCGCCACGGGCTCGCCCTTTGACCCCGTCTCCGGGCCGTGGGGCCCCAACGGCGAGCAGACCACCATCGACATTGCCGAGTGCAACAACTCGGTCGTCTTCCCCGGCATCGGCCTCGGGTGCGTCCTCTCCCGCGCTTCCCTCCTGACGGACCGCATGCTCGTCGCCGCCGTGGAGGCCGTCGCGTCCCTGAGCCCCACGCAGCACGACCCCGGGGCCCCGCTGCTGCCGGACGTGTCCGAGGTGAGGACCGTCAGCGTCCGCGTCGCGCGGTGCGTGATCCAGGCCGCCGTCCGGGAGGGCGTCGCGAACCAGGGGGGCATCCCCCGCGACGACGGGGAGCTGGACGAGTGGATCCGCGAGCAGATGTGGGATCCCGTGTACCGCCCGCTGAAGCCCGTCGAGATGGAGGGTGCTACGCGCTCTGCTAGGGGAGAGCTGAAGAAGGTCGGAACAGTGATCAGAGAGGAGCTGCTATAAGAAAGGGGGGGGGAAGGGGAGCATGGAGTAAACAGCCATGAAAAGAACTCGCTTAACAATGGCTTCTCGATTGACGTATCCATACCTAGGCAGTGCGACAACAAATATTATTCGGAAAACAGGCCCGCCCAAAAAAAACTCCAACCTACTTTGAAACGATACCAGAATGCATTCCTCAGAGGAGTCCAGCCCTCGCCGCCTCTCCGGCATTCTCGTCGACCAGCTCGTCGATCCTCTTCTTGCCCCTGCCCAGGCCGCCCTCGCCAACTCCCATCCTCCTAGCCACGTACCTCTGGGCAACCACGCCAACAGAGAGGCTCAGCAGCTCCTCGATCCACTCGGCAACCCACTCGCGGGGGTCCACGCCGCCGCTCTCGACAATGTCCCGGATCTCGTCGGGAAGCTGGCTGAACTCGTAGGGGATGTCCTGGCCATCGTCGGCGGAGCGTGGGGTCAGGGGCGTGGGCGCGTCGAGCCAGCGGACCCAGCGGGCAGGGATAGACTGGCTGATGGTGGAGTATTCAATCTCGTGGATGGGATCGAGGATAAAGACGGCGAAGCAGACGAGCTCGTCGGCCTCGGTCTGCTCCTGAACAACAGACTCCTCCTTCTCCTTCTCAGCCGAGGCGGTACCCGCGAAGAGGGTCTTGTCGGCGTCTGTGGCAATGGCCTGGACGGACAGGAAGAGGTTCGATGTGCGCACGGGGTTGCTCTCGCTGACGGCTTCGGTGGCGCGCAACTTGGCTTCGTCGATGCCCCCGTGGGCAGCAAAGTACTCGGTTGAGTAGCTCTCGGCGCCAGCGCGGCAGAGCTTGGTACCCTCGACAAGGCCGTTCACGAGACCTAGCTCGCGGGGTGAGTCAATCTGCCTCCACCAGGGTCCGTCCCGCCAGCCAGCTGAGCCGTCGTTGGATCGGCGAGAGCTGCTCTCGTGGCCGCGCTGGACGACGAGGAGATCGCCGCCCTCGACTTGCGACATGACGCGAGAAAAGACGCCATGAATCAGGGGGTCGAGAGACGGATACCCAACGAGATCGTGACTAATGTGGATGAGAAGGCGCTCGTGGGAGGAGATGGGCGGCGCGAGAGTGTGGAGGATGTTGGTAAAGGTCGGCAGGGCGCGTTGACGGAGACCATCGCCTACATATCGTCAGCTTTGGAAATTCAAGATTGACTTGCATGTGTCCTCACCATAAGAGCGCAGGGCTCCGACATCAATGTCCTTGAGTCCCTTAACTTGGTCAGCCCACTTCTTGGCCTCCTCGTTCTGCTGGATCTCCTTGTAGGCGGCCTCGGCCTGCTTCATGGCGGCATTGGCCGTGGCGGTAGCTGTCGACAGCCAGCCACCCCACCAGCCGCCTCCCGCCTCCTGGGCTTGCTGCTCCTGTTGCTCCTGCTGCGCCTGCTGCTGCACCTGCTCGACGCTGCCCTTCTTCTCGGACTCGTGCAGCTCAGAGCTGGTGGCGCTGGGCGTGAAGCTGGCCCTCAAGCTACGGGCGCTGTCGGTAGACTTGCGAGCAGCAGCAGCAGCAGCGGCCGCCCTATCATCAGTGGCGGGAGGTGTAGCAGTGGATCGTTTGCCGGCGTCCTTGAGACGGGGCGTGTGCGGTCGAGAGGACGTCTGCTCAAAGGCAAGCTGGGATTCGAGGTCGGCGAGAGGATCGTCCCCCTTGGCCTTGGTGGAAGGACCCTTCTTGGCGGCGGTGTTGGAGGTCTTCTTGTGCTTGGAGTCGTCGCCGATGCCGGAAAAGAGTTCGTCGAGGTTATCATCGGCCGCGCTGGCCTTGGTCTTCTTGGAAGCCATGAGGACGTTGGGGATTGGGTGGCGCCAATGAGGCTGGTCGGGGGAGAGGGCAGAGAAGAACGCAGATGGAATGGCAGTCTAGGTTAGTCGCTAGAGAAACGAGTCTAGAGACGGTAGCTCAGATGTCGTGTGGAGTGACACCGGTGGATAGAAGAGCGAGATGTCGGCTAATGTTGAGGTGGGAGGAGGGGTGCGTAGGTTGGACCAAGTGGTTGAGATTGGAGAGCTATTGCGAGCTCCCTTTGGGGACGCAGCAACCAGCAACACCGGACCCTCCACTGACACATGCCACTCCCGGTACCCACGTCACAACCAGAAGGGGAAGGAAGATGATTGTCAGCACCGCTGGGCTATTGTTATTGAAGAAATGGATAGAAAATACCCATATATACATTGTTCCATAAATTCTGACTGCAGCAAGAATTGTCCCCTTTCTTGAATACAGGTCAATAGGGTGAAAATCAATTGAACTGAAGTGTCTCAGCAACACGGGAGTTCGACCTTTGTTGCATCACTGACCAGTGGGCCACTTGGGAAAAGGGCCCCAGGCCTCAGCAGGCCTAGCGCCTAACATGGTGTTCTGTGATTGGCCACATCTGTGTTCAGCGTCGTTGACGGAGGAACTCCGGGTCATAGACTCACGACTTGCACCGCAGGCACAGCAGAAAAGGGCAAAGGGGACCTGGGGGGAGGCTGGTACGTACCGGGGCACACGGTGCAACCTTATTGGCCTGTGGGGCTCTGGCTTATTCGGGGAGTGGGTTTGAGTGGACGCCGAGAAGCACCACCAAGCAAGAGGCAGAGACGAGAGGCCGCAAAGGAGACTTGGACAGAACAGAACATCGTCTTCGCCCAGCACCACGCACTCGTTGCCTCTTGTTGCAGAGTCGCCCGCATCATCGCCGGCTCTACTGGTAGGAGAACTCCTTGTCTACTGCAGACATACACGAGCCTGGACATTGTTTGGCCCGTCGCCGTCATCTGCTCTTCATCAAATTTCTTCCACCTGACACGCTCTCACATACACACACACGCACACACACCACGCACCACATCTCTCACCTGGCTTCATCAGCCAGCAATCGTCTGGCAAGACACCGCACACCTCACTCACTCACTGCCGCCGTCTCCGCCGCTGCCTCCCTGCGCGTTGACGGCGTTGCGGATGACACTGGGCTGGTCCTAGACCCGCGGTCCCCTTCTCTTACAAGTTATTACACTTTTGCTGCTCGCCATAGCCGGACTCACGGCCGTAGCGTTGCAGCGTTGCAGCGTAGCGCCCCAGTCCAGCGCTGCCAGCCTCGCCACAGGCCCACAACGCCCTGACGACACATCTTGCACCTACACCTGCACCTGCACCAACACCAATACCAACTCCCACCAGCAATCTCATACACGCAAACAAAGGCACCCTCTGGGCGTCGTCCAGCACATCATGGATCGCTCGTCGCGACGGACGGCTCCCCGCCGCCCGCCGTACGCCAATTCTACATCGCCTCCGCCCTCTGCGGCTGAGTCGCCATTTGCCCGTCAGTCCTCTGTGAGCCCTGTGCTCAAATCTCATTCTTGGCATCAAACCTCACAACAGCCACCCTCTCACCCGGGTCGCCGTATCTCCCGCCCCAGCAGCCACCATGAATTCACATTCTCCACCCCCGATGGCCATCGTGACTCTTTGTCGCGAAAGAGGTCCAGGGGTGCTGATGGCTTTCCCGAGTTCCCGGCTGCCGCAACCCCCAGTGATGCCGATCCTGATGGGCCGACAAAGGGTGGCCACAGTCTTCGCAAGCGTGCCCGCGTTAACTACGCATCGGAGCAGATTGAGGACGAGGTCACTGTCCCCAACTCATCGTCCGCCTCTCGCCAGAAAAGGCGCAGGCCAGATGGTAACCATGATGATTCCTCCGAAGACTTGTACGGGTCCCAGTCAAGGCGGCAAGGCGCGTCGCTTGGCATGGAGACCCCGAGCGGTCGGCGTCGCAATCCTTCCCGCAAGTCCACCGAGTCGCGGCTCTATGTGGAAGAATTTGACCGGGACGACCATGAAGTTCAAAGAGCCATGGAAGACGAGGTTCATGACACCATACAAGTCGGCACATGGACCTCAGCATCCTCTAGTCCCTCGTCAAAGAGTGACTCTAGGGACGTCGTCACACACGAATTTGACTCACCTGAGCACAGCCGGGCGTCTCAAAATCAATTAGACGCCGATCGCTCTGCTGAAATCCCGTCCAAGGATGGTGATACCAAAGATAACAACAACAACAGTGCAGGGCCTAATAACTCCGCCACTGAACCTGCCATTGAGCCCACCAAAGACCAGGTTCAAGACACCAACACCGACCCCAGCCAACAGCTGCAGGTTGAATCCATCGACTCCCAGAAGCATGTTGATGGGGAGGCGGTCGAGCCTGTTTCCACGGCGCTCAGCCCTCGCTCACCTGGCGTTGGCTCCAAGTCACCACCTAGAACACCTAATCATCGGCAGAAGAGTCCCTCCATCAAACATTCGCCCAATACTATTCACGAAGGCTCACCCATGGCTGTGGATAGCAAAGAAGGCGTTGCACAAGAACCTCGTCTTTCTACTCCATTGCCTGCTGGGCCCAAACTTCCATCCAGCGAAGAATCTGCTACTGTCCAAGACGAAACAGCTACTTCCAAGAAGCAGCCTGATGCGCCAAATTCATCGCCCAAGCATTCCTCCAAGGAGTCGTCTGTTTCCAAATCACCTGCAGACGAAGACATGGCCAAGGACAGTGAAGAGTATACTCCTATCAAAGAAGGGTCCTTGGTAAACTCTATAGAGCCTACCAAGCCTATTGAAGCTCCCCCCACAGAACCTGAAAAGCCGAAATCAGATGTCATCGAGATCAAAGAGCCTGTCAAGGAACCAGTTTCAGGAACGCCGCTCAAAGAGGAACAGTCAGCCGATAAGTCTGCACCTCCTCTAGATCCCAGGTGGTGCCGCCCGCAGCCTACCCCAGTTGGCCGGTGGTCTCATCTCACACCTTACGTTGACGGCCAATTTTCCGTGTATCCTGAGAAGAAAGTCCGATCCGAGGAAGACGATGTTAGTGAATATCAGTCTCCTGAGGATAAGGACGCCACCAAGGAGAACAACGATATGGATGCCATTGCAGACGACAACGATGATGGCCCAGATGGCATGACGACAGAACTCCCCACTCCGGCCTTGAATACTCCCACTCGAGGATCGCCTGTCCCGGAGACACTCGAGCTAACGGGTCTCAACTCCCCGGTTCCGGTAGTCGAAGAGGTTGAAGACCCTGACGTCTCCGAGTCTCAGGAGCCTTTGGACAGAAAGAAACACTACCGATATCGCAAGCTTCGAGATCCAGAGGAGTTCGCCGCTGCGATTGAGAATTATGAGGACATGCCCACAGCCGAGCTCTATGGTGCACTACAAGCCATCAACCTCTCGCTAGTCGGATGGCAAGAAGAATGGACTGCGCTCGGCAAAATTGTCGACGACTATGAGAATGCATCGCGTCGTCGCATTGCTGATGCCAAGTATGAGACTCGCACGCGCAACCTAAATCAGCATGGCATCAACTACGAGGAACCCGAATTTGCCGTCAGGGGTTACAAGGCCAAGGAGAGGGAGACCATGAGCGAGACTCGCTACCTACAGGCCCAGGACCGCATCATGGCTGCCGCATATGGGTTTGAGTATGACCCTCACCCGTCCAAGATTGGCCGCCAAAACCCCGAGACACAGCAGGCCGGTGTCACGACGCGCGGGCGGTCCTTGCGTAACCAGCCAAGGCAGACCGCCAAGGCCACGGAGGCAGATGGCGTTACCGGAAAGAGACAGCGCAAGCCAGTCCAGCTCTATGACCCTGCCCCTCAGGATATCAGCCGTGCCTCAAGTCCCGTCCCAACCAGAGGCCGGCGGCGCAAGACTGCCAACGCCGACAACGAAGATGCTCAGCCCAGCTTCACCTCCAGCTTTAACGACATTTCCGATGGAGAGATACCGCCAGGTCCAGGTCGCCGCAAACGGGGGCCGAAACCCAGGGCTGCTCGCATTGCGGATGACTTTCCGCCCACCAATGGGACCACCCCGGAAGACACATTCAAAAGCAGTGCCCGCCGGGGAAGGCCTAAAGCCGCGCCTAAAGATGAGGAAAATGGCCCGTCTCAGCGTGCTATGGACGTTGAGCCTCGCTCAGAGCCTCAGAAGAGGCGTCATCTACTCACCCTCAAGATTCCAAAGGGCAGGAATTTAAGCGAGCCCTCTTCAGCGATTACGGACAACGGAGACTCTCGTCCCTCGACGGCTTCATCCGATTCGACCTCGCACACAGCCGAGTCCTCATATTCGTTCCGCCCTAAGCGCCAGAAGCGGTTCCGTGATGAGCCCGAGGAAAATGGCACCACCTTCAATAGCCCACCCAAGAAGCGGAACAGGAGAACTGGCCCAGCCGAAGATGGCGATGCTGTAATGACCGCGGCAGAGCCTGTCACGCAAGCAGTGCCACAGACCAACGGCGGCACCAAGAAGGGGCCCAAGATCAAGGTCATGCGACCCGCGACCGGCCCTCCCCCTCAGAGCCGTAACGGTACCCCCATGTCACAGCCCACTGCCGAAGGGACTGAGGAGCAGCCCAAAGAATACCGAGCCATGACAAAGTCCGAGAAGATGTCGGCCTCTATGAAGAGTAAGTTAATGACCAATTCATATCCCGCCCATCGGCAGATGCTCACACCAAATCTCCAGGCCGCTGGGCAAATGGAAACATGGCTGGTGCCGTGGAGAAGCGAAAGGCCACTCTGGCTGCGAAGAAGGCTGCCCAGGCAGCGGCTGAGCAGCGAGTTGGTCTCATCGCTCCCAAGCCCAAAGGCAAACCGGGCAGAAAGGAACCTGCGCCTCTCCCTGGAGAGAATCCGGCGTTTATGCAGGCCCATCCGCCACCTCATCCCCATATTCACCCTCATCCTCATACTCACCCTCACCCCCATGCCCACCATCCTCCTCCACCTCCACCTCCACCTCATCAACCTCATCCCCACCCTCACCATCCTCATGCGCATGTCCACCATCCTCATCGCCCTCACCATGAGTACCCTGGCATGGGCGCCCCATTCCATACGTCTTGATACCGCCAAGACATTACATTCGAAGGCCAGTACTTCGGCAAGCCATCTTTACAGAGTCCCATAGACCCGGCAGACTGCTATTTCGACAAATACATCATTCATGATGAGGACAGTACGTCACAAATCACTTGACAGCCACTTCTCGATACATGCTGCAAAACTATCAACCAGCGATACAAATCGCTTGTACCAACACCCTCCCAAGTCTCTTCGAGCAATCTTGCGAACAAGCTTGGGCCTACACCTGTCCACCACGACAGTATATACACCCTGCACGCTCGAAAGCCCCTTCGTCGTCTTTCTGAGAGGCACGCTATCTGTCTTCAGGGCTATTGGACATTGCGACTACTCGAAATATCCGTCCTCTCTCTATTAGTACTTTGGAACTCGGCATAAGGGCCTGCGGATGCATGAGTCCCTCGGCGTTACGGTGGATAAAAAGGGTGTTTCCTTATGCATTCTGATTTCATTGTATACGTATACCATAGCGTGACAAATCAACTGTGTTCTTACCTTACTCTTCACACGCAGGGTATATGTATTGTGTGATGTTTGTAGAAACTCAGTTTCGCTTGTGATATATCGTCGTTGTAAGTATACGCCACAAATGCCTATTATAAACTATGGAGGTACGGCCGTATGCGTACTTAAAAAGAACAGGAATGTATGTATTTTTTTTTTTTTTTAACTTCAAGTGGGTTTCCCCGCCGGTTTGATTAGATCTCTGACGACTATTCTTTAATTTAAACCCTAGCACAGTAAAAGCTAGTATTCATTCTATACAACTCACCTTTTCACGCTCCGAGTGAGGGTTATTTTCCGATAGAGCTGGTGTGCTGCAGGGTAGGCGCACCAATCTGGTGAGAGGGTTGGATCTTCGGTGATAAAGGAGCCAGAATTCCTTATCCACAATTGTGGAGTTCAAGAGGCGGGAGACTCAACGCACCCGAGGGCTATTTCGGGAGGTCTCAAATCGTTGTTTCTGTCAGGTATGGTAATCCGTCCACGCATTAATCCAAACTAGGGATGCTATTAGTAGTAGACATGATCTGGGAATTTATTCCAACTTGATACAAGTCGAGAAGGTGCCGCTTATCACCCGCTCTCTCAAGTGCGAGTAAAATCACAGCGAAAGGGATAAAATCGCCCCTCAATAATCAAAGTCACAGCGTCCACAACAGCCAACGTGCACATGGAAGTGTCGTAAATTTTTTTGCCTTGATGTGATGCCCGGTTATGAATCATCCTTACACGCCGCAACCGAAATGCAGAGCCTGCCCGTCCAGCCACCTGAAAACATCCGCGTGTGCCCGGTTTAGAAAAGGGAGGGGGGCGTCCTAATTCTTCTCTCCGCGCGCGGTCTCTTCTAATTTCTCGTTGTGGGATCGCATCGGGTTGTGGTTGACAAAAAAAATTCGTTGCCCGCTTCCTAGCCCGTGCTACCTCTCCAGACGATTCATGCACCTCACATCACAACACCAGAGTTGCTGGCAATACGCTGTTGGCGGTGGGTCAGCATCTGGACTGTACAACTGATCTCGTGTGCAAAGGGAAACTTACGGGCCACAGCTCGGCAGCCTCCTTGCCGACGGGGCCGGTGATGGCAGAGCCCTTCATCTCACCCTTGGGGTTGACGATCTGTGAAGTCAAAATTAGCATTTTGCACACTACTATCTTCTACGCAGCGGGAGCAAATTTCCCGACCGCGCAGGCAGCGGATAAACGTACCACACCAGCGTTGTCCTCGAAGTACAGGAAGACACCGTCGAAGCGCTTCCAGGGCTTGGATTGCCGGACAATGACGGCGGGGTGGACCTTCTTTCGCAGCTCGGGCTTTCCCTTCTTGACGGTGGCCATGACCATGTCACCGACACCACCGGCGGGCAGGCGGTTCAGGCGGGCACCGATACCCTTGACGGCGATGATGTACAGGTTGCGGGCACCCGAGTTATCGGCGCAGTTCATGACGGCACCGCTGTGCGCTTGTTAGCCACCTCGCACTTCTCTTGTCCTGTCGGAAGGGGGGATCGTTCGAAAAATTCTGGCGAAATCGGGAGGGACGTACACAGGGAGACCGAGGGTCATCTTGAGCTTGCCACCAGGGGCACCACGTCTGTTGAGAACTAGGTCAGCATTTCGGCCCCGTCATGCATGCGCAATTCGTGCCCGTCAGCCCGGCGATTTTCGACTCTTTGACGCTCCTGAACGAATTTCGCGTCGAAATTGCAGCGGAATGCGAGAAATCATGCGTTGCATGATGGCTCGGTAGCCCGTCCTGGTCTTCCCACAAAGTCGTTTGCTGTCGTGGATTTCCTCCCCGCCTCTGCGTCGCGAATTCCGCTTCTTGAACGTCGAAAGTGTCGAATCGCCGGGAGAAACGAGTTGGATTGTCAAGTGACTTACTGGTTCTTGCCCATTGTGTCGGTATTTGTGCGGCGTTACTTCGTGGGAAAGGGTGGCCTCGTCTGGATGATGTCGTCGTGGGATGCAGCTTTTTGGGCGAAAAAAATCCCAGCCAATCTGTGGGGTGAGAAACCCTAGAGCATGCGATGGGTGCACCCACGTGATGATAAGCATTATCGACCACTGTTGCAAACCAGGGATGACTAAGCTGGCCGCCTTGAGGCAACTGGGTCGCGTCTTGCCTTACAGAAATACCGCCTCACTTCTCTCCCCAACGTATTTAATCTCTTCTGCCTGTTCATACCTAAATTCAGTTCACTTTGGCACAGTCATTTCTTTCGTTTAATTTTTTTCTTCGTTCTTTTGTACAATCTTGGCGATGCTGCATCTCTTGGAACGAGCCACAACGCCACCCATGCACACCGTTGGTGCGCACCATCACAGCACGCAGCCTGTACCCCGAAGTTGTTTCAATGTCAATAACGACAAAAATCCTCAGCCCTAGCTATGATAACACTCGGCCAGTCTTCAGTTTTTCAATTTTGCAACATTGTCAATCTGGATTGCAGGATCCACCAAAGCTCAACCCCTAAACGGCAAACGCTGCACAACAATGGAAGTCCATTGTTCTACTTCCCTCCATTGGGCCGGTTTTCCTGGCTGTCATTGTTGGAAGATCCACTATTGTCATTGGAAGGCGAGGGCCCGGAGCCGGAGGTTTCTTTGTCGGAGCCACTGGTCTGGGCTGATTGATGGCTCATATGGACGAGTCTATCCGGGAATTGGGGATCCTCCTTGACGAATCTGTCCATGGGCGTCCTGTTCGAGGCGTTAGGCAAGCTTGTTTGTTTGGATAAGGGCCTACGAACAAGCCACTGCTTGACATTTTGTGAGGCTTGATCAAGCGATGAGCTTTATATATTGAGAGAGGATGAGTCCAATTTGGAACTTGATTTGGCTTTGGGAGTTCGCTATGGGGTACCATCGGACACGGAGGGATGCAGCACCCTCATATACTCCGACCGCCTCCACCCTCCGCCCTCCGTTGATCCATTCGGCCACGAGCTGTACATCGACCTTTTCGGCCTCATCTATCTGCAGGAATCATTCACATGATTGCAAAGTCGTACGGTCTTCTCCGATGACACCAATGGTGCCCGACCACATCTCCGCAGAGGCTCTCACCGGGACATCTGACCAGTTATGCAGACACACTTTCTGATCTCCAATAATTCTTATGCATGGTGAGTCTTGGCCTGCGATAGCAACTTGCGAATCGGACATACCTGCCACTTCTGGGGAATCAGCGGGTTAAAGCCGAAGCATGTGTCTGTATTTGCTGGGTTGATCTCATTGCCGGTTTTGGCTGACGAAAGAAATATCAGCACAAGGAACTCCGGCCGACGATCCTGGAAAATCACCAGTCACGAGTCAGGGTTCGGGAGTTACGCGGCCAACGCGGCCATCCCACGCGAACCCGGGCCGTTGTACCATGGCGTCAGGCAACATGGACCGACGCTGTCGGGCTGGGTATCAGAGAAATCTCCAACTTCTCCGGGCAATCCTCGTCGTGAACCCCTGCTTGACTCGAGAATTCCCAACGGAGGCAAGTCTGAAGCCCTGTGACCTATCTCCACATGTCGACATGCAGTATGGCCCAATAACCCGGTTGCGAGGACGGACGCATGCTATGACGAACATTCGCGTATCAGACCAAAACCCCGCCAACCACTAATATCAGTCCGGCAACCCCGCTTCATCGCTCCCAACAGCGAACGTTTGACATGGTCCTGCAACCAGCAAACGGTATCTCCAATCACAGGTCACCAATGGAGGGTAGACCGGCTGCAATGCCACATACCCCGAAGAACTCAGAGAATCATCACGTATTTTTGAGGCTCTGCTAAGCCAATAGGCACCCTCAGTGACTCTGGAGGCATTATGCAGGCCTCTGGCGTTGGACAGCCTGGGGCCCCCTTCCCCTCGGCGACTTGTCGACGTTCAAGTGGCGGTGGGAGTTTGTCATGGGGCCCCGGGGAAGCGCGTGCCTGTTATTGACGATGTGAGGAGCCAGTCTGGTATTGGATGAACTTGGACGAGTGGTGAATCGCTGAAAGGAAAGACCAGGGATATCCTTGTCGGCCGCTAGACGGATAGCCCCGACGGAAGGCCGGGTGATGAAGCTGCGTGGGAGGCATGCGCCGGAATGACTTGTCTCCGAGACAAGCATCACCGTTTCTGCGAGTCCACAGCGAGGCTCTTGGAGTGGTGGCCGGTGGTTACGGGGAACCGTCCTGCCAGTTTGGACCACTCCCAAAAGGACCTACCTAGACGGCTCACCGTGGACTGGGGCAACCACCTTATCATTCGTCGACCGTTGGCCCGGCTGCTACGTCTGCTCATGCCATCAAAGGCCATACGGGGAGGCCGGGCTGCTTTGGGGCTCGGCTGCGTCGCTGCGCTGGCATGCATCCTTACTCGAGTCTGGTGGTATGCTTGGTTCACCCCCGATCAAAAGTTCCGGCTGGTAATACAATGGAGTTGAACGATATCCACGAGTGGTCAAGTATAGTTATCTGGACCGGGGGGGGAAAAGACGGCTAGCGATGGTTAGCGATGATTTCTACAATTATTTGCCACTGCCTTATGAGAAGTAGATGTAATGTCCACGGCGAGGACGTCCGCTATAACCCGGAGCCAATGCTGGAATCCCGGCCCCGATTGGTGTGCCGGATCGGAGCCGGACCGGGGTTGAACCCAAATACCAACGGCTACAAGACCACGACTGACTAGGAGGGGAGTTGAAAAAGTCTTGTGAGCAGCTTATGGGCTATTCACATGGGGAGTTACCTTATTTGAACATCTATACTGGCCAGCCATGAACCGGATCCCTTTATCTGGGTGGTGCATTTATATCTGCAAGTAAGATAACCTATATACTCTAGGAGGTGAGTGCTGGGGTCACATGAACACTGCATTTGGGACACTGTTGCTTTTTAATGCTCGTCAAATTAGACTATTAAGGGTTTTATTTTCCTCACCCCGAGTTATCAATTGAATACGTCATTTAAAGCTTAACACTGGTACGACTATGCAGGGACATGTGGGATGTTGGCTTCGGCAGATGATAGCTCATTCCTGCGTGTCCAACAAAATACCCCTGTGTATCCATTGCCGAACTCGGGCATTTAGTCATTAATATAGATTGGATGCCTTGCTTATCTAAATCATTGCCTTTTCACTGCTAGGTCTACAGCGATGGGAGGGTATGTAGTCGATACTGTGCGTAGGACTTGTTGATCTTTCAAAATAGAGTTCGAAAGAAGAATTTTTGCCAAGAAAAATAAAATAAAAATTCAAGAGCCTTCTGATCCTTGAAAGGTAGACTTACCCCTGGCAACTATATTATAGACCCCTATATTCGTAAGTATAATAGTAAGCACTTGCGGAGCGGAAGTCACATGGGAACCTGGAACAGTGCGCAACTAAATCACACGTGACAGAGGCATGGGAAAGAAACTTGCGCTCGTTGTGCGGTCAAAGTTAGCTGGCGTTTAGACCAATTCGGGACAATGATGACGATATTATCAGCACCTCAGAGACAAGTCAAGGCTCAATTTCAGCACTGGGGATACGCTGTTAGTACTCAAGATGGGCGCTTGGAGTTATTGTGGTACAGTGTGCTGTCCAGGTCTGACAGTGGGCAGACAGTGACTAGACGTCTAGTAGTTAGTCGGGAGGCGATATGGCAGTTGACGGCGCCCTGTTAGCATTCCTAGTAGGTATCAATAGAAGCGCATGAGATCATCCCATCAATGATCCCGCCCGCGCGGTATCGAGCATTGACTGCCAGCTGGGCTGCTCGATGCGATTTCGATTTTGATTGCTTACGATACCATCCACCGTCCGCCGTCTACCACGTACTCTGACCGGTCAGCGAATTCGATACTGGACTCCACCTCAGCTCGTATCACCGAGATAGAGTCACAGGCTCAACCCCGCCACGACGACATGAATATGGACGGCATGGAGCTGCCTTTGGGCACTGCGGGCAATCCCACGACGTCGACACATATGCATCATGATACCTATGCCTCGAACCCCTCGTCCCAACCGCCCCCAGGCGGGCGCCAGTCGGGCAACGTCACCGTGTACCAGACGACGGGCTTAGATGCCTACACCAGCCCGATCGCATCCTCCGACGGCTCGGGTCCCCTGGTCAACCCGCGATCCTGCGTCACCTGCCGCCGGCGCAAGGTCCGCTGCGACAAGCAGATGCCCTGCTCCAACTGCCGCCGCGCCCTGATCCCCTGCGTCTTCCCTGCTCCCGGCCGCGCCCCCCGCCAGCCCCGTCCAAAGGATCCCAACGCCCCGCCCAAGACGACCAGCCAGCGCGAGGTCGAGCTCGTCAAGCGCCTGCGCAAGCTCGAGGGCATCGTCGAGGAGCTGAGCGGCCAGATCGAGGTCGAGTCGGGCGGCAAGGGCCACTCGCCTGCGGGTTCGCCCAGCTCCCCCAGCCATCAGCCCGCGGCTGCCCGGCCATCGGCATCGATTGTTGCGCAGCACGCGACAAGAACAGGCAGTGATAGGGCCCAGGGATCGCTCGGGTCGACCCCCAAGGAAGGGGATGCCCTGAGTGAGCAAGGGAGTGAGGGGTCGAGGAAGAAGGACATCAACGCGAAGCTGGGACGAATAGTCCTCAACGACCACAAGGGCAGCACGAGATATGTCTCGAATGGGTTCTGGGCCAAGATCAACGACGAGGTTTGCATTATTCTTAGCTTGGAGGTGGACCTTTTCCCACTAATACTGTCGCTAGCTGGATGCTCTTCGTCAGGACACCCAAAGGCTGACAGACGAGGAATCGGACGAGTCCGACTACGAGGAGACACCCGATGTCTCCCCACCCAATAATGGCGGTTCTGTGGAGGACCACCATGCATTCATACTGGGCTACCGGGCCGCCGACGTTGACCTGCGAAGCTGCCATCCGGCAATCCCGTCTCACGCTGCGTTCCTCTGGTCTGTGTACCAGGAAAATGTCGAACCCCTTATCAAGCTCCTGCATATTCCTACTGTGGAAGGGATAATGCGTGATGCTCGGAAGAACACCGACAGACTCTCGCCGGGGACCCAGGCTCTGGTATTTGCCATTTACTTTGCGGCCGTCATCTCCCTTGAGCCAGATGAGGTCAGTCATGAATTTCTAAGTTAAGTCCTTGCTGATGAAACATCTAACTCGAGTGCTGCAGACCATGGCGAATTTTAACGTGTCCAAGGACGACCTCCTCCGGCAGTACCGATTCGCCTTGGAGCAGTCGCTTGCACGGGCCAACTTCTTGCACACGTCAGAGCTTGTGGTTTTGCAGGCATTTGCCATTTTCCTGCTCGTGGTTAGAAGGGTGGACGATAGCCGCTTCTGCTGGACTCTCACTGGCCTCGTCGTGCGGATGGCCCAGGGAATGGGGCTTCATCGAGATGGATCTCAGTTCGATCTGACCCCCTTTGAGACGGAAATGAGGAGACGGGTCTGGTGGGCAATATTGGCCCTCGACCTCCGATCGGCAGAGGAGGTTGGCAGCGACCTGAGTGTCCACGAGGCATCATTCGATACACAAATGCCTCTCAATATCAACGACGCAGACATAAGCCCTTCGTCAACCGACTTTCCCACCCCGTGTGAGGGGCGTTCCGACACATCTGTCGCTCTCGCTCGGTATGGTATCCTTGTAATTTCGCGGAGATTCATGACCGAATTGGTGTGCAAGAACGCCGACATCAGCCCGTCAGAGCGCGAGCAGCTCCTTGTCGACGCCTATCAACGTGTCGAGGAGAAGTTTCTCAAACATGTCGTGGACGAGACGGACTCGCTGTACTGGATGGCGGCCATGATTGCCCGTATCATCGTTGCCAAGATGTGCCTGCACATATACCAGAGCAAGATCTTCACGGGGAACAACCCCAACCTCTCGGATGAGATCCGGGACCGCATCTTTATGGCCGCCATCGAGGTGGTCGAGCTTGGCCACAAGCTCAACGCCGACCCGCGCTGCCGGCAGTACCGCTGGTTGTTTATGACCTATACCAACTGGCATGCCATTGCCTTCAATCTCATCGAGCTCTGTCGCCGTCCCTGGTCGCCCCTTGTCGAGCGCTCTTGGGAGGCCATCAGTACCTTTGACCGGGATCCTGTCGACCTCGCCAAGAGCGGCGACCACGCCGCCGTCTTCCTACCGTTGCGCAAGCTCTACCTTCGGGCGCGCCGTCACCGCGCAGCCGAACTTGCCCGGCTCCGCGGTAACCTCGACGAGGCTCGTCGTCTGGACTGGGAGGAGCGTACACACCCGGCTACAGGGCGGTTCGGGCCTATACCCGGTGATGAGGGCCGTATGGACCAGGTGCGGGAGAAGTGGTGGTCGCTAGTTCAGCCAAATGGTCCATCGGCGCGTGGTCCGAACCTCACTATCCATCAGCAACCCCCGGTAGCTGGAGGGCCACCTGTGAGCCCAGTCTCGCAGCTCTCAACGGCCCCCACCAGCGACAGGGCCAAGTCTGGCACGCCCTCGACTGGGCAGATGAGCCTCACAGATGCGGCCATGGAGATGCTCGACGATATGATTACGCAGCCTAACCCTTCTCTCTCCATGCCAGCCCTGTGGCCATACATCGACATGAATGATAAGACAAGCGTGAGCTTGGCCATGGACGGGACCAACGCAACGGCCAACGCGCAGGGCCAGCAACCGCACATCGACGACGACGCACTGCGACAGCAGGCCAAAGCGCTACAGGCCCAGGCTACGTCCGGTAGTAACAGCCCGCCGCCGTTTCTGTGGTCCAACGCCTGGGGTGAGCCCGTGGCCCCGGGCAGGCTAGATGAGGACGAGGGTGCCGGCGCCGGTGACATCGACATGCTGGAGGGTGATTTCAACTGGGAGGATTGGGGGCAAACGCTGCAGAACTTTGACATGGGTGGTATGCAGCCACCGACATAGTGGCCCATGATGGGAGGGAGTACATGAAGACACGGCAGGGGTGTCTATGAGACGTCATTTACAGTGCGTAGTCGTACATGACTACACGTTGGTAAGCGATGTGAGATGGGCTGTGCAATGGCTTGATGCATGGATAAGACGATACCACGGGCTAGTAATTTTAAACGGGCTTGGAGTTTGAGGATTGTTGAGTTGGGACATATCTCGATTTCCAGGTTGGTAAATCTCTGGTGTTGAACATGACGGCATATGGCATTTATCGTAAGCTCTCTCTGTTTAGTTTACCTATGAATATCAAAATTACCACTGGTTTTCTCCACTCGACCATAATATATCCAAACATGGGTGGTTTCGATTAGCAGATGGACATGTTCCCCCGTTGCATTTGGATACGTCGGCAGAGTACTCGATCGAGAACAATGTATCTAGGGCCTAGCTGCGGCTGTGGATATATGTACAGTCCTTTCTATACTCGCAAGGATCACCATCAAAGCTTGGACTCGGACTCATTTGCCTTTCTCTCCTCCTCCAGGACATCTTCCCGCTTCCGCACCTCCACCTGTCTCGGGCCCCCCTTGCCAAACTTGACCAGCACGACCCTCTCCCAGTCTCCTCCCCGTTTCGAGCCCTTGAGCTCCGGCCCCGGCTTATCCAGCGCCAGAACCGCCCTCTGGTCCGACCCGCGTATGGCGATGGTGTGCGGGCTGATGACCTTGTCCGCCCAGGGGATCTCCGCCGTCCAGTGCTCCCTGCCGCGGCTCGTCTCCGCCGTGGGCACGCGCCGCAGGAACTCGAGCAGCTTCTCGCGCTGCGACGTCTGGTGCAGCGGGCCTCTGTCGCCGGCGCTGAGGAACTGCGCCAGCAGCGCCAGCAGGAAGTGCTGCGGCGGGAACAGGATCACGTCGCCCGCGGCCGCGCGCGCCAGGAACGTCTGCGCCGGCGCGAAGGTCGCGGCCGTGTGCTCGACGCCGCCGTCGGGCGTGGGCACGAGCATCTCCGAGGGCAGCGAGCTAGTGCTGCGGGCGAGCGGGAGTAGGTAAATGTACATCTGGGTGGTGAAGCGCTTGGGGACGTTGGTGGGCGTGATCCACCTGGTGCACGGGATGAGGTTTTCTGGCGAGGAAGGTAAGTATGCGGACTTGGTTGAAAAGGCAGAGGTGGAGGTGGAGGTAGAGACGAACCTGTGTCTGGGATTCCCCCAACAGAGTCCACCCACTCGGTGAACTTGACCTGGTTGCCGTGTATCTTCTTCCTGGCAGCTTCCCTGCCTCCGTTCTCTAGGCTGACTAGCTCGCCGCTCCCGTCCTTCTTCTTGGCTAGTAGGATGCCCGTCTCCTCAAACGTCTCCCTGATGGCGCCAATGCGGTATGCCGGCCCATCCTGGTGCCTGGCCGGCGAGTCTACAGCGGGGATGTCCCCATCGTGGAACGGGTCCAGGTTGCCGCCGGGGAAGACATGTGCTGAGGCGAAGGACGTCGAGGTCTTGACACGGTGGAGGAGGAGGACCTGGTTCTGGGGAGAGACGAGGACGACGGAGGAGCTGGGGCGAGGGTCTTCCGGCCCGTCGGAGGCAGTCGGCTTTGGGCGGCTCATGGTGGATGATGGCGCGGTTGAGTATAATGATACTGTTGATGAGGATGAGAATGACGGTGAGAATGAGGGCCGCGTGGAGGGATGTTTATCCCATCGTCGTCGTTGAGCAGAGCTGGCTGTGGTTCGCTGCAAGACGGTGGCGCAGCCAAAGAGCCTCGGGATGATAACGTGCCTCCCGCAGGACGTCAATGGCGCAGACATGGGGAAATGCTTGTTCCCCCACGGGCGATGCGATGGTTTGGCGTGGAGTGGCCGAGAGCCCGAGATGCAATTGCGGGGGAAATGAGATTACCGACGCTTGGGACGCCTGATGCCGAGGCTCGATCGGGATCCACAGTTGGAGTTGACTACTACGGTCTTGGTGTACGAATGGCATTAATTCTAGGCTTGCTGTTGAAGAGGGATCCAATATAGCCAGTGCTTGTACAAATGTGGGTGATATGTATGCCATACTGCCATATGTGTGGCGCCATCGATCACTTATATAAGTAGCAAAAGAAACACAACGCCATGAACTCTGTGTACCGGATGTCCATAATCCCAATGATGACGCCTGCTATTAATCAAAATCGCTTTCTTTCTTTCCCGCGTAAATTCACCCTCCATAAGCAGCATATGCTCTTGGCCTCGCACCACTTCTTGACCTCGCCAGGGCTGATTTCGCCGTCGTGCCCGACCCTTGTCAGTTGTCCCGAGTTGAGCCAAGATGCAAGATCCTCCAGCACAATAGGGTCGTAGAGAAGTATCTTTTCGTACCATGATGGGTTGGTGGGATCCGTTGATCGTGGTGCTGAGGTAACCGCCTGTGTAATGCGGTCGAATAAGATGGTTTGTTTATCGTCTGGGATTACTGCGAGTGACAGCTCGCCATCTTCCTCCATGGAAACGGAGAGGTCCACTCTAGTTGCCGGGGAGAAAGCCTGCTCGGGCGAGGAACTTGCTAAAGGAGACAGAATACTCTCATTCTCCGATTCCGAGTCTGGGATCTCCACTACCGTCTTGGGGATCGTGGGTTTTCGAGGGGGCGTGCTGGGGTGTGGAGGCACCGGCGCCTTGGATGCCTTGCCATTCGTCCTCGTCTTTGTCTTCACGGGCGATGGTGTTCGTGATTGGCTAATTGAGTCCCTCCTTGGTCGTCCGCGCGGCCGCTTTGGCGAGACGGGCGACTGCCCTGAAGGTGGTGGTTCCGTTCTGGTTGGGGGGGCACTTCTCAAACCGGTGGAACCTTTCCTTGGCCTCCCTCTAGGCCTCTTGGGTGACTCGGTTGGTTGCGCCGAGGGCGGTGGGTCTTGGGATTCAGATAGAACAGCGCTGTTCTTTCTCGGTCTTCCGCGTGGCCGCTTGGGGCTTGCGGCCCCCTGTGCGGCTATTGTGGGAGCCTCACTTGACCTGGCTGAGGTCGTAATCGTTCTAACGTGGGCCGGCCCGCCGTGATTCTTGCTTTGCCAGCACTGGTCGAGAAGAGTGATCATAGCCGTCCGCCTCTTCACGGCCTTGAAGCCGTATGAGGTAATCTCCTTGGAAAGCTGAGCATCCGAGTACAGTTCGTACGTAGGACGGGAGGGGTGTTCCTGCGCTGTGTCGTCGGAAGTTGTTCGACGAAGTTGCGAGGCGATAGCCACGGACTGTTGCACAGTAGACTTTTGAGTCTCCAAGGCCGAAGAAGCATCAGGTCTCTGGATATCTGTGCTCACCGAAATTTGACTGCTGGAAAATGGAGAGTTATCATCAATAATTTCCAGTGGCTGTTTGGCAGGCGAAGGCAAGATGTCAGACAGGGTTTCGAAAGAGTCACCGTCTCGAGGGTCAACTGGTGGCTGAGTCTCCGCCTGCATTTTCCCTGCCCACGAGGCAGCGGGTCTCTTCGATGCATTTGGCTTAACGGGCGAGGAAGGTAAAATGTCAGACAAGGTTTCGAATGAGTTTCCATGAGGGCTTGGGGCACCGCTGAGTATTGGTCGCTGTTCGCCCTCCGCCTTGAAGTAACCAAACGGGTCGTCCCCATTATCGACCGATAAACGGCGTGGAGAGCCACTAACAAGATCAATTATCTCTGCGTCGAAGAGCTGGCCATCGGTGTTACGCGCTGCAGCTTCCCACAACTTCTGCCTTTGCTCAGACGTCTCGATTGCATCGCTGTTCAGCGGCGTGGCAAAGTCTGCAACCTCAGTCTCGGTCGAGTTTTGGATAGCAGATTGAATATCGCGTAGTAGCGATGGCGATTGCTCTCTCACTAGCTGACTAGAAGTCCCGAACACAAAGTCTTGTTTTGAAACCTGCATGAGGGCGGCGCCAGGAGACAGCAGAATAGGCTTCGGTGGCGGCGCTTTCTTCTTCGATTTCTTGGCGGGTTTCTTGCGAGCTGGAGGCTTCGTCTTGCCTTTGTTACTCGTCTCGGTGTTCTCCATCCCTTCAGGACCGCTCGGCAAGCCATCGAGGGTTGATTTCGTTGGAATCACAGGCTCAACCTGCGTCGCGGGCCGATAAGCGGCTGTGGCGAGCCCAGTTATTGTCCGAGGCTTCTTCTTGGGAGCTTTCTGTTTGGTTGGCGATGCTGCAGGGGCAGGCGACACCGATCGGCTAGCATCGTGAATGTTCACAAACTCGATGAGTTTTCGCTTCTTCAGGAAGCTTGAGTCTTCGTCTGAAATTGTGACAACAGAGTCCCTCAAAGGTTGTTCGCTGCACCCGTAATTCTCCAGAAGGTTCTTGAACACTGCCGCCTGCCCATCATCTCCCGCCGAGGAGTTGACATCGTTCACCATTATGTCGTCGGGATCAATAGCAATGAAGGTGCTTTGTTTTTGAGGCGGAGGAGTCCAGTCCACCCTACGATTTGCTGCGGGCACTAAATGAAGCGACTCGTCTTCATTGACCTTTACCAATTTGTCTCGAGGAGGCTGGTCCGGGAAATGGTTGCTCATAGTCCCCGTTTTCTTCACAACCTTCTTTGCCACCTTGGCATCTTCCTGGGGAGCCTGGTCCGAGCCAATCTTGCCTGCTTTTTTGCCAGGCGATTTGGGTTTGGGGCTAGGCATGTATTTTTTCCAGGGTTGATCCGGCGTTGACAATACAAGCGTCACAGAGGAATCTTCAGCGCTCTGCCTTTCCGGCGTTTCCTTCCGTCTTCGAGGTTTGCGCGGTTTTGATGCAGGTTCGGGGTCGGCTTCGATCACAGGGACGGAATGGTCGTTATCGGCAGCAGCTTGCGCGGACTTCCAGTGCTCCTTAGCACTCATGAAGATCGAGGTCGCGCCATCAGGGATGGGTTTAACTCTACTTCCGCTTCGGATTGGCGGGCGTCGTGGCACCTGCGATATGAGCTCCTGCACGGGCGGGAGATCAGGTGACGAAGAATTGACCGGCAGCGCTTCGTATAGATGGGCCCGCGTCGGTGAGGATCGAAAGACGTCCGGTGAAGTCATCACGCCCCAAGTCAACACCCGAGAGCGCAGAGCGCATCTCAGGTCTCTGACGAACAGCAACGTGGTTATTTTGTAGCCAGGTTCATGGAGAAGGGGAGCAATGTCGCGATCGTTGAAATGGGTCGTCATCCGTGGCTAACAAGGTGGACTCGGCGAGTTCTGGCGGGGCCGGTCGCGGCTCGCGAGACTGCCGCGCGGTCACCTGACACATCACCTGACCACACAACCCTTCGTGCCCCACGAAATTTGCAGCACCACACCAAAATCTCGGGGAACTTTTCGAACATCCCACTCCAGCGTAATTAACCACCCAAACCCACGTCAAAACACATCCCGACACCCCCCCAAAACCGTCAAAATGGAGAACGACCGTGGCGATATCGTGGATCTGTAAGGACAATCAGAATTGTCACTGTACGCCCAGGCCAGAGTACTGACAGTTCGACCTCCAGCTACGTCCCGCGCAAGTGCAGCGCCACCAACCGCATCATCAAGGCCAAGGACCACGGCTCCGTCCAGATTTCGATCGCCAAGGTTGACGAGAATGGCCGTGCCATCCCCGGCGAGAACCACGTTTACGCTCTCTGCGGCTTCGTCCGCGCCATGGGCGAGAGCGACGACTCCATGAACCGCCTGACACAACGCGACGGTCTCCTCAAGAGCGTCTGGAGCGCGCAGAGGGGTTAAAGGGGGGATACCTACCGGTGATCGGATGAGAACAGTTTCACGACCCGCCGACGACGAATGCTACGCCGTCAGGCATGACAGAAAAATCTTGACTGGAAGCGTCAGGTATTGGTCCGGACCTGGAGGCATGGGTGGTTACTAGAGTTGGCTGCATCTAGCAAATCCAATTCAGGGCGTTCGGCTCGATTTGAAACAGAGATCCCAACGATCGAACAAAACTGCGACCGTACCTCGTGACGATTTCCTTGATATTACCTCGTTTTCCCGGCTAGCAAAGTCTCCTCGGATCGACCGCACAGGTCTTTTGGTGACCGAGGATTCTGAGACTACGACAATAGTCTCCATGCCGCAGATTGACTAATGGCCTTTTAAAAAGCCGTGGCGTCCAAGTTCCTAGCCATGGTACAGATACGGGTCAAACATGTTTCCTCAACCTCATGTGATGTGTCGATAAATTTTAACCGCAGGCCAGTATTCGAACAGCTACTACTGAGTACTAATGTACAGACGCCCTCAGTCCTCGGCGCACACGCGCCTCGTATTTACATACCACTCTCGATACCCTGCTTATACGCACTCAACGCTCGCTCCCGACAGTGTTTATGGTCAACAATGGGTTCTGGGTAGCCCTTCTTCTTGGCCTGGGACCCGGCGCCGCGGTTATATGGCTCATGAATAGCTTTGCCTTCGATCCCAGCTAATTCCGGAACCCATTTGCGAATATACTCGCCGTGAGGGTCGAACTTCTCGCTCTGGAGAAGGGGGTTGAAGATCCTGAAGTAGGGTTGAGGGTCGACGCCGACACTGGCGCTGAAGCCCCATCCCCCATTGTTGCTGGCGAAGTCCCCGTCGATGAGATGTTCCATGAAGTACCGCTCACCCTTGCGCCAGTCGATGAGGAGGTCTTTTGCCAGGAAGCAAGCCACAATCATCCGGCATCGATTGTGCATATAACCCATGTGCTTGAGCTGGCGCATGGCAGCATCCACTATAGGGAAGCCTGTCTTTCCCTCGCACCATGCCGCAAAGTGCTCCTCGTCGTACGACCAGGAGATATTTGAGTAGTCTGGCTTCCATGGTTTGTTCATGCTGATGCTCATTAGCTAATTGCTTCGGGTCGGGGATCCGGCTTACTCACCAGACGTGCGGCCAGTTGACTAGGACATGCCTATAGAAGTCGCGCCAAGCAACTTCACTGATCCAGGTTGCGATTCCATCGTTGCCCCCGTTTAGCTTCTTCGTCTTATTTCTGTCCCTGGCTGTGCGGACGCACATCCTCGCACTGATGGTCCCGCTCGCCAAGTGAACAGAGAGACAGGAGGTTCCGTTCTCTGCTGGGATGTTTCGATTGTCGGAATAGCCCCCGATCCTTTCTTGGCAAAACTTGTCCAATCGCTTCAGTGCTTCATGCTCGCCACAAGGCCATAGCGGCCGGTATCGCTTCTTTTCTTCGTCATTAAGCGACTTGTTCATGGGTGCCTCAGGTATAGGGCAGTCAAAGAGACCCTTGAACTTCTTGCGTGCGCTCTCTGGGTTCCTGCTGGGCGGCTCGAAGAACTCCAAGAAATCGAGGTTGTCGTGTATGTGGGCCACCCAGGTTCGGTACCAGGGAGTGTACACAGCATACTGATTTCCAGAACCGGTATGCAGCTCTCCGGGAGGAACCACGCAAGTATCGTGGACGACCTCAAAAGACTTGCCGTTCTCGGAGAGATCTCGTACCATCCTTGCCTCTCTTCGAAGCTCGTCAACTTCGTACTCCATATTGGCGAACAAGTGGTTGGCTCCCCACTCCTCCATCAGCTCCAATATTCGATCCGGAATCTTCTTTCTCTGCTCCACTGTTTCGACGTACAGCGGAATATCCAGCTTCGCGAGGTCTTCCTTGAGCACTTCAAGCGTCCGCAGCATAAAGTCTATCCGCACTGGTGCCCTCAGGTGGGCTTCAAAGTCCTGCGGACTGACTATGTACATGCATATCAATGGGACTCCAGCTTCCTTGGCCTTCTCGCTAGCAAGCGCCAAGGCTGTGTTATCTGATTGCCGGAGATCCATCTTGAACCAGTGGACGATGGCATTCTTGACCTTGACGGCTTTGCGTTCCTTTGAAGTGTCTTCAAGGGCCGAGTAGAGCTCCTCGATGGGTCGAGGGATCTCCTCCGCGATGTAGGCGCGAGCGCGCGCATTGCTCATCTCTGGCGGGTAGTACTTGCGTAGAACGACGCCATGTCTCTCGGCCTCGTCAGCCAACGGATGAGGTTGACGTAACCCATTAGTGGCGTTGTCGGTCTTGGACTTCTTGGTGTGGTTCCCGTTGGCCTCAGATGGTGGAGAAGCAGGCTTGCGTTTGGCGGCAGCTTTACGAGCTGGCATTGTGTGAAAGTGCGTGATAAGTGGAGTGTTTCTAGGAGGTAACACTTGGGACTTATGTGAGATGGCAGACGGTCGGAAAGAAAAAAGATTCAATATGTCAATGGTCAAGGCAACACGGCATGGAAGCATTGATTATCGTCCGATGACAATATTTGAAAGGGAAGGATTGACATGGGAGGCGACATTGTTATGTATATTCAATAGCACCGCAGCAACTCCCTTTAGTCAAGACCCGCGTTCCTTCTGCTGGCCGAGGAGATGAGGAGATGGAGAGTAAGAAGCTCGATTTGGAGTGCGTCATTGGGTTCCTGAAGATCGAGGCGGTTGCGCGCTAAAGTAGCGGGATCTCAGATATTCGTACCTATACACTACTACTAGTACGTACGTACGAGTACTACTAGAATACGGAGTACTAGTGGTAAGCGCATCACGCGTCCCCTTGCTGAGTGCTGAGTACAAAAATTACATACCTAATCTTCAGAAGTAGCAGTGTTTTTGTGTGTAGAACACAGGTGGCTCGCCCTATAAGCTTTAGACGTGATTGAAGAGTGGCATGCGGATTGTTGAAGACCTAGGTATCTAATAATAAGGTACCTACGGATTGTGCTAGGCGATCTGATTGTAGAGGCTTGCAGTCACACCTGCCGGCACTGTATACGGTGGCATAAGACCACATCATATCGGAACGGCAAATGACTAATTTTCAATCAAACGCCAAAGACCCAAGTCTATTAAGACTCCGTAAATAAAGTAAAATCAATACCTTATTGTTAACTAAAAGTATAAGAGATAGCCTTTATAATAGCTGTCATAATTATCGAAAGGTGGCGCTTAGTCAAAAGCAGCCCTCGTAGTTGAAAGCACCCAGGGAGTAGCCCTCGTAGTCAATGGTAGTAGTAGCCGTTATAGTACAATATACACCTCAACATCAAATAGAATACTCGTAATTAGGTATAGCGCTCGTTATCCAACGTTTATAGTAGTCGTCGATAATGGTAAAGGTAGTGCAGTCATTCGCCGTTGCGACGAAGCGATCTCATGTACCAATACACTGTATGCTGGTTGCTGCTGCCTTCCAGGTTCCAGCGCGTCGTCAGGTGACTCTCGTCCTGCACAACGCTGCACGTCGCGGTCTTCAGGCGCTGACACGACTGTTGCCTAGGTAAGCTCATCTTCCTCCTTCAAGTCCCATTCTTGAACACGACACCAACCTCAACCACCCTCCATCTGAGACATCTCCAGTGTTCGGTTGCACAGTGTTGCGTCGCCTTCGTCACCTGTGTAGCTCGAAAACCACCAGACCAAGGCTCGAAAGCCACACAGGGACTTGACGACACACCAACCTGTCCCATACCATGTGTCCCAGCGAGCCTCGATTCTAGCTTTAGAGAGCGCATGAAGGCTTTTGTTCTCACTGTTGACTTGAGTCTCCGTTAGGGAGGAAAAGACATTGCGGAACGAGCATCGAGCAGGGGCGCCTGGTGTGCATCGCAGGGATTCCTTCGGTTGCTTGTGGCACGATAAAACACCGCAGGCACCTTACCCGATCGAATTTGTTCGCTCAACCCTCAGATTATTGCCTACTAGGAGCTCTTTTCTCTAAGATTCTCTCTCTTTACCTTTCGCCTCCAAACCGCCCAAGCGATGGCTCTTCAATCCACGTGGCGGCTTTTGCCACTACCGGAATCCTCCAGCTTACCTGTACTTCTCGCGTCTATCGAGATAGGTACGGCTGCCTACACTGTCCGTGTCACAGATATGGCCAACATGTGGGTCGAGAGTTTGGACAGGAAAGCCATCTGTATGAGAGGATGGGGTGAAAACACATCAATCGACCCCAGCGATACGCCGGAAAATATGGCCCAGTTTCTTGCAAGCATCCGGTCAACTCTAGATCCCTCGCACCCGTCGCATGGACAGACGTCCATGAGCCTAGCGCCAGCTTCGCCGACCGATGCCGGAGAGGGTGGCCTCACCTTGAGGGTGACTTGCAATTTGCCTGGACTACAGCCTCTCAAATGGCCAATGCATCTGAGAAAAGCTTCGCCTTCAACCATGGCTACCGCTCTCGTGCTTCCTCTCATCCAGGCCCATTATTCACGGACTCGCGAAATAGAGTCTCTGGTCTCCATGCTGAATCAAAAAGATGGAGTCGTCACAAAACTGCTGGACAAGCTTGAAGCGACAGGTACGGGGCTGGAGCATGTTTTCAATGCTCTCTCGGGCAAAAAGAAGGTTACAAGATCTTCTGCAGAGGCCAGAGTCAAGGGTCTTGCCCCTTTTAACAGAAGCCAGTGGCAGAGCGAGATGGACCGGGAAGAAGGGCCGGAGACGGCAAGCTCCCTCATACACGATGTTTTCGCCATAGACGGGGCGCGACACCACGGCTCATTGGAAATTGAGGATTCGCCGAAACTCGACAGATGGTGGCTAGATCTCAAAGGAACGTTACAGCTCCCTCAGCGCGAACGCAGCACCGAAACGCAGCGGGACCAAAAGCATCAATCACCACCAATCAATACTTCAGGCGAAGATGACGATGACTTCCAAGTTCAGGCTACGCCGCCTCATCTTGTCTCAAAGACGAGGAATAAGCCGTCCGATAAAGTACAGTCAACCGACGAGGTCTCAACTGATAGTGGAGAGGATGATGGCCCTGTATCTCCAGCCGTGACTAAGGAGGCGCCTGTTTCCGCAGAACCATCTCCAGGCAAGCCTAAACCCATCACCATGGCCCCGCGGCTTGGTGTTATCGGTGGAAAGAAGTACCCAGCGCCACAGCGTTCGGCAAGCCCAAAACAACTCGAACACAACGGCAAAAGAGAAGCAACCCATACTGCTGGATCCGACACCGCCTCGGACATAGCTGATAATGACAATGAAACAGCCTCTACTATGGATCCCTCGCCTCCCCCTTCTCCGCCAAAAAAGCTTACGCCTCAAACAGGGAGACTCGGACGTATTGGCGGACGAAGTGCCAGGACACAAGTCTCACGGGCAGATAATGAGGCAGTTATCGACAACGCGATCCCGGATACAAAATCACAGGTTCCTGTTTCCCGCCCGCCAAAGCTAGGGATGATTGGCAAAGCAAAACAAGATGCTTCTCCTCCGGCGAGGGACAACACCGAGCGCGGACGAGTGCCTACTCGCGAAACTACAAAGCCGAAGAATGAGCCGCGAGAAACGTCGATGGAACGTGCAGATCGGAGGCGTGAAGAGCTCAAAAGAGAGCTTGAAAGGAAAGCGGCAGCTGGTCCAGTCAAGAAGAAAAGGAAATTCTGATTCCACTATTCCTCCAAGATCATTAGGCACAAAGTAAGCCTTTTATCATCCTGGATGCTTCCCGAGTCGCCAGACTTCCGCTTATTCAAACCACCAACAATGGGTTATCAGAGAAATGGGCCAGAGGTTACTTGTGCGGCGGGCGAATAGCCGCAATGGCTGCTTGGACCTCTCTCGGTCCTGATCTTGCTGGCATGATACTCGCTTTGCTTGTGGACCGCTGTCCGCACTCAACGTCCGTCGCCGAAACATCTATCACCGAAACGTCTATACGTGGTACACGGATTCCCCAGGACAGGTACTACTTTTGACAGTGTGTATACCGGGTCAGTTTCTCCGCGTCATTACAGTTCCTCCGTCATGTAACACAAGGTTCACCTTCCCTGATTCTGCGAGGAAAGTGAACAGGCCACAGCCCCAGTTCTGCTTCCGCGGGGTGTCTCATCCCAAGAAATCTCACCAACCTATGATCAACGAGAATTCGACTTTTTTTTTTTTTTAAAATGTTGATTCCGAGGCTTTCCGAGGGCTAGATGGTATCATAAACAGACTCTACGCCAACTCTCACAAATCAAACACTCCTTCTTGAGCGGACCGATGCATTTTCGGGATCTTTGCCGCTGGTGCCGTTGCCTCCTTTTCCAGTGATACAACCCCAAGCAAACAAGACAAAGGATCTGAGACTCACAAATGACACTGGCATGCCAGAGCTTACCGCAAAACTTGGTCTTTGGTGCATTGCACTCGGATTTGGTCTCCCCTGCAACTTGGAATCAATCATTTTGATGTATCATCTGCAGGCGAGTCGATCTCAACAGCGGCGGATCTAGGGTGATTTGCGGGAGGAATATGTCGATTGTCGCATGACCTCGAGTATGTATTGCAGTTTGTGTTCAACGCATCGAGGAGGGGGCAACAGAACCAAAAAAAAAAATGGAAGTGGATGGTGCAAAAATAAATGGTCAGTATGAGGGTCGAACTCATGGCCTTCGCATTATTAGTACGACGCTCTAACCAACTGAGCTAACCGACCACTTGTTAGGGGTCTTGCTTGAAGACGTTACGATTTGGAGTGCTCGTCAGCTGAATTAAAAACGTAAATCGAGAATCATGTCTAGCTACGGAGATTTTGATGAGGCACGGAATGAGGCGCGGGAAGAAAAGACGACGAACCTGACATCCGACCACGCCAAGAGGCGTCTCTCTTACAGGGTGGAGATACCCAACAGGCGGATATTAACCATGTCCAGCCGAGGCGACTATTACGAGTAGCAAGGCGTAAGGACAATACATCCGGATCTGGAGTTGCCAAAGTTGGTGTGGGAATCACATATGGATCAGCGCAAGGATTAGAGGCCCCAGGTCTCGACGAGGAGCGCTGGAGCCTTTATGCTCCCTTAGATTGGACATGGGGAGGAGGACTCGGCGCACAGTATAACTTACTGTAATAGGGCTATGATTGAGCAAGCCAGCAAATGCATGGGCTACGGTCGAGCAGTGCTATTCGCACCCGCATGCGCGCTCACGCATACGGAGTATTACACGGTCCCCCGGGCAGCAGCTACCTCTCCGCCCCCATAGACCGGCAAAGGCTGGCCGAGGCCGCAAAAGCCGGCTTCAGTCGCCAGTCAACGTTCGCAAAGAAACTCACCCAAGTCGTGCCTCTTTCTTATTGGTACTCAGCAAGGAGCGAAACCCATAAGCAGATCCATTGTACGGAGTACATGAGGCCTGATTAGACCTCGACGGGATTGACCCGTCCACTGGGAACGCGGCTATTACCTGCCCAGTGGGCCGACAAGCCTGATCGAGCTACTGCTCATCATCAATGGTCGCTCTTATTATGACTGGATCTTGCACTTTCGGCGGCCGTGTGTATGCAGGCATGGTGGCCAGTCGAATCACCAACTGGCCTCTTGCCACGTATTTTTCCCCGGGACTGCTCCGGGCCTGAATTTCCCCATTAGTATCGAAAGATCATACCCCTATTTGAGCTCTTGCAGGACTTGCGACCCAACCGGGCTGGGCCACCCAGGCCTCCCACGTTGAGATTGCAACTCTGGGGGGAAAAGGAGACTCTCATGACCAGCCACCATTTGCACATGCATGCTGGGGTAGCTTGGTTGAGTATGAAATGGAACAAGACAACTTTTTGGATGGGAATCCGCCATGAGGAATAGTCGCCAGACGAGAAGCTCGCTAGCTGATCCAATAGGAGACTTCTGTCCAGACAGTAGCCTATCAAAAGAAACGAATGCGCCATGGGGCCCCGGGAGATTCTCAGCCCATGAGGTACGAGTACGGCATATTGGACAAGCTGTCAAGAGTCGACCTTTGTAGTTGGGATTATGCAGTGTACCCTGCAGCACGTTGGGGGGAGCACACCCGTCATGACGTTGCGACCAATTATGGCTGTCTGCGATGCAGTGCGTCGAATTGCAATGTCATTTTCGAAGATGCAAGGATGTCACGGGCAAGAAACAAGGACGCATGCGTCCCATGTCGCTACTCCGTATAATTCGACGGATCGAATATGAGCTATCTACTAATACTAGCCAGGGTTTCCGTGCAGGCAGGGGACCTTGGATTCGGGAGCAGGGTTTTGGAGATCATGATCATCCGAAGTCTATTTGCCCTCGGATCCAGACATTGAATAACACTCGCTGCGGTTACCGTATGCATGCATCCGGGTCCAGCCTCGCTCGCAGGTCCCGCCTATTCGGTAGAGGGGAAGTCTGCGGGCAGCATGCGGCTACTTTTGAGAGTTACGTACATACAATCCGAGCTGTCATGGGGGCGAGCACGGTCCGCGACAGTTATCTGTCAACGCACTGTGGGCAGCTGTCAAGACTCGTCAAGAACCAGCAGAAGTTCTCGCCATGAGCTATGATTCGTTGGAGCAAGGCTGTCTCATGAGGCACATGAGGATCGTCAGTGCTCGCGTCCTATCCACGAGGACATTGGATGCCGAACCAGAATAGAGGGCGGGGCACTGATTCGTATTTCAATTCAGCCCTACGTGCTCTGTACGCTCGCACCAGGGACGACTGACCTTCCCTTCTCCACGGTCATACTCTTTTTTTTTCCCAATCACGAAGACAAGTATAGCTGTGGGAGTTAAGCGGCGCGGACGTAGCCGTTGAAACTATGGGGCTGTAGGGGAAGAAGGTGGTGCATGCACCAGGCCATCATCATACTACATTGTATGTACGTCGAACTAACTGTGGAGGCTGCCTGGTCGGCCGACCCTTCAGATAGGGTTCTCGACCCTGGGGCTACCTGTCCCTCGCAGCCTCCCATTCTCTCAGCCTGGGTGGGCGGGTCGCCTACCCGTGGGCTGTATGCTGCACATGATCTCCCTTCCGACAGACTCGGTGCGATCAACTTCCGTGTTGGGCAACCGGTCATTGCTTGGTACGGACGACGGATACGGATGCAGCTTTTAGGTTCCCGCTGCCGGGGCTGTTGCCCATTTGTGGTGACGGGATGCGTACGTAGCACATACAGTACAGTGCCGTGTTCGAGACCCCTGTCTGGCCTGTCAAGGAGCGGGCGTGGAGCAGGAGGTGGGTGGTGCTCATCACGGCCCACACGTCACAGGCCGCTTCGGGTCTCCGCTTCGCTGGAACGATCAGCCTGGCGCACTGCCCATCGACCCCGGGCACCCGGGGGGCACCCGGGGACCAGTTCACCGTCGAGGGGTGAGGGCTGAGGCGTCGGCTGCCAGTCGCGCTGCGAGTCTGCCAGGTCTGCCAGGCATGTCAGGCCCGTCAGGCCTGTGTCAAACCTGTCAGCGACTGGCACCCCTGTCTCGTCACATCTCCGCCTGCAACCGCCAGCTCTTCCTAGTGGCCTGATCTACGCATGTCTCATCCCGACAGAACGGAACCCAATCACAACGCCCACATCCTAGCCAGGAGCGGAAATGCCAGCGGAAATGCCCTCGGTTACGGTGGATCCTGTTGGAGCCCACGGCCTAAGCTTAGTGCCCGCTCTTCCCCTCCTTCCTCCTTGGGCCTCTGTCCAATATGTGCCAGTGGAGGACCGAACGGTCCACGGAACGAGCGACGAGTACGACACATTCGGGGCATTACATACTACCTAGTTAGTATACGAATACTAGCACCCGCACTGGTATTCGTACGGGCGTCGCAGAGAGTCCGCAAGGAGCTAACACGGGCGGCGCAGGCTGGATGAAAACCGAATTGCCCCGAGTCTATTCATGAGAAATCACATGACAACATGTTGCAGCACAGAACCCCCTTGCGCATCCCCCTCTCCAGACTCGAGCAGTGCTGAGAACATATTCTTGATACCGATGCTGATGACGGATAGGAGAGAGGCAACCCCATGATGCGGATCCATCTGCCATCCCAGCTCCCAATTCCCAACCAACACTCCAGAACCAACAAATAATACACAGCAATCCTCACTTGACCATGTCTGCTGACCACGATTGCCGCAATAGCCCTAAGCGCCAACCCACCACGCCGTCTACAGAGATGCCGAGAAAGTGAAAACGGCCATTTCGCCCCCCCCAACGGGACCAACATGGGTCTCCCTCCTCCGCGCTTAACGACCCAAGGACCCAGAGCCCCGGTGCCCGGCACCCAGAGAGAACCAAGGAAGGCTACTTTCGATTCGACAAACGCCTCCCAGCCCACCAACACCTAACGTTGTCCGTTCTAGTGCCCGGAATTAGATCCCGCCCTGCTTCGCTTTCGTTTCTTCTTTCTTTTTTCCCTGCTCCAATGTTTCCCCGATCTGCACTTGTGAAGACTTGGCACACATCCTCCCCAAAATGACGTTTTGAGTGATTCGTTCAAAGGGGGCCTCGGTTTTTTCTCTTCTTTTTTTTTCCCTCCTTTTTGGGGGGGGTTTTTATTTTTCGTACTTCGTACAAAGCGCAAAGATCGCCCCAGTCATGTCAAGGACGTACCATTTGCCCTGTGATTGGGGAGCACTCGGCGCATCCATCCGCCACTCATCTGTTACCCCCTCCTTTTGGACCGTGCCCCTCCGTATCCTCTGCTGCTGCATTGGGGTGGGGCCGAACCAGCATCAGTACCCGTGGTCACTAGACCAGCCGCAGAATGCGTCGGGCATGTTGGCTGGGTCGAACAGCCGGGTGGAGCGACTGGCAGCGTCCGCAGCAGCCGTACCAGCGGCACCCCCCGTAGTGTGGCTATCACCGTGGCGGTGCTGGTGGTGGTGCTGCTCCTGATGCTGATGCTGATGCTGCTGATGCTGCTGATGCTGCTGATGCTGCTGCTGATGGTAGTCCAGGTTGACGTCGATTGTGTCATAGGGGAAGGGACCCTGTGGCGGCGGGGGCGGCCCAAGGTGGTACATGGCAGCAGCCGGACCCTGGCCGTTGGCACCGCCGGCGGCCGACATGTCGAAGGCAGGGCCCGTGTGCACCATGTTCCCCTGGTGGTGCTGGTGCTGGTGCTGGTGCTGGTGCTGCTCACCCATCATCATCCCGTAGGTGTGATCCGGCCCCGCCGTACCCGGAGGCGGCGGAGGCGGTGGGACTGCTGACAGCGCCGTCACCCCAGCCTCCATCTTCATGGGCTGGTGCTGCTGCTGGTGCTGGTGTCCGCCCATAGCCTGCGCCATGAACGCGTCCTGGTAGTAGGGGGAGGAAGTGCGCGCCATGAAGCCAGACGTCGGCGCCGCGCGCAGGCCCTGCCCACCGTGGCGATGGGTCTTGGACACCCTGCCGGGGAACCTGTTGGCCGGGACGCCGCCGTGGCGCAGGCTGTGGCTCGAAGGATGGAAGAGGATGTGACCGCCAGAGGTGGCCTGCTGGTGCTGGTGCTGGTGATGATGGTGATGCCTGTCCCTGTCCCTCCCGTCGTTCTTCTTGTTGCGGTACCGCGTCGTGCTCTGGATGCCCCTGGCTATGGCCTCGTCCGTCAGCGTCCACTCGGTCGACCTCTTGGGGTCGGAGGCGGCCGCATTGTTGGGCTGCTGCGCGTCCTCTGATGACTCGGGCGGCGCTGACTCTGCCTCACGTTTGCGATCGCGCTTGACAAACCCCTGTACACCGTGTTAGCTGTTGGACTTTGGGCGTTCGCAGGGGGGGGGAGGGAACAAATGTCTTGCTGCTCCTGCTGCCAGGCTCCACCCCCTGACATGACCTGTCTCTTGGTGAACAATGAGCCGTCCCGACGGGGCCTTAAAAATAAGACCCGGATCTGAGACAACAGCCACGAGGGGAACGCGGGGAAAGCAATAGAGGAAAACAGTAATCATCATCATCGTCCACAAACGACGGCAAAAAATGGGAGCAACGTGGCTTACTTACCGCATTCATACTCAGATTATGCCGGATGCTGTTCATCCAGCCCCGCTGGCCGGGCTTGCACTTCTCCGTGTTCTCCTGAAACCACTGGTAGATTTCCTGCAGGCTCATCGAGTGGTCCGGTGCCTGCGCCAGGGCCTTGTAGATGAGCTGCGCGTAGGGGATCTGCTGCTCCGGTGTTGCTGTGGATGCCGCTGCTGCTGCTGCTGCCGCTGATTCTGATAATGACTCTGGCCCACCGGGCGGCTCGGAGTCTCTGGAGCTCTCCATGTCGGCGTCGAACTGGCCCGTGGGCGAGTCTACGCTGAGCATGTAGGCCGACGTAGACAGGGGCAGGCCGGCGGGCGAGGCAGGGCACGACATGGTGTCCATGCCCGCGAGGGTCGGGAGGCCGGCCGTCGTGGCCAGGGGCTCGCAGTGCCACTTGGCGCTGTAGATTTCGAAGGGGTCTTCGTGGGCTCCTCCTCCTCCTCGGCCGTCGGCAGCACCAGCACCAGCGGGCAGGGGCGAGGCGTCCGAGGCGCTCCCCGAGAAGCAGCCGCCGTCGACAGATACCGGCGTAGAGATGGTCAGGTCACCCCAGGTGTCCCTGCCGGGGCGATCCGCGGACTGGTGGAAGCTCGTGGCGGGCGACGACCAGGAGCCCGTGGGCGAGACGGGGGACAGGTTGTTGGAGGCCGACGTGCCGCTCCCGCAGGTGGGCGAGTCGCCGTAGGGGAAATGGTCCAGGTCTTCTCCCGAGGGCGGCGTGGGCCACATTTGCTGACTTCTGGGCAGGTAGAGGCGCGGAGTAGCCGTCATGGGATCAGATGTGTTTGGGACTTGGATCTTGGGAGCTGTCGAGTAGAGGCTCTGCTCGTGGTGGTGGGTTTTTTGTTGTTGTCGTTGTTCTTGTTGGTGGTGTTGTTGGTGTTGGTGTTGGTGTTGGTGTTGGTTTTGCTGGTTCTGATGCTGGTTTTGGGGCGGTTGGCGGACCGGCGGAGGTGGAGGATGATGTTGTTGATGCTGATAGTGGTGATGTTGATGGACGGCCGCCTGGTCAAGCGAGCCAGTCTCTGTAAGTGGCTGCCCCTGGGCTTCTTCAGGGGCGGCAGGCAGAGTCAGGAACGGGTCTATCTCAGCAGAAAAGTCTGACATGGGACTTGATTGCCCTCCGGATCCGGGAAATAGGGAGCTCGTGTAGCTCTCGAGTTGCCCACCGTCAGAGAAAGGTGGGGGAGCCATCGTCAGAAGGGAGGATATCCCCGGCGGAGGCAACCAAAGGGGGAGGGCAGGGGGCCACCTCCAGTGAGCCAAGACGGTCCGCTGATGTCGCTGCTGTGACTGTTGCAACTGTTGTTGTAACCAGGAAGCGGAGCAGGGTCAACAGGTCCTGACTCATCCACGGGAAGCGGAAGAGGAAGGGTAGATAGACGAAGACGCGCCCTCGCAGGAGAGAAGCAGGAGAGGGCGGAGGTAACAGGCGATGGATGGTTCAAGATTCCTTAGCCCTGGAAGATGCGACGGGTCCAAGGAAAAAGCCTGTGCTCCCCGATCGAAACCCCAAGGTGGAGATGAACAATGAGAACCGCCCGTAGGGCTGTCCTCGGAGTCTTGCGGGTGGTGGCCGAGAGGTCAAATAATAAAGTAGCAATAATAGAGCGAAGCAGTACTCCGTACCTTTAGATGGATGGAGATGGGCAAGGAGTTCCAGCGTCGTGAGCTCGAGTCACTTCTCACATTCGCCAGAGCCGGGGCAAGGCGGCAAGGATGGTCCCTACAGTCGATCGAAGTGAGGACGACAAGGGTAGGGGGAGAGAACCGAGAGTGGTTGATGGGATCATGGGTTAAGATGGGGAGCATCAATGGGGAAGATGGGTCCAGCGGGTTCCCAAGCACACGCCCTGAGCCTCACCCGTGATCGGTACGCCATGGTGGTAGATGGGAGCATGGGCAAGCAGTCCCCGGGCGCTGCCCTTTGTCACTTGCGGGTGCCCTTGTGGGTGCCTTTGTGGGCGCCTGTGTCCGTTTGTAGACGCGTGTGTGTGTGTGTGTGTCCATGTATGCCCATGTATGCCCATGTATGTGTGCTGCGTGCTGTGTACATGTGCGGGATGCCTGTGTGCCAGTAGCCCAGCTCCAGGTGCTGCCAGAGATGCATGTGAGGTGGGGATGGATGCCTCCATGCGGGAGATACAAACGGTCGCTATGCAGGCCCCCTGTTCCCCTGTCCCCTTGTGCCTCTGTGCCCCTGTGCCCCTGTGCCCCTGTCATCGCCCTGCTGCCCTGTTGCTGTCATACGGCAAGACGTCGTCGTACCGTCCATCCCAGTACGGATCCCCAATACATACATACATACATAAATAAATACATAATCGTAGTTGTACTCCGTACGCCACCTACACACATGCTTCTTACGTGCCACCGGGAGCGACTCCTCGGGGCTCACCCCTACGTACAGCTGGAGCGCCCTTCCCTGACTTCCCTGGGGGCCCCGGGACGCTTTCGGTACTTGGCGAGTAACATCCAGCGGCCGACATGGGCAGGGGTCTTATGGTTGTTGGGAGGCTACCAAGAAGAGCAGTGCCACGGCCATGGCTAGGGGAGATGCCCATCCACGAGCAACCCAGGCTTCCAGGCCCCATCGACCACATGCGATGCCCGTGCAACCTGGAGAGGCAGTGCCGTTTGAGGTAGAGGCGCCACAAACGCTTGCGGCCGGGTTAAGCTGCACTCCCACCGCCCGCCAGGCCTTTGCGCCAGGTACCCGCAAGACGTCAGAGGAACCCACTGGGCTCTCCATCAGCACTGCCTTTTACCCCCTCCTACAGAGCCTCGCTGGGAGCCTGGTAGCGAGGATACATTCCCTAGACGGGGCAAGTAAACGGTTACCTCATCTGCTGCCGAAACGACCATGTCACTTGTCAGGGGCCATCGCTTGTCGCTCAATGACAGATACCCGCATCAGGGACACTCCCATAGCCGGCACGTTGCATGCTACAGCAACACCAGAGCCATGAGGACAATGGGGCCATGTTTGAGGCCTTCGTCCTTACCCACCCAAGGAGACGAGAAAGAAACCCAAACAAAGATCCCCAAAAGTTCCGTCTCCCATGGGAGGGGAACGTAGCATACCCTCGGACGGGAAGACATGGTTTTCCACGGGGCATTGGCCACGAGCAAGGCCCGGAAATACGCGAGCTTGACCGCATCTACCCTCGCTGGCGTTTGCTACTAGGAGTGGGAGCAGGGGGCGGGCGACGCTGCTCGGAGCGAATGGAATCCATAGTCTGGTCTTTGACGGGGCCCATCTGGAGTTGGCCTGCGCGGCGCCATGCCTTCCAGAACTTCGGTGGCGTAGGACAGGTCTTGAGCAAGCGCCCATCCCGCCACATTGACTGCTGGAGGCCAGCAGCTTGCTGCGACAGGCTCCCGGCATGACAGCGCAGCGCTGTCCTGGCTCCTGGGGCCACCATGGTAGCAGAGCGTGGGGGAGGGGGCGATTTGGCTGGTTCTGATCCTTGAGGCGGATCAGGTACCGAGCATTGAAGAAGCAAAGTACCGGCAGTGTAACACAAGCGACCGAGCAGGAAAGAGGATTTGCCGATTGACAGGTTGAGGCAAAGGCTATAGACAATGATAGGCGAGTTGCGCCATGAGCGTTCAATCATTCAAGAATTTGTTTTCCTCCCAAGAGTAAAGCTGTGGATCTAATCTCGATGACTTTCAAGAGAGAAAGAGAGGGGGCATACAGGCCTTACGGCAACAGGTCATCTACCACGCTCCAGGCCTCCGGCGTGCAGCTTCGCTTCGATGTGACGGGGCCTGCTACCGGATGTTTGACAGTGGGCAGCTCAGCGAGGTAACGATGCGCGACAAAGAGCCATACTCGATGATCCCACGGCGGGAAGACCATTATTACTTCCTATAGAAAATCTGCAGATGACAAGTCAGTTATAGTCCACGGAACTCCAGGGTTTTCTTCCGAGACACTCATACCTTTTTGAACTGAAAATGCAACTGCAAGATGCCCTGTGAGGCGTGCAATATTAGTACGACGTCGACAAGGGTGGTGCATTGCCAAAAGGGGACCCAGGCGTCCGGTAGAACAGTGGCCTGGGATGTGGCTGGCTTGGCACGGGCTGCCAACAGCCGCAACGTGGATGACATGCCATGCAGGATGAGAGAATCATTACTGCCATCATCCCATTCATGTGCTCCGGGCATCGTGGGGGGTGTACGGGGGGGGTTTCGAGAGTGACATATGTACGTACCTTGTCAAAGGAGCTCTTGAATCCCCGGTCCCGTTTTGCACTATAGTCCCATTCGCGATCCACTATGCGGAATGCAATATCTTCGTATGGCGGCCCTGCAATGAAGCGGATCAAGCACGTATCCTCCTCGCCTGCCGCCGCGAAGGACTCGCCCCGTTTCCGCCCATGCTCCCGGATAATCTTGAATGTCGGCGCCTTGGTCTTGTCTATGAGCTCCGGGTAGAAGATGTTGAACTTGTATCCCTGCACCACCTTGGGTGGTGGGTTGTCGTGGTCGTAGTGTGTCTGGTTGTACTTGTTCCACTCGTACCCCATCTGCACGCGGTTGAAGTATCTGGGCTTGCGCGGGCGGTACTTGTCGGCCCACTGGGGCTTCGTGGCACTCGTCACAGCCTCCTCCGCCGTGAAGACCTCCTCATTCTCCGAGATTCCCCGTGCCACCTCGCGGTCGTACAGGGCATTTGTCGCCTGGGAAAAGTCCCCATTCTCCGCCTGCGAGAAACGCGCCGTTCCGGGAGGCGCACGCTCCTGGGCCGCTGATGATGATGACGCCGCACTCTGAGTTACAGCGGTTGCTCCGTCACCTGTCTGAGCACTTGTACCCGCCGATGGCGCCTTTGCTCCGGGGACGGGGCCACGCTCCTCGAGGCGCTTCCGGCGGGCCTCTGTTATCGCATTGTACACCTTGCTCAGTGTAGCTTTGGACTTCCACACTGCCAGACTTCGCAGGAGCTGCTCCCAGTAGTCCGTGTCGATGTCTTCTGTGCTCCGCAGCTTGGCCTTGATCTGCCCCTCCAGCGCATCGAGCTGCTCGTACGTCTTGGGCGCCAGAATCTTATCAATGTCGTCGGCGACGCTGCTCACAACTCTCTCCTCGTTCTTCTCCGGGCTGAGCTTCACCTTCTGCGTCGCGCAGAGCGACTGCAGCGCCCGCCAGTACTCTCTGTTCCGGGGATTCGACTCCAGGACGTGGTACGAAGCAATATCGCTCTCCAGCTCCGCCAGCTGGCCTGCGTCCAGGGCCTGCACAATCTTTGCGGGCGAGGGGACCTCGATATCGAGATCGGCGTCGTCGTCGTCGAATACGTCGCGGTCGGTGTCAATGTACTTGAGGTTGAAGGCCAGGTAGTCGATGGGCTTGGCGCGCCCTTCGCGAACTCGGATATCAGCCTTCTTCTTGGACTGCTTCAGGACAAACTTGTCCTCGTCGGCCACGAACTGGCGCGCCTGTTCGTCCTGCGTCTGGTACCTGGCACTGTTCTTGGTTGGCTTTGGCGGGTCTGGTCGTGAGGCTTTGGTGACTCGCGTACTTGGGTCAAGTCTCGGGGCGGTCACGTCTCGTTTCGCGGGTGACCGGCGCCCCTCAATCATAGCTCTTCGAGCAGGGTCCATGATGTCGCTGTCTAAAGATCTGAGGGTGTTCGTTTCGAGCCGTTTGAGAATGGTGGAAAAGTCGAACTTTCTGCAACAACGCTTGACTTGCGAAGTTGCCCAGCAATGTTGGTCACGTGTCGCGACGTCTCTGTCACCTACCCTATACCTATACCACACAATGCTCCGCCCGGAGTTGACAACCTCCACCTGCTTTTTTAATTTCTACAGATGGATTGTATGATGTTTTTAATGCATAATTTGACTCGAAGCTAACCACTTCTTGCTCGCTCCGTGATTGAGAAGGATAGCAGTTGTGCTAGTATATGGTCGTTCTCGTTGAACATGAGTCTCTGAAGCATCATCCACAATGGTTAACCACCACAAAGGTCACAATTAGATTCAGTAGATTGAAAATTTCAGTTCAAGAGCAGCCGTGTTTTATTTTGCCCCATATTGTGTTCTACATAGGTTGTATTACAACCAAGTTGCAATAGGCCGCTTCAGATAGATCTACTGACCTTTGATTGTTTGGCAACCTTCTGGAATCCCACTTTTGGAGTCCCCCTTCTGTTGCAGATGAAACCACCCAATATCCAAAACACTATTGTACATGCAAAAATGTAGATGTTAATATAGATAAATGAGCTGGGTAGTATGATAACCACGCTTTATGCTGATATATGTATCCCGACATGACGCCATCCATATAGTATATGCTCTCGAAACCAAACATCGATCTCGCTCTCTTCGTGTATCTCATCATGACTGCTCAATATTCCAACTGTGAGGTGTGTTAGTTGAGGCCCTCGCTGGTTGCACGTGTACAACATACCTGTCATCCTGTACGTGAACCCACCGGCTCAACGTGATGTGGACAACCCTGTACGTGTCCGCATAGCGTGGCCGTCGAGTGACACCGAACATGGCTGTGGAGTTTCTGTTGACCCAAGCCCAAAGAAAGAGCCCACGTTCTCCTCTCATCCAATGGCCTGGACCTGCCCGCTATTCAATTCTTGAACCACCCTGGCCATGCTAATGCGCTGATGGGGGTTCGGAGTCAGCATCTCCATAACCACTCGCTCCAGGCGATCGTGGCTGTTGAGCTTCTCCCGGGCCTCAAACACCTCGACGAGCCAGTCGCGCATCTGGTCGACCGCTGGCTGCCCGTTGCCATACTGTCTGTGCGGTACGTTGGGGTTGTTGATGCCTGCAATCTGCCAGTACAGGGGCTTGGCGTGTCTCCGGCGTGCGCGGCTGTCAGGGAATGGGATCTTGCGCAGCACGTACAGCATGGTAACACCGAGAGCCCACACATCTGAGGCTGGGCCACGTAGCTTTCGCCCGATGAACTCGGGTGGCACGTAGTACGGCGTTCCACCGCCTGACGGCGCCTTGGAGGCCGGCGTTGACAGGCCAAAGTCGCAGAGGACGGCGCCGCGGTCGGGCGAATAGAGGATGTTGGCGGGCTTGATATCATTGTGCACGAGGTGGCGGCCGTGCAGGTAGCTGAGGGCCTCGCCAATGTCACGTAAGACCCGCATTGCGTCGTCTCGGCTGCCATGAAACTCCTCGCTCATTTGGTTCCTCCACCGCGGAACGGCCGTCAGGTCCTGGGCGTCGACGTGCTCCATGTACAAGGACAGGAAGCGAGCGTCTCCACCGTAGTATTTTACGATGGATCCGTGCTGAAGGTCCTCCTGGCTCTGGCACTCCCGCAGCCACATGTCAGCTTGTCGGATCACGTTGCGCTCGTGGACATAGGGCTTGTCGCCGGGGTTGGCAACTCGGGTTTTGAGGACTTTGACCGTGACAATCTCGTCCGGAACCTCAGAGTGACTTGCGGTATACACTGCTGATAGGGCCGTAGATGCTATCGGGTCCTGTTTCGTGAGTTGATACTGGTCCAATTCGCAGACACCAGCCACCGCAACCGTCTCTCCCTCGTTCGCATCCAGAAGAGGATGACTGCTGGCAGCAACCAGCTCCCTGGTATCTCGAGCGTTAGGCAGGGGAAAGACCAGAGAGTCGGACTCGTTAGCCCCGGGGCGAAGGAATACGACCGCGCCATCGTCCAACTTGTTGGCATCAGAGGTGCGGCGCCTGACCCGCTTCTCATCGTCATCGGGGGTTAGAGATCGCTTGATGCTGGAACCGATCTGGATGGAGTCGGATGTGGACGAAGACATCTCCTCGACTCGAGAGGGGAAGGGTTGGTAGATGGTGACTGGGCGCTTTTCGAGAATTCGGAAATCCAACACGGCGGTTTCCTGGACCTTGATCTTCCACGTGGCTGGTTTGAGGGCCTTGGCCAGTCCTGGGTTGATGATGCGACTCTCCTCCACTGGGGGGTCGGCAAAGGGGCTCTGAGTCGGTCGTTCTAGGGTAATGGGGACGTCCGACTTGTTCAAAAAGACGACCTTGTCACTGGCAGGATCGTAATAGAGTTCGCACCAAAGAGGGGGTCGCGGGAACTCCTCCTGGCTCTCACCGGGGATCCTGACGGAGAATTTGATGTCTCTCGAGGTCTGAGTCACGGCCAGGACTTTATACTCGGGCTGGTCGGACGAGGCGACCTCTGCCCGCAGAGCAAGCCACTGGCAGTTGTCATTGCCGTTGGGACTGACGGAACGAGCATTGTGAAGCCTGGTGAGTGGCCGGACCAGCAAACGGATGTTTTGTCTGTGGTGGTGTTCCTCGAGTTGTAGGAAGTCGAGGGGGATAGCCTGGTTGTCCAGGGGAAGCACTGGGTCATGGAGCCTGACACTCCTGATCCGGGCATCCATCTCGCTCTGTGATATGGGTTCTGTCTTCTCCTCCGAGACCACAGAGGTCTCGAACCTGTGTTCAACAACCATGGTGGACGGAGAGAGTGGCGACGACGGCGACGGCGCCTAAGCGGCCATGTGGTGCCGAGTGGATACCTCGGTAGCAATGTAAAATAAAGAAAGGCAGTTTTTTTTAAAAATGAATCTGCAATAAGAGTATGCAAGTGGGTGAGGCGGAACTGCGATGATGATATGAGAGACGGTCCAACGGCGGGAGCGCTAATATCGTGAGTCGCCGGCCGAATCCAACCGGGTCTTCTTTCAAGGCTCCGCGGGCAGAGGCTGAGGGGAACAACTGGTCACAGAAGGGGAGCGAAGGTAAAAGGTGGGTGGGTTCCTTGCAGCCGGGGTACGGTGGCAGATTTGGGTTGATTCGACAGCGCGAGCTGGGTAAGCGGGAGCCAGGGACGATGGAGTTGCCAGAGCATCAGGAAGAAGGGTAAGTGGGAGCCAGAAAGTCGAGGCTGTGTGCCCATAAATGCAGGCACAGAGACAGAGATGCAATAGGGCTTTACGAGGAGGGAAGATGTCAGATGGGTGCTGGGCGAGTTGCGAACTGGCGGCAGATGATGGTCGTCTCAGCCTCTCCGTCGAGTCATCAACCTGCCTTCATCATGGGAAGAAGGCAGCACAGGCAGCCAGTGGCAGCAAATGGGCAGCAAATGGCACCAGGCGGCGGGTGGGACTGCCTGACGTGCCTGTGCCCTGCTCAGTGTGCCCAGTGTTCAACTGTCTGCCAACCTGGTTGTGCCCCTGTGGCACGCCAGGGCTGTCAGCGTGGTACGGCCCGCGTGCGGGTTTTAGCGGCGTCAGGAGAGGTACCACTCCATCATGTGCTGGCTATCTTCTCCCAGACACATCCAGCGGCGCGTTCTCAGGGCCCTGGTCCGTGAAGGTCCTGGGGAGGCTCTGTGAACTCGGAAGGGCGAACTGAGCCCTGTCTACTAGTAGGTACTATGTAGTAAGGGAGGAAATCGAGAGAAGGCGAGGGAAAGCATGAGAAAAAGGTTGGTCAAGGCCCGGGCCGTTGCGAACGCGGGGCATCCTTCGCGAAGAGTTGGAACGTTCCAGTTGAGCCAGTCTGCCCTGCGCCCGCCGCCATCACCCCAGCTTGGGAGCACTTGGGAGGCGCCTCAAAGCCACAGAAATGCTCCGCTCTCTCGCGCACCGCCACACATGATTGAGGCGCATGGCCGGCGTCCACAACCACGCCGAGGAAAGGCGGTCAGAGGACAGTGTCTGTAGGTGGGAGCTGGGGGTCAGACGCGAATGAGTCCATCCGGCTTGTCGAAAATCCCTACAAAGTACGAATATACGAGCTGGTCAAACTGCTAAAAAAAAGGTCATTCTGGAGATGCCACTATTGCCAAGAGGCGGGCGTCATGAGCACCGAAGGACTAGAATCCGCAGATTCAAGCTGGTCGCATGATGAATAGATAGTACAAAAGATCACGTTTGAGTTGAGACCGAGGATGGCAGCCACGTGACTGTGCTATCTTATCGTATCTTATCACATCTTATCGCAATTATTGCCTGATGAGCCATGTACGAGTACATTCCGTATCCCTAGGGGCCCAACAACAATGTTGAATGAGACAGTGAAGTGCACAGACTTCGGACTGTGCGTCAGCCAAACCGGGATCACGCTCCAGCTGAGCCGTAATCCTCACGCTGGTTGGCTGGGAGGAGGTGGCTATGTCCACTTGCCCGCGTGTGGTCTTCTATGACTGGAGGACTAAGGTAGCGCACTACGCCTGATGCAGGCTCCTGCCGCATGCGGTGCTCCACCGCTGAGACATGCCACCCAATCATGGAGCGCCTCCTTTCTTGCCCTTTCGCGGTCCCCGACGTTGGTAGTCGCTACTCCCCCCGACTATCACGACGGGTCTCCCTCTGCTCCTCTGTTTTCGTCAACGAGCCCTACGAGCCCTACGAGACCATTCACGACCGTGCCAGCTTCGCCTGCGATACTCCAACGCATCCGACGCCGTTAGACACTACCATACAACAGCCACCATGTATCCCATGCACAGTAACAAGATCTGAATGCACTCTCTCGCTGGGGACACTGCACCGCTATACGACTAGGCCACGGCCCTGCAGCGCAGTTGTGTCTCGCCGTCTCTTCTCGCTCTCGTTATCTACGACTACCTATACCCCCACCGCACTCTCTTCAACATGGACGACCCGGACATCGCCTGGCCTGCGTGGAAGTTTGGCCTGAAGAGGGATGACCTCTTCACCACTCTCCACGACCAGTACAACACCTACACCTTCTCCCTCCAAGACCCCGAAGCCTTCCACGCCGACGTCTACGAGATCTCCCACGAGGCCGACTCAACCGAGGAGTTCCACCGCTTAATGGCTGACCGGCGGGGGCAGCGGCTCCGTGAGCTCCATGAGTCTCTGGAATCGCTCGCCGTCGAGATCATCGCCAACCCCAAGCTGATGGACTCGCCGCACTGGAACTACGCCATCCAGCTGTTCCGTACCAAGTCGTTCGATTCGCTTGTACGATACTTTGCTAGCTACCTTCCGGAGGGGTACATGGCTCGAGACGAACAGCGTGCGTACTCGGCGAGGTCGTCCTTCTCTGACACCACGAGCGTCCACACGGCAAGCACCACGGCCAGCAGCGTCGATGATGCCTCTGCGCCGTACTCCCTCCTCCTTGACGGTTCCATCCTGAAGGATGAACCCGACTCCCTCGATACCGACTCCTGTCACCATCAAGCTGGTGTCATGAACGGCCCTCTCTCCCCCCCCGAATCCGACTCGACCGTGTCGGAGTGCTCAGCACCCTCACCGAGCGACGACCTGGAGTCGCGAAGTCAGTCGACCAACCCTCCGTCACGATCCATGTCCTTCTCGGGCTCCGATTGCGGACCCTGCGGTTTCGATTTTCGCCATGCTATGATGCATGACGACGACGAGACCTGGCAGTCGGATAGCGTTGACACTGCTGTGACGTCCGTCTCTGATTGTGCGGAGAGTCGCTCATCTCTTGACTCGGTGGATGATAAGGAGCAAGACCTCCCTCCCCATGCTGTCGAGGATGAGGATGATGACCTTGTCACCGCACAGTTTCCCGAAGATGCGTTCGACGCCTTCGATACCATGAATGAAATCCATTGCCATGCCACCGTCGAGTACGATGGTAATGACACCGTCGAGTCCGACACGCCCACACCGAGACAGGAAGGCGTGACGACTAGCTCGTACCTCCACTACAAGAAGTCGGCCCTCTGCCGAAGGCTACCCTCACCGAACCGCCGCTCACCACCCCCACGTGGGGCACACCGAGCTGCGGGACCGCTGCCGTGCGGCACACGAAGGAGCCCTGATGAGGCACACAGCAAGATCCAGAAACCATCGCCAGAACCCATGCGCAAAAGGCCCAAGGGAAGGATATGAAGGAACTGGACTCTGGACACTGTATATATGTGAACCTATTTGTACTAAGTATCTCATGACTAATGATGGCTATAAACACACGATAACCTCACGCTCCGTCGAGTCTGGTCATGTTGTGCCTGTCGTACTCTGCTCGTGCCCAAGACCCCTCGCGCTGATCAGCCATGCGCCTCAGTCTTCAAGGTGAGTATTACCTGTATTGTCTCGTCTTGATGTTTTGCTGGACCTGGTGCCTGACGCTGGCGGGTGGCCTGCAGGTGCAGTCAGGTGAGATGCTAACTCGTGCCTTGCTGTGACCTTAAATCGGCGACGTCATAGGTCATGGGATTCACTGGCATCGACGATGTGTATTTTTATCCAACGCGCAGGAGATGATGTTCTTTGCTACACTGACTTTGCAGGTGTGCTCTGTACGATTTGGTGTGTTGTGGGTCTGCAGCGTTCGTTGAGTGAGGCTATCTGGTGAGGCGTCACCTCACCATGGCCGCGTCAGCCTTGCGTTTTGCTGCGTCAGCCTTGCATTTTGCTGCGTCAGCCTTTTCGCATCTCTTGTACGTGACGCCAAGGCTACGATTCCGAGTTTTCAAAGGTATGCGATTGTGCATGTAATCGAGGCTGCCGATATGCGGATGCTAGTATAGCTTGATCGTGGCTAGATATAAGTGCGTTGGGTGTAGAGAGAGAGGGGCTGGCCATGCAGTTACTCTTGTTACTAGTACTACACATAATGAGATTTTTTGTATAAACCCGGCTAATACACTAATAAAAACGCATTCTCGTGTGTCAGCAGAATCAAAAACCTCAATGAGATGGGTTAGAGTATGTACGGAACCCTTCGCCAGCGGCGAGTACGTAGTATGAGGAGACCAAGGTTCTTACGTGGCCTCGGGTCAGATACGCGCGGATAGCCCTGGCAAGTTTTGGCCCTTTAACTCCAACTCACTTCGCTTTATCTTACCTCGGTCTGCGACTGCATTCCCATTCTCTTCACAACAACTGTTGACCCCGACAGTGGAAGACGGTGCCTCAGCGAGCGAACAACACGCCATGATCACCAAGACGTCGTGGGCCGCCCATGGCGATCCCATTCACGACATACGCAGTAAACGGTCACATCGCTTTTACGTGGTGACGGTCGTGTGCCTGGTGCTCTTCTGTGTCTTCCGCATCGTGCCCACCTTCAACAGGCCTTGCCTCACCGCCAAACCCGACCATCATGGCCCATCCCCCGCTTTGTACCCGTATGGCCGCTTCCCGCGCCTAGACGATCCGTTCCTCCTCATGCCCTGCACAAACGCCACACTGCTACCACAGCTAGACGACGCCCATCCCGAGAAGACGTGGGCAGCGCTCTACGATCCAAACCCAGACAACTGGAGCTGGGCCAATGCCACCTCTGACGCTGACCATGGCACGAGCAAGGATCCTTACGCGGGACGGGGCATCTATCTATGCGGCTACCTCGATGTGCCCCTCGACTATGGCAACGCCTCTGAACATCGCATCGTCCGCCTCGCCATCAACAAGATACAGGTCTCGGGCCTGAAGCGCATTGACAGAGAGTCAACCTCCTCGCCTGCAGGAGAGAAGTCATCACGCACCATCGTGCTCAACCCCGGCGGCCCTGGCGGCAGCGGCACCGAGTATCTCTGGCGGGCCGGCGAAGACGTGACGAGGCGCTTCAGCAACAGCACCCTTGACGTGCTCAGCTTCGACCCCCGCGGCGTCAACGCCTCGCTGCCCGCCATCTCGGCGTTTCCCTACAATGCCGACCGCGACCACTGGTCGCTCTTCACGGGCCAGTACCGCGAGGCTACCGCCGACCCCAGGGCGCAGCTCGAGGTCGCCGACGCCATGGCGGAAGCCATCTTCCGCGGCCTCTGGGAGAGGGACGGCGACCTGCCGCGGTTCATGACCACGGCCCTCGTGGCGCGCGACCTGGAGCAGATCCGCCTGGCCCTGGGCGAGGACGAGCTGACGGCCTACCTGGTGAGCTACGGGACGGGAATCGGGCAGACGTACGCCAACATGTTCCCAGACAGCGTGGGCAGGATCATCCTCGACGGCACAGAGTACGTGCGCGACCACCGCCTGCTCGCGGGGTTTGGGTGGACGGCCCTCGACAACGCCACGGATGCCTGGCATGACGGCTTCCTGGGCGAGTGCATCGACGCCGGGCCCGAGCACTGCGCCCTGGCCAAGCCCGTCGGCGACAGGCCCGTGACCCTGGAGGCTCTCGAGGAACGCATGGGCACCCTCCTCTCGTCACTCATGCACCGGCCCATGGCCGGCTACACCGACTTTGGCGGCCCGGCCCTGGTCACGTACACTGCCATTGTCGACGCCATCTACGCGGCCATGTACAACGCCCAGAGCTGGCCCACCCTGGCCCAGATGCTCTTCGACCTCGAGGCCGGCAACACGACCCTGGCTGCGCAGTTCCTCGAGCACAACACGTGGCGCTACGACCCGACGCTCCCGCCGGCGTCCCGCCGGCGCGCCGACTCGGACGAGCTGTCCCTCAGCGTCATCTGCGGCGACTCGTACGACGCGCCGCTGCCGGAGGATGGGCTCGACTGGTGGGAGTCGCTGTGGGCCAACATGACGAGCACGTCGTGGATCGCGGGCAACTCGCGGTTCCTGGGCGCGCTGCCGTGCCAGCACTACACGGCGTACTGGCCGCGGCCCGCCGAGGTGTACCGGGGCTCCCTGGGCAACGCGCTGCGGCACCCGGTGCTGCTCGTGGCCGAGGTGTACGACCCGGCGACGCCGCTGCGCAACGGGCGGAGGCTGCTGGGCGAGATGGGCCGCAACGCGCGCCTGGTGGTGCACCACGGGTACGGCCACTCGACGAGGGACAGGTCGGCCTGCACGGACGGGATCGCGAGGCGCTATATCCTGGAGGGGGAGGTGCCGGACGAGGCGGAGACGGCGTGCTACGCGGACGAGAAGCCGTATCGGTATGGGGTCAAGGCGAAGGGGGGAGGGTGAGGAGAGGGACTTGGTTGCGGAGTGGAGGGAGCATGTCAAGGAGATGGCCATGCTGGGACCGAAGACTCTTCGCATGTGGCGGTGAAATTACTCGATGGCGTCTGTGGTTTGATGCATACATGTAAATTTTGAAATATTTTGAAAAGCTATCTAATAACTACCATCATGATATGGGAAAACTAGATCCGGACCGGCCTGCTAACATGGACAACTGAAATTCACAATAATATCAGAGAACCAAAAACAAAAAAACGGGGCAAACCACCGTCTAGTTAGACTTCCAGAGCCTTCTCCTCCACCACCTCGTCCCTATCACTCCCCTCGCGGTGAAACAGGGCATTCTCGAGCGACGTGTAGACAACATCGGCGCCCTCGGTCCTCTCCTCGCCCTCGTTGGCAAACTCCCACTGCGAGCGGCGGAACCGCTCGCGCACGGGCTCGGCCAGGCCGACGAAGCGGAACTGCAGGTCCTGCCCGACGTACCGGCGCAGCTCCATCTTGAGCTCGATGAGCGACAGCGTGCCCGTCACGTCCATGAAGGGCACGCCGGAGAGGTCGAGGACGACGTGGCGCAGCACGGCAGAGCCAGAGCCATCGGCGCGCAGCGGCTGGATGCCCCTCCGGGCGCGCAGGCGCGGGATGCGCTTCATGTCGGAGACGTTCCAGCTGCGGTCCGGGCTGGCGAGGTCTATGGACGCCGAGGCGGGCTCGTAGCGGACTTTCACGGCCTCGACGACGGCGGCCTTGAGGCGCTCCGCGTTGGGGAAGAGCAGGTCGTCGGTGAAGCGCACGTAGAAGGCCTCGGGGGGCACGTCGAGGGTGTCCGGGGCCGGGACCGGGCCGGGCGCCGTGTACTTCTCGCGCGAGGTCTCGATGTTGGAGAGGGCGACCTTGCGGGGGAAGGCCAGGCGCAGGAGGGTGACGACGATGCTGAAGCCGACGGCCGTGGCGAGGCCGATCTCGGTGGAGGTGAAGAGCGTGACCCAGAATCCGAGCATGGAGGAGACAAAGTCCACAAAGGACATGCGGTAGTAGCGGTAGAAGAGGCGCGGGGGGGAGATGAGGTGGACAACGGCCATGATCTGGGGGACATGTGTGAGTTGGGAGTGGTCAGGGGTAAAATGGAAGAAGGGGGGGGGGGGGGGGGGGGGGGAGGCAGAACGGAACACTCACAATGATGGCGGACAGAGTGGCCTTGGGGATCCAGTACAGGGCAGGGGCCAGCTCGTAGAGGGTCAGGAGGATGAAGCCAGCCGTGAAGAGGAAGTTGACGGGGGATCGGACACCGCACTCGGAGTTGACGGCGGTGCGCGACATGGCAGCACCGGCTAGTTGTGGTGTCAGTCGGTCACTGGTGATAGGAGGGAGTAGTGACAGAGGGGAAACATACTCGTCATGGCACCGAAGAAGCTGTTGCATATATTCTCCACGCCGAGGAAGAAGAGCTCCTGGCTCTTGTCAATGTTGTAGTTGTTGCGCAGGCCAAACGCTTTGCCGACGCCCAGGTGCTCGACGGCCATGGCGATCAGGGGCGCAAAGGAGCGGCCAACGACCTTTTGCAGCAGCGTGCTGTCGTGGACGCGAGGCCTCCAGAGCCCATTGGTCTCGACCTCGGCCACCTCCCACTTAAAGTCCTCCGGGTCGCGGCCGCGGTTGACGAGGAACGAGATGAGGGTGTAGATGATGAGGACGACGACGGCGCGGCTGGTGCAGAAGATCTTGAGGTAGATGCTCTTCTTGCCCCAGCGCTTGCCGACGTGCTCGAGGACGAGGAGGAGGAAGATGCCCGTGAAGCCAATGGCCAGGGTAAGGGGCTGGATCTTGTCGAGGTTTCCCAGGACGTCGCGGATGATGGTGGCAGTGCCAGAACCAGCATCGAGTCCCACCAGGCCGTCGACCTGGCCCAGCAGAATGACGAGGGCCACGGCCGAGATCCAGCCCGTCAGAACGGGGGCGGAGACAAAGTCGAGCAAAAAGCCCAGCTTGAGTAGGCCGATGGCCATGCTGTAGACGCCGACCATGAAGGCCACGGCCGAGGCGATGGCGTTGGTCGAGTAGCCCTCCTTGGAGAGATCGCTGACGACCTCGGCGGTCAGGAGGCCGAGGATGGACGTTGGGCCGGTGGAGAGTTCTGTTACACATACACGCATCAGCATACATATATGGGCTGAGGACCATGTGGTTTACCCTTGGACGTCCCCAGGAAAAAGTACAGGGCCGAGGGCAGCCAGCACGAGTACAGGCCGTGCTCGACGGGGATGGTGGCAATCTTAGCATAGGCCAGCCCCTGGGGGATGAACATGACGCCCAGCGTGATGCCTGCAATCACGTCCTGGATGATCCAGCGAGGGTGGTAATGCGGCAGCCACTGCACGACGGGCAGCTTCTCGACCAGGTAGTCGACCGTGGCGCTGGGCAGGCGTCTCGAGACGGGTTCGACCCAGCCCTTGACACGGTTGATGTTGGGGTCGGTGCGGTAGGCCGTGGCCATGCGCTGCTTGGTCTTTGCCAAGTATCCCATGGTGGGAGAAGGGGGGGGAGGAGAAGAGATGTGTAGATGTGCAGATGTGTAGATGGGTACCCTGAGACCTGGGGGGAAGGAAGAACGACTTGTTGTCAACTCCTAGGTTCACTCGAGATGGACCAGAGCTTACAACGATTCCCCGAGGCTCAGCAACCCAGTATATAAGGGGAGAGCGTGCAAGAGGTGTACGAGTAGTACTAGAACCATGCTCCTGTGACGATGCTTCGACATCCGGCCTTTTAAGGCGTCAACTCGAGATGCCGTCAGCGGGCATCACACAGATAGGACAGACAGACGCAGACAGCCACGCAAGATAGACAGCAGACAGCCATGATACATCCGTTGCAAGTACACGCATCCGTCTACATCCATTGGATCGTCCCCTCAGGGCGAGACAAGCAAGCCAGTCCGAACACACACACACTCACACGCATCGTATCCCCGTCGCAGGCTGCCCGCGTGATGGGTGTGCCTCACCGCGTGCCTTGCTGCCTTCCGCTTACATGTATTTGGTGAGGGGGCGACAAGTCCCAGGCCGTCGCCCTCTGGGAGAGCTGGGGGAGCCGGCTGCTTGTTAGCTAGGAACTGGGAAGCTGGAGCTTGGACCTTTGTTGAGGGAGGCCCTAAACGTCCAAGGGGCGAGACAGCGACCATGGAGGAGCGGGAGGAGCTGTGATAGACGGACGGCGGCATGACGGTTCATGACGCCGGCATATGGCCATGGTCCATCGTGGTCCATCGTGGCCCATCGTGGCCCATCATGACCACTTGGAGACTTGGAGGAGGGGGTGGTTGGAAGCCCCCTCATGCAACTCCCATGTAGGGCCGGCCATGGATATCCGTATACGCTCCCCGTCCCCCGTCCCCCCTCTTTCTCGGTGAGGAGCAGACCAGTGCCGGCGGATGAGACAGAGTGAAGGATGAGAGACAGGCGTGGACGTCATCTAGAAGAAACACCATACTCGTACTACCACAGTGTGTGCCTGGTGCGCTCGACGCTGCAGCATCGTTACAGTATCGGGTACGACGTGCAGCGTCACGCTCGGAACCGGCACGCAGAGACAAGGCTCAGAGACAGCACGCAGACTGGCAGAGACAACACGCGGCATGGGCTCTGGTCTTATTAATACATTACCACTCCGTATGTATACTAGCACTAGTAGTACTATGGAGCAGTACGGGTAGTAGTATGCGTATTACGATAGACGGCAGCGGCACGACATGGCCATCCGCGGCGGAAGGGAGCTCCGTACCGGACGGGCCGCAATTATGGAGAAGCCCATCCAGCGATCAACAATTCAAACCATCGACCGTGATCCGTGGCCTGTCCACAGAGTCCACCATATATCCACCATATATCCACCGTATATCCACAATACCGCCGCCAAGCCCCGCTCGCCGTCAGCCAGTGCCGCTTACCCGGGCTCCTGGGAAGGGGTAGTAGAAGAGGGGACGCGTCGTCTCTGGCTGAGTACTACTCGGTACTAACAACACTACGAGATCGAGCCCGATAAATCTCCACTCCCGGCTGACGATACCGAGTCTTCCCCGGATCTGCTCAGGTCAGCCCTTCACCGGGGGATTCGGAAGAAGGGGGGGGGGGGCGGGCTTCATCGGGGGGACGCCCGTGTAAGAGGCTCGTTGAGCTGCCAGCCTGCCATCCCATATTGCATCAAGTACCAGATCAAGAAGAGGCACTCGGAGACCAAAGACGTAGATCGCACGACCTTCCTATTCTGGCCGTGGGCGATCGAATTGGCCACATGCACTGCTATAATACTATGTACAATACCATGCACCTCGACCCTGGCTGCATACACACGGCGGCGTTTACCTCGTGGTGTCTTGCGGTATCCTGCTTCAATGGCATCAACACAGTCGTATTCTTGAGACCTCTGCCTCTGCCCCAAGGCCTCCCAACTGATAGTGTAGATCCCCCATCCTGCCACCGCCCTCGAATCACGGGCCTCGAATCACGGGCCTCGTCACATCATTTCACAGATGCCCACTGTCGTAGGAACCGGGGATGAGACCTGTCTCATTCCCACCTCTTGACTCCCGAACTCCCAGGTACTTGTGAAGGCGCCCACACACACAATAATAAGAATACCACCATGTCCGTTTGGTACATAGTACGCACCAACCACCACCACCACCACCAGCATCATGGCCTCCTCTACCTCCTCCTCGGATCGTCACCCATAACCATGGGTTCGCTGCCCTTTGCTGGCCCAATTGGATCGATGGCTATGATACGCCACGGACATGCTTCCCCGCAATCTGTGCAATCGGAGGGCTCTCGGCAACTTACTGATGCCGATTTTCGACCGTGTGGGTGTGTGGGTGTGGGTAGCCCTTGACAGTTGATCGGTGTGACTGACTGCATCGCGAGGTTGCAGCAGCGTTATCAATGCATTGTACATTATCTTGATTATTGATTGTGACTTGCGTGATGCAGGGGGGGATGCGGACAGGAATAGAACGGGCAAGTCGTCAAAAGATCAATGACGAGCAGAGCATGGCTGGTTGTGGGTTAGGGGAGAGCCGGGGGGGGAGGGAACTGGCCTGAGTAATACAGCCATCAAGTGCCCAAGAGCACAAGTGGAGGAGGGAGAATGGTTGACGCACGTACTCGCTATCCATAGATTATATCCCTAGATTGGTATTGATATGGTCCTATAGAAACGGCAAGGAGACAATGACAGTCTTTGGTGGTACTCGTAGATGGGAGAGTAATAATAGTAGATGGGGGATGCCAGTCAATCTACCATGGTGGTAGATCTGAAACCCCCACGAGGCCACGGGGCCATCCACAGGGGGGCCCTCCTAATATTTCCTAATCTCATCCTTCTCGGCGTCCTTGACCTTGTCCCAGAACTTGCTGGCATTCTCGGCGTCGTCGGCAAACATGGTGTCGATGACCATGCGCTTGGGGGTCTCGCCCATCCACTGGAACAGCGAGAAGTCGCGGAACTGGTCGCTGCGGAAGACCTCGAGCATCTCGACGGGCTCGTCGCCAATGTTCTCGACAAAGTGGCCGTTGTTCCTGGGCACGATGCCCACGTCGCCGGGGCCGTAGTCAAAGGTGCGGGCGGTGCCCTCGGCCGCGAAGATGGTGACGCGCGCGCGGCCGCGGATGAAGAAGGACCACTCGTCGGCCAGCGGGTGCCAGTGCATCTCGCGCAGCGCGCCGGGCTCGATGATGGCGTGCGCCGCCGCGACCGTCTTGGAGATGGGGAAGTTGTTGGAGTCGGCGATGCGCACCTCGCCGCCCGACGTCTTGACCGGCTCCTGCTCCAGCATCCGGTGGGAGAACTTGTACTTGGACTGCTTGACGCCTTTGCCGCGCGGCCGCTCCTCCTCGATGGACCCGGGCTGCGAGCCCTGGAAGATGTACTTCTCCGAGGGGGGGAGGTGGGCAAAGACCTCGGGGGCGAGGTTGAAGTTTTCGGAGATGACCGACTTGGGGGTGTGTGCTGTTAGGGGGGGCAACGAGTCAGCTTCAGCGGCCCAATTCCAATCGTCTGTAAAGGGATCATACCCAGCCAGTCGGTCAGGACAAAGGTCGAGTCCTCGGAGAAGCTGCCGCTGTCAAAGACCAGCAGGAACTCGGTGCCGTTCTCGCCCAGGCCCTGCAGCGAGTGCGGCACGCCGCTGGGGAAGTACCACAGGTCGCCCTTCTTTAGGTCGTCGATGAAGTTGCCGCCCTCGTAGTCGAGGCCCGTGATGCGCACCTCGCCCTCGAGCACGTACGCCCACTCGGCCTCCTTGTGCCAGTGGAGCTCGCGGATCGCCCCGGAGTCGAGGCGCATGTTGACGGCCGCGAGCTCCACGCTGGAGCCCAGCTCGCGCACCGTCGTCTGGCGCGTCCAGCCGCCTTCCTGCAAGGTGGGTGAGACTGGTCAGCATTTTCCTCCTCTGTCAGTAACACCGTCATGGCACCGGGGGAGGAATACCTCGATGCGGATGTGCGAGTCGGCAAAGCTCCAGCGCATGTTGGCCATGTTGCCCTTGTCGGTGCTCGGCGGGCGCACCAGATCAGGGTCCTGCCTGGACCGGTCCGGGTTCCACGGCCCCAGGACCGACGCGCCCAGGCCGTTGCGCCAGGGCAGCGGGTCCAGCTCCTTGCCCTCGGCGTCGATGGCGTTATCGTAGGGGTCGCGGTAGCCCGGCGTGTAGGGGTCGTCGGTCTCGTTCTTGCTGGCCCTGGACTGGTGCAGGGTGCCGCCCCCGAGGAACTTGGCCGGCATCTCGAGGCCGTTGAGCAGGCGCTGGCGGGGGCTGTCCATGTGCGGCAGCGCCGTGGTCATGCCGGCGCCGGCGAGGAGGAGCTGCGTGGTGGTGAGCTTCATGTTGGAGACGCGAGGCCAATTGGGTTGGTGGGGGATGCGCAGAGGGATCTGGAGAGACGGTGGGTGCGAGGTGAGGTCGAGTTGAGAGGGCGAGAGGACTGGAGGTGTGCCGTCTATTAATACTATTAATAAGAGAATACGGATAAAGACTCATGGGCTTGTCACCTCATCACCTCACCTCACCTCACCCATGCTCCAGCCCATCCAGATCGGAGAGAGCTACGTACCTGCTACTGCTCCAATGCTCCACCGCCATGGAGCCACGGAGCCGCGGAGCTACGCCTACGAGTATGGGCCATGGGGCTAGGAGTAGTAGTAGTACGGATAGTATCCGTCCATATCCGTACTCCGTAGTACTATTAATTGGAGCCATGGAGCCATGGGGCCATGGGGCCTGGGCGCGTGGGGGAGGAGTCAGCGTGGGACTCCATGATCCGTGATCCATAATAGCGGAATCGCACATGAAATCGGAGCATGCTGGGTCTCGGCCAAGACATGCCGCGTACGACACTCTCACACACATTACCCTCATTACCTACTCTATACACTCATTACACTCACGGCAAATATCAGCAAAGCACTACTGTTCGTAAGCCAAGGCGGTATTAAAGGCGCGTCTGTTACAGGATATTACCTCCCCGAACGTAATCCCGAACCAACTCCGGCCCTGGTCTTTTGCCGTTTGACCCGCCTACTCATCTTCTCATCATTACTGTTTCAGTCCAGTCTCTCCGACTCTCCGTCCAGCCTGCGTCCAGCTTCCCCGATTCCCCCTCAGGCGCCCCCTCAGTGCCCTCAGTGCCCTCATGCAACCTCACGCACTCCTGCAGGGCTATCGCGGCTGTAATTGGCCCCTGTCTCATCCGGTCTCGTTGGGTCTCGCCCAAGCTTCATCCCACGTCTTCGCCGTAAACGCCAGAGGTACTTGCTGCCTCCGTACCTCCTCCATGCCAAACCACCTCCACCTCTTTCTGCGCCCGCTTCTACGCCTCGTCATCCTCATGCTGCTCCTGCTGATCTCTCCCAGCCATGGCCCTTCCGGACATAACACGGCGGCTCGGCGAGAGGACCCTCATCGCTGCCCTCGCCTTTCCCTGTCTGGCAGCCCGTGACTCGGCATATTGGCGCCGAAGTCGCAACCACGGAAAAGCGGCCTCTGCCCACCGCCCCTGCACCTCGGCTCTTGACCCTTTTTTTCCCTCCTGAAGCGTCATATTTTTTTTTTCTAATACTCTTCTTCTCAATTCTTCTCCTCTTCTATTCTACTCATCCGAGCCCTCCGGTGCTGCTGCACGTCAGCATCTCAATTGACCGTCAGCAAACTCAATTGACCCATCAGCAGCCCTCAGCCATGACCACCAGCAACGGCTTCAACGGCCTCGTCGGCGGCGTCCCCGACGAGGAGTCCCCTCTGCTGCCCAAGGCATCCCAGTCCCCCTCTGTCATCTCCCGCTGCCGCAGGTCCTTGAACGCCGAGGTCAGCCGGTCCTGGGCTGACCTCGTCCTTCTCCTGTGCTACGTCGTCACCGGCCTCCTCGACAGCGCTTCCACTCAGGTCTGGGGCGCCTTTGTCTCCATGCAGACAGGTCGGTAAATTACCTCTCATCCTCACCGCTTGTCGCACAGCTCCACGTGAACATGGACGAGGGGGGCCGACAACACCATGGATGACAGCTAACCCTCTCCTCCCCCACCCTAGGCAACACCGTCTACGTCGGTCTCGGCCTCGCGTCCATCGCCTACCCGCCCGTATCCACGCGCCTCTTCCGCTCCGGCATCTCGCTGCTGTCCTTCTGCGTCGGCTCCTTCTTCTTCGCGCGCTTCCACCGCCACTTCTCCCCCAAGCGCCGCTGGGTGCTGTGCGTCTCGTTCGCCGCCCAGATGCTCCTGACCGTCGCGGCCGCCACCATCGTGACGCTCAACCCGCGCGACGCCGACTCCGACCCGGAATCGGTCGACTGGACCGTGCTCCTGCCGCTCGCCCTCGTCGGCTTCCAGAGCTGCGGCCAGGCCGTCACCAGCCGCGCCCTGCGCTACAACGCCCTCACCAGCGTCGTCCTCACCAGCATCTACTGCGACCTCTTCTCCGACGGGGACCTGTTCGCGGTGCGCAACGTCGAGCGCAACCGCCGCGCCGCCGCGCCCCTGCTGCTGCTGGCGGGCGCCGTCGGCGGCGGGCTCTTCGCCCACAGCTCCGTCGGTATCATGGGCGCGCTGTGGCTGGCCGCCTTCATCAAGCTCCTCATGGTCGTCATGTGGTTCTTCTGGCCGGCCGAGGCGGAGGAGGAGGAGTAGGAGTAGTGGGATTAGTAGGCGCTGGGGGGCTTTGGATGGATAGAATGACGCTGGTAGGGTCGTGTGGATGCATCGCTAGAACTGGCATGTACATGAGCCAGATAGATTATGTTGAATATGAATCAATGCTGAATATGAACCAATGTTGATTATGAACCAATGTTGAGTATGAATGAAATGATTCATCCATTGGCTCGCCTAATTTAACCAGTCGAAATGACGGTGACGGTAGGGTCACCCATCTACTACTTTAGCCGACAACCTTTCAGAATCCCCTGTTCACCTCGTCACAAGCGTGTCTTTTAAACTACCGCCAGGACTCGCTACATTTATGCATAATATATCTTAGTGTGCTTACGAGTTTGGGTGTATGTTAGCCTGTTATGGGTTGTCTTGCCGAGATGATATATACATTCGTAGATATATAAGAACCATTCATCAACTTCGGGGAGTAAGCTCTGCCGGGGGCGAACGCGCCAATGGATAAGAGTGAAAGAGCCGAGTCTATAATCCGAATATGGACAATGGAACGCGCCAAGTAAGGGGCCCTCTGAATGCCAAGCATAAACTTCCGCAACCCGGTTCCGTGAGGCCCACTTAATTCCGGCCCTCAAGACCGGAGGTCCACGGCATTCCTCCGGCCCCCGTGGGTCAACGCAACGTGGCTTGCGTGGGTCACCCTCCGGCAGGTTTCTCGCAGGAGGCTTATGGTCCAGGATACCTGCTCCACTGCACATCGTACGGACCAGATCGTACGGATCAGATCATAACATCCCATCCTGCCAGACCCCGCATGGCAGTATTAACAACATTGAGCGTTGTGCGTCTTTTGATACTCGTTCACATCCAATAATGTCCCCCAGCCGTCACCACACAGGACAGTGCAAGTGCCACTATATGACAAGATGGCAATGTAGGATGGCCGTGTCTGCCACGCCACGGGAATCGTGATCCCTCCGTCATATCAGAAAAGTTCCATCTTCAATGACTGTTAGATGCCCTGTGGCATCATCCTTCCAAGCCTTTGTTGTCATATGTACGTGGCGAGTTATGGTATGCGTTGGTAAGTTTTCCACACCGGTCCGATGGCGCAACGAGAGTGGACGACATCACCTAGCATACAGCGTGAGACAGCAAGGCAGTTTCGTGGCGACGGCTCGTTGCAGAAAACCTGCCACCTTGCATTGGGGTTCTCCAGGTTTTGCAGCAAATCCGCCCTGTTCGTGATGCTCGGCCGGAAGGGGCCTCGGAGCGGAAACTCCGGGGGGCGGCGTGGGTCGAAAACAGCCAAACTTGAAAGAAGTTGAGCCTCTCCTGCGCCGCACACGGCCACACTAAGATCTACAGATCTAACAAATTCCGACATTTTTCAATCTGTCAAACAAATAAATAAATAAAAATATACACCATCGGTTAGCAGCTGTGCGTAAACGTGCTTGACAGTGGGTGATTGCCTCATATGACATCACAGATCAAGTAGCGCCCGGACCTGACGGGCCATGCCATCTGCCTGGATTTGCGATATTAGACTTCATCTGGAGGCATCGTTTAATCGAGATGAACGCGGTGTGGACCGCAGAAGGTTGTACATTCGCCAAGGCGGCGATCATAATCACGACGGTGCAGGTAAATATGACGACGATGTGAGGTCTGCGATGGCGCTACCTCATGGCTGGGGGGATAATAATATGGGCAAGGCCGGGTTGCTCTGGCGAGGCTGACAGCTGCTGTGGACAATCGTAATTTGTAAGCCAGCCATGTGAAAATAAGCTACCCGGGTGCTTGATACGGATATAGACGCTCTCATCTTGTTTTCGACACAAAGGGGCCGGACCGTGATCAGAGTTGGGAGGTTCTCATGCAAGGACACAAACTTCAGTCTGCCAGTCGTCCATGACTCTCAGAGGCCTGTTGCCTTCGTTCCTTCCAGACGGCGCAGCCAGGAATTTTGTCATGGGGCCGTGACACCAGATACGGCGTTTGATTGGCCAGCTGCGGACCCCTCATGACGTCGATGGGGGGCCTACTGTATGTACAGGTGCGTGCCGGGGTTTGGGGGCGCGTCATAGCACTTCTGCAGCGAGGATCCTGCGGGGGAGACGCTGCGATGGGCAGGGAGCGACGACGGCGGGACTTGTCGCCGAGTGCCTCAACTGGATGTGTAGGTGTACGCGGATCTATAGGTTCGTGCCCTGGTCGCGTGTTCCAAGCATATTCATCTGTTTTAAACGCGGCCGCCAGAAAGGCGATGAGATGCAGGAGGTGGAAGGGCAAGGTCGCGCCGCGTAAAGAGCCACTGCCGTGACAAGCTGACAGGTGAGCGATGCAGGGCAGCTGGGACACAATTGGCGGCCCGGATTCATTACGACATCACAAGACACGGCTGGCAGGCCATCATGGCCTAGATGCAACGGGCCCAGCACGCCGTCGACGTATTATGCCACGGCAGCAGCACCGTCCAAGGCCGTCAACGGCCGTCGACTCATCTAATTGCAGGGACCCGAGCGTGCATGGGTCGGCAACTTGGGGTGTGGTCTTTTGGGGGAAGGGGGGGGGGGGGGGGGGGGGCAAGGCTGCTCCTCCACTGCTCCTGAGCGCTCCTGTAGGCTGTGATACGGAGGATGCTCTACGAATAGCAGCCGTAGCACTCCCTCCACCGTCATCCGTCCCATTCCGTCACGGCTGGGCGCCGTCACGGCGTAGCCCCTTGTTAGAGTTGTTGCTCCCAGCAGGGCCAGCACGCTGCAGTTGCAGGGACGCTAATAGCGAAGTGAACACGCGCAGCGGGCTTCCAGGGCAACCTCGGACGACCCATCCAACCATCGTGGGAGGGCAGCACTGGCATCATCGCTTTCATCATGCACACGAGGAGGGCCAAGAAAAGGTCCAGGAGCAGGGTTGAAAAAAAAAAAAAGATTACTGCCACGACGCCCAGAGCCTGCTCGCAGGTCACCTGGGCAGTCCTGGGGCTCTCCTGAGTCGCCTCTGACTTCATCGCCCGCCAGTAGCTGTTTTGCAGGGTCAGAGCCAAGGCGCCAGCCCCCCCACCACCGAGTGCCTGGCACAGTGGCATCAGTTGGCGTCAGTTGGCTCTCTCGTCAGCTCTCTCCTCTGATGGAGGTGCCTGCTTCCAACTGCTTTCTAATCCTTTTCTCTACGCCCGACCTCCCGCCTCAATCCGGTTCCCATCCAAACCCATCCCATCTTTTCCCAACCCAAACCACCACGGCCTGTATCCTTCACGACCACCTCGCCCGTTTTCTCCAGCCTCAACATCCCGTCGTTGCTCGACTCCATCCGCTGCCTCGACTCCAGCTGCGCCATTTAGACTCGTTTTACCTACTCGTCCCAGCCCGCCCCTCGTCCCACCCCCAGCGCCGCACGCACCTCATCAACCCCCGACCCCTCATCGTCATCGCCCGTTTCGCTTCTGCTCTGCCCTCCGTCACCTTCCCACGTTTTTTTTCCCTCCCTGCATTCTCTGCCACCGGGGTAGCACACCACCCTCCTTTGTACCACAGAACCGTTCCCACTCAGCATTGTTTCAACGGCATCAAAAGAGAACCCCCTGCGCTGCTTTCCACATTCCTGCTTCGAGTCGCCCGTCAGCGGCGCACCGTAGAGACATGTCGACTATACAACAGCTCAAGAACTTTATTCGTCACGGTAGTTCCCCCCCCCCCCCCCCCCCCCCCCAACACAGTGGCATCGTTGAACGCCCATTTGCGCCCATGGTCGCCATCCCCCGCAAAGACGCTTCTTGCTAACGGACCGCTGCTCTTTCAGGGAAACAAGCGCGCAACTTCGAGGAGCCTGCGCGGAAGAATGACTCTTCGCCCCCTCAACAACCGCAACCCGTCACCGACAAGACCATGCCCCCAAGCGAACCCGTCCTAGGCCACCCGCCTCCCGCTCAGGCCGCCGCAAACCATGAAGCCTTCTCCGATGCCCCCGGCGACGCCCACAACCGTGTAGCCCAGGCCGGCCACGCCGCCGCCCACCACGCCGAGCCGGGCCAGTCCATCCACAGCAAGTCGTCCTCCTCCAAGAACAAGCGCGTCGACGAGGCCAATTTGGCCAAGCTCATTGCCGAGGAGAACGCCAGCAAGAGCAAGTTCCCCCGATACCCAGGCCTCGAGCGGTGGGAGCTCCTCGAGAAGATGGGCGACGGTGCCTTCAGCAACGTCTACCGCGCCAAGGATCTCCAGGGCGAGTACGCCGAGGTCGGCATCAAGGTCGTCCGCAAGTACGAGATGAATAGCATGCAGGTAAGTTTTTTTTAAGCAGGCTTGTCGTGCCTGCGCTGTCCCAGCCCTCTCTCTTGTTTCTTCCACGTTCCCGTCGCCCTCAGTTCCTCGCCTTTCTCCGCACCACATCTTCTGCCGCCGTTCTGTGATGTTGTTCTCTTTTGTCGTATCTTTTACCAACAACGGGGCCAACTCCCCTTCTTAGGGAAATAAACATTTACATCCGGACTTTAAGAAGGTCCCAAAAGCTGCCGAGGTGCGGAAAAAATCTTTTCTCTCCCGTCATGACACTGCAAGAAGCCGGCCATCCCTTCCTGTTTTGCTACGTTCTTGGTCTGTTGGCGGCATGGGGGTGGCAGATCAAATCTCTTAAATACATGAGATGCTAACTTGCTCGGCAGCGTTCCAATATTCTGAAAGAGGTCCAGATCATGCGGCAACTGGATCACCCCAACATCATCAAGCTCATCGAGTTTGCCGAGTCGCGGCAGTACTACTACATTGTTCTAGAACTGGCCCCCGGAGGTGAACTGTTCCATCAAATTGTTCGTCTCACGTACTTCAGCGAGGAGTTGTCTCGGCATGTCATTGTGCAAGTGGCCAAAGCACTCGAGTATCTCCACGAGGAGAGGGGCGTTGTGCATCGGTAACACCCCCTGACGTCATATCGCCAATATGCCCAGTACTGACATGAGCATCTAGTGACATCAAACCCGAGAACATCCTCTTCAACCCCATACCATTTGTGCCGTCCAAGGTTCCAAAGCCCAAGCAGCCTGGTGACGAGGACAAGGTCGACGAGGGTGAGTTCATCCCCGGCCAAGGCGCCGGCGGCATTGGACAGATCAAGATTGCCGATTTCGGCCTTTCCAAGATTGTATGGGACAACCAAACCATGACGCCATGTGGTACCGTAGGCTACACAGCCCCTGAGATTGTCAAGGATGAGCGATACTCCAAGTCTGTCGACATGTGGGCCCTCGGTTGCGTCCTGTACACTCTGCTCTGTGGCTTCCCGCCCTTCTATGACGAAAGCATCGAAGTACTCACCGAAAAGGTGGCCAAGGGCTCCTACACCTTCCTGTCACCCTGGTGGGACGACATTTCCAAGTCGGCCAAGGACCTCATCACGCATCTCCTGACAGTCGACCCGGAGAAGAGGTTTACCATCCGGGAATTCCTCGCCCACCCTTGGGTCCAGGGTCCTGAGGCCGCAGTACCTCCTGCCGAAGAAAAGAAGAAGCCCGAGCCTGTCCTCCGCGCCTTCGACTCGACCAAGTTCGAGGATGCTGGTAAGCGCTACGATTTCCGGTCACCAGGTGCTGTCAACCTGCGTGAGGTCTTTGACGTCGGATACGCCGTCCACAGACAGGAAGAGGAAGGCAAGAGGCGGCAACAAGCGGGCACCAAGGGCGGAACGGGAAGGTTCCTCAACTCGCTCAACGAAGAGGAAGAAGACAGTGGTGATCGCATGCAGGTTGATGAGCAGGACGCAGATGAGAAGCCCAACGCCGTGACCCAGGCTCTGGAACAGAGCATGCGGAAGACCAACATTCGCGATCAAGAAGGCCAGCAGCAACGAGGGCGGGAGCGAGCACGGGCCAATGAGAAGGGCTACGGCCAACACTCGGCGGCGGTCACGGCGGCGGTCAGGCAGCAGGTCCGGGACACGAACCGCCAGAAGGGTCCATTTGAGCTCAACCTGGACAATGCAACGCTGCTCGGGAAGCGAAACAAGAAGGTTCCAGCCATGGGTGCATAGGAGCCTCGCCATGTCGATCGTTGACTTGCCACAGCCCTTGCTACAGGGTTTTCATTAGGCGGGATGCCCATGTCGGCGCCGCCCGCCATGAACAATCCCACCGCCAAGGAACCGTCTTTCGGTTTCAAGGCCGGATCCCCACTCAAGCATGACGGTACACCAACACCAACATCACCACCACCACCATGAGAGACAACACAACAACAGCCCGCGCCGGTAATGACTAGCTGTTATTTTCCCCCTAAAGACAATACCCGTGGCAGAGGCGGGGGCTTATGAAGGTTTCGGACGTCATAACAAGGCGCATGGAGTATTGGGAGATACCGTTGGAACTGGGTCACGTTGGGTTTTTTTAAACACGAGGTCACGTCTGTTTTCTGTCATGTCTGGTCTGTTTTGCTTGCCTGCTGTGTGTTTTTTCTGTCAGCTCTAGATGTGAGACATGGTAACAGGCTTGCGGGGTCTTTTCTGCTCTTGTATTGTGATATGATATCATGTTCCTCTTTCATGGAGGAGACATCTTCTCCGGGTGCCCAATTCGATGGATAATTCCTTGACTTTATAAATGGGAGTACATGCTCTAGGATTAATCACAATGCTATTCACGCATATTCAGAGCTTGCGCTTCTTGCTCGGATGCCCGTCGTCATCCTCGCTTCCTTCCTCCCCATCCTCCTCGTTGGTGCCCTCTTCGTCCTCGTCTTCATCCTCCTCGTCAGGAATCATCACAGGCGCTGAGGAAGTGCCTGGCTTAGCTGAATCCGTGAGTCGTACTCTGGTAGGATGAGCCTCGTGCACGCCTACCATGCACGGCTTGCTCCCATAGATGCCATCACAACACCCGTAAGTGTATCCCTGGGGGAACTCTTTCATCATGCTCTCATTTCCCTCTAGCCCATCAAAAACATCATCTGGGTCGTTGTAGTAGACCTCCCAGCAGTCAGCCGATTCGTCTAGCTCACATTCTCCTAGTTGCAGTCAGCCAAAATGAACATACTAATCCTCCTCCTCCACCAAACGCGCGGGGGCTTACCCGGGTGATAAGAGCAACTCCCCGGCGTGTTGTGCTGGTATGAGAAAGGCGCCTTGCACTGTACGCAGATCCATATGTCTCGAAGCGACTTGCGCGCGAGCTGCTTGGCGGGCGTGTCGGCGCGCTGGAGGTCTTTGAGGTACTCCTCTGCCTTGTTGCGTGTCTGCACGTCATCGCAGAGGGCGACGAGGATGGCGCGGAGATGGAAGTCCGGCAGACGGATGATGCTGTCGATAGTATCGCCCATTCTGTCCTTGTCTCTTTTGTCTGCCTTTTCTTTTATGAATTTGATGGATGAGGGTTATAATGACTTATGGATGAGAGGTGGTGGTGAAAGAGACGCGTTCCGTGGCTCGCGGGAGATTACGATCGTTGGAGGTACCCTACAGGAGGTTGTTCGCACCCTGTTCAGGGCATCACATGCTGTTCGGGGGCAATGCTAATATAAATTGTTGAACTGGCTCTAATCTAACGTATAGGAAATGCTGTATTTTTACACCATGTCGGAGCTTTTTACCGGTGTTCTGTGAGAATTGGTGAGTTCAGAGGACAGTGCTGTCGTGTAAGTGAAGTGGAACATGTAGTCACAAAAGGGAAGCTATGAGGAAAGGCAGCAGTAAGTTTGATTTTTTTTAATGAGGTGTGCACTAGGACAACGTATCTAAGACAAAGGAAAGCACACCAAAAAAAGCAGAAAATCAAGCCCGTTAGCGCCAGTCTTTAGTCTTCATTGCATAGGGTGGTGCTGCCGTCCGTGCCGACCTCAGACCAGCGAGAACGGCTGTTGCGAATCCCCACGATGTCCAGGGGCCACGGGTAGGGATTGGAGTTGGCCATGTCCATGGAACTCTCATCTGGCCCTGGATTGTCCGGATACGGCATGGAAATCTCCGTGCCCAAGTGGTCAGTCGGCCCAGTCAGGCCTACCCGAGCGAACAAGTGCACGGCGCTCGGAAAGGAGAGCGTGTACGGCAGCCAAAACTCCGGCTGCAGGATGGTGCTGGCGGTTCGCCTCGACAGCTTCTTGTCCTTGCCAATCATCTCCCGCAGCGCCCAGTGCATGCACTCTGAATATGCATGCTGTGTTCCCAGGGTCGCCGTTGGGAGCACGTCCATGTATCCCTTGGCAATCTCGCCTACAATCGACGACAGGCCTGCGATTCTGGTCTGCGACACGCCGCCGCGGACAATGGTCAGGTCATCGAAACCGTCATCTATGAACTTGATATCGATCAGGCGGAACTTGCGGTCGGAGGTGAACAGCCCAAAGGCGTCGGGGTCGCCCTTCACCCTGTACATGCCCTGGGCGACGGCCCAGCAGCGGATGACATCGCGCGTGGGCGACGGGCAGACGATATTGATTTTCCTGGCACGACGCTCAGTAAATCCATGATGGACCATGGCAGCCACTCCGGTCACCGCATAGGGAATATGGGGGAACGCCCTACCGATGCGCGCAATTATCTCTGTCACGATATGCGGCTCCATGTAGTTCTGCGAAGGAGTGACCTCGACTGGACTCCTCACGGGGTTGGGAGGCATTGGCGAGCCTCCATCCCCCCGGTAAGCTGGCGAGGGAGGTCTGGTAGGCCCCGGACGCTGCTGGTACATCCCTTGGAGAGATGTAGAAGCTCCTTGCGCTCTGTAGAGATCCCGCAGGGTCGCTGACCGGTCGGCGTTGGCCTCCTGGGCAGCTTTGTACCCGCGCCTGCGCGAGCCCCTAACTCTTTTCTGGCCTTGAGAAGATATTGGGGAGATACAAAAGAGAGATCGGAACCAGTTGCTGAGAGCCATTGTGAAAACGGGGTTTGTTTGGAGTGCCTTGATCAACGTATCGAGGCAGCTCAAAAGTGGTTTTGGGATCTCAATCAGATCAGTAAGGGTTGGTTATCAAAAGTTGAGAAAGACTAGAGAGGCGTGGATTCTGCAAGATATTTATAGCCATGGCTCGGCGAACACATCTCCCTCTGATCGTGCTTCGACTCACTGGTTAGCTGACCAAGGGCGTCACTGGGTCCAGATGGAACAACTGAGGAACCGCTGGAGAAGCTGTTCCGCAACGAAATGATGAGTACACTTTGGAACTGACCGGAAGTTGGAACACAGAATAATATCCCAGAACATAGGGAATGCTTGCAAGAATGACCCAAATGGCAATGTTCGTAAGCACGTTGGGCCTCTATATCGCCTCGTCCCGGACGACCCCAAGCCCCCAACGCCGATTAGTCTTACAATGCCCGCCCATAACGGGGCGAGTTGCTCATAATTCTTCCTCCATATCCATCTTGTCTCCGTTTGCCGCGCTGTTGGAAGCCTGTCCGTCCTTTTTAGGCACAGTTGCCTCCTTGTCGATCATCTGTCTTGATACCGAGACAATGTTGTCTTCAATCAGTTCCTGCCCGACATTCTCCAAGTGCTTCTTGGGATCCAGCTTGCCAACGTATCGGGTCTTGAGCTGATCCTTTGTCAGCTCCGTCTCCTCCTTGACGCGCTTCTCGTAACCGTCAGCGAGGTGAACAAGCTGCTTCAGTCGGTCCTTGTTCTTCGTCCCTTCTGTTCGGAAATCGTCCATCTCCAGCGCCTCTGTCCACACATGCTTGTGAAGATTCATCAGCATATTCTCCTCTAGCGCTGTTTTGCGGTAGTTGATGGCGATCGAATAGTAATGGCGGTTCAAGCCGTGGATAAGGGCCTGGATCGAAGGCTTGTTCAGGTGTCCCAGGTTACTCGTGCTCTGGCGGGGCTCCTGGCCCATCATCAAGAGCTGCGGGTTGATGAGACGGAAGGCGTCAATAACCACCTTGCCCTTCACCGACTGGATAGGATCGACGACAACAGCGACGGCTCGCGGGTTAAGCTGCTCGAAGGACTGCTGAGTGTTGATGTCGACCGATGAAAGCCAGCACCCAAATCCAGGGTGGGAGTGATACCACCCTACGACAGACTCGGGCCTGTTCCAGATTAGTTCTCCATCCTTGCGCTTGCTTGAAGGGAAGTGTTCCTCACCTGCCTGTTTGCCTCAGCATGTCCATCATCTTGGTCTGAAACACCGGATCGACGGCCTCGACACTAACTCCGGTACCACTCTGGGGCATCGCAAAAACGTCCATGACCTTGACAGTGAAGTCGTCCACAAACTCGCCCAGCATCAGACCCATGACTTCCATGGGAACGCCTGCGCGGCCGTGGCGGAGCATCTTTAGCAGGGCTAGGGAGGAGATGTAGACGGTTTCGGAGTTATCAATGAGGTTCGAGTTGTCCTGAATAGCACAGAGATCAGCCGCAGCGCTCACAATAAGAGGCGTCGCCTGGCGATGAAGGCGACGTCGTTGGTCCCAAGGGAGCTTACCTGGCCAGGTGCAGGGCCACCAAGGCCGCCCATTCCGGCACCGCCCAGTAAATGCCTAAAGCGGTCCATGATTTGTGCTGAAGATGTAGACTCTGGAGGATCGAAGTGTGTGACTTGGAGTTGTGCGGATGAGAGTCGCAACCGCAAGAGGTCGGAATGTGGTGGAAGTGGGTAGAGCTGGAGCACTGAGCTTGGTGTTGACGACAGTCCTGCAGCCTTGAGCCACACCAAATCGGAGCTGCCAACAGTTGCTTAGTAATGTCACGTGCCCGGCAGTGGCGGGAGCCAGCATCAGCCTTGTTTCTAGTCCCACTATTATTTTCTGTGGCTGGTGAGACGACACCAGTCAGTGACTAGTAAAAGGTGGAGACTGTCTGATCCCGGTAATAACCAGGGCTAAACCGATAGCCTCGCCGCGCCAATATTATTCCGGATCGGCTGTTGTAAGAGCGCGCCCTCCTCGTAGCCTTCACCCATCCCATCAACTTCTTTCTCGCCCCGCCACCACTGTCCCTGCATCATGCCCAGGGCGCACTGAGGTTTTTGCTCTTTTGGTAGCTAGATTACCGCTGCTGCTTTCTCCAACACCATTGTCTCTCTTATACTCCACTCACCAGCGCCATCGTTTAGCGATTCCCGCGAACCGCAATGGGCGACAACACCATGGTCCAGCTGGGCTCGGCGGCCCTCAATGGGTCGTCGCCCAAGAAGGTGGCTTACTTTTATGATTCCGACATTGGAAACTACGCCTACGTTACGGGCCATCCCATGAAGCCCCATCGCATCCGTTTAGCGCACAGCTTGATCATGCAGTACGACCTATACCAGAAGATGGAGATCTACGTCAGTACAGCGGCCCTATTCTTGCAATACATGGCTAAACTCGTCTCCAGCGCGCGAAGCCGGCTACACGGGGAGAGATGACCCAGTTTCACACCGACGACTACATCGACTTTCTCCAAAAGGTCACCCCCGACAACATGGACAGTTACATGCGCGAACAGGGTAAATACAATGTTGGCGATGACTGTCCTGTCTTTGATGGTCTCTTTGAGTTTTGCGGTATCAGCGCGGGTGGTAGCATGGAGGGTGCCGCTCGCCTGAATCGACAGAAATGCGATATTGCAATTAATTGGGCCGGAGGACTGCATCATGCGAAGAAGTCGGAAGCCAGTGGCTTCTGCTACGTCAATGGTAGTTGCTGTGAGACTCGATATATCTGTTGACTGGCTAATCCATCGTTAGACATCGTCCTCGGCATCCTCGAACTCCTGCGATTCAAGAAGCGGGTTCTCTACGTCGACATCGATGTCCACCACGGTGATGGTGTTGAGGAAGCCTTCTATACCACCGATCGCGTCATGACCGTGTCTTTCCACAAGTATGGTGAGTACTTTCCGGGGACTGGCGAACTTCGAGACATAGGTATCGGCCAGGGCAAGCACTACGCTGTCAACTACCCCCTTCGCGATGGCATCACGGACGAGACGTACAAGTCGATATTTGAACCCGTCATCGAAAACGTCATGAGGTACTATCAGCCCGAAGCTGTAGTCCTCCAATGCGGCGGCGACAGCTTGTCCGGCGACAGACTGGGTTGCTTCAATTTGAGCATGGACGGGCATGCCAACTGCGTCAACTATGTCAAGAGCTTCGGGCTCCCCACTCTAGTAGTTGGAGGTGGTGGGTATACGATGCGAAACGTCGCCCGTACGTGGGCTTTTGAGACGGGCGTTCTGGTCGGCCAACACATGGACCGTACTCTTCCGTATAACGAGTACTACGAGGTAAGCAGCAAGAACTACAGCGCCACCCGCAGGCGACTAACACAGTTTAGTACTATGCTCCCGACTTTGAGTTGAACGTTCGATCCTCCAACATGGAGAACTCTAATAGTCGAGAGTACCTGGAAAAAATCACTGCGGCCGTTATCGATAATCTTCGACAAACTGCTCCCGCCCCGTCTGTGCAGATGCAAGACGTGCCTCGGAAGCCATTTGGCGGTATGACGGATGAGGAAGAAGCCGAGCTGGATGATATGGACGAAGACGAAAACAAGGACATCCGCATGTCAGAACGGCAATGGGACAAGCGCATTGTCAATAGCGCTGAATTTGAGGCCAGTGACGACGACGATTTGGCTAGGGCGAACGGAGCTACGCGCCAGAATGGCAACAAGCGCCCCTTTACCGACTATGGCAACGTGCATACCGAAAATGCGGGTGAGAAGCGGACGCGAACAGCCAACGGCACCCCGAAGGATGCCGAAGATGCTGCTGCAGACAATGCTCATGACCCCAACGACGATACCATCGATGATATTACAACTGGCGAGAAGCCTGAAGCAGAGACAGCACCGGAAAAGGATGAAAACAAAGAGCCAGCTAAAGAAGGTGTCGATGATGATGGCGATGTGGGAATGACCGACACGGCCCCTGCGGAAGAGACTGCTATCAAGAAGGAGGACGCAGAGCCCGAGGCGGCACCCGCTGCTCCAGCCCCTGAGAAGGAGGATGGAGATAAATCAACCGATGTGGTTACACAGCCCGCTGAGGTCGACGAGACCGCCAAAGAGACGCCCCAAGAGGCCGAAGGCGCCCCTGAGAAATCTCCCGAAGCTCCTGAGGAGAAACCCAAGGAACCCGAAGCTCCTGAGGCCATGGAGGTCGATAGCGAGAAGGAAAAGACGGACGAGAAGACAGAGGAGAAAAAAGAGACAACAGACGCCTCAAGCTGATAGCTGCAGGCGCTTTTGCTGAACGCTGTCAGGCCGGCTCTCTATTTTTTACGCCCGGTCTTTTTTTTTTCCGTCATCATATTCTTGGCTGTCATACTATACCATCCCAAGGATAAGAACTATCGGGGAAGTGTGTATTGTTTCTTCCGGGGCAATAGGTGCCTGGGCGTTTTGGGCGCAGGGGCGAGGCATGTCAACGAGGCGACGGGTTGATCCTGGCTGAGGGGAGGGGACGGATTTGGGGCTTTTGATTTCAAATGTTTATGGGTACATCAGCCACAGAATTCACCAGCGATCTATATACTACTAGTGCTATGGACCCGAGTGTAGTCGGTATCGTAGCTTGGGCGTGTGTGCGTGTTTTTCTTTCTGCTATTGAATATGTGCAGTTGGATTGTGCCTGAACAACCTTAGGCGAAGACATTGAGAGAGAATAATGGTAGCAGTGATCACAGAAGAAATATGTTCAAGTACTTATGCTGATAGATCTATCCGTACCTACGTATTTAACCGTGTCTGGACGATTGTTATTCGTAGACTTTCATCGTCTTAGCCATGGCCTGGGCCATGGAGGACAGGGATCAATCATCACACGCAGGCGTGGCTGCACAGCTCGTCCCCCACCATGGGATGCCCCACTATAGACTCATTTGACCCTGCAAGGCTGCCGACTTGTGCGGGGCCACCATCCAATGCATCACCAAACCTCGAACTTTTTTCCCCCCCAGTATCCAGGTTCCGAGCTTGTTACTTGTCGCAAACCCCGATCGGGCTCAGCATGGTATTGCTGTCCATGTAGTTACGATACTGCACAGATCTAGCCTCTCTTGAGGGTTTCGCCGATCCGCCCAACGACTTTGCCCGCAAATCTTCGAACTTTGACTCATCCCGCCACCATGGCGCCCGCGACGGCAGCCAAGGCTGCCGCAAAGGACGAGAACGACCCTGCCGCCGCCAAGCTCGCCGTTTGGAAGGAAGCGCTCTACGAGAAAGTTTGCGAAACCAGTCGCGAACATGATCGCTTTACACAACAGGACCTCATGGACCTCGGGGTCCTCCCCCCAGGGGACCAGGCCCTGCTGTTGCGGGTTATTCAGGAGCTCAGCAACGACAAGCTCTTTGTGACTATGCGCGAGAGTACGGGAGAGGTTTCTTGGAAATGGCGCGACGTTCAAGAGGCTCACAAGTAGGTACTTGCCTGGCGCGTGTTGGTGTGCGAACGAGATGTGCTGACGATGGATTTACCTACAGGTACAAGCAATGCGCAAACGAGGAGCAGGCCATGGTGTACTCTCTCATTGATGAATCTGGAGGCGACGGAGTGTGGTCGCAGACCCTCCAGCGACGACTCAACATGCACGACACGGTCCTTAAGAATGCCCTCAAGCAGCTGCAGACCAAGGGACTCATTGCCCCCTTCAAGAATGTCGAGCACCCGAACAAGAAGATGTACATCAAGGCTTCTATCCAGCCGAGCGATCGAGCGACGGGTGGTCCATGGTACACTGACCAGAACCTGGATGAGGCCTTCATCGACCAGCTGCAAAAGGTTGTCTTCGACTTCATCAAGAGAGAGAGCAGCTATGTTAGTAGACATGGCCACGACTCGCGGACCCAGGTCCCCAAGAAGGGTGTTTTGAAAGGCGGCGAGGACAAGGGCAGGAAGCGCGACGCGCGAGAAATGAACGAGCCCCCCTCCAAGGTCTCCAAGACATCTGCCGCATCGACCTCGCGGCATGACATACTCCTCCCCCTACCTGCCGGGTACACTCGCTATCCGACTGTGCGCGACGTGGCGCGCTTCCTCTCCGCCAGCGGCATCACCAACACCACCATCCTCGCCGTGGAAGACGTCCAGAAGCTCATTGACGTCCTCGTGTGGGACAGGCTCGTCGACCCAATCAGGATTGCTGGCAGGATGGGCTACCGCGTGTCCCGGATCGTGAAGCAGAACACCGAGAGCTGGGCCGGTCGCGAGGGTCTGGAGGGGGGTCCCGAACCCTACGTGAGCCCGTATACAGAAGCCCCCTGCGGCCGATGCCCCGTCTTTGATTTATGCGAGGAGGGAGGCCCCGTGGGGCCGAATAACTGTGTATATTTTACCCAGTGGCTGGGTCTCGATTAGGTTGGCGGCGCGGTTTTAGTATTTCTACCATGTCTTTGACGGTGTGGGAAACTGTTGTCAACTTCTTGCATGGACTGGAGTTTGGTTCTCTACTGGGATGTTTTGGGGGAGTAGCATGGCAATGGCGCAGGAGGATAGACGAAAATTACGAGTTCAGTTTGCCTTGGGGATCGTTTGTTGCAAACCAAGTACTATAGGAAATTCAGGCAAGTCATAAGGTGCAATGAGACAGACAACTAGACAAAAAGTGGGTTGAAATCACATTCTTTGGCACGTTCAAGAAATTGGGAGTAGCAATCGGGTGGGATGCTCAAGATTGAGACGGCTGTGTAGTGCGACCAGCTATGTGGGCGAAGCCACAACTCCACCTCAAGTTCGCATTCACATTGCCGTAAGTGGCTATTCGCCCCCAAATTTTGTTCCCCGTTGGTTCCATGACCAATCAACTAGTCCTAAGTTACATGTCCCTAGTCGAAATAGCTTACAGCTCGCCAGACTTAACAATGGTGGGACGCTTGCTGTACTTGATAGCGCCGCTGCCAGAGCCAGTGGCCTCGATGGCCTTGACAACGTCCATGGACTCCTGGTCAGCGACCTCGCCGAAGACGACGTGGCGACCGTTGAGCCACGAGGTGACGACGGTGGTGACGAAGAACTGGGAGCCGTTGCTGCCGAGAAAATTAGAAGAGGCCAGCAAGCGGTACGCTATGTCGTAACTTACGTGTTGGGTCCAGCGTTGGCCATGGACAGAAGACCGGGGCGGTCGTGGGTCAGCTTGAAGTTCTCATCGCCGAACTTCTCGCCGTAGATGGACTTGCCACCAGTGCCCTATGATATAATGAGCCTCCGCTCTGACAGATTATAGAAAAGAGGGTGGAGCCAATCGTACGTTGCCACGGGTGAAGTCACCACCCTGGAGCATGAAGTCGGGGATGACGCGGTGGAAGGAAGAGCCCTGGTAACCAAAGCCCTTCTCGCCGGTGCAGAGAGCGCGGAAGTTCTCGGCAGTCTTGGGGACGACATCATTGAACAGGTTGAAGTTGATGCGGCCACTCTGCTCTGTGATGGCAGATTCGTCAGCAAATATCCTGAAATAAAAAGCTGTAAAACGGTGCGGGGCAGCAAAAAACACCCAAGGGGCAGGCAGAGCCGGTATTAGAAACGGGCCGCGAGAGTCTGTCGAAAGGGCCCAATTGACCCCTCTGAAGCTTCAAGAGGCCAAGTTTCGACACTGAAAAGCAAAATCCAAACTTCACTTACCCTTGATGGTAGAGGTAGGCTTGCCGTTCTGCATAACGGGCCCCTCCCACGTCAGATCGAAGAAACTGTTGTGATAGCTGTTAGCTGTTGCACCTCGATTGGCGAGGTGTCCAGCTCAATACTTACACCTTGTTACCCATGGTGGCTGATGCGGAGAAGAATCGAGCGGCTCGGAAGGTGTTGGAAGTGGATGCAAGTTGAGGGAGGATGAAGGATCTGGAAACAGAAGAGCAAAGGTTATGGCGGGGTAGGAGGGGTTGAAAGAGGGATGGTCTCATTGTCACGGAGGCTGGAGGGGGCAAAATTGTTAGCACGAAATCTTCTAAATTAACCAATGAGAGGAGCTGAAGTAAAGGAAAAGTGGATCTATAGGGAAGACGGAGATCACGTGTGGCGACGACTGAACTTGGAGCTCGGGATGAGGTCACCTTGGCATTGGCAATCCTCAAACCGGACCCCTCGGTCAGCTGACTCCCGCCTTGATTTCCAGTTGGTGGTTGATCCAGATCGAGCGCCAGGTGGCCCAATGACATATATCAGAGAGCGAACTGGTGTTCCGTGAGCGGGGAAGGGATTTCGGCAGCTCGAATGAAGCAAATGTGGCTGGTGCACAGCAGCAGACCTCGGAAAAGAGCTCTGGAAGCTTGTTGGGCAGTTCCAGAGGGCTGACGACTGCACACGCAGTTGACCTTGCCAGTCTCCTGGACGCTGAAACCCGAACCAATTTGCCTCACTTGACGCATAGAAGGCCAATGCCGCTTTGCCGTAAGCTGCAGGAGACTCGGCAGAGGCCAGGGCTATTGAGCGGGACCCAACGCCTTGCAGCTCTCCTTCGAGCTCCCTCCGCCTATCATCCCTAGCATGCACCCAAGAGGAATGCTAGCTGAACCCCGAATCGAGGCATCGCATCGATCGCTCTGGGAGGGCCTTGGGATTGCGAGGATGGCGCTGAGCAGGAGTCTCAGACTGAGGCCATCGCCTGCAAGGTGATGTTACCAGTCGAGAAGACCAGTTGCTGTGTGTTGAACCTCTGGGCTGGGTTTCTCGAAGGTTCCGACGAATACCACCGCAGGATGAAATAGAGAAGTGAACATACCTTGTTAATACAGCAGCGAGAGCTGGAAGTTAAAGAGTCTAGAGCAAGGGAAGAATACACTGTAGAAGACGCAAGTATTAAAGTCTTGATGGACTGACGATAAGCTGCCCTTGAGGTCTGGAAAAGTTTTGGGGAGCGATGTTATGGCCTGAAGTCTCAGGTCCCCAGAAATTGGCCTTACGATATTGCAAGGATGCAGGAACCGAGTCCGCCAGTCCGCGACATGGCTTCGGCGCTGAATCTTGGTAAGTATGTAGAGATGCCTGGATGCCTGCAAATATTTGTTCTATCCTGTTTGTATGCTATCCTACGTTGGGTAGAGCCCAATTGAAGGCACACGTCGTCAATGGGGTTTCTTGCACAAACCCGAAGGGATGAGGATTCGTGACGTTAGTCACGTGATCCTCCCCTGAGGGGCCGCCTCAACCCGACACTCCCTGTCGCATCGGAGCTTCACTGCCAGGAAACCATATCGTGGCAACAAGGAGCCCTCTCTTGTGCTCGGAAACGCTGGCCGCCAGCCCCCAACTTTTATCCCGTGCCCCCTTGGAACGCTCTTATTTTTGGCATTCAGACCTTTAGGGACCGTCACAATGGATTTAAACGACCTGAAAGATACCGTTTCGAACCTGACCTTGTATGACCTCAAGGCCGGGTTCAGGAAAGCCCAAAATGGTACTTTTTGCCAGGCACACCGATGAGATTTGCGGGCGCTGATTTCTCTCGCAGCCGTTATGAATTACACAGATATGGAGGCCAAGGTTTGTTGTCTCCGCGACTTCCTACGCTGAAGCGATGGGATGGCTAATTGGGCATCAAGGTGCGGGAGGCCACCAACAATGAGCCGTGGGGTGCATCATCCACGATCATGCAAGAGATTGCGAACGGCACCTTTAACTAGTCAGTTCAATCGCGCCGCTGCAAACCGAGCGATACTAACCTCGTAGCAGCCAAACTCTCAACGAGATCATGCCCATGATCTACCGTCGATTCACCGAGAAGTCCGCCGAGGAGTGGCGCCAGATCTACAAGGCCCTCCAGCTGCTAGAGTTCCTCATCAAGCATGGCTCCGAGCGCGTAATCGACGATGCCCGCGGGCACCTCACCCTGCTCAAGATGCTGCGTCAATTCCACTACATCGACCAGAACGGCAAGGACCAGGGTATCAACGTTCGCAACCGTGCCAAGGAGCTGGCGGAGCTCCTCGGCGACGTCGACAGGATCCGCACTGAGCGCAAGAAGGCTCGCGCGACTAAGAATAAGTACACGGGCGTCGAGGGCGGTGCCTTCAGCGGCGGCGGCATGTCTAGCGGGCGATACGGAGGATTCGGCAGCGAGTCGGCCGGCTACGGCGGCAGCGCCGGGACATTTGGAGGATACTCTGGGGGCGTGTATGGCGATGGTGGCGGGTTTGGAGGCCAAGAGTCCAATGACTTCCACAGCGGGGGAGGTAGGTCGGACAGGTTCGAGGAGTACGACGAGTATGATGATGGTGCCCGGCCGGCTGCCAGCTCGTCAAGGTCGTCTAAGCGAACGGAACGGTCATCCAGGAAGACGACTGCAGAGCCTCCAAAGAAGAAGGAGCCGGAGGTTGACCTCTTCTCCTTCGACGAACCAGCTCAGTCCTCTGCTCCCGCACCGACGAGCGGTTCCAACGGGTCTGGTCTTGCGGATCTAGCCGGACCCAGCGGAGGGTCGGCTCCCGCTGCTGCCAACGATGATGACGAGTTTGATGACTTCCAATCCGCCGCCCCAGCCCCCGCTGCTTACAACGCCATGGCTCAGCCTCTGTCACCGCCTGTGACCTCGTCCGCCCAATCGACTGCCCAGTTCGCCGCGCCGCAACCTCAGTCTGCTCCACAGCAGGCCAACATCAGCCAGATGGTCAGCATGTCGTCGATCTCGCCCACGACAAGCACATCTGGGACGCCGGCGATCAACTACTCGGCCTTCAGTGCACCTCCTCCCGCGCAGCCTACGAAGCCAGCTGGCTTCCAAGCCTCCGGCCCTAACTACTTTGGAGGTATCCAGGCCCAGTCCTCCGGAAGTGGCCTGGGCGGGGCCGCTGGGATGTCCAGCATGGGTGGCATGTCAGGATTCTCCTCGGCCTCCAACAACAGACCTACCACCATGGCCAACGCCAAGCCTGTAACCAGCCCTAATGCGCAACCAGCGGCAGCACCGGCTGGGGCCGATGCGTTTGGTGCCCTCTGGGGCAAGGCCAGCGCGGGCATCAAGAAGACCGACACCCAGAGTAGCGGCCCGGCATTGGGCCAGCTGGCCAAGGAGAAGAGCAGTGCCGGTATCTGGGGCTCCCCGGCCCAGCAATCAGGCGGCGGTGCTCCTCGCCAGGGTGGTTCTGCATCAGATGACCTGCTCGGCTAAGTATGGTTGAGGGTGCTGAGGGGAGCTGTATGTCAGGGTATCAAATGTATTTGTCCTGCCCCTTCCCAGGAAGCAGGACGTGGTGGTCGCAGTTAAGCAAAGGCAAGCATATTTGGTGATGGGATTTTAGATAGGCGTACCGGCGCATAAAATGTATCCAAAGGGCTCTTGTCAGCTCTCATCTGGCTGGTCTCCACCGATGACCCTCGTGAGGCCACTACTGGCAGCAACCGGCAGCAACCGGCCACTGGACTGTGGCAGCACAGCTTGATGCTCTGCTATGGTCTGGGTGTCGAAGTACCAAGGTGTCGGTCCGGGCGTGCAGCAGGTTGCGGCGGCGTCACCGTCGCGTCAGACAAAGGTGCAGCGTCTAGTCAGCGTCCAGACTCCCGCCTTTCATTTTACCACATCTGCGACCGCCTTTCAAGCATCTCAGCCTCATCATGTCAATGCTTCCATGCATGCATCTTGCACGCTACCGGCCAATCGATCTGTTTTCGCGGTCCCAAGCATTGGCCGGCTCCAGCTGCGCGGCTACCTTCGATTTGAAGTTAACATGTTTAGCGCCTGAGCCAATGACATGTCAGGTGGACCTGGAAAGTGGACCTCCAGCGTTGACTGGGGATTCAATCATGATTGGGCAGCTGGGCGCCTAGCAAGACAGGCTAGTGCCTTCTTGTCCTAACGTATCGCAATGCCGAACCGTGAACTTAACCTTCATCCAAGACATTGGCATCGGTTGCCTGCCAAGCTATCCTCAACAAGGCGACATCCTTGATGCGTTGACGGGGAAGCAGTATGGATCCTGAAACACCGCGTCTAGAAGGCAAATGGCCGTTGCCATTGACGCCGTTGCTGTATTTGGAACCCGCCGGGATGGACTGAGGACAATCACCACCCAAGGGTCAACAAGCAAAGAACTACGAGGTGTATAAAGACGAGAGATCGGCACATGCTCTCCCTTCTCCCCTCTCTCTCTTTCTTCAAAAAAGAAGATACTCTAGACACAACATCTATTTCCTTATCTTTGTCTTTTTCTCATTTTCCTTTTTTCCTTTGTCCTTTCTCTCTCCGGGTCTGGGTCTTGGTCTCTCTCATTTTCCTTGATTGCATCATCAGCTGTCTTTTCTTTGCACTCCATCCTCCAGATTTCCATCCATTCTCTACTTTCGGCGACGACAAAAACGGGCCTTTGTACTTCCCCCTCGTCTTCCTTGTCCCCGTCCAACTCGCCTTACTTAAGGCGGACCCGTCATCAAGATTTCCTCCCCGACGTCCTCCACGGCGTCTTTGCCTTTCCACACGAAACGCTTCCCGCTGCGCACGGCTAAACGCTCCTCGCGACCGAGACTCTCGCTCATCACTCCCGTTTCACTCGCCAAGATGGGTTCAGCTCCGCAAAACGGTGCCTTGGGCCTGACGTTTACGGCGATGCGTGTCATGCAGGGCATTGCTCTCCTTTCCGTCATTGGTCTCTCTGCCAACTTTGTCAGTGAGACTGTCGATGCTGGCTATGTCGCTCCGTCTCCCCTGGTTGGGACTCTGGTTGTGGTCAGTTTTTGTTGCGAACTTTGACCTCTATGAGACCAGCGCTGACCTTCGAATAGTCTTGCCTGGCCACCATCTACATTGCCATCAACTACATCTTGTACTGGGACTCGATGCTGCCCATGCTTATCGGCACCGGCGCCGATGCCCTCGTCCTCATCATGGTCATTGTCGTGGCTGTCCTCGTCGGCAAGCCTGTCAGCTACCTCAAGTGCCAGTCGTACCCCACCAGCGGCAATACGGCCAACTTTATCAACTCGCTCTTCCACAATGTCAAGAACACCAAGAGCAACGTATTCGAGTGGGTCGACCCGGACAAGACGGCCTGCTTCGAGGTCAAGGCCACCTGGGGCCTCACCACCGCCTTGTGCATTCTCTTCGCCTTCAGCACCATCGTCTCCGCCTGCCTCTGGCGCCAAGCTAAGGGTTCAGCCCCCAAGTCCATTGCGTGAAGGTGCGGCCGTGGGGGTCTGGAGAGGGCGCCGCCGCTACCGACCAGCGGGCCCAACGTTCTACGTAAGGGCCGGAGCCTGGGGACCATGGCCGTGGCAGGTCCCCAGGATGAGGAGCGCAAGTTGGAGTCTCAAGGTTCATCGTTCTCGCGGCACGACCCGGATGGCCTCGACCTCAACGTGCCGCTGCCGCTGCCCAAGCTGTCGCGGCCCCATTTGCCCCCCATGGCGACTGTACTGGAGAAGAAGCCTAGTGTGCGTCAGGGTCAAGCCCTCCCGCTCGCCCAGCTGCCCCAGATTGTTGTGCCGACGCCGGACCCTGTGTCCAAAGGTTTACTCACACCGCCGGCCAGGAGCCCGCTGAGCCCGCTGAGCCCGCTGCTTGCGCGGGCCCGGTCGAAGCGCAGGACTATCATGGAGCGCATTGAAGGGTGGTGGGATCTCGGACTTCTGGAGAAGAGGCAGACGCTGTTTGCGAACGGGTCTCGAAGGGGTTGAATGGATTGAATGGTTGTTTTTCTGGGGCTCTGCTCACCTGGATGGATGTAATAATGGGACTGATTTTGTTTTTCTCTTGGGAATCGGTAATGCGTCTTTTCAGGGTTAACGTCTGTAATTTTTTGAATAAGAAAAAGAGAATTTGACTTTGGGTACAGTTATTTGATAATGCTTGCATGCTGTGTTAACCTGAAGCAGAGGCGGACGTAGACGAGTCAGTCGCTGCCTGGGCTTCAGTGGCGACAGAAAAAGATAGTCACTCAAAATCCTTAAGAACCATGGTGGTTGTGAAAGAGCTTCGGTGTCGTGCTATGTATTGGGAGTTTTACTGAAATAAAATGTATCCTCTACAGATTATGTTTGTCTTCAGTAGAAAATGTATTTTGTTTTTGGTAGTCGTGAATATGACTAAAATTTTAGGCATGATTTGAAGTCACTTATATCCGCCGAGTCGAGTCCCCTTTTCTGTCACCACCTTCCACCTTGGCGAAATAGTTTGGCTGTTCCTTCCACAGGAGATCCGCTGACAAATTAAAGTCTACGATTGGCCATTAGCAGCCAAGGCCAACATCGACCTTTCATCTAGCTAACTCACCCACTCGCCGTTCTGACCGAAATCCTTGCACCCGCCAGCATGTCGATGCTCCGGGGCTTCATGTCGGCCAAGGTACGGTCCAACGCGGGCTGCTGGACCTGCCGCCTGCGCCGCAAGAAGTGCGACGAGCGCCGCCCTGTGTGCGACGCCTGCAGCGCCCTTGAGATCACCTGCCACTTTGAAGATGAGAAACCCGTGTGGATGGATGGGGGCGCCCGCCAGAAGGACATGGCCACCAGCATCAAGGCTCAGGTCAAGAAACAGGCCAGCCAGCGCCGCGACCGCAGGTACATGGAGATGCTCGAGTCGGGCACGCGTGTCGTCCGTCTGGGGGCCAAAGACTCCGACAAGCCTTCTACCACCGATGGCGCCAGTCGTGCCGAGATAGACACGGATCCTTCGTCGCAAACATCGGGGAATGAGAGTGGCTCGACGCCCCCGTCGAGCCGGACGAGCGGCGCCTCGCCCCGGATCCCTCCTCAGGTTTCCCCTCAGATCCCGTGGACCAGCAGCTTGCTCGAGCACCAGGGAGAATGGGAAGACGAACATGACGGCGCCCATGAAGCCGATGTCCACTTCATCATGATCTATCTCGACTACATCTTCCCCTACCTCTTCCCCTTCTACCGCCCGCCCGTCCTCAGTGGCGGGCGTGGTTGGGTCCTCGACATCCTGCAGAGCAATAAGTCCGTCTACTACACGGCCATATCCCTTGCTGCCTACTTCTTTGGCGTCCTTCTCTCTAGCGACGACGAGGAGCACGAGGAATGCATGACTCGAATGGCCCGCAAGCTGCAGCACGAGCTGGAGCTGGGCCTTCGTGAGCTACAGAAGGAGATGCTCCGGATCAACAACAGCCAAGACGGCTCCAACATCGAAGAGCAGCTGATCGTCATGCAGGGCATTGCTCAGATGGTCGTGTTCGAGGTGACCACAAGCAACGGCGATAATTGGAAGGTCCACCTCGACGCTGCCATTGCCCTCTTCTTTCAGATCCTCCCCAAACCTGACCGGTGGGCCGAGACGCTGGAACGACTGTACACGGCGCGCTGGCCGCCGCCGTCGATGGGGCTCAAGCGGCCGTGGAGCACGAAACAGGCCGCTCTCCGCTTCTTCACCGCCAATCTCTTCAACATGGACGTCATGTCGAGCATCTCCCTCGAGCGCCAGCCACGCCTCCGTGAGTACCAAGATGACCTCATCCCCGGGTGCTACTCCGACGACTGCGGCTCGCATACGCAGGAAGCAGGCCCACTGTTTATGAATAACTTTGTCGGCCTGCACAACTGGATCATCCAGATGATTGGCAATGTTGCCACCCTCGCCGCGTGGAAAAAGGACAGCATCAAGGCCGGCACGTTCCAGACGGCCGACCTGCTGTCCCGGAGCCAGATTCTGGTAGATGGTCTACAAACCAGCCTGGAAGTCCTCGATTCCCGGACGGACGTAATGGATCCTCGCGCCATAGAAAGGATTGCCTGGATTGTAGAGGATCCGCTCACGGAGCTGCGGGTCCCGAGAGACCACGGCATCAAGGAACTGCAGCCGGCGGAGGCCTTGTATAACAGGATTTGGCTGCATGGTGTGATAGTCTACCTGTACACCATCATCTTTGGGTGGCAACCGGAGCATGAGAGCATAAAAAAATCTGTGACGGCCTTAACTGAGTTGTTCGTCGGTCTTCCCCGGGGGACCTGCTTGCGCGGAATGGTCTTTCCGTTCTGCGTGGCTGGCTGCCTCTCGCCTCCCGAGGACGAGGACAAGTACCGCCACATGGTGAACAGGCTAGGGCCGCTCCGGGTGTTTGGCACTGTCAAGGACGCCTCGGAAATCATGGAGAAGGTGTGGTCCCGGCGAGATCAGATTGACGAGACGTGGGACGTGGCCAAGTGTCTCCGGATACTAGGGCACGCGACGTTGTTGATTTAATGGTACTTTGGCCCTTTTCTTCTTCATTTTTTTTCTGGACACGTATATCTGGCTATTATTTTCTTTTGCTGGCGATCTCTGTATGGCTCTATGTACACTCACATTTGTTTTTGAGAGAACTTCACGTTTGGCATTCCAGGCGGATATATGGAGGAATAACAGCCAACGTTATTGAGCCACCGAGACAAATATTTGGGTATTTATAGGAACTTAGTAGCATAGCTGCGGAACCACGGGTGATCCTGTACTTCTCTGGCACTACGGGAGAAGGTATTATATCTGCGACGGAAATCGCTTCAACGGCCACATAGCCAGGGTTTTGTCTATCGAAGACTTTGATATGGTATGCCCGGCAGTTTGATCCCAGTCGGGCTGTTCATCAAGGCCCTTAAGTACCGCAAGTCAGACGCAGCAGGGGAATTATATCCTTATTACATCATAAAGATACATATGTAAGTAAGTTGGCCAGATGAATCCGATACCCAATCCGAAACGCCACGCTCATATGATGATATGCAGGAAAGGCAAAACGCATACTACTACTCGACCGTCACTTCGACCGTCTTCACAATCCCCTGCCCTCGCGCCTGCGGGGGCTTCGTCACATGGGCCCCCCCATGCTGGGACGACGGCGACTGCTGCCACTGCCCGCCCCTACCGCGCCTCGGGGGCCGCGAGGTGATGATGCCGTCGACGTCGCGCGTGTCCTCGCCGTCCTCAACGCGGGCGCCAATCTCCTCGTACCAGGCCGACTCGGGCTGGCGCGAGACGCTGAAGAAACGCTCGCCCTTGGGGGAGCCGTGGGTGTGGCTCGTGATGTAGGGGAGGGACACGTCCTGTGTGTGGCGGGTGTAGGTGATTTTGGAGGCGAGGATATCGATGCTGGGGGGCTGTCAGGGATCAGAGACTCAGGGGGAGAAGAAGAAGAACCTACTATAGCATGATGGGGAACAGGCACTCGAGAGTGTAGACGAAGCGGTCGATCTGGCTCGGGGTGCCCGTGGCCCTCTGGGGTGAGTTCTGGAAGAAGTAGGTGACGGCGCGCGTGACACCGATGAGGGCCAGTGTAGCTAGGCGGATCTCGGTGCTGCGCATGAGGTGCTGGAACAGGCGGGTGCCGAGGTCGGCCTGGCTGGACAGCTTCTTGGCCGACATGAACTTTCGCAGCAGGAAGTAGGCGCTGACGCACTCGACGGCAGCGATGGACACGAAGTAGCCGGCATGCAGGCCGTTGATGACGAACTGGCCGTCCGAGTCCGGGTTGGCAAAGGCGCGCAAGCGCATGACCAGAATGAGGATGCGCATGACCAGGACGACGGCCATGAGGCTCCAGAACAGGCCACGGAAGACGGCGCGCTGGCGGCCGTTGAGGATGTGCTCGAGGATGATGTAGCTGTAGAAGGAGATGCCGGCCTCTTGGATCTGTGGGGAGGGGGGGGCCCATCATCATTACAGGTGCTCCATCATGACAGTACTATCCCCAAGACTCACCAGCCACATGATGTCGGCGCCGACAGACGCAGCCGTGGCATTGGCCGCAGGCGGGTTCTCGTAGTAGACATAGTAGCACAGGCCGTTGGCGACGGCTCCCGCAGCGGACACGACGATGGGGATGAGGGTCGAGGCGCTCAGGCCGGTGATGCCCAGGACGGTTCCGCCAAAGAGCACATTGCCGATGCCGATGGAGCTGAGGATGGACCAGCACTGCTCAAAATAGATGGGCATGGCGGTGCGCGTGGTCCTCGCAGCAGCAGCCAGACGGGGCGAGGGCAACCATGGGTGAGACCACAAAGTGATAACAGTATGTGACTGTTCGTCGAACGCTGTTGTGGGGAGAAGGGGGGGGAGGTGAGGGGAGGGGGCCAGAGTGGAGGAATGAGGATTTGCTCGATGTCGCTCGTTTTAATACGAGTATACTCAGGCGCACCCATTGCAGCAGGGCCCTCCCTGTATTTTGGTTTTCAGCCAAATTTCGACAGTGCTCATAATAATTAGTCGACGGACCGAACGGTGAACCAGTTGGCTGGCGACGAGGCAGGGATCAAGGGGGATCGGCTGGACGGCTTCCCACATTTGGGGACGCCAGTAGGGGGGGCCCTTAGCCCTCCTTTGAATTTGAGGCCCTTCTTGGCACGAATCCGGGGAAACCTGCAGCGTGGATGCAGAAATCATCGAGCGTCCCCTGGCGCACCAATCGCACGGAGCGTCGACTTCCGAGCGGTCGCAGAGCCAACCACACGCCACATGGTAACATGGTACGGAGTATTTGTACAGAAGGGGTGAATTGGGTCAAGAGGAAAATGATGGAAGATGCTGAGGGATGTGCCCAGGGAGAGAGGGGGGGGAAGCATGCACTGGTGCAGAGAGTCGAGCTCACCACGGTAGAGAGAAAGGGCTGAAGCGGGGATGGGTATACCCGACGAGTATATATGTCGCCTGTCCAGCATCGGGTCATCAATCCTCTGTGTGGAAGTTCATCGAACGTATCATTGTCAGATTCTAACTGAACCTGGTCTATCGGTCCCAAGTTGCACCATTATTATTACTACTACTATTATATGTGAGCAACCAGCACGTTGGCTCTCCATCCTAGCCACAGCACACCGCAGGCTCTGTATTCTCGCTGGTGCCACCGTGTCTGTCCAAACCAGCTCAATCCTCTTTTCCCCCTTCCTCTTCTATCTCTCGGATAGGTCTAGGCTGGGCTCACGCAATTTCCAAAAGCCTTTCCTGGAAGGCAAAAGAGCCCAGCAGGACCCCGAGGAAGATGCTGACGAGGATATAGACGTTGTAGTACATAGCTGGAAAGGTTGACGTTAGCGAGCACTCCCAGAAAGGGGGGAGGTCTCCCCCCACAGATGCTGCACATACCGAGAAGCATAACAAAATAGGCAACGGTGAACTGCGTCGCGTGCAGAATGGCACGCATGGCCAGCTGCCCGATATGAGGACAGAACGGCGGGATCTCTACTAGTATCTGAGCCGGGGCACCGGCCGTGGTGACCGTCGCGTTCTCTCCGCCCCTGCGCTCGGCAGCCGCGAGCCGGTCGACATACTTTTTGGCGATGCGCCTGTCGTAGTCCCTGGCAAGCCGGCCCATCATCTCGATCATCGTGGCCAGCAGAAAGGCGAACAGGCACATGGCGGCGAACATGCCGGACGAGGTGATCTTCCAGTCGGCGGTTATGAAGCACGCGTCGATGGTGTCGTAGTTGAGCAGCATGGAGATTTTGCACCCGGCGGCGGTCGCGGCGCTCCCACCGCTCCCTGCTACGCCCCCGTGGCAGCTCATGATTGTTTCGGAGGCAGCGGCGGAGGTGATGTTCTGGGGTTGCTTTTCACTCACGAGAAACAAAGGGTCCACGGTAGACGAGGTGACTCCTCAGAGCGATGCTGCGTGAGACTCGGAGTCCGTTAAGAGATCAGCGTCTGCAGATGAAGGGATCCAAGATAAACCAAGGGAGTAGTCAGCAGACGAGGAATAGATAGGCCATGTATCAAAGATATTTATTGTTCCTGAATTTCGTTGGTCCGGCTTTGGTGGTTGCTGTGAGGGCGTCGCAGCCACAACAGCCACCCTCTCATCATCCACCATCAAGTCCACCATAGCAGACTGGCAGTGGGGTCGGATCGTGGACGGCGGGTTCGTTGTGCTGCTGATCGACGGTGAATTATGGGTATTATTTTCGACGTCCATCTACCCATCAATCCATTCTTATCGGCCCCATAAGGTCCGTTCGCTGCTCGGTGCTTGGGCGGAGTCTCGGCGGAGCGAATTGCCCAAACAGGCAATTTTGCCATCGGCCCTCCGTCTCCACTCTCCGGCGTTGGTGACCGGTGTCGATCGACGTCATAGATATCCAAAGGGTTCTCATTGAAAAAGCCCCGTGGTCATTCACCCAAGGAGCCACGCATACAATAAAGGTAACAAACCAAAAGAAGAAAGGCAATGTATTATTCCGTGCCATTAAGCCCTCCCATTACTGCGCCTGCCCGACCCAGTCAGCAGTACCCATTACATCCCTCACCCACCCACCGGTGGCACCCATCAGTGCCCCTTCGATTTCGAAGACGAGCTGGTGCTGGAGCTGGAGCTTGAGCTAGACCTCGACTTCTTGCCCTTTCCCCGCTTGGTGGCCTCTACAGCCTCACTCGTCCCTTTTGCAATCGTCGCCTCTGGTCCCTACGTCCCTCCGCAAAAATCAGGGTTAGAACTGTGCAAAATCCCTGACCCGGGGCGGCTCATGGGATACCTGGGGCACCGACGAGTGGTCAGCGGGGCCATCGGGGGACCCCGAGCTGTCGAAGTAGCCGGGCATCTCCGGCGTGCTCGTCAAGGCGGTGCCGATATTGTGGTGCGCAGGTGCAGGCCCAGACTCGGCGGGCGTCATCGTCGAGGTTCCGTGGTTTTCCTCGTCGTCGTCATCGTCGCGCGTACTGGAGAGAGTGTGAGCACATTTTAATGATCTTCACGGCCGTGAAATCTTGTGAGCTGGAGGTCGTACGGCAGGAATGGGGGCTCGGCCGGGGGGGCCACTGGCTCCTCCTCCGTCGCCTTTTTCTTGGATGGAAAGCAGCCCATGGTTTCCGAGTCGTTGCTTGCCGTTGAGGTCACCGACAGGTCTTCAGGTAAAAGGATGGAAGAAGAAGAAAAAAATTTAGTAAACCAGGTTGCTGTGGACCGTACGATGCTCATAAAATAAGAGCATGCCGGCCGTGACTGACTGGCAGCAATGGCCCGTGTCAAACACGAAGACTGCTGACCACGTCAGTTAGATGTGTACAAACCATCAACAACGCACCGTGGTTCCCAAATTTTGGTCGTCATCTCTGGCCTGGCAGATGACTAGTTATACTTGGATGTCTCCAGAAGAGGCCAGGGCTATGGAGAAGAATTCCTGAATCACTGACAAATGGGCACATGACGAAATAGAGAAGCAGCTACTCATGTATTTTCTGCGGCTACCCTGGCAAAATGAAAAGTTTCTCACCATCATTCAGGCTCTCGGGACGTAGTATTCCAAGAGACGATGGCCTCATCTAATGCTAGACATCCTTGTTTTCAGTCCCTCAGCTGTCGCCTTCCCCCATATCACTCCATCAAGTCCTCCATAGCAATACTCCCTCTGCCTTGAAACCTGATCCAAAAGTCACAACTGCCTATCAGACTCTCCTTCACTGTCCCCGGACTAAGAATCATCATCCTCAACAGCAGCCCGGGGAACGTGGACCAAGGCCATTCCCCGTTCATCGGACCAGTGCTCGTGGTCGGTCAGAAGACGCTGCTCACGTCGCTCTCTTTTACTCTCGCGTGTTCTCTCTCTGTCCCGATCACGATGGTGTGGGCTGTTGCCGGGTTTGTCAGTTAACAAGTCCCACCGGTACCACCGGGGAAGTTACCTCGACCCCCTCCATGATGCCGGTCATGGTGTCTGCTGGAGACGTCAGTCAACATTGAGGGTACACAAAGTGCCAAACCTCCCTACGTGATCGGGACGAGTGTGATGGTGGTGCTTGTTCCTAGGCGGCTTGGATTCGAAGCAGCCCTTGGTGGTTATTTTGGGTGCCCTGATATAACAACTGGCAAGAAATCGCTACTACAAAACTCCAGTTCTTATAGATACACCTTCTTTTTTAATTCAGCACACAAAATTTCTCGAGGTTCAAACTTCAGGTCGGTAGACTGAGTAAACTTCGAGGTACTTCGATTAAATACTCGTGGGATCTGGGAATACCGTCATCACTAGGATATGTGAATCATCTACACGGGGTCGCTTACACCGTGACGCCCTTGGAAAACTATCATTAGCCCTGTGTTACTTGAATTTGTCGGGATTCACATTGGAGGGGGAGACGAGGGGCGGATGGGAAGACTCTGCGTCTCTCACACAGTCACGGCGAGCCAGTGCAAAGAGAGCTGGATACCATGTCGGCAGTCAATCAAATTGTTCATCGGTCCGCGTTATTCCCAGAGCTCTCCATCATGTTTATTAAAGTCTACCTTTCTCCATCACCATCTACTTACATGCTGCTGTGATTGACGGGAGCACCTCGTCGACCTCTCATCCCCATCCGCCTAGGCCTGGTAGCACGGTAGAAGCGGCAAAAGGGACATTCTGTTCGCCACTCCTTCTTGAAGGGCCTTTGGTGCCTACGTTTCTTGTTGTTTCCTTCCTTGTCATTCTCTGTTCTTCTGCTGTCCATCTTCTTATCCCTGCTTGGATCTTTGCCTTTCTCGGTCATATTTGTCTTCCTACTCCTGGCATTTTCTCTCTTGTCCCCCTCTGGATTCTTTGCAGAGCATGGACCTCATGGTAGCTTCGGACTTGTGTCAGGTAGTGGGTCTCGTGGGAAATGTTGAGGGAGGTGCGGGATGCCTTCGGACAAATGTCTTTGAGTGGTAGCTGGGCCTGGATCCTCAGTGGTGCGTGTTGTCTAGTGCGGAGTCTACTGTGCAGAGGACAAGATACTGGGAGCACTCGTTATTTATCACGCGGCTGCGTATTGTATTTCTAGCATTGCCCTTCAGCTTCCATGCCATGGCAAAGCTAAGGGATAAGACTACTAGTCACTCCCAGCCGTTTGCACGCCAGTTGTTGGCAGGCCGCATCGTAGATGCAAACATGTACCCCCAGTCACCGCTGAGGTTTGGTATACAACAGGAAATGCGTGAATTCGATGAAAGCAATCCAGATGGTCGGTCTACGACAAATACCCAAACATTGAACCATCATAAACAAGAACATGCCCTAGGCCTTGGCCTCTCCCCCCAGCGCATACAGCTCCCTCGGCTGCCCCTGGGTATCACAGCTCGCAAACTTCCACAGCCGCCCGTGCCAGGCGCCCGCAATGTTGACGAGCCCCCACTTGACGGGCGCCGGCATGGGCGGCCAGGTGGCCCACAAGCCGCCCTCGACGGTGCGGTCCAGGTTGAGCAGGAAGAAGGGCACCACGTCGGCGACGCCCGCCTTGGTCACCGTCGCCTTGCCCCAGCGCTTGAAGACGGCCGACGCCGCCGCCGCCTCGGGGGAGCCCTCCGCGGGGGCCCTGGGGTGCGCCGACAGCGCGGCGATGACGGCGATCTCGTGGTGGAAGTGCTGCTCAAAGGGCGCCCGGAACGAGTCCATGATGCGGGTGAGCTCCGTGCCAGATAGGGCCGAGGGGGAGGCCAGGCCGCCCAGGTAGGCGTCAAACTCGACAAGGCCGGCGAGGAACGATTCTTTTTGGATTGTCAGCAATGGCGGTTGGTCCTGGGGATAGGTGAATGAGGGGGCATACCGTGCTCCTTGTGGGTCTCGGCCCAGATGTCCTTGTCGTCGAGGACCTCTTCGACCTTGGGGAACAGGTTGGCCTCCTCGTCGTCGTGGTGCGACTTTACGAAGCGGAACCACGTCCGCGCATAGCCCACAAAGTCGGCCTTGTCGGCCTCTTGGACGTGGGGCGCCTGGAGATAGATGGAGTTGAAGCCGCGGATGATGGAGTTGTGCAGGAGGCACATGTGGGTTGCGCCCGTGGTGAAGAGGTCCGTCTTTTTCGTCTCGAATTGAGGTGTGGTGATGAGCCCCATGGGTCCGTCGGCCCATGGCCTGGAACTTGAGGGGGGAGTGGTGGTCATCGTTAACGGGGAGCGATTTATCCACAGCGAAAAGACGAGGGTCTGGATGAGAAGCAAGACCGCGGCCCTGAGTAGCGCCATAAATGATGATGGGGTTTTTCTCAAGAAGCGAGTTGCAATCTGAGTGTGTATGTTGATGAAGTGGTGTGATAATCTGACCAAGACAGACGTGCTGAGTAAATACCACAGTGCGATTGGTCACAAACCACAACAATACAAGGGTCGAGAACATTGATCGCAGATGCCCTGAAGATGGAAGCCACAACACGCCTTGGACAAGAACCATTGAAACCTCGTTTCTAAAATTCATGGCAATCTCGAGGGTGGTGATCCCCTAGCATCCGCAGTTGAAACTTTGCTCTATGGATATGTCTCAAGTTGGAGACCGCTCAAGACCCAAGCATGAACTGTTGCGCACCCGTAACCTCTCTGAACGCCATTTCTGACCCAAACAATGCAAAATTACTCTATTAGGCGAATGCTCCCACAATAGCCATCATCAGCGCGCCAGCAGACACGGCAAGGTACGCTCTTAGGCGCTTCTTGCCCTTGAGTATCTTGTAGCTCTTCTCCGTCAGGAAATCCTCCGCCAGCAGCTGCACCAGCCCAGCATACAGCAGCAGGCCAGACGAGATGGCATTCATGAACCCGACCACAAGAAGGCCGCCCATGCTCTGCGGGTCGTACATTCGGTGCACAATCAGTCCGATCGCCTGACCGATCGGTGTCGTCAGGCCGTAGGCGAGCACCATCAGCCACGGACGGAGAGATTTTCTCGGGAACTGGATGGCGGCGATGCGGCTCCCTAGGGCGAGGCCCTCGAACGACTGGTGGAAGCTGATGGCAATCAGGAAGACCACAAATGCGGGGCCGGTGGCAACGGAGATCGCCATGCCGATGAACACGCTGTGGAAAAGAATACCGGCCTCCAGGAGAAGGCACTGGAGCATTTGTCGCTTATAATCCTCGGGGGTCTGTGTGTTTGGCGTCTGAGGCTCCTTGGGGTACGAGCTACCATGGAGCGACGCGTACTGGTTATCGCGCCTATCCGCCGACGAGGCCTGGTGTAGTTCGGCCGTCTCAAAGTCGAGGTCTGAGTCCCCGTCGTTAAAGTCCTCATCTTGCTCCAGCTTCTGTCCATCCCCGTGCCTGGTCGGGGTGGACTCGGGTAAGGGCGACACGCCGGCAACCAGACCCTGTGCAGCCTCGTCGTCGCCCAATGATAGATTGACAGGACGGTGACCGCCACCCCGGCTTTGAGACAAGCCGCTCCTTTCCTGCAACGGAATCTGCGACGTGCCCTCGCCGTCGTCGCTCTCGTCCCAAAGATCGTGCGCGTGCGAGTGCGAGTGCCCCGCGCCACGGGCTGTCAGGTACGACTCGACACCGACGACTATAATGGCCGATATCATGGCTATAAACCCCGGGAGAGGCCTGTAGCCCTTGTTGAAGAAGTTCGGGAGGCAGGGGTCCGTCAGCGAGTCGAATGCCATCGGGAGCAGGTGGACGAATGCCGTCGCCATGAGGACGCCGGTCCCGACATGCTGGCAGTAGAATATGATGGCTTTTTGCTTGTGTCCGCTCGTGGCTCGTCGCGATAGTAGGGGGAGTCCGCAACCTGAAACAACATTTTTATGTAAGCGATTGGAGCGCTACGGCTTTCTGGATAGCGGTGCTCGTACTTAGCGTGCTCAATACTAGGATGAGGAAGAGGGCAAAGACGTGGGCTGCCGTGTCGTACCAACCGCGCTCTCTCGAGCCGCACTCGGGCTTCTGGTCTTGGCCATCATCTTGCCGCCGCTTGAGTTCCGCGAGGAGAATGTTCGTCGGTATTGTTGCCCACGAGACATCGTCTGCAACGGCGGCTGTGTCGGGACGCCCGGTTAGCATTTCTGGGGTAGAGGCGGCGAACAGGGAGGGACTCATAAGCTCAGTACCTCTGGCCGTGTTTATCAAGCCGTCCATGACGGGCACTTCTGGATCGGCGTGTTCCCAGATCCGCAATTATAATGATACTGGCAAATTCATGGCGACAGGGTGGACATGTTGGAAGGTTGAGAGTCGTGGCGGTTGAGCCCGTTGGGGGAGCACTCAAGGTGCCAGCAAGGCATAATCGGGCGGGCCCCCGTAGATAATTCTTAGCGTACAAGGGCAACGTCATGCCCATTTGACGCGCATGTTTGAGCTGGTTTCAGGGGTCCCGCCTAAACGTCGGCTATCTCTTGCAAGGCGACAGCTTGTCTCATAGGATTAATGAAGACTTCAACGCCCTTGCATAATCCATTGGAAAGGCTTATTAAATGATTGAGCTCTGAATAAACCATATGGAATACATTAGGGGGTACATTAGGGGATTTATTCGAGCTGTTCCATTGGCTACCCCATCTGTAGGAACCCTCGTCTATATCCTCCGAGTACCGAGAGAGGTGCGCATAGGTACCTCAAGTGCTATACCCACTATGTATGCCTCCCTTGTAGTCCGTGCGTAAGACGGGACGCATCGGGTTTGTTGGTGGGCAGCAACAGTTGGTCTCAACTGTCGGGCCAGGGTCGCTGGCAAACTTGAACCCACGACGCATGCGTAACGATACCCTTACATCTTGCGCTATAGTCGACATATTTGCGACTGACTTTATCAATGAGTAGTACGGATACTATTCTTATATTAGAGAATTACTGTTCGCATAGTATTAAGATCTAGTTTTAGCCCTACTTCCCTTGGACTCTTTATACCTAGTGTAACTCATAATAGCGGGTAGGGAGGCGCACGCACAGAGCCAGATACAGAGGTCCATACCTAGTAACACCAAGGGCCCAAAAGGGCCAGCGCATTTGGCAGCAGTTATCGCCATTGCCTTAATAAGCCGGAAAACCTACGAATAGTCGTAAGCTATCATGCGTTCTCTCGCGTACTATTGTTCTACGGGTGGTATAATAGAGGGAAAAGAGCGGGGTAGAATTATAGATCTTAATATGCGAATAGTGATTTTCTAATAAAAGCTCCAAGAATACGGATCAAGAAGGGCAGAGGTATATCGGCGAGAAGGGTATCGGGTTCAAGTCTGTCTTCATGGCAGCCTGGAAGATCCACATCAATTCCGGATAATTCCCCCTCCATTTCGAAAGCCGACCCGGGGACAATGAATAGGGGATGGTGAGCCCCATCTCTCACACGCATGACTTTGCTATTGCACGATGATGGCGGCCGGAAGGTGTTGGCTTCGCAGCGCCAGACAATACGCCAACAGTTCAATGACCTACAGGAGAATCTGCTACTATTCTTAAGAAACCTAGAGGAGACCCTAATCGACATATTTGACGACGATGATAGACAGGAAACTTCCACCGTTTTTTCCAAGGGGAAGATGGATTCGGGCCAGGTCGCCCTGACCAAGACAGTCACCAAAGGTAGTCTCTGCAGGAAATCTTGAAAGAAATGAGAATCGTACCTATTCAGAGTTTGAGTAAAGAACCCGGGCATACGCTCGGTCTGAGGTGGTATTGGCATTTCCGCTGGATCCAGGCTCAACCCCTATCAAGGAGCCCCAAAATGTCTTTGCATTTCTACCAATGAAGAACGCTGGGGTTTCTGTATGCCCTTGTAATTCTTTTTATCTTGCAGAAATACTCTAACCCTCTTTCAGTTCTTGATACAAGACGACTTTGTAACAAAAGAAAACCGGCAGGGCATTGTGACCACATCACGACGAAATCTCGACCTCCTTCGTGGCACTGGAGAAGCCTTCATGAAAGCTGTACTAGAGTTTTGCAATCACCCGGCCCTTCTATATATGTGGATGAGATTTCTGCCGGACAGAAATAGGCACTAGTAGGATCAATTCTAGTCACAATTGGTTACAACAATCGAGAAGTGCTTGCAAAGTACGCTTCTACTACAAACCTGTAGCGAACCTAATGCCTTTCAATTTATTTCGGAACTTTACCAAATTCCGTCACCTACTCTTGATTTCCATGGATAACCTCTATTTGGAGACCCAAACCCAGATATGTATCTCTCTAGGAAGTACAGCGATGCAGATGTCCACATACTCAAAGGATAAGGAATCGAGATTCAAATCCGACAACACTGAAGACAACTAGCACACCAGGGCGGCGGAGCTTCTTAATAGGGCATTTGATACAGGACGACACAACCCTAGCCATCAGTGGAGACTACAGAGAATGTCCATGTTGCTCCTTCAAGATAGGACCTGGGTCTCGGTGGCCGTGAATGACGGTGTCTGCTTTTCAAAATCCGGAGGAGTGTTAATCCCAAAGCCAATCGGCCTCAACTTGATCCGTCACACTGTAGAACTGAATTCAAAGCGTTGGATATCTTCAAGCACCTTGGGGTCCACAGTGCCGACGTGGACTTTGTGCGCAAGACAATTCTAGAGAGACACGACCAGCAAATATGACGATTCCAAAAGACGGTGCTCGGAACTAGAGACATCTGAAGTTCCTCTACTTGACACATCTCCTGGCGTCTTCCTCAACAATAAACATCGCAAACATTCTAGTGGTCGAGGAAAAGCGAGAGATGTGCCATCCACACCAGACTAATATTTATCTTCCCGACGACCACGAGTTCGGGGCAAAGAACCTCGTAGGAGATGACGAAGAAGGGAGTGAGGCCCAGGGGAGACCAAACTTAAAATTCATCCACCACTGGTATCTAGAGGATATTCCGGATAAACCCAACGACTTCATCTTTAGCTAGAAGGCTTGGATATGCGTCTATGCCCGGGTGAGACGCTTGGTGCCGCCAGTTACCGCATAGGAAACATCAGATTTGTCTAAAATAGTCCAGTGCGCCAGTGGAATGCTCCAACTTGCCTCAAATATAGACACCCGTTAAAGGCAAGGTTTCAGAAGCTGCTTTCAGGAGACTCATACCAGGCCTCGTCCATAAAACACATCTGTGTAGACCTACTGGGGATACCGGATTGCACGTGGAGTAACCATTTTTGAGGACTTGAGGCAATGCAGGGGAGCAAATTTATGTTGATTTTGACAAGATCGAGACGCTTTATGAGCACTTCAGTGACATAGTTCTGGAAATAGGAGATGATGATAGGGAAAGGCCCAAGTGAGCTGCAAATTATGACAGTCTTTCAGCTATGACTGACATGGAGCTAAACAGGGGCAAACTTGAAAACGAATTGCTGATATATGTCCCAGAAAGCGAGGCATCAGCTGGCACACGATATCAAGTTGCCTGTGGTCTAGTGCTACCAGAATCTAAGGGAAAATAGTCTTGGATAGAGATTACGAGGATCTTTATAATTTCTTCGTGGATTTCCTGGGAGTTGACACCCTTGATCTTCAGCTAGTCTACGATGACCTTGTACACTTGGGCAGCCAATCTTCAGCGTTGGTCAAAAGAATCAAGGACCAGCTTTGGGTCCTGAATGGCCTCACTGATGCGTCTGAGGATGATTATGACGCCAAACCTAGAGCAGCTTCGCAAAGCAAGGATATTCCCCGTAAAGGTTCCTGGCGGTGGCAAGAGGCGAGTCGAGATGTGTACTGCGGCAACGGACTTTACCAATGTTTACAGAACACACTTGGGGGAGTACTTCGAAACAAAAGTCAAGATTCTCAACTTCAGCTTTGATGAGGTTCGCAAACTCAGCCCACACTGCTTGATTGGCTCGGACTCGATCACAGGTACTTGTCACGCAACGTGACAGAGGTCTCAAGCATCTCAGGGGTTGATGAACGGCCCGTAACACCTTCAGATTGCATTATTCGACCAAAGGCTCATGCGCTACGCCGATAAGTCGTACCTATCACACTTCCATATTCCTATGTCTGGGTTCTGACCTGAAGATTCCGCAGCGTTGCATTCCACTACAGAAGCCGAAGATTGAAGAACACTTCCATCAACGATCTTGACAGTATCTTGTGAGGTGTTGAGATTTTCTGCGCCGACGGAATACACTGTTAATTGCAACTGCCCCAGGACGGCAAGCCATATCTTTATGAGTTAGGCCAAAGCGACCTTCATTACCGGGAAAGCCAGTCAGGGCTCCAGATTTTCGTTCCACGCAACAAGAAACGTCGCGACTTCTGTTATGCAAGAACATTCCCTCCTTTTCTGTTTTAATGGTTGGTGAGCGACTCCCCTGCCAGAGAGGCGATAGGTACAGGAAACGAGAAGGGATGTCGTCTAGATTCAACTGTCCTCAATTCTAGTCGGTCTGTGATCCCCGAGATTTCAGAAGAGGACGACATTGCCACAATTAATAAAGATGCTGAACCTAATCTTGAGGGAACGGAATTTGAACTCATCTCGGAACAGACTACGGCAGCTGCAGAAGATGATTATGAGAGGCCCAGGCCGCCTGTGAGAACAGTGACGAGTGAAGACAGAAGTTCCATGTCATTGAGTGCTCGAACATTATCACTTGCCATTGCTCGGGGCCCGTCTCCCTCTCCTGTGCCCACGTCAGAGCCGATAAGACGTGGAGGAACACAACACAACCCATTCGGTACGAAGTCTCAACCCACAGCTCATTTGCCTCCAAATCTAAGGCACCCCGGAAGCCCTGCATATCCGCCTCTTAGCATCAACCTTGGAGCCAGCAGTGAGGATGAGAGAACGTACCGGACACTGCTCCAGCGAGTTGTCACGGTCGCGCGGAGGGCCCGTTTCCCAACACATTGCCCCTTGAATTTATCATCGCTCCAGGGCGCACTTTCTGGTGACACAAACCAACCCGTTCGCTCCTATTCAAGACCACAGATTGAGCGGGATAGGATGATTGGCGCCGCTGGCGAGCTTTACGTGGGTAACTATATCGATAATTGACACCACACTAGGGCGCAAACTAATCGGGAAACATAGGTTTTGGAGCTCCCCAACGCACTAGAACCTGGTCTCCCAGAATTTTCCATCGAGAACTGGGAGAGTACAATTCGACATTGTGTGAACCTCCATCCAGAATATGGGAATGTTGAGAGGCGGCGTGCCACTGAGGTGGCTGACATCGTATACAATGATATCCAGGCTGCACTGACCAGGCTGCTGATCAATCATAGGGGTCTCGGTGAAACCTGGCGCCAGCCTACGCCCAAGTACCTCCTTGAAGTCAAGTCCACGATGGGGCTCTGTGAAGGCTCTGTGCCTCTACATTTCTCTGTTGCTGTCGCGGTACTGTCGGCATTAATTGTGACACTCGACTTTTCTGGTGAAATAGAGATATAGGTTTGAAAGTTATGGCTTGGTTAATAAATCAGTGCTCATTACTAGTGGACATGCGATGAGTGTTCAAATGGAGGAGGAAAACCTCCCAGTGGAAATCCAAGGTTGTATTGGCGTTGTTGTTTCAAGTGCCAAGTCGAAGATAGCTCTTCCAAAGCTTGCACAATCATCACCAGCCTTGCACCTGTGGCGGTGCAACGGGGAGCGCCACACACCCCGCTGTCGCCCAATGAGCGCCTGAGTGCGGGGAGTTGCTCAGGCCATCGAAGGCGCTAGAAAGCACTGAAGCTCTCCCGGTCTCCACCGCACTACGAGACGATCTGCTGAAGGCGGCGATTTATTCAGGCCTCCCCACCACCGAGAAAGGCTGCCTGCCGGTGATAGCATCCTCTCCGCAAAAGCTTCTCAAAATTTCTCCGGGCGTTCCAAGCTACTTCATCGTCTCTTCCTCCTCTCAGTAGACTACCTTGTTTTGTGGACTACTCTACCCGACGATATAATCCTGAGATACCCGCCACCACCATGGCCTCCGCAGACGAGCTCAAGGCCCTGGGCAACAAGGCCATGTCCGACAAGAACTTTGACGATGCCATGTACGTCTGCCCCCCGAACACTCCCGCAAACTCCCTGATTTGCATTGCTGACCTTCCCTAAAGCGACAAGTTTACCCAGGCCATCGCTATCCAGCCCGAGAACCACATTCTCTACAGCAACCGTTCAGCCGCTTATGCCTCCAAGCGGGACTGGGACCATGCTCTCGCCGACGCCGAAAAGACCACTGAGATCAAGCCTGACTGGGCAAAGGGCTGGGGCCGCAAAGGCACAGCTCTGCACGGAAAGGGCGACCTGCTGGGCGCAAATGATGCCTACGAGGAGGGACTGAAGTACGATGCCAACAACGCCACGATCAAGAATGGCCTGGCCTCCGTGCAGAGGTCCATGGAGCGCGAAGCCGAGCGCGGTATGTAGTCGGAAGATCTAGGTCTCAACCAGGCCAGTGCTGACCTCTACAACAGATGGTATGGGACAAGACCCCGGTGCCGGCATCTCCAAGATGTTCCAGGACCCCAGCTTGATCCAGAAACTCGCCTCTAACCCCAAGACTGCTTCCTTCCTGGCCGATCCGTCGTTCATGGCCAAGCTCCAGGAGATCCAGAAGAACCCTCAGAACCCTGACCTTTTCAGCGACCCTCGGATGTTGCAGGTCCTTGGCGTCATGATGGGCGTCGATCTCGAGACCCGCGATGCTCCTCCCGAGGACGTCGCCATGCCCGACGCTCCCCCCAAGCCCGAGCCGGCCAAGAAGGCTCCCGAACCCCAACCCGAGCCCGAGGATCTGTCCGACGAGGCACTGGAGAAGAAGAAGGCCAAGGATGCGGCCGACAAGGAGAAGGCTCTCGGCACCGAGAACTACAAGAAGCGTAACTTTGACGAGGCCATCGCCCACTACACCAAGGCCTGGGAGACCTTCAAGGACATCACCTACCTCAACAACCTTGGCGCCGCGTACTTTGAGAAGGGCGACTTCGACAAGTGTATCGAGGCGTGCACACAGGCCGTCAACGAGGGGCGCGAGATCTACGCCGACTTCAAGCTCATCGCCAAGAGCTACGCCCGTATCGGCTCTGCCTACGAGCGCAAGGGCGACATGGCCAATGCCGTCGAGAACTTCAACAAGTCCCTCACTGAGCACCGCACACCCGATGTCCTGAACAAGCTCCGCGCCGCTGAGAAGAGGAAGGCTGAGGAGGCCCGGCTAGCTTACATCGACCCGGCCAAGGCCGAGGAGGCGCGCGAGGAGGGCAACAAGAAGTTCAAGAACACCGACTTCCCCGGCGCCGTCGCTTCGTACAGCGAGATGATCAAGCGCGCGCCCGAGGACCCCCGCGGCTACAGCAACCGCGCCGCCGCCTTCATCAAGCTCTTCGAGTTCCCCAGCGCCGTCGACGACTGCAACCAGGCCATCAAGATCGACCCCACCTTCATCCGCGCCTACATCCGCAAGGCCCAGGCGTACTTCGGCATGCGCAAGTACTCGGAGTGCGTCGACGCCTGCACCGACGCCCAGACCATCGATGCCGAGCACCACAAGGGCGCCAACGCCCGCGAGATCGAGACCCAGCAGCAGAAGGCCTTCTCGGCCATGTACGCGGCCCGGGACAATGAGACGGAAGAGCAGACAAAGGAGCGCCTCCAGCGTGACCCCGAGGTAAGCAACTCCAGCTAGCCAAGCGTGGCCCCCCTGTTTCTACTATTCCACTTTCCAGATGGCTGACTTGCACTTTGAAAACAGATCATGAGCATCATGCAGGACCCCGTCATGCAGACCATTCTGCAGCAGGCCCAGAACGACCCCCAGGCTCTGCAGGAGCACATGCGCAACCCCGTCGTGCGGACCAAGATCCACAAACTGGCTGCCGCCGGTGTCATCCGCGTCGGCCGCGGCTGATGTGCGGTGTGAGAAGGTGGGAGTTCAATGCAGGGATGGAGGGTTGCATCGGTATTGGGGACCATCTGGCGTGTAAAAGAAATGTTTTAGCACTATTTTAATGCGAAATGACGTTCAAACAGTTTGCTCCCATAAACAGCTATGCAAGGAGACCATCTGCTGCCCTGTCTAAACCCCCCCTTCTCTCTCCGATGATAATCAACGGCTAACGATGGGGATTACATTCTCGCACTATTTATATATGTGAGGCCATTGCCTAACAGGAGATAGTGGGCACGTACCCATCGCGTATTCGAACTCGTAAAGATAGCAAAATGATGTAGACACGCCTAGCTAGACTACTAAAGAAACAAAGGATGAAAAGCACGTTCCGGCCGTCAACGTCATATTCATGAAAGACCAAACAGTCTGCAAACTCCACCAAAGCCCGAACAGTCATGCAGAAAAGCAAGGGGGACAAATAACCGGAAAACAGTCCAAGGTAACTCCCACTAGATCAAGCGCCCTTAGGGCGGCATATATTCTTCTGGTGCTTGAGCATGTTGTCCTCCCTGGTGAACTCCTTGCCGCAGATGTTGCAGACGGCGCTCTGGTCAGGGATGTTGTACTCCTCGGCGTACATCCTGTGGGAAGAGTGGTAGTGGCGGTTCATGTCCCGCTGGTCGGCCGTTACGTGCTTGCAAAACTGGTTCGCTTGGCATCTGACCTCCTTTCTGTGGCTCTTCTGGTGTTTGCTTCAGAATAGTTGGTTAGTTCTTGTCGACCCAAGGACATACCCTCCCCTCCCTTCATACCTAAGCCCATTCTGAGATGGGAATGATTTGCCGCAGTTTTCGGCAGGGCATTGGTAGGGCGATGATGGCGAGTCGCCCATTTCTAGAAGATCACTTAGTGACAACAGCAGCTGGTGAAGTCTTGCCCGTCTACCTACCAATTGGGGCATTGTAGGTGGTCAGATTCGTATCGTATGAGACGGCTTCGTCTTCAGTAATACCGTAGTCAAGGGGCGTCGTTCCATTCGGTTGGGAACCCTGCCAATTTGAGAGGTCTGCGCTTGAAATAGCTTCGAAGCCAAACGTCAGATTGGGGCAGTCTCCGGTCTAATGACCGGGGCTTGGGTCACTCTCCGCGAATAATGCACCAGCAGTTGCACTGATATCGACTTCTTGCGTTTCTTGGGCAATCGAAGTATCACCAAAGTAGAAAGGATCTGATGTTCCATAGGCGGCATTCAGGTCGGTGTCTTCTGGAAAGTAACCCGCGTCTGTGCTATGTTCCTGTTGAGGAGCCATGTTCAGAACTGTCCATGCCTCTGGTATGATATAAGGACCTGGTGGAAAAGACATCAATCGCAGGATTAAAATATGTTCGGTATTTGAGCGACAAGCATTGAGCTGAAGGAGAAATTAGACTGTTTCCTGAACATTGACTGAATGAGTCCTACTCCTTTCAGGTGGCTCATCAACTTACAATATAATGTATTGAGAAACGAGCTTGGGTCAGGTTCAACTACTGTTGGGTCTTTGATGGAATACTCGAGGACTAGGGTGACAAAATGGAATTAGAATGTGGAACAACGTCTTTATACTCCAGCCCGCTGAGGCTCCCCCCAGCCAACGTACTGCCGCGATAGATCCTCTTTCCGCCTTGTACATGATGCATCTGAATTAATATGAAAGATGACGCATAAAAATGAGCCCGATTTCGGTCATCCTGCGGCCGTCTGGAAGCCTAACGAACCGCTTCGAACCCCCTGGGATGTACATTGCGGAGTGTTGCGCGCGCTGTCGGTGACAATGGTCCCTTATTGCTCAATTGCGCCAAAAAGCAACGGCGCCCTGCACAGCCGCGTATTGCTTGGGCCGCGAATTATGGAACGGTTGTCTCCGGTGAGATAGAAGCGGCTGGTTGGTCGTGACGCCTGTTCCAGCGGGAGGCCGAAATGGAGGGTAGACGTGGCTGCGCCATAGGGGGTCGCGGTTGGCGCGACCCGCATACCGGCCTCCGAGGCTTTCTCAAATGTGAGTCTGTGATCGTCGATGGTATTCGAATAATTTCTATCACAGCCGAGCCTGAAAGATGGGGAGCCTGACTTGAGAAGGCGCTCGGAGACGGGAGTTTGTGTAGATAACTTGGGTTCAAATAGAGGTGCTCCCTATGCCCATTGAGTAGCTCTCAGCCCATGACATGCCATTGAAAGTCACATAAGCATCGAAAACCAATTCACTCCAATCGAACAAGATGCCTACAACCGTATCAGGTAAGTCTGACTCCCGCGCAAAGCGATCCGTGTTCTAACGCACTTAAGAGAACAAGTCGCTCCAGGGTAAACGCCGCCGTCGGTTCTACGAGCCGCTGGTGATGCTCAAAGCCCTATCAATGGGCCATGAGAATAAAATCTCCCCAGGGCGAAGAGGGGCCGGGCCGGCTGTCGAACCGCAGAATGCGCAGGACAGATTTCACTCCTTCGTATATCGGCTTGCCTATATCTGCGCCAACAATGTAGGCTCTGACACAATCACCTCGGTGGCTGTTATGGAAACCGAGGGTTCATTCTCTTACCTGTTTGCCTGTAATCAAGTCAGCGCTGAGGAAGGAAAGCGCATTTCAAAGCACATCGAGGCTCTCCTCAGGAAGGTTGCTACAGCAAATCAGTCCCGTGGCAACCCTGGCACCAGATGCCAGGACGAGGTCTTAAAGAGGATCTTGCGTTTCAATCGCCTTCGAATCGAAGCGTACTTGAAAAGAATCTTCCAACATGCAACCAAGTGTTTGGAAGGGCACCAAGCCGGTGGAGATCAAGGTATGGACTGGACTAGGGCTCCACTCAATCATATGTCAGTAGTTGACCGAATCGTCAGACAGTATAATGCGGGCGAGTTTGGAGGGATTGACGAGATCCCTCAGCGGGACGACGCTAAGTAGCAAGACGGACGATGAATGTATGTCCTTGTTTGCCCAATTGTCCGCGACAAGGTTGGCGAGCTAACCATGATGCAGACGTCGAGAGTTGCCTTGGATGCATCGAGGCGATAAAAGTATTCGTCAGGGCCTGTCGACTGGTTCAGGGCCATGACGAAGATTCCAACAGCGAGAGCTGGCGCGAGTTGAAGCACTGTGTCAGTCGTATTCTGGCCTATGAAGAAGCGATGAAATCGTTATTCAAAGCCAGGGTCGAGTGGCCGGAGCTCTTCGACAACTTCAAGGCTTGCCAAATTCCGTCTAGCAAACCGGAATCGAGGCCGCTGGGACGGACAAGCCACAGTGCTGAGGCTATCATTGGGCGCATGACCAGCGACCCGAATATCATGAGCACATTCCATGAGTACGCCCAAGATATGCGCAAGTTTGAGCTAGACGACCGCCTCCACGAGGAGTGCACCAAGTCTAGTTTCAAGCCTTTCATCCACTCAGAGGTGTTGGCCCAAGATTGGATCTCGCGGGTAGGCCAGAAACAGCAACTTCGCTTTTTCAACAACTGGAAGTACATCGGGAGCAGCAAGCCGCCCTGCCGGATGTGCAAATACTATTTTGAGGCGTGCGGAAGCGACATTGTGATGCGTGCGTCCCACGAAAACATCTACCCCAACTGGAAGTTGCCTGATGCACACGGGCCTGGTGGCTCCCTGGGCGCCAGGAGGTGGCAGAAGTCGCTGAACAAGCTGATGGATAAGATTCGGGAGGATGCGTTCAAGATCATGGTCGAGAAGTGTTCGGTGGGTAAGACGCACGACTCGAATACGTACGAGTTTGGGTCAAGATCGTCGAGTACATACAGCGAGCCACCCGGTAGCAGTGTCAAAGCCGTGTCTCTGGTGGCAGATGATGGGTCTGGGACGGATACAGCCGAACTGGCTGATCTGCTGCGTGATGGACTGACACTGACGGCGCACGAGAATAGGGATAGTGAGGGTGATGATGATGGCGGTGCGCTGTTGCTGTAAAGGGGGATGAGCCGTGGCAGATTTGTAGGTGGCAGTTCTGAGTGGCGGTTCTGAGTGGCAGTTCTGAGTTGACGCGAAGGTTGCGGCTCCCTGTAATATCTCATCAGCTCGTCACCCGCGAGTTGCGGTTTCCTCAACTCCGACTAAATCTCAATACGGAGTACCTATTCAGCAATCAGCAAGAACTCACTTGCGCCTTCCAGTTACATGCATTGCACCTGAGGTACCCGGAACCTAAAATGTGAGCCATTTCACCGTCTTTCTTTAAATTTATACCTTACCTACTGTCCGTACTAGTATCTCACCTTAGTGGTAAGTACACGAGTGTTGGAGCGAGCACCAGGCAGTCATTTCGTACGTGAAGTTCTAGAATTCGGATTGGCATGTGCCTTCGGCAATGCAAAATCCGGGGTAGGACTCGGCGCCACCAGGGTGGACATGAACTCGTGCAGTGCCAGATCAGACTCCACCCCCCTGGTTCCTTGTTCCCCCTCCAACCAAGTCCCCAGCCAGCATAATCGCCCCTGGTGGAAGGGCATAGATATCCGCCATGGGCTCAACCGCCGATGCGCCAGTCGAGAGCCATGACATCCTCATCATCGGCGCCGGCCTCAGCGGCATCAACACGGCCCACGTGCTGCGCGCCCAGATGCCCCACCGCTCCATCACCATCCTAGAGAAGCGCCCCGTCCTGGGCGGCACCTGGAACCTCTTCCGCTACCCGGGCTTCCGCTCTGACTCGTACATGACCTCCTTTGGCCTGGGCTGGCACCCCTGGACCAAGAAGCACAAGATGGCCCCTGCGGGCGAGATCCTCGAGTACCTCGGCGAGGCCGCCGACAAGGACGGCATCACGCCCCTCATCCGCTTCCGCCACATGGTCCACGGGTTCGAGTGGAGGAGCGACGAGGAGAAATGGCGTCTTGACGTCGACGCTGACGGGGTCCGCAAGACCTTTGTCGCCAACTTTGTCCTGGGCTGCATGGGCTACTACGCCGATGACAAGGCCCTCGAGGCCTCGATCCCGGGAATCGACGCCTTTGGTGGGCAGGTCGTCCACACGCAGTGGTGGCCTGAGGGCCTCGACTACGCGGGCAAGCGCGTGGTGCTCGTCGGCTCCGGCGCCACCGCTGTGACGGTCCTCCCCGAGCTGGCCAAGGATGCCTCCCACGTCACGATGCTCCAGCGCAGCCCGTCGTACGTTGTTGCCCAGCCCACGCAGCCGGCATTCGACTGGCTTGCCCATCTCGTGCTCCCAGCACGCTGGGCATCCGTCGTCAGCCGTTGGTTCCAGACGGTGTTCGAGATGATGATCACGGAGGTGCTGCTGATGTTCCCGAACGTGGGGCGCAAGATTCTGATCAAGGGCGCCAAGGAGTATCTGCCAGAGAAGGTAGATGCAGACATTCATTTCAACCCACAGTACAACCCGGTCGAGCAGAGGCTCGGGATGTGTCCGGATGGTGACTTTTTCAAGGCGCTGCATCGGGACAATTGCGAGATTGTGACGGACACGATAGAGACGGTGGCGACGGACGGTATCCAGCTCACATCCGGCCGGAAACTGGACGCGGACATTATTGTCACAGCCACCGGCCTCTACTTCCAGCTCTTTGACGGCCTGAAGCCTGTTGTGGATGGCAAGGAGATGGATCTGGGATCACACTATATCTGGCGCGGGATGATGCTTGACGGGATGCCCAACGCGGCCTTCATCTTCGGCTACGTGACGTCGTCGTGGACGCCCGGGGCCAACCTGATGGCGCACCTGACGGTCAAGCTGCTCAAGCACATGGAGAAGAAGGGCGCCACGACCGTGGTCCCCCAGATTGAGCGCAAGGAGAACATGCCGACAAAGCTGGCCGTCGATGCCAAGAGCAACTACTTTGTCAAAGCAGCGGACCGGATGCCCAAGACGACGGGAGAGGTGCCATGGTATGGGCGCAAGAATCTGTTCTGGGATTTCTGGGCGTATCTGTTCAGCGACATGGAGAAGGGTCTTGTATATGGCGGTGTGAAGGATAAGAATACGTGATAGCGAGTGGGCCAGCGCGTGCCAGTACTGGCGAATCTCATGCCAATAGACATGAATGTTTTACGCTACTTGTGTAGTATCGCGTCTGATCTTGATCATGTGTCGCCTACGAAGTACATAGTACCCGCGCCACTCGTGGACGACCCCAGGTCCCAGCACAAGAAAAAGGAAAAGACAGAGAAAAAAAGCAAGCACAGTCAACAAGCGTGCCTATATCCGTACTCGCAGTAAGTACAGAGTACAGATACGGTGCAATATTTCCAGTAGCACCTGTGTGCCGATAGGAGATGTCTATTTATTTTCAACTTTGGATCGGCGTCCATTGTCCATACCGACTCCCGACGGGCTTTTTGACAACCCCCATCGGGCCCAGAGTCTTAGCTAAAGCGGAAATACATCAGCCAATGTATGAAGGTGCATGTACAGCATGGCCAGGCGCATGAAGCCTGATAAAGCAAGGCAGAGCCCGCATGAAGAAGATCGGCAAAGATTCCTCTAGGGCAGCCCTGTCGTCACCAACAACCATCTGCTGCGGGTGCGTAGGTGGCATTCTCCATACATCACAGCAGCTCCTTGGCATCTGTCATATAGCTCCGATGGGTATATGCGATATGCTGTGCGCTAGCAACTGTGAGGGGCAATCCTGGGTCCCTGATCGAGAACTGGGCTCCTAGCGCTTTGATCCCTTTCAGCTTTCCATTCGCCATTGCCCTCTCACATCCAACCACCAAGAAGAAGCCAGAACCATATAAAACAAAGGTCCTCTCTATCCAGGCTTGCTTTTACCCCCCCTCCCACATGTCAACGACAGGCCAGACTGAGATGAGCTTGCTAAATCTCTGGCCCGAGTCTGTCCGGCTCACATACGTGGCTTCAGCGATCTTGGCGATAGGGCTAGCCGTGTGGAGGATCCGCGTCTGGAATCGCCTACGACACATTCCCGGTCCCTGGCTAGCTGGATGGTCGATCCTGTGGCAGCTTCAGGGCGCCTTGCAAGACAACAACCACGAAAGACTGAAGGAGGTGGCGGACAAATATGGCAAGTTTCCCCCCTAGCATATCGATCAAATTGGGGTATACTTGGGCTTACATGTACCTTCCCTGGGCTAAAGGACCCCTTGTGCGAATCGGGCCCAATGAGCTACTCTCAGCCGACCCCGACGTCTTGCGGCGAATGTCGGCCGCCCGGAGCTCATACACCAAGGGCTCGTTCTACGAGAGCGGCAGACTAACACCGGGCGTCGACAATGTCGTCTCCATGAGGGACGAGGAAACACACAAGAAAATGAGGGCACGGATGTGGACAGCCGTATGAATATATTCCCCCATCGCAATGCTCTCTTCTCAACTACTAATGTGAAACTGCCATAACAGTACTCCGGCAAGGGGAATGAGGGCTTCAGTTTCGAGTCTGGTCTGGACCGTCAGGTGCTCAGCTTCATGGACCTGCTCGAGCGCAAGTACGTCTCGACGGCGCACGATACGAAGCCCTTTGACCTTGCGGAGAAGACGCAGTTCTTTGCCTTGGATGCTATTGGGGATATCTCTCTTGGCGCCCCCTTCGGCTTCCTCGCGGGGGATGAGGACCTCTTTGACTACAACCGTATCAACACCAGCTCGTCGACCATCATGAACGTTTTCTCGGTGCTCCCCTGGCTGACCAAGATTGTTCACCGATGGCCGCTGCGGCTGGCCATACCCAGGGAAGGAGACCAGGTCGGGTTTGGAAGACTCTGGAGGTGCGTGTCTATTTTGAATTCCCGCATGCCCTGGTTGGTGGCTGACTAGGGTTGAAAAAGCCTTGCAAGCTCTTTTGTCGACCGTAGACTTTACGTGGAGGCGCCCCCTGTTGAAGACATGCTGCAGGGACATATCAATAACGGCATGGCCCGCGATGAACTTATTCAGCAGGTTCTCATATTCCTGTAAGCGTCCTGCCTCCATTTCCCTCTCAGGAAGTTTTTGACTAGCCTGCAAGCATCGCCGGCACGAACACAACTGCGCACGCTCTCCGCATGACCCTGCTTTCCCTCATGACCACGCCTTCCGCCTACATGGCTCTCGTCGCTGAGATCCGCAAAGCGAGCCCCAACGTCAGCAGGCCCATCTCCTGGGCCCAGACACAGACTCTGCCGTATCTCACAGCTGTCATCCGTGAGGGGCTGCGCGTGTGGCCGCCGCTTACGGGGCTGGGCCTCAAGCGCGTGCCCGACACTGGAGATTACATCAACGGATACTTCGTCCCCGGCGGTACTGAAGTTGGTCAAGGCTTCCACGCCGTCGGGCGTTCCAAGGATGTCTGGGGCCCAGACGCCGACATCTTCCGGCCGGAGAGGTGGCTTGTGGCTGAAGAAGAAGAGCTGGTGAGGATGAGTGCCGCGTGGGATACAACCTTTGGTGGAGGCAAATATAGTTGCTTGGGTAAACCCATTTCTTTGATGGAGTTGCACAAGGCGGTGTTTGAGGTACGTCGTTTTGAACCGTGCTGCTGTTGGCATTGTCCGGAGTAGGCCTAACCAGGACCGCAGCTGCTGAGACGGTACGACATATCGCTTATCAACCCTGAGAGGCCAATCAAGGTTAAGTCGTCTGTCTTCATCATTGCATCCAACATGTGGGTGAAGATAACGAATCGGGAACTGTAGTGAATAGGCGGTGCCGCTCTTTGTTTTCGGGAATGGGATTTGGCGTTAGGTTCAGGGTTTTGTCGTTTTGTAAGTTAACTCTCCTGAGCATGGCAGTTCCCAGGGCCAGGCTGGGTGGTGAGCCAAACCATCAGAAGATTCGCCCGTGGGGGCTTCAACTAGTCTTTCTTCATGTGCCATCGATGCAACTCACTTCATGGCCAGGTCACAGCTCGTCGTCCTCGCCTGTCCTCCTCGGGGTCGTTCCAATGCTCTCCAACCCTCTCTCGCCCACTAGCTCAGCACCAGGTCCCGTGGGTTTCACCGTCGCGTCGTCAACCTTGCCTTGACCCATTGCTTCTTGATATTTCTTGCCCGTCTCATCAAGTAGAGCCTGAACTTCGGCTTCCCTCTTCGAGATCTCATCCTTCTCGCCTCTCAACTGCTGCACCCGAGCCTCCTTCCCCTTTAGCTCGTTTTCCATGGTCTTGAGGGAGACCTGGAGTTTTTGTATGCACTCCGACAAGCTTGGTAGAGGCGTGATCTTAGGTGGGACCTTGAGGAGCTCCTGGGCCGGGTCTTTGCGCGGCTTCTTCAAGCCGTCCATCCCCGCGCGACTCTGCGCGGCTTCGTATGCCATCCGGCGTTCCGCATCGCTGTCCTCCGACGAGTCCGAGGAATGTCCCTCGGCGGCTGTGATAAGCTCGGCCATTTGCTGGCGCTCTCGTTTTCGGCGTTCCTTCTCCGTCCGCTTACCCAATGACAGTCCTCCATCTTCGACATACTCATCGAATCCCTCTCCCAGTTCCTCGTCTTCGGCCTTCAGCCGAGTATCGTCCTTCTTCTTCCGTCCCAACGAATCTTCCTCATCGTCATCCTCAACCGAGAGGAAGTCCTGTTCTTTGGCTAACCGTGCTCGCCGTTCCTTCTTCTCTCGGATTTCGGCCTCGGTGAGTATGTGCGTCTCCTGTTTTGCGGGTGAAACAGCCTGGGTCTCAACAACAACCGCGCCTTCGAGCTCGGAATCGTCTAGGTCCATCTCGTCTCCGTCCAGCGAGACAGGCTGAGGGGTGTTGGGTGTGGACGACTGCAGCTCATCCAGATACTCCTTGCTGTACTTTGGCCGGTCCTCCTCGTCCTGGAACGAACGCACTGGGAGGCCCCTTGTCGAGATCCCTTTCTTTGCAGCGCTCGTCTCCAACGCACGTTTTCCCAACGGCGCCTTCTTCACAGGCATGACGTCGCTGTCGTCGTCTCCCTCAAGGCCTGCGCCCCCACCAAAAGAGAGCTTCGACTTAGGCGGCCGCTTCCTCTGTGCTGACGCGCTGCTCCGGCTGATATTTGGGCGCACCACGACGGGGCCGTCGTCGTCCTCTTCCCCATCCTGGCCTTTCGAAGCCTGGTCGGCCGCGGCGTCTTCATCATCTGCAGCAGTGAACGTTTTCCGCAGCCCTGACTGCCTCAAAGGTTTGCGCCCGGTTTTCGATCCGAATACTGGCTTGGGAAGATCTGTTTGCGTCACTATCAGCCTTTGCCGCTCCATCAAGACTTTCGCGAGGTGGGCATCTGAATACTTACCAGTCTTCATGGCGTCTCCATTGTCCGACGAGGACGACTGGTTTGCGGGGTCATCTTCATCAGGGACTCTAATAACGCGCGCTTTGCGCTTAGAGCCAAAAGAGCTCATTTTTTATATATTTCGCAGTTGGACTTTCAAGTTTGGAGTGCAGTCGGAAAGGCAGTTCAAGATGGTCGACGCGGGATGCCGAGCTTGAGGTACGCGATCGCAATCTTATCTCCACGTGACGGAAATTTTGGGGTCAAGGCAGGGAGCTCAGTCCGTCATCGCGTCGCAGGTTTGGAAGACAACCACCACATCCCACATTCACTGCTCAAGATGGCGCCCGCGCAGCCTGAGCTGAAGAAGGTGCGTCGCGTATCCAATCTCGGATTCAGACTCGCCTGGTTTGAATTAAGACCGCGCGCAGTCGCTCGCATGGCCTCGGGCTGAACCACATTTGACAACATACTGACTGGCATCCAGTATCTCGAGAAGCGGCTCTTTGTTCAGCTGAACGGCAGCCGGAAGGTCCTTGGTATTCTTCGAGGCTACGATGTCAGTCGATTGCGATCATTTCTGTCCCCGAGCAAGCACTGACGGGCCACTAGGTCTACCTGAACATCGTCCTGGACGACGCCGTGGAGGAGAAGGAGGGCGGCGAGAAGGTCAGACTGGGCATGGTGGTAAGTCTTCACCAGAAAATAGGAAGCATCCTTGGAGGGCTCATCGGCGAGCGTGCTGACACACTTCCAGGTCATTCGAGGAAACTCGGTTGTGATGCTCGAGGCGCTGGAGCGCATTGGCGGCGACGAACGACATCGGTGATTTACGAACCAATGGCAGATAAAGGCTGGAAACAAATGACATGGCGTTTGCGGACGAAAAATGGACATTCTATCTACAAAACAGAGCGGGCGCATGGGCGGGTAACGGTCATGCGTCTAGGGGAGGATGATACCCTCATGGGGTTTGGACGGAATCAATCGGATCCTATTTGGCTTGCTCGCCCCACGCCTTGTCGTCGTACCAGTCCATCAGTGCGGCGCCGTACGATTTCACCCAGCCTTTGATACCCCCGGTCAGAATCACAGCCTCCATAGTGGTCTCACCAACTTCATTGAGGTAGTCCTGCATCCAGCCGGCACTTCTGGGCCCACGGCCGTTGGAGCTTCCTGTCCGTCAAAGAGACATGAGTTGTGATCAAACTGGAAAGAAGTCGGTGATTTTCTGTCACTCACCGCAGTAGAATATGATGTTCTTAATCCCTGCTTGCTTGCAGAGCTGATAAATGACCGGCCTTGTCTGGTAGAGTGTTTGAGCAGGAAAGTTGATGGACGTCTTGATAGTGCCGCCCTCCCAGTCGGTCCGTCGAACATCGACCAGGAGGAAGTCTCTGCGCGCATTGGGGCCAGCTGCCTCATCGGCCTCGAGAAGGTCCTTGACCTGCGATGCGTCCATGCGACGGCATGATGCCTTGACCTCGGGGAAGGCTGCCCACCAGGGCTCACTGTTCTGCGCTTGCTCTGTCGCCATTGAGGAAACTTGAAGGCCTCGATTAGTCGTCAGTGAAACACACCAGTTATACAGACCTGGCGTGTTCGTGATGGAAACAAGTTCCCTTGAGACAGAGTCACAGAGGCCGCGAGAATCGAGACCCGGTCCACTGACCCCGCTTTACCCGGACGGAGCCGGGCTCCCACTTAGACAACGGCCCCAGATTGCCCTGTTCCCAATGCTTGAGAGCGCGACCGAAGGTACAACCTTGCCATCATGTCATTGCAATTAACTAGTTATGGATCCCTTCGTCCCTTGAAGTCCAGCGCACTACTCTGGTGCCCTGTACAGTCTTCCGTACTGGTCAACACTCCCCATCGAATCCATCATCATCGGGCTCCAGTTCATGTACCCGTCGAAGCAGGCCATGGGCTCCGTTCCCGGCATCAAGCCCGCCATCCATCCCGTGCCCATCCCATCCCCGAAATCCGGCATCCCCATCCCCATACCAGAGTTACCAGCACCGAAACCGCCCAGGAAGCCATCCGGCAGCGCGTTCCAGGCCACATCCTCCCCGGAAGAGTACTTTTGGACCGCGCCGTCTTCTAGGCTGAGGGCCTCGATCCCCTCGACGACCAGTTCCGCCCAGCGCGCGAGCCTTGCACGCGTAGAGAGGATCTTGACCGCGCTCATGCTCCACACGTTGAGGTCCCCGCTCTCGGCCTCCGAGGCCGACCACTCCTGAATCGACAAACTGACCTGCTGGAACCGCCCCTGGAGAGTCGACAGGATCCCGGGGATGTCCACGTCGAGCCCCGGACGCTGCTGCTGGAGGCGCGCCTGCAGCGAGGCGACAGCCACTGGGAGCTGAGGGTCCGACTTGACCTGTCGGTTGTGCTGGCTGGAGGCGCAGTACTCCGTGTCCTGGTTTGAGTCGGAGTCGGCAGGCGTCGGTGCTGAAGAGACGGCGCTGGGAGGCGACGATCTGTATTGCCTGGGGTCAGCAGGGGGCTTCTGGGCCCCTGGTGAGCCCACTACCCGCTCTGTGCGTAGTTTGGACGGGATTATGAGCTTTGCCCAGCGGTTCAGCATGGATATGGCGTAGATGACGAGAGAGCATGTCGCCGTCGTCTGTGAGTGGTAGGAAGAAACCGGGACAGAGAGCCAGTTATCGAACCATGCAACCAAGGCAGCGCGCGACCGGTAAATCTCGTCCAGGGGGGAGTTTGATTCATCGGAAGGTGAGGCGAGGGACTCGGAAAGAGACTCGATAAGTTCACTGTCGATCGATGGTGGAGCGTGCAGCCGCAGGGCGGCCGTGTTGAGGTACGTCTGGAAGATCTCTGGAAAGAGTGTGAGAACGGGCATCAGGGACAACACCAGCAATACGAGATCAGAAACTTACTGTCTAGCCTGAGACTTGAAGGCAAGTTTTGGCGTATTTGGTCCAGCTCCGCTTGAAAACCCGAGACACACGCTGCCCTAGGGGTTGGAGTTGAAGGCATCACGCCCATGTCTTCCATGCTGTCCTGGGGGGCGTTGCATTGTGCAATGCGGTCGAGGAGATGCTGAACACGGACTATCTGCACCAGAGTGGTGTCGGTCTCATACTCGTCGCTCTCCTCAAGCTGCCCGAGGCACTGGTGTAAGTATCGGGTGTACTTGATGGACTCAATCTTGCCAAAGCCGAGTGACAGCCTAGGGTAAATTAGTCGGCATTGCCATTAATGAGCAAGAACTAAAGGCGCAGTACTCACGACGAAGACAGGAACCAGACTCCTGCAAGTGCTCTCCTCTCCTCGTTGGTACGGGGCTGAGTGTCGAACGGCTTCAACACAGCAAGAACTGTCGTCTCCCTCCGCACAGGGGGCATCCCCAACCCCAGATCGCCAACCAGAGCTTGGGCCAGGCTGATGAGGTTGCTCAGCTGGGCGTGCATGAAGCAATGATACTGGTACCACCCTGAAATGACGATGATACCCTGTAGTAGGTCTATAGTCCGCTCTGAGCGGATCAGCATGTGCTCCGAGATGTGCTTCATCAGGTGGTACATCTGCGCCCTCATCGACCTTAGGCTCCGGAAGGAGGCGACCATCCTGATGGCTGACATGAGGAACGGCCGCGTCTCCTTCAGGGCGGCCGCTGACATGGTCGGTGGAATGACGACAAAGGGGTGAGCAGGGAGCAGCTCATTGCGGTAGATGTTGAGGAGGGCTTCATCTGAGTCTGGCGGAGGCGGAGCATCGTCGCTTGGCGCGCGACATGTGCACGATGGAGGAGCATTAGTGTTGTAAGTATCCGGAACAGCCCACGGGTTGTTGAGGTTCAGATCTTCGGGCTGCGAAGACGACGACGATGGGTGGTGGTCCCCAAGGTCCACCAGCTTCCCCGGATCCCCGTCCGTCTTCCTGCATGGTGTAAGCCAGGGATGGATGATGGATGGGGTGCATAAGGCAAGGGCGGCACTTACAACGGCTTGGCCCGTCTCTTCTTCCGGGGACGAACAACCTGAGAAGTGCATTCTTTATCGAGTCTTTGACATCTGCATATCATTTCTAGTCAATTGTCGTACCGTTGATGTAAGTGAGGAAACTCACGTGTCACACTTGGAGTTCGGCGCCGGGTTCGATCGCAGACACTTAATCTTGGCCCTAGCACAAGCCGAACATGCAGCCCTCCATCCAGCTGTGGGAAGCCCGAGCCTGCTGCCCGATCTCCTATGGGTGCCAGTGCTAGCGGTGTCGGCCATGGTTACTTAACATTAAATGGTTACCAACTGATGCAGACGCTCTGCAGTGAATATAGCCCGTCGGAGTTTTCTGGCGACAATACAATATGCCGTCGATTCAGTGCACACCTCCTACTTAAAAAACCTCGCCGTCATGGTTGCTTAACACGGAGATTATAAAGAACTCCGGTCGAGGATCCTGGGGCTGGGGCTGAGCGCGGCGTTTGCGCAACATCTCGCGTCTAATCGAGGCTGAGACTGCTGGGGCGAAGCGACTGCAGGCGAACCAAGTTGAACTCTGGTTGGTTATTGCTGACTGCATAACATGGTCAATGCCACGACCTCGCTTAGCCGTGGCGACTTTGGCAGCTGCTTAACTCAAGCGAGGCTGGCCTCGGGGGTGAACAGGGCACCGTTAATAGATCATAGTAGACAGGCATCCAAAAACATTTCCATGCTCTTTGAAACGACGCGTATTTGACAAAGAGGGAACCGTGGCCGAGAATTGTGATAAGCGGCACAGCCTCCCACAAGATACAAGATGATGCAATGTATCGATACACCTGTATGGTACACCCTGAGTGCCGGGCTTTCATGCCCGTCCATCTCCCCCTTGCCTTCCTAAACCTTGGAACAAGTTGTGATTAAAAAACAGGATCATCTATCATCCCCGCCTGCTCTGCCTCCGCCTCTCGCATCGCCTCAGCGTGACTCCAGAGTCCGTGCTGCCCCATGCTGCCCAACAGCCTCGCTTACTTGGTCCTAGAAACACCCGCACCGATGACGCCCGGCAGCTTCTCCTCGCCGACGTTGAACAGCATGCCGATCGACATGGACAGGACAAGGACCATGACCAGCGTGAAGCCCGCAAATAGCCAGAAGGAGACACTGATGTCCTTCTTGGCGCACGTAGGTCCAGCCCAGTGCGTCAGGCTACCCGATTTGCTAACCGTGCTCTGGCAGTGGCAGGTATAGCACGCCTCCTTCCCCTCGGACCCGTCCGCCTTGGCATACTTGTTAACGCAGGTGCCGTGCCCAGAGCAGGCGCCCGTCGCCGTGCTGCAGCTATCCTCCGACTTAAAGCACGCGGGGATGGAACCTGATTTCGTGGACGCGTAGAAGACGGTGCCGTCGTTGCTGGGCGAGGTCGGCGCTTCCGACTCGGTCGGCTTCTGGTAGATCGACATGACCTTCTCGGCTTCTGACTGGCGGCGTCGCAGCTCTTGCGTCTTGTCGGACCACTGCTTAGCTTCGCCCGACGCGGGTAGGAGCACAAGTGTCGTCTCCATCTCGCCCGACTTGGCTAGCACGACGAGGTTCGCGGCCAGACGCGCGAGATCGGAGAGAACCTCAGGTTGCTAGAGTTTACGTCAGCCTTGCCATCTACAAGAACTAATTTCGCGTAGAACCTACCTTCTTAACATTGTACTTGGCAACAGTGGACCGCCCGCTCCAGCACCGCTCCTCAAAGGGGTTGGTCACCTCCGTGATGGAGCACTTGTGCTCATTCGTGATGCCAACGTTGTAGAAGTCATTCTTGACCAGCTTATCATGGGCGGTGGCTGTCGGAGGATCAACGACAGAGAAGGCAGGCTTCTTCTGGAAGCCCTCGCCCACTTCCTTGATCTGGTCATCGGACAAGCCCTCCAGCATGATGACAAGCTGGCTAGGAGAGACAGGCTGCTCTTGGCCAAACAACGACGGGCTCTTCCCGCCGTACTTGTTCATCAGCTCCACCACGGTGTCGATATCGGCGCCATCGGGGATATCAGAAACAGAGGGCCCCTTTCCTGCGGGAGCCAGTCGTTGTAGAAGGATAAGACGTGCGAGGCTAGGTGAGACGGAGGGCGTCGAGGTGGAATCGGTATCGCTAGGAAGGATGTAGATTTGGGCAGCCTGCTGTGCTGCGGCCGCACAGCCAGCCAGGGCCGTTGCGAGCCCAAGGGTGAGCTTCATTGTGGTTGTCGGGCGATGAAGCTGCGGTGGTTTGGTGGCCGACTTGGAAGGGGAGCTTGCAACGTCACGGGCTGAACAGCAGAGGTGCCACAGGCCATCACTGCTTGCTGGGTCGTCTCCGTATCATCGGAGAGTTCGGCGGGGGGATGATCCGAAAGACAGTGTACACAGTGTATCATTGTGCAGCACTTTTGGCATCCGCACAGTGGGGCTAGCTTCGCCGACTCAGTCCTCGGTCAGTTTGCGCCCACTGTGATTCAAAGCAGACCGTCCCGTGGATGCGCCGTTGTTATCTCGTCGCAGTCATGCCTTTTCCCTTCTTATAGCACGCGCCCTAGTTTCATATTTCCTTACACCCTACACTACTCGGCTCGCATCTCGGCTCGCATCTGCACAGTCTGCCCACCATGCTAGCCAGAGCAGCCGCCTCGCGGCGCGCCACCCTCGCCGTTCTCGCAGCACCCCGGATTGCGAGTCGCCGGATCCCCCCCGCCACGAGATCGATATCCCTCTGGCCCCTGCGCAGGAAGACAGACCCGACGCTGCCCGTCTACTTCCCCAAAGAAGCGCCACAGCATCGCAAGCCCTGGCGGCCGCGGCTTCGTTACGTCGCCTTCACACTCCTCGTATACTATGCAATGTGGCAGATCTATATGAGCGTGGTTCTCGACCCGCTCCTGGACTGGGCCGAGGCCGAGTGGGATTCCATGTCGGAGAAGGAGAAGCAGGATATGGAGGAGCAGGCCGAAGACGAGGATGAAGACCCCCTCCTGTTCCTACCGTTTCCCTTTACGACAAAGGAGGTCTTGCAACCACCCTATAAGGGCAGCGATCCGGAATGGCAGGAGTTTCTCAAGGTGAACAAAGATCCGAAGAGGCAAATGCAAATAAAGTGTAAGTATTTCCCTTGTCAAGGCTCTCGTGCCTGAACACCAGGCACCAGCTTATGCTCTTGTGTAGCAACCCTAGCCGAGACGGTCCGGCGAGGTATTGAAGCGAATCCAGCAATCGTCAGGCTGATGGGCGGCAAGTCGACCAAAGTCCGCAAGATGTGGCTCGACATTATATATCCCCCGGCACCGCCACCGAAGCACTACATCTCAGGGTACATTCCCCCGAACCTTTCGATCAATAAACAAAACCGGTGCTAACATGTAGCAGGCTAATGCTTGACTGGGACGGCCTCTTCTGGGGCGACCGCTCCATCGAGTCGGTCGCGGCGAACCAGCTCGACGCTATCGTATATCCGAAAGCGGTGGCCCTGGCCGTATGGACGTTCTGGAACGTCCTTCTCCAGCGGACCAAAGACGATATCTCCAAAGCACTTGGCTTCGAGGGATCAAAGGCACAGGAAATTACTTGGCAGTCTGCCATAATCAACCGCGGCAAAGAGCAGTCACCGTTTGGCACCACGGGAAAGCCATCGCAGGGCCATATACTAGCACCTCCAGCCCCGTCAGGCAAGGAGTCGCAGTCCGGCTCGATCCGGGGCACAACTCCCGACTTTACTGGCCTCTTTAGGAAGCCGGGCGAAAATGATATACCCATGTCGGCAAGCATGATGCAGGCTTTCCAGGCTGCTTCCTTCACTCTCGCTAAGAACTGGAGGCCAGCCGAGCAGCCCGTCAACCGAGGCTGCATTCGTGTAGACGGCCTCATCGAGGTTCAGGGCAAGTCGGCGCTCATGGTTGTATATGTGGCTGCTTGGTACGATCCGCGGGCCAAGAAGTACACCAACGTTCAGGCGACGTTGAAGCATATTCTTCAGACCCAGCAGCGGCCCATGGGTGGGCGATGAGGGGAGTTTATAGAAGTTCCTTGTACCATTTGTGTGGAATATCGGCGTAGCGCTAGTGAATGGTTGAGTTGCTCAGCGGTACATACCATAGACTTATGGAGGTTTGGGTTTAGGCTACCAGGAAATGCATAGCGATGGTTTTGAGGATATATCTCAATTACATTATCTTTTTTTTACGTGATCTCTAGTTATGACAGGCACTTAGTCCAAGTGCTAAGAGTTGTTGGAGACGATCTTCCAAGTCCAAAATCGCTGTACCCAAGGGTGACTTGGAGATAATCCCATATATGGCGTTGGCAGATAATAACCGTTCCGGAAATCTCAGCCACTCAAATAGTCTTTCGCCGTTTGAACGTCGCGACGGTAGACGGCGCCAGCTGTACCTCCCCGGGTTCAAAGGGTATCATCCTAAGTAGACAAGGGAACAGAAGGCCGGGAGGAGAAGCTACCATCCGGGCTCGCCTGTGCCACTAGGCTCCATATCCATATAATGCGTTGTTGGGAGGGCCTCTAAATCGTATATAATGCCCATGTATGTATGTTTCGGAAAGGGTTGTAGCATGGTTTTTTTTATTCCCCATTTTCTTCGTCGTCTGACCGCTCATCTGTCGACCAACCCTCCTCCCGGGAAGCATTGTCGTCGACATCGTCGACATCATCGACATCATCGTCGTCATCGACGAGCACAACCCCCGTGACGTCGTCCGAGAAGGCCACCGTCTTGGCGGAAGTCGACTTGCTCGGCGGCTCCAGCACATCGCCACTCCAAGGCTTGCACTCCTTGACGTGCTCGCCGCACCGTAGACACGTCCAGCCTTCGCCCTCCTCGCGCTCCAGGCGCGTTGCCAGGCACACAAAACAGTAGACGCAGCCGCACGGGATGGTCTCGTAGGGGTTTGTAATATCCGTCTGCGCGGACCCCACCACGCCGCTGGCGGCCGCTGCAGCCATGACCTCGTTCTCGGTCGTCGCGGCATCGTTCTGGTCCTGGTAGCAGATGGCGCATGTCCTCTCGGGGAGGAATGCGTACTCCCCCTTGGCAGTATCGTCGCCCTCCGACGGTCCAGCCTGGATCATCTCCTTGGTCTTGCGCCATGTCCGGGTGAGCCATCTCCGCCAGCGGTTGATGCCGATCAGGGGAAGGACAAAGAGGAGAAATTCTGTAAAGGCATGCCAGACCAGCTGGCGGTTGAGGTACTCGAACGAGACCTCGCGGCTCACCTGGCTAGTCGGGGGCGCCAGGCGCATCCTCAGTACCCGGTCCAGCAGCGTGCGATATCGGCCGTTGAGAAGGAAGACGAGGAAAGAGGCACAGGCAGCGGTGCTGTGGACAGTCGAAAGGGTCGAGGTCAAGCGCGACATGCGCCGGACGCGAGGGCTAGGCTGAGCGTAGCCGTCGTCCTGATCGACGAGCCAGTCCTCCCACCTTGTCCACGCGTATTTTCCAAAAACGGTGACCAGGCCGTAGGCGGACTTTTGCCATCTTGATGGGGCAACCAGGACAGGTCCGTCCTTTCTTGCGTCTGTGTATCTAAGGTTCTGCAGCGCGGCGCCGTACGTCGCATCGTGATCCCAGATGGTGAGCTTAAAGAGCACCGCCCGCAGGGCAAGCATGATCTCGGCGGACCAGTCATCTTGGAGGTGGCCTCCAGCAAAGTACTTGAGGGCATCGCCGACCTGGCCCTTAAGCAGGTCGAGCAGTTCGTCATCGAGGAGCTCGGCGTCGACCTGGCCAACGCGGAAGGCGGGGCGCGTGCCCTCGCGCGAGGATACGGCGTCCCAGGCGGGGGCGAGGCGGCTGAGAGGAAAGGGAAGACGCTGGAGGGCGGCGCTGGCGCGGGAGGCTTCGCGCTGGGCGGCGAGGTGGGCAGCGGCTTGGGCTTCCCGAGCTTGGCGCCTGGCGGCGACGCGCTGCTGGGCCTGGACGAAGCTGGAGTCGGTCATCGCGGCGGCATTGGAGGGGCTCGTATCGTGGGTTTACTCAGGCTGAGAGCGGAGGAGGAGTTTGCATGATGGCAAACAGGACGATGGTTGGATATGAAGGGGAGTTTGGGGGACCGTGGGTGGTGGGTGATGGTCGATGGGGAACCTGGAAGGAACCGCCATGTGCTGGAGGAGCCGAGGTCTCGGGCGCGACTGCCGAGAACGGATGACGCTGGTTCGGTGGCTCCTCTGCGTGCCCAGACCTTCACCCGCATTTCCCTTCCACATTGCAACTGAATACGGATACTATTAGTACAGATAGACATTTGCTCTAATATCTAGCATCAGGGCGAAAAAGAGAACAGAGCAAGTCAGTGCTGGGTTTACCGGAGACTTTTTTTTAAAAATCGTTCAGTAGCATTAAATATCTACCCTCGATATCACCGTTACATCCGCCTCATCCCTTTCAGCTTTCAACTCACCCCATTTTCAACCACCAACCCAATGGCGACAGATGGGAGGGCGTGTTCTGCCTAGCTGAGGCACGCAACAATGCCTCCAATGGCCGCAAGCGTGCAGTCCGGGTTCTTGACGCACACAGTCTTCAGCCCGAGCTCTTTGGCAGGGTAGTCGTTACCGCCCGGGAAGATGGCGTCGCCGATGAACATCATCTCCTCCAGAGGGATCCCGCTCGCCTGGTTCAACCTCTTCAGGCCGTAGGCCTTGTCGACGCCCTTCTGCGTGATGTCGATTGAGGTCGCACCGCCCATATTGATGGAGAGACCAGGCAGCCGCTTGCGCAGATCGGCCTGGATGATTTTGCGCTTGGCAAAATCAGGGTCCCAGATCTCCTTGGCATGGATGGGCGCTTGCTGGCCCAACGCGGAGAAGGTGATCTGGCTTCCGCGGTCCTCGATGCGCTTGCCCCAGGTCTGCTCCGGTTTGAAGCCAGTGGCCTCAAGGGAGGCCTCAAAGGCTTCGAGGATGTTCTTCCTGTCCTCATCGCTGAACAGCTCGGCGTACACAATCTCCCAGTCGGCCGCCTTGTGCGTGTAGAGCTTGGTGCCTGTCGTTGGCATCAGCCACAGCTTAGACAGGTCGGCGCGCGGAGGCAGGCGGCTAGCGACCTGCTTCTGAAATTGCGGCCAGTCACCGCCGGAGATGACGGCGACGTTGGCAACGGCCAGCAGGTCAGCCAATGCCTCGCCCATGGAGTCCTTCAATGCCTGCTTGCTCTCAGCGAGAGTGCCATCGAGGTCGAAAGCGACAAGGGAAATCATATTGGCGATCCAGAACCACGTTGTTGGATGAGACTCGGAGACTGGCTTCTGCGGCCTGGTCAGTCTAGGGTCTCGAGCACGAGGAGATGGCCGGGTGCCAGACAACGCGCTAGTGCTGGTAGTTCGGGAGCTTAGCTGGGATGGTTGCGGGGGGGAGTGAAGGGGCCCAACACGACGATGAGGAGGAAGGTGAGGAAGGTGAGGACACCGTGACGGGTGAATGCCAGCCTAGAAACTGGAACACGAGAGTAGTTGCTAGGTGTTGATGCAGAATCACGTGTCACCCCAGCAACTTGTTTACCGCATTGAAGAACGGGAGGGAAGAAGTGCGTTGCCATTCTCCGCACGCGGACCGTGCCTACCTTTACTTCGTGGGGTACTCCGTAGTACGAAACTAAATTCCAGTCTTGAAAGGTAAGGTATGCAAGCACATGATCATTGTCTTTGAGCAACCAGATTGCCCTGTAAGCAGCGGGGTACAGGCGCTCTATGGACTAGAAACATTGGCAAACATAGATGGGGCTCGTTCTAGGCTGTGCAACTTGGGGAACGTTTAAACGTTGGCAATTGAGGCTCACAAGACACGGTCAGCCGCCGCCCCGTTCCACCCACCCAACGGTCGTAAAAGTACGGAGTAATAACCACTGCAGTTTCCCCTCCCCAGATTATGCTCCAACTGTTCCATGCAATCAATGATGCAAGGGACATAATACCCAAGTATCCGTACCTTGCCTACACATGCAACCTGCATCAACGCCAAACATGATTTCAGATCCTACTTCGTCCCCTGCACATCTGCCTGTCTGCCCATCAACCGCCTTATCGTACGCTTTGTCTCTGGCCCACAACGATCCGCATCCAGAGCTGGTGCCTGGTATATATGTCCCCAGAATCAACATTGTCCACACAGGCCCCCACGCATTTAAACCCCGGTCAACAACAACTCGCCAGTCGCCACCCTCGTCGCGACGCGCTCTACAACCAACCAGCCTGCTTCTGCCTAAACTTCATCCCTCAACGTCCAATAGAGCCCACATATAACACCCTTCCGGGGCCCCGCAACCTTCCAGTCCCTTCTCCTCTTGGGTCTTCAGTCGCTTTGAGCAAGCGACTCGATATCCACTGACCGACCCCGCGCCATGGCCTCGAGCCGGCGCCAGCCGTCGTCCGCCTCGGGCTCCTGGCGCATCGTGGAGGGCGAAAACGATAGCTTCGACACCACCCTCGCGCCCTCTCTCGACGATGATTTCTCTGTTCCCTCGAGCGGCCAGCCCTCTTCTGCCTTCCCCTCGCAGCTGTCCGCCACCTCCCAGGGTGCCCTAAGTATGGGCTCGCAGGATAGCATCCGGGACTTCTCACGCCACCAAGATGATCCGGACAACATCATGCGCGAGCCCTTTCGCCCAACCCTCCCCAGCGCGCGGGGTACTAGCTACAGTGGCAGCACTATCACCGCACGACCTTCTGCTGACCTGGAGTTCAAAATGCCCAGGATTGACGTCGAGGGCGCTGCGAGGCGAACCACGCGGGGCGCAAGAATGGAGACCGACGGAGGAGATGCCCAACTAAGACGGCGAGACGTGAACATGCTAGGTGCCGCATACAGAAGGCGAACTGGACCGAGGGCACAGTATGCCGAGGGCGATGAACAGCTGCCGCAGACGGTTGGAGAGCGGATGGCGGACTCCCTGCCGAAAGCTTTGCTCGAGGTTCTAATGTGGGCGCTCGGCGTCATCACTCTGGCCTTCCGCTACGCCCAACGACCCTTGGCATTACTCCTCGCCATATACGTCTCCTTCGGCGCTATTATTGTTACGCAGAACATAGTCACCAAGTCCATTTACGTCTCCCTCTCGCCAATCTGCCGCTTTCCTGGCGCCACCTTCCTCAACCTCCCTTTCTGCCCGACGTCACCTCCATCACCAAGCTCGAATGACTCCGCGTCATCGAACCTTGAGTTTGACGACCTCGTGGGCGCTCAGGGGAAACTCGAACAGGTCCTTGAAATCAGCGCCGAAGGTATCTCGCTGCCTTACGAGATGAAGCGCTCCGAGATGTCCATTCGCGACCTGCGCACTCTCGTCAAGGCCAGCGAGATCCCATCGCGCGACGAGCTTGTCCACGAATTCAACAGCTTCATCGACGTTTCCCGCCGCAGCGCCTCCGAACTGCAGCGCTTCAACACTCACTGCGGCTCCGCCGTCGATAGCGTCATCTCCATCAACCGCTGGACGTCACGCTACATCGACTCGCTCGCTGCTCCGAACGACTCGGCGGGTCCCCACGACTTCTCACTCATCACCCGCTGGACGTCGTGGCTCTTCACCCCCTTCATGCCTACCGACCGCTACTTCACCGAGCGCATGATCCTCGAGAAGTACGTCGAGCACACGGCGCAAGTCTCAGACCGCATCGCCATCCTCATCCTCGAGGCGCAGTCCATCCTTGGTCTCCTGGCTCGTGCAGAGGATCACCTCGCCCTCATCCACGATGTCAGCTCGCGCAATTCGGACTCAGTCGCCTCCCGCCGCAAGGACGCTATGTGGAGCCTCTGGACCATGGTCGGTGGCAACACAGCTCACCTTCACAACCTCTCCCAACAGGAAAGCCTCCTCCAAAAGGTCACGAGCCAGCGCGGCGCCGCCGTGGACCGCGTCTCGAAACTTATGCTCGAGCTCCAGCGTATACAAAGCGACATCGAGGACCTGCGCGACCGCGTTGCCGCCCCGGAGCTCCACACCGCCACCGGGCACACGTCCATCCCCCTGAGCGTCCACATCGAGACCATCGACCGTGGGATCGACAGGTTGGAGGAAGCGCGCCGCAGGATTAGCGCTGCCGAGACGGATCGTGTCAGGGAGATCCTCAAGAAGGTTGGCATGAAGGACGAGCAGCTCATTGAAGATCGGTAGCGTCAGTTTTTGGTTCATTCTTCTTTTTTTCCTTGTGTTAGATTTGGTACTGTTTTGTTGTGAGCATTTTGGCGTGAGCACAATACAGGGAAAGGAGTACATAGCACACGATACGGCTTTGATTTAGGGCGTTGGGGCAGAATGGGTAATACCAAAGATTGGATAGCTGAGTTTGGTTGAATTAGATACTGAATACATGCCTCACAAATAGTGGTGACACCTCTGCAGCCAGTCAGCGTGTGACAGTAAAATCGGAATTCATCGGCCAAATACCACCAAGGAGGTGTACATGGCTTTATTTTCATTCGCGTCCCCTAAATAGGTAGTATGCGAACTCGTAAGACTCCGGCTGTGAGGCTAGCTCCATCCATCGTCTAGGTATCCTTAAATAACACGGTATATATATCATATAGGCCCATAGATGCCATATCCATCATTCATCCAGAAAAAAAAAAGAAGAAGAAAAAGGTGGCGTCGCGGCCTCCTCGGCTCGTCCAGAGCTATTCGAGCTCTTCTCGTCCATCTTTGCCTCCAGTGCCGACAGGTCCCCCTGTCGTGTCTGTTGCTTTCCGCCTGTCAACGCCCGGAAAGCTCGACGCTTCCTCTCCGACCTGTGCTGGGGTATCGGAACGAGTGAAGACGTAGACGTGCCGGAAGATACCGAGTCCCTCCCTTCTAAGAAAGGGTCGATTTCATAGAAGCGCCTCAAAACACCGTTTCGCAGGGATTTTTATCCGTCCCGGTTTCCCTCGCGCTTTTTCAAAAGCACTATAGCCTTCCATGCCAAGAACGCCAATGCCATGCCATACCATGCTGCTTGTTGCTAAAAGAAAAAACAAAACCGAAGAGGTCCAGTCCATGTCCGGGAAGAGTGGACTGGACGCAGCCGATGCTATGAAAATGCCGGGAAAACATGCCCGAGCGCTCGCCGCCCTGTAAGACTGATTAGCTGACCGGTCATCCATATCTGTTAGGCACAGCGACTCACATTTGGGGCGATGGCCGTCCGGGTCGTCGAACGGCGCGTTCTTGGCGGCAATGGCCCGCATGCGCTCTCGGGCAAACGATGACGGGCTTTTTCGTCCCACGACAGGAGCAGTCGTGAGCTCGGAATTCTCGGGCTGCGTCGGTAATAATCGCAATGCTCGCGGTCGTTTCTTCCGTGGCCGGGGCGTCCTTGTCGATTCTGTTGTGCGTGCTTGCTCAGGCTCCTCTGGTATCGCTAAAGTCAGAGGGTCCTCGGGCACTTCTGCGGTTGAATCGGTGCTCTCCTCTGCGATCGACGCCCGTTGGTCGCTGGTCTCACGCGAATTCTTGTTCTTGTCCTGCTTCACGGATGCCATTGCCATTGGTGTGTCCGTTGATGTCACCGAGGAACTGAACAGCCGCTTTTTCCATAGCTTAATCTTGGCTTCGCCCGCCTCCAGCTCAAACTCGTCTAGGTCCACTCTGCCTCGCAGTCGCCTCAACGCTCGTTCACGGCGGACCATAGCGTTAGTGATCTTGGGGCTATAGCCTCGAGGGAGCATACAATGTTTGCACATTGGACACAGAGAGCTATTTTCGGTCAGGAATTCGTCGATGCATTCCGGATGAAATATGTGGCCGCATGGTAGCTCCCGGATAATTGACAACCGGTGCTCGAACCTGACCAGACAAATGTGGCAGTTTGGCTGGAAGTTGGTCGCGGTAGTATCAACAGAGCCTCCTAGGCTGGACCTTTTGCTCCTGATGCTGCCTGGGGGTCTAATATCAGATATGACACTGCGGCTGTCGTGGTGTCTTCTTCGGCTTTTGCGTGATCGAGACGACCGGACGGAGTGAGTCGACATGGGAGCGCCAACGGAGCTTGGGGTCACCGGAACACTGGCCACATCAGGTTCGGCGTTGTAGGTGTATAGGGGAAATTCTTTGACGTGTGATGCGGGAACAGCCAATCGTTTTATCCCGCTCGCTTCAAGGTCGACCTCGCCCGATTCGACTCGTTGCTGGAGGGATTGTCGTCGACGACGCTGGATGAGGTGCATTGTCAAGGAAACGAGCGTGATGATGAATAGCAGTGACCCGATAACGATGAGAAAGAAAGTCCAAAGGGCAAGCATGTTGGATGGATTCTTCATCTGAAGTTCAGTCCATATGCGAACATAATCGCTCGGGTTGGGCCCGTACAACTCTGTAATCTCCTGGCCGTGGGGAATTTCGGTGACATTCCCAGAGTAAAGGCTCAGCTGGTCCATCATCTGCTGACCCTCGAGGCCGGGTACGGCAAAAACTGGATATCTGTTGGCCGATTTCCAGGCGCCATCGTCATCCAGATTCCAGATGGGCGAGTCCACATCTTGCGGCTTATTGGACGAGTTGTTCGGCTTGTAGAAGACGAATGCACGGACGGGATCGAAACGAGCGGCAGCGAGGTAGGCCTGGGTACAATCAATGCTAAACCAAGGGGCAAGGGCGATCAGGTTGTAGTTTGTCGGGGGCAGGTCACTCCGGCGGGTGACATTGGGAGGGATGAAATCATATTGGAGCGTGTCGCATGAGGCGTAGCTTGTGATGTCAGGGACATAGAGGAGACCTTGTATGATCCCATCCAGCGTATCGGCATTGGTCGTGGTCAAGGTCGTAATATTGGTGCCGAAACGTTGCTCGTATGCTACCTGGCTCTGTAGGGGAAATGTAAATCAGCTATGCTCTTGCCATTTCTGGGGAGAGGCGTTGAAGGAGAGGGGGGGGGGGGGGGGGGTCGCCCAGCATACCGATAAGGCGGTGATGTTCCTAATAATCGTCGTCGGGACCGTGCTGGCACCAGCCCATACTGGGTTGCTAAAAAGAAGTCTGAAAAGGGGCGTCAGCACAAGCGCAAGTGTGAAGCCGTCGTGATAATGTCTGAAACGTGGCGCCTGGTTGCCGGCCAGTTCAAATATTCGCGGGCAGTGGCAGATGGGACGAGGGGATTCGGCCGGCGTCTCGAGACTCAGATGGGCCAAAGGCACAGAGGCATGGAAGGTGGTAGACGACAAACCCCGAAAAAAAAGCAATGGCGCAAGGGCTCGAGGGAAACCTACACAACATTTCGAATCTCGGTGAGCGCTGCGAGGCGTTAGCTGCCGGATGCCAAGACTGGGGTAGTTGAAGGGGACGTCCTTGGCTTTCCATGGCGCGTCACGTCAACAAGCGACGCAAAAGCAGGGTGAAGCCAAGCGACGGGTGCCTTGCAGGGCATTGAGCCAACTTACACATGCTTCTAAAACATATCCAACTAGGTGGCGACAGGCATGATAGAGCGGCACCGACAGCGCGACAGTAGCGGAGTCGGTCGATGCCCGTCGCGATGTGAAGAAGTCGTGAATGTCAAGCAGATCGCCAAGGTGGTGTCTGCGCAGGGCCGGAGAGGCGCACAGGCTGGGGGATAACGGGCTATCCAGGATAGTGCGGGGAGAACACGTCGACGAGAGTGAGAAAAAAGGAGGGAAAGAGAATCGGCCGTCGAGAGCGAGTGGAAGCGCGGCGACACGGGACGCTGGCAAGGATTGGGGGAGGTCGAGACGAAACGAGCGAACGAGCGAACGAACGACAACGGCCGGGCAGGCGGGTGGCACGATGCCTCCGGAAGAGCGGCCTCCTGGACCTAGGTATGCACAGCGTTGGACGAACGAGGCAACAACGGCCTACAGGTGAGCACCCGGCAGCAGCGGCGCAGGGCTGCCGACAGCAGGGAAAAGGGGGGGTGACGGTCGATGAAGGGCGAGACCGCAGACGGGCAGTTTTGCGAAGTCGAGGTTTGGTGTTTGGCGTTGGGTGGTCTTTGGGCGGGCGGCTCTAACTTGTGGAGCGTCGCTGTTGTCGGCGGAGAGATGCAATGCGAGTATTCGTCAGTGGCATCGGGGCACGAGGAGGGGTTTGGAATGGAACAGGAATGGAAGCGAAAGGGACGAAAGGGCTGACGGACTGGAGGTTTCATGGATCATGGGGGCGGGACGGGACTGGAACGGGGTGGACGGATGGCAGCGACCTTGGAGGATTGGAGCAGTTGGAGGCCCCGAGCGCCGGCCAGCAGTGGAGGTCACCGTCCACCCAGTTTAGGTGATTTCCAGGTTAGCAGTGGAGGCTGCAGGGCAGCCCGGGCACCACCCAGCAGGGCATCACCCAGCAGTGGAGGGCACCACCTACCAGGGCACCCGCTGCAATAGGTCTCACTCAGCCAGTCTAACAGCCCAGCTGCTAGCTGCACACTTCAGGCGAGCAAGGTGCCCGGAACGATAGCGCAGGTCCTCCGTAGCGCCTAGAGGGGGGGCCAGATCCACCCAGCCCCCCTGAGTCCCCGACAGGCAATACGAGTTGAGCGCTGCCCTGGCGATGACGCCCACTGCGTGCGCCTGAGCGGTCTGCAACTCATTGTACGGATATGTGCTGCGTATTACTAGTATGTAACTGTCTGCGGCGACACCAAAATTGATCAATGACGGCGCATCTCAGATTAATACGGCTATGGATACGTAGTACTCTCCTTGCGGAGGTCACATCTCCTCCTGTGATGGCGTGCTCTCCAACAACAGCAGGTCTGCAGATTGACTCCGGGACTCCCCAGGACCCTTGAAACGACTGCTCCGCAACTTGCAAGTCCCAGGCTCCCAGGACTCGCCAGGGGGGTTAAAAAAATGTGTTGAAGAAATGGCCATTAATGGCTCCCCGCTGCCCGAGTCCCGATATGTTCGGAAGCGGGCGAATCACAACCCTTCCGCTGTTTGTCAATCGCCTCCTCTACATACGATGATGTACTACTAGAAGGCTATTATTACCTAACTTCCCTACCCACGGATACTCGTACTCGTACACACAGAGTACGTGCTAGTACTCCCTACGACCTATGGATATCCATCCGTACAGGGACATTCTCCCAGACCCCACTCCTCTTGCCGAATGTGTTCCTTATCAGAATCCCAGAATGCGACAAGGGTCGCCACTAACTCATCAGTACCTACTTCATACCGAAATAGGAGAGGGAGCTATCCACGCTCAACTCCTCCTTCGTTCTCCGCGAGTACGGATACTACGAGTGTGTTTACGAGTACTCTCGTGCGTACCTGGAGTTTCCTGTACTCACTGTGCCCAGCAGGTTGCGGTTCCACGGTTCCACAGCTATTCCCGCGTTGCGGCCGGGCTGGCAGACCAAGAACCACATGGACGGAGTAAATCCGAATATTCCAGTGTCATGACTCGTCCTGTCGTCGGTGGTCGGTGGAGTGGCGCTGGTGGCAGATGGCCAAGTGGTCTCAGTTGCCGTCGGACGGCATCCGTAACCGTCAACGCCCCGACATGCCGTGGCGCTGTCAAACCTGTTCGGCTGTTCCAAACTGCCAAGCACGGCATGTCGCAAGCCGTGCTCACTGCTTGCCGGTAAACAAACGCCACAGACGCACCGCCGGCCGTTTAGGGAAATTTCCCAGCATCCTGGATATACGTCTGCTCCCCCCCGAGTCCCTAGTACGTCGTACGGGCATCGAGTGCGGCTATTAACGATTAGCACAGAGCCTCTCCCTTGATACCCGACGGCTGAGACCCGTTGATCTGATCTGGTGTCTCACCGCAGCGACGCCACATGACGTCGAGCTGCCTTAGGCCGCTCGAGCCATATGCTTCAAGCCTGAGGCAGCAATTTCCACCACACCAAGTCGGGAAAAGCTGAGACTCTGTCAGAGCTGAAGACCTCCAACACACCCCCCCTTCTGTCCAAGACTCCAGTCGAGGAGTGATTCAGTCCAATCAATCGCCATTTTGATTTCAACGAATCTGCTGTCTCACCGCGCCCATCAAGGTGGTCAAAAGCTCAAACCGACGCACGTGGTGCATCCACATTCTAGCATGGGGAGAATGCACAGAGACATCCAGGTTGGCTTCCGATTTCATTCTAGTTATATGCGACGCCGATTTTGCGAACGACACAATGATATACACTCACCCATAGCTTCATGCTACCAGAGCCATCTCAAACTAAATGAGTCGTCATCTCATCGCCGTGTTGTCTAATCAACACTCTAGGCTTCGCCGCCCCGGCAAGCTCAATGACATACAGGACGGGCCAGTTTAGTACCCATAGCCTTGCTGTCCATAACCGCCTCCACCATAGCTATCGCCGCCTCCATAACCACCCTGGCTATAGCCGCCCTGGCTGTATTCACCGCCGCCACGTCCGTACGCGAGGTCGCGCTCGTCGTCCGAGCCGCTCTTGCGGCGGCGGTGGTGCTTCTCCTCATCGGAGTCGCTAGAATTCTTGCGGTGGTGGTGGCGGCGCCGCTTCTCTTCGTCCGAATCGTTGGACTTCTGGCGACGGTGCTCCTGGGAGTAGCCCTCTCCTCCGTAGCCTCCCCCCTCGCTGCGCTGAGCGTATCCGCCGCCGTAGCCAGAGTCCTCACGCCCATAGCCACCACCTCCGTAGCTGCTCTCCTCGCGCTGGGACTGTCCGTACCCGCCGCCGCTGCCACCGTAGCCACTCTCCTCGCGCTGGGACTGCTCATATCCGCCGCCGCCATAGCCGCCACCTCCGCCATAGCCGCCACTTCCACCATAGCCGCCACCTCCGCCATAGCCACCACCTCCGTAGCTGCTCTCTTGGCGTTCGGGCTCTCCATAGCGATCTCCGTAGCTACTCTGTTGGCGTTCGACTTGCGCATAACCACCGCTCGTATACTCGGCCGCCTCCCCGCGACCATAGCCACCGCTCTCATACTCAGCCGCCTCTCCACGGCCATAGGACGAGGACTCCTGACGCCTCTCCTCTTGCTGGTAGCGCTGGCTGCTGCCATAAGATTCTTCCTCATTGTCCTGGCGGCGATACTCCTTGCGCTCGTAGTCCTTGGAGTGGCTGGACTTGGGGCGCTCCTCATCATCACCATCATCATCACCACGGCGAGAGCGGCTGTCCCTCTTCTGGTCTTCGCCAAGAGCGTCGCTGAGGAATGAGCCAGCAGCACCAAGGATGCCGCCCAGACCACTGTCCTCCTTCTTACCGCCCCCACTAAAGCTATTAGCAAAGGCGCTGGTAGCGCCCTCGATGATCACCTCGGCAGCCTTGCCAGCAATCTTGTCCTCCATAGTCTCGGGCTGGCCATACAGCTTCTGCATCTTGAGCTTGCCGTTGCACCCGTGGCCATGGCCGGTGTCGTGCACGCCCTCCTTGTGGTTCTCGCCATTTAGGACGCCATCGCGGGACAGCTTCTGGCGGTATTCCGCCCGCCGTTCCTGGCCCAGCCCGCGCCACCACTCCTTCATAGACTGGTAGATGCGACGGCGGCCCTCGTGAGCGCCATCCTCGCCAATGTCACGCTGAGCGGGATGGTGCATGACGCCGGAAATGATTCGTGTAAGCAGGCTGTCGATGTCGACCCCGTCGTCATCAATGGCCTCCATGATCTGGGGAACGACCCAGTGGACCGTCTTGGCGGCACACTGGCCAGCAACTTCATTGAGTATCTAGGAGAGGAGAATTGTTAGGGGTACACAGCTTTACGCGTTGTTTTTGGCTCCACTCACGTTTGAGAAGTGGTCCTTGGCCAGCATTGAGTGGGTGGGATCAGTCGAGCTGTCTTCATTGAAGACGATGTGCTGCTCCTGCTCGGAGGAGTGAATGATCTCGCTGGAGCCGGTCATGAGCTCATTCTTGATGTTGTTGATGAGGGGGACAATGTAGGGCGCAATGATCGAGAAGACAAAGCGCGACAGCTCTTCCTCGAGCTGCTCGATGACCTTGGGCAGGACGGGGATCTTCTCCACGGCGGCCGTGATGCCTTTCATGATCTCATCGTGGAACTCAATGGCGGGCTGGACCTGCCGGAAAGCTTGCTGAACATACTGAGTGAGTTCCTCAGGTTCGCGAGGCGAGATGGACATGTTCTCCATCTCAGCAGTATTAGCGTTAGACTGGAGCTCGTTGAGCTTGTCGCTCTCATGCTTATCTCCAAAGAACCCATCGGGGATCTTGTCGAGAAGGTCACGCAGCATGCTGGTGTCAGCGTTCTTGCTCTCATCGAGAGTACCCTTCAGCTCATCGAGTTCACTTTGAGTAAGCTTGTCCGAGACTGCCTCACCGTAAGCCTAGTCTCCAAGGTAGTACTCTAAGGTTTCTTACCTTCGCCAGTCACACTGTGGAGGAAGTCGACTCCGCCAAAGGTTCCCCTAGGCAAAAATCAGCACTGCGCTAGATCCAGTATTGGCTTGATCCTAAGAGGTCGACGTACGTGACGATGGGATAAACGGGCCCCTTAGCTCCCTCGAGTTCGATCTGAGTGTCTCGGCCAACATGGGGGAAGACGTTCTCCTCGCCAATCTCAATGAGGGCCAGTTCGCAGTAGTTGCTGTGAGCGAAGAAGTCTGCAGAGTATTGTCAGCAACCTCAGTGTGAAAAGCACACTCTTGGGTTCGGGAAGACGGACCTTCCAGGCAGTGGAGGCCTGTTCCGAGCAGACGTAGAGACTCGTAGAGGTCCTTGTCCCTTCCACTATCCTTGTACTTCCGCCCGAGCTCAATGCAGCGGCCGAGGAGGCTTCGGAGGAGTTGGGCCGAGGTCATGATGCCAACACGCTCGTTCGCAATGTAGTTCTTCATGCCAGTCTCGGGATCAATGGCGAGCTCGACCTCCTCGTCAACGGGCCCACGGAGACGGCGGTCGTACTGACGGGCATCCTCGTTATCGGCGTAGTTCTTGGGGTTGTCAATGTGCTCCTCGGGTCGGTAGCAACCAAGTCTTTCGCTGGTAACTTCGAACTCGCCGGAGCCATAGCCGAAGGTCATGAAGCCGAGGACGCAAAGGAGGAGGCGGATAGCTTCGGCCGAGACGGACTTGACCGTGCCAACATCGATGGCCTGGGAGTAGTCACGGGCCCAGTTGCCAAAGTAGGTCTGCTTCACCATGAGCTTGGAGAACTTCTTGCCGCCGTTGTAGGCGTGGGCGGCGGCAAGGCTGAGCAGGACGTCCTCGATATCACCATGGCGCCCTGAAGCCCGGAATTATTAGCCCTTGACTCTGTTTGAGCAGAGCGGTTCAACGTACAGTTGGTACCCTCAATCTTGGCAATCGAGGCAATGTTACCGGCACCAAAGGCGGCCGCGGGCGTAATGGCCCAAGCGAGGAAGAGAAAGACGGCGAAGCGGAGCATCGTGGCGGCGAGCCCAGTGCTTCAGTTTAAACAATAGACGATCCAAGCGTCTAATCCAAGGACGCTCTCAAGACGAATATGAAAAGAGATGGCAAGGCAACGCAAGACATCCAGGTGTTTCGCTAATATTTCGGAGGAAGATGGGAGGAGAAGGAGGAGAGGGGGTTAGGTCGCTTTTGTCTGGGCAGCAAAAGGAGGGGCAAAGCTGGAGCTAATAAACAGGTGACGTCGAAGCTAGCTTTTACGTTGCCGGGCAGGGAGAGCTGGTGGGCAGCTTCAGAAGCTCTCCAGACCACACGACCAGGTACAGGTGTAACCCAATGGAACAAGCCGACGCGCGTCCGGGGGGTTGCGTTCTCGCCAGAGAGCGGCTCCAGTACAATGGAACTGGGATCGCGAACAGCCAGTCGAGTTGTGAGGTTGCCGTCACAAGCCGGCAATGCGGCGCCGGCGCATGAGTTTGGGCTTGGAGCACAGCAACAAGTGGGAGACCGGAGGGGCTCACGAACCCGCGATGAAACCCCAGGGTGGGGACAGGGTCTCGGTACACGAGCCAGGCTGGTGCGGCTACCCAATCGCAAGTACCCCTCGTGGAGTCGACGCGGGTCTCTCCCAGTCCCCGTCAACCCCTCCATCCGACCTGGCCGAAGAGGGGGCCCTGCCGGTTTGGAGGGGCAGATCGATATCCGTCTCTCATGGTCGAGTAACGAGCTGCAGGAATCGCATAGTTTCGTGAGAAACCCGTGGTTTGGCCGTTTGGGGTGCTGGTCAGTTGCCGTTGGAGCTTGTGGCACTAATGTAGTACCCGTAACTTTAAACCAAGGTTCTAACAGGCACCGCTCGAATTGGAGATTTAGAGTCCATTTTGAGCTTCATTCGGAGCTTCATTCGGAGCTTGCCCAGTACGAGATAATCTTTCAACCATGTGGGTTTTAACATACAGAATACGGTGGAACACCTTCGCCAGGAGGTTACCTAGGTCATTGGAGCACTTGCTGTGAATTACTTGTGAAGTACAATTAATCCGTTTTTTCCCCCGTCAAATATTCCAATACCACCGATCTTAAGAGAACGTTATGTGTACATGGATGTTAAAAGAGGTAGAATAACGCCACCCACCAGGTTTGAGCCCAAGAACGGATACAGAAAAGCTATCCCGTCGAGAACAGATAAATAATAGCAAGGAAGGCAAGTCGAATATCGAAATGACAATGCAATAGCCACCATCGCGAAACACAACCGTCTTGGGTACAGCCAGTCGAATCCGAGCTCCCACAGAAACACTACCCTAGAGCCGCCAGGCGAGCTCCCTGGCTAAGATGTTTCCTGGCAGGTGATGTACGGAAGGATTCGATGAAACACAGGCTAACTTCAGGCCAACGACGGGACAGAGCTCCAGCGCTGATTAGCGCCCAAGTCATGCAACGGGAGCCCATTGGCACCGTACCATTACTGATCAGGCGGCTTGAAACTGAAGGTTACCTGTGTCAGCGACATGTCCATCCCGTGGCGTTCCAGGTTGAGGTCGAGCTCAGTCACAGTGAGGGGTGGGCCTGAAACTCCCACCGTGCTGAGATTTACACCCGACCTCTGCGGGAGGAGTCGGTGCAACGGCAGCACCACGCTGAGCCATTGGCCTGCCCAGGAGCACATAAGCGCCCAATTCCGTCCTTAAGCTGGTGCGCTGCCGACGATGGGTTACGGGCGTCTTGATGACATCTAGGAGCTGTTTGGAAACTGGCCACTCTACGACAGGCGTAGTATAGGCTTTCGATATTATTTAAGGCTGCGGCAAGCGGGCCATTAGTTTCAACATCATGCCTCACCGGCACTACACTCGGATTTTACGGACGCTCGAGGCCAGCTAGGTACTTTGGAAGTATTGACTAGAAATGTGAGCAGATGCGGGTCCTCTGAAGCAATGGGCTGGACACCGATCGGACAAGTGGGCGTTGAAATAGTGCAGTCAAGTGTGCGGGTGGTCTGACTGGAGGACGGGTGGGTGCGCGACCAGCTCCAAGTGAACGGGGCTCTGTGACTCGCAAGTTGGGGAGCGAACAGAAACCACTGCGTTGTTCTTTCGGGCTGTGAGGTGTGGAAGTGGACGCTGTGGTCGCTGAGGCCCGGCGCGTTCTGGGTGTGATGGGAGACGAGCGCTGTGGGAACCGTCGTGGATCCTTGTGCACGCTCAGTTCGGGTCTCTCAGCCTTGTAGTAGGTGCGCTGAGGACAGAAAGATGCCTGTGGTGAACCACTGGGCGATGTCCTGGCTTGGGGGGCTGGCGGGAATGTCAGAGAGTCGACTGTTGCGTAGTGTGGTGTTTTGGGGACGTGGACGAGAAATGGGGACCACTAGGTGCTGGTCGCGACCGCCTAACCTCCCAAGCTCCAGGTTGCACGTTTGACGTCTGGCGGCGGGGAAAGAGGAAATTTTCACGGCGCATGCATCCTCTGGCAGAAGGCTGGGCGCTGTTAGGTTCCAGGTTGGGGGCGAGCGGGGTCGATGGCCTGCACAGGTGGCCGTAGCCTGGGCAGTTCAGGCAAGGCTCGAATCCAGCCAGAGCCAGAGGCTTGCAGGGCAGTGCAGCAGTGCAACTGCCACATGCGCGCGAAGCACCTGAAGCGGACCCAACCTGGGCGCTGTGCGAGCCGCCTGAGTGGCCTGACTGGTCAGAGGGACTGGAGGCCGGGTGCTGGTCGCTGATGCTGGTGGGCGGGCTGAGGTGCTGATTGCACACAGGCGTCCCGTGGTACAAAATCACCCAGCCCCCGAGATTTTCTCTCCCCCCCCGCGTCCCTTCAGCACCTCGTTCCTCCATTCTCCCCCCCAAAACACCTCAACTAAATCCACCGCATCGCTGTTCACAGGCATCTCAGTGCACAACAACGCCAGAGCCTGCTAAAACGACGCGCTGCAAAAATCTCATATAACCCTTGCCCACTCACCCTCAACTCATCGCGCGAACAGCCCTTCCACTGTTCCAGCGCAGCTTCCACCAGCACTCACCATCCCAATTGCCCCCCGCCAGCGCCTCCAAGCTCGCTGCTGTCAAAACAACTGATCCCGCACGCGTCACACCCAGCGCCCAGGACACCAGTGGACCTCAATAGCACAGCATCTCGCCACCAAACCTCCCAACGTCGCATTGATACCATCCATTTATACAGGTATTCCTCCACCACTATTCGCCGTCATGCCTCGTCCCTCTGCCAAGAAGGCCGCCGAGGACAAGAACAAGGTGCCTGCGCCCGTCGCCGCCGCTCCCCAGATGCCTCCTCAGCCCATGATGCCCACTGGCATGCCTCCTCAAGGCATGCCCATGCAGCATCAGCATCAGCATCGGCCTCAGCAGCAGCAGCAGTTCATGCCTCAGGTCCAGATGCCCCAGCAGGCTCCCCCGCCTGTGGGCGTTCCCTCGATGCAGCCCCAGCCTGGCCGAACCGTTGACGCTGAGAGTTTCGTCACGGTTAGAGATTCGGTAAGACTCCTTCTCACACAATCTCCTTCTCTATGTATCATACACGCTGCACCTGGAAAGAACTGGTGCTATCGTCGCCATTCACTGGGGGTATTTGCGCGATTGCCATCAGGGTGACGACGCGTGGTGCTACGGTAATGGTTCAGACGAGGATGGGTTGAGACCTCCAAGCTCCTACCCATCGCGTCTCAATCCGACCAGTACCCGTGTTTAAGGCGTGAAATGCAATTCCATGCACTTTCTGGAGCTTGAGGTCAAGCAGCCTTAAAATTCTTCACTCGTTGTCCAACACGCGCGCAACGTACACAGGACGCGCTCTTGTTTACACGGAGCTTGCCCCACGTACCCGTTGCAGCTGAGGAGCTTTCGAGCTCTAGTGGGTCAACAGGGGTAGCTCCGCCACCAAACTCACTCTCACTGCTATGATTTAGTACTCTCTAGTAACGAATGCTGTGCTAACTTGTACTAGGCTGTGGGCCGTCTCACCACCATTCTTGAGCTGCTGCGCAGCTTCACCACCGACTACATCCGCCAGACCAATCTGCTGCTTGGCGAGCCCACCGCCGATGGTGGTCAGGGCGACCTCCTCTCCAACTTTGAGAATGCCGCCGCCGGGCTCATGGGCCACCCGATGGCTGACATGGCTCCTCCTGTTGAGGAGAAGAAGGAGCGCAAGAAGCGTACTCACGACCCTGATGCCCCTAAGCGCCCTCTGACGCCGTACTTCCTGTACATGCAGAGCGCTCGCTCCATCATTGCTAACGACCTTGGCCCTGATGCCCCGAAGGGAGCTGTCCAGGAAGAGGGACAGAGGCGTTGGGCAACCATGAATGCCGAGGAGAAAGTGGTGAGTTACAGCCTGCATCCTATTGAATGCTCGAGCAGTGAGTGCTAACCTGTTCAGGCCTGGAACCGTGCCTACCAGTACAACCTCCACCTGTACAATGCCAGGGTCCATTCTTACAAGGCTGGCAACATGGATGCCAAGAACATGACCGACGAGGAGGCCCAGCGCTACGCTGACGCCAACGAAATCCCCATGCCTGATCTGAAGAAGCAGACCGATGGCGCGGCCAACGACCAGGATGCCATCGCTCAGCAGCTGCAGCAGGTCGCTCATGCGCCTGTAGCTGACCTGGCCGTTGAGACCGAGACCAAGACGCCGAAGAAGAACGCTGGTGGCCGCAAGCGTAAGAGCGAGGTTGCCGCTGACGCCGACGTGTCCAAGATCTCTACCCCCGCCCCCCCTGCCAGCCCGGACAAGAAGCGCCGGCGGACGTCGGGCAAGCCGCCCGTGGAGGCGGAAGAACCTAAGAAGTCTGGTCGCAAGAAGACTAAGAGCTCCTAGGGACCCGACTCGTGTGATTCTTCGAGGAGCAGCCCTTCTAGGGGTCGTTCAAGAACCCATCGGCGTTCGAGGAGCCGAAAGGGAAAAAAGTCGTCCAAATGAGACAATATTGGTTCCCTGCCGATTGGATGCGGAATGCTGGTTTGGACTTATGTGCATGCTTTGTTTTATGTTGATTCGGTGTTTGGGGCGGCTATTCTGGGTTCGAGGTACTGGTTCTTTCTATGTAGGAGGAGGTCCGGCGGATCAAGGGGAGGCTGCGGGCATATCCAGCACAGGTCATGGGGAATGGAGCCACGCGGCGTGTGTCCATGGCTTTTTATAAGTTGCATGTTTGAGCCGAGCACGAGGTCTCTTCTTTGACCTCACCTAGTATTATGATAGCAATGATTGAGTATTATACCCATGCGTGGACTACGGTATCATACTATTTGTTTTTGATGTGATTGAAATTGAGCTGGGGTATGAAAGTGTTTGGATATCTGGACATGGCTACTAGTACTATGATAATTCAGAAGCTAATTGGGATCTAAATGCGCAACTGCCATTCGCTTGTTGCCGCACTGTGCCTCTTAGTAGACATAGAAGGCCTGCGACAGTGGCAAGGTCTTAGACGGCTCCGCCTCGCACACGACCCCGTCCGCCTCGACCTTGTAGCCCTCCGGGTCGACCCTCATCTTGGGCATGACGTCGTTGTGCTTCATGTCGCTCTTGCTGATGTTCCTGCACCCACGGACGGCCTCGACACGCTTCCGCAGGCCGTACGAGGCGATAGCGCCCGTCTCGATGCTCGAGGCCGAGACGAAGAGCACGCTGGTCTCTGGGACCATGGGGGCGAACATGGGCCGCGCGATGATGGGCTGGACGGTAGGGATGGAGGCGTTGGGATCGCCCTGGGAAGATATGGTCAGCCTGGGGTCCGAGGGTTTCAGAGGATGGGAGGGGAACTTTACCATTTGCGCGGAGGCGATGAGGCCGCTCTTGATGACGAGAGAGGGTTTGGTACCGAACCAGGCGGGATCCCAGACGACAATGTCGGCCAACTTTCCGACCTCGATGCTGCCGATGAGATGCCCGAAGCCCTGGGCGATGGCAGGGTTAACTGTGTACTTGCTTATGTATCTCTTGACCCGCAAGTTATCGGCCCCTGTGCCTTCATCCTCCTTGAGGGTGCCCCGCTGGACCTTGTTCTTGTGCGCCGTGTTCCATGTTCGCAGGATGACCTCGCCGCAGCGGCCCATGGCTTGCGAGTCGGAGCTCATCATGCTGATGGCGCCCAAGTCGTGAAGCACATCCTCTGCCGCAATGGTCTCGGCGCGGATGCGGCTCTCGGCAAAGGCCACGTCCTCGGGGATGTTCTTGGAGAGATGGTGGCAGACCATGAGCATGTCGAGGTGCTCGTCGAGAGTGTTGAGTGTGAAGGGCCGGGTGGGATTTGTGGATGAGGGAAGGACATTAGGATGCTCGACGACCGAGATGATATCGGGCGCGTGGCCACCGCCAGCGCCCTCGGTGTGGTACGTGTGAATAGTGCGGTTCTTGAAGGCGTCAATGGTGGACTCGACGAAGCCCGATTCGTTGAGGGTGTCTGTGTGGATGAGGCACTGGACATCTAGCTCATCGCATACGCCCAGACAGGTATCAATAGCGGCAGGTGTGCTGCCCCAGTCTTCGTGCAGTTTGAGGCCGCAGGCGCCAGCGTTGACCTGCTCACGGAGTGCCTCAGGGGCACTGTCATTGCCCTTTCCAGTGATGCCGATGTTCAGGGGTAACCCATCGCAGGCCTGGAGCATCTGGCGCATATAGTGCTTTCCAGGAGTGCACGTAGTGGCACTTGTACCGGCACTGAAGCGATTGTTAGTGGGACATGTCATTGAAAATAGAGCAAGGCAGGTGGTTGATGGCTAACCTTGGTCCGACGCCACCTCCAAGCATGGTGGTGATTCCCGAAGCGAGGGACTCTTCAGCCTGCTGAGGGCAGATGAAATGGATGTGCGTATCAATACCACCAGCAGTGATGATCTTACCCTCCCCAGCAACTACGTCGGTGCAGCTGCCCACGATCATGTTGGGCGTAACTCCGTCCATGACATCTGGGTTACCTGCCTTGCCAATGGCCGTAATGATGCCGTTCTTGACACCAATATCAGCCTTGTAGATACCTGACCAGTCGACGATGAGAGCGTTGGTAACGACCATATCCAAGACATCGGCGTCTGGGCGGCCAGTAGCCTGGCCCATGCCTTCTCGCAGCGACTTTCCGCCACCAAACTTGCACTCATCGCCATAGAAGGTTAGGTCACGCTCGACCTTGACCCATAGGTCCGTGGTACCTAAGCGAACGATGTCACCCGTCGTGGGGCCAAACATGGTGTTGTAGTCCACGCGGTCCATGACAAACGGAGTAAGAAGCGAGGCATCGGCGGTCGGTTCGGGAGTGTGGGCGAAGCCGGCCTTCTGAAGTTTCTCGACAATCTCGCCGACGCGCCAGAGCTCTACACCCCCAGTGGCTAGGTGGTTGCCTCCGCGAATGACCTTATTGCCCCCAATCTCGACGAGGGTGACTGTCTTGGTGTCTCCAGGCTCAAACCGGACAGAGGTGCCAGCGGGGACATCCAGTCTGTAGCCGTACGACTTGGCGCGGTCAAAATCGAGCTGCGGGTTCGTCTCGATGAAGTGATAGTGCGAGCCGACCTGAATGGGGCGATCTCCTGTGCTCGTGACCTTGAGCTTGATCCTCTTGCGGTTCTCATTAATGGCCACTTGGCCCTCGACGGTGATGACGGCCCCTGGCTGGTTGGCCGGCTTGTACTCGGCAGGATCGGAGGGCGGGAAGAGGTCATTGTCCGGCACGGGGAGGAAACTCCCGTAGAGTGCACGGTTCAAGTCACCGTCATCGGTGCTGATGGGATTGTGCACAGTAACGAGGTACGTGCCCGAGGGAAACGTGCCCTCAACCTGGATCTCATGGAGGGTACTGCAGACCTCTGGGAGGACGTGGCGACGGCCAAGCATGGTGGACCCGATCCCCATAAGCTCAGCGACGGTGTGATTGCCATCCCGGATGAGCTCCTGGAGGTTACTGGCGATGAGAGCCTGCCAACTTGGTCAGCGCTGAGGTTCGACTCGCAATTGTTGCCAAGGGGAAAGAGATGCGGAAGATACCGTGGCTTCAGCATAGTTGAGCTTGACTCCCCGTGCCAGTCTCCTCTGGGCGAGGAAGCCCAGCTGGGAGATGGCAAGTTTGTCGAGCTGTTGGGGGGAACTGCCATGTTAGCCCACTGCAGATCCATTAGTCCTGGTGGACCACATTCCAAGACAATACGCACCTCCTTGGGCACTAGACGCATGTTGATAGTGACGGATCAGACATGCATGGAATCAACTGGCAATCCTGTGCAACCCTGCAAAACGACATGAATTTGAAGGTGAGGAGGACGAGATGGCGGGAGCACAGATCCCTCAGCGGAGTTGGCCGCCGTTACCTAAACTCGAGGTAAGAGCCAAGGAGCGATAAACCCCACTGTCAACCTGGAAGTTAGTCAAGTTATCAACCGTTGGCGTACGATAAGCCTCTCGATGCCCATTGCCCAATGAAACCCGCTAATACTCAATGGAGCATACCTAGGTACGTTCCGTTCCAATTGGCAGGTTCTACTCGTACTATTTAGTAAAGTGCTCTCAGTAGAACTACAACATGTCTCAAGTGTTTGGTCTAGAACATACTATTTCCGTTGTCCTAGAATGCTACCTATACTTATATAGGTAGGCGTTGGAAGATTATTCCTTATCTGATTGGTTCGAATAGGTATTGTCTCGGGCTTTCAAACATGCAGTAGCAGTACTAACCCTCCCCCCCAAACCCCAAACCCCAAATCATGCGCCATCACTACTGGCTACTCGGTACTCCGCACCAAGGTATCCTGTCAGTCCCGACCGTTGCCATGATAAGTATCAAAGCCGTAACGCCGCTCCTTATCCTGTAACGCCAACCCAAGCCACTGTTGCCATGCATCTTCTCATTATTCGCCCTCGACCTCCTCCTCCCACTGCTCCTTCTCCCGTTTCATGTATTCCGACATCTCGGTCGGCTTGAAGATGGAGCTGTCTGGGTCTTCTTCTCGCGGCACCTTGCCCACAGTCTCGTCTGTGAAGATGGCTCCGATAGTGCTGATCCACCTCTTGCGACGCTCCATCAGCGTCTTGGTCAAGTCGCCAATGCCAGGTCGCGCCGTCCCGGCCGCCCCACCTCCGACAAAGTGGCTGCCACCGCCCGCTCCGCCGGGGCGCTTTGCCTTCTTGCTCTTGCCCATTGTCCGTGTCCGCTTGGTGTAGGCCGCCTGGACTTGCGAGTCCAGGTCTTCCAGGATCGTCGAGTACTCCTGGTGGGCCATGCGTTCCCGCACCAGCTCCGTGAGCTTGGCCTTGCGCGCGCCGTTGATAAGCATCTGCTCCCTCAGGCGTGACTGTAGCTCCCGCAGCCTGCCTGCGACCTCGTCATCATATGCGCCGTCGTAGTCGGCTTCAGCGCCTTCTGGGGGTGTGAAGCCGATGTACCTGAGCTCTTGCTTGAGGCGCTCGTCCACCTGGTGATAGTCTAGCTTGGGATAGGTTGCCTTCTTCCAAGCCTCAGTGGCTGAATCGGGCATATAAGTCGCAGGGGCTAGCGGCTCCGGTTTCTCCTCGGCATTGGCGCCATTTTGATCCTCGCCATTGATACCACCGGACATGGCGACATCTCCGTTGGTCACGCCGTTGGTGGTCGGTTTATCGTCAGCCGGCTGCACCCTATGCTCCGGCCGCAGGGCCGAGAGTAACCTAGAGGCTAGGGGCCCGATAGAGAGCCCATCGGTCTCGGCGACTGTGTCGTTCATATTCTCGATGGTGCCACGAGGCATGTTCGGTGGCAGCTTGTCTGGTTGCTGTGGGGCATCGAGGGACATGGAGCCGTCCTCATCGGCCCAGACTTCGGTGTAGTGCCTCTTGCCCCGCTTGGGCATCAGAAATGGCGCGGTGCGGTCCCCCCGCTCGCGTAGGAAGCCGAGATCTTCCTCCGAGAATGGGCGAAAGTATGGCTCAATGTAGGATGCGAATGTGGTGAAGTTGATCTGGCTGCTCGGTTTCGCATTGCTGAAATCCTTGTCTGGCGGGTCGCCAGCGATAAGATCGGAGAGATCGCTATGGGGATAGACGGCGACAGAATATATCTCCTTCTTTTCCTCTTCGGACATTCCCGGGTGTGTCTCGCGGATTTCGTAGATGGTAGGGTCGGGAAATGTGGACGGGTCCTCGCCAAAAGTTTGATGTTGAGGCATCTCGCGGCGAGGAGGAGCACCCTCGTCATCGGAGCTTGATGAACCCTCTTCCTCTTCCTCCTCCTCTTCCTTCTTGGCCTTTTCGTCAACCTCCATGGCTGAAGGAGAGCGTGCTGCGACAGGCGACAGCGAAGAGCTTGCCGAATCGTGGTCGCGTGAGTGTTTTCGCTTCTCTCGGTTCGGTGATGCTCGTCCTGCGGAGATGATCTGTCAAAAAATGGAACAAGGACACATGTGACCAGCAATGAGGGAAAATAAAATAGAAATCTGAACTCAAAGTGAGAGACACATGGGATTTAACTTACCGTGGCTGCCTGCATCAGGCGGTGCCAGGGAATCGGGGCCCTTCTTTTTCTTGTTCTTCAGGCGCTTTCCTTCGTGCTCAGGGACATAGTCATCAGGACGCTTTTTGCGCTCGTCGGCAAGGAAGCGCATGCCGCGATCGTAGAAGTTGGAGCGCTTCTCCATGACGCCGACCAAGTCCTTGAGCTTGGCGAGCATAGCGTCAATGCTCCGGGAATCCGGCACTGCGGCACTCGAGGCCCCCGAATCAATGAGGTCATCGTACCCAAGCGCATTCTGGAACAGGATGACTCGAGTGTTGAGGAAGTCCGGGTCGTAGGGCTCCTGGGAAGGGAGGGTGGTGGTCGGCGCTGGCGTCGAAGTGCGGCTCTGCTTAGGGATGGCGGAGCCGCCTTTCTTGCTGGTGCCTTTCTGCGACGGCATAGTGACGGCGCGTCACGGCACTGATGGTAGTCAGTGCCTCATACAGCAACAATGATGCTGCTGGGAGGCTGTTGATGGATCGATTGAACGGTCGTGGTTCTCGCGACGTCTGACGGCCCAGTGCGGCGTCATGATTGGCGTCGCATTCACACCCACGCCAAGACCTCAAGGGCGGGCCGACGGCTTGATGTTATTCCGCTCCCAACCGATGGAGCTGGGTAGTGACAAAAAAAGGAACAGAGACGGACTTGAGGGATGTACTAGTAGCTATCGTTTTGTTCAATGAAATTTGTTCTTATTTGATAACAACATAAACAGTGAGTATAAATTTAACGCGTGATTCTTTAGGATCCTCCTCGCACCTTTAAATGAGTTTATTACTGATTTGCGCACTTCCCTGACAACTACATCTAGTGGGTTGCTAGTTATTTTGTCAATGAGGTCTCTTGTTATGCCCAGGCTTGAAGTCACACCGATGGGATGAAGGGTATCATGGCCAACCGTACGGGCTACGTTGATCTGTTTGCTAGAACATTTCGGCTAGATTATATCACATCTATAAGAGCACGAGGATGCCTGTCGCCGAAACGCTCCGACTCGCCTCAGGATGTTGCTCCTTGATGCATGTGGCAGCCACGACCCATCCAATTGGTACCTGCCTGAGCTCACAGCTCTCTGTAGGTATGTACCTAGTAGGTAGCTAAAGTGGGGCTAGTTGCACGTTGTCCCCCCACTCCCCCCAATTGTACAACGTTAAATCCTCCAACTTGATCGAGTCCCTGCATCAGACTGCATCACCCAAGGTGGTGAACCAAGGCGGATCTCACCCCCTCTCTTCTCTCATGACCTAAGAGGGGGCCCATTTCTTGGGTTGTGAGCCCATGTTTCCAATTTGAACGCATCCCATTGGCTCTCCCGACCGTCGCCAGCAATAACTCGACGAGCATCTTCTCTACCGCCCTGTGGCATGGCTTGCGAATGACCTAGGCTATGAGCACCTTAAGACATGTGCCGTAGTGATTGGCTCACGCGGCTCCTGACCGCGGGGATTCTTGGGCCCAATGTTGAGGCTGGCGATGGTGAGGGAAGCCTACGCCTTCAATGTTACCTCTTAACTACCTTGCTCAGAAGTAGCCAGTGGCCTGCATCAGCAAGACCAAGTACCTCGACCTCATGTATACACAGAACGGAATAAAGATGATTCCCTTCCCAATGTCGTGGCTGGCTTTTCGTCGTCCTGTAGTTATCTTCTTCGACTCTGAGCGACTTCAACACAGCTCCGAGTTGCGTAGCCAATTTACCACAGGTTCACTCCCATAAAATGAGAGAATACCATGGCTTTTCTTGTATGCCTCCCCTACTCTCCTTGCATATTGGCTATGCTGACCAAGTATCTAGGGTGGTAACATTCCTAACCTGCTGCCCTTGGGCACTGATGCTCAACCCCTCTATGCTGGAATAACAATAGCCGTCATCGCCAGTGTCTATATCTCTAGTCTTGCATCCAAGCCTGACGGGAAGCAAATAAAGGCTCTCAGCCTGCTCAAATCCTTCTTCCTCTTCTTCTGGTCCTCCTTCGTCAAACCGCACCAAGGCGGCCCCAAGGGCACGCAGCAAGATGCCCTTGAGAGCTTCTACAAGAAGCAGGCATGGGCTTATGATGTCACTCGCGGGATTCTCCTCCGTGGGCGAGAAGAAATGCTGGCGCTTGTCGCCTCTCAGTTGAAGGCCAAGCGGGAAAACAACACTGAGGGGTACAAGAAGCGAATCTGGGTTGACGTATGTGCTACCCACCCATCCTCCCCTTTTCTGAAGGGAACACCCGGTTGACAAGTTCAGATTGGTGGTGGCACGGGCTTCAATATCGAGGCTATGGCCGAATTTGTCAATGTCCCCGAGTTCTTCTCTAGTGTCTATCTCGTCGACTTTTCTCCCTCTCTATGCGAGGTAGCTCGGAAGCGTTTCCTGAGATTGGGCTGGACCAACGTTACGGTTGTTTGCGAAGACGCCCGCAAGTTTCGATTAGAGGACTATGAATCCGGCGTGGAAATGACGCCAAATTCGTCGCGGCCTCCGTCGCTCAGCTACTTCAAACAAAAATGTCCAGAGCACGGGGGCGCTGACTTGGTCACCATGTCTTACAGTCTGTCCATGATTGTAGGTTATAGAACCCCCCAACAAATCCTTACTCCCGTTCAATAATCCCTTGACTGACTTGGATAATACCTAGCCCGACTATTACTCTGTGGTTGAATCGGTGGGATCTCTACTGACCCCCCAGGGAATCATGGGCGTGGTCGACTTCTACGTGCAAAACCAGGTTGACTACTCGTCCCGAAACTACACGGGAGGTCTTGTTGACCGGCATATCAACTTCCTGGCGAGGAGTTTTTGGCGAGCTTGGTTTGACCTCGACCGCGTTGGGCTCGAGCCTAGTCGTCGGGACTATTTGGAGTACAAGTACGGCACGGTCCTAAGCTTCAATGGTCGCAATCGCGCCCTGGGTTTCATCCCCTACTACATCTGGCTTGGATGCCACAAGAAGCCATTCTCGCCGTCTAGTCTGCCTCATGAGATCATCGAGCGTATCGACGCCCTGGCGACCGAGTCTCCTTATCTATACCCGGCGAACCAGGGCGATGCCCTCACCCTGGCCATCGAGAGGACTGCCCCTGAGATTCGCTCCAAGGCCTTCGTCACGGCCATCTCGAACCTTTCAGCCAACCTGCCACTGCCCGCGTTCTTTTATCAGAACCACCACTGGAGAATCTACTACGATGATCAGCTCCAGAAGCACAGGCAATTCAATGACGAGTACATCTACGCCTTCACTTGGGAGGATACTCGCGTCGATGCCCGCCTACTCAACCTCGGTTCTGAGGACAAAGTCATTGCCATCACATCTGCCGGCGACAATATTCTCTCCTACCTCACGCAGGGCCCGGCCCGTGTCCATGCTGTGGATCTGAACCCGACGCAGAACCATCTCCTTGAGCTGAAAGCAGCCTCTTACGTTGCCCTCGAGTATGAAGACTTCTGGAAGATTTTTGGGGACGGCAAGCACCCCAACTTCCGCGATATCCTCATATCCAAGCTTTCACCCCATTTGTCAAGCCGAGCTTTCCAGTACTGGCTCAAGAATACCCATGTCTTCCAGAACTCAAGGGGCTACGGCCTCTACGACACCGGCGGCTCTCGGCACGCCATTCGCGCATTCCGCTGGGTTGCACGTCTCTTTGGTCTTCAGTCTGCGGTCAAGCAGATGCTTGAGGCCAAGACCTTGATCGAGCAGCGGGAAATATGGCGAAACAAGATTCGCCCCGCCCTGCTATCTAAGCTTATATGCAACCTCGTCGTCTCGCAGGAGAGCTTCCTCTGGTCTGCTCTCGGCGTGCCTAAGAACCAGCTTGCTATGATCGAGGCCGACCACGCCGAGTCGGACGCTGTCATGGGCCCCAACCCCACGGCCAGGAACACACGCTCCCATGCCATCTGGCACTACATGGTTAACACTCTTGACCCCATGGCTGAGGATACACACATTGCGTCCGACAACCCCTATTACCACGTCTGTCTCGCTGGCAAGTTCTCGCGGAAATGCCATCCCGACTACCTTAGCCCCCAATCTCACGCCAAGCTCTCCCGCCCGGGCGCTCTCGATGGTCTGCGCATCCACACGGATGAGTTCGAAGAGATCATCTCACGAATTTCACCCGGAACACTCACCGTCGCCGTCATCATGGACAGCATGGACTGGTTCGACAATGGATCGACTGCTGCAGCCGCGCAGGTCAGAAAGCTTAACCGCGCGCTCCGGACGGGTGGGCGTGTCCTCCTGCGCTCTTCGGCGCTGAGCCCCTGGTACATTGAGGTGTTCAAGGCACACGGCTTCATGGCGAGACGCCATGGAGCACGCATAGACGGCGCATGCATCGATCGTGTCAATATGTACGCTAGCTGCTGGCTCTGCACCAAGGCGGAGAACCTGCCGCCACCCACGCCCAAGATGGACCGCGTTGAAGGACCCGAGATTACGAGTCTGACCATCTGATCTGGTGCTGTAGAGAACCGAGGAACCGTTCAACACCCCACCCCCTAAGATACGGCTGTTATCGATATAGCATAAAACATGGGACAATCTAAAGAACGGGGGAACGGAAATAAAGAACACTTAAAACGCAATAATGAGATGACTGAATCCCCAAGACATTCAATTATAAATTGTAATCTGAGATAAACCTGGTGCCAACCAATGCGGAGGGATTTCCTCACGGATAGCTTTACACTGTCTCTACCTTAACGGCTTTAAGCGTCTCGTACTCCCTCGCAAACCCCGCTTTCACCGTCTTGCTAGTCAACAGTTTCTCATAATTCATGTTCCTTTGGCCCTCCTCTACCGAAGCCAGGACCGCCTGGCGTCCACGCTCATACACGTCTTTGTCATACTCCCCCATGACCTGCGCGCGGTCCGCGCCATCACGGATGCTCACGATTGTTTCAACGAGCTTTAGCGCATCCTCCATGCTGTGGTTGAACCCCTGGCCGCGGACTGTTTTTGTGTAAGTGATCTGAGATAGAAGCCTTGCATCGTACATAGTTTGGGCGAGTGCTGATGACTTACAAGGCATCATAACGTGGGCGGCGTCGCCCGCCAGGGTCACGCGTCCCTGGCAATTGTCCCATGGCTCCGGGATCCAGTACCTGAGCTGATCGATGGCGCAGACACTGCCCTTGGGAACCCACTCGGCGGCGGAACGGAACGGCTCACAGAGCCGCTTGCTCCTTTCCTTGAACTTATCAAGCGCCTCGGCGCCCCGGATACCGTGCTCCAAATCTTCTCTCCACACTCTGAAGTAGTAAAACTGCCACTCCGCGGGATCGTTTGACTTCCCTACGTCGGATACTGGTTTCTCTTCCGGGTTAAAAAATGGGACTTGATGTTCAGAAGGGGGGTAAACTGACCTGCCAGCCCGCCGACTCCCTCTGGACCGTATACCATGTGCCACACAGGGTGTGGCTGGCGCACAAAAAGAGCCTGTTCGGGGGTCTCATATGTCGCTAGGACTAAGGATATAGCCCACGGGGATTTGACGACGGCTGACTTCTCTTCGCCGAGCAGTTGGGTCCGGATGACAGACCTTGGTCCGTCAGCGCCGATAACAATATCCGCTTCATGGCGTGTGCCATCCTCAAAGATGAGGGCAACGGGACCGTCACCTGCCGTCTCGATACGATCTAGTTTCTTGCCATACTCGATATCCAGGCCATGGGACAGGACTCTTCGGAACCGCTTGCGGGAGATGAGGCGCATCCAGGTTGGGGGGATGTGGAAGAGTGGTTTCCCTGTGGTGTTGCCGAAGCATGGGAGGCCAGGTGGGTATTCCTCCTTGTAGAAGGGATCACAGAAGGCCTCAGGGAAGATGTCCTGGACGTCTTGGGGCATAAGGCTACCGAGAGTACTGAGTCCCCAATGCAGCAGTATGGTCCAGTCTCTTTCGCGGAAGTCTAGAGAAGGGTCCCTTTCATACACAACTACTGGTATGCCATTCTGCGGACAGTTGAAGCGACTGTTTCATGGGTTGAGGGAATGGGATGGGAGGTTTACCTTCCGAAGGCCCTGAGCAGTTAGGAGTCCGGTCAAGCCGGACCCAATTACGGCCACTCGTGGAGCACTCATTTTGGGTTGTCACTCTATTTGAAATCGTCAGGTCTGAAAGATTGTGATCGGGAGCTTTGAGGTGAGATAACACCACCCGAGGGCTGGGGCCATATATATAGCCACCTAAGCCACCTATTTAGAAGAGGGGTAATAGAAGGTAGCTTTCGATTCTCGTTCTGAATCATCCACGGTCACTATCGGTGGACGGTATCATGACATTCCTGTTGTCCTGCAGAGCTTGAGGGTACGCGGGTGGGCGAGGGTTGCAGTTGGTCATTCACCTGCACGACCTCTGTTGACCGTAGCGTTCAGGCCAGGAAATTCTTCTCCTGCTCATCTTCTCTGACCCGGGCTACCTCCCGCGTGACCCGAAGGAGTAGGATGACACCATCACACTCCTAGGACTCATCGAGGACTCGGTGTGCTTGATCCAGCATCGCAAACCCGACAATCTGGTTCAGCGAATGGAGAGGGAGATTGATGAGCTAGCGGGCACAAATAATTGGCTTCAGGCCCCGTGCTGTCCTTCCAGAAGCGGTTTCCCGCATAAAACGTTGGTTTGGTATCACATTGTTCTGAATTAACACTTCGAACGGCTGACCGGTTCCCCAGAAGGGGAAAAGGAGGGGGGGAGGGTTGCATGGTTCAGCTCACGAGATTCTAAAGGGCCATTGGCGGCATCTTGTACATTGTACAATGTCAGACATGCGCAGACATGTGGCTCCGTTCATGCTGCTTCACAACAAGCTCGTCCGCTGCCACCCTGACTGTTCACGCCAGTAGGCGAATCCTTTTTAATTCGTCCTGGTTAATAGTGTTGTAATCTATACAGTTGTCATAGCACCCCCGGTTATAGTCCACACAAAGGGAAAAGTGCGCCATGCAACCGTCCCTCCGCCAATCAATTCAGCCCCCACCCTTTCCTATACACTCCAACTTCTGAACCTCAGCACGCCCCTATTTTACGCCTTCCAGACCCGCTTGATCGCCTCCGTGACACCGACGTCGTTGGTCTCAAACTCGTACAGGCCGACACCCACCAGCAGCGTTGCGGCGTTCAGGCCCCACCAGAACAGCTTGCGCAGGCCGGGGTACTGCTTCTGGGGGATGTAGTCGATGATGACGCTCTGGAATCCCATGTGCGAGTGGACAAGGACGGCGCCGCAGAGGATGGCGTCCATGGTCGGGTTCAGCGAGCCGGCGGCGAAGGGCGCGACGGTGAGGGGCACGAGACCGGCGGCCAGGAGGCGCTCAAAGGCCCAGTGGTAGGAGCCGTGGGCGGCATTGGGCTCGGGGACGGGGACAGGGTCGTTAACTGTGTTGCTCATTGTCAGTTCGTCGGCATCCTCGCGATATTCACGTGCCAGTGAAAAGAGTCCGATCGTTCCGTACCTGAGCCCTCAATCTTCTCTGTAATTTTATGTTAGCGCATCCAGAGCCAGACGCAAGGGAGAACCAATAGTCCAGGAATTCTTACGGGGCGGGGGCGGCAGAATCGCAGAGCGCTTGCTCGAGTTGTGAAAGGCCGCGATGGCAGGGCTGCGGGCGAGGAGGCTTCGGGAAGCAAAGGCGGGAGCGGCGGCAGCGCGCGACGCGAGCGCCGTTTGCCGGAGGAGAGTCGGGCGCATGAATGAGGCCATGGTGATCAATCGAATGCGCGAGTCGGTTGCCACGCCCAATGGGTTTCGGTCATCAAGGTCGATGGGAACGAAGCAGGAGGCAGGATCAAATGACGGTCGATGATCTCCAAAGACTGATTATTGCCGAGGAAGTCGAATTACGAGCTTCGTGATTGGCTGGAGGCATTCCGAAAGGCCTCGTGCTCCCGAGCCTCCGGTGCGGAAGAATGCTGTTCCGGGAGCGTCGTAGCGCGGCATGTGATTGGTCATATTTTCAAGACGAGGACCCTGTAGCTTTCTTGGGGAATTTTCTTGGGGCTCCAACAAGACGCAGGCGCGGTACTACGGATCACCAAAGTCCCAGGTCAAGACAAATCTAGAAGTCGCCAAGGGTTTCGTTAGTACGTGATCAATTTTGTTGATCCGTCTCTCACCCCACACCGGTTTCCCCCAGCCACCATGGCGCCCCGAATTGCCCTGCGCAGTCTCCCTAGGCTGAGTGTGCGGCCATGCGCCCTCTGTTCGACCCGACAACCTTTGGCCGAAGCGCAGAGAGCTAGAGGCATCGCCACGTCTTACCTTGACAAGGTTGACGAAGGCGACAAGCGCTGGAAGGAACGCGCCGAGAAGATCCAAAATGGCGAGATCCCTCACGTCTGGGATGTCCTAGCCGAACGCGGCTACATCAAGGATGTCGCAGGGTTGGTTGCGCCCCTCCATTGGATTACCATAAGTGTTGCTCTGACTCTTTCGGCGCTGCTAGGAACCCGGACAAGATCAAGGAGATTATGCGAATTAAGCGGATAGGTGGCTACGTCGGCATCGACCCGACTGCCGACTCGATGCATCTCGGCCACCTGCTCCCCTTCATGGCTCTGTTCTGGATGTGGTTCCATGGCCATCCCGCCGTCCTCCTTCTTGGAGGCTCTACCGCGAGGATCGGCGATCCAACGGACCGACTTGAGAGCCGCAAAATCCTGTCCAATGCCGATATCAGCAAGAACATCACCAAACTCCACTACCAGCTCACAAGGTTATGGTCCAACGTCATCAAACTAAGGGACAAGTACGGCTACGAGGAGGACTGGGCGGCGAAGCGTTCCCTGTTCAACAACAACATGTGGCTGGGGAAGTTGACCCTGTACGACTTTAGCAAGAGACTGGGTAGACACATGCGCATGGGGCCCATGCTTAGTCGTGAGACGTGAGTCCTTCCTCTCGAACGACAACTTGATAAACCATTGTGCTGATTCAGGAGCTAGGGTCAAACGCAAGATGACAGAAGGCGACGGTATGTCCCTCGGCGAGTTCATGTACCCCCTGCTCCAGGGCTGGGATTTCTGGCATCTGTACAACAAGCAAGGCGTGCAGATGCAAATCGGCGGCTCCGACCAGTACGGCAACATTGTCTCTGGCATCGACGTGCTCAAAACCGTCCGGGAGACCGAGGAGGCGCCCCATTTCCGGATGTCCACCGCGTGGCAGCACGAACCCTTCGGATTCACGGTGCCCCTGCTGACCGACTCCTCCGGGGCCAAGTTTGGCAAGAGTGCAGGCAACGCCATGTGGCTCGACGAGTTCAAGACGTCGCCATTTGACCTCTATGGGTACTTTATGCGACGCCCTGACGAGGACCTCGAAAAGCTGCTGAAGCTCTTCACCTTCATGCCCCTGAAGCGGATCCAGGATCTGATGACGGAGCACCGCGCCAACCCCGCCAAGCGCGTCGCCAACCATCACCTGGCCTTCGAGGTGCTGTCCCTGGTGTACGGCTCCCAGAGGGCTCTTCAGGAGGCCCTGCAACACCAGTTCCGCTTCGGCGGCGAGCTCCCAGCCATCATCAAGGAGCCCAGCCCTGAGAGCGGCATCCTCACACCCAACATCCGCCCCCGTGCCGACATTGAGCTTCCCCACTCCATCATCAACGCCTCCCCCGCCAAGATCCTCTTCGCTTGCGGTCTCGCCTCCAGCACCAGCGACGCCCAGCGCCTCGTCGCCACCCAGGGCGCCTACGTGGCTGCCCAGCCGGGCCAGGACCGTGGTCTCGTTCCCGGAAACCTCTCCTGGACGCCCATGAAGATGTGGTTCCCCGGCGAGACGACCAAGTTTGTCATTGACGACAGGATTCTGATCTTGCGCAAGGGCAAGCACAACGTGCGCATCATCGAGCTGGTCGATGACGAGAAGTGGCATGAGAGTGGCAGGGTGTACCCGGGCCAGCCGTACACGGGCACGGTGCGCCGCGTGGTCAACAAGCTCAAGGAAGAGGCCGCGGCGAGGGGCGAGGAGTTGTCCGAGAAGGAGATTCGCCGGATGCTCAAGGCCCAGAAGGACTCCGAGGCGGGCCACGTTGCCAACAACCCTGATATCGAGCTGCCATCCAAGGCTGAGCTCCGGGAGATAATGAGGAGGAAGTGAGAGAGTTCATCATCTCTGTGTATGATTACGCTGTAAATTACCCATATTATATGTACATTAGCGGACTGCCTGCGGGCTCCTAGTCATAGATCTCTGTAATTGTTGGGCAGCCAAGACTGGGGATCCAGATCCCCTCACCGATAGAATAAAGCCAAATCGCCTCTTGGAACTGGGAGTGTCCTTAACCTCTTCATAATCTCGTCGTCTGTGAGGTCCTGCTCGGTGATGATCTGGTCAAAGTGGTGGCACCCGTCTGTGTACTTCTGGAGCGGGTCGCCCCCGGGTACTGGGCGGCTCTGCCCCGATGCAAGCGCGGCCAGGTACTGCTTCGAGACTACGTACTTGTGGACGCGGTAGAGGCAGCCCTTGATGAGGCCGAACTGAACGAAGCGGCGGACGTCAATGTAGCGCAGAACCTCGAAACCCGCCTCTTGGTGGGCCCACAGCCATTCGAGAACAGTACGTCCCTCGACCATGGACGTCATGAGCCGGATAAGGTGATAGTTACTCGGCCGACGGCCTGCGTGGGATACGTAGCCTGCGCACTCGTCGACCATGCCATCGACATTACGGACAAAGTCGTGGATACCGGGCCGGGGCGCGTAGCAGGCGCTAAAGAAGAACATGTCGAGGAGAAGGATGGTGTCGTAGTAGAGGAGGTGGCGGAGGGCCGTCTTGGCGAGGTCGAGGGAGACGGAGGCGGCATGGGCAATGCGCCGGACGTCTGAGACGCCATCAATGTGGGAGATGACCTTTTGCAGGGTGAGGTCCCAGGTTGGGTCGACAATGTCGGCAAACTTGGTCTTGGAGACAGGGACGTGCCACCCTTTAACGACGGGTGGGTTTGGATGGTGCGGGAAGAGCTTCATGTTGATGGTGTTTGCTTCGTCTGGGAGAGGCTGTCAGAAACTGGGGCTTTTAGGAATGGGAATGGCGGATAAACCTACCAACTGGAATCATGCATTCGCCGTAGTTGTTGAGGTCCTCCTTGACAATCTCGAGCAGACTCTCAATAGGCCTTCTGCCGGCGAGCTGCTCACCGCCATCATCAGGCCTAGCCTCGCCCTGACTGAGATACTCATTCTGCTTTTCCATCTCACTGAATGTGGTCGCTAGCCTGCGCACGACGCGCTCGTATGGAACGTGATCGACATCGGCCTCAACGAGCAAGCCAAAATTGAAGATGAACTCGTTGCGCATGTACTTGGAGTGGGGGATGACGATGGGGTAACCGAGGATGGAGTACTTCCCGTCCGGAGAGTCGATGGTGACATAGCGGTTGCAGAAAGCTTGGCGGGGAATGATGTACTCCTGCAGGACGTCAAAGTCGATGAGCGGCGCGCGTGTCGCAGTAGTGCCGTCGCCGACAGCGGTGATACAGCCTGGGGGAGACTGGGCGACTATCTTAGGGCCTGATGCCCCGTCAGTTAATGATACCAATGGGAGGAGTAAGTCTATCCTACCCTCCTGAGGGAAGAACCTCGCGTAAAAGATGCCCTGGATCATGGCAGCGGCGGCATTCTTGAGTCAGCAGTGCTGAGGCTATCTCGAGATGCTCACTCAAGGGCGGCAAGTTTCATCTTGCCCGCGAGGCCTGTCTTGGGAGGATGCTCAGCTTCGACTGACTAGAAACTGAGTAATTCTCTTGGTCTCGGAAGCGTTGTTCCAGTCGCGATATGCACATTGGCCCCGTGATGTTGGGTGTTTGCTTTGTGTTGAAGGAGGTCCATTGAGAGAGTCGGCGAGTGAGGTGAGACCAATCTGGGTGTGGTGCCCCACTTACCTCATTGCAGCAGTTGCCCCAAGGACGAAAGACTGAGGTGACCAACCTACCACTATCAACCTAATGTGCTCGAGTCACATGGGAATATAAAACAGCGCGCGGATAGAATACAAATATCACTATACAAAAGTCCCGGTCGCTGCATGCATCGTATAAAAAACAATTCCCCCGGAGACGACGCATGCCTAAGCGAGAAAGATATACTACGTACTCCGTATTCGTACCTCTATTACTATAAGTGGCCCCAGAATCACATGGACGCCAATCGAACCTCGCAGCGGACATTTGGATTCTTAGGACAAGATGATTCAATCTGGATAGTAGCGACCCCTTAGGGAGTATTATTCTATTATATAGGCATCTCAGACTCTGAGCCATTTCTACTTGCATTATACACTTGGCACCACCCATAACTACCATCCGAGGGTGCTTTAAGCTGTGTAGTGATAGGTACTCCGTACTACGGATACTATGTAATAGCACTCATAGTTGCCTGCCCCACGCTCCTCACCCCACATCCACCAACGACCGACTGTCATCGCCTCTGCTGCCAATTACTGGACTGACCTCACTTTCCACCTGCGTTTCCGCTTGAGCCGCCCACTCCTCCTTCTCTCCCCTTCATACTTTCGCGTTCACAAACCCTTCTTAACGTCAGCCCACTTCACGACTCGTCCCAATAGTGTCGCATCACTGTTTTGCTCGTCCTCATCTCGGTCTGGACCCCGCCCGTCCGCCCGCAGACAGTTCGCATAGCTCGACGATTCGTAATCTCCATCGCGCCAAGCAGACCAGCCTACAGGGCCGCACACACGGAACATGGCCGACAACGCCGAGTCGAGCGGTGATGCTCAAATCACCTTCAAGGTCAAGACCTCGGGCAACAGCACCCACACCATCACCATGGCCCAGTCCGCCACTGTCCTCGATCTCAAGAACAAGCTCGCCGGCGGCGACTACGAGGACATCCCCGTCGAGCGCCAGCGCTTGATCTACTCCGGGCGCGTCCTCAAAAACGACGATACCCTGGCAACATACAAGATCAAGCCCAACAACACCATCCACATGGTCAAGAGCGCCGCGAGCAACCCCAGCCAGCCCGCCACCGCCTCTACCCCCACCCCTCAAGCTATCCCCTCCAACATGGCGTCCGGCACCGCCAACAACCCCCTGGCTGGCCTCACTGGCGCTAGGTATGCTGGCCACCAGATCAACCTTCCTGGACTTGATATGTTCGGTCCCGATGGAGGCGTAGGTTCTCCCGCTCCCCTCGTGTTTGCCTAGGCGGGCTTTTGATGGATATAGATGGATGCTGACGCTAGGGAAACAGATGGGCCCGCCAATGGACGAGGAGCGACTGCAGCGTATGATGGAGGACCCCAACGTCCAGCAGTCTATGAACGAAGCGCTCAGCAACCCCGACTTTGTCAACATGCTGATCCAGTCAAACCCGATGCTGCGCAACATGCCCAACGCCCGAGAAATCATCACCTCGCCGTTTATGCGCCAGATGATGACGAACCCCAACATGATGACCCACGCTATGCGGATGCAGCGCAATATGCGGGGCGGAAACTCTGCCTTTCCAGCCCCTGGGGCGACAGACACGACTCCCTCGGGAGCACCGTCCAGCAACGAGACTGGTGGCGACTCGACGCAGGGCCAACAGAATCCGTTTGCGAATCCATTCATGGCTTTTGGGGGAGGTCTAGGCGGCGGCCTGGGCGGTGGCCAAGGAGGAGAAGGGCAGCCAGACGTGAATCAGCTAGCGCAGCAGCTTCAGTTCCTCTCCAATGCTATGCGCCCACCTACCACGCCGGGCCAGACGGACTCGTCAGCAACAACAGGCCAAGGGACCGGAGCGACGGCTGGCACGGGAACGGGCACAACTACGGGGCAGAACGAAGAAGGCTCGCAGCAGCAGAACACACAAGCTGCGAATCCGTTTGCGGCTCTGTTTGGACCACCGGGAGGCGGCAGCCCATTCGGCACGAACCCCGAGTTGCTGCAGCAGATGCAGCAGATGATGCAGATGATGAATGGAGGCGGCGCAAGCCAGTCGCCGCCGGACAATCGGCCTCCGGAGGAACGGTACGAGGAGCAGCTGCGCCAGCTGAACGACATGGGATTCTTCGACTTTGACCGCAACGTAGCAGCTCTCAGACGGAGCGGCGGAAGCGTTCAGGGAGCGGTCGAGTACCTGTTGAGCGCACTGGACTAGAGGCTGCGATGGCTTGAATGACGTGGGCGGAGGTGAGGAGGCACATTGCAATACCATGGCATGGGGTCAGCAGATGGATCACCGGGGAGGGGGGGGGGGGGAGGGGGTGGATGGAATGGATTCTAGAATGAGTCTTTTGCGACGAGGTAGGAATAGCATAGTTGGGAGGCGAGAGCGGGCCGTCTGATTCCATCATGGTTATGCCCTGTGGGTGTCGAGGGAACACATACATAGTACTTGGCTAACTAGTAGTATTGCCTGCACAAACATGGGCCATAGGAAATAACGACTACTACCACATTCACGACCACGTTGCGGAATGCGGCGCAGCTATAGTGTAGCAGGCAATGCTTGCGAAAATGCGGAACAAAATAAGCTCGGTGACTGCACGTCAATGGACTATTAATGGACCCCAGAGATGCCCCAGAGATGCCTCGGCTCGCTCCCCGCGATCGTCGCCCCCCGGCCCCAACATCGGGATTCGGCCGCCTGCAGGAGCCTCATTATTCATCGCTCATCGCATCACCGCATTTCTACGAGTACTATTTAGCGGGCTTCTTCTCACATTCTGCGTCTTCTCTCATCATTTCTCATCTTGCCCGATTCTCCATATTCACCATGCGCGGCATCCAGCTCAAGCAATATGTCAAGGTACGCCCCTCGGCCTCGTCTCCCTCCCATCTTCCCCTGCCTGCCTTTGACAGCCTCTTGATATGAGAAAAGACGCCGAGAGTTTCTGGGTTACAGTATTTATAGCTAATTCAATCCCTCGAGCAGAGCCCCAGCGAGCTCCAGGTCACCGACCTGCCTGACCCAACCCCCAGGGACAACGAGTACCTGATCCAAGTCCACGCCGCCGCCACCAACTTCTTCGACATTCTGCAGGTCCAGGGCAAATACCAGCACCAGCCACGTAATTACCTACCCAGAAGCAACAAAACATTTGAGAGAGAGAGAGAGAGAGAGAGAGAGAAATGGAACTTGCTAACAGAGAAAACCAGCCTTTCCCTGGGTCGCCGGTGCTGAGTTCGCGGGCATCGTCATCGCCACGCCCAAGTCGTCCAGCAAACCCCCCAAGTACCCCGTCGGCGCCCGCGTGTTTGGCGCCAGCCAGGGCGCCTTTGCCACGCGCCTCTGCTCTCCGGAGGTCTCCCTGCTGCCCGTCCCCGACGGCTGGTCCTTCCAGGAGGCCGCGGGCCTGTTCGTCACCGCCCCGACCAGCTACGGCGCCCTGGTCGTCCGCGCGGGCATCAAGAAGGGCGACACGGTCCTCGTACACGCCGCTGCGGGTGGTGTCGGCCTGGCTGCCGTCCAGGGTATGAATCCCCCCCTCCCATTTCCCCCAAATTTGATACGAAGATATACACGCGCGCGCGCAGAGAGCGACGGCAGAATAGCTAGCTGACTTGGAGCACAGTCGCCAAGGCCTTTGGCGCCACCGTCATCGCCACCGCCTCGACCGAGCACAAGCTAGCCATCGCCAGGCGCTTCGGGGCCGACCACGCCCTGTCGTACGACGACAAGTCGTGGCCGCAGAAGGTCAAGGCCCTGACGCCCGGGTCGCGGGGCGTCGACATCGTCTACGACCCCGTCGGCCTGGTCGACGCCTCCACAAAGTGCACCGCCTGGAACGGGCGCATCCTCGTGGTCGGTTTCGCCGCCGGGTCCATCGAGAAGGTGCCCACCAACAAGTTCCTGCTCAAGAACATCTCGCTCGTCGGCATCCACTGGGGCGCGTACGCCAAGTTCGAGCCCCAGACGGTCGGCACCGTGTGGGGCGGCATCATGGACCTGGTTAAGCAGGGTAAGCTCAAGGGCACCGAGTACTCGGATGAGGAGTTTGTCGGGCTGGAGAGGGTCAAGGATGCGCTGCTTGCGCTGGGGAGTCGGGGCACCTGGGGCAAGGTGGTGGTCAAGGTCCCCCAGGAAGGGGGGAGCAAGCTGTGATCTTACCTACCTGTAGTCCTGGAGAGAAATGGAAAATGTGTGGGATCTGTACACGTACACGAGAACCTGCTAGAGGTAAAAATCTAGATACTATTTCCATCACTGCATGGTGCTCGCTATCTGTCGAAACTTATCCATGATGTCCTTGTCGACGTTGACGGCCCACTGCTCCTCAAAGGCCGCCTCGCCGCCAACCCGGCCAACAAGGTCCTGTAACCGCTCCCTTAGGAATCCGTATCCATGTACCGTGTGTATTGGGTCCTTCTGCGCCATCTCTCGCTCTACAATTGACTTGGGGGTATCATACTCGCTGGGCTCCTCTGGCCCCTGGATTAGGCAGTCTCTGGCATCCATGGCACCGTCCTGGAGGTCCGAGATAATATTGGACCACATGGTGAAGTAGTCCTGGAGCTTGCCCAGCACAAGCTCCTGCATAGGCGACGGGAGCTCAAGCAGGCGAGTCATGCCTAGCAGATACAGCTTCTCCCTCTCGATGTGGTCCATCCCATGTAAGTAGCTGAACCATTCCGTAGAGAGCCAGCCCCACACCTGATCAAGACCACCAAACGTGGTAAGCATCTGCACAAACAGACTTGGCTCCGCCAGGGCTAAGCGAGCGAGGATGGCAAGGTAGTCGCCCTGGGTAACCGTGTTGAGCTTGCTAATCTTGCGGTTGGGCCCCGTAGTCTGATGTGCTTCCCACGCGTTGTGGAGATCGCCCATGATCTTATTCATGAAGCCCGTCTCGACCATATCCCGAATGATGATGGAAACCCCGTCCGAGCCTCCAAGTTCTACCGCTGATCGTATAAGGTACTCTATGCATGTGGTACCTCGGCGGACTTGCTCTCTGCTCTTCGAGTCCAAGACGCCGAGGAGCCCCAGTAGAGTCGGACGACGTAGTCTATCTTCTAGTACGGCACCCGGCGCAAGCAGGATATATGACTCAACGGCGCTGAGTGCTTCGGTGGCGGTGATAGAGGCATATTCCAGCAGTGGGAGTGCCATCTCAGCCAAGTTGATAATATCGGCACCAAGGGGTGCATTGCTCTGCATGAGAATGGCATTCCACAGCTCTAGGGACTCGTCAATGAGATGCACATGCAAGTCGGTCCCGGGTCGCACCGCCTCGGAAATGAGAGGAATCATGAGGTGCTGGTAACGCTGGGACGAGTTGCCCATGCTCATGACGAGGGCAGAAAAGATGGCAATCACAGCCTGCTTGATCATGTACTCCTCAGTGCCCGAGTTGTCCCAGACTGCTGGTAGATTTGACATGAGCTGGTCGCCAAACTGGGAAACTTGCTCCTCCATGCGGGTGACAATGATCCTGATGGATTCCAATATCGCTAGCTTGGTCTCGTCAATATCGACGTTGCGGATGAGAACAATGAGCTGGTCTAGCACATCGGAAGTATATGGCAGAAAGGCCTCCACGCTGAAACCGAGCTCGTCTGCAATCCATCTCAGCTGTCTGGCTGCTGTGATTCTTACCACGAGGTCGTTTGTTTCGTCGTTCGGATCCAGAAAATGACGGAATATTTGGTACACGGTTGGTCGACTAGAGTCTTCCAGATGAACGGGTGCCCACTGACTAAGAAGAATGGCAATCCGTCGGCGTAGGACCCTGTAGAGTCCTCCCGTCTGCTGGGCATCTTGTAGGATAGTTGAGGTTAAGAACGAGTCAAAGTCAAAGACATTGACCACATGAGCAGCTGACAAGCCCATTGCTGTGTAGACGGCCTCCTTTGTGGCTATGTCGGCCTGTGGATTCTGGGCTGTCTGGAAGTAAGACATCAGCGGTTCGGTAAGAAGGCTCTTGAAGTTGGTTAGTAGGTCCAAGAACAGCCTCTCGGCGCATGGCCGGACCTGCCACTCATACGCATCGCCCTCGCTCTGTTGTTCCTTTTCCCACTCCTCGGGGTCTTCATCCCAAGCTTCCAAGTCAGCTTTGCGGAATACGAAGAGATAGGTGATGATACAGTTGACGATCTGGATGACGAGATCCGGCTTCAGGAGCTCCGTCTTGATCAGGGTCTTGGCCGACTCCTGCTCGGACTTTGTCTGCTGAGTGCGGTACTTGAACGTCTGGACCGGTTGGAAGGCGATACGAACACACGCCCGTAGTAAGAGGAGGCCCTTGACGGCCAGCTTCTCAGGCAGCGGACCCTCAATCTTGGATTTCGCAGTTCCTGACCCTGAACTCTGCCGGATCCCTCCTGACGTGGCAAAGACCTCTGCAAACTTGGCGACGAGCTCCCAGTACGCGTGGACCAGGGAAAGGGTGTTGGGCAGAACGGCAAAGCTCGCCGCATGACTTTCGGCCATGTTGATGTGGAGCTTGGTGAACTGGAGCAGGTGGCCGCCCGCAACCTTCTGGAAGTGCTCTGGTATGCTGGAGCTGTCGCTGACAAAGCCGAGGAGCTGCCCAAACTGGTTCTGGGACATGGCCCAGAACTTTTGCACAGTCTCGTCGCCATGGGGGCGCTCGTAGCCGACGAGGACGAGACGACGCAGGATCTTGAGAGCAATCAGGCTGATGGACATGGCCTGGTATGCCTCCTGCTCGTTGCCCTGGCCGCTCGAGAGGAACCCGATGCCCAGCTCGGACCTCTCCGCGTAGATCTCGGTCAAGACGTGGACGATCTCGGGTGTCACCGACTGCAGCGCCGTCTGCGACTTCCTGAGGCGCGCCGTCCCAAGCTCCTTGACCACCTGCAGCAGGATCTGTAGCGAGCCGTACAGGTGGCGCTGGTCCCCATGTCTCGACGACCGCAGCAGGCCGATGATCTGGGAAAGAGCGTCGGGCCACTCGGCGGGATAGTCGATCCTGACAACCTTGGCCACAACCAGGGCGTTGTGCTCGGCTAGTCTGTCCTCAGCCTCGCCGACGGTGCCCTCGAACAGGCGCGCGCGTATAATGTTCTTCTCATCGGGCTTGATGGCGTTCTTGACCTGGGCGAACGAGCGCCAGTACTTGTCGATGCCATTCTTGAGCTGGATGACTGCCTGGAAGCGCGGTTCGAGCGGCAGGGACTTGTCTAGGTACACAGCCTAGGAGGGTTCCGTTAGAGGATATTCGGCCTAGGCATAAAAAAAAAGACGACAGATGTGAGACAAGAGACGGTGACGCGTGCGTACCTGCAGCGAGCTGTAGTACCCGGGGTGACTTTCCCACGCGGAGAGCTGCTGCTCAGCGGCCTGCCGCTGGGCATAGTCGAGGGACGTGGTGGCAGACTCGAGTGCCCGGCAGAGGTCCTGGAAGCTCAAGGGGTTCGCGCCGCCCGGCACTTCGATGGCGAAGCTCATGGTTGCTGCGTGGTGGACGCCGCTGGACGCCGCCCGAGCGGCCGCTGTGGTCGCTGAGTCGCGATTCGATGGGAGGATGGCTTGGGGAGGCCGGTCAAGGAGGCATGCCACGTATAATATCGAGGAACAGGCAGGTTCGGACTGGGTCGTGAGATCGTCACGTTGGTGGTTGGTGTTGGATGGAAAAAGAGCCCGCCTGGTTGGTTGCCTAAGAGTGCTGAACCCTTTGGCGGGGTTGGTGGGGTAAGGAATACGAAGTCCTCGCCTCCTCCCGCCTCTTGGATCAGTAAGGACGGCTAGAAGTGGTGCTACTTGGATTCACTGCGATTGGTAATATTTGTATTCTGAAAATACTATACTGTCGATGGTTCCCTTTCGGGGAGTGTTTCAATTAAAGAGGCCTATTGAACCATTTGGTCGTCTACTTCGCTGTTCCGCCAAATCAGAATCCCATGACCTCGTTGCCGTACTTCAAGACATCCGCCTCGCCCTTCATTTTAGCAGCCGCCAGATCGAATGGAGCAAAGCCAAAGGAACGGAGCGCCTCTGGTCCAGCCATGGCCATCACTGTGGCCGCATCCCCCCTCCCTATATGCTGGCTCTCCCCAACACCACCTGGAAAGTCAGACGGTGGAATCCCTTGGAGGAAATGCTCGCGCTGCTGGCGGGCATAATCGACATTCAGCTTCGTCGTCGGGCAGGCGGGTATGTACATGACGCTCGAATCCGACTTTCCAGCGTGGACGCTGTCAACAGCGTGGATGGTGTCGCAGTGCCAGGCGACGTAGTCCCCAGGGGCAATTCGAGGGACGTGAACCATGGTGTTTGGGAGATCGAGATGGGGATGCCCCTTATGGTTGAGCTCTTGGCAATGGCCAGGCCAGGCGCCCTGGATATCGGGCGAGTCTTGGTCTGCCCATACCCAGTTCTCGGGATCCAAGAACTGGGACGAGTACTCCACTGACCCGGTTGCCTGGGCTGGGAGGTTCTTCGGGGCAAAGAAGGGCCGCAGTAGGTAGTAGGCTGTTGAAAGCGACAGGAGAGGGTTCGCCAGTAGAGTGCCCTCCCGGGGACCAGTGTGGGACATGCTTAACCAGCCCTGGAACATGCGGAACATGGAACAGGCTCCGGCGCCGTTGTAGAGATCCTGCGTGGCATCAAGGCGCGTGCTGAGCTCCCAGGGGTCGAACTCCTCCCACTTGCCCTCAAATACCTTGTCGTAGACGTGCCCCTTTCCGTAGCCACCCTCTTCCCAACGCTCAACACTGCCTCCATCCACATGGGGTCCCAAGGCAAACCCAGCATCCCCGGGTTGGCGGATGCGCAGACGGTCCGCATATGTTAGAGGCTGCTGTGTTGAACACAGGGTATGGGGGTTGCTGGAATGATAGTAAGACATAAGGAACTTTTGCACCTTGATCATGTTCGCATGAAGCCGACCAGCGAGCTGTGGACGTGACCAGTACAACTCGAATACTGCCGGGTTGCCGGGAGGGAAGGCTAGTAGTCGACTTAAGTCAGTAATGGACAAGAGACGAAGCGGAGCACAGCTTAAGCATACCTTTCGTCGACGGATTCGCAGCCACATATCTTTCCGCCTCTTCTTTGTACTCGCGAGCCTCGTCCTCAGGAATAACTTGGCGAACGACAGCTACTCCGCGTTTACGGAGTGCCTCGCTAAACTCAACAGGGGCCTTCTCGATATCCGTGAAATTGATCTGAGGGATACACGAAGAGCCCTGAGATTTCACTATATGCGTCTCATCCTTCAGGCGAGCGATCAGTCGATTCCAGCTCGAATGTAAAGCGTGTCTATCGTGAACAAGGCCGCGCTTCACGTCCGCGAACCGTTGCGGGAGCTTTTCAGTCTCATCGCTGCCAGACAAGGATCGGAAGACAGAAGAAATGTCACCCTCGTTCTTTGGAGTCTGCTGCGTGGTAGCGGTCCGGTACTGAAAAATAGGAGCGGAAATCAGGGTCGGCCGTGTCCTGATGAACGACCTCGAAGTTGTTCGCAACATCTTGTTGTTGGAGAAGATGGATCAAAGATGAATCGAGACGGACCAAGATTGTAGCAGCACTCGCTAGCTATTAAGCCACCCGTATTTAATTTTAAATCCATCCCGAATCCCCCCCTCTCGCCCATATTCGGAAGAAGCTCCCTCATTGCATCATCTAGCATGACGTGAGGAGAGGTCCCGTGGCTTCACATGGACCAAGCCGGTTGTCTTCAGCGGGCAATTTCCTTTTACAGAAAATCACGAAAGCGGGAAAGTTTGTAAAAGGTAAAAGTGTAAAGGGTGGAGTGGAGGCCGACGTGGGGAGTTGCCCACATGGTTTGACTCGCCATCATCATCAGCGTCGGTATTGCCGGAAAAGGCAATCCTCCGAAACAGTCAGGCTCTCATCTGGAAATGGGGTTCCACCACAGGGCCGGGAAATGGTTAAAAGCATCCATCAGATTGGTATTCAACCGAGCGGGATATATCCCAACCAATCTTGAGGTGGCTGAGTTGGGTCTAGATTGGCCGAGAAGACTTGATCGATGCGATCCAGATCAAAGCTGGGGTCGAAGTCGTTGAATATCCCCGCGTCCCCTATAAAGTCGTCCAGGAGGGTGTTATCAAACAGTGGTGGATACATGCCCGTGGTCTCGATGGGCTGCTGCCCGACGGTCACAGGAACAGGTTCGTCCCCATCTCTCGTCGATCTACTGGTGGTCTCTGCTCTCTCAATATGAGAGGTGCCCACACCATCACGATCTACCCGGGGAGAACCATTCGCATCTCTAGAGGGCTGTCTTGCTTTACTCCTGTCAGCAGCAACCCTTTCCACTTGCTTCATAGTATCTGTAGCAAGCTTCGCCATAGCCCGCGCAGAGGAGAATGTCTTTGCTAGTTCGTCAAGAACATCGCAACTGTTATGAAAGAGGGCATAGGCGCGTTTGCGGCGATATGCCATGCAGCTGTTGCGCAGGCTCTTGTATGCGACAGACGTGGCTAGAGAGACGGCGTAAGGCGCGACGGGCCAAAAAGTCATCGAGGACTTGAAATCCTCCGATGCGATTGATATGATGCTCGTCGCGGCAAAAAATTGAAGATCTGAGCTAGGTGTAGGTTGGCTCTGCCCTTCAGTCTCCTTAGGCCTGTGTTGGAGTATGACAACTGCAAGATAGAAAATTTCCAAGGTGGCTATTGTAGGCGTCAGTAGCAGAACACACAGAACCGTGCTTCCCGATCAAATCACCAGCAGTTCCAGGATCAGATTAGGACTCACCAAGAAGAGCGCTCGCCACGTCCTGTGCCTTTGCCTCGCGCACAAGGTCCTCGAACGTCAGGCTTTCATCCGCCACGACCGCCCCAGCGGTAGAATGAGGGCGATACCGTGAGATGACACTATCCAAGAACTGAGTAGTGCGGATGAGCAACCTGAAAGGGGGAGTTTGCCCAGCACATGTCTCAAGTAGGCTTATATCAATATCCTGCCGGTGTAGGAGAACGGGACGTCCGTTAGTCGCAGCATTCAGCCGGTCCAGCACCCAAATACACCAGAATATGCGCCTCGACTTTTCTGCCCCTGTGCCGTCATCAGGCCAACCAAGATGCAGACCCAGGGTCTGCGTGTGATGTACGGCTTGGGAGACATAGTAGGCTGATACTTCGCTGCAGTTGGCTCGGTCTGCATAGAATGCCATCAAGGTACACACTTGCAAGAGAACAACGTTGTCGCTAATGAAGCCCATATCAAGCGATTGCTTTACAGCGGCCGCGATGTATGCGCGAAACTCGCTTGGGGAAAGGATGCGCTCCTTATGAGGCAGACGTAAATGTTTTCGCATCTTTGGGTCCAAGGCTGCGACAAGGCAGATGCACTGTTTTAGTACCACGGCCTCTGACGGGCTATAAGCATCAAGGGATTCTTCCCACAGAATCGGGAAGACGGGATCGACTTTTGCATAATAGAGACTCATCAATACACCAAGTTCATACTCGGGAGGCAGAACTGCGAGGCATTCCTGGCGCAAACGCGAAGAAATGGCTCCAAGGCCAACTAAGCCAGTGAGTTGAGCCGGTTCCTGGGAAGAATGATTGTCGACAGGCCCATTTTTTTCCCTAGAAAGTAGCTTGTCGTGAGATTCGGGTCGTTGGCCAAGCCACACACCAACCTCGGCGTGCCGTGGCAGCTGCTTAGACTCTGAGCTGGGATGCTGATGAGAGAGGAATGAGGCTTCAGGGCTCAGATCCCCCACAAATCGAAGGTATGACTCCTTTGAGAGTGGCCGGATCTCAGGCGCGCCATTCTCGGGACGAACGGGAGTGTCAGACGTAGGCCCCGCCGGATTGGATGATGGCACTTGGGGTCTAGATACAAAATCATGGGAGCCTCCAGAGGTAGGTATAGGAGACAGCGAAGCATGGCTCGGGATGGTATCCGAGCCACGGGATACCCCATGTGAGCAGCGTTTCTACATGGGCACATGTTAGTGGGGATGAAGCGCACGAGTCCAAGAATTAGTGCAACTGACATGTCGTTTCTTGCAGGAATCGCAAGACTTCTGCTGGGTCGACTTTCGCTTTGTGCCGACGCCGCCCACATGATCGGGGATGAACTTGAACATGGCTACTGGACGATGTTCTAGATTGTGGCTTCTTCCATCACCGTTGTGGGTTTGTGTTAGTCGCCATCGCCAATCTCCATCCACTAGGTAAAAGTTGGTAGTAGTCTAGATGATATTGCAGTTGTTTGTGGGATGGAAGTTGTTGCAAGTTGGGGTGATCATGGGCGATTCCATTTGGGGAAATCGATTTAATTACACGGAAGCGCTAAACCACAAAGGGCAATTAACTCGATCGCAACCACAACCGCGTCGTAGAATTCTCGAACCTCGCTCTTCCGCGTCGTCGCCATTGACCTAATAACCCATTGGAGCCATTGAGCCATTGGCCTACTGACCGCCATGATCCGGCCCCGGCCCACTCGCACAGTCGCCGCCGCCCTCGCGCGGAGGCAATGGACATGTCCTTCGTGCTCTTTCTACCGCCGATACTCCCAGAAGCCCAGCCGCGAGCTGAAGCCTCCCCAGCAGACCGAACCGGCCGATCACCGTAAGCTGGGCACGCAACAGGGACTGTTCACCACCTCCGTCTACAGCCCCGGCTCGCCCATCTTCCTGCCCCACGGCGCCCGCGTCTTCAACCGGCTCGTCGACTTCCTCCGCAAGCAGTACGTGCGCTACGGCTTCCAGGAGGTCATCACCCCGACCATATACAAGAAGTCGCTGTGGGCCAAGTCGGGCCACCTCGAGAACTACAAGGATGACATGTACTCGGTGACGGGGTACGCCAAATCCGACGACCCCAAGAGCACCACGGGCTGCTGCGGCAAGGAGAGCGCGGTGCCAGCAGAGGAGGAGGAGGATGGCGAGTACGGCCTGAAGCCCATGAACTGCCCCGGGCACTGCATAATATTCGCCTCGCAGCACCACAGCTACCGTGACCTACCCGTCCGGTATGCCGACTTCAGCCCACTCCACCGGAACGAGATCTCGGGGGCGCTGAGTGGCTTGACTCGGGTGCGCCGCTTCCACCAGGACGATGGACACATTTTCTGCCGCCCCGTCCAGGTCGAGGACGAGATCAAGAAGACGCTCGACTTTGTCCGGGTCGTCTACACGGCCCTGCGCCTGGGCGTCAGCTACCGCCTGGCCCTGTCCACCCGCCCGGTGGACCACTTCATCGGCACCGTGGAGGAGTGGGACCGCGCGGAGGACTCGCTGAGGAGGGCGCTGGACAAGTCCGGCATGGAGTGGAGCGTCAATGAGGGCGACGGCGCCTTCTACGGCCCCAAGATTGACATTGTGCTCAAGGACTCGGACGGCAAGGAGCACCAGACGGCCACGGTGCAGCTGGACTTTCAGCTGCCCAAGCGATTCGAGCTCGAGTACCAGGCCCCCGCGCCCGAGTACGAAGCACGCGGCGAAACGACGGAGGACCCCGACCTTCTGGCCTCGTACGGCCCTGTTCGCCCGGTCATGATCCATCGCGCCGTGCTGGGATCTGTGGAGCGGTTGATGGCGATTCTCATTGAGAGCTACAATGGGAAATGGCCCTTCTGGCTGAGCCCCAGGCAAGTCATGATACTGACTGTGAATACCTCGGAGCCGGTCGTGCAGTGGGCAGAGGAGGTGCGCAATGTGCTCACCGGCAACGACGATAAGGTGTACGAGGACCTGCAGGCCGGCAAACTCCCGTCGCCGGAGCACCCGCTGCGGCCGACCGGCCTGGCAGTGGACGTAGACAGCAGTGCGCGGTCACTCGGTTCAAAGATCAGGGAGGCCAAGACCAACGGGTACAGCCAGATCCTGGTTGTCGGCGACAAGGACGTAGAGAACAAGCAGGTCAGCCTGGGCAAGGAACGGATGAGCCCGGCAGAGATGCGGGACAAGATGCTCAACATGGTAGATACTTTCCAATGAGATAGAGTGCCCTTCTAGGGCTGTAAATAACAAAAGGGTATTATTCTTTCAAACACTAGTATTGACTATAACCCTGACGCACTGATGGCCTCCTCAGAGAGGCCGCGTCACTCAACCCTCGTGTATTCCGGCTGAGTAGGTAGTCATCCTGCTTAAAAAGCCCCCGATGTGTGCCATTTGGTCCGTACTAGCAGACATTCAAGCCTGCGCAATGAGGTTTGCGCGACACGATGCGCGGCTCTTTGGCGCAGCGAATGCTGACATCGCGGAGGGGCAGATTCCGTCACGCCCAGCAGAGGCGTCCGCTTCTCTTCGATTCCTGTCGTCACTGGCGACCCTGGGTGATACCGCTCTGCTGCCGGTAGAGCGGTCTTGGGGAGGAGGAGCAGCATCAGCCAACCAGGTCAGATCGGACGACGGGACAATGGACAGAGACGGAGGGTGGGATGAAGGCGCACTGGTAGCAACCCCTACCTCTTGAGCTCCTCGTTGACCTCCCCGCCCGCTTTCTCGACCCTGTCCACCAGGTCGCGCCGCTCCTCAATCTTCTCGCGCATGAACTCGACGGTGCGCTTCAGCACGAGACCCTCTGATCGGCCCTGGCCCTCGAGACCCGGTACCAGCTCCGTTAGTCTGTCGAACCCCTCTCTGATGGCCTGCCGTCGCTTCTGCTCTGTCGCGTAGCCATGTTAGTCAGTTGCAGCCTCGGCGGCGAAGCGGGGGAGACGAGCCCCAGGGGAGTGGAGATGTACCGGATGCGATGTGGTTCTGCTTCTTCTCCTCCTCGGTGAGACGGGGCTTCTCGTCGGCGCCGGGGACGCCACTGTCAGCGGGTGGCGGGGATGACATGGTTTGATGTGTGTCTCGGTGTTGGCAGTGCCTGGTTGCCCGTCTTTTGCCGTCTCGAGAAGAAAATGCTACACCCAGCAGCAGACGAAAACCCCCCTTTACCGACCAGGCCGACAAGAGACTAGCAGAGTGTCCTTTTATATCCGTCTGTGCCTCTGCGCGTGTGTGTTGATGGGGAAGCGGGTGAATCCGGGGAGGCTTGTGTCGGGGGAGGATGAAAAGTGTGGGTTGCAGCGTGCAAGGATGCGACCCCGGATTTCCCTCGTGCTGCTTAAAAGAACGTTTAAAAGGGAGCCAAGAAGCCGTGGCGCGGGTGCCAAGTGCCCTGGTAGGCCGGTAGAGGCTGGTTCGTCCAGGGGATTCTGGCACGCGCGTGGGTGCCAGCGTTGCCGCATTCCTGTCTGCTCGTGCTACTGTAACGCTGTGGGCTCATGCTCATGTGGGTAGCTTCAAGGTTGGTAATAATAACTTCATCGATGTTTGCTGTTACTAGCCCTGGTGAGGCGCCGCGGCAAGGCGAACAAGGTTTCGGGAAAGATCTTGCAGATCTACGGCCTGCCTGAATTGAGTTTGTTGGGATATTATCCAAGAGTCGAATCTACTTTTCCAGACTATCTTGTCCCGATGAGTTCCCCGAATTAGGTAGCATAGTTTGTCATGGACTTATTTGTGACATACTGTCACCCATCCTGTTGCTTTCTATGTATATAATCCCGAACCGATTTAACACGCTGTAACCAAATCCATAACGCCTTGTTCATGCCCATTCAAGTAGTCCTTAACGTTGCAAGTTCAACACTCTTGTCGTCTCAGCACCTACAAACATGAGGCACTACTAGTAGTCTTCAGGCTCATCCTCCTCTGCCATTTCCTCCTCATCTTGGCGGAAAATGACCTTCTCCGCCATGGCCAGACATCGACGGACCGGCAACCCGACCACGTTGTCCACACTACCCTCGATCCTCTCCACCAGGAGCATGCCCCCTATTCCCTGGATAGCGTACCCGCCGGCCTTGTCTGCCCCCTCGCGGGTCTTGACGTACGCCTCGATGACGTCGTCCGGCAGCCCATTGTCTTCGCCCCAGAAGTACACCTTGGTCTCCTCCGTGTGTGTTGCTATCTCGTACCCGGGATGCCTGGCGTCCTCCCTGGGCGCAATGACCGTTACCGACGTGAGTACCTTGTGCAGCCGCGTGTCGCGCATGACCTTGAGCATGCGGATGTGCTCGGCCTCGCTGCGTGGCTTCTCGAGGATGCGGCCGTCTCGGGTGACGATGACGGTGTCGGCCGCAATGACGAGGTCCGGCTCGGGGATCGACTCGAGGTGCGTCTCGATGGCCTGGGTGTAGATATCGAGGGCCTTCTGGCGCCCGGTGGCGGCGACGTACTCAAAGGGACCGTAGGCCGTCTTGTCCAGGTCCTCCGGTTTCGTCGACGGGAGGATCTCCAGGTTCTTCAGGCCCATCTACGGCGGGTCAGTGAGTGGGCGAACCCGATAAGCCATTTCCTTAGATCAGCGGCGCACCTGCTGTAGCAATGCTTTCCTCCGAGGCGAGGCAGAGGCGAGGATCACACGCTTCGAGTTGAGGTGCTTGATAATGGGCACGTCGAGGGGCAGCGGGCCCCTGCGAACGGGTGCATTCTGACGTATAGGAAGGCTCTGCTCGCCAGTGGCCTTATCGTAATCCGGAGGCGGATCACTAGGGGTCTTGGAGTCTGCCATGGTGGCTTGGAAATCGTCCGTTGGGTAAGTGACGAGAAGAAGTCGAGTACTCGACCAAGGCGATTGATGATTGATTCACCGTTGGAGCATTGGAGGGCCCGCCTGCCCCGCCACCCCAGTTCGTACGAGTACACCTGAAGTACATAGTAATACGTAGTTAGTTGTAGTTGGAGTGAGTGAATGATACCATATATAAAGTGCCAGTGAAATTATTTCTTCCTTATACAAACCATTACAAGGACCTAATTAAAAATTGCTGTTGCACCAACACCAAGTTCCCTTCATTTTTCTTCCATCTTCTGGTTGTTCTCACTCGCTTGGACACGGTGTGCTGGAATGGCGACTGTGTCTCAGTTACCCTTTATGGTTTAGCGCGACAATGCCAGCTAAGGCACTGTGGAAGGAGGTACGTATCCCCAAGCTCGAAAAAGCCAACCTTGAAAACGGACGCGACCTACAATCATCCGACGGCCTCAAGCGTCTCCAGCTTACCAGAGCTCCAGACACACAACCCTAGGCATCCCGCCAATTCCTCTGACTTGGGGCAAACTACAGCAGCAGTCCATTCTTTCTGTCTGCTGGCGCTTTCCAGCAGACAGCGGTCTCCCCGACGCGACTCCGACGACGGCTCCCGCGCGCGTCCCCCCCTGCTTCGGCAGCACCCGCCAGCAACAAATTCGGATCCACGGTTGAGCAGAATCGCCTCCTCAAAGCATTGTTTCGAGCTCCCAGGGCTCTATATGATGCGATTGAGGTTGCGCTAGCGATTGATTCGAGATGGATTCCAAGCGCAAAGCGAATGGCGCTGGGACTCCAGACACTGATGACCGAGCAGCCAAGCGTCGCAGGCTAGCGGTAAGTCTGCCCCTGCGCGTCAACCCGTCTGCAACCTTGCGTATGATTGCTCGATTCTCTGTTTGATTCAACGTCCACATTTATACCTCGGCTTTGATGCGCAACCATCCAGACACACCAAGCTGACAGAATCAGGAGTCATTTGATCTTTCCAAGGGAGAATCCCGCGAATCGACGACAGCATATGGACTGAGTCTTGTGGATCAAATTCGGCGGACTGCCGATAAAAGGTAAGCTTCTCTTGTCGGTCCAAGAAATATCACTGACCAGTTCAGTGGTCGTCGCGTAGCGGGCTACTTCGAAACGCTGCCCCCCAGAGAAGGCAATGCCGACTATTACAAACGGACGCGCATGCCCATCTCACTCGAGACAATCGAACAGAAGCTTCAGAATGGCGAGTTTCAAAATCTCTCCGAGCTGGAGAGTTATTTCAAGCGCATGATATCCAACGCCAAGGAGTGGTTTCCACGGTCCTCGTCGACCTTTGATGACGCCGAGCGTGTACGCAAGGCGGTCAGCAACTACATGACCAAGACCAACCCTGCGTATCAGACCCGCGGCTATCAGGCTGTTCCTACCCCGCTGCCTCCGGAGGGTGCCGTGCAGTCTGGAGCGCAAGACGAGGGTGCGGATGAAGATGCAGAGGGCGAGGATGATGATGCTATAGGCGACGGATATGACGAGGATGCGGACGGCGATGAGCCCGGCACTGCGTCCCGGAAACGGTCTATCATCCTCAAGCGAAGGGGACCTGGCCGGTCAGCTAGGAACTCGATGTCGACTCCTCAGGAAACACCGCGAAAGTCGATCTCGAACCGCCCCGACCATCAGTATGAAGATGTGCCGTACAAAGGCCTTACCTTCCAACAAGCTCAAGAAAAGCTTGTTGAAGAGATGCTACGACACAAAGAGCCAGAGTAGGTGCATCTCCCGTCTGCCAAATAACCCTTGCTAAACGTGTCTGTAGCTATGAGAGCGCATACTTTGAGCCTTTCGTGAACCTGCCTCCGCGGGCTTTGAAAGACTACTACAAGATGATTCAAGAGCCCCTCTCGTTGAAGAAGCTGCAAAAGATTGTGAAGGGTGTCCAGGGACGAAATGATGCTACTGGCGTCAGCGAGTTCAAGAACTGGACGCAGTTTGAGGAGAGGGCAAAACTTCTCTGGGACAACGCATACTACTACAACGAAGAGGGTAGCGACATTTATGAGTTGGCACAGGAACTTGAGGTAAGCCGTTATGAACTGACGGGACAAACGCGATATTAATCCTTGGCAGAAATTCTTTTACGAAGAGTTCAAGCAAGCTCAGGTCGTGCCCGAGCCAGCCCAGCCGAAGATCAAACTCAAGATCGGGCAGCAGTCTGAACAGCCGGCGTCAGCCAAAAAGATTACTATTCATGTCGGAAACAGCCGAGGCGGCTCCGTGGAATCCCCCGCAACCCAAGCTGGCCAGGGTGTCGATCCACCAGCTCCCAGCCAGGACGTAAACGGCGTCGCCGGCCACACCCAGATGGTACTCGCACCCACGGACAAGGCTAGGAGCATCTCGGCCTCGGCACCTTCACCAAGTCCGTCGATCCAACCTGGGCTGAAAGGGGAAGATGTCCGGATGTCTCCCGCAGTTCGCCCACCAAGCGTGGCCTCGGGCCCAATGCCGCATGCCATGACTCGACCTTCCTATCCTGCAGTTCACGCCCAACCGCAATTCCAACCTGTCCCAGCCGCGCCTGTGGATCAGAAACGTCTGAGACGCCCCGGAAAAGGTATGAATGATTCCTTGGTTGGCGGGGAGAGGGTAACTAGGAGAAGCTAACACGAACCAGGTATCAAAGACGCTTTGATCTCCAGCTTGCGACTTGAATTCCACAAGCACGGCCAGAATGAGCCCAACGTGTCCACGGTGTTCCCGGACCCCAAGGACATGCAGCAATCTGCCACGATCAACCTGCCAGCCGACTACAATCATGTGACCATGGTTACAACGCTTCCCAATTTCCTCCAAGACCGTCAGTACAGCCTCTGGGCCCTGGTTGACAGGCATCCTCTTAAGGCCAGCCCCCAGCCTATCCCCAACCAGAGGCCCCAGGACCGTGTCTTTGGAGCCACGCTTCACCCGGGGCTCAACATGATCGAGGCCCATCTCATTGCGGCCATCCCTCGCAGCGAGCGAGTCCTAGGCGAGGATGAGGCGGAGCTAGAGATCTTTACAGTCTTTGTCAACGTGATGCGTAGCTAGGAGTATGACACCCCGTTCTTGGACGATGGGCAGGGCTCGCCTCAGCCTATTATGAGGGTGGCAAACAAGCGGGTTCAAGAAATTCGCCGGAGTAAGTGATGGCGCGTTGGCACCAGGCTAAGTTACCAAAAACCGGATAGTAAATTTGGGGAGTCATGGACGGCGTATCATGGCGTGAGGCGCTGGGTGGGGTTTATGTATGTTATGCGTCTGTCGTTCGGTATCAATGCGAACAATTGTGTGTAATTATCTGTCTATTTGCGGTGGTCAGGAAAGCTTATAAGTGTAGTAACTTGCTTAGTTTGTCTGGATTGTATCCGTAACAGCGCCGGCGACAGAACCGAGGAGGAGTGGTCATTAATATCGCTAGAACTGATCATCTGGCATTGTGATGGAGTTCGTTCTGCAGTGTTGGACCACTTACTTCGTACTTGAGCGGATAAGTTAACGTGCCCCCCACTGTGTTTTGCCAGGCGCCAATAGCGCCTGCAGGGACCTACGACTCCCTCGTCATTGTGCTGCGCTGATCCGCTGCCCTTTCACCGCGCTTCCCCCCCCCCCCCTCCCCCCCCCCCCTTCTCCAAAAGCTCCCAATGCTCCCGGGACTCGACACATGACCACCTGCCAATACCGCCCACTCCTCCGACCACGCCGAAGCCGATAAAAAGACCTAAACTTGTGCGACCAGAAACGCAGCCAATGTAGCCGCCTCCCCCGTCGTAAGGCGCGCCCACCACCACCACCCCCCCTGAGATATGCCCAGCTTCTTCCAGTTCACGCAGGGCACCGAGTCGCGCGCCCGGCCCACCAGCGACTCTTCGCCGCTGCTGGGTCGCTTCCGCGCCGTCCCGCCCGCGCACTACCAGCACCAGTACTACCAGCGGCGCCAGCGGGGAGTGAGGCGCCAGCCCAGCCAGCCGGGCCTGCTGTCGGGCGACGGCCGGGGCAGCGTCCACGTCGGGTACGGCGCGTTGATTGTGGGGGATGACGACGATGACGATGACGACGACGACGACGACGATGATGATGACAGCGACGCGGGGGTAGGTTCTGCGTGGAAGAGGGCGTGGCAGCGGTGGGTGGTGGACTTGTGGGTTCATCCGAGGCAGCTGGCCGTCAAGAGGATTGCGGAGAAGTGGTATACTCGATATGGGCTACTGGTCTTCCTACCTGCTATCATGGTAAGTCGAGTCGGCCACGGGGCACGATATAACGCCAAAAATGACAAAGAGGATGGCCGGGCTAATGCTTGCATATAGACCATTGCGTGGTGCTCGATACCGTTCCCCCAGTATCCGCTTCCCGAAGACGACGATGGCGATACGGGGGAACACGCGGACAAGGCGCCTGGTCACGGTAAAGCGCGGGTGGAAGTCAACTTTTGGTTCTTCATCTTCGTCTACTACGGATTTTACAATATCACGGCGTTGACCTGGATAACAAAGGTCTTTAATCTCTACAGCCTCAACTGGTACTCCGGCCTCCCTGAACACGATTTCAGGAAATCTATATCACTAATAACATAAACCCTAGGTGGCCCCAGTCGCTGGGATTCCCAGTCACGGTCTCACTTATCGCAATTGTGTCGGTCGTTGCTCCGATACCCATCTACTACGCCGACGTGACCCGTTTCCTGACCATGCACAACACATCTTGGATCTCATGGACCTTCATCATCATGGCACTACCCGTGGCCATAGCACTCCTGCTTCTCAGGAACAATGAGCGTCACCTTGGACTGAGGCACACACTCTCCGAGACGCAGCGCATCTTCACCTCGTCGTGGTGGACAGCCGATCCAGTCGACAGTTTCTCAAACCGAGATCGGCGGCGCGGCCCCATCAGCGAGGACATGTTCGACGATATCCCTGCCGCACCAGGCGGACTTGGCCTGGTTCAGCTCCAACGTGGCCCCCCGGCCTTGAAACGGAGGTGGTTCCCTGCGAGTTTTATCAGGTTCATGTGGTTCTGCATCGCCCTGTTTATTGGGCTGATGGCCTACGTGCTTGGGGAGGCGTACGCCGAGATCTATCTGCGGACCCTCCCACACAACAGTTTCGAAACGGTTGTGTACGTGTATGGCTGGGTCGTCACAGTGCATCTACTAGATGCCCTAACAGGTTGGGTGCTTGGCATCCGCGAGGGCGAGCGAGTGGGTAGCTACCCCCTGAGCTGGGTCTTCAAGCTGTAAGTTGACTTCCAAGTCTCCATCACGATTGATACTGACGATATGCCAGATATTTCATGCTCACCTACCAGACCTATGTGCGGGCTCTGTACGCTCGACTGCGCTCGCCCAAGCAGTTCCTCGTCCTGCAGATCCTCTCATCCACCCGACTCGTAGTCCTCACGCCCATCATGATGACGACCGTCTTCCACAAGATCCTCTCCGTTCTGGGCCTCACGACGCTCAGCTACGGGACCTACCAGAAGCTGCAGACGCGCAACGTCTTCATCCGCTTCCTGGCCGAGAACGCGTCCATGGCCACCTTTCTCGGCAGCGTCCTAGTTCTCCACTTTGGCGCCAACAAGAACGTCTACCCCTACTTTTCTTTTGACGATCTCGACGATGACTACGACTTCAATATGACCTTCTGGGCTTCGGGCGTCACATGGGGCTGCGAGCTCGTCGCCAGCATTGTGGTCAGGGTCCTCGTGCGGGCCATCTTTAGCGTTGACGTCGGGCTCGAGGGGAGGATGGATCTGGCGGTGTGGCCGGAGCTGCTGCCGACGTGCGTAGCGGTGACGCTCCACGTGCTGCAGAATATGCTTTTTTCCATCATTCGTTTACGTTTTCGAGCATGACGCGACCATGTTTCGTTTTTTGCTGTTCCCATTGGCATCACATTCGATGGGGCTGGCTGTCCGCCAGGCTTCTCCTGGCAAGCCCCTTCATATTAGACGATTCGCCGTTTTGCATAGCATAGCGCCTGGATACCCCCCCTCTTGGAGCGTTTATAGTCTGCCGGCATCAACGTAACGGCATTAAATAGTAATACCACCCCTGACTGTTTGCTAGAAATGCTTAATCTTTAGATGCTTGGGCCAAGATTCGCTGTGGAGTGCATACCCGCAGAAGTGCCTCATCGGCCGTCGCATCCGAGTTGTATAATACGAGATCCAGCGAAACTTGGTAACTAACAGGTACTAACGCATGCACAACATTCTACCTGGGACCTAAGGTGATAGACCTACGTACAGTGGCATATCGGGAGTCAATTGTCAGTTATCAACTTTGGATGCACTACGGTCTACGACTCTCATCGACCAAACCATGGCAAAGATGCCGTCCCGGCGTCTCCCTTCTCTCCCACCCATCTCTCTCCCGTGTCCCCACAGGGCTGGCACCGGTGAGGCTGATGAGTGCAACGCCGTATCTAGGAATAGCCATATTAGTACATATCAGTATGCTGTATACATGTACATGAAGCGCAAAATGGCTATACCATGTACATAGCCGTATCGCCTGGAGCTGCTGCTCCTACTACTACTATTATGTATGCACATATGTACTATGTACAACGCAGATGCGGGTGGTGGGGCGGATCCTTGTCGGAGGCGAGGGTGCCATGGGCACACTTTGTACTATGAAGTACGTACGGAGGATGTAGGTCTAGATCTCTCTTACGGGATGACGCTTTCAAGTAGGGATAAAGTCGACATGCTCGAGTCCTGGAACTAGCGTTTGGAGGCTTGTTTCGATGCAAGCCAGTGCCGAAAAAGATGAGCGGTGAGAGGGTAACTCGAGATGGATGGTTGTGGCGGGTACCCCAATGTGCCTTGAATGCGCAACGGAAGGCGAGGCTTGTTGACTCATACGTACTCGTAGTACATACGTATAGCAGGTTGCGGTCCCCGGAGCGCCTCAAACCGCCGTTTATCATGACCTGACCTGACAGCCAAGTTGCCAAGGTGCCATTGTCGGTGGAGGCCGTGGTATTTGGTTGTCCATAGGCTGGCGCTTGGGCTGGGCATGTGAAAAACATGAAAACCATGAGAAATTATGGAAAACACCGACCCGACACGGATGCGAGACCGATGGCCGTGATATCGTCTCGGCCATATCATGCTTCTCCCGAATCACCTCCGGGTGATCTCCCGGTTTATTGGGAAAGTAATAATATTCGTATACGCATGTATTGTATTGTCCAACGAACTTACCAGCGTAGGTACAACTCTTTCCATAGGAGAGGTTGGCGACCAGCTCATGGCGGCATGCCTGTGATCAGCAGAGTACTGTCGCAGGAGGGAATAAGCTTGACAAATAAAACAGAACGCCGGCAGTCGGTTCTCGTACAAGCATGAAAGACCTGGCCTTCCACGTCAGCCACCCCCATTCGCTATGTCTGGAAGGCTGAAACGTCAAATTGGCCTGGGCGAATACATAATATGGCATGCTCGCGAGCTGCCGAGAAGAGCCCAAACGTCGCTTGGGTCGTGTCAGACCCATCCTGATATGGAGATGGTGCGGGGCACGCCTTATCTGATTGCTTTGCCCACCGCTGACATGACAACGCGGGAAGGGTGTGTGGCAGGCTTGCGTGTGTGTGTACCTATGTGTGTGTGTGTGTGTGTGTGTTTGTGTGTGTGTGGATGGCTGGCCATCATGTTGTGTGTGGCTGTCGTGATTCTCGACGAGTCGACACGTATTATCGGGGCCTGTTCTTCTTCTGGTCAACTGAAATTGATGCGTCGTGCTTGGGGCTGGTGCCTCGGTCATGCTCGGCGTCTTGTCTCCCCCATGTCCTTCGATAAGGTGGAAGAAGTCTGGCCAGAACTCGTGGGGTTGGCATGGATCGTGGATTTGTTGCCACACTTTGTCTCATCTCGGTAACATGGCAGAAGCACTTGAAGAAGCTCCATGGAAGCTTTTGCCGCCATGGGCCTCAAACGACTAGCAAGGAAAGACTCGGGGCTCACGAGTCACTGCCCCTGTCAATCGGTTGCCTCCACACCATCCTGCATCCTTGCTCCTAGTTGCTGTGATTTTTGCGCGTCCTTGAGGCTTGCTGCCGCTATTCAAAGTTGGCAAGCTGGCAAGTTGACAAGCTGGCAAGTTGACACTGCGGAATGCCAAAACGGTTGGGCCGCCAACATATCTGTCGTGTCGCCTCTCCTCTCACAGAGCCCTATTGCCCTGTCAGTTGTCAACTCATGTGAAGAACCTTGCTTCACCCAGTTACCCAGGCTGTCGCTCAGAACTGTCAGATAGGGGACTTTTTTTTTTCCCTTTGCGCCGAATCGCCGACAACACGGCCGCATGCACGCTATGGCCGTGGCGGGGCAGCATGTACATTGTAATACAATGGTAGGTAGCATCCGTTTGTAAGTAGGTGCGTAGCACGAAGTATGCTCTGCAGATCGCGTGTCTGAGTAGCGTCGCGTGTGAGCCCTGGATTCCTCGAGGGAAGCCAAGGACCGCCGCGCCCACGAGGCAACCATCCGCCTCTTTGTATTGGTGAGACCCATGTGGGAGGATGAGGAGATGCTTGTACAGATCACGACAGTGGAGTACGTCGTGAGCAGATGAGGTGATGAGCTGATGAGCTGATGAGCGGTTGACCCATTGACCCGTCCCCCGTAAACAATTCAATCGGCTGTCATCCAAGCCATCTCTTTCGTGCCTTCGACCATTCACCGTTGCACCGATTCCACCGAGACCCCGGCGAGACCCCAGCAAGGCCGTCGCGACGACCCTGCCAACGGCCCATGCCTGGCCATGGTGGGGTTAATTATCGATTCGTCGCTTCAATGGCCAGCTCAGTCCATCCCACCTGCGCACACCACAGCTTACGATTTGCTATTTGCTCACTCTTAAGCTCCGGCGCACGGTTGGGAGGAAATCTCTGCACTTGAGCTACATAGTCCCATAGTACTGTATATGTACATTGTCATGTTAGTAGATCATGTTTCGCGTGCAGGGCGAGGAGTCATTCTTACGCGCTCTTACCGCCTTCTGTTTTGCACTCGGCGCTCGCTGGTCCGAGTCGTACTGTTACGCTTGCGAATTTTGTCGACCAACATTGGGGATAGTACATGCAAAAAACAAGGACAAGCACAATTTGAAAAGCGAGCACCCGTCGGATGTCGTAAAAGAAATAAAAAGGCTCCATAGCAATCGGATGCTGCCTTCGCTGTCTCGCCATCGCTATTGCTGAAACTGGAAGTACATCAAGGTAGTAAGGCAAGTTGGTAAGGTACTATTATTACGCATTACTGGTCTTGCCATGTCGTAATAAGTGGCTTCCCTGTGCCAGACAAGAACCTTGGAACCTTGCAACCTTGTAACCTTGGAGGCGAACGGAAGCTCCTGCCGCCGTGAATCATTGATGTGGCCGTTGTGGCCGTTGTGGCCGGTTTGCCCGTTGTAGCTTCCAGGTTGTGCCCGACCTGAATGAACAGGGCAGCGTTAGGCGGTTAGGTTTGGGCTCAGGCTGCTCTCAGCGGCAGCTTCGCACAGCGCCAGGGCGCACTGCACACCATCTGCCCTCCGTCCCCCTCCCCCGCCATCCCACCTGCCCAACCTGCGCTGCAACCTGCCTGCCTGGCTACCTGCCTGGCTGTACCCTGTCGTTTCTTTCCTCCTGCACTTCCCGTCCTCGGTCCTTGCTCCTTTGCCTCCAGTTGCTTCCGAATCTTCTCGCCCACTCTTCTTCTTTTTCTACCCTCGTCCCCTGCTACTCAGCTTCCCCTCTTCCTCTGTTCCCTTTTTCTCTCTCTCCCTTCCTCACCATGAGCACTCAGGGCGACCATCTTCCTGTTTCTTCGACAGCGGCCACCACCAACATCGACCCCTCCACCACGGCTAGCCAAGATGCCTCGGGACGACAGCCCTCCGCCGCCTCCTCCGCCGCCGCCCAACTCGCCGGTGCAAAGATAGAGCTGCGTGCCAACCTGCGCGAGTTCCCCGACTTCCCCATCCCTGGCATCGACTTTGTCGATATCATGCCCCTCTTCGCCAACCCCTCCGCCCACGCCACCCTCATGTCGGCCCTCGAGCTCCAGATCGCCGAGGCATTCCCTGGCTCCCGCCCCGATGTCATTGTCGGGCTTGATGCGCGCGGCTTCCTCTTCGGCCCCGGCCTGGCTCTGAAGCTCGGAGTCGGTTTCGCCGCTGTGCGCAAGCAGGGCAAGCTGCCTGGACCGTGTGTTACGGCCGAGTACGTCAAGGAGTACGGCAAGGATCTCTTCCAGATGCAGGAGGATGCCATCAAGGAGGGCCAGAAGGTGCTGATCGTGGACGACATTATCGCTACTGGTAAGATATTCTGCATACTTCGACGAGAAGAAAATTTTTCCCCAGAACCTCGAGATCTAACAACTTTCCAGGTGGCTCTGCCAAGGCTGCTGCCGACCTTGTCCATCAGCTCAAGGGCCAAGTCGTTGGGTTCCTGTTCATCCTCGAGATCCCCGGCCTCAACGGCCGTGACAAGCTCGGCGGAGCCCCCGCGTCGATTCTGATCGAAGACGCCTAAGCCCGCGTCCACCGGACTTTTCAACAAATGATTGCCTATCTAGGACCCTTGAAGCGACCGCTTGGACGATGATAGATTCTACAGATATACTGCGCCAACGATGGGAAAGAAATCGGATCATCTCCACTTCATCGCGAAGAAACTTATTTTTCTCTCTCTTGCCTACAACGGCAGGCAGTGAGCACATTTTTGGCGTTAGGTATTGCTTTGGCATAAAAGTGGGTATGAGGGGAATATTTTGCATGGAAACTACATAGACAAGAGCGCTGGGGGGTTTGGGAGGTATTTTTGGTTGATACTGTTTTTTTTTCGCCATGCTACTCGTTCCGCGCGTCACTAATAATCCGAGCTTCGCCCAAGCTTGCGCAAAAAAAGACGATATTAAGGTTGCGACGGACACCGGATAGATGGCAAGTTGGGTCGCCGATGAGATAGAAGATATCTGCCCCTCTTCCCGACGATAACAGCATTATCATCTTGGATGACATGGGTCAGCCCTTCACGTGGGCACGTCCGATCCTACATTTACAATGTATTATGTTATGTACGCTGTTGCCATAGAATACGGGTACGCATATACAACGCTCGACTCATGGCGTGTCCACAGTGGTATTTACACGATTCACGTCCCAAAGACCACGCCGCCTGTGCAACAGGACCAACCCGACACGGCTCTCACAATACAATAGCATTGTCAATGCGGCCCCCCTGGCTCTTGACATAGTATTTTCTCCGCATGCCCACCCCTGCGGCCTGCCTAAAGAGCTCGTAGTCGCCCGCCGCGGCGCTCATGAGCACCAGAGGTATACCGTGCGGCCGCCGCACGCCCCTGGGGGTGAGCTGCTCGGTCTCGAGCTGCGGGCGCACGTCTTCCTCGTCGCTCTCGTTGACGACGATGACGAGCTGGAGGGCCGACGTAGATGGGGAGAAGGAGGGGATATTGTCCAGCTTGGCGGAGAAGGAGCAGCGCCCGCGTCGCATGACGATGACCTGGTGGTTTCGTGGAGCGGTATCCGGGAGGGCTCCGTCGCACCCATAACCGGCGAGGTAGATGGTCTTCCAAAGGAAGTTGGAGATCGGATCCTTGTTGTTATACGTTGGGCTGTCGACGAGAGGGGTGTCGACGATGGGAGGGACTGGGAACCCACCTAGGCCTGTAGCGGTGTAAGCTCTCCGAGAGTAGATCAGAGGGCCAGCGCCGTCATGGCTAGGGTTTTCGGGAAGGCCAGTGTTTGAAGGTTCAAAAACCGAGGAGACGACTCGGAGAAGAGATCTAAAAAGAGATTCTGAGGAGTCCAACTCTGTTCCCTGAGGAACGCTGGCCGTGGATGCGTTACTCGCAGCCATGTCTTCGGCTCGGAAGAGTAAGTCCGCGTCGCCTTCCTCGGAAGGAACGTCAATGATGAACTCAATATCGACCATACTAGAGTCCCGGTACGCGGTGAAGGCCTCGTCCGCAAGGTGCCTGACATGCTCCGCATGGAAAAACACTCTCTCATGTTTTCCAAGCTCGGTCTGGCCCACGTGCGTTATCCTCCAGAACTCTTCTTCATCGTCCAAACTGCCTGTTTCTTTCTCAATCTGCAGTCTCAGACCACCCAAGTTCTTGACAGTCGGGCCGCGGTGGTCCTGCCACACAAGGGACGTGCCAAACTTGGAGATAACGGAATTAATGGGGTCGCTTGCTGGAAATTCAATCCAGGATATGACACGGGACGGTGGTGCTAAGCAGGTACCATCCGGCGGGAGCAGCTGCGGAGGCAGTGTCCAAGGAAACAGGGTGTGGTTCGACAAAGGTCGATACTTGGTCACGCGCCCCTTTTTCTTGTCCTGGACTTGGACCGCCTCGAGCGGGCCGTGGATATTGGGAATGTTGTAGAGGCCCGTGAAACGTGAAACATCGAAAAGATCGGGGCGCGCAGCCGTAGCAGACGCCATCAGCATATCCGGAGCTTTTGGGACGGGGCATGAGTTGGTGTACGTGTCGTCAAAGTATGTGTAAGGGACCACGCTCTTCTCTGCCGCCGGGGCGCCGCCAGTGCGAGACTTGGCATGTCTCTTCTTGGGGATGATGAGCGGATGGCCCTCGGTGGTGAATACAAAGGGGGCATCCAGTTTGTTGAGCTGGTGGTCCGGATCGAACAAGAGATACATGTACTTGGTTGTCTCTCCAAGAAAGAAGCTCTCCATGCGATCCTGCTTCTCGCCGCTCCGGACGTCTTGGAGTCCAGCCCAGCCGCAGGGAGCATAACAGCGCCACTTGATATCTTTCAGGACCATCTCTCCAACGTAGAGATACCAGGGGTCTTTGGTTGCCCGGTAGATGTAGTAGGTCGATTCGATGAACTCTGGTCGTCCCGGCCACCAACCTATTCCTGAGTCGACATCATTTCCCCGGAATGACCACCGCTCGGGTAGAGCTGAATAGCGAGTCCACAACGCCGTGTACACGAGATTTGCCTCAATGGCCTCGTCAACTTCTCCGGCAAGGGCGAGTAGGCCTGGATAGAAGGCACCTAGACTATCGATCCACATGGTGTACGGCTGCCCAGTGTTGCGATGATTGTTGGAATAGTATGGATACGCGCTACGGTCCGTATAGATGTACCGTTTCACCGAGTCGTGAGCTCGGTGCCAAGTCTCGAGGAATGCATCTGACGTATGCAACTCATGGGGGAGAGGTGGGTGGAGAGTGTTGGGATCGAGCCAATCTGCCCGGCTTTCCTTGTGGGAGGTTGAAATGTTCAGCATATCTTGTCCGGAGAGCAGGATATGGCTCTTGAGAGCGTACTCGAAAAAGCTATCCATGCCAGCGCCGATGCCAGAGTGAGGGCCAATCCACGCGCCACTCTCTGCATCGATGCCGTTGCCGATCAGTCCAATGTGGCTCTTGCGGCCCCAGACCTCCCAGAATGCCCGCTTAGCAGCTTGTTCAAAGCGGGGATCCCCAGTCAGCCGGCTCAGGACCGTAAACTCTAGAGTCAGACTGCCAGCCCCGGCACTGCAGGTCTCTGTTACCTCTCTGCGCCCCCTCTCGTCTTTGTAGCTCTCCGCGGACTCCGGCCCATGGAGGGGAGAGTTGGTGTAGAACGGTATTCCGTGGCGAAGGTTGACTCGGGGATAGGGAATGCCGGTTGGGGTGTAGAACGCAGGGAGGAGCCTCTGGCCAAGATCAAGGGCCAGGCGCAACAGTTGGCCATCGTACTTGAACCCATTTGGCCACCGGATAGGGGGGAGCTCCAGCGGGTCGTCATGTTTCGAAGGCTCGACGGGTGTCGGGTCGTACCCAGCGATGGGAAGCTCTCCAATGGCAAACAAATGCGCGCTCAGAAGGCCACCAACGCCTCGGATGACCGTTTCAAAAACCTGGACCTTGCTGTCGAGGTCGAAGCCCGAAGCCCGGATCCCTTGGCCGGATGGCCCTTGGCGGCCGTCTCCGTAGTGTTTGACGAAATCGGAGACACCTCTCTGGAAATCGCTGAGAGCTTGCGGGCCGGTACGTGACTCGTCCTTTGGGCCGCCAGCCAGGATGGCGAGCGTGGACAGGCTGTCGATAAGGGTCAGGGAATAGTTGCCCAGTGCGTCGTTGAGGCCGATCTGGCTTGGGTCGTTTCGGTCTCGTGATAAGGGAGCGCAGGTGAGCGGGCGCAGCTAGAAAAACCACCGTGTCAGAATGATGATATGGTGACAGCATGGGAGTTTCAGCGGCGTCTACTTGCCTCATCCTCCGGAAAGGCGTGCTCCATGTAGTTGTTCCAGCCGTGGTAGAACATGTCGACCGTGTCCTGGCGCAGGCGCGCCAGGCGGTCTACACGCATCGCGGGAGCGGTCCATGGCAGCAGAGCGCATAGGAGGACCAGCGCAAGCGGCAACATAGTTGGGGCCCCCGTCAGGGCGATCGGGGGATGGGAATCGTGGCCGTCGAGCGGTTGCTCTCCGTAGGCCCCTCTAGAGTCATTTGGGAGGGGTTCCAAGAGGCTCCAAGAGGCCCTGCCAAGATGAATCAGCCCGAACAGAGCCAAGGTCCGTCAGCCAGAGGTCTTATCCTTCACCCGGAGGACAGAGCTGTCCCAGGCTTAGTAGTAGGCGGAAGGAGCAAGTCGCGGCGTGGACAGAATGCATTCCATCTGCAAGAGAAGTTGCCAGCGTTGAACTGTCCTGTGCCACAGTTGATAAACTGATGCTGTGGCGCCGCTGTGGCTTATGACACACGCACTTGCCCCATACGTCGTAGGTACCTATCGTGGGGTCCCGTTGAAGGCAGGAGGGACGGGCGCGCTGTATTAACGCGGGGCATAAGAGGCATGCGCGCACCGTCACAACTCCCCCACAACAGCAACATCATCTGCATCACCTAACACTAAGGTAGGTACACCAATTTACCATTCGCAGGCGTTGTCCGAATCTTAACATCACTACTAGGCCTTCCCCATACTATCTTGATGGCTTTCACTCATCTGATTCCCGGAGATCGCGCCTTCTGGCACGGAGAGCAGTAGATGGAGGTGCCAACCCTCGGAGATCCAGACGACAAGGCACAATGAGTAACTTGATGAAAGACCAGCCACAAGTTTACGGGCACAGCGGCGGTTGATTCTTTAACCGCCCGCCCGGCCGCATGTGGGGCGTGAATTTGGATTACGGCAAGCCTCGCGCGGGATAGAACCCCCCCCCCCGAGAGCTTTCGGACCCGGTGACGGTTCCCCAGGGCTTGTCTCATCCGGAATAAACAAGGCCTATAACAGCTTGATCAAAGCGCCATATAGCGGAAACCTCACCGGTCAGACAACTTGACAAGTAAGATGTCATTTTCGGCAGACAAGCCACCCCGTTCGGAGACTCCGGAGCTTCGGGGTGGGGCCACCCGAGGCGGGCCATGGCCGGACCGGAGCAACCACCCGGAGTTCGGTGCCAGGGACCTACGGGTCACCGCAGCACAAGTTTGCAGGCTGAACGTCTGTGGTACGTTGCCAAACATCCCTACTGCGATCCACGGTCATACTGTTGCGAATGCGCCTCTGCACGCCCGGCACTCCCCCCCCCCCCCCCGGGTATGCTGCGCCATCGCCTATCCGTTTCTCACTTGAACTTGTCAGTATTACATGTACGGAGCATCCTATCTGAGTTTCCTAGTGGTGATATCACCAGAAAACCACGAATGCACGCGATGCCACACCGTGGCCTACGGGTACTGCATGCAACAATCCGATCTAGGGCCGCCAGCTGAGAATTTGCGTCCCCGGAATCCCCGACGGTGATCGGGTCCTGGCCCCCAACAGTCATCAATTAATCGAGCCGGGCAACCAACCAACACTCCCAACACACCGGTCAGTTCCAGCTGGCCTTGGGGGGTGCGGTGTAGTCGTACGGTGTAATACGGTGTACAATTAAGACCTGCTCGTTAATGCAGGGAAAAAGCACGTCTCCTCGCGCATGTCGCTCAACGAGATGAACTACTAGCATGTCCCTAGTCCCTGTACCGAGACCAATAGTAGGAGTCCTCGTACCGGGGCCAGCAGTACGAGTAGGACTCTCGAGTCAATCCAACACCCAGGCGGTATGGACGCAGCGGAAGTGGTCCCCCTTCCTTCTTCTTGGAGTAAGATGGCATTGGCCGGTTCTCTCGCGCTGTGTAAGTCAAGCAAGCCATGTCGCACTTGTCCGAGATGTTGACCCTGCATGCCTCCAGGCTCCGCGTCCCATGTCTCACCCCTCAGGATTGTCTGGCGCGGCGACATGCCTTCAAGGGAGTCAAGAGAACGCTTGCTGACAGCCGTCTATCTTCCTGCTCCGTCGCATTCACGACTGGCTCTGAGTCAACCATGCATACTAGTCCTAATATTTGGGTCCGTTTGCTGCGTTCCGGGCGGGATGCCTGGGGCTTCATGATGTTGATCTTGGGGTCCTAAGGAAGGTGCCGATAGAGGCAAAAGAAAGGAAACGGTCAGCACCAGGCTGGATCGACATATTCCTAGCAGGTGGCTTGCCAAGGTAGACTCCCTCCTACAAATACCCCTTGGGAAGTACAGGTACATGTTGAAAATACGCGTACAAAAGTATTCGTTCGCAGTACTCGGTGCACAACGCGCGCTCCGGATAGGACCCTTCTCAGCAAGACTTTAAGACACGGTCGTGAGCCTTTGTTGCGTTGCTTATCCGGCGGTGTTGGAATTTCGCACGGGGATGCAGGGATGAAGGAGTAGCATTCAGATGTACAAATACTGTGCATGTGTACATGTGTTTTCCCCTCATCGATCTAGATATAAATTGTGATCGATTACCTCCAACGCCACGGGGCTCTGCCATCGGTGGCTGGCGGGGCTGAAAGATCCGGAGGCGGACGACCTGGGGGCGCATCACATGACCGAGGCGACGTTGTCTGCCACAGTGCTTGATTCTCGAGGGGGGGCGAAACGGATAGATCTGTGCTACCATCCGTACGTTAGTACGAAGTACGTAGTATAAAGCCGGGGGACCCGGGGGTCCAGGGACGGGAGAGCGGGAGCCAGCTCTCTGGAACAAGGCGCCACCGGTTCAAAATGAATTATTACCGGCGTCCCGTCTCCCCCATCATTATACTAGTATTACTCCCACTCCAGAGCGGCGTGTCCGGTGTCTCTGGTAGATCGTTTGCTAGTATTCCAGCATCGTGGCCCGTGGGGAAGACCGGACCTGAGCCCGCGCCACAGGAGACACCACGATGACATTCCCAGATGTCACTACCCGTGGTGGCTTGGCGCTACCATACCTTGCGCCTACTACGAACACTCACTCGTGCGAGTATACATAATACAGAGCACGCACAGTTACTACCACGCATATAAAAGCTATGATGATATTAGTGGCAGGGCCAGTCACCATATCAGACAAGGGCGTCGGGAAGGAAAAAGCAATCTTCAACTCTTCATCCCCCAGCCTCCGTACTTCGTATCGGTGAGTCCCCTAGGGCCGTCGGCTCATCGACTCACCGACCCTCGGGTCTGCGAGCCTTTGCGGCACCTTCATTTTTGCTTCTCCCGGACAAGACTCGTCGGCCGCAAACAGATCAATAATACCATTGACACCATGTTGGTATCCGTACATCCATAGCACATAACAGTGGTACGAGTACATATTACTACATAGTACGTACGACGTAGTGCCTTGGACTGCCAAGAACGGGGACAATGTGGGGGACGACAACGGGCATCAGGGCCTCGGAGGAGTCGAACGATGTCGTGAAGACGACCCACCGAGAGCCACGGAGTCGACCGACGGTCCACGGCCCTCCACATTCAGCAAGACGATGCATGCTTCCCTTTTGGGACATTCGTGGAGATGCATGGCCAAGCAAGGCCATGGTTACACAACTCGGGGCACTACGGAATACCACACAGTTACGCCATTTGTTTTGTGGATATTTGTGGGTGCCCATGGATCATGGGTCATATCATATGGTCCAAGACTCCATGGGGCTGAGGTGATGGGGCGATGGAGTGATTTCCGGGCCCACCGGGGCACAGCAGCCAGAAGTGCCGCCCCCGGAAGACTGGATGGAACTTTATACAGATACACTTCTGCAATTTGCACCCGTCGCCGTGCCCCAAGCCCCTTCTCAAGTTCTTCCCCCCCCTCCCCCCCCCCGAGTGGCTCAAGTCTTTCCGGGATAAGACTAGTAGCCCTTGAATCATGTTGCGCATCATCCCCCAGGGGTAAGAGCCCGCAGTCCCTGATCCCCTCTCGCGTATTACCCTGGCTGACTCCGGTGGTCCACCGCCCAGACCCAGTTACCAGGTACGAATCCCTCCCAACCCCTCCCACCCCCCAAGAACCCCGAGCGTGGCCCCCCCGGCACTCCGGCAGCGTTACCAGGCTCGCTCTTTGCGTCCCCCCATCACCCAAATAACTATCCTCCATGTCAAGCATGCAATTGTCATGTCACAATGATTGCCACAGGGTCAAGAGTACTTCCAGATTCGAAGAGAGTCACATTGTCCCTTCCGGGTATCTATCAGTGGTGGAAGTCGTCCTAGACATCTCATAATATACCAAAACCTCCACCCCCGCAGTCAGAATGAAAGCAAGAGCCGCTCTTCGCTGAGAAGATGAAGCAATCTATCCGTGTGCCAGTCAAGGAAAGGACTGAAAATGGTGACCAAACATGTCGTGTGAAGAAAAGACAAGAATAGAATCCTCCTATGCGCCAGTGCCAAACCAAAAAAAAAAAAAAAACGGTCTTCATGCCCGGTTCCTCTCCCAAACTCCTTTCTGTTGTTGACCATAATGGCTGCTCCTAAGCCGTTGCGCCTCGCGCTGCTGGTGTGCCACATGTTCGGGCACCAGACCAGGCTCCATCTTCATCTCCATCTGGATCTCCATGATCTCGGGGCTCACCGTGGAGCCCCCGTTCCAGCCAAGGTCGCGTCGCTTATGTACTTGGTCGATGACCTCGTCCTCGCTCACGCCATTGCTGTGTTGCGCCATCGGTACTGCTGCCTCATCATTGGGGGCCGCCGTATCGCCGTCGTCTCCGCGCGCAGCGGCACGCTTCCGAGGGTTGAGTTTGCGTCGTCGTCGCACTCCCAGATCGGAATAGTCATCCATATAGAAGCCCTCTTCCAGCTTCAGGTCGTTGACAACCTTGGCCTCAATGTCGCCGGGGTTCAGCTGCATGTTGCGCGAGCCACCCATGTCTAGAAACTTGTCTAGCAGCGTCTCGTATCGTTCCTTTTCTAATTCCACGAATGCTTGGCGGAGGATCTCTTCCTGTTAAAAGGCAGATTCGTCAGTCTTCGCGTAGATAACAAAGAGTGGGTAGGGTCTTTCACTCACATCTTCTGAGAGCCACACGTAGTACTTGGACCGTGCTCTCTTGAACTTCATCTGCAGCATCTCTTTCCCGTGAGTCTTGTTGAACTTCTCCTGGAAATCTGCCTGGATCGTGTCCCACATGTCTTGTCCTTTCTTGTGCCGGTTTCGCCACCGCGACTCGAAGATGCAGCGCTCCTCGGCTGGGCAAGTCTCCTTCAGGCGCGGTGGCTCCTCGTGCCCGAGGCAGTTCTTGTGGTCCTCACCAGGGTCTGGAGCTGTGGGCGTGTTGCGCGACTGGCTCCCCTTGTTCCTGCGGAGGGTATGCTTCGGCTTGCGAACGCGCGGGTGGCCTTGCCGGATCCGAGGATTCCTCTCGCCCGGACGCGGCCCTTCCGATTCCCCTGGAAAATGGGCGCCTCCCCCGTTTAGCCGGCGCTCGGAGCGCAGGTTTGGGGGATGCACCTGGCTGAGCATGGGCGTATTTGGCATATGGGTACGGCTCGGGTCCCGGTCAGCTTCGAGCATGGATGGCGCCTCCCTGACCATAAGGGGGCCTGTATGGTCGACAGGAGGCATGCTCATATAGTAGGGCGTTCCTTGATGCTGGATTCCATGATGGTCTGGGGCCTCAGAAACTCCGTACATGCCAGTATAAGGCTCAGGGGGGGCAGGAGTAGAACGTCGGTCATCAGACAAGTAAGCTGTCGTCAGATAGTCCTGCGCGACCGTAGCCGCGGGTGCCATTGGGGAGCTAGTTTGAGTGGCCTGGCCGTTCATGTCAAAATGGTTTGTCCAGCTGTACATCTTAGAGTTTGCTGAGGGCGCTCCGTCCTGTGTGTGAGAGTGGTCAGGGGGAGGAGGGTAGCGACCAGCAAACTTGTTATCTGGGTGCATGGGAGGCGATGCCGAGGAAGAAATGGGCGTCAGGAGTGATGAGTCGGCACGAGTTGGGAAGTTGAAGGATGAAACCTTGGGTCTCGGGTCAGCAATGAAGGACGGCAATTCGCCCTTTGGATGAGCAGACTAACAGCTGAGTAAGGAGTAGTGAGTTCCGGATAGTCTGGTGCGGCAGAGGTGCGGGAACCGTGGCTCATGTTGGTGATACACGCCAGATAGTCGGATCGCGGCAGAGCTTGGGGTTGTGCGATGAAAGACGTATCTCCCATAGTTGACGAACCCGCGCCAGGTTGGTGAGTGGTGCTTGACACCACCGGCAGCACAGGGAGAGAGGGTGATGCTGGAAGAAATAAAGCCGTGAAGGGTCGTCGTTGTAGTTGGTGAGGAGTCGCGTGAGGCCTGGTTTAAACTAATTGGTGATGCTCGAGACCCGACTCGAGTTTATGTAGAGAGATGTTGGCGAGGAGAGGGCGGGTCGAGTAAGGCTGATATGGGACAGGTTCCAATGTCCCAAGAGTCAGCCCACGCTTGGTCGTGACCGCGTTTGAAGAAGGCAGGCCGAGGGGGAGAGGAACGGTATGGAGGTGGACAAGAGATGTTTGCGGGGACGCAGGTGGCCCGGCCTCTTGTATACAACGAAGCCCGCCGGCTCTTGGAGGTGCAGAACCGCAGATCAGGCCGAATTGGTTCCCTGCCGTTGTAGTAAGGGACCGTCGTCCATGGGCGACCGGGAATGTCGAAGTACTTTGCCGAGTGGAAACGATAGTTCCACTATTACACTACTTCGCGTCTTTAGGAGACCAGGGATGCGGATGCGGATGCGGCCCTGAACACCCCAAGACACACAAGACAGGGCTCGCGCTACGTGACGGGTATCCCTGACTAGTGCGGTGGGCTGGCCAGAAGCCCGCCGGCCAGGCAGGGCCATGAACCACAGATGTCCATTGGTATGACGAGCCAAGGCAGAGAGCGATCTAAACATGGGGGCAATGGTACCAGGCAGGACGAGATGATCGAGGGATGCCGGTAGCAAAAGAGCTGCGACCTCGGTGAGAACACTAACAAAGTTGTCAACCGCACGGGTACCACGGCGAGTACTCATACTTTGGACTCGATGTTACCTGAGAGAGACTACATTATTAGCTGGAGAAGAGAGAGTGCCAGAGCCTGCGAGATGGTGGATCTCTGGGGGTGTGCTTTGGGCCTTCGCATGCCTGCCAGGGGCGTGAATGCACTGGGAGGTGTGTGCGACTGAAACAAGCATCCGCAGACCGTACGAATAATACGACCAAGAGACGGTACGGAGAGTGCAGCAGCGAGACTGTCTAGTACCGAAACCGTGGAAAGGGGGATTGGACTGCCCAGCGAAAGTTTTTGGCGACGACGAGCCCCGAACTTCAGGGCAAGGCCAACAAGCCGCATCGTGATCCTTTCTGCGACTCTGGGAATGCCGATGGAACTAGACGGCTGTGCCTCTTAAATCCGCTACCGGTCAGGGCTGCTGTCAAACCATGTGTGATACGTACTCAATATTCGAGCGATAATCCCGTGACATGACGCTGGTGTTCGAAATACTAGTGTGAATCAGGCGGGACCAGCACATCGCACATCCGGGACAGGGGGTAACTGGGTCGGTAGTAACGTAATGATAAATCTCTCCTACGAGTAATAGGTATTACTTGTAATACGAGTAGCTTCCTGATGGCTGCGAAATGGCACCAGGCACCTCCGTGGGCGATTAATTCGAGCGCCGGCGAGCAAGTCGAGCCATCATCGGCAGCCGGTATCATAGGCCAATGGCGGCTGCTCGATTAATATGTCGTTCTACGTCGGCGGCCGCTGACGATGCGATGCACTGCCGCCACCGAAGAAGGCTAATTCCGATCGCATCCAAGGGGTCAGCCAACAGTCGCTGCAAACCATAAGGCTGGACGGAGTCCGGCAGGCCATCGAAGAACAGATCTGACTGTGCAACGCCCCCAACAAGCGAGTTGGCCACAGCACTGATGTTCTCAACCGAGGGGGCCAAAAGATCCTGAGGCAGACCCCATAGTCCTCCAGCGCCAGAGCGCCAGAGCTGCGCTGCGTCTGGCCTCGGTAAGAGGATGAGAAAACGGGAGACGAGACGAGACGGCCAGCGGCGGACAATGACGACTCGCATTGTCGAGAAGGGTTCCCATGGGCAATGGGGCGGGGCGGGGCAGTTTGGGGGCCGTTGGCTGAGTGCCCACGAATGGCGAGAAAGTTGTTGATCCCTGGTGGCTCAGGTTGCAGGGGTTTAGGGAAGGTGGACGGTGTTAAAACCGGAGATCTGTACTGTATTCCTTCCAGATTCACTATCATCCGTGCGAAGCCTTCTTTCCTTGCTCTGTAGCGTAGTAGCCACAGTGGAAGCAGTGGAAGACCGGGGACTCGGGAGGAACCTGGTAAGAATCAACGGGCGTTCTGCCCCAGCTTACAGGTGCCAACCCAGAATTTGCTGCAAATAATAGAACTCCAAGGCTCCAGGCAACCCCTCGTATCTTCTTGCGTGTACTCGTAGGTAATAGTGCTTCCACGGTTACGCCTACCACCACCCCAGAACCTCTGAGGGTCACAGTCACAACCCTCAATTTCAAAATCATTGATCACTCCACCAAGTTCAGCCACAGGCGCATGACGCAACTCCTACCTATCTATTCTTACAGCCATGCACAAGAAATCGCAAATCTCATCTAAGCCATCCCGTCTACTAATACCTTCCTCGGAGCTTCAGCCGCTTGGAAGAAGCTACGGGTTTAAGGTGAACATACATAGTCCATGGGTACTTGGTGATGGTGTGGGCATGACATATGCGTGCATAGCATAGTGTGCCATATTGAGCCATGCCTAATGGTACTCTCCTGTTTGCCGCGCCTCATCACAGCCCCAATAAGCCGAGGCATGAGGCACGTACATAGAGGTACGGTATTATTAGTATTGTAGTGTGGAGTATTCGTACTGTTTGTATTAATAGTTGTTGCATACATACATTCAAGAAAAGCCAGGGCTACTATGTAGCCCTGATCCTTTGACATCCAGTGGGCGCCCACCTCAACTCGCGACAACCAAGTTGGGTGATTTACATCGGTGCAACTGTCACCATGTCAGTAGTAGCACCCAGTCTCCGCGACGGACGGCGTTAAGCACAAGACTAAAGCCGGTTTATCGTCGATCATGGGATGGAACCCCGGTCTCCCGGGGCCTAGCAGCTAGTAGCTTCCCGGGCTGTTGTATTCATTGTCATTGGAGCTGGTGTGATGAATAGAACTTGTCCGGTGTACGTAATATACATAGGAGCCCGTAGGAGTGATCAACAGGTCCTCTGTCCTTCGGTTCGTATACCGCGTCATCATTCTCAAGGAGTCAAGCGGTCATGAGAGGTAGACGAAGGGGGACACGGAAAGGGAGGGCGTCCAATGGCACTGTGCTTTCTGATACCCCGATCATCTGATGGTCAGGTCCCAATAGACTGACTCTCCTTGCATCCCATCCTCAGGCCCAACATTTGAAATCATATTGCCGGAATCGGCACAATCAAGTTGAGGCAAAAAGCCCCAGAGGCATGGGACGCCTGGACGCATGATAACTGCGTGCAACCCACCCTGCATGCTTAGCCGTGTGGCCAGCAGTTAGTCCTTTCAATCCTAGCGGTCTCTGGGGGACCAGGCTACTAGCCGCCGTTCCGTTCCCCTCCCCTCCTGTGTTGGCTTCTCGATTATCAGCCCCAAGGTTCGTTCAACAGTGGCTGCTACTCGTTGGCGGTAAAAAGTTAGTGCTGTTGGTTCGCTACGTCGGCAGTCAAGTAGGACAGGACAAAAAAACTGCCGCCAACAGCCGCGTGTGTTCCTGCTTCCGTCAAATGGGCCGATCCAACAGCCCTCACACTCAGGTACGCGATACAACTCCCAAGAGTCCCCAGGCTCGTGCAAGCTGCATCACGCACAGCCCGAGCAGACCACGGCGAGCACCGGGACCCGTGACTCAACTGGATTTCAGATCCAGAGCGGCGCGGACCTGAGAGGGCGGACGCACACAAAGTAGAAAGCCCGAGGGCGCAGGACGACCCTCACAGTGCATGCACCTGGTCGAGCATCTGCGACTGAGATTGGTTACCGACAGATGCAAAGGAGGTGATACGGGCGACAGGCGGCCTGACCACGTCGCACGTCGCAAACGGGAATAAAGGCAAGGTCGAACAGGCTGATGAACCCCCCCCCCCCCCCCCCCGAGACGAGGATCATGCTGGCTTCGCTGCAGCAGTGCCTCAGCAGCAGCAAGCAATGCAAGCATTGCAGGCAAGGAAAGACATCTCGTGCCGGAAGCGTGAGGAGGCCCACCAGAAAAGCCACAGTGTCCCTCCCGCCCCATCCTCCTGCTTCTGGCCCCTGTATCTGACCACTGACAGTGTGGTGCTTGAGACCTTGATTGCGCCGTCCCTTGGCGTACCAGACTGTCGGGACGCGCTAGCAGTGGTTTCTGGCCGGGGATTGGACTCTTATCTGTACCCCTCCCCCCCAGGCTTCATCGGTCCCCGCTGCACCAATAGCGGATTACCCTGGAATTCACGCTAGTCCGCAATTACAATAATGTCCGTCGGCCGACAGCGCTTAAGCGCCGGGGAAGGCGCTGCCCATTGGATACCGACGACGCAGCAAGCGAGACCCATCGACCTGCAACATCAACACATCACACCCTCCTCGCTCACGCTTCGCAATCTGTCCGCTTTTTGGATTGGGAACACTTGCGTGAAGACCCTTTGGTAACAAGGCTCGTAACGAGCGAAGATCTAGTCCAAAACGGCGCTGGGACCAAAATACGGCCCTGCGGCTGCCGCGCCTATCTCCGATTCCCCATGATCCGCCGACACCAAGTCAGCTAACATGCGGCAAAGTGCCGTCGCCCATTGCCGGGTTGACACTCTGACAGTAGATGCCCGATGGCTCGAGCCCTCTAAGGGCAACGCGGCAGAGAGACGTTTCGTTTCAAGCTTTTTGCCAACGGTGACTGATCTTCCGCGCGCATCATGACCAGCATGAAGCATCCGGCCGTTGCCTGCCATGTGCTCTGCCCCATCACAGCCACGAGGGTTTGGGATGCTGAGGCTTAGAGCCCAATGAGGGCCACAAGCCGTTTCACCCAAGTCGAGATGCGCCTCCCGACCGCTTTGGAACCAAGTTCGCCTCGGGGCCCGCTTGGTGACCGCCATTCTGGCCCGTTTGCTATGTACCATTGGGGACTGCATGTCACCTGCCACTGCTACCAGCAGATCGCGGCATATCTGTGCATCGTCCCGCCTCCTTCTGCCGCAGTGTCTGACCCCCGATGACAAGTGGACAAGGCTTGGTCCCCCATTTATCGTCATTAATAATACTTGGGCCATCGATATTTCACATATAAGCGCCCGGGTCGCATGAGTCGAGACCTCGCAGTCGTGTTCGGTCAGTCAGTCGCAATGGCCTCCGTCGCGGCTGTGCAGTGCGTTAGACGCGGTCGGCGACCAACACATGTCACATCTCGAACCTCATTGACCCCTCAGCATGCAGGTTGGAGCCGGTAACAGACTGTCGGGTCGATGGCTTTGCCCTTCTCGTCGCTCAGGACACCTTAAGGAGATACCGCTCGTCGGATTTTAGCAAGGCCACAGGCGACCCGCGTCGAGGGTCCCATTTCGAAGCCATCAGCCACGTCAACAGGCTTCCGCCCGGTTGAGGCCGACGGCGAAATCTCGGTTCAGGGCAACTACTCGTCCATCTCTGATTCGTAATCCATTCCAGTTCTGCAAACAAGGACGTCCATCTCTTCCGCACAGTCTGTGCAGATGAGCCAGCTTTGCGTGGATCCCATGTTGGCAATCCTGGGGGTCCTGGACCGAATGGCTACTGTACAAGTTTGCCACCGTTGTGTTTGGATCTTCAAGAGACGTCACCGCTCAGCCATAAATCTCCAATTGACATTCGCCATCCTGCCGACTATTCCTGGGGTCTTTCGTCGTCACAACTTCACAGTCTATCCCAGCCCCAGTGATTGTCGTGTGGGGCTCTGGCTTCAACATCGTCAACAGGGGTCATTTGGCGCGCCTCCTTCCGAAGATTGTCGGCATTAAGCTACGGTCCACCGAACATAATAGTAATCTGTACTCGTACGTTCGCTTCAAGGCAAGTTTACTTCTTGTGGAAGCCCTTTGGGCCTGATATTTTCTGGGAGATCATGATATGAATCATTCCTGACGAGGACCAGTCATGGCATGACCCCAACCACCATGGCTTGCCAGTCAAAAACACCCCCAAGGCCGGCGGCGGGAGTATACGGGAGCCAAGAATGACTGCCTAATTCACTCGATATCACGGGTGATTGGGTCTCTGATAAGCCACAACCTTGGACGGCCAGGAACACAAACGATCCATATCCACTTTGCAATGCGCGCAGGACAAGATGAAAGGGGTAATTATCCATGAACCGACCACTCACCCTCACGCTGGTATTACTTTAATATGGTGCGCTTCTAAACCTTGACAATAGTTGTAGTATGTGCTCGCAACAACTTGATAGTACTGAAGGGGAGGGGGCACAGTGGCAGGTTAGCAGGATATTCTTGGCTTCTTCCATGGGATCTTGTTCCCCTTGGGGGCCAAAACAGCCATGCCCTTGCCCTCTCCCTGGACCCTGGCCCACGGAAGCAAAAGACAAACCCCCCAGGTATTTTGAATGTCCCCGGACAGTTCCGCACCACAAAAAAAAAGCCAGTTCAGATCCTTGTAAGCAGGCAGGTTTCCGAGTGTCTTTCGCCTCATAGACCATCCGTCCGTCTAGCACCCAGCAAACCGGCCGGGGCCAGAAACGGGGGACTCCGACTCCGTTGCCGAATATTTACGGACGGTGAGGGACTAAAGTCCGAATATTATGGATGGTCACAAATTTGCAAGAACTTGCTTTCTACTGGTATGTATACTTTGCGCTGCACATTCGCTTAAGCTCTGGGTGGTGGTATCACACGCAGTGCTCCGTATTTTGTTCAGCATGTTCCTTGCTGTCGGGTGCTTGTCACCGGACGTGATGCTCGCTCGACACGCATGAAGGCGGGAGAATCGGCCAAACATCCGTCACCGTGTGTGACAAGCGTGCGAGGCAATACCAAGGCGTTTTTAGATATATTATGTATTATATGCCTTGCAGATATTGGGTCCTGTCAAGGGCCTAAATTGTCGTCGGTCGAGCGCAGCTATTTGATCCGGTCCATGGCCGGCCTCCGGGCCACTCCGACCACAAGCGCGACCCGTCGAGGCATTTTCGTTGGAGCCTTGTGATTCTAGAATCTAGTCAAACAGTATGAGTCCTCGTAGCGTTGATGACCTCTGTTCGACCTCGCTCATTTTCTTGGCCCCTGAGCCATTCGTTCCGTGCCGCACAGCACCCTCCCGTTGACGACTGATATCAACCAACAAAGATTTCATCGACTCGGGGCACACCACCAGCCCTGTCAAAAGGAGGAAGAAGAGTTTCACAGTAACTCTATTCTCCAGCAGGTTCCTGCTTCTGAAAACTATTCCCCGCACCCGATTCTCATCACTAAGGGACCGACAGATATCACAGCGTAGCTTGTTGCAACAGGGTGGTTCACATGGCCAACTAGTAATAAGCATCCGTACCTCTTCATGCTGATCTCTCTTCCTTCGTCGCCGGAACAAACCAAATACTACCCCTTTCATCGAAACACGAGCCCAAGTCATGCCACCACAGGAATCCGCACGGCACAGCGCAGCATGCTCGCGGCGAAGTAAAGTCCCAAGATTGTGCAAGAGGATCCGGCGTTTCGGCCCCCAAAGTAACTCTCTTCCCTTCCCACCCTACTTCCCTGCTGCGTCGGAGCTATGCTCCCGTATTTTCCATTCGTGCAATTACAAATCACGGCATCTTGAGAATAGAGTTCCCTGCCTCCTTGGCTATGTACCATTGTGATATAACGACTTTGTCTTGGTAACCCCAGGATGGCCAGGTTCCTGTGGATTCCCCCTCCCCCCCTTTTCCCCCCTCCTTTTTTTTCCCACTCGATTTCGGCTATGGCAGCCGAGCGGTAGCACAAGTTCCATATAGATTAAATGTAATTCAATATACGATAGGCTCCATGAATCAGGGATATGACGGGGTATCGGTATATTAACGTTACAATATCGATTCCCGAGCACTCGGACCATGTAAATTAATAGTACCTAGGTAGTAGTGTTCAGCGGCGAAATCCGTCGGCCTCTTCCTCTTTCGTAAATTTTTACGTCGACCGGGAGGTATACCTATGATGATGCCCAAAGCCAAGGTCAGAGCCCAGGAAGGATTGGTGATACTGGCACAGACGGGTTCTTAGGTGGTCTTGTTCCCGGGCCGACAACTTGCTGCATGCATTCTTATACTCATTACTACACTACTTCATTCTCACATCTGCTGCCTAGCCCATATTAGAGTGCAAATCCATGTCCTCCCAACCCATCCCCAGGGTATAACAGCATCTGGTAGCCCCCCAGTCCTAATAACAAAAATATCAAGGATAAAAGCTAGGGATAATAGAAGTAAGTGACACCAGGGAATGGTATCGATGAATCAGAACGGACCCAAAGCAAATCAACGGGGAAAAAAGAAAAGAAGAAAAAAAAAGATGTTGACCTTAGGATGCATACCTTGCACAATATGTGGTGGCTTTACCTTTTAAGGCCTTGGCAAGCGACACAAAAAAAAGAATCCTTAACGTAAAGCAGTCCGGCGCTGGCTAAACAGCCTTGTTCATAACCGTGTCCTTTTTCCCTCATCAACCATTTTACATCTCAGGCGCCTTCCAGAGGCGGGACATAGGAATAGTTAAAGTCCAACAGTCCATCCAACATCCAGTTTTGCGGATCGAAGAAATCGTAGCTCGTCTCGCCGTAACTCAAGCTTCCTATCATGCTGTTAGGAGCCGACGACGTTGCAGAAAGAGCGGTGGCGTTCGGCGTCAATGAACCGTTTGTATTCATCATCCCCGAGGTTAGGCCTTGAGAAGGCATCAGGGTGCTATCCAGATGGCTCGACGAGGATGATGACTCGTTGGCCGAATCGGGGTGGGTCGGTTGCTTAAGGGCTGTTGAAGAATCATGTTAGCATATGGAAAGGCTTGTCCTTCTCCAGGCAGTATCATGTATAGGTTCTTACATTCAAGAGTCCCTCGTCCCTGTGCCTGGTACTCCTCCCTCCATCGCCATACCGAGTCAAAGACAAGACTCATGCTGTGACGGCAACGGACCTTTAGTTGTAAGCTATCATCAACATGAAGCGGTGAATCGTCTTGAAGATTAGGCTTAGTGTGCTCTAGGCGTGCTCCGTTCCACATCTGGACCATAAGCTCTGCCAACCGCCACTGCAAATCATTATGCACAACGCTGGTGCGCCGTATCGCCGCGACGGTGGCGTGGAAAAGATTTCGACCCCGATGGAAGTCTATCGTCTTGGAAAAGAATGATCTCATCAGCTTCAAGATAGTGAAACCTGCCGCTACAAGCATTTGTTGGATGTAGTTGGTTGCATATTGCAACAGGTTACCTCCCGACTTCACCCCCGGAGACCTAGTCTGTTTCGACTCGAGAACTTCATCCAGGAAGCTCGTGGCAGCCCGCCAAAGACCCATTAGGTCATCAATGTACCCAGGTGTTGTGCTGGCGTCGAAGAAGCCCGCTAACCTCATGTGGAGCGCCGCCGCGCGCAAATGGAGGTTGACAACCGTTCCCAAGCGCTGAGATAGAACACTCGCTTGCAGTTCTGCATAATCCCTGCGGTACACCCGCATGAGCATGGCTCGATGTTCATCGCCGGCAACACCCCGCGGGTCACTAGCGTTGCTGTACATCTCCTTGGATACCTTGTCGCAGAATCGCTCAATTTGGAGCCTAGCCTCCAATTCTGGAGTAAGCTTGAGGGCATTGTCGTCGCCCGGTCGAAGAGCTAATGTCCAGTCGTACAAACTCGAAGCCGGCTGACCATATCCCGTGCCGACATTCTGGGCCACAATATTGCAAACAGCCCATGTGGTGACTCGATCACTGAGTTGTTCCTTGTTAAGTTCAACGGACACGCGTGAGAAGTCCTGGATGTGATTTGGCCGGTGAAGCCCGATACCAGTCGCGGTCTTCATCATCACGCCACAAAGAATATGGGTCGGATCGGAAGTGCTTGTGCTAGTCGGGAGTGGCCACGCACAGAGCAGGCACATGGCCTTTACCACGTAATAGCTGCTCGGAACCTCCCCAATCGTGGTCCACAGGAATCTGTTTAACGGTGTGGAGAGGTTAGCTAGGAAATCGGGGGCATTGGCTGGATTATAGCGACGTGCGGCGACGGCGATGATGGACCAAAAGAGAAGCGCATGTTGTTGGTAATACTGATCCGGAGGCTGGTGCGGATTCAGGAAGGGAAGAAACGGGTGGTAGAACGCAAAGTACTCGTTGAAGAGGTGTGTTACCTCCTCGTCCGTGAGCCGCACGCCGTCGAGGTCGTAGGCGTACTGTGGTACGTTGTACGAGCCACCCCTCTTCAGATGGAGCAGACTCGATACGGCCTCGTCGGAACCCATGAGTGACGGGTTCCGTGTGTGCGTGTATGGGGTGCTCTGGGCAGCTGGAGACACCATTTGGTCGTCGTCGTCGTCCATGATGAAGCCCTGGGCCTTTGCTCGAGCAACACCCCGCCGAAGACGGTCAATTTCCTTCTCCATTTCGGCGTGCTTCGACCTCTTCCCAATGCGCTTGAAGTTAGACTCAATCTTGCAATCGAGCTTCAGGCGCCTACATCGCGAGCAGCTCTGAAACGGTTCTTGGACGACATCGCAACGTAGCTAGAAGGATCGCAGTGCATCAGCATTGGCAATGCCAGTCCGCGCAGAGGAGTGCAATGGATGGTCTGACTCACCTTTTGTTGGCGGCACTCGTTGCACGCTCTCTTGACGCCCGGTTGGCGCTTCTTGTCATTGTCGAGGTTGTCATCGTCGACAAAACTTCCAGGACTACTCTCCAATCCGGCCATGCCCGCGCTCCTCTTGCGCTTAGGTATGCCGCCGTGTCTCGAGCTCACCGGGCTCGTTGGGCTCATGGACGCCGCCCCACCAGCGGCCAAGATAGAGGAGCCGTCCATGCAACAGCTGAGGCTGCTGCGCAGGACAGCGAGAGCGGGGTCGGAGGCTCAGGTGCGATAACCGCCTGGGGGTGATGCGAGACAAGGCGATAGGCTTGGCTCGGTCGGCTCCGGGTTGCTGATCCCTAATTGGGAAAAAAATGTAGCCGGTGTCGCAATGTTGGTGGTGATGCGTTGTCGAGGGCCCAGAGCGCCGAATGCGGAGGCAGTTGAATTGGAAAAGGTCGGTCGGGATTTCTTCTGGTGGAGGAGGGAACTGGAGGGACCGTTGGAAACTGTAATTATGACCCATTGCGCGGCGGCTCGTCACCTGCCACTCAGTGTGGAAAACGAAAAAATCACATAATCCTGCCCAATGGCAGCTCGTGAATTCGCCCGCACTTGCTGGTTCTTGGAAGGTCCTAACTGCATGTGCAACCAATAGGCAAGGCGGGGCCGCCTTGGTGGAGCTATGGCCTGATGCCTGAGTGTTCTGATTGGATGAGAGTCAGCGTGCTCACGTAAAGTCGTATCAGCCACTGTCACTTCGAAAGAAACCAGCAGGTACAAGCGACTCAACTTCTAATAGCACGAGTAATAGTACTGCGTGAACAGCTCCAAGCTTGATAACCGAAGTGCATCTCTCTCTTTGCGAGTGAAACATAACTCGAACACCTCTATCCCAATGTGTGCCGTCCTTCTGATCGTATTTTGGCTCCCCAATGCTGCCGCCTTTGGCGAGTGAGATTTGTCAAACACCTACATTACTTAGTAGTACGACTGGAACAATTGACACTAACTTGTAGCAGTGCAACCTAGTATATCATTCTTCGTGGCCCTGTCGACCTGAATGTTCGTACGTAGGTAGTAAAACGTTGTGCAAATCAGGTGTCAACCAGTATCCATACTATGAAGTATCCGTAGTTGGTTCAGGAAATAGCTTGCTTGGCCCTGGTCGTGTTAACGTGAATCAACCCAGACTAGCCGACTAGTAGCAGAGATCGATCTCCCTCCGCCGGTGAGAGAGAGGTTGCCTTTGATGACCTGCTACGAGTACCACATACGAGTTGCTACGATTACTACATACGAGTAGCAGTAGTATTACTAGTATCAATGGCCAGGATTTGCACGGCAAGCCACACCCGCGGCCTAGTTTGCTTCCTTGTGGCCTCGCCGCCTCAGCGATGCTGAGTGGAGCTGTCTACACAAATAACATACTTAGGCGCAGAGGAAGGTCTCCAATAGTATAAGCACCCCATCTGCCAACGGCTTCAGATCCGGGTTCCCGCTGGGAGGGACTAGTATGAGCGGAACTTGGTCGCGCACTAACCAGATGCTCATGTCCACAGACGTGGCAACCAACTATTAGTACTAGTCGCAGAAAGATTGGTTTGCTGATAACAGAAACGTGACCTCCTTATTATCGAGTGTATTTTCCAGCTACCATCCATACAGGAGGTGCCCATGCGAACACCATGGTATCTCCTCTTCCCGGTCATCTTCCCATTCCATATCCATATAACATACCAGCGTCAGGTTGCCGCTTGCACAGCCACTAGCCGGTCTGCAACGAGGACTTCTCTAGGACAAATATTGCCCCCCTCTTGCGTGTAGTATAACATTCGAGCTCGTTGCGACCGGTGCTCTTGCTCCGACCGGCACGGGGTCGGATTTAGACCTGTTCGGCGCCCCAGCCGGCCATCTCGGCCTCGCGCATGTTTGCGGGGGCCTCAATCGACGGGACGAACTCGAGAACAACGTAGCCAATGCCGACAATGCCGACAACGGAGCCGGCAATCTTGCTCAGAACCGAGCTACCAAGGATAAGGCCACCGATGAAGATGTAGACTGCTTTGGTCAGACCGAATCGAGCACAACGAGCGACAAAAACTTACAGACGCCTCGGCCAATGAGGGAGAACATGAAAGAAGCATAGCGCGACACCTGAGGGGGGATCTGGAACTCTGAATGGGGTCAGAGATAGGAGTAGGTCAAGTTGGCGGAAGCGGCATACCAAGGAGAGCCACGCAAAGGCCAAAGATGATCAGGTAGGCGCCCACAATGATGCTCGATCTATTTATAACGGTCAGAAAGTAACTCTTAAACAAGGGCTCAGAAGCGCAACGTTGTCGCACAGCGTCGCGGTCAGAGCAAAACAGGTAGTGCTCACAGGCTGAACTGGAAGATGGACACGATGCCTCCCAGGGCGGTGATGGTACCAATGGCCAGGTTGACGATGCGGCTATAATCAAGGCACAATTAGCAGCATGAACAATCGCGACGGGGTGGTCCAGGAGCTCGGGATGCAGTACAAGATGTCGGAGAGCTCCATTGTGACGGATTGCGTAAGGAGGATCTGAAAAGGTTTGCGGGAGGGTGTTTCGCAGGAAGACGATAGGTTTTCGACGTTAACTAATATCCCCGGGGTATCGAGCGCAGATGCGGGCAACAGTTTGCAAAAGGGGGTTTCTGATGACGACGACGGTGCAGCTGAGTTGGAGAGGCGCAGATGGAGAAGGTCGTAGCCTGATGATGCCGAGAACAGGATAGTAGACGAGGTGCCCAGCCACACAAGTCTTGGCCAGCACCAGCCACGTGCGTCAGAGCGTCAGAGCGTCAGATCTCCAGCCACGACAAGCTGCAACCGTTCAAGCTTCACCTAGCTCTGTGCGTCGTCGCTCGAAATCTCAGAAGCTGGACGGAGGTTGAATTCTTGCCCTGTTCACACCACGACCTTCCTTGCTCCGGTTCAATTGGCCCCCTAGTCGGCTCTCCGACATGTCCAGAGCTGACGGGATTTGGTCATGATCACTCCCACGCTGTTCCGCAGGGCCGCGGCCAGGCGAAACTGCCTTTCCCACCTCTCCCGGACCCGGAAGCTAGCATCTATCCCCGTTATCATTGCAAGATTTTACAGCCAGACCCAAGATACACAACATCATCCTCATGTAGAAAATACGCGGAATATTGGCATCATCGCGCATGTTGATGCAGTTCGTTGCCGTCTCACACTACATCAACATCACGCTAACTCTGCCTACAGGGTAAAACCACTACAACAGAGCGTATGCTATTCTATAGCGGCGTCACGCACAGAGTGGGTGGTACGTGACCTCTGGTTAGCCCATACCTGTCACTTTACTGATCTAATCAGATGTGGACGCCGGAAATACTGTCACCGACTTCCTCGAGCTTGAGCGCGAGAGAGGCATCACAATTCAATCCGCTGCCATCACGTTTTACTGGCCTCGCCATCAGGAGTACCCACCGGGAACTCACCCAAAGACGGTGAATCTAATAGACACTCCGGGCCATCAGGACTTCAGGTTCGAGGTGGATCGGTGTCTTCCCATCTTGGACGGTGCAGTATGCATCATCGACTCGGTAAAAGGGGTTGAGGCCCACACCGAGCGAGTCTGGACCTCTGCCCACGAGTTTAAGATTCCCCGCATCGTCTACTGCAACAAGCTCGACCGTGAAGGTGCCTCTTTCAAGAAGGCTGTTCTTGAGGTTGGCACACGTCTCAAGGGATGGCCACTCGTCTGCCAAATTCCCTGGTGGGAAAAGGACACTTTTGTCGGAGTCATTGACATTATAAGCCTAGTTGGGTACCGGTGGAAATCTGAGCGAGAGAAAACTAAATTCGATGCTGCAGAATTGAGAGAAAAGCTCTCAGAGTCAAACCCAGGTCTGCTGGCCGAAGTTGAGGTCGCGAGACGCAGACTCATTGAGGTGTTGGCCGATTTTGACGACGCCATTATGGACGAATTCCTTGCCGAGAACTACGACATACCTGCGCCTCTTCTTAAAGAGGCTATCAGAAGGGCTATTCAAAGTGGCGACGGCCAGGTCATTCCCGTGTTTGCTGGCTCCAGCTTCCGCCATATTGGTGTTGAGCCATTAATGGATGCCATCACAGACTACCTCCCCAGTCCCGCTGATCGGCCAGATGTGGAGGTACGAGTAGGAGCTACCAAACATAGGCTCGAAGAATACCTCCTCGAAAAGGACAAAAAAGGACCAAAGGCGAACATCAGCTCCGTGGCCTCTGTCTTCAAAGTGTACAACCATCCGAAAGAGGGTGTTATCAGTTTTGTTCGAGTCTACCATGGCACCTTGACGCGAAATGCGTCCACTTTCAACACCCACCTCCACGTGAACGAGCGCCCCATGGGGATTCTACAGATCTCGGCATCAAAGACTCATGATGTCCATGATCTTACGGTTGGCCAAATCGGGGCTCTACGCGGCCTCAAACTATCCCGCACTGGAGATACCCTCATTACCACTGGAGGCAACAAGGCCGTCACTGATGCGTTCCGAAACATCCATATTCGACCGCCAGAGATCCCACCTCCCGTGGCTTTTCTGCAGGTGGACCCCTTCGGAAATGTAGCGGCTCAGGAGCTACAAATTGCTCTCCAAAACGCTTCACGGGAAGATCCTAGTCTACGATGGAGCCGCGACGCCAAGACCGACCAGTTCACAATCCAAGGTATGGGTAAGTTGCACTTGGATGTGTCGATTTACAACATGCGACAGAAACACAAGATCGATGCCGAGTTTGGGCCCATTGAGGTCGACTACAAGGAATGCCTAACAGGACCAGTCCAGCCCCAACACGGGGTTTTTGACAGGCCAGTTGCTAGCAAGGCAGGCAAGGCCTCTTGCACTGTCACTTTGGAACCAATTGAGCCTGAGGATCACGACCGACTCTTGGAAACAGGCGTCGAAAGAGATGGGAATATCTTTACCATCGAAGTGCCGACAGGACAAGGCCAGGAGACTATGGGGTTTGACGTCGACGAAGCACAGCATCAGCTGCTGAACGGAGGCATCGCTGGCTTGGCCCGTGGCCCGAGGCGGGCCTCCCCGGTGCATGGCTGCCACGCCACCATCACCCTGGACACCTCTGAAGGGGCCCTGGAGTCCCCCACGGGTGGTCACTTCAGTGGTGCGGCAAGGGTAGGAGTCCAGGCGGCTCTGCGGGATGCCTCTGAGAAGCACCTAGTGGGCGTCCTGGAGCCCATCATGCTCGTGCACATCACCTGCCCCGAAGCAGTAGCCGGCACGGTCCAGCACGACATCACCGCCGGTGCCGGGGGGAGCGTCCTCGAAGTCAACGACCGGTCCGCAGAGTCGACCGGCGACGAGCTCATCGATGTGTCCAAAATTTACGCCCCACCAGACCCCTACGACTCGGTGACTTCCCTCCGAGGCAAGAGGTCCATGGCCCGGGTGATTGAGATTGTGGCAAAGGTTCCGTACAAGGAGATGCTCAACTATGACGAACACCTCAGAAGCAAAACAGCCGGTCGTCATTCCATGACCATGTCTTTTGATTCGTTTGCCAGGGTTGTGGGTCATCGTGAGAAGGGACTGTAATGTATTCGTAGAGGGTTCAACGAGAGAGATGTTTGGGGCAATGTCTGTACAAATCTGTACCATTATTATGTGGCAACCATGTCCAGGGCGTTTCTACCATGGGAAATTCAAAGGTTCGTTGGCTATCCGTACACCTTTTGAAATAAATTTCATTCCATTCTAGACGATGTCATCGCCGATGGTCTTAAGCCCTGGGACGTCTCACTTAAACCATCTACGCCCACTCGGCGTGTCAATTTAATTAAAGTAATATATTCCGCAGCACCATGGGGTAAGGTTTATCGCTTGTGTTCTGAGCTTTGTTCTACCTGGAGCATCTGGAAGCTTTCACCACACAGGACGGCCTCCGAGGCTGACTAGTCAGACATAATGGGGAAAGGAGGAAGGGAGAAGAAAAAGAAAAAGAAAAAACTGCTGGCTAAGCATCCTACCACTAGTATTAGTCTTTTCTTTTCTTCCAGTATCAACCAGGGTCGTCACATCGTGACTCATTTTCGCAACCCTACCCTATACCAATATTATTAAAATAGAGGACGGATACGGAGTAGAGAACCTCGCTTTAATAATAGTAGCTGGTATAATAATGGAGCACTGTATATTTAGTTGGGCTTTTGAATCTGCCTCGCGGGCTCCCCCCCTTTTGTTTTTCTTGTAATTGTAGGGCTGGTTGGTAATGGAGTCGTCACGACTGAAGAAGAGTACTGGTGCTCCATAATACTAGTTACTTATAGGTATACCATAACACGGCGGGCTCTGTTACACTCCCATCGACGAAACAACAATAGTACTCGTACTACGTAATAGTAGTACTAATATGCTAAGGTTCACCGAGACATAAACATGTGACTTCTCTCGGCGGGTCGAAGTTCCTGGAATGTGGGGGGCGATGTTTATGTTTCGGTTCCGAATTGATGGGTGAAACAACACATGATCAGCACAACTTGCCATCCTATAAACTTGGCTTAGGAGACCGCGTGTTAACGATTACTTCTGTCGCGCTAAACTCGAGAGATTTGCACAGGGAGTTGTAGGGAAGGTGCTCTTGACTCCTGCGTTGTTCCCAAGTAAGGTAGGTTATTACGTATGGCAGCAGACCCAGACTCAATGAGGAAGGCATCGTTGAGGATCCCAACGTGTTGCTGGTTTCCCTCAGTCAAGGACTCAAGGTCGTTAGCGGTTCAGTTCACCACTCATCACTTCATCACTCCACCGGTCCACCATTATCCGCCTGCCCCGTCAAGCGCAAAACTCGACCGAGGTGCCAAAGGTCCAGCACCCCAATCACGCCGGAGGCGTCGACGGCCGGCAGCGAATGACGGCTGATAATGGCCCGTCGACGTGGCAAGCTGAGGGACCGCTCAGGCCCAGTGCAGTTTATGACGGCGACGACTCGTTCCTTTTGGGCCACATTCTAATACGCACCTGTTCGACTTGTCTCGAGTTCATTAGCCCGCCATCCAGTCGAAATTGCGAATGCCTCAGTGCCTCGATGCTTCGGGCGATTGACCATTTCTAGCAGGAACTGGTGGCAGGCAGTCAACACTCGCCAGTCATCAGAGATTCGGAACAAGTTTTGCTCCCCTGCTGGCATACAATGCTGCTCGTATCAGTACTACGCACGAGAATCGCTTTCCCCGTATCCCGGTTCCACGGGCCAGTTGCCAACTTGGAGTTGCCAACAGGTGACTGTTTGGGCCTCGGGGTACGAAGTACTTCGTACTCCGTGCTAACGGTGTGGTGCGTTGTGCACCTGCTGTGCCTGAGCCTTGTGCCTGGTGCCTTGTGCCTTGTGCCTTGCATCAAAGTTATGCAATGCCACGCCAGCCCACGCTTGCCACGCCAATGCTTGATTTCCACCCAGCTTGTTTGCCCTGCTGGGCCCATCCCCCAATGCTTCATTTCGGCCCTGCGATAGGATTGGCTGGAGTAGAGGCTGTGACCGGGGTATGCTGGGCCCCGTCTCATTTTAGCTCGCTGGCCGAGTCGCGACCGCTGCGCAGTTTGATGATGGGGTCCAGTCAAAGCCGTCAATACTCAATAGCAACCCGCGGAACCGTTGCGATGGACAGCCCAGGCTGCCCAGATGCCCCGGTCCCCAGCTTCCCGTCGCCCACCACCATCCTTGCATTGCAAGGCTTTTCGCTCCTTGCTAGTCTTGCCCCGTCTCTTTGTCCCAGTTTTGCCAGTGTCTTTCGTTTGCCTCGTTTGCCTCGCTGGCGCCCCCATCACCATCGTCTCTCCTTTCATCCTTCATCTTTCATTATTGCTACTATCGCTCGTTGACCAAACCTCCTGTTCTGTTTCGCGACTGCAAGTTGTTGCTCGCCAACCCGTCATTCTTTTGCAACCTGCTACTTCTGATCAACCTACGGCACAGCCCCTGGCTACTCCCATTTTGATCTCACGCTCGCTTTCCAAATCCCGAGACGTCAGCGCCAAGTACGAATCCTGCTTGCACCGTTGTGGTCTCATCAGTCGATCCTAGCGCAACGCGCCTGGCCCCCAGTTCCTCACGATAGTACTTCCGATACATACGACGTTGCTGGCACGTCCCTCAAGGAATCGACATTATGAAGCTGTCGATTACACCAATCCACGGCGCCCTCGGCCTGGCCTTGGTCCTGCTCTCTGCCGGGTGCGAGGCCAGCCACTCCCATCGCCATCTGCACCAGCACTATGAGAACCAGCACACCCACCTCCATGTTCGCCATACTGACCAGGCTGAGCCTTCTATCGAGAAGCGCTCAACTTGTGCCTTCCCCGGTGATGAGGATCCCAACCTTGTCGCTGTCACCCCCGATAAGAAGAACGGCGGCTGGGCCATGAGCCCGGATCAGGAGTGCACCAAGGACAGCTACTGCCCCTACGCTTGCAAACCGGGCATGGTCATGGCTCAGTGGGACCCCGACTCAACATATGACTACCCGTCGTCCATGAACGGTGGTCTCTACTGCGACAAGAATGGCGAGATCAAGAAGCCCTTTTCTAACAAGCCTTACTGCGTTGATGGCACCGGCACTATCAAGGCCGTGAACAAGGCCGGAAAGGAAATGTCATGGTGCCAGACCGTTTTGCCCGGAAATGAGGCTATGCTCATCCCAACCATTGTCTCCGATATGGCCACCATTGCCGTCCCCGATCCTAGTTACTGGTGTGAGACTGCCGCCCACTTCTACATCAACCCGCCGGGGAGCAGTGAGCAGGACTGCGTCTGGGGCGATGACACTAAATCTATCGGAAACTGGAGCCCCTTTGTCGCCGGTGCCAACACCGATTCCGATGGCAACACTTTTGTCAAGCTCGGCTGGAACCCCATCTACGAATCTTCCATTCTCAAGAGCCGGAAGATCGACTTTGGCGTCAAGGTGGAATGCCCTGACGGCGGCTGCAACGGTCTTCCCTGTGGCATTGACCCCTCCAAGGGTACAGGCCTCGTTGACTCGCTTCTCAGTGCCAGTGGTGCCGGCGACTCCAACTTCTGTGTTGTCACCGTCCCCAAGGGCTCTACGGCCCACATTGTCGCTTACACCCCCGGTGGCGGCAACTCCGACGATGACGTTGAGGAGGACGAACCCGTGGATGACGTGGTTGAGGAGAAGACGACCACCAGTCAAGCCCCAACCACAACCCAGGAGCCTACGACTAGCCAGGCTCCCACCTCATCGCCCGAGCTGACGACGACGACGGAAGAGCCAACCACGACATCCACCACCATCTCGTCGGTTCTCCCATCGACCACGTCCACGTCCACGTCCACGTCCACCACCGTGTCCAAGCCCGACCCTAAGCCCAAGCTCAACCCCACTATCCACGGCGGTATCTTCCACGAGAACACCAACGACACTTCATCCGAGACCGGCGACTCTGCCTCCACCACTCCTTCCGGTGCCGAGATCACCTCCAAGACGGACGAGAAGCCCGCCACTGCGACGGCCGAAGATGTCGCTGGTCGGCAATCCAGTCCGACCATCGCTGGTCTGCTTGTCGCCTTTGTTGCGGCTGCCTGCTTCTTCTAAGCAGCCTTCTCTGGTGGCCCCTGGCCGCTTCGCCTCTTCTCATTTGGCCAGCCCCCATCGTATTGGGACGTTAAACCTAACCTGTCATCTATGGCTGGTTTCATCGCTCCCTTTTCGCTGTGGACAGATACCTATTTGGCATCTGTCGTTGTGGCTGCCCATCTTTTTTCACGAAACTTTTTTTTTTCTTTTTACATACGGCGATTTAGCCCAGTCCCTTTCGAGCCTATATATGAACCACGTTTATAGGCGCTGCCCACATCTGCGCGCCTGTCAGAGCACTTCATTTTCTACCACGTACTACTTCATCCGGAGTCTGGTACCTTCTTCTACTTGAGGTACTATTTTCTTCTTCTTCTTTATGAGTTCTGATTTATTCATCATGTATATATATATACCCTTTGGCATTAGAAGGTTTCGGGGTTTTCAGGAAGGGAAAACAAAAATTCATCGGCGATACTTGTTTTTCAGAGATGACGCCATGTTCACGGTTGTACGGAAGGGGGTTTTGGATAGGACCTGTGATTATGATGCAGGATAGGCACAGCATCGAGCGAAATCCATATTTTTTTAACATCCATACTTGGCCTCCTAGGCCTCGTCCCATGGGACATGAAACATAAAAAAGGGTATCTACCTAGTACACTCATTGGTCTATTTATATATCCAAATCCATATCCAAAGTGATTAACGTCCTCCTCCCTCCTGTCCTCTACCTACCCACGCACCCACCCAGGCACTTCATCTGAATCAAATTCCCCTTGGTGCCGCCTCTCCCTTATGGCCTGCCAAACGTTGGGCCAGCCCGCCACCACAGGGCCCCTGGCCTTGGCCCCGATGATGGCGAAGCGGCCCTGCCCGTGCGCCACGAACCCGTGCATCAGCCCCTGCTGCACCAGCTCGGCCACCATCATCTCCACGTCGTCAAACGTCACGGCGGCATTGCCCCACACCAAGCCCTCATTGGGCCTCAGCTTGCGCGGGCCGCCGGGCGGCGGTACGAGCGTCGTGTCGCCGCCGTCCTGGGGGCTGCTGCTGCTGCTGCTGCTCCTGAGCCAGCCCTCGAGGCGGCGCTGGAGGTGGAGGGCCGCGGCGTGCAGGTGGGCGAGGTCGAGGGTTGCGGCGCGGCGCGAGGAGGCGTCGGTGGGCGGGGAGTAGGTGAGGATGAAGGTCCTGCGGCTGAGGGAGCGCCACAGCAGCGGGCGGAGCCTGTGGGTGAGCGGGAGAAGGAGGCCGCGGGGGAAGAGCCAGTCCTCGTGGGCCGCGAGGTGGCCCTGGAAGGCGGGGAAGTTGCCGGTGCGGATGGCGGCGCAGAGCGGTCCGAAGATGGGGCCCAGGGGCTGGGACTCTGGGCGGGCGAGGAGGGCGGGCGAGGGGAAGCGCCCGAGGAGGAGGTTGCAGGGGATGAGGTAGGTGAGGATCTTGGTGCGGTGGGAGACGTAGTTGGCGGGTGTCTGGAGGTAGGCCTCGTGCAGGCAGTGGGCGGCGCGGAGGAAGTGGTTGTTGGAGAGCCAGTACCGTCCGAGGTAGTAGAGGAAGGTGACCCTCTGGGGCGCTGGGTAGAGGGACAGGAGAGGGCCCTGGGACTCAATCTGGGTGAGGAGCATGGTGGCCAGCTGCGTCCTCCGACACTATGTGTGCAGGTTAGTCATGTCGCATGGGCCATGTCGGTGCCGTGTATTGTGGTCTTGCTTACGGCAAAGAGTAGCTTGAGGACGAGATTGGCAAATCTGTAGACAGCCACCTTGGTCCCCCCTGGTGTGGTATAGCGGTCGGTGGTGCGGTCCTGAAGACACGTCTTGAAGATACGCTGGATGGTCTCGGCCGACTTCTCGGCGAGGGACTTCTGGCTGTCATCGCCAGCGTCGCGCTTGACGCGGCGGAGCAGGTCAGGCCTGCGGTTGAGGGTCATGGTGAGGCGGGCGAGGGTCTCGGAGAGAGACATGCTGGTTTTGAGGAGCATGGCGCCCTGGGGGTTGGCAAATGCCGTGGCGCATGAGCTGAGGAGTATCGCAGATCAGTCTCTTGGTGCCGTGATGGGCTCGTGGAAGGGGGGCTCACTTGACGAGAGTGCTGAGCAGCTCGTGGGCGGCCAGCAGGTCATTGTAGTCGACGTCCCTCCAGAAGATCAGGTAGTCCTTGATAAAGGTGTTGAAGCTGGAAAAGGGCGAGCCCTGGCCCTCCTGCAGGTTGTGCTGCTCAGGCAGGCAGGTGTCGATGACGGTGTCGAGGCCATCGTTACGGTACTGGGAGCGCAGCTCAGCGGCCAGCTCATGGTACTGGCGTCCGGCCTCGGGGGCGACCTGGAGCCATGAGCTGAGGAGATCGCCTTGCTGATCGCGCACCTGCTGGCGGATCTGCGTGAGAAAGTGTATTACAAGTGACATGGTGATGTGAAAGATTCCATGCTCGGTCGGATTGACATTGGAGAGGCGTCGCAAGTTGGTTCGAGGCTGGCGGTCAATGTGGGGCACGGACTTGGTCTTTCATCCTGCCAGAACAAGAGAATGTCAGAATACCCCGTACATAGGACGAATACTGTCCAAGCGCTTGTTCGTTCTTCATTTATATTTTTAGAGGATATGTAGCCACCGAATTGAGTATATGCTACTTACGGCGTGGTGAGGTTTATCTGACAGCTTTATCCAACTCACCTGAAAAGTACATGTATATCCACAATTGTCACCATGGTCAAATCGGTCCAAGCATCAAGTCATTGTTCCTTTTGAAAACTCAATTGCTATGGCTTAATTTACATGTTCCCATTCTGGCGTCATGGATTCCTTTTTCTTCGTTCCTTACACAGACTCTACCCGCTGGACAACGAGCGCCGTGGCCGCGCCGCCTCCGTTGCAGATCGCGGCAACACCATACTCGCCAGGCTTGAGCTGATGCAGAAGCGTCGTCAGGATACGCGAGCCGGAGCTGCCCAGGGCGTGTCCCAGGGAGATGGCGCCGCCCAGAGGGTTCACCTTGGCGTTCTCCAGACCTAGGATCTTGGCGTTGGCGAGGATCACGCCGGCAAAGGCCTCGTTGAACTCCCACACCGCCACCTGGTCCTTGGTGATGCCCGCGCGCTCCAGGGCGATCGGGACAGCCTTGGCCGGCGCAATGGGGAAGTCGACGGGCGCCATGGCAGCGTCGGCGTAGCCGCAGATCTTGGCCAGGACCCGGGACCCGGAGCCGTACTGCTGCGCAATGGCCTTGCTACCGAGGACCAGCGCACTGGCACCGTCGTTGAGGGTCGACGAGTTGGCCGCCGTCACGGTGCCAGACCCATCACGGATGAACGCGGGCTTGAGAGTGGGGACCTTCTCAAACTTGATGTCGAGGTAGCCCTCGTCGGTATCGATGACGGTGTCGCCCTTCCTTCCGGGGACCGTGACGGGGACGATCTCGTCGGCAAAAGCCTTCTCGGCCCATGCCTTCTGGGCGTTCTTGTAGGACTGGATGGCGTAGGCATCCTGCTGCTCCCTGGTGATGTTGTGCTTCTTGACCGTGTTCTCGCAGCAGTTGCCCATGTGGAACTGGTCGTACACGTCCGTCAGACCATCCTTGATCAGGCCATCCTCCATCTTGACGTGGCCGAACGAAGGGAGCAGGCTGGCGCGGGGCGTGTAGTAGGGGACGCGGGTCATGTTCTCCATGCCGCCAGCAATCTGAGCCTCAGCCAGACCGAGCTGGATGTTCTGGGCGGCGAGGGCAACCGACTTGAGGCCCGAGGCGCAGACCTTGTTGACGGTGGTGGCTTCGACCGACTGGGGCAGGCCGGCGAACAGGACGGCCTGGCGAGCAGGGGCCTGGCCCATGTTCCCAGAGAGGACATTGCCCATGTAGACGTCGGTGATGTGCTCGACGGGGACCTTGGACTTCTCGAGGGCCGACTTGATGGCCACGGCGCCGAGCTTGGAGGCGTCCAGCGAGGCGAAGGAGCCGTTGAACTGCGCGGCCGTTAGTGAGGGTCCATGGGGCGGTTACGGGCCCGTAGGATCCCGGGGATACGCACCTTGGCCGTGGGCGTCCGTGACGCGCTCAGAATGTAGGCATCCCGAATCTCCTTGCGGAGGGCGGCGCTGGTGGAAAAGCAGCGGGTCGCTTTCACGTGCTGGGCGAGCTGGCCGGCTAGCCGGGGTGACCGCAGTTGTGTCGTCACCATTGTGTCTGATGTGCTGTGGGTGTGCTTCTCGTCTGGGAAGAAGTAATAGGTGCCAGGCAGGGAGGCAGAAAAAAGAGCAGAGGCGTGGAGGGGTTATGAAGAAGGACGGGAGTTGGGCAAGGGGAATGCGGTCATCCGGGGTTACATGTTGCTTCTGTCTATCTCGGGCCACTTCGGCTTAGAGCGGGTTGGCGGGTTGGCGGGGAGGCATGGATGTCGCCGGCGTCGGTGACACGGCGCCTAGTCGCCCACGCCGCCCCCAGTGCTGGGGAATACCTAGGGATTGGGGAAGCGGATCTTCAGGGCAGCTGGGCAACCGGGCAGCTTTCGGATCCGATGACAAGCTCTTGATTACTTCTGCCACCTGCACTGGGCCAGTATGGGGCAGCCCGGAACCTAGAACCTGGAACCTGTCCACCTCCCACGCACCCGCCTGTCTGACATGCCGATAGCCTCACTGTCCCTTGTGCACCGACGCCCACGCGCCCGAGACTCCACGTACTACACAGGACATCTCCGTGCGCGTCGAGACAACGAACAAACCATGGGACGTAATAAGACTTGCCGAGAGTTGCACGGCCTCGATCCGCACTGCTACAGGGAGCGGGCAGCAGGCATCACGTGAAGTTATCCACCGTGAGGCGGATCTACTCTGATTGGCCCCTCCCATGACGCCTTTTATTGGCGACGCCCTCCGTCAACCGCCACGGCATCCGAGACTCCATGACCAATCCTCAGTTTCTTCTCGAATCCCCATCAGCCCTGACAATACCCAAGTGGCGAGCGACTACGAGTACCTGGAGAATCTTGATCCTTGTCTGCTGGAAAGACGCATTCTCTTGGGCCTAGCTACTATTTTCACGACCGAACCTGCAGCTGCTCTGCCTCTCCCCAACTCGAACCTTGTAAACCCCACGACCCCGAATCTCAGCCGCAACAATGTCGACCGCAGCACGAAGACGCTTGATGCGTGACTTTAAGGTCCGCCCTGAGCCCATGGAGAGACCACGGAAGAGGCTGCTCTGATCTAGCATGCTGACAGAACTCTAGCGAATGCAGACGGACCCCCCTGCGGGGGTATCTGCCTCTCCTGTTCCCGATAACGTGATGACTTGGTATGCCCGACCACGCACAGCGGCACCAGCGCCGGGGAGAAGCACGCGCTCACCACCGCGTATAGGAACGCCGTAATTATAGGACCGGCGGACACTCCTTTCGAGGATGGGACTTTCCGACTCGTCATGCAGTTCGAGGAGCAGTATCCCAACAAGCCGCCGCAAGTCAAATTCATCAGCCAAATGTTCCACCCAAACGTCTACGCGACCGGCGAGCTCTGCTTGGACATTCTGCAAAACAGGTGGAGTCCAACGTATGATGTCGCCGCCGTGCTCACGAGCATCCAGAGGTACGACGGGGGAGAGAGACAGAGAGAGGGAAGTTTTGATGCCAACGACTGAGCCGCTAACTTGACTTCCTTGCCTGCAGTTTGCTTAACGATCCGAACACGGGATCCCCAGCCAACGTCGAGGCCTCGAATCTATACAAGGACAATAGGAAGGAGTACACGAAGCGGGTGAGGGAAACAGTCGAGAAGAGCTGGGAGGACTAGCCCAGTGCGCGAGGTGTTGCTGGGCAAGAGCTGGTTTCGACTGGATACCCCCGGGGTAAGCTCTGACTAGGCTGTAAGATGCGTCCTGCATAAGGAGCGATGGAGTTTAAGAGGCGTTCTGGGCGCTGGTGTTGGAATTCTTTATCACGTCAAGGTCATTGCATGCCATTATAGGCGCGGTGCTGTATGGAGTTGGTGCGAGCTGCAGCCAGGGGGCAAGACTTTGAGACATGGCCGAGAGTGAATTGGACGACTGTATTTGCGTAGCAGATATAAAACTTATTCATTGCGCATTAGGCACCCAGTAATGATGCAGTGACACCCGCTGGTTCTTCACGCGCAACTTCACTACGTTGGCGGATCATGTATTACTCATGAGGTTTGCAAGGCAGGCATAAGTGGTGATACGCAATTGGATAGATGGATAGGGTACTGTATGGTGACACTGACACAGGAGAATCTAGTGCACTCCCCTCTCCTGTGTGGAGGCAAACTTCCGACGAATAATCCCAGCGTGGAGAGTAGCATTTAGATATGTTTGCCAATGCTCAGGTAAGTCTGAGTACTTTCGTGGTATTCTGTAGTGGCTCTGCTAGAGGAAGGGACGACGATACCTCCTTACTTAGGTGAACACTTTCCGCAACCAAGGACTTAGCAAGCGAAATAAACCACCGTCATTCCGTTCGTATTTTCCAGTCCTCCCACTCATATCCCAGCGCGCGGCGATGGTCGAGGCACATAATAAGCCAGAGTATAGCTATGACAGAAATATGGAATACTACCATCTAGAGCAATATTGTAGGAATTAGCTTTGCTATCTGTTTGCCTAACCAAAGAGTAGGGACTCCCAGTAAGAGAGTTCCATAGGCTGACCAGGCAACAAACACAACAAATGCGGTAGCCTGGTGCACAGCAAGTCGGGGAGGACCGGATGAGAAGAAGCCGAATTGTTCTGGGATATGCAACAGGTGGGACTGAATCTAGTAACCGTGGTTAGCGACTGCGAGGAGGTATGGATTGAGTCGGTTGTCGAGTACCTGAGGGCCAAATGCTCCCTTGCCAGCGGCAAGAACGTTATCAGCGAGGATCCAAGGCATCTCCACACCCGGCTCTTGGAGGGACAAAGTCATATATACTGGCCCTACTTATACTTAAGTATTGGTATCAAGATACTAAGTACTTAGTAGGCATATATACTACCTAGGCGTATATAGAGGTACTTAAGTACTACTCAAAGAATTAGGAATTTCCAGTATAGAAGTTTTATAGAAAGAAAGGGAAAACTATTATAGAAATATCTTAATCTAATTTATTCTATATCATAGTCTTTTATAAGATATTGTGTTGGGGGATGCCCACCTTCGTTGCTTCTGTGGTCAGAAGGTCACAACCTGAGAGCCACAACAGGGAATCCCGACCCGAGAGGTCTCAAGATTGTTTTTCACTATGTATATAAGACACGCATCAATCGCACAGATGATTGATGCCATCATATTCTTCTTTTATTACCAATTGACGCATTTGTTGCCCATTTTGCACACTGACCTTGTTGCTCCGTGAGCCACGACCTTCGGGTCAATCCAGCCCTTGGCTGCGATTATGGCCTACGACAACTTGTCGTATGCACCAATCATCTGTACGAGCAATATTACACCCAACCCAGCCCACCAAACCTCCAAGACCTTCATGTTGCTGTTGTGGTTGTTGTGGTGTTGATAGCTTCATCCCCTGCCCCTTGTCTCAGCAAGCCTCCCTGAGCCCCACTTGTGAGGCCCCTAAACAACGGTCTTTATTGTTGTGGGTCCCTTGTTCGTGTTCTTGTGCATAGTATATATTTAGTATGATTAAAAGAGATAAGTAGAGATTAATAATAATATAGCTGTAAAAAATCAGATAATTATTTAAAGTCTAGGTACTTATGATAAATAAAAGGTCGTATAGCTATAATACTATTAGTTTGCAGGACATGATAATAGAAGCACTCGTAGTCAGGTACCTAGGGACCTTTGAAAGTCAGGGTGATACAGTAGATCCGATGGATCGTACTGATCCGGTAGATGATGCTGATCGGGATCGATCTGCCAGGATGAATGGTTGATCTGATGCTGTTATCTGATGCTGTTGATTACTCCTAACTCACCCGAGGCTCTAGCTATGATATCATCTACGGCGCCATACCCCTGCGCCATATCCCTGTGCCACACCATCTGTCCGCAACACAGGGCCTTGTTGATGTAGAATCCGAGACTTGCTCTCTCAACGTCTAGTTAGCAAGAGCATGACTAAGTACTGATGATTGATACGGGATTTCCTGATAGCTCGCCCATGACCTTCTTACAGATATAGCGGGGACCCCGTGGGATTATTAAAAGGATGCAATCGCCTCTATACATTTGCATCGGGAGCAACTATATATGGCAGATACTAGGTGCGTATTACCTACTTACTGAGATACAACATAGTGGGAATGTTACCTACTACTAACTAGATCTATGAGGTAGAGGACATAAGGACTTGAAATTAGTAGATCACCAGAGAAAATAGTTTTGCTCTAGCCAACAAGACGTTGAGAGAGCAAGTCAATTCTTGCCCCAATAGGACCCTATCTTTGAAAGCCCCTACTTAACTGCATCATACATATTTTTGGCCTGCTGCATGCTGTGTCTGTATCAGAGGTTATTTTATGGTATGGAACTATGAGTAGCTGTTGCATCGCTTCACAGAGAGGGTTTTTTTTTTTTCAACAAGGATAGCTATAGCAACTGTTCGTGCGCTGATACAGTGTTGAAACCTTAAGTCCGGCCCAGCGTCTTGTTGTAAGCTGAGCATATCTCTACCGGCCAATACATATCTATCTTCACTAAGTAGCTACGTAGTAGGCTTATGAATAGGTTAATATAAATATGTGTTTGCTGAGGAACAGGTGCTGGGCAAAGTTGGGATGTTAATATGATATCATGTGAATACTTGCTACGAGCCCGCGATGGCGATACGTACAGCATAAGCATGTTGTCGATTTGCTGAGTAGGTACTACTAGTACCCAGCGAGTAGCATTACTAGGGACTCGCGTAGAAGGAAGCTGGGGGAGCCTGGACACTGACTACGTAGTATTACACTGTAGTAGTGACGGTTGTGCATTTCCAATCCCGTGTTCTAATACCCTTTTGAGGGCCCGAGTCCCACCCGTCGTGGCGGTGCTGGAGGGGGGCGCCATGGAAGCAAATTGCTCCTACCGAGTAATAGACTGGGAGACTGGGAGGCACCGCACACTACGGTCGCACCCTGGACACCAGCGATCCACCAGCAGCCCACCATGTGCTGGGCCCAGCCCAGCACACCTATGGACGGCACGGGCACTGGACGGTACTCAGACGTCCGGCGACCAGCACTGAGCACTGAGCTGACGTCCATCCTCGCCGTCTCGTGGACACCTTCTACCCACGCGAATCCTCCCACCCACCATTTTAATGTAGCGCGTCGACTCCCGCCCACCCCTCGCGAAGACCCGTCCACCTCAACCACCTGTCCCCTCGTTCCTTTCCGTCGCTGCGGGGATTCACCTCGAGTATTTGTTTTTACTGCCCGTCCTCGCAGCAGATACAGTACTGCCTGCACTCGTGCCTGTCGTTGCCACGGCCCTCGGTCCACGGGTTCGCGCTTGGGCCCTTGCCATTCGCTAGGTTGTTTTTGGGGCGCCGTCCTGGAGCACTTCGTCACCGGCTTCGCGGGTTTTGCGGTGGTCCACCCCCTGAGCTCTCCAGCTGTTTCCTGATATTCCCGCCACCGCACCCCATGACAACGGCCTCGATCTGACATCGTCGCCGCCATCATGTCTGCTGCCAACAGCATCAAGGTTGTCGCCCGGTTCCGGCCCCAGAACCGTATCGAGCTGGACTCGGGCGGCAAGCCGATTGTCAGGTTCAACTCGGAGGAGTCATGTACCGTCGACGTAGGTTTTCTCCCTGCAGCTCCTCCGTCATGGTGATTGTCTTGCTAAAGTGAGAGGTTTTGCAATAGTCGAGAGAAGCCCAGGGGAGCTTCACCTTCGATCGAGTCTTTGATATGGCGTGCAAGCAGCAGGACATTTTCGACTTCTCTATCCGCCCCACCGTCGACGATATCCTGAATGGCTACAACGGAACCGTCTTCGCCTATGGTCAGACCGGTGCCGGTAAATCGTACACAATGATGGGCTCCAACATTGACGATGTCGAGGGGCGGGGTGTCATCCCGCGCATCGTCGAGCAGATCTTTGCCAGCATCATGACGAGTCCCAGCACCATCGAGTACACTGTACGCGTCAGCTACATGGAAATCTACATGGAGAAGATTCGCGATTTGCTGGCTCCGCAAAACGACAACCTGCCCGTTCACGAGGAGAAGAACCGCGGTGTGTATGTCAAGGGGCTGCTGGAGATATACGTTTCCAGTGTGCAGGAGGTCTACGAAGTCATGAGGAGGGGAGGGAATTCCCGTGCCGTGGCCGCGACAAACATGAACCAGGAGTCGTCGCGATCACACTCGATTTTTGTCATTACCGTCACACAGAAGAATGTCGAGACGGGCTCGGCCAAGAGCGGTCAGCTGTTCCTGGTCGATTTGGCTGGTAGCGAAAAGGTCGGGAAGACCGGTGCCAGCGGTCAGACCCTGGAGGAGGCCAAGAAGATCAACAAGAGTCTTAGCGCTCTTGGCATGGTCATCAACGCCCTGACTGACGGAAAGTCGTCGCACATTCCTTACCGAGACTCCAAGTTGACCCGTATCCTGCAAGAATCGCTGGGTGGTAACAGTCGGACGACGCTCATCATCAACTGCTCGCCGAGCAGCTACAACGATGCCGAAACTCTCAGCACTCTCCGCTTTGGCACAAGAGCCAAATCGATCAAGAACAAGGCCAAGGTCAACGCCGAGCTCAGCCCTGCGGAGCTCAAGTCACTACTGAAGAAGGCCCAGGGCCAGGTCACAAACTTTGAGAACTACATCGCCTCCCTGGAAGGCGAGATTCAGCTCTGGCGTGCGGGAGAGAGTGTTCCCAAGGATAAATGGACGCAAGCGATGGCCGATGCTGTGGTGGGGCCGAGGACTGAGTCTAAGCCGCCGAGGCCATCGACACCCTCTCGGCTGGCCACGGAAAGCCGCTCAGAGACCCCGGCCTTGTCTGAGCGCGCCGGTACTCCGAGCATACCCATGGAGAAGGACGAGCGCGAGGAGTTCCTGCGACGGGAGAACGAGCTGCAGGACCAACTATCGGAGAGGGAGTCACAGGCTGCTGCTGCCGAGAAGCAACTTCGGGAGACCAAGGAAGAGCTTGCCTTCCTCAAAGAGCACGACAGCAAGGCTGGCAAGGAGAACGAGAAGCTGACAGCCGAGGTCAACGAGTTCAAGATGCAGCTGGAGCGACTGAACTTTGAGGGCAAGGAGGCCCAGATCACCATGGATGCCTTGAAGGAGGCCAACGCAGAGCTCACCAGCGAGCTGGACGAGGTCAAGCAGCAACTGCTGGATGTTAAGATGAGCGCCAAGGAGAGCGGCGCCGCCCTGGACGAGAAGGAGAAGAGGAAGGCGGAGAAGATGGCTAAGATGATGGCCGGCTTCGAGCTGGGGGGCGACGTCTTCAGCGACAATGAGCGCTCGATTGGTGATGCGATTACACAGATTGACGTGCTGTATGAACAGAGCTCTGTGGGCGACCACATTGCGCCAGATGAGTTTAAGTCACTCAGGTCAAAGCTGGTGGAGACCCAGGGCATCGTGCGCCAAGCCGAGCTGTCCATGTATAGTGCGTCATCGAGCGACATGGATGCTCGCCGGAGGCATGAGCTTGAGCAGAAGCTGGAGGCGCTGCAGACGGAGTACGAGGATGCTCTGACACGCAATCTCAGCGATAGTGACGTCGAGGAGGTCAAGGGCCGGCTGGAGAAGGTCTATGCCAGCCGTCAAACTACGCAGACGGAACTAGTGGACGAGCTCAAGGCGGACATTGCCCAGAAGGCTTCCGAGAACACCAGGATGAAGACGCTGATCGAGGATCTGCAGCAGCGGGTCAAGTCAGGGGCCGGGGCCCCAATGACCAATGGCAAGACGATCCAACAGCAGATTGCCGAGTTCGATGTCATGAAGAAGAGTCTCATGCGGGATCTGCAGAACCGCTGCGAGCGGGTTGTGGAGCTCGAGATCTCGCTCGACGAGACGCGGGAGCAGTACAACAATGTGCTGCGGTCATCCAACAACCGCGCACAGCAGAAGAAGATGGCGTTCCTGGAGCGGAACCTGGAGCAGCTGACGCAGGTGCAGCGGCAACTGGTTGAGCAGAACTCGGCGCTCAAGAAGGAGGTGGCTATTGCGGAGCGCAAGCTGATTGCACGCAACGAGCGTATCCAGAGCCTCGAGAGCCTGCTGCAAGACAGCCAGGAGAAGATGGCGGCTGCGAACCACAAGTACGTGCCTCCTACATGGACATATCTGCTCCTCTTGATACTGACGAGTGTGATAGGTTCGAGGCCCAGCTTGCCTCTGTCAAGGAGCGTCTGGAGAGCGCCAAGGCCGGGAGCACCCGTGGTCTCAACCAGGGCGGTGGTGGCTTCAGCTTTGCCGGCGCTGGTAGCCGCATTGCGAAGCCCCTGCGCGGGGGCGGCGGTGATCAGCCAGCGGCCAACCCGACAATCCAGACGATCCAGCAGAGCGAGGGAGGAAACGGGGGGACCACCAGCAAGCGGTCGAGTTGGTTCTTCAAGTCATAAGCGATGACATTGTGCTTTGGCGGAGGCGTCTTGAGTAGAGTAAACGGTAGAGATATACCCCCCCCACCATTACCATTACCACCACACCCACCACATCCACCACCATCATCATTTGTTGAGCGATTCTGCTTTCCGATTCCACTCTTCTGCCAGCATTTCTACATCTTTAGAAGGGCCAGCGTGAGCGCCCCCAGTCCGATGATGATTGGATTTATGACGGAGACAGAGCTGTTGTGAATCTATGTAGAGTAGGGGTGGAGGTAGTCAGTAGTCTCCTTGTCATGATTGCGAATGAAACTAGGAATTAAATGAATCATAAACACGACGAGGCTTGTTGATAGGGGATAGGATTTTGTGAGATTGTGAGCAATGTTCTATTTTGCAGTGTGAGGCCAATTGTACTTGGGTAGCCCATACATGTACGGAGTACATATGAAGTATCAGCAAATGATGCCCCACATGAGTTTAGGCGACGTCACACTTCTTTCAAACCATCGCGTAAAAGACTTGTGTCGTTTTCATTCATTCTATTTCGGTACAACTTCATATACAAAAATACTGATGGCGGGTAATCCCGACGGCGACCTCATGTCCGCGCCGTCCATCCCGAATCTACTGTCACTGCGCGGCAGTAGAGGAGGCGCTCGTGGAGGCAGGGGACGAGGCCGTTCGGGGCAGGGCTCTTCTGCTGGTGCTGCTCATGATGCCACGATACAGGGCACAGATAATGATGCGGCTGTCTCGAGGCTGAGCGCCGTGGAGCTGGGTTATCTGGACGACCCGTATGCGCGGTACTTTGTGCAGAGCGTCGATGGCCCACCGGCCAGGCGTCTCCCCATCATCAACAGAGGTGCGCTGGAACAAACCAGCCTGTGGTGAACCTACACTGACCTGGAGCTTCAGGCACATATACGCGCACCGCCGCGCTGGACATGCTCGTCGAGGCCTTTCTCTCCGAGGAAGACGCCACATCGGCCGCTACGCCGAAACAGATCATCTCGCTGGGCGCGGGCACAGACACGCGGCCATTCCGGATATTCAGTCGGCCGAATCGCCAAGGGCTTGTGTACCACGAGGTGGATTTCGGCGTCGTGTGCAGGAGGAAGCTACGGACAGTCCAGACAAACCCCGTGCTGTCGGGGATCCTGACAAACCTCTCGGCGCCCGCCGACGAGACCTCGTGGAGCAGTGAGCCGGTCCACGGAGGGAGCTATCACTGCCACGGCCTGGACCTGCGTCAACTTGCCTCCTCCTCCTCCTCCAACGATGACACGTCCTCCTCCCAGAATACCGCCCCCACCTCGCTGCCCGGTCTGCGCACCGACGTGCCCACGCTTCTCCTCTCCGAGTGCTGCCTGTGCTACCTCTCCCCCGACGAGGCCAGCGGTGTGCTGTCGTACTTCACGGGGCGGATCCCCAGCCTCGCGTGCGCGCTGTACGAGCCCATCCGGCCGCACGACGCCTTTGGGAGGGTCATGGTGTCGAACCTGGCGGCGCGGCGGATCCGCATGCCGACGCTGGAGGCGTACCCGGAGCCGGCGGACCAGGAGGCCCGGCTGCGGGCGGCGGGGTTCGACGTGGCGCGGCAGATGACGGTTGGGGACCTGTGGCGCACGTGGGTGCGGACCGAGGAGAGGGAGCGCGTGGACGGGCTGGAGGGGCTGGACGAGGTGGAGGAGTGGGAGTTGCTGGCGGCGCACTACATTGTGGCATGGGGGTCGAGGGGGGATGGGTTTGGGTCGTGGGGTGCGTTGGCGGGAGGGGCCTGACGTGGGATGCGTGTGACGGTACGGAGTAGATGTCGGGAGAGGAATACACCGTCGTAAGCGGTTTCTTCGTCTTCGTTAGGGGGATGTTAGGCAGAGGATACCAGGTAGAAGTAGCCTCACCAACACTCTATCTTCCAACCTAGAGTCCCTTAACTTGTACATGAGATATATGAATTGCTTACACATGGCAGAGCATGATTTTGGGATCTTCGTAGAAAATCTCTACATAAATCTCTACCTACTGCTGAGTATCTTGGGGAGGTATGTACCTGGTGGTGATGAGGGGTGTCACGTGGGCACGTGGGGTGCATTTTGACGTCGGCGTGAGTGGGTCTGTAACCCAAGGTACGAATGCGCCAATCCACTCCATCCGTCTTCCATCTCCATCCTCATCCGGTCATTGCCCATGTATCGACGCGACTCGCGCCGCTGAATCACTGCTCATCCTCGGATCTTGTTGGATAGACCTGTACTTTTCCTGTTTCTTTTTTTTGGATACTCGTGTCTTTTTGGATTTGTCTCTGGGATTACTTGCTCGCGGGGAACTAGTCGTGCCATCAGCCCTGTTGGCCGCATTCATAGACGTCGCCGGGACGCCGTGTCAACACCTTTCCGGGGAGTTTTGGCTATCCATTGTTATCAGATCTTGGGAGAGCTGAGAGAAGTAGAAGAACAGGGGGATTATTCGCTATACTCTGGCAGCTGGGCAGGACCCTAGACATCGAGCAACATGGCGGATAAACAGTATAAATACCGACAGGAGATCAGCCAGGTACGTCTTGTTTATTTCTTTGTTTGTCTTTATAAGTCATGCATAGAACATTCCGACTTCCAAAAGAGGAATCGCCAGCATGGTGGCCATGTCGTCCAGCTGCCACCAGTGCCACCAGTGCCACCAGTGCCACCAGCTGCCGCCAGCTGTCAACAGGTGCCAGCCATCCAGATACATAAGTTATCTGGCCCCATCTACGAAAGCAAGATGCGCGCGCCCCATCTCACTCCCTTTCTCTTCCGTCTCCATGAATCTGTTCAAGATGCCCCGATGTCCCATCACCCTGGATCTCGCGGAATACCCACCATTCCTCTATGATGCCCGTCGTCGAAGTCGGGTCTGCTTTTTTGCGCGCAGGCTAATCCACTCCACCTTGCAGATGATGTACGTCTCTGGAGAGACTGCTGAGCCTCCCGTCGAGACAACGAGCATCATGGAAGACATTGTGCGTCAGCAAGTAATAGAAATGGTATGTCCCGGCAGGCACTCGGCGTTGTCGCCCAACTAACTCCCAGCAGCTTCGCACCTGCACAGAACTGGCTTCTCGCCGTGGATCCAAATCCATCAGCATCAACGATCTCATCTTCCAGATTCGGCATGACCAGGCCAAGGTGTCCCGGCTTCGCACGTTCCTTTCCTGGAAGGACGTGCGGAAGAACGTCAAGGACTCGGACGATAAGGGCGCTGATGCTGATCTTGCAGCAGGCGACGACCCCGTGGGGGGTGTTGTGGGCAGTGGGCCGGTCGATGAGGCAGCCAAGAAGAACAAGAAGTCCAAGATTGGCCTGCCCTGGGAGCATGCCTCTCTCTACCCCGTCGAGGTCCCCGAGCGCGACGATGAGGAGGACGAGGATGAGGACGAGATGAACTTTATCACACTGCAGCGACTGCGCCGCGCAGACGAGCGCACCAAGGCCATGACCAAGGAGGAGTACGTTACCTGGTCTGAGTACCGCCAGGCGTCCTTCACCTACCGGAAGGGAAAGCGCTTCCGCGAGTGGGCCGGCTTCGGCATCGTCACAGATAGCAAGCCGTCGGACGATATTGTCGACATCCTCGGCTTCCTGACCTTTGAGATGGTGCAGGTCCTTACGGAGGTCGCCCTCAAGGTCAAGGAGCAGGAGGACCTCGCCCGTGCCCAGAGCGGCGGCGACAATGCGGGCTCTAAGAAGCGCAAGCATGAGCAGGGCCTCTTCGACCCGCCCAGCGAGGGCAAGCGGCCCATTGAGCCCAGGCACGTCCAGGAGGCGTTCCGTCGCTTCCAGCACCGGCCCAAGAAGTCGAGAGCCATGCTCAACGGCACGAGGCTGGTCCAGCACACACCCCTCAATATTATATGAGCTTTATACGCGGCCAGAGTTATCACGGACTGGGATTTGTTTATTCGAGATTGGATGAGAACTTATTGGTGGCCTTTGGAAAGGGGGCCTCCCCAGCACCAGGCGCTGCGGAATGGATTTCAGGGAGTTTGATGGAGTTACGGTTATTGGATCCAGGGATATGATTGCTACGCGTAATGGCTGGATGGAAAGACTGCGTTTGCTTTGCCGCGGCTCTTTACTATTGGACTAGGAGTTTGCTGTTTGCAACAGAGAAGCCTCATGTATGCCATCAATCGGAACCAGATACAACCTAATAGTACTTGGGTAGCTACTACAAGTAATATCCCGCGCACGGCAAGTTGCCAATCCCTAGCAATACACTCGCTAAATGTATTTTCTAAATTGAAGTTAAATTTCATCGCTGTATATTTCCATGTAATTAAACACATATATATTGTCATCTCATGACATGGCTCGGCTCGCCGTCGAGAATCTCCTCCTCACCGCCGTATTGTCGTCGCGCATCCTGGAGCCGACTCTTCGCAAGCTCATGGGTAGAGAATCTTCCGCGTCGTCCTTGATGGCACTACTCCTCGCCTGGTCTGGGGTCGAGACAGAGGGCAGTCTGTTGCTCCGCACGGCCTGCCGGAACCTCTGCACCGTGGCAGCAACTGTCACGACCCGACGCAGAGGAGCATCCGCAGTTGGCGGCGACGCAGATGTCGATTCGGCATCCTGTGTAGGTGCAGCAGGAGCGCTGTCGGACTTTAGCAGGTCCAGATTCCCACGGCCCGGCTTGGTCTGCTCGACGTAATCCTTGTAGTGTGGCCTCTCGAGGAGGCCGCTGCGGAAGGCGTTGACCCCGACGAGGAGCTTGACCAACTCGACGAGCTCCTCGAGGTACTCGATAATCTCCATCTGGCCGGCAGCGTTGGCGTTCCAGGCAAGGAAGCTGCGCTGCGTCACAAAGCTCGTTGTGTGCTCGACGCCGCCCTTCTCGCTGAACGTCTCATCGTGGCCACCTAGACTTGTTTCTTGCATCTCTAGAACATCGCGGACGCGACTGACGAGTCGCAACTGGGCCAGCCTTGGCGATGGGAGGAATTGCGGAAGGGGGAGCCACGTCGTGAGGGCCTCATGGACGGAAAACAACATGAGCGTGCTCGAAGCAGCCACGTTCCGCCTATATGCGTAGATGTGCACGTTCAGATCTTCCAAAATGGACGACCCGTATGCATTTCTCAGGTCAATGATATTACCCATTCGATCAATGATCTGGTGAAGCACGAATATGATCTCTCTGTAGATTGGCTCCAGAGGTTTGAAACTACCCTTGAGCCGCGGTTCGGTGAGGCAGAAGGGGAGGAATGTCTCGGCCGCGGCGAGGGAGCCCTGGGCCTTCTCCCGGGCGCGTTGGAAGCGAGAATAGAGCTTGTGGGAGCGGAACTTGGGCAACTCAGGGTCGTGGATACCGACTGCCATGGTCGAGTGCATTCTCTGCACTTGTCGGATTGACGAAGACAGCGATTCGACGAGGCGGTGCCTTGCCCGGACTGGATAGATGAAGACTTCCACCAGAATAGCTACAACGGACCCCACGAGGAACGCAACGAGGCGCTTGTAAAAGTTCTCGCCCGCCGTCCCACTCTGATTCATGGCAGCTAAGGAAGTATCAGCACCATCGGACTTGTCATTACAATGGGGGTGGCGTACCTAGTGCAACGACGCACATTGTTGTAATGGCAATCATGCCAGCCTTGACGTATTTCGTAGCAATCTGGATATAGACGCAAGGAACAATTCCGAATATAAGAATAACGACCATGCCTATGCGATTGCCTCTGGCAATTTCATATGAGGCAAGGCCCATGACACAACCGAAGATGACGCCGAATAGACGAACTAAGAAGATGAAGAGAGAAGTGCCGATGGAGACCTCAAAGACGAGCACCAATTGCAGGGGGGCCCATATGCCACGAACATTGCCGTACCAGGTCCTCCAGGAGGAGACAAAAGATGGCCAACTAACTATGAAAACCGCGAGAGACAGCTTTAGCGCGTACGCGAGATCGTCCGAGTGCTGTGCCCATTCAAGACCATTGGCAAGCCAAGATCTGAGCTTGGAGATGGGCCCGGTATGTTTGGACTTGGGTTTCTTTCCCTCGTGCCCCCTGCGCCTCTGTTTCTTTGCAGATTTCTCCCCATTCAAGGCTGCATGATTGCTCTCTTCGTCTCCTTTTTTCCATGGCAGAGGGACTTCGCAACTTGAACTATCTGAACGCTCGGAACGGGAGGGCGGTTTGGTCGTCTTGCCAATTCGAATGCTCTTCCGGGCGCTTTCCGGCAGAACCATGGCATCTGACTCTCCCGAAGTTACGAGCCACTGCCGAATATCGGCGTAATGAGGCATCCAGAGTCTTGGTCTGTCGTTGCGCTTCCTTCGCTGGTCGACAAGCTCTCTGGTGTGGTGGAGCATTGTCAAGATATGGGTGGCAGCCTGACGGAAGGCCAGGAGGAACGAGGAGACGAGGAACATTTCCATGCGCGGCATGAGATCCACAACCTGGCCAGACTTCCCCTGGGCTGCCAGCTGGAGCTCTTCGGTTGATCGTTTATCGAAGCGTGCGAATGCGTCGGTGAAGGCGTCGATCCTGAGATCAATCTCTTCCACCTCAATTCCCTGGGGTATCGGTACCCCAGACGGAAGCTTTGGGACGTCGAAACAATAGGCAATGCACGCCATCGCCAGGTTCGTTGCCTCCTTGAATGCATCCTCGAACTCCTCGACAGGCCCACGTAGCCGTAGCAGAATAGACTCGAGAAGGTCCACACTCCCCGATTCAATCTCACGAACGGGTTTGACATCGTCCACCGGACAGTTGAGATCGTCCTCCTCTTCCTCAGACACTTTCTGCAACGTATGGGGATCAGCCGGCTCAGACACGCCATCCTCGGGCGTCATGTTTGACTCTGAGCCTTCCGTGACATCCTCCTCAGCAGATGTCGTCTTCAAAAGCACATACTTGTTCTCACAAGCTCCAATCAGGGTGACGACATTTTGAACGAGCCTCGACATGCAGTGCTTGCTGATGGGCTTAAGGGAATTTGGTGGGAGGGGCGATATGGAGCACTCAAAGTTCACCTCATCCTGGGCGGCTTTACACCGCAAGAGCGCTGCTCTTAGACTTGACTTCTTCTCGGCCAACACGGCTAGTGCCGTCAGCTCCAGCGACATTTCTGATGAGGGACCCGCTCTGGTGGACTTGAAAGGATTGGGGAAATCGGCCAGAAACCCCTTGAGCCAGGTCTTCTTTTTGCTGGGCTTGTCCTTGCTCGACTCGGCTTGGTTCTTGGTAGCTTCTTCCGAGTCACCCCCGGGGGTCATAAACCAGTGCGTTGTTCTCGACACAGTATTCATGGTGTCATAGAGCGTCTCGATGGTCGATGTGCCAAGGAAACTGGTCGATAACTCTGGAAAGATGGAGACATTGACGACGAGCACAACCCCGGCGCCAGCAAGGATAGGGTAGTATATGTTGGTAAAGACGGCCAAGCTGACCTTGGTGGCTCTGCCTATGAGGGTCGTTGCCGCAACAAAGAGGAAGAGCCAGACGAAGACGAAGAGGCGTGGGGTAGATGAGCGGACAAAGCCGTGGATGAGGACTGATGCTAGGAGGAAGACGGCCCGGATGCTCGACGATCCGGGTGAGTCGTAATCCAGAGGTATGGACGACAGGTATAGGCCCAGTATACCCCAGCCTAGGCCCGCCAGAGATCCGAACAGGATCAGCAGCAGAGATTCAATCATCTTGGCCATGCGCTGGCCCGGGTGGGCAAAGACAGCCGTCATGGGGATGAGGAAGGTGCTGAGCCCGAAGACCTCCACGACCTTGGGGATGACGGCGATGATGATGGCAATGGTGCAGGAGATGGACGACTTGAGAATGCGCTGCCACAGCCGGTTGGCCTGCCAGTCGCCCCAGATGAGGCGGACAAGCCTCTTAACGAAAGACGCTGCCATGGCGACGATGGCAACGATGGTGATGATTATGACGATGAGGGCTGCGCGAGTTTAAGTCCCGTGTATTCATCCATTCCAGAGCCCGGGAAGCCCGCGAGCCGTCCTCGGCGGCACAAGAAGACGCCTGGAGATCATGGATGAGGGGCTGTGAGGGCGGCCAGCGGACTGACTGGTGCTTTGGAAGCACGAGACGAGGGAGATCGGCGCCGGCAGATGCGGGTTGGGTCGAACTCTCCAAGTACTCGTACGGAGTATGATATGCACAATGCACGCAGCTGCAGACCCTCCAGTGATGGTGTAGTAGTGATGGCCAGTGGAGCTCCCCTCCCCCACACTAATCGCTAAGACAACCTAGCCAACCTGGACAAGCTAGCCAACCGCCAGCCCAATTCAACGTCGCTTCCATCTGTGACCTCTCATCTGATCTCCCACCACCTCCCGCCATCTCCCGCCATCTCCCGCCCTCTCCCGCGCATCACCCAGCGCGCCGCCATGCTCTCCTTCATCCTTATCCAGAACCGCCAGTAAGCCCACCACACTGCCGCCCCTTTTCCGATTGAACCGCCTGGCTAACCAGACCTCCCTTTCCTGCGCAGGGGCAAGACCCGCCTCGCCAAGTGGTACGCCCCCTACAGCGACGACGAAAAGATCAAGCTCAAGGGCGAGGTCCACCGCCTCGTCGCCCCGCGCGACCAGAAGTACCAGTCCAACTTTGTCGAGTTCCGCAACAACAAGGTCATCTACCGCCGCTACGCCGGCCTCTTCTTCTGCGCCTGCGTCGACACAAACGACAACGAGCTCGCCTACCTCGAGGCCATCCACTTCTTCGTCGAGGTCCTCGACGCCTTCTTCGGCAACGTCTGTGAGCTCGACCTTGTATTTAACTTCTACAAGGTCTATGCCATCCTAGACGAGGTCTTCCTCGCCGGCGAGATCGAGGAGACGAGTAAGCAGGTCGTCCTCACCCGCCTCGAGCATCTTGACAAGCTGGAGTGACCGGAAGTCGCACTTGGGAATTCGACGGAGCACACGATAGAGCTGTACATATAACTGCGTTTACGGGAAATTACGGCATGGGCGGAGTTCGGGTGTTGCAGGCAGCCATCGGTCGGCTCGGCTCAATTATTTTTACTATGGTATTTGAATAGGTATGATCACCAGGTACACTAAATCGTACATCCCTCGACATATCCTTTGAGCTTCTAGCTATACGATCGGAAGATGTTGGCGAGCTCATTTCATGACTGGGCCTATAAGAACCAATGGGTCCCTTTCGAGATCGTAGCCGATTCTCCGCTCGTCGAGGCCCATGATGATAGTTCCCATAGTGTGAGGTCTGCCGACTGCATAAAAGGCCACGCAAAAGACTTATTTCGTTGGAGAACCTCCTATACTCAGGCCTTTGCTAATTAGCAGTGCTTCAGCACTATGAGTAACAGACGCTGACCTTCAGCTCGCCTCGTCGAGTCCGAGGTACTCGGGCATTTGACTAGTCTCTTCGCTGTCCTCCGCCACCACGAATTCGGTAGCATCCTCGACTGCCTCATCTTTGACGACCCCCGTGCCGTGAATGCCATCGCCAATTGCGATGGCATTCGTTCCGACTTCCGCTTCCTGAAGCACCGCCCTGGCAATTGTGCCATGCTCAGGCACCTCCCACAAGTCGAGTGAGGATGGCCTCCTAACCTTCTGCACCCAGAAGTTGGACTTGTGGTGGAACAGAGAGATGACGCCCGAGTGGTATGGCGGATACTTGTATAGGGGCTTTGGGGTTACGAGGAACTCGATTGGGGCCGGAGATCTCGGTGTTATGGGTGAGCTCCAGTCATAGCTCATCTCCATAAGGTCGTCGTCTCTACTTTCCGACGGCGCTGCTGAGTCTGGGCTGCTGGGTCTAGGGTCTTCTTGATCCTCGGAGGACACCTTCCCCGCTTCGCTTTTGCGCCGCTTCCTCGATGGAATGGGTGTCTGGACGGCTGAGGGATGATGTGGTGGTGCCGTTCGAATTTCAAATCTTTCCTGGGTAGCCCTCTCCTCCGACTCTTGGGTTATCTCTGCCAGAAAACTCTCAGCTTCCAGCTGAGCAACTCGATCACTGCGACTACCTCGGATATCGTCGAATTGTCTAGCGCCAGTGTGGACTCCGCTTTCCTAACACTCGTGAGTCTTACCCAGCTAGCACTCGCTCACAAGTACTCACCTCAGCCCAAGGAGTAAGCCGTCCCTCCGACGGTGGAACTGGGCCGTCCTGTGGAAGCAAAACCCATGTGGGGCGACGAGATGGCCCCGGGTCGTTTTCAGTATCAGCCTTTTGTTTCTTCGCTCTGTGGCTGAGATCCTCGACATCATCGGATCTCTTCCGAACATGGCCGGAAAATGTTCTCGTGGTATGGTTGGTGGCTTCAGATCTGTTGCCCATGCGCGGGCTGCCCAGTCCAGTGCTGGCCCATAGAGGAGGTGGCGGGCCTCTTCTGACGCCACCGTTGTCTTCAGGAGGCAGGAAGAAGGTCTTCTTCTTGATCCAGAACCCTGGATCTTTGTTGGGGCAGCTTGTGATGAAATGATCACCCTTGGCGCCGCAGATGTGGCATATGTATCCGATACTGGGCCTACTATCGAACAATGGGTCGGAGTTGGTGGGACAAGCTGCAATGTAATGGCCTTCCGCGGACGTTAGTTTGGCTTGCACATTGAGGGAGATACCAACCTCTGCAATTGCATCTATGGCAGACGTAGCTCGAAGGAGGTGGCATTGTCTCGTCCCACTCGTCGTTGTGTTGAAGTACAAGGGGTTGAGCTGGGCCAGTTTCCCACGAGTCCTTGGTGAGGTCGATCAGGATGGGCTCGGGCTGTCTCGACTTGACGGTGGCTTGAGGAGCAGCTAGGAAAGTGTGAAGCTTTGTGGAAGCTTTGTCCACTCCAAAATGAGGAGATTCTTTGATATTCGAATCGATTCGCGGAGGCTGCCGTGTATTGGGGGGTTTGGGGTTAGGGTTGAGAGCCGTGGCCATGGTTCCTTTGGTTGCGGAGGCCGCAACAGGCTGACAGCTGCCAACACTGGACACCGCTTTGCCTTTGCCTGCGGGCTTCACCTTTTTAAAGTGAATCTGAATCTCGTCTGCGATCCTGTCCATGTAGTCCTTGAGCTGCTTCTCTTCTCTGGCGTCAGCAGCGGTCTTTAGTGCGTCAGCAGCGCACTCATTCCACAACATGGCGATCGCCGACGGCTGGCAGTGAAACGACTCGAGACATTTGCAGTAGGTCTTGACCATGATTTCGTGGGCCTTCTGGAAAGGCCCCTTCTGCTCTTGGAGCCACATATTGTATATGGTTGCCACATTGCCGACCGTCAGCTTGTCCCTCTCTATGTTGATCTTCTTCTCAAGCGTTGCTTGCCTCATTTTGCCGAGATCGCTGGAATTTCGGAGGCCAGAGAATCCCAGCTTTTTCTGGAGAATTTTGATTATATCATCCTTGGTGCCCATGCTGACTGGCTCTAATTAGGGGCAGTGATGGATCACTGCGTCTCTGACGGTGCGGATGAGGAAAAGGGGCCCAGTTGGAGGTGTTGGAGGAGGTATTGGCCAAAGCGTCCGGCGAGAGGGGTTGCCGATGATGGAAGATAATACCAGGAGCACAATGAACAGTGTGAAGAAAAAGCGAGCTGGGCGGTCGGTGAAGATGACAGAAGACGATAAGCAACACAGGGGAAGAAGGCTCCTCGTCCAGGGGCGCTCCTGCCTCTCGACAGCTGCCAGCGGCTGCTCGCCCGAAATTCACTTCACTGAGTTCAACCTGGACGTACTGACACCTAAGACCCTTCACTGTTACCAGACATCAGCGATGGCGAGGACATCGGTGACTTCCATTCCATGATCAATCAGGCCAAGCTGAAGAAAACAATCAATAGCGCCATCCGCGGCGGAACTCCGTGCCAAAACCCTAAAAGACCTAGGTAGTTATACCGTAACAAATGGATTTCCTCCTACCGTTTCTTCAGTGCCGCAAATCTCCTCTCTAGATCACTTATATCCGGTATCGAGCCCTCCGGCTCGTTCTTCTTTCGCGATGCGTCCTCCATCTTCTTGCTAGGCTTGAGCTCCACCGACCCCAGAGTCACCTTGGGATGCACATTGTCCGTCGTCATCCTCGGCGGCGTCACCGTCAGGGGGCTCGTCGGCCCAGCCAATTTCTTTGCCGGCGTAATGGCAGCTGCCTGCCTGGGCTCGGCGGGCTCGGGCTTCGTGGTCCCAGCCTCGGCAGCCAACGGCTCCTCCAGCGCCCTCTGAGCCTGCCCGCCCGATGGCTTCTCATCATCTTCATCCTCATCCTCAAACTCCGGTGGCGGGGGCGTCCTCGTTGCCCGCTTCGGCCAGTCCACGCCGTACGCCTTGGCGATCTCCTCGAGGTACCCCTGGACCAGCTCGGCGCGCGGGGGCTCGACGCTCAGCTTGCGCACGACCTTTGCGCTGACCTTGCCGTCCGAGTTGTCCACGGCCTGGAGAGCGAACTCCTTGCCAAACTTGTCGGCCAGCATGTTGCGCACCACGCTCAGTTCCTTGATCTCCGTCTTGGGCGCCGCGTAGATGATGCTCTTGACCGCCTCCTCCAGCCCCGGGTCGCACGTGGGCGCCTCGAGCAGCCCCGCGCGCGCCAACAGCAGCTCGCAGTACAGCTCCAGCAGCTCGTGCAGCTCGCTCGTGATGTCGCTCCGGATGATGTTCTCGACGCGAATGGTGGCCGAGTCGATCTTGCCCGCCTCGAGAAGCTGGGCCATGGCGCGCCGCTGCGTCTTGCCCAGCTGCTCGTCGCGCTGCTGGACCATGCGCAGCCGCGAGATGGCCAGCTTGAGCTGGACCTTGAGCTTGGTCTGCGGGTGGGTTCATAGAGAGGTTAGCATGCCCTGTCACGTCGCAAGTCGCATCGCGGGGTAGATCTAGAAGGAGGAGGGGCGGGGGATGCGTACAGTGAAGTTCCCTCCTGGAGCCATGGCGGGTGGCTTCTGTGGAGAAATGGCCCGTTGGAGGAATGGTGGGAGGAGTATTTATGGATTTGAAGCCAGGAGAGATGACGAGGATGCGCAAGGCAGAAGTGATGGACCGGGTTGAAGTTCCGACTGGCGGCTGCCTTCCTTCGCTGCCGCCTGTGAGCTCATTGCGGGGCGTCGACGCAATGAGCCATCCAGACCCCACCAACAACTCGCGAGCGAGGCATCAGCGTCATCCGCATCCGTGTTCCAGCCTCCAGCCGTTCCATTTGGTTCTGCCTCAAGACGTCCGTAGAACCTTGAACACGTATTCTCCGCCCCGTCTCTAACTGCGACAATGGAACTCATGATTAACAATGTATTCGACTTGAGGTATGTTCTTCCTCGCCGGGCGGGGCTTTTCTATCTACGTCCTGTATGTAGGTATGCCTTATCAAAATTCCGCAGTTGATGGTATGCGGCTACCATCAATATCAGAATCCCCCAACACCGTGTCACTGGCCCAGTTATCCATCCGGATCCGCCCCTATGTAGCCTTTGAACGCCCGGTATAAACATTAAAAAAAAGAAAAAAAGTTGCCCCGCCCATTACTGTGGCACCAGGGCCCTTGTCGGGAGCCCTTCTGTCAGCCACAAAGCTTCCCCATATATCTAATCCATCTCCGTATCGCCAGGAGGCGCCGGGACGCCGTCCGTGGCCTCACCTTCGAAGACCTCTTTGCCCTCGTATGTGATTCGCCTCCACCCGCAGACTTCCTTGTCATCCTTGATCCATTCCATGGTTGGGAAATAATGATCATTCTTCTTCATCGTGATCATCCACGGCACCGAGTCGAAAGTGACTGCCTTCATCCGGAAATCTGCTTTTAATTAGTCGCTGTCAACCAAGACGTTCAGGGGGGGGTCAAACTTACAGGTGTTATCTGGGATCTTCCGGGTCTCACGAATGAACGAATCCAGGTCTGGCGTGGGATGGCCATTGACAGCGGTGATAAAATTGGTAGGAGCGACGCCGTACTGGTTGGCCGGGGAGCCACGGATCCGGCTGGATACGTAGACCTCACTGTGCAGCTTGCTAATCTGCTGACGAACAGCCTGGTGCGGGCGATGGAAGATGGCACCACAGAAGGACACGGCATGGTCGGTTTCAATGCCGTCAGTGCTGACCGTGGGGAGCTGAAGCTCCATCTCTTGGCACTTCCTCACAATCACTGCATCCAAAACCTCGTGAGTGTACATGAGGTCAAAGTCAGAGATTGTCGTGCACACCTTGCCGTTGAGCGTCAAGACAATGTCACCTTCGAGGAGTGACACTGGCTGGTTGACTCGCTCAAAGGTACGCTTGCTCACCATAAACAGCTGGTGATGAGAGCGGTTAGCCTCCGTGACCTTCTTGATCCACTCGTCCGAAACACCCATTACGGAGGCCTGGGACATGGCAATGGATCTCAGTTCAACCGACAGGATGCGCAGCGAAGGGGTCTCGCCCCTCTGGATGGCTGAGAGCACTGGTAAAAGTGTCGGCGTGCCCAGTCCGAGATAGTACTCTTCATCTCTCTGGCTGCATGGGGACCGCTCGCCCAAGTACGATAACCAGAGAGCTTGCACAGTACCATCCGGCGCTGTCAAAACACCACTGTTGCACGTCGAGCCCAAGTTGCTGTCAATGGTGATGGCATCGATGTTGATGGCACGATAACGCGGAGCCGCTGAGTTGGCTGGGATTGCCACAGCTGTGACCTCGGTGACCGTAGTAGAACCATGGACAACACGACCTATGCGGTTGTGTCCGATGAAATGTGTTTTGGCACCCTGCTTAAGATATTCGTTGCTCAACCTGGCAGACTTGACATCGGCATCGACCAACGAGGGGTCGTACTGCACAATGGCATAGTTCTGGAGAGGGTGGAGGAAGATGACCTTTCCCTCGACAATGATGGCATCAGCAATGGTGACAGTGATATCACACAGATCATAGGGAACGATGGCTCTGGAGACGAGCACGAGTCCCTTCTCAGCATCAATGACCAATCCCATTCCCGCACGACGGCTCTTGGGAAACCCGTCGAGCTTGACAGGCATGGCGCAGTTGATGTACACAAAGCTGTGCACCAGATCTGCGATGCCGGGGTCGGGCGCATGGTCCAGCTCGATGAATGCGGCGGATTTCCTCTTGGGCGGGATCGGGGGGAGGGGGTCTCCCAGGTCAGAGAAGTCCCAAAGACCGGACTCGTCATTGCGAACCGCAAGTTTCATCTTTGAGGACCAATGGCGATCGACATAGATGATGGTAGTGTTGAGCGTGTGTAGATCGCGCAGGTGCTTGTATGTCACAACCACGCGAGCCTTGTCGGGTATCCCCCTCATCACCTCGACAAAGCTATCGAGGTCCGGCACAGGCTTGTGGTCGATAGTCTGAATGATCCATCCATTCTCCGGACTATCGAATCGGAACGACCCTGCTGCTTCACAGACGTACAGCCCCTGAACCGCCACACCGTAGAGCCTAGCCTGCTGGTATGAGAGGTTGTGAAAGCTGCCACCCGCAACGGTAACGAAGCGATCAGGAGTAATCGCGTGAAGATCGCCAACCACAATCTCCACCTCCACATCTTCGCCTCCGCGTTGCAGGAGGATCTTGATCGGCTTTCCGACATTCGAATCGAGAATGTCGTCGAGGCGAAGAAACTGGGTGATGAGCTGGTCGTTGACCTTGATCAACAAGTCACCTTCTTCGATCTTCTTGTCAGAAGGACCCATGGGAAGGATGATCTCAGCGGCAAGCATGTTGGTCTCGTTTGGGAACTCCTTTCTGATAGCAGCCTCCCACTCGGAAGTGAGCCCAAGCCTACGGCACTCCTCAAAAGGCTTGAGAAGGAACTGGCACTGGATATCACCCCGAGTCACTGGCTTCCCTTGCTGGATGCACTGTAGCGCGCGCAGGGGACGATCGAGGGGAAGGAAGTAGTCGGTCGAGGCGCCATCGGAACGACCACCTGCTTGCAGGGCAACTGCTGAGCCGTCCTTGCTGACGACGGGACTACCGCTGCTACCTCCGCTGGCCGAAGCGTTGGCCTGGTAGTAGCACGTATTGAAGTCGCTGTATCCATCCCCGTACTCGGGTGCATTCCTGTCCAGACGGCTGATGATACCGGAGAGAATACTCAGCTTCTCTCCAGCATCGTTACCGACGACGCGAATCTCGACACCAACTGCGACAGAGGTCAGCACAACGCCCAGAATATCACCACCCGCTTCAGAACCCACCTTGTGCTTGTTCTGGCTTGATATCGAGCCCAGTCACCGTCATGTATTTAATGGCCGTGGGGTCGTACCGGAGGATGCCAAAGTCGTGGACCGGGTCGCGGTAGACGGGGTAGCAGTCGACCTCTTCGTGGTTGTCGAAGACACAGTGGCCCCAGAAGGGACCAGCACCAACAACGTGGCGGTTGGTCATGATGTACCTGGAAGTTGAAAAGTCAGCCCACGGTGTTGCTTGGCACGGAACCTGACTGCTTGACTCACCCTCGCTTGGCGTCAACAACAAAACCAGTAGCCTCACTAGTGAGAGCCGGGTCCGTGTCAAAGGAACATGTCTGGCAGAATCGAATCGCCACGACATTGCGCACGACATTTTGAATCGTGTCCTGCCATTCTCCTAGACTTCCTGGCGTCCCAATGTACATGCCAGGATGGGCGTGCAAGTCGGTCCCCAGATCTGAGACTTCGTCGTACTCGTACTCGACCTCGACATATTCGGCTTCATCCTCGGTGGTCTTTCCGTTGACGGGACGCTTGGGGGGCGGCCCCTGATCCGGTGAGGCCGGTGCCTTTCTCTTGCTGCTTCTCGTCGCCCTTCCGTTGCGGTTCATCTTGATGGGAGGTTTGGACGGCTGAAAGAAGGTGTGGGACGGGAGATCTCGGTGCGCAAAAGCTGGCAAGGGGTTTCAAGAAGCGGAGTTGATAATGGACGAAGGCCTGTCTTGGATTGGCGTCTCTCGAGTTTGGCGCTGCCTCGAGATATGACGCGAACTGACGGACAAGGATCACAGACTGAGGGCGGGAGGCGCATCAGCCAAGTCGATAGTCCGGCGTGTAGGCAGCAAAATGAGGGACAAGGTTCAGCAAGTGCTGCCGGCGATAAAATCGATAAAGAGAAACCCGGAGAGACAGGAGTTTGCGTCAAGCACAGGCATGTGACGCGAGACTGGTGAAGGATGGTGGTTGGAACCTCGAAGTTTGAGTCTGGGGAAAACTCGATACCAGAACAGCCAGCAGGGTGGATCAGCCGGGTTGTGGATGGCGCGCCAGGCCCGATGACCTCTGGGTGGCCCACCACCAGGAGCCTGGAGCACCCCTGCAAGATGCCCCTGCCAGAAGGTTCCGAGCGCTGTGCTGCTTATGTAAGTCTCCTACAACGCATGAGGGCAGAGAGTCGGTGGGGACAGCGAGCTTCCAGTGTCCACTTCCAGGTTTCATGGAGGTCGCTCACATCCATGGATACTATTAGTACTCTTATTACCTCTAGCTCCTAGAGCTCCAAGGGCCGTCATTGTGCATGGCCCTGCTTCTTCCCCCAACTGCCGCTGCAGCCTGCTGCCGCCCAAGCGCGGCCCATCAGGATGCGACCTTGTTCAAGATGTGGTGTGCACGATCAAGCACATGAGCACCTCCGGCCCGCTCCATGTCTCGGACTCACTTTTGGCCCGCCGGCTTTTTGACATCCCATCCAACAACCGATGCTTACACCCGAACCTGTCTCTTCACTTCAGACGGTGCTGGCTGTGTTCGGGATGGCGATGGCAAGGGAACTTGGGGTGTGTGTGTCGTCGTTTTCTCGTCGGCTACAAATACGGAAGAAATGGGTTGCGCCACTCAACCAGTTACCAACTCACTGTCCATAAAGCATGGCATGGCATGCTTGGTGTCTGAGACTCTGAGAAAACAAGGCCAGAGATTCCGATATCGCCCTTGAGGTGGGCTGCATCCACCATACTTCGTACACCACGAGGCTGGACACGGGCAGCCATCCGTATCCAGCCGTTCCCGCCTCCCAAAACCACATCTCAATGAGCCCATAGATCACTTGACAAGCATAAACATGCAAGTCCATTTGCCCCAACCAAGGCGGTATCGGCCAGCTTAGGCACACACACACGCCCACACACACATGCAACACCACCCCTAACCTCCATCATGCCATCTCCGCCGCTGCAGCCTCTCCGTCACCTGCCCCCACGACTGTCGCCTCTTTTCTGGCCCGGGAATGCAAGCCGGCCAGTGCAGCAGATGGCCCCTCCGCTGCGTCACGAACCGGCTGTAGAGCAGCCAGGCCGAAAGCACCGCCAGAACGCTGCCGCTGGCGGGATACGCAAACTGGTCGGGCGACGAGAGGATGATGGTGGATACGTAGGAGCAGAGCTCGAAGGCATTCTGCCAGGACGCTTCCGTTGTCGAAAAGGCACCGCGGCTGTTCTCCTCAACCTCCTAAGGCGCGTTCCAGGTCAGTTATGATCCTTGACGGCATGCTGAATGAAAAAAAAAATTGAGAAAAAAAAGATGGCTTACTTACCCCTTGAACGAGAATCTGCGAGCACAGGTCAAATCCCCAGAGGCCTATACGGCTTAGTATCGTCCCACCGACAAGCCCAGAAGCAGCTATCATGGCCTTGTCCGGGAATGCCCAGAAGACTGATATCCCAGCAAACAGACAACCAGCTTGCCAGCTCGCAAACCACAGCCCAGCACGCACCGGGCCAATCTTGTCCATCAGCCACGGCGCCACCCATGTGGCCAACACTTCGAAGAACACCGACAGTGTCCTGGCGACAGCAACCTGGGTCGAGGTGTAACCTGTGGAGAGCAGGTAGGTGACCATTTGGCCAGAGAAGGATAGGACTGTGAGGTACAACAGAGCACAGGCGAACGATGGCAGGAAGGCAGGATGGTGGAAGTACAGCTTCATATCCCCCACCAGCTTTGAGGCAGCTGCCGCGGCTCGGTTCCGAGTTTGAGCGCGTCTTTGGGGTGGTTGCCCGTCCGCTAGGCTCTCCTCAGCTACATCTTCATTCCGAGTATGCCGCTGTAGTTCTGGTACGTGGCGGTATATCTAACCATTGTCAGACTGTGCCAGGCTGGTCCGTATACAGGATTGCAGGGGATACCTGGGCGATGAAGAGGTACTCCGGAAGTATAGATGCCAGATTCATGCCAAGATTGACAAGTATGGCGACTTCTGTCGAGACACCATCCACGAGTGCGATCAAAAAGGGACCGAAGAGCTTGCAAATGAGATCGATGCGCCGCATCTGGGAGTTCATCACTGGAAAAGTTAGGTCTTGACGTGGCGACTCCGGAACACGCTCCAGTTTTACCTGGTAGGATCTGGCTGTCATCTCCTGCGATTGTTACAACCTGCGATGAATGTGAGCTGCTGTCCTCACTGTGCAATCCAGCAACCAGACAGATGTTTAGAGGAGGAGGGGGGGTGATGGTACCCAGTCTCTCTCGACAGACACCAAGTTCATGATGGAGGCGAGTTTCTCGACACAGGCCAGGAGAACCAGAGCAGATAGCAAGCCAGTCCTCCAAGCTTCCGAGGACAGAGTCCCCCGTGCGAGAACAAGGAAGATGGCGCAAGACGCCGCCACGGCAGAACGTTGAAGGACTGACACAATTCAGCGCCACGACGCGAGGCTATTTCGGGGGCCTGTGGATGGTATTACATACCAATCGAGTGGCGCACGACACGCAGCCGGTCGCCCGTGTCTATATACTGCCCTGCCAGAGACGATAGGAGTATGGCAGATGCGGCCCTAGCCACAGCGTAGACGGACATGGGAAGCAGCGTGCCGGGGAAGATGGTGGCCAGGTACAGCACGCTGCCAAACTCAAAGACGCGCGAGTTCCATGTCGACAGGAAGTGCGAAACATAGAGGCGCCTGGCCGTCTTGGTCACCGCCCATGGCGCCTTTCCATCGTTGGATCCATTGGAAGTTTCACCGGGGGTTTCGTTGCGGTTGTCGTCCAAAGCAGCGACCACAGTGCTCGGAGCCTCCGAGTCGCCCAGTAGCCGTGTGTGTTCCCCGATGTCACTCATCGTGACTTCAAATTGGCGGCCCAAGTAGATGGTAGGACTCCTCGGGCCTTCCACGACAATGGGACGGCGCCAGCTACAAGATGAAATATCTGTGCCTAGGACCCATGTCGAATGAGGCCATGGCGCAATGCTAGCACGGGATGAAGTCATCAAGGCCCTCTGAAGCTCCGCCCCGGGACAGCCGCTCCCGCCATCAGACCACACCGGTTTGGTCCACTTTAATTGCCGTTAACCGGGTCGTGTAACATCCGAACTTTGGAGCGGTGAGAAAGGCAACCATCCCGAGGCATTCGATAGTACGGACCGTATTCGTATTACTGGCCCCTAGCTTACCCCTAGCTTACCAACATGGCACCAATCGTTTTATATAGGTCACAGTTGTCATATATAACGTTTTGCAGCGTGGCTTTCATTCGGGCTGCTCCTAGCGACGGGTTCCTCCCCTCTCCCCTCTCGTCAATCCATATTGAACCCTGTTATCCGCTTTCACGTCTTCGTGTTCAACGACATATTTGAAAGGTTCTTTGCAGAAAAAATTAGATACCTCAGTCTAGGAAAGTTGAGAAATCAGGCACCTATCGCCATGCCCAAGCCCAATGTGGTGGCAGTCATTTTCCTGCTGTGAAGCACAACAGCCGTCAAGAGTGATGACCTAGTTAAGCCCCAGACTCCTCCTCCTTGACGTCTTCTTCCTCGTCACTCTCTTCCTTCTTGGGTTTCTTGGCCAGCTTGGCAGCAGTGTTGGCTAAGTTTACCAGTCAGTTAAATGCCGTACTACCACATGAAGACCGTGACTATGTCTTACCACCGGCGCCGCGCTTCTTGGGAGTGGCCTTGGAGGGCGTACCCTCACCATCATCCTCCTCAGCAGCAGCCTTCTTGCCTCCAGGCTTGCGTGCTAAGATTCGCTCGTCAGCTACCACCGTGAATATATCCTGTAGTTGAGAAATCTTACCGGCAGCTTTCTTGGGGGTTGCGGCGGCGCCATCCTCGCCGCCCGTCTCGAGCGCAGCAATGTCCTTCTGGATCTTGGTCCACATGTTCTGGAGGGACTTGGTGGTTCGTCCGGGCATGTTGAGCTTCGTCCAGGAGATGCTGCGGCCGGAATCTTCCTTCAGCTGAGCGACGATTCGCAGGAGGAATTGGAACTGGGTGCGCATCAGTGCCTGGTCGGTACTTGAGACGGAAGGAGGAGGGGGTCGGATAGCCTACCTTGGCAGCCTCAGTCCAGGCGCCAGACTTGCCCTCGGTGCCAACGTCGTTGTCAGACATGATGATTTTCTTGGGGTGAGTTAGCCGAGAAAGATTTGGTGATATCAACCGAGTAGTGTGTGGAAGAAGGTGGGTACAAGTTGAGAGATATTGTCTCAAGAGTGTGTGGAGGAGAAGGAATAAAGAGGAGACGGGAGCGGTAAAGAGACAAGAGGAAAGTGATGGGTAGTGGAGGAAACAAAGTGACTGGGTGGAAAGAAATGAAGTTTGCAACTGTGTTAGCAGACGCTGAGAGTCGAAGGTGAGTTGTGAGTGACAGGCCTCTTCTCCAGACAAACTGCATCTCGCATCTGAAGCGCCCCGGCCTCTCGCGAACAGGGTGGAATGGATACAGAAGAGAATAATCCTGGTGAGAGTGAGAAAGGAGTTTCTTCAACCTACCTGCTGTCGTAAGTTACACTGAGAGGCCCAAAGGCACTTGGATGATGATCAACGGGGGAGATAGTGGAGGAGGAGAAAGAGAGAATAAGACGAGAGTAGATGGTGAGAGAAGTCTAATCCTCTCAAGGCCATACTGCTCTGGCTGTGCCTGGTTATTCTGCCAACTGCTGGCAGCCGTCAGCTCCAGTCCAGCTCCCTACCAGCCCCATTTTGCCATCGTAACACTTGAATCTCTGCGCTGTACTCCAAGGTGGGCATTGATTTTTTTTATTTTATTTTTAGGTTATTCCAGGTCCCCTATGGCTATATTTACTCCCGGTCCCGCGCCCGTAGATCCTAAGAGTGCCCAGAGCAAGAGGCTCTACATAGAATATTGAGAATGTAAAGCAGGTGGTAGCATCGGCTCGATCAGCCCAGTTGCTAGCCCGATGATGAACCTATCAGTACGGACCAGACACAAACTGCGGAATTGCCGCAAACCCAAACGCTAAATGCTCTCATAATACTAAAACAACCGACCTTCCACGCCCATTTCCTTCGCCGATCCATGCCGTCGTCGTTTGGTCTATCCGTCCCCTGTGAAGCAAATATCGCATCGCCATGTGGGTATAGTCTTCGGTAAGAAAACAAGTAGTTGACACTCGTCGCGGTTGCAATAAAGCCAGCCAAAAAAGATGTTGGCTCGCCGTCCAAATCCGAATCAAACACACCACAACCCTAAAATCACAGCACGTTTCACTTCATCTTCTCCCTGAAACTCTTGAACTCCTGAAGTCGCTGCTCGTGATCATCGAATGCAGCCATCCAACGTCTTCGGACGTCGTTGTCTTGCTGGACACTCTGGAGGTAGTCCGAGTAGTCCGTATCCCCACGGGCCCTGAGGAACCCATACCCCTTTTCTTCTCGATGAGTAGCAATCCGGGCCCTCCGAGTGCTGAAATGATCGGTAACCTCTCCAACGAATTTATCCCACCGTCGCATGTAGTCTTCAAATTCCTGAACGTACTTGTCCCACGTCGGGATATTCGTCTTCATGTTAGGAACCCCCATTGTCAGGGGAGGCCGGGGCGCCTGAGGCACGGTGGGGAAGTCCAGTGGCTTAGGCGCAGAAACCTTCGGCTCAATCGGTATTTCATCCGATGGTTTACTCTCGAAAGGTAGAGTGTCCTTCAAGTCCGCAAATGATTTCAGCCCAGTACCGGCTGTGGCGAAAGGTGCAACATTCCTCAGGTCTGCAAAGCTTGCTTTGAACTCGTCGCTGTCTTCAGAACCGCCAGTGTTGGGCTTCACCGGCTCCTTTTTCTCAGGCGCCTTGTCCTTGGTGCTGTCAACGCCGGCAAAGTCCCCTGGTCGCCATTCGGGTCTCGATGGCTCGACGTGTATGTTCCGTGCTCCGTTGGGCTGTGGAGCCTCGGGCGCTGGCTCTGCTGGTGGAGAGTCGATATCCATCGCTTGGGGGCCGTCGGTAGAAGCTCCTGTAGTTTGGCCTTTGCGACCCCGCCAGGTGAAAGCTTCCTCGTCGCTGCTGTCGTCCACGAGAATGGCATTCTGCCCTGGCTCTCCGGGAACAGGTTTAGTTGCCTTCGGCTTCCTCGAATTTGTCCGAGTAGTCCTCGGGGGAGAGCCCGATGAGTTAGTCCTCTGGGGAGGCACGAACGTCTGTGGACCAAATTGATCACTCCACCCATTTGCATTGAAGGGCCCATCAGTAGGCTGAGTCCAAGTCCCCGCGGGCTTGGTCGACGATCTCTCACCATCCTGTTCGGCAGGCTGAGTCGGAGGGTTTGTCGGAGATGTTTGCTCCGCTCCACCGGCATTGAACTGCCAAGCGGCGCGACCATCATCATTTACAAAACTAGTGTTGATATCGTCGATGCTACTTTTAGCAAAGTACCTTCGTTCGCTCGATGTCTTTGCGAAGTCATCGTCGTCGGAGATGTTGAAGCTATTGAGGAATTTGTCAGCACCGTCCGCAATTTCTGGTAAGTTGGACAGGGTAGAAGCTCTTTGTCTCCGTTCCTGCCGCTGGTTGGCATTGTGGATCAACCGGTCAAGTAATTGATATTGCTCTCGCTCAAAAGAAGTCAATGTAAGGGGGTGACAGTTATTTGCTCCACTGCTAACCGAACGCCGAGGTGACTGGCAGGCTGACACCGACAAACAAGCAGCATCATAGCCATAGATCATCCTGTAGATCAAATCCAGGTTCTTGCTCCGAAGAGCGTTGCTTCGTGCATGGTGTGTTGGGGGTGATGTGGAATTTTGGTAGGGTGTCTCATACATTGAGGGCTTTTGGCTGCCGTTGGCCTGGAGTTTCGATGCTGTGGCCTTGTTAGGGGCGGATCTGAAATTATTCACTACATAGAGACTCACAGCTCTTGTCTGATGTTGCGGGTTTCGAGTGGTCGTTTGGTTTGGCGTCGTTGTGGTGAGCCGCGGGCTCGTTCGCACCAGAGGGTGCATAATTCTTAGAGTTGCTGGACTGGGACGCATTGGCTGTCGATGTGGAGCTTGGTTGTCCCGAATTGACATCGAATGGATTAGTCCTCTCGCCTGTATTCGCCATATAGGGAGATCTTTGACGGGCGTCACTGGCGGAGTTGTCCCTGAACTGACTCAGCGGGTCAGGCATTCGCTCAGGCTTGACTTTCTGAGGCATTGCAGGATCTGCTGACATGGGGTTAGATCGCGGAGGCGGGTCGGGTCGAGTCGAATAGTTGCTGTTAATCACAGGAGGTTCGTCACCAGCTGCGGAGGCGCGAGGGTGGTATCCCGTCTTCCTTGCACCGAAAGATGCCTGCTGGCGCTGTCTTGCGGACTCGGTGCGTGGGGGGGTGGGAGGAGGTACTCCGGACGGCCGAGCCCCCGACCCAGAACTGCTCTTGGTCTGGGCTTTAGGCTTCATATTTTCAAAAGCCTTGGCTGCATTTTTCTTAGATTCTGGGTTGGCCGCGGTGTGCTGTCTCGCTGTTGGCGGCACGCCAGAAGAGAACCGCGAGTTCCATCTCTCTGCCCCGGATGCAGCATTGCGCGGAGCCGGGTTGCGACGAGGCGGAGTAGGAAACTGCTGTCCAACGTCCGCCCAGGGATTTCCTCTCACACCAGACGCCCCAGGAAATCGACTGGTTCCAGATCGAGTCCGGCTGGCATCATACTTGGCCCTTTGTTGGGAGTCCGTGAGAACGTCGTGGGCCGTTTGGATGATGAGGAATTGCGCGTTGACTTCCTGTTCCCGTCCAGGGTTCCGGTCAGGGTGATATTTCAGAGCTGCCAAAAGTTAGCAAGTGTAGATACATCGAGATATAAAAAAACCGTACCTAGTTTCCGATATTGCTTCTTAATCTCTGTGACCTCTGCCGTGGGCGACAGCTCCAGGTCTGCGTAGTAGTCCCGTGGAGCTACCATGGCAGTCTCTGGCGACACCACTCCTAGAGAGCGGGGCCTGGCTGGTATCTAATGAAATGGCGAGCTCACACAAAATATACCATATCAAAGAAACAGCCGTGTCTATCTTTCGTAGTTCCGCCTCAAAGGGTCAGTCGAGTGGGCAGGCGAGCCACCTCGGCGAGGAACCAGGCGAGGAACTGTGGTACTCTGAGGCCTCAGGCGCAGGATCACGAGAGTGAGGGTTTCACAAAGTATTCGTGGCTCGGGCCGAAGAGTTCGGGTTGTCCAGGTCTCTCGTGGGAACCTCAAGGTGGGGTGGGACAGATGGGGGACGTTCTACATGACCAATGCTTGTCAGCCACCAAGTACGTATCATAATCATGGTGAGGGCGAATCCAGTAGGCTCACTGGGTGTGAAGGTGGAAGGGGCACGGAGAAACGCAACCGCGGGAATTTCGCCGTACAAACTCGAGTGGAAGAGGGAAGCGAACGGAACTTCCAATCGTGGCCAGTTGCTGGCACTTGTGAGGCAAACTGTAGCAACCGTTCAAGCGCAAGACTGAAGATCCAACAAAGGGGACGATGAAAAGGCTGGAGTTGTGTTACGCGCTGGCACCAGGGGGGAGAAGTATGTAGGCAAGCGGGATCGCAAAGGTGAGGGTGAGATCAAGGTGAAGATGCAATGCGACGAAAAGGCGAGGATCGGCTGTCTGTACTTCGTACAAGCCACACAACGGCCGAGTCTCACGGTCTGGTCGCGTGGGCCACTTACCGAGATGACGTCAGATGGAACTGGAGAGCCGAAGTCGCATGTGGCTTGGGAAAAGGATGCAAACCCGAGGAGCCAGGATGTGGCGCTGAAGCTGTTGGACGAGGTAGAGAGCAAAAGGGAACCGCTGGAGTTGCGACGTTTGTTTGGGTGCAAGTTTGGGCTGCAATGTTACAGTGATGTCGTCGTTGCTGAGGCGTCCATCCTGCTAGTGTCCCGCCTAAAAAAAACACAACGGTCAGCCACTGGGTGGATTCCAGGGTTCTTAGCCTCTTGGGCCTCGCCAAAGAGGCTGATGCTTCGAAGTTCAAGCCTTCGTCAACTAAAAATACTACGAGTAGAAAGATGTTCGAGATGAGCCATGTTTACTTTGCGTGGATATTCAAAGTAGTACGTAATATCTTTGCCTCGAATCTTTCGGCTCACCGCATCCTACCAGTAGTATAACGGCCGACTGGGGCAGGCGCATGGCTACCGAATGCGAGAGTCATCTGTGGCTGAGCGCTGTAACACACTTTCATCCCACTTCGGTGTGGGTTGATATTCCTTAGCCACAGCTTCTCAGCACAGCTGCACCGCCTCACGAGCTCGTCATCTCTACCTAGGTTCTAAGCTTCCGGTTTGCTGATACGGAGTATTAGCAGATGCAAATTGTTAAGTCTTAGCGCGCCGCTACGATGCGGCTTGGCAAACAGACCGCATCACTGCCTGCGTCATCCTTGCAAGCGGTGCGGCAACTGTTTGGGTATCTAGGGAGAAGTGGCCGCCATTCTAGATCGTGGGAGCATAGGTAATGAGCATAAACAAGTCGATCAACAGTGTTCAAACTACAGATCGCTTCATTGCTACCGTCAACTCTCAGGTTCATATTCCTCGGCTCCCCAGGGCACGCAGCCATCGTATATTCACCGACCAAAGCCTTCCCCCGCCACTGTCCAATATCATTAGCGGCCTGCTTGAGCTCAGCTGACTGCCGCCTTTTCGGCGGCAATCCTAGCCTCCATCTTCTTCCTTGCCGCCAGGATCATCTCCTCCCGCCGCCGCTGCAGCGAGGCCTGCCTCTCGTCCCGGTTCGAGCTCCACCCCTTGCCCTTCTTATCCCCGTCCACGGGCTCCTCCCCACCCAGCTTGCTCTTCAGGTTGTACCGTGTAATCAGGTCCGGTTGTGCTGGCTTCTCAGGAAGTCGGGCGGCTGTTACAGCGCTCCCGCTGGGTGTGCTCTGGTTCGGCGGTGGAGGCGGTTGAAAGGTGATAGGGGGCTATAGTCAAGAATCGGTCCATGTCAGCCCACACAATTCTTCTCACAGGGCCGTATATTGTAGGGATCTCTTCTTACCGTCTCCAAGCGGCCCGCCAGGATCCGCTCCGTCGTGTTCTGAATGTTTCCGCCATTCCGCTGCAGATCCCACAGAATACTCCGGCGGTCCGCCTGCGGAAACATCTGCTGTATTGTTTCCACGGCCAGCTCCCTAGCCCTCAGGATCGCCTCCGGCGAGCGTGATGACGGCGCCGTAGACCCGCCATGGAAGAAGAGATATCGGATGATGAATCCAAGGATGATGAGAATCGCCACAAAGTACGGCAGCGAGATCTGGTCGTCAGACATGGCGCCCTGAGTGTACCACTGCGTGGCCGCCTGTGTTTGACGATGATGAGGGATGCGACAAGGCCAGGGGGTGCGTTGCGAGGTCTCCAATGGTACGAGGATGATCGTCCGGCGTGGATACCGTGGCGGCGTGGTCCGTGTCAGGAAACGTCGCCGAGAATGGATTCGCGCAGCGAAGTCGTATATTACTGCAAAATGCAAACGTGACTCATGGTAGATCGCCTGCACCAATACAGCCAACAAGACAGAAAGGGGCACGATTCGGTTGTTTTTGAGGATGAAACTTCCGGGTCTTTGTATGTCCTCGGCCTCTACATGTCATGGTGGGCCGGAACCGACAATGCATAGATTCCAGGTTGGTGTCAGGGCGGCAGAATATCGGCGAAACCCACAACATGTGAAATTCCCCCAACCCACGGTGGCCTCGAGCTCGAATACGAGTACGAATACTAGGAACGCCAAGAGGTCCCCATAAGTTGCGAAGTGCATACTCTCTACGAAGTAGGTGGGATAGTATCCCGAAATAGGTGGAATAGTATCCGTAACGTCGCATGTTTTCACGCGCATATGCATGATTAATTGACTGATGAATGCACCTCATCCATTAAAGGGGAGCGACTGGCCTGTTCTACCGCGTTTGCCCAAATAGCTCTGCAATCCCGGAGCCTCCCCGAGCTCAATCCCCGGGATTCTTTACCGGCAGAAACCGATTACTAGACCTGGAAGTTGAACGCCACACTTGTACAGAAAACATTGCCCTCTCTGCCGTAGGCTATGTAAATCAAGCCGGAAAACAGAACCCCCGGGGAAACGTGATTGGCCGTCATCTCCCCAATCCCCTGCTTATGTTACTACGGGCGCTTGACCCGGCGATGTGTCCAGATCGTTGTAGTACAACGTGAACTCTCGCTAAGAATAGTTGTTAGCGCGGCCCAAAACTTGACTAGCCGAGGTTTGTAGCAATAAGCTTACCCTATCCTTTCGCCAGTTGGTAGTATCCCACACGATATAGTAACCCCTCTCATGCATCGGACTCAGTATCTGGGGGGTCATCTGCTCGTCCTTAGTAAGCCATATTTGGTGCTTCTTATGCCACCTCCAGTTACGTGTATGCCTGCCGACGTATGGTTAGTAAACTCACAAATCAAGGTAACTCACAACTTACAGTTCCACTGCTGCCATTTGCTGTTTGATGTCATGCGGGCAGCTATAGAAGATCCAGAACAGGGTCTCCTCGTTAAAACTCTGGATCTTTGTCTCTATAGGCTGTACATTCGTCACGTTGTAGCAGTCCGGCAAGCGAAACCTACTGCCACTAACAGTAGGTCGCGGAGGAGCGTCGTCGAATATCGAATAGATCTGATTCGAAACGGGCCTGCACACGTTAGGTCTCTCCAAGGAGAATTCGGAGTCCAAGTCTTACTCTGGGGAGGTGACATCGAGTCCCAGCGTTTGCGGGTCTAGCCCGACAACCATAGCATGATAGTCCGGGTAGTTGTTCATCAACGTCCGCAAGCCCTTGATTCCCCACTTGTCGGCTTCTGGCATTCCCGCGAGAAGATCAACACCTTCGGGCGCTTGGCTCTCTCTGTCCTCCTTCGCCTTGGAAGTCGATGCGTCATAGTCAGCAGGCCGCTGCCCATCGCCCACCAGAGACGTCTTCTCTGGGCCCTCATCGTCCTGCGGCCTCGAGGATCCTTGGACAAGTTAGAAGCTGAAGAAGCCGCCAGAGCAAAAGAATACTGACCCGGCAAGCCGATTCCTGGGGGTGACCGCGCATCGCTTGCTCTCCCATTGGCAGAGAGCGCATTGAGTAGACCATTCCCCCTGCTAGATTGCACAGGACCTGTTGTCGATCCAGCTTGGGATCCGAATCCCAGCGAAGACATTCGCTCCGCGCCAATCTCGCCGTTTCCATTTCGATGTAGTGGCGGAAAGTCGTCGACGCTTGTCGGCTGTGCCTGCTGCGTAGACGTCCCTTGAGCTCCAAATCGGAACGAACCGTGTTGAGACATCCGGGAAGATGGAGGGCTGAAGAGATCGTCTTGGCCGGCTTGGGATGATAGGGGCGTCGGTTGTTGATTGCGCGGCACAGGGGCGCTGGTGTTTCGAGACCCCGCGTTGGACGCATTCGACCACATTGAAGCCTGGCTCGAATTCGGCATTTGGGGGTTGTTCGATAGCGACGGAAACTCCCTAGAAAAATGTCAGCCGTTTTACCATATCGACGATTGATAGTTGCCAGCTATTGATCCTCCCAAGGTGGTGGCGATCGGTCAGTACCCCTTAAGAACAGCTGCATACGCGGGGCCAGAGGAGCGGCCAGGAGTGGCTTCTCTGTCCGCCAACTCTGTAGCCCTCCTGACCAACATGGCCTTTTTTATATGGCCAGACATGGCTGGGGCTCATGAAGGCAGGCGCAGACGTGTGTATGTAGGTAAGGAGCAACCAAGGAAGTAGAAGCAAAGCGACTGCCTGGGAAGCAACGAAGACGGAGTGGGGTGGAAAGAACGTACGACGGATCTAAAGGTGTCGCCGGCTGCGAACCGCTCAAGCTTTGAGCAAAGCTAACGTTACCGCCCATTTGACGGCTTGGATTTTGAATTCCACCGCCGCCCATTGGCACACCACCCCCAAAAGCCCAGCCTGAGTTATTGTTTGCTATTCAACAGGGACCCGTCAGCGTCAATCATGCCACCTGGTGACGGTAGCCGGCAGCTGTCCGCCAGCCGGCCACGGAATGACCCCCTCTCCACCAACACCGGGGGCAGGCGGGCAAAGGTCGGCAAAGGACTCTCGACTTACCCATCTTGCCGTTTGGTAGACGGCTTGACACGGATCTACTTGGCTGTTGGGATTGTTGTTGGTTTCCAAAACCACCTGGCATCCCTCGTATCGTTTGCGGCACCGCACCTGAAGTTGGTAATACCGTCAGCGCCTGTTCCTCTGGGTATAGCTCGTTCGCATGGATCTCCAGTATCCTGCACCGCATCCCATGGTAGCTTCCAACCTCCACAACCTCGCGGTCCGATCAGCTCAACGCCAGCAGGTTTATCTCCCGACGTTGCGACCGCGACCCGTGTATAGCTACTAGTCGAGAAGAGAGGGGTCGGGCGTAAAACAGTGTCAGGCTCGTGTCGACCGCCTCCTGCAACAGCACCCACCCCTCCTTGCCAGCCTCAGAGCGACACGGCGCAGAGAGTCATTATCGATTCCCAAACAGTGAAAACGTTTCGCGCGCTTCCTCGGCCCATTGGATTGACAACGTGTGACGAGATCGGGAGGTCCTACCTGGCCGATTCATAATTGCTACAGTTGGCGCGCGGCGAAGTGTCGAAAAGTTCGGTCCTCGGTGTGCGCGCGATTCGGAGAGATTTGGATAGAGAAGACGGGTCGAGTGGATCTCCTTGGCTCGGTAGCGAGGGTTAGACGTAGATTCTCTAGTTGCAAGGTCCGTTGTATGTTGGAGTTGTACGAGAAGGCTGCAGCATCGAATTGCCAGACTGACGTCTGGGGAAGCGATCGCTGTCGGACACAAATGCGCCCGCCCCGGTGAGCCCCACAGCCAATCACGACCAGCCATCCCACCCAGGCTAACTGACCGCGGTCGAGGCTGAACTCTAACCAGTCGCCATTCCATCCTCTTCTCCCAACAACCCAGAACCATGGCATCAACAATAAGCTTACTTCCGGGGAACCTCGAGCCCCCCCTATTATGCGTGTTCTAGCCACGTTTCTCAAGTTGTTTATTGTCAGCCTCTTAATAGGCTCGCCACCTACCCTGCGGTAATCGATGCATCCTTGTTGCGTTAGCTCACGTTGAAACAACACCAGTTGGGTGGCCATCCGTAGGCGGATGGCTTGCCTTGTAGTAGTAGTTAACCAACGTGTCTCACCGCAACCCAGGACTGAGCGGTACAACTACGATGATCCAACGAATGTCGAGGTTTGTATATTCTAGTTGACAGATTGCCTGAAACTACCCTCAAAGTCGACATTGGCCACGTGTTTGCCAATTAGGATGATTTTACCCTTCTGGGTCAACTCGGCTCCATTAGGAGCATCAATGAGCTCGAATATCTCCTGCACACCTTGCAGCATTTTGACCTGGCCGTTCTCAAATATCAAGCGGCCCTTGGAACGATGAATTTCAAAGTCGACCGGCTCGTCCTTTCCGGGCAGCTTGCTGTCCCAGAGAACAGATCTCAGCCAGCGGTCGACTTGATCAAGCTGGTCAGGGCGGAGCGGCCCTACAGGGATGGAAACGGTTGATATCGCCTGAAGAGTCAGCTATGCCCTTTGACATGACAGTCGCCTCTCCGAGACTCACGGGATCGAGGTGGCTGTGCCCCTTCGGGGTAGCTTCGGCCTCGTTGAACTGGTCGTATGCGTGGAGGTCCAGCAGGAAACCCTCCAGTTTAGGCACAACACTCTTCTCAGTAACATGGATTTTGGCGAGCCCATTGATCGACTCTATCCGTGATCGAACTTTTTGAAGCTCCTCCTCACTCACCAAATCAGCCTTGTTGATGACAATAACGTCTGCATGCGAAATTTGGACATGAGCTGTGGTCATTAATGGGCCATGAGCGTCATGGCCATCGTGGTCGTCATGAGTTTCAACATCCCCGCTAGGGTCGTCGAGACTGCGTAAAATGTTCTTGGCATCCACCAAGGTCACAATGCCATCCAGGTATATCGTGCTACCCAAGCCATCATCAACCCAGAATAACGGCGCGAGGTTGCCTGGGTCGGCTAGTCCCGTTGTCTCAAGGAGAATGTAGTCAAAGGCGCCCTTCTTGTCCATCAGAGACTCGATGGCGTTTACACCCGTGTCCCTGGTCGCCTTAGCGCTTGCGCATGGAACCTTGGTGAGCGTTGACTTACTTGACGGAGCAACAGATGCATCCATTCCCAACCTCAAGCCATTCTTCTACCTGTTCACCACCTTTGTTGACAGTAAGGGACTTCTCGATATCAAGCGCTGTCACCTGTTAGAAGGCCATGTCACAGGCCGCCATGAGGCAGATGCCACTCACAGTCTCCAAATTCTTTGGGTGTCTGATTAGTCAAGTAATTGCATCAATCCCGGGACACTACGAACCATTCATAATGACTGCAATTTTCTTGCCATGTTGGGCTGTGAGGATGTAATTGAGCAGCGTCGTCTTCCCGGCGCCGAGATACCCTGGGAGCTAAGTTAGCGAGTCCGTTTTCAAAATATATCTCCTGGCATAAAAGACAGAGTGAAATCAGACATACCTGTCACTATAGTTATTGGCACCTTGACGGTAACCTCTTCTTTAGGCTCCTCGGCGATAGCCGTGTCGATGAGCTCTGGGGGGGCATCGTCGTCCAAGTCCATGGTGGTGGTGACGTAGGGAAATCCCCGACGACTCACAACGAAGCCACGTACACGCCAACGATGGGCAAAGCGCTCAGAAGAATAGCAGGGATGTAGAATGAAATAAACAGACGCCAAATCTTGCTTCGAACGGTTCCGTCAAAAATATAGCGGGTGCCCGTATTCACAGTTGTACTTGAATTTTACAGGACGCAAGGGCGCTGGAATTACATCAGGTAGCGGTGCCCCTCCAATTGGCGCTTGGTGGCTTACGGATAGCAGATAGCTACTATGCATTTATCAGCTTCTTATGCACCTACCGAGCACACTCCAAGCGCCGACCCTGTCGCGCAGGAACGGCGCAAACCTCCATGGAAGCCTTGCAGCTCCGGCCACGTTCGCGTCCTCTCTGCAAACCCCATCCAGCTTGACCATGGCGCTCGCTCCGAGCTCGCCACGACTTCCCAGCCCTCCGCCGCCGGCAGAGATCCAGATAGGGCCGAATTCTCCATCCGGTGGCCCAGCAGCTAGCCTCCATGCTTCCCAGTTGGAGCAGAGCCTCCTCGATGCCAACTCCAAGAGGCGCATACACCCGGGCACCAAGGCCTGTGACATGGCTGCCGGCCCCCCCCTGGTGCCCCTGAATGAGGTTTGCCGCTCCCCTCTGCCCTCGCCACATGACCCCAAGCTGACCACAGCACAGCTCGACTCGCCCTTCCAGCTCCAGGAGCACCTCGCCGCCCTGCACTACCACCTCTCGGCCAACGGCACCAAGCCCATCGACCGCGACACGGCCATCCAGCTCGCCCAACCGCCCCCCGGCATCGACCGCACCCTCTGGCTCTACGAGCTCTGCCGCTTCCTCATCTCGCAGTGCAACTCCCTCATCGTCGGCTTCCTCTTCGACACGCCCGCCTGCAGCGCTACTACCTGCCCCGAGATGCGCGCCTCTGAGTGGCAGTTCCTCTGTGCCGTTCACGAGCAGCCCAAGAGCTGCTGCGCCATCGACTACTGCTGCCACACCCTCGACTGGGCCGCCAACATCGTCACCGACCAGAAGCTCTTCCCCAGCCGCTTCGTCGTCCTCAGCGACGCCCATTCCAAGAACGTCGGCGTCAAGAACCTCGTCAACGTCTTCCGCCGCCTGCACCGCATCTTCGCCCACGCCTGGTTCCAGCACCGCAGCGTCTTCTGGTCCGTCGAGTCCCAGACCGGCCTGTACGTCTTCTTCAAGACCGTCTGCGACCTCTACGACCTGCTGCCCGCCGAGAACTACAAGCTGCCGCCCGAGGCAGAGGGGCTCGAGGCGCCTCCGTTGGAGCCTGAGCCCGAGAGGCCAACACCGGTCATCCTAAAACCCCCCACAGAGCCACGCGATAATGGTAGTGCTGGCGGTGCTGGCGGTGACGACAACCTACATCCCGGCAGGGGCACCAACACGAGGCGGCACATTAGGAGTAGCCCCTCGACAGGCAGTGCCGTGACAACGGTCATTGAGGCCGAGGAGGAGGAGACTGACCGAATGGCCCAGAGGGTCAAGGAGCTGCGCATCTCGGCCCCCGACCCTCTCTCCGAAGAGCCCGAGGTCGCCGATGTCCCCATGATGGTTGAGGAGGAGGAGTCAGTGGTGCCTATATCCCCCCCGCAAGAAGCCAGCAAACCGCATGAAGAGAAGGCCGAGCCTGATTCCGCCGACGCGCAAGATCCTGACCAGACTATTGTGCAAGAGAGCTCGGCACAGGAGGCGGAAGACGATCAACTGGGAGAGACGCCGTCGGTCGACAGCGAAAAGGCGGAGAATCCTAGAGCCCCAGAGCCTCCTATAGAAGTTCTAAAGGAGGAGGAGTCCTCGGCGGATGCGAAGGATACTACAGGCGATGCCACTATTTCTACCCCAGAGCTGAGTACACCAGCCGAGGCGTCGGCCGAATCAAAACCGGAGTCAGAGAGCAAGGTGGAAAGCCAATGATGCGAAACATGTCGGGAGTATAATGGCGATGGCTTTTCTGATGGTTATTTAATATGGTTAGCTGGGTTATATCAAGTCATGAACGAGCCATTGCAAAGATGGTTCATTTCCAGCAGGCGTGTCACTTCTTGTAAAATAGTTAGATAGTTTTTGAGGACAATGACAGGATGGACACAACGAAGCCCTGCGGCAAGCAGAAATTTATCTTCTCTCAACTCAGAGTTTACGTGTTATTCTCACCATCTGCTAGTATCCAAGGAGGTATTAGTAGATACCTTTGGCGGCCAAGATGCCGCCTATCTTCGAAGTATATTAAGCCGATGTACAACCCGTGAGGAGTGTTCTTTCGTATTCCCAACTCCCGTTCCTTCTATGCCATAAATGTACGAATATGTCCCTACCATCTATTTTTTTGCAAAATACCAAGCTCAACGCTCTGCCACGTTAAAGAGCGGTAGCGCCTTCTGCCCCGGGGGAATAATCAAGGTTCCAGAAATGTGCAAAGCATTCTACCTAGGTAGCCTCGTCCTCTCCAGGAGACTCCCCCAGATCCATCTTCCCAAACTTCTGGAAGAGATGCTTGACTTCCCGCACGCTCTCTTGTTGGGCGGTAACGGCGACGGCATTCCGCTCGTCAGCAAAGTCCCGGACACTCCGCAAGATGGGAGTGAACCCTTCGTCGTTGGGCAGCCACCAGCGAACGCAAGAAGGGTCGCCAAAGATTTCGGCTAGCTTCTGCCGATGAGATAATGACCGCATGTATCTAGACAGGCAGTAGATCAGTACCTGTCTCTAGATATCCAACGAGGACTAGCTAACAGGGCGGATAACTCACCCAGTGCTTTCGCAGAATGCAGCCTTTCTCCTAAGCCACATCCCATGCTTTGAATCTTTGGGCAGAAACACAGATGCTGTCTGTACAACCGACTGCTGTTGCATCATGACCCCGTTTGGTGAGTGTGGCCAGTATTGGAGTGTCTCGTAGTATCGGCAAATCGCATACGCATGCTCCTGGAGTTCCGTGAACATCTCCTGGAAAGTGTGATTGGGCGTCAGAATCATGTGCATGATCATTACCGAATGCCACTCAGCGGCCGCGACCGTAGTGTTAAATATTGGGAAGTCGTAGAGGATTCCAGGCTCGTAGGGGTTGACGATGTCGTCCGGATCTGGCTCCCGACCTCCAAAGTCGGTGACAAGACACTTGGGATCGGTAATGGCAGGATCCCAACTGTTCCTATAGTTATGCAAGGCATCCTTGAGCCGCTGGTGCTCCTTAGAATATTCTAATGGGGAGATTTGGTGGCGATTCCTTCGAGCATAGAGTAGGCATTGCTGGCACGAAATCTGGCGGAGATGCGCAGACCTATCCGCAATAATCCAGTTCAAATCCCCCGGGTATCTTAGCATTTGAGACTGGTAGAATTCACGCATTGCATCGAAATAGTCTTTGGATAGACCAGTCGGAAAGGAACCCCTGAATGCGACAAAGCCGTCGAAACGAGCAAACCAGCTGAGGCACATTCTCCCGAAAGGCGTCTGCATGACTGTCTGAGGGGAGAAGATCTTGGTAAAGATCTCCAGAGCGGCTTTTTGGTGACCTAGGATGTTCACCCAATCGCCCAGATATTCCTATAGCCAGTAGTGTTAGTACATGTATATGCCCGTTTCAAATATTGTCGATGGCGCACCTCGATTTGGGCTAACTGCAGGATAGTCATGAGCGTCGAGACATCGTGCCTCTCCTTTTTTCTTAGAAAGTCTAACAAGAGCATCACGCTCTTGTTGTAATATCCCAGGAAATCTTCTATCTTCCCGTCCGGGTTCTGCATTGTTGATTGATATGCTGAGAACCCAACTAGGGCATTCAGTAGTGCTTCATTTTTTAGTGCCGCCAGGGGAAGAATGGTTTTGAAAAAGTCGTCGGTATCGTGATTGATGCCGTAATGGAAGTTGGTAATGTTCTCATGATACCAATTGAGATGGTTTTGGTAATCCAGAGGGAGATGAGACCAGTCTAAGTTCCCATCAATCGGCGACGGGAAATCAGAGGGGTCATACGGGACTGTCGCAAATCCACTTGAGGCCGCTGTAGAACTCGAAGGAGAGGAGCGATTGTCCTCCTGAGAGGGAGTCTCGGAACCATGACGACCGCTAGCCCCTGAAATACCTGATGGTGATGCAGTGGTATTCGAAGGCGGCAGTGGTTGTGTGTTATCCGTCTCATCCTGATCAACGATGGTCTGCAGTCTCAAACCGCCGGTTTCATCTTGATTCCCAGAAGGGGACAGAGAACTGCTTTTTTCCGTCTGGGGAGCGTCTCTAGATCGAGAGGATCGTGAAGAGCTTCCTTTCCGTGAAAGCGGTTCAGGATATACGCATTCCCTATTACCTTTTTGGCAACCTAGGCAAGGTCAGTCTTGACCATTATTCAATGATAATTGCACACGGTCTCGAGTACACTTACGTTCGCAGACCGGTCTCTTCTCGTCGCACTATATCTGTCAGCAATTTTCTCCAGTAGGTTTTCACGACGGCTACTCTACCTTAACCCGCCGGCTTCTGCAGGTGAAACAACCAGATCGAGTTCTTCTGTGTTTGACAACATCTCCTCCGGGGTTGACTGCGACTGACTTCTTGCGACCTTTGCCTTTTGAGCCGTCGATGACGGCTTCTTGTGTGTCCTGAATCTGACCAGTATCTTGAGGATGAACCTCGCTCAAAGGAGAGCCCCCAATTGGAACAGACTCGACTGGAAACCCTTGTGACTTTATATTTTGTAGTCGCGCGATATTGTGCGGTTCAACCCTCGACATGGAGGTAAGGAAGCGCTGGTAAGGGCCATCCATATTCGCGAGCTGGTCAGGGTTGATGATGGATCTTTCTTCCGACGTAGCGATTGCGCTCGCGTCTCCACGCTGATACCTTGAGATAAGACTAGCACACTTGACGGGCAAAAGCCACACTGTGTATGAGCGCGGTGGCTGAAGTTCGAGCAGCGAGAGGGGTTGCTCCTGAGATGATAGTAGGTATCAAGTCGGAGATATCGTCGAGGATGAGACCGCCTAGAATGTTAAGGTAACTCAAAGTCCCTAGATGTCGCAGAAAGAAGTTTGTGTAGAAAACAACTCATGTAGCTTGCAAAGTGATAGTGGTCAGGCCTTCGGAGCCGGGCGTCTTAAACTAGGTACTCCACCACGGCTAGGGGTTCTCCTCATCCCCCATTGCCCTCCTACCAGCCAGAAATTCACGGTTGGCTTCGTCGGCTCAAAGCAAGCCGCTCCTCTTTAGCCTTGAAATCGACTGCCCGCTCGCCACTGAAAGTTGGTATCACGGGGTCTCACAAGAAGTGGTGGTGCTGGAACGCGATCGTCTGCAAGGAGTGGGGGTCGTTCTTCCCAACTGGCACATCCGGGTATTAAGAGCGCTTCCAGGAAGTCGTTGACAATCCGTGTAGCAGCCCCCGTGGATAATTTGCTTGACGGGACGGCTCCCTATATCTCTCGATAAGTGTTGAATACCGCCGGAGCGAGTTGTTCTGCAGTCGGGTCCCTCGATCCAAGAGTCGCGGGCGGTCTTGTCTCGGATTGAGGACAAGGAGAAGTCTCAAAACGTTCAGCAGGAGCTCGGTGGGGGGTAATAGAACACTGAGGGCAGTGATATCCACGAGTCAGTTCAGGTAGGACGTAAGGGGGCCGGTTTGGATATCTATGCTCCGGGCGAACTCCAGAAATTGCCCGCAAAGGGTAGCCCCAGTGGATGCTCTATGGGAAGCCCGATCTGTCAGAAACAAAGGCGACTCCTATCCGTAAAGAACGGCTAGTTTACCCCGTGCAGCTTGGCCCAAAGCCTGAGGTCCTTCCGGCTGCGTATGCACAGCGCGTTTCCAAATATTCACAATTGGCATTCAGAGGCTGAAAGACATTTGCTCCTACGAGAGTGATGTTGTCAGCGTTGTTGCTCTCATCGGGTTCGCTCAACTGAGTATGTGAAGATTCTCTGTCAGCTGCTTGAGAGTGGGTGACCCTCCAGGGGCCTAAGTTGTCGACGTCGAGGCATGAGAACATATAGATGAGCCATTCGTCACACGAATGGGTGGCATTTAGCCATGACCAGACCCCGGCCTTCCCAAACGTCAACGACAAGGCCCAGGATCACCATACCAAGCTCGGGCACCTACCAAGAAGGTCTCTGCGAGGATACGTGTAGGACAGGTCAGGGTAAGATGGGAGGGCTCTGAAGGGAAGGGATATAGGGAGAGGGAGTCAGAAGAGGGATGACTGGCGCCCCAATCTCCTGACTTGACGATAATTGAGAGTGCCCTACTCCATAGATGGATACCTTTTGGAAGATTGAGATTTGGCAGCTGCGCCACAGTCGCAACATGCAAGACGATGAGCAGGCAACCAGTAGCCGATATTCGTAGTGACTGGCAGTCTGAGAGTGCAAGACATCCAACTGAGTCAAAAGTTTCGATAAGCCCTTGGAGACCGCACGGAGGCTTATGGGGGGACGGATAAAGAAGGGCCGAGACCCTGGGCAGCTTCCGTAGGTTCGTCCCTTTAGGTAAGTTCGGCCTCTCGTTCGGGGGGGATAAGGCCGGGAGTTCTGAGCTTCAGAGAGCGACGGGATAGGCTGGTGGAGAGTTGAGCCTGTCGCCAGGGGATGGGATCTGGGGATGGGATCTGATCTGGGGATGGAATCTGATCTGGGGATGCTATTACAGTGCGAGTCAGAATTTGATGTCAAGGAACCCCCGACTAGGTTGCAGCATCAACGTGGTAGGGTTAGAGGGGAAAGAAAGAGGGGCCGATTGGGGGCAAGAGTCTCAAAAAGGCACCAGATGAGAGAAGCGCCGACAATGGACGACTTGATCTCAAGGCTCACCCGCCTTGGCGCCTGGTCCCAGCGCCTCAGCAGCGTGGCCCTACGAGTATGCACATCTCGATGCAGGATTGCGGGTGACAGACAACCTACCAGCTCCTCTGGTGCCGCACCGGGTGTAAGTGCATGCGGTTTCTCTCCAGCTTACCTCGGATGTAGCGGGCTTGCGACCAGCAAGAGTTATAGAGGTACGAATCGCAGACTGGCAGTGGTGTCAGTACGAGTACTAGTAGCACTCGTACGAAAAATGGGGGTCGGTGTTAAAAAGACGGAACGGCGCGGAGTCCTAAATAAGGTGCCTTTCGAGGCTCCGACAACGATCGCCCCCACCAATGACCCGTATTCCGAAAGCCTCGAGGCGGGTCCTGTGCATTGCTATTAGGTGGGCTTTGGCTGGGGAAATGAGCAGTTTCAACTCCCAATCTGTCCGCAATGCTGGGTACAGCAAATAGCGTACGGCAACAGATCAACCAGCTGCCAGACCAACAGATTAACATTGACAGATGGGATTCCGGGCAGTTAATGACGACCAAGACCCCTAGGTGCGGGAGATGCAACGCAGATGAACCAGGATCATCCACAGTTATTATTAGTACGAGTAGGAGTACGGAGCAGGTACGGGTGGGTGGTACCTCTTGAGTACATACTAATAGTACTAGTACCTAGGTAGGTATTCGTACTCCGTACGGGGTACAATACTACAAATACGGATAGTAAGACAACGCGTGTGACCCGGTGGGCTACAGCTTACAGGAACGCTACTAGGTAGGTAGTAGGTAGTATTATTACCTCTCGTCCAGCGAAACCCTCTCGCACCTGGATTTCCTGGGTTGGGTTCCCTGCCTTCGATGGTAAGGTACAGAGTACCTGGATACCTAGGTAAGTAACATCGGTGGAAGGAACTAGCGCCTCATTGCACATTAACCGCACCGACCACCTCATGCCTACAGTACTCGTACATCTCTATGCCAGATTACCTGTCAACCCCATCGTGCCTACCACCTTACCCGACAGTCCCCGCGCGTTGAGCGCGTTGAGCAGGAGCAGTGGAGCACCAGATTTCAACAATCGTCAAGCGCCTACCTGCTTTAGGTAGGCACGCCCACCCAGAAAGTCAGTCTCCCACCCACCCTTTCGCCATGTCTCAACCCTGAACCTCTTCAACCACCTCCTCGACCCCAGTCTTGAAGTTTTCAAGTTTCTATCACCAATGGCCAATGCGAAGTTTCTTCCCCGTACCTGGGATTGCTCTCTTTTAAGAATCTTCAACCGTGTTCGATCCTCTGTCTCAAGAAGATCCCTCAGCACAAGAGCGTTCTAACCGGCCATGCGGCTCCCCACGGCACGCTTGAAATTGCGCCTAAAAAATGATACATCTTTCAACGATTCCTGTGTTTCTTTAGGACCGCCGATGTCACCAGTGATCCCGCCAAGCCCGCTGGGACCCACGCACTCTTGACATATCCTTACAAGTCGCAGCAGGTTAATAGCATCAGCAAGAGCATGCTATCAGTACATTATCACGGACAGTGTGGCCATACTTTATGTAGAATATAGAACAGGTGGCGTATGGGGCGACAGCACCAGGTCGGAGCATCAATTGCACTCCCGGCTCATCGGCACTAGGCAAGAGGCTGCAAGAGTGAACGGCCCGAAACCAGGTTCCAATACGAGCGAATCCCAATTGTCCCCAAGCCCTCAATCAGCCCAACAAGGGCCCGCGCGTTCCCCCATTGAACTTGGACGGCACCCGTTGCAAAGACGCGGGTACCGGCAACTGCAGCTCAGCATCAGCCTGCGGCTAAATCGCGTTGGCTGGTCAGCAATGCACCACGACATGGCTGTATAAAATCCTTCCTGGACATGTTATTCGGTTCAACGGAAGCTGAACAGGCCAGAAATGAAAAACCCTTGCTTGTAGTCCCAACTCCCCGGGCTACTAATACTTCACCGAGAGATGGTGGATAAGATACCTATTAGTGCCGAAGTCTTGGCCCAACAAAAGTTCCTCTCAGGCCCAAAAACCACCCTGTCATTCAGCGGGTTGAGAACTCCAGATATAGAAATAATATTAGGGGATTCTCGGCCATTCTTGGGGAGTTCTCTGGTGACTATTTATGGTCCCTAACTATTAGTATTACTGCTATTATCAAGCTATTACCTAGTCAACTCGCTGAACCTAGTGAAGAGGAGCTACGATTAAATACAGATAATACAGGGCCAGCATTTGAATGCTGTGTCATCATCACTGCCAATATCGTCGACAGCTACCTAACCTAGACCCCCACCGAGGCCTCGGGGCCTTACAACTTATGATGGCCTTACCCTGTGTAATATTTAACATATGTTCAGAATTAGTATGCAGAGAAGGAGGCTATTGGTTAGCTTATAGGGAAGATTCCTGGATTTGCCTTCTTTCAATACTTGTTTCCGCTTCGCTCAATACTTACATAGTAAGTAGGTACTAAACGGTGGGTATCCGTAAAGTTACTTGTGGACGTAGAAATAACAACCTTCACAAAGTTTACACGCGACCTGTACGGTCGCACATTGGGCCGACACCGCAGAATTACTCATTTAGACATTTTCACCTTCACTACCTCATAAGTCCACCCTATAATGATATACGAATCGCGATTAATTATACTGACACAACTTTTCACATTAATCATTTCAACCTCATCACAATATATGCTATAATATCAACCGAAATATCCAAACAGGCTTCTGCGGTGTTGTCGCGAGAAATGTCGTCTCTTGTCCCCGCCATCAGCCAAGCCAGCTGCCACGAGCTATATTTTGGCCTCATTACCGTAGGCGCTCTTCTCGTCTCGGTCATCATCTTTCAAAGAGCCTCTGCCGACCCTGAGCATGAGCTTCGCCGGACTCATTCCCATATTGGTCTCTCCCAGTCGGAGAGCAACCTGAGAGATCAATACTCACCGGCCCATCAGCCGAAGCTGGGCCAACCCCCGCGGCTCCAGAGCCTGCTCATCTACCCGGTCAAGTCATGTCAGGGCATAGAGCTCACGCGCAGCCGAGTCCTGCCCACCGGGCTCGAGTTTGACCGGCTGTACACATTCGCCCAGCTGCGTGAGCGACGGGAAGACGACGAGGATCCGACTTGGGAGTTCTTGACCCAGAGGCAACTGCCGCTCCTGGCCAGCGTAAAGGTGGGTCTATGGCTACCCAAGACGGGAGGGACAGCAGGGAAACCCGGCGCGACATCAGGCGGCTTCCTGGCAGTCAGGTTTCCCTGGAAGCGTCCTGGGTTGACGGGTCTGCTCCAATGGACACTTGCTAAGCTCCAGCAAGGGCCGTATTCTAGTCCAGAGAAGGTCTTCATGCTCCCGCTTGACTTTCCTTCTCAGGATGACATCGCGCGAAGGGGATACGAGTACGCCAACGTCAGGATCTGGAAGGAGACTACGACGGCGTTGAACATGGCGAGCGAGGTTCCTGTCGAGTTGAGGCAATATCTGGGACTCAAAAACCGCCTCGGTCTGTTCCGTATGGATCCTTCGAGACAGCGCGAAGTCTTTCGCTGTGCGCCTCGAAAGGAGGTTGCTGGGTACCAGCCCGTTGTGGACTTCCACGACGCTGTAAGTGCCACCCGCATGATATAATATTTCTTGGCACCTCTGACTTGAGTGACTAGTATCCCCTCCACCTGCTCAGCCTGAGCAGTCTCCAAGACTTCGATTCCAAAGTTGAAAAGGACCAGATTATCCGCGCTTTGGATGCCCGCCGCTTCCGGGCAAATATTATTGGTAACGCATCTCTCCGGATTGACGCGTGATCTCCTTCTGACCTGGGATCCAGTTTCTGGTGCAGAACCGTACGATGAAGAAACATGGCGATCTATCCGATTTGAGCTCGGATCTGACCCCAGCCGTCAGAGCTTTTTCGACGTTTCCTGCCGCACGGTCCGGTAAGTCTAAGGAGTGTGACAGAATGGCTTTTTGCCACCCCCGATACTGAACGCCAATCCAGATGCAAAATGCCCAACATCGATCCAACCACGGGTGTTCGCCACCGAGTCGAGCCCGATCGTTCCCTCAGGAAATTCCGAGATGTGGACCAAGGGGCGCCTAAATATGGATGTTTGGGCATGCAGTTATGCCCCATGTTTCACAATGTCGAAGAGCCCAGCAAACGCGAGTCTGTGCTGGAGGTTGGTATGGAGCTTTCTGTCTTGCAAAGGGGCCCTCATATCTACATACCCCAATAGCGGCGTATTCGAAAAATGTACCAGCCTTAGGCTCGTTGGTTCCAAAGAGATACCTGGTGTACAACCCAAAATGTCCCGGTATATTATCAATGCCATTCCCAAATCACCATCGCTTCGTCCCATGCCAATCAAACTAACAAACACCCCATGTCCCTCATGTCTCATACATGTACACGTGCTCACTCTGAGGCGTTTGGCGCTACTTCATGTCCGCTGGTGTCAGAGCCTGGACATGACTCGTGCCTTCGCTGAACCGCGTGCGGAAGATGCGGTTGGCATTTTGGAACATGCCGTCCTTGAGACTGACAACAATGAACTGCGAGCCTTTGAAGCGTGTCTTGATCAGGCGACCAATGTTCTGGGTATGTGACAGATCCAGCGCAGCGTCCACTTCGTCGAGAATGTACATGGGAGCGGGCTTGAACTGGAGCAGTGCCATGATCAGGGATAGGGCGACAAGAGACCTGCTCCGTGTTAGTCCTCTCGGGTAATCATCACGACTGCGTGGATTTTACATACCTTTGCCCACCACTCAGCTCCGTCAAGCTCTGCTTCCACACCTTACCCAGGCAAACCTTTACCTCCAGGCCTTCGCTGATTGTCTTGCCTTCGGGAGGATCCAGCTTGGCAAAGCTGCCACCTGGAAGCAGTTCCGAGAAGATTTGACCAAAGTCGCCATTCACCTTCTCCCAAGTCTCTTGTAGAGCCTTCTTCTTGTAGTCGTCGAGGCTGAGGATTGTCTCCTCAATCTTACTTTTGTCTCGGATCACTGTCTTGATCATGTTCTTGAGCGATACTTCCTTCTTCTCAACGCTGTCAATCATGTTCATGACCTTGGGGTTGATCTTCTTCTTCATCCCCTGGAAACGTTCGGTGAGATTGCGCAACGTTGATTTGCATTCGCCAATATTCTGGCCCTGGAAGTCGTAGGGGGTCCCGCTGCGCCCGAACTTGTCCTTCTCATCTTGGATCCATTCGTGTTCGGCTTCAAGGCGGGAGACGTTCTCGGCGGCGCCCTGCTGCTCCTTGTGGAATCGATCAATCTGGTGGCCTAGCTTCTGCAGCTCCAGGCCCTCCTCGGCGATACGAGCATTCTTGGAGCGTGTGGCATCCTCCAGAGCGCTAAGCTCATTATCGTAGAGATGCAGCTTAGCCCGCTCATCATCGAGCGCTGCCTCTACCGTATTGTGAGTCTCAGTAAGTTCGGCCTGCTGTTTGAGGAGGTTCTCGATATCTTGTTGCTGCGCCTTGATAGCCACGTCCACCTCTTGAAGCTGGTCTCGGGCGGCAGAAAGATCGGACCCGACCTGTTCGAGGTCGAGCTGGGCATTTTGAAGCTCCTTTTGGAGGATCTTGAGGGCTCCAGAGTTTTTCTCTAAACCTGAACGCAGCTTGTCGAGCGACTTCTCAAGCTCAACCAACTTGGCATCCTTATTGTTGTCAAAGTCTTTCATATCTTTTTCGATCCTCTTCACGTCGGCGGTGGCTTCCGCTTGCCGCGTCTTGGCCTCCCCAATGCTTTCCTGGAGTTCCGTAACTGTGGATTTCATGTTTGCAACTTCCTGGATGATGGATGATGAGGAGTTGCCGCCGATCTGTTCCTCCGCAAGCTTGATTTCGTGTGACTTGAGATCCAGCTCTTGCTTGATCCGGCGGGCCTGATCTAGCTTGGACTTCTCCTGGGCCATGTTGACGTGAAGCTGTTTCAGCGAGCTTTCGGCTTCTTGGAGCTGGCGAGTCAGGTTGTTGAGTTTCTGCAGAGTTACCAAGACCCCGCTAGAGTTCGGAGAGCTGCCTCCAGAGAGTGTGCCTGATGGGTCATATGCATCCCCTTCGAGAGTTATGCTTCGCATGCGCACATTAGGATCAAACGTGACGCGCTTGGCTGTCTCTGCATCTGCACACACAAGGGTGTTGCCGAAAACATACTCTATGGCGGCAGAAACCTCCTCGTCATAGCCGACAAGAGACAAAGCGAGGTCAACTTTCCCTGGGGCCAACTTCTGTGCCGTTGCAATGGCCTGCGCTGAGGCCTTGAACGCAGCTATCTTATTGAGGGGAATGATGGTAACTCTCTTCCGCAGCCTGCCTTTTTGAAGCAGCTGTGTGCCGGTGACTTCGGAGTCAACCACGACATTGTATAATCGGCCACCGGCGCAGATTTCTAGGGCGGTTCCCGCTCGGGTATGCTCCTTGTCAAGAGTGAAGAGCTGTGCCACTAGGCCCTTGACCTTGGACCGATCAAAATTGGGAACAGGATCCGCATAGTTGAAGTCGATGTTGGCAACTTGTCGTTTGAGTTTGTCGGAGTCCTGCCTCAGGCTCCTGATAGTCTGTTGAAGACTGGACTCTTGCTTGTACATATCCTCCTCTTGGCCTGGCTCAAACCCAAGGCGACCAAGCTCCTTCTCCAGCTTCTGGGACTGTGCCTTCATGCCATCGAGATCGCGGAGCAGACCGGCATTTTGCTCTTTAGCCTTCTTCGCCCGCGGCTCCTCTTCCTTGATGCGACTTTGCAGGTGGGAAATCTTGATCTTGGCTTGCTCTTGCTCAGTTGCAGCCGCGGTCGCTCGACTCCTCGCATCCTGAAGTTGGCCCTGGTAGCCATTCTCCTGGCCATCCTTGGAAGCAACGCCCGTTTGAAGTGTCTGAAGGAGTTCCTCCTTGGACTCGGCCTCCTTTGACTGCTTGGCGAGCTCCTCCTTGGCTGTGTCGTACTTGTTCTTGACACTGTCGAAAGTCTTTGTCTTGTCCTGAAGGGCCGCTTCCAGCTCCGAGACTGATTTCTCTATGCCGGATTTCTTTTCTTTCTCCTCAGCAAGACTCGACTTCTTCAGGTCCATGACCGTTGCGAGACGAACTAGTTCATTCGAGTGCTTCTTGGCCGTTTCCTCTAGCGCTTGTGCCTTCCCACCCTTCTTAAGTTCCCTGTCTCGCTGTGCCCGCACGCGCTTGAGATCCTCCTCAAGGTGAAAGATTTCACTCTTCATGCGTGAAGAAGAATCCTCCAACTGCTTTTGACGGTGTTTCTTCCCCTCCAGGTCGGCGGCGGACTGTGTTAGCTTTTCCTGGCATCTCAGGTAATCGTATGCAACCACCACGCGGGTCAAACGTTCCAGATCGTTTTGTGTTTGTTGGAAGTCCAAGAAAGCTCTCTTCTCAGTGCGAAGCTTTTCCAACTTGGGCTCGATCTCGTCCTTCAGGAGCTCTCGGAGCTCCTGCAGCTTCATTTCCTTCTTTGCCATTGTCTTGAGTGCCTTATCTCTTCGGTCTTCAAACATTCGTGTCCCTGCCGCTTCTTCAATCATGGCGAGGATCTCCACTGCCTTCATGTTGAGGACCTTGGTGATTCGTCCCTGCATAATGAGGAAGTTGGGATTATTGATATTGAGCTGCACCGACTGGAAGAGGTTCTGGACGGTCTGTTGTTGCGCGCGGTGACCATTAATCAGGTACTTATTCGAGCCGTTGAGCACGATCTGCCGTGTAACGCTGATTGACGCATATTCCTCGAATCCGATCGGCGACTTCTTGGTGTCTCGATTATCGAAAACGATGGTGACGCTGGCTTTCTGGACACCTGCTTGGCCACGCTTGTAGATGAGATCCTGGATCATTTGTTTAGCTGGCTGCGCATCGAAACAAGGTGTAGTATTCGGGGTCACATACCTGGAGGTTTTGCGCTCGTACTGTGGACATGTTGGTAATGCCCAGGACAAAACAGATGGCATCGAGAATGTTGGATTTTCCACTGCCGTTCAGGCCAGTGATGGAGTTGAAACTCTCATCCCTATGCGGCATCAGCATACCGAACGTCGTCTTCAGCGGGAAACCTAGTCTCACCATCCTGATATTACGGTGCGTGTTTGGTACGACTTGAAGCCCTGCTCAGAATGTTAGCATGACAATCCCCCCCTTGAAAGTTGCGATTCCGTACGTCAATAATCACTTCAATCACCCTCATGATGGCGTCCCTAACGGTCTCGAGACCGTAAAGTCATGCGTGGTTGTGCTGGGCGTTGATGGCAATGATGGCGTAGGCCTTGACGCGCCTGAGGTGGTAAACAAGCGGGATGTTTACTATCTGATAAGGGTCCACTGCGCCTTATCGCACTTCCCCACCATGCAGGTGTGAGACTGCGACAGAAATGACCTACACTCTGGGTCTCTGACAGTGCGAGTTTTGAGCTGCGACTGCGACTCGCGAGTGTGTGACGCGGGTGGGCCTCCATTTCCCTGCCCACGCTAAACCCGATCTGGTGTCAATCAAAACAACAGAGAGCTTCTAGCTTGAACGTGAGTGCCGAGCACACAACCTTCCAGTCTCCGCATCTTTTATGCTGCTTCTAAACCTCAACTTTCAACGACATCTTCGCCTATCGACGCCACACGCGACACACAGACACCAGCTCTCCTGATGTCTTCATGAGGACAGCAGCCTAATACTACTTGACACTTGGCCACGGAGCGTTGGGAGCTTGCCAACCATGGCGACAATGCGAGGACCGCGTGTCCAGGTCGGTTCCGGCGCTTGGGTGGCCGATGAACGGTCCTGTGCGCTTGGGATCGCCCAGTCCGAGGTGGAAGAGTTTTCTTTCGCTGCCCGAAACGAATTGGACTGGCTTAACGAACACATGTGTGGAATATTTGACGAGAACGAAACGTACGCGTTCAGTTGGTCTCCCGCGCTCGAATTCTCGCTGACTCTTTGCGCCTTGCAGTAATATTGCCGAGACTTTCAAGACCCCCGGGAAGCTTCGCGGAAAGACTCCTCGGACAGCTCGTAAGCTACATGGTTCCGAAGCTCGAGCGGTGAGTATTGCGTCCCCAACACGAGGCGAAGTAGCACTAATCGTATGCAGCCTCTCTCAAACGTTTTCGCCCCGACACCGAACGCCTCCTCCAACCGTTTTACACAGCAGATTGACCGCATTCGGTCGCCAGGTGCACAAACCAAATTAGCAAGACGCTCGCCTAGTCCGGTCAAAAATGCATCGCGCAAGCCCATTGTTCTTTCCCCGAAGCCGGCTGGTCCTGGGGGGGCGTCTCAGGATTCAGGTTATTTCGGAAGCCAAGACGTTCACACCCAAGCGGTGCCCAACGAAGACGACGACCTCTTTGCCTCTCAACAGACTCTTGCCGACCGTGATTCGCAACACATAACAACAGCATCGCATAACGCAACTTCACCCGTGCCCAATGCGGAGTCACCTGTAAAGCGTTTTGGTGTTCTAGAGGAGGATCAAACGACGCGTGCCTTGGCGGATGCGCCAGGTGAGGTTGAGAACCCGCGACACGTTGATCTGGCGACTATGGCCGATGATGCAAAGGACGATATGGGCGACGCGATGGTTCATGACCACCCTCGCCTACGACCTGCAGACCAAGCTCCGGCCTCACCCGATGGCGACGGGGCCGAAGATTACTATTCAGCGCGTTCAGCTGATGGCCCTTCGGATGAAGTGCGGTCGAATTCTGATGGCTCCAGCCCCATCCGGCCAGTTGTTCGTAAGAGCAGCTTGAACTTCGCATCTCTCCCTGCGCGGGAGCCACTTACCGCTGGTAAAAGTCAGGGCGCTCGCACTTCTCGCATTAGTCATTTCGATCATAACACGAAGAGCTACTATAACCGCGACACCGGGGGGAAGAGCCTGGGGAACCACACGCGGCGAGACGTATCAGACGAGAATGAGGATGAGATGGACATTGATGAGCACTCTGTGGCCCAAACCAGCGACGACAAGGTCAATACTGCTCTTAACCACAACAAGACCTATACACAGAGGCTCCAGGACCAGATTAACATGCTGGGCAAGTCGAAGCCGCGTAGCAGCAGACCGTCCAAGTCAATCCCCAGCATTGCGACGATTCAGCAGAACTCTGGGTCTTCGCAACTCACGGAAGCACCCAAATCCCCGACGCCCAAGCCATTTGAGGCACCCAAGACCACACCTGGGGCCTTCCCCGAAGACGACGACGACTGGATCGACCCCCCACCGGCGCCAGTGTCTGAAGAAATCCGAAGCCCCAGGCCCGCTCTCCCGAAGAGCCATTCAGCCGATGTCATGGAAGGAATCCACCGGAGCGATCATGTCAGTGACACTGAGTTTGGATCGCCCAAGGAAACGCGAGGCGGCAACTCTTCATCGCCTCGCCGAGTACCCATGGCTCAGGGACCGTCTTCAGCTGGGATGGGCCACGCCAAGTCTGCATCTGTTCCAGATGTTCCGATTATTCCTCAACAAATTGAGACCCAGACCCTTCCTTTAACGAAGGCGGTTACCGTTTCAAACCCTTTGATGGGCGCTGTCGGGGAGACAGCAGAGCCTAAGACGCCTTCGAAATCACCATCTCGTGGCTTCCGGGAGAGCCCCCTCAAGCAAGTCAAGAATAAGCTGTCATCGATCTTGAAGAGCTCTAAGGGTCTTCTTGCCAGCAGCGCGGTCATCAGTGCGGAGGGGAAAACATCCATACTGTCACCTTCAACCACTCGCTTGGGTTTCCATGCCGCCCCCTCAACTGAATCAGTGGTTTCCAAGCTGAGCAATGATGTAGCGAAGTTGAATTATGGCCAGCCAGGCGAAAAGGATGACAACAGAACACTACCCATCGCACGACGTACGCGAGCTTCCGTTGAACGCGAGAAAGAAGAGAGGCGTCGTGCAAAGGAGTCTAAGCGCCTAGAGGACCAAATGGGCAAGCTTGACAAGGCTCGGGAGCAGGAGCGTGAGAAGGCTCGTGTCTTTAGCAAGGAGCAAGAAAGGCTTGCGAGCATGGAACGGCAAGTGACGACTAAGAAAGACGAGGAGAGGCTTCTAGTCAAGGAGACGCCCAAACCCGTAAGGAACAACAGCCCTCGCAAGATCCAACGGCTCCCGGAAAGCACAACGAAGCCTGTGGACCACGATGTCGAGATGACCGAAGGCCCCTTTACAATTCCTCCTCCTTCGGCTTCTCGGTCTGGCGCCCCGAGCCAGGCATCAAAGAGCAAGGAAATCAAGCGGCCGGTCAAGCCGAACAGAGAAATACAAGCCAAGGCTAAGCAAGTTCCAACTGTCATCCGGGTCAACATGGGATCTCAGCACTCTCAGTACCATTCTACGGCGAACAGCTCGACAAGCAGTGCCCCCGACGTAGCTGTGGAACCAACACCCCCCCAACAGCAGCAGGTTCCAAGCAAAGCCAGCAAAGCATCCCTGCAGACCAAGCCGTCTACCCAGAACCTGAAGGGCGCTCCTGGCCCAGGACGGCCAAAAGCCGTAGACATGGCTGCAAAGAAGAGGGAGCAGGAGGAAAGAGACGCCCAGCGACGCCGTGAAGCCAAGGCGGAAATGGAGCGAAAACAAGCTGTTGCTCAAGAGGATCGGCGGAAACAAGACCAGCGTCGCCAGGAAGCAGAACGACAAAAGCAGCGGGATCGCGAACAGGCGGCAGCGCATGCTGAGATGAAACAGAGCACGCAAAATGCCCAGAGACAGGCCATGATTGAGAAGGCAAAACAAACTAGGGCTCCCCCGCCGGCGGTAAGAGCGCAACCCAACGGGCCCCCAGATTTCAGCCATATATCCCACGATAAACCTGCGGGCAACCCCACGCGCCCTCTTTCTCGGATGGAATCTGGTATTCCCAAGACCTACGATGACCCGAGCCGTCCTGTCAATGCACCGCTGTCCAACACATCCAAGTCTGGCGTCAAGCGAACTCTGGGACCTGAAGCCAGTGAGGATGCACAAGGAAGGCCACCACCATCTAGAGGTGGGCCGGCCTACCCATCGAACGATGTCAAGCGCCTCCGAAAGACCGAGGACCATGGAGAGATGGGGCTAGACAACCCCCCGAACATCAAGGGACCCCCGGTCCGTCCTTCTGCCGGCTTCAAGAAGGTAAGCATTGTTGTGTGCGAAAGTCGTAGTGTCTTGCTGTCTGACATCTTTGTGCAGGAGATACCCAAGAAATCGCACTTCCAGAACGGATACTCGAATGCGCCGTCAGGTACCACTCGGGACTTGTTCAAGGCCACAGTCAGTTCACAACTCAATAGCCACGGGAAGGGGGCTCATCCGTTGGATATGGCGCAAATCTCGAAGGGGGCCATTCCCTTTGCACCCAACTCTAATCCTCCTGGCACATCGCACAAGACACCATCCCGCCCGCCCACTGTGCTTGCTAAATCCTCTGTGAAGGCTGCGCCGAAGTCGTCCCCGCGCTTCCAGAACGGTGAATCTATTGAATTGCCCGAAATCCAGACGGATGACGAGGACGAGTCTGAGGATGAGGCTCGCGGCATGATTGCAGCTTGGGCCGATTCTCCGGATCTGCGAAAAGCCCTCATCATGCAGGAGACGATCGATCCGTCCCAAATTTTTGGCCCTCCGGCGCCCCTGAACATGGAAGAAGTGTTCAATAAGAGCAGGGAGAGATGGCACAAGTTCCGTGCGCGAACTTCTAGTGCGAACTGGAGTGGCACGGATCGCTTGACGGAGGCCGAGATAAGGAAGGACCTAGCTGCTCGGGATAAGCTACGTTGGGATGGAGGCTGGTCGTTCGAGCTGAGCAGAGATGTCAGCTGAGCATTAGACTAGCGCTTGCACCTATGAATGTTTACGTTGGCATATACAATGGGTTTAGGATTAGGGCATTCTGTATCAATAGCAGAGTGGAGGTGCGAATGGGGGAATGGTGTGTTTTATGGCGTTTGGCATTGGAACGGACATAGCATTACGGCATATGGTATAGCATCAAAAGGATTCAGCCGTGGAGCGACATTCACAGCTTAAGGTCTATTGCAGTTGTTTGTTGTGTAAACGTCCGCACTCTGTTCAAGCGCATTGTGCGAACAAACTTGACGACAACATTAGGAATTCCTGACAGACGAATTAGTTTCGGGATGGACATTCAGGAGTCTCTGGCCCAGGATCTGCGGAGCTCAGCGGGTTGAGGTTGGGTGTTTGGTGGGTTGGCTTGACTTTCACATGTCAGCGATTGACCAGCGGGGCAACAGAACTCGTCACAACTTGCATTCCCAACGCTTTGGACCCAGCGTCTGATTGATTTCGCATGTGGCGCTTTTCTAGGTACCAGAGGTTGCTTACTCGCATATGGAGGCAGAGTTTCAGATGTGATCCATGCATGGTGTGATGGTGCAATGCGACGTTGATGTCCCACATGTCCGGAAACTCTTCTGTCGTCTGCAGTGCTTTATCTGGGTGACGCATTTTGATTGCAAGATAATCGATCTGGGCGCAACTTAACCAGACAAGCCAGTCAATCAGAAATGTCAGGACAAGGGAAGAACCCCTTCGTCCCAATGCTGGAGGAGGTCAAATGGGAATGGACATCCGAGAGCAGGATATCGACAGTTATCGGGCTTCTCCCCACATCACTTCAGTCACGCATGGGACCTTTCCGCCATTTTCGGAGATCCGTCAGCCTTGGGAGCTTGCGAACGACCGGCGAGCTAGATGCGACACTGATGACTTCGAAGCAACGGCCAGTGTCTGTGGGGGCTACTACGACGTTCACGGATGGCAATGTTGCTGCGGACAAGCAAGGGGATGGCTGCTCTCAGCCGGATATGTCGGAGCTGACTGTGGTATCAAGGAAGCGATCCTCGAGAGATGCCGAGATTCCATCGCCCTCGGGCATAAATTGGAGGTTTGCTCAGCAAGGTAGATCTGAGTCTCATCCATGCGCTTGCAGTTGAACAACTAAGTACATACTAACGGGAGCCCAGGGACAAACCTGATTGGAATTGCCGCCGATGCAAATGCAGACGAGGAGAATGGAGCCTTTGAGAGAAAAGCCTATCTCGACGGCCTTAGCTACCTGCTGAGAAGCCTGCCTTCGGATCTGGATACCTACGAGAGCGACCAGATACGGGCCGCGTTGCCCGTGAAACTGGCCCCAAAAGACCCGTCGTCAGGCAGGCCCGGTGCAATTAGGCTGGGCCATGCTAGCAGGATACAAAAGTCCATCATCCACCGGTTGGTTCAAGCCATTGTCCTTAACATCTTCCTGCTGGTCCACCTGGTGCTGCCATACGTCGTCATCGTCGTCAAGTCGGCGGCGAGCGTCGAGCGCAGATACAAGGTGTCCGAGGCCATCGTCGGGCACGGCGTGAGCTGCTTCAGCGCGGCAGGGAGGCACTGCGCCAGGGCGGCCGAGGTCGTGCTGACGGCCAACGACGGCAAGGTGGGCCAGGGAGTGTCGAGCTCCTTCGCGTGGACGGTGGAGGAGGTGACGCGTGGCATTTCAGACGGCGTTGGCGAGGGTCTCGTTGTAACAAGGTGGAAGGACGCTGCGCGGGAGAGCCCGGGGCCTAGTTGAGTATCTGAGTGGTAGTGGCTTGGGCTCGTGATGATGGCTTAAAACACGCCATCCAAACTGACGCTACGCCATCAAGTCAACGCTCTTTGGGACGGTCAAGATCTTGTTGCTATTGGATTGTCTTCTTCAGTTCATTTATCGGGAACATGGCGCTGTTCTAAAGACGGGACAATAGAATAAATATATCGCATTCCCAAGCTCAAGGTAGCTTACACGTCGAGTCGACCTCATATACTACGAGGTAGCTATATAGGAATATATCTAAAGACATCGTGCGTACAGAGTAGGCTGGGTCTCGTACTCGTACTCTTCAGCCGGACTTGTCTCGAGGAAGCGCTTAATGGGCTTGTTCGTCTCCGGGGAGCTGCGTGGAAGAACGACCTTGTTGCCACTTGCGTGTAGCTGCGCGAGTCACCTTCCAATGATGCAAGCTAGGCGAGAGACTCGAGTCGCTGGCAAAAAAGAAAGCCAAAGAAAGGGTAAACGAGTAGAGATTGCGGGTGGACGCCACTCAAATCGAGTCAGTGCAAACCAAGTTACTACTGCAGCCCACCAAAAATGCACTAAGCCGTTTTTGGGAGCGGACAGTCCCTGCTGCAACAGTAGGAGGAAAAAAAAATCGGCCAACGCGGGTCTCCCATCCTCATCCCCCATCACCGCGTCAATCCTTGGTTCTTTTTTTCTCCTCATCCATCTTTCTAATTGAACCATCTGTTTGCCATATTCTCTTTTTGAATTCAGAACACACAGTTACGAAGCCGGAATGTATAGGCAAGGATTGAGGCGCTGCGCCAGGACGGCCAGCTCCTTGGGCGCGACCCTGCCGCTGGTGCGACAGCGCCCTCTTGTCGCCATTGCTCGACACTGCGCTTCTCCCTCCACACGATCCATCACTCCTCTCAACAGCATTGCCTCCATCTCAAGACTTTACAACACCGAGGCTGCCGCCACCGAGCAGACGGCACCCCCGACCGAGGATGCCGCCCCCGAGCAGACAGCCGCCCCGGCCGAGGATGGCCCTGTCGAACTCTTCGGCGACCTGTCCAAGCTTGGCGTCCACCGAAATCTCATCAGGTGCATCACCGATAACATGGGCTACGAGCGCATGACGCCTGTCCAGGCCAAAACGATCAACCCCGCTCTCAAGGGAACTGATATGTACTGCACCTCCCCTACTACCGCTAGAGTGGCCAGTTAAGCTAACACAATTCCCAGCGTTGCTCAAGCCAAGACCGGCACTGGCAAGACCATTGCCTTCCTGCTGCCTCTTCTCCAGAGGATGCTCGACGAAGATCCCACATTGGCCTCAAAGGGAGCCGCCCGCCGTGCCTCCTCCGACGATATCCGAGGGATCGTCCTGTCGCCCACCCGTGAGCTTGCAGAGCAGATCGCTACCGAGGCCCGTGCTCTCACCAAGAACACCGGACTTGTCGTGCAGTGCGCCGTGGGAGGTACCAACAAACCCCAGATGTTGCGCCAGACCCAGAGGCAGGGCTGCCACTTGCTGGTAGCCACCCCCGGTCGCCTCAACGACCTGCTCCAGGACCCAGACTCTGGTATCGAGGCTCCCAACCTGGCCGCTCTGGTGCTGGATGAGGCCGATCGCATGCTGGATGTCGGCTTTGAGAGGGAACTTGAGCAGATTATTGGCTGCCTCCCCGACGTCAGTGAGAAGGAGCGACAGACCATGCTGGTGTCGGCCACCATCCCAGACAACGTCATCCGTCTCGCACGGTCCATGGTTCGCCCTCACAACTTCGAGTTTGTTCAGACAATTCCCGAGAATGAGAGCCTCACCCACGACAAGGTCCCCCAGCAGGTGGTCCGTGTGTCGTCATGGGCCAACATGTTCCCCACCATGTTTGAGCTGATGGAGCAGGAGACGCGCAAGGCCGAGGAGGATCCCGACTCTCCACCTTTCAAGGCCATCGTCTATTTCAATACTACCGCCTTGGTCGAGCTGGCCAGTGAAATCGGCTTCACTCGCCGCAGGGAAGGAATGTCCCATCTGCCTTCGTATGGCATCCACTCGAAGCTCTCGCAGATGCAGCGAACTCGTTCTTCGGAATCTTTCCGTCGTTCTCGGAATGGAGTCCTTTTCTCATCCGATGTGACAGCTCGAGGAATGGACTTCCCCAATGTCACGCACGTTATCCAGATGGATGTTCCCATTGACCGTGAGTCCTATATCCACCGACTTGGCCGAACTGGACGCCAGGGCAAGTATGGAGAGGGGTGGCTACTGCTTCCCCCCGGCTCGGTCCAGAACGCGAAGAGATTGTTGAAGGGGCTTCCGCTCCAGCAGGAGAAGTCGCTCCAGAGCGCCGAGGTTGAGATTTCGGTAGGCGAGTTGCCCCACCTCTTTCAGGAGTTCAAGGACGTCGTTAGCCGAGTTCCCCGGAGCATGCTTGCGGGTGCCTACCAGTCCATCCTTGGAAAGGTGTCAGGAAGGGATAAGGATGAGGTGATCGAGGATTTGTATAACTGGGTGATTCGGGGCTGGGGCTGGTCCCAACCCCCTGCTGTCTCTGAGAAATTTGTTCGCCACGGTGGTTTTGACACCAGATCGGAGTTTCTGAACGTCCAAAACATCTCGGAGTTTAATACTCGCGGTGGCCGATTTGGCACTGGTGACCGATCCGCTGGCGACGGCTCAAGAGGCTTCTCGCGTCGTAGCGATGGTCGGTCAGACCCCTTCGACTCCATGGCTCGCAATGCCCGCGGCCGGGGATCTCAAGGGTTTGGTGGCGACCGAGGCCGGGGATCGCAAGGGTTCGGTGGCGGCCGGGGTCGCGATAGATGGTAAAGTAGCCACCTCGACGAAGTGAGCACTTCACCAGGCTGCGGCACATAAGACGACGGCTATGGTTTTTTTGAGGGATATTCTCCTCATCATATCACACTGGCATTTTTGCAATGACAGCATGTAAAAGTAAGGGTCTGGAACTTGATGTACATTAGGCGCACAGTATGGGGTCAGCTTGGGACAATTATGGGCACATCTCCTGCAACATAGACTTAACTACGACATTAATCCTGATTTGTAACATAGTATGACAACATGTCCTCCAAGTGGGTTATTTATACTGCGTTTCTGAGTCTTTGAGTCTTTGCAGCCCAAACTGCCTACGCTATGCCGCGATCTTCCGCTCGCACCCTTGGATAATGTCTATACACGATAACGGGCGGTGCTCTGCCCTGGAACGCCCGAATAGCCAACCCTTCAGGCCCCAGAGACTAGTCATGGTATCAACTGTATGCTGCGCATTAAAAAGACACACACTATCTTTGTGGTCCCATCAACATGTTGGCGTCCCAAAGCAGCACCCTCTCATCCCAGCCCACGGAGGCGACCCAGCCTCCCATGCCAAACAAACACCAGTCTACACCCGTGACAAATTCCGTGTGTCGGTTCATGACCCCCATCTGGGTCCCCATCTTGGGTCCCATGGCTGGGTCCTGCAGCTGCCCGGACCCGTCCTTCCAGAGACGCACCGTCATGTCGTAACTGGCGCTGATGAGGACGTCGCTCGCGTGTGGGCTCCAGGATAGGCGGCGCACGGCGTACTCGTGACCCAGCATCACCGAGAGAGGGCCCATGGTGGGGTTCCGGATGTCGAAGGTGCGCAGGACCCTATCCACGCCGCCCGTGGCGACCACGTTGTCGTTGTACTTGTTCCAGTCGTGGGTGAGAATCTCGGCTGGCGCAGCTGCTGGCTGGCCCGGGGCCGGTCCTGCCGGCGACGGCGCGTGCACTGGGATGGCGGAAACCAGGTGGTATTTGGCGGAAGAGGGAGTTCGGAGGTCGAATATGCGTAGGTGGGAATCGGAGGAGACAGCGGATATGAGAGCGGGGTTGGAGGGGCAGAAGGATGTGCTGTAGGTGCAATTGCCGATAGGGAGGGTCTTGATCGAGTGATTTCGCGTCGGAGACCACTAGAAGGTTGTTAGAAGGCCTGATATGGCTCGGGTTAGATTCCTGGGGCGAAATACAATCTTGACTGTTCCATCCCAGGAGCTTGAGATGAAGGAGTCTTTCGTTACGGGATTCCAGGCGACGGCAAACGTCTCTCTTTTGTGCTCATGGAAATTCATAACAGGAAAGTCGTTGACCCCCAGGTCGAAGAGCTTTATCGATCCATCACCGCAAGCCGCGATCAGCTGGTTTTCGTTGATCTCGGACCAGGCCAGGTCATACAGCGAGTCGTTTGTGTCGAATCTGAACCAGCACATGTCAGCCCTGGGGAACATGAACCTCCCGTTTCTCCTACACGTACGTTTTCTCAACCTCGATCCCCTGCGCAGACATCCCCAGTGCGAAGAGGCGTCCATTTCCCACAATGCCAAAGTTGGCGGATGATGCTACCGCGAGGCGGGAGTCGTAGTACGGCGAGTACTTGACTGCGTACGGGTTGTAGCCCTGCGTGCGGAACTCAAGCATGGCGGCCATGGCAGCGGTCAACAGCGCTTCTGCAGCGGCGCATTGACGTCGTGTCAAACTATAACGTGGAAATTTTTTCGAATCTGAACATGGCGACTTGAAAAATGGCCGATGCGCTGTTGTTGACACAGTCCTAGGTACCTCTCGCGGGCGTGCGTGACATCCCACTTTGCCTCGGCAAGGTTGAGGGAATCGCCGACGTCACATTCACGGAACCCGATTATTGCATCGAAATGTTCCCCAGATGTTGATGCGGTTAAAGGGGTACTAAAATTGACCCCTTCCTCTCCCCCCGCCCGCCATCATGTGACTTCGCGTCAGGCTCGTATTAGTACACTTCGTCTAGACATCTAAAGCAACACAATAGTCAGTGGCGTATTCAGCCCCTCTGTAGCGGGGTTTCTAATCATGCAACCGGTCGGATTTGACTACACCCATTTCTTGTCTTCATGTCGCATCAACGCCTCAGGTCGGACGTCTAGTCAGTCTTGATAGCATGAAATCGTTCTTGACACGCCCCAAGCGAAAGTCGAGTCCCGAACCACCAAAAAATGAAGCCGACGATGAATCTACCGAGGTGAAACTCGCCATCCTTGCCTCACTCCATCCACAGCTTGAACAAGAAGTTCTCCTCGATGTGCTACTAGCCCATGATGGCTCCGTCTCCGAGTCATCCGCGTCGCTTCAGACGAATCGCTCACCAAGCAAGGGACGTAGGTCTATAGGATACCAGCAGTCGCTGAGATCATTTGCGGCCCCCATCGGCAGCACATCCCCCACAAAGAAGAAGTTGAAGTCGAAAAAGGGTAGCACCCTCCACCTCTATGACCCTGCAGATGTCGCTGAGCACACCCCTTGCACCATCATCCATAACTTCCTGCCCCCGGACCTGGCAAATGAGCTCCTGAAGGAGCTCCTAGAGGAATCTGAGTCGTTTGAGAAGATCACATTCAAATTGTTTGAAACCGTCGTATCGAGCCCTCACACAACGGGCTTTTTTGTTGAGAGCTACGACGAGATCCAGAAGCAGAAAACGGATTACCATTACAATGGTGCTCGGTTGACGGTAAGCTATGGCTTGAAGCATCCAAATTCTTAGTTTAATTAACAGTGTTGTAGGATGTCCGGAGAATCACCCCTCAACTTATCGCTGTTAAACCCCTAGTTCAGGAGGCAGTCAACAAGGAGGTTCAGAAACGCATCAAAACCCGATATCCGGGGGGGCGGAAACTAAAACATCAATCGCCTGCCCCGTGGTCGCCAAACTCTGCATTTGTGAACTGTTACAACGGCCCGCAGCAGAGTGTTGGTTGGCACAGCGACCAGCTGACATATCTGGGTCCTCGCGCCATCATAGGATCGGTGTCCTTGGGGGTTGCTCGTGAATTCAGAGTTCGCCGGGTCCTTCCCAAAGATGCTGACGATAGATCTACCGAGGATGTTGACGCTGAAGGACAGGTCTCCATCCACCTCCCGCACAACTCGCTGCTGGTTATGCACGCAGAGATGCAGGAGGAATGGAAGCACTGCATCGCGGCCGCGCTGTCCATCGATCCACACCCCATTTCTGGAAACAAACGGATCAACATCACATACCGGGACTACCGCACCAATATGCACCCTCGTTTTACGCCAAGGTGCACCTGCCGGGTCCCCTGTGTGCTTCGAGTAGTGCAGCGGAAAAAGGAGAACTTTGGCAAATACTTCTGGATGTGCCACGCGAGCAATGTACCTGGTAAGGAGGGTTGCTCGTTCTTTCAATGGGCTGAGTTCGATGACGACGGAAATCCAAAGTTGAAGGCATCGTTGTCGAAGAGGTGACTCTTGGTGAGAGCTACGCACGGTCCTGCGATCCTCGATAGGGGTCCTGGTTAATTAAATTCCGTATTGAATATTACCTGCGCACCCACAACCAATTCTCCGTGGCATCTTCATATGCCCTTCAATGAAGTGTCTAGAAAGAATGTTGCGAGGTGCAAGTACGAATACTACCTACTGGTAGCGCCTTCCTCACGTGGTGTCTTGCTTGGGGTGTTTTTTCCCAACGACGTCGTCCGTCTTGTCTCATCCACCAATGTCTTCCCCAGTCTCACTCACCCCTCTCCATCCCTGCAGCCAAAGAGCCTCAGCGAGCCAAATTTGACCTCGTCCTATCGACGAGCAGCTGCTGACTGGCAGGTGTTGAACGTTCCACTGTCCTTGGGGTATCCACAGGCCCCGCGCCCATCAGGCTATCAGGCTCCTCCATTGCCAACAACTCCAACACCCAGTTTTCGACGAGGGAGGTCTTCTAAATTTGATCAGCAGAAATGTCGGAGAAGCTCACATTCCCACCATCCTCGGCTGCCCCGCTCGAGCCTTATCTCCCAACTTCGCAACATGGCTCTACAGGCCACTATCCTCGGCCCTTCGTCACCCTGACGTTCGCCACATCCCTCGACTCCTCCTTGTCACTTGCCCCCGGTGTCCGCACCCGATTGTCAGGACCGGATTCCAAGGCAATGACTCACTACCTTCGCTCTCGCCATTCGGCCATTCTTATAGGCATTTCAACCCTCCTGGCAGACGACCCGGCCTTGAACTGCCGGATCGCCGGTTCATCGCAGCAGCCTCGTCCCATCATCATTGATCCCCACCTCCGGTGGAGGCCTTCGCTCTCGGACAAGGTCTTTCAAGTCTGTCGCGATGGCCAAGGTCTTGCCCCCTTTGTTCTGACGGGGTTGAGCCTGTCGGAAATCCCGCAAGAGAGTTCGGAAATTCTCAAAGAGCACGGAGGGAAGTTTATACACGTCAAACCAGATAAGCCCGGAGAAAATGCCCGCTGGCGATTTAACTGGAACGATGTCCTGGCAGCTCTCCATGGGGAGGGTCTTTCGAGTGTTATGGTCGAGGGTGGCGCTCAGATCATCAACTCTTTGTTGAACCCGAAATATCAGTCTCTTGTGGATGCCGTCATCGTTACAATTGCCCCAACTTGGCTCGGTCAAGGCGGCGTGGTTGTGTCGCCGGAGAGGGTTCATGATGGACAAGGTGTTCCGTTCCCTGCGGCAAGACTTTCGAACGTTAAGTGGCACCCTTTTGGCGAAGATGTAGTTCTGTGCGGCACATTGCGGCCCTGAACCCCTCGGGAATTGTTCTCTTCAGGGTTAGCCAAACGATGGTATGCTCTTCCATGAGCCTAGAACTTCGAACTCTGCTCATACGACTGCGGTTGATTCATCTACCTTTCCGTTCTCCTCGCTATATGTCCGACCGTCAATTTCCCCTCCACCAAAGTTCAAGGTATCGGCTGGGGAGATATGCTATCGCCGTGACGATAAACGCTGCCTCAAATCCGATATCTCCGATTTTGAGACCAACCGGCCCTGTGTACCACGCTGTGTCCATGCCTGGGACCACCAAGGCCAAACTTACCATAGCAGCAGACATGGCGGCTAAACCACTTGGAAGCTTCGATCGCACGTTCCACGCTTCCTGGGTAAATAAAGAGAAGTCCATTCGACGGAAGACGACAATCTCTTCAATGATGATAGCATCGAAACAGCCGGCCCAATATCCGCTTATAGACAGAAAGTTATGCAACGAAGTCTCCCATTCCCCGGCTGTGTGTATTGCCATGGGAACTATAACTGCCAGGGCTATGAAGATGAACGCAATTCTCGGGACTTTGGTGAAAATTGGCAACAACATCTGGAGGTTAAGGGCGACCGAGTACATCGAAATCGCCATATTCCCGACAACGCTGAGCGCAAGGATCACCATGACAAACTTGCCGAAACCTAATCCAAGTCAGAATCAGAACAGGAACCAAGGATTCGTCTGGTGCAACAAACCTCCGGCAGGCTTTAGCATTTCTGCTAAGACACCACCTGTTCCCAGGTTTGCGTACGCTGTCTGCCAGGCGGGGACATTGGGAAGGGCACCGCCTATTGCGCTCCCGAGAATCAGAAGCAAGATTGAAGGTGCCCATAGACCAAAGAAGATGTACGAGAACACTTTGAACCTGCCGCGTGTCAGCCCCCAAGGCTTCGACTCAAATCTATATCTCACTTTGGGGTATCCGGGCGGTGATACATGGTGAAATCTGACACCGTCCCGCCAAACGTTATAAAGTAACCGGCCATCAAGCTTCCATATGAAATAATCTGCTTCGCCGTTGCTGGTGGCGCATCAGCTTGGTTTACGAGGTTCTTCCCACCACAACCAACAGCAATGGTCAGGGCGATCAAATTTGGGACCCATTGCCATCTCTGCCAGACATGTATCACTTTGTAACCAAAGAGCGCTGTTACAAAAGCAATGGAACAGGTGACAACGATGCCAACGTTGACGCTCAGAACAGCATCTGGACTCAAAGCGGCGATTGTTTGACCGCTGACAATGGACCCGATCAGACTGAACCCTGTCACTGTGGCCGCGTTGAAAAGAATCGGGATGGTGACGAAGTAAAGTCTTTGCAGTCTTTGTCAACTTTGGGTATTAAAAAAGGGGTTCCAAAAACGGAAAACTCACCCAAATGAGTAGCGAGCCTGGACCATCTGCCGCATTCCCGTTTGGTATCCACCAAGACCCATGAAAGCGGGTGGGATGCAAGAAACGAATGCGAAGAATATTATAACCAAAGAGGAATCGCGCAGACCGAGGCCAAAGCTAGTGGTTCCCAGCGCTCCTGTGGCAAGCCTCAACGGGCGTTAGCGAGAGGTACGGAGCACGCCGTCCATCACTAGGACGGGTTTGAGAAGGGCACCAACGGAAGGATACACAAGAGACATGTGAAGAAGACAGTAAAAAGCTTGTTAGAGTCGCTCTCTGTTCTCAACTCTCGCGGAACAGGTTTAATTCCGTTGGCTTCGACACCGGCGTCGCGAAGCCACCTATACCACTTCGAGTTTGTTCCTTCATTCGCGTCGTACACCTCGCCGTCGCTTACAAACAAGCCTGCCAGGAATCGATGACGCCTTCTGGGGCCTACCTGATTCTCCACGTCACGACTCTGGGGAAGTTCGCTCCTTTCGAAAAGTTGAGGCTCGGCCACCATTTTAACTTGGGTAGAAACTCGTTTTGGTGGATGAGCTGCAAGTTGTCTCTTCCCAGACCCTCTCTTCTGGATGGGAGAAACGCCGAATATTATTCCACATGTCACATTGTCTTTGACAGCTGCGCTGGAGGCTTTTAAGGTGATTTCAATCTACATTTTTGCCATGATTGGCGACGGGGAGTGGCTGCCGTCTTGGCCTCGCTTAGTGCAGCCATCACAAATGCCACCACATGTCGCCACATCACGGGGAGTGCATCTTCGAGGGAAGAAGGAACTCAAAGAAGAAAAAGAGATCAGTGCAGAATCTGGCAGAAGTCCCCAGCCTCTTTGGGCAATCTCTGCCTAAGCCAGCGCCGACATATGCAACATAAACCGAGATTGGAGACCATCTGCAAGTTTTGTCACACGCTGACCGAGATAGCCCTTCCACAGTATGCGACCAGCAAACATTTCCGCGGCAGGATTACTTTAGGCTCGACCCCCAAAACCGCCTCACCTCTGTGATCTCTCGCTCGCTTCCCAACCAACCTTGTCTCATATGTGGCGACACGACATGAATGCGAGGCCACAAGGCCATGTGGCTCTCAACACCCATTCACAGCAACAGGAGGCAGCCTTTAGCTCCGAATCTGACCACATCATGTTGGCAAATTTGGTCACTTTGGAGGTGGAGTTGCCCAGGATGGACCAACCCCTCAGGGGCCTTGCCGTATGACAACCACCAAACCCCTGTCTGTGCTCAAGTCTCGATGGAGGGGGGTTGTCTCTCGAAGGCCTCACCTTCCACTGAGCGACTCTACTACCCGTATTAGATTTTAGCAGCTCGTGTTTGTCTCCCACAAACTGTGTGGGGGGCACGGAAAGCTGTAGCAAGCGCAACAGCTAACCTTTTGGCCCACATGTCCCACGAGCTTGTCGCGCACAAACGAGCCACGAGCCTTGCCTGAGCTCGCCCTCATTGAGTCGACTTGCCGCGGGTTTTGTGTTGGTCTTGAGTCTTATCTCTTTCAGTATTTTGCTTGGAAAAATCCTTTGGGTATTTGGGCTTCCTCGGAGCTTTCGGCGCTGAACAGCCCTGGAGTTGGTCGATGCCACTGCAGCCAAGTTTTGGGGCCCCCTGGCAAGGTCTGGCTTGGTAGCCTAGGAAGCCGGTGTGACGCGCTATAATATCCCTTTGGTCACCGGCTGCGGACTTCGCAAGGACTCGAGGCAAACCAAAATATCTACTGGACGGACTTCAGACGAAGGGTGGGAGGGTGTGCCGCTGCACCCTTGAACAACCCTTCTTCGTGTGGCACGGGAAACAGTGATGACAAACATAGACTTGGCCTAGCGGAAACCGTGCAAACTGTTCGGGCTCTGTTCGGGCCACAAGCATTCTTCCAGTTAAAGCCAATGGAGGAACAATTTGGCACCCAACAGGCTCCGAATAATATTATGTTGTCTCCGAGTACATACTACCACGAAGATCCCGGGGGACTCGATTCATGCCGATATGTCGATACAAAAAATCCAGGGATAACAACGGCAGTCTAAAATTCTCCCCCTTCACCATGCCCCTATCATTTGCTACATGTAATTTTGGCTACAAACTATTAGAAAGCAAATCCGCCGACTTTTGCGATCTTGCGTGGATACTGCATTGAAAATGACGAGGATAGCTTGGGAACTATTAGCCCGAGATCATGGCTTTCAGTGTTCTAGGCCGAGGCGTGAGGAGGCGACCCGAAGATGGAGAAAGCAGCTGAATAAAGGGGGGAGAACTGACCAAGTTCCACCGTTGGAGAGCTCCACCTTGGGCTCAACAAAGTTTCCTCTATCGTCGGTGGCTTTCTGGAAGCTCAGGGTTGCGAGCACGGTTGCCACCATCACCCACACGCTATTATCAGCGAGAAAGCGACCAACGCAAATTCTAAATGCCCAAGGGGTGTGAGTGTTTCTGAGTCGGGAGCGTCTGGTGAACAGGGTAAAGTACCTTCTACCAAACCCAAAGTGTCCAAAGGGTAGTGGCTCGCCGAAGCCGCCGTCTTCAACGGATTCGTACCGCTCAGGGCAAAAGTTGTCTGGGTCACGGTATACTCGCGGATCTCGACCCATGGCCCTTACATTGGCATAAACAACGGTACTTTTAGTGTGTTAGATCAGTGGCTACACCAACAACCTCGGGGACGCCGTACCCTGATACTATGTGAGAAAGAGGCAACAACCAACTCTGTAAGCCAGAAGCATGAAGCTCATACCACGGGGGATGGTCATTCCGTTATACGTATCGGATTTGATAGTCTTATGGGGGATACCTATTTTATCACATTCAAGGTTAGGAGATGGGAGTGGGGGATGATTTGCGGTAGATGCTCAGCTTACCTAGCGGTGCGAGAGGCGACCATCTGCAACATCATGAGCGCCTAATTCACAAAACAACAACCACCAAGAAAAAAAAGAAGGGGAAAGAGAAAAAAATGGTTCTGGAATAGAAGTTTATTCCAATAGACGAATGGGGGTGAGCTATTGTTACCTGTATAGTTCCTGGAGAATGAAGTCGAGGTATCGCAGCTTCTGGCGATCCGAGAAGTCCGGGAGCCTATCTCGACCCACGACGGAGTCGAGGAGATGCTGCGCCTTGGCCTGGACTTCTGGATACTTCACCATGGCGAGGACAAAGAGCACCAAAGTTGCCGACGTCTAATGGCGGGGGAAACGCATCAGTGACATTCGCCGCCGGGGGTGCCCTGTCGGGGACAACATACCGTGTCAGCACCGGCGATAAATACGGCACCGGTAGCACCTTTGATATCATCAAGTGACCAAGTCTGATCAGGGCCTTCACTGAAGCCTTTGTTTTCTCTGTACTTTTTTAGTAGGGAGTGAGCAAGGGAGTCGTTGTTGCGGTTGTTAGCCTAAACATGTACACAGTACTTGGTGTTTAGCCCCTGAGCCGAACCGTTAAGGGATGGGGAAATGACCCACCACCTCGTTCTCAGCAACGGAGAAGGGAACGTTATGGAGCTTCTGAATAGCCCATCTCCACTCGCGAGCAAAGCGGAGAGGCCAGTCACGGACAAGCCAGTCAGGCATATACCGCGCTACCACGTGTCCACGTCAGATGAGAAATACGGAAAACATGGAGATGGGGGGCCAAAACATGAGCCCGGCATACCTATGGGGACAGCGTCGACGATGCTGGTTCCAGGGGCCCCGCCGTTTCCAGTGGCGTACAAAGCATCGTTTGCAATTTGCACGTAAGGATCAGAGTCATCAGTGACATCCAACCCGTAACTCACCTTAAGCACAATAGCAACGGCAAACCTCCGCAGTGACGTGTCCCACGTCTCTGGGTGTTGGATAATGGCGGCAACACTCCTGCGAGCCTCCTGGGACTGGAATTCCTGCCACTGGCGGGCGTTGGTGTTGCTTAGTGTCGTCTGCAGGGTCTTACGGTGCATCTGCCAGAGCTTTCCGTAAGGCATGAAAGTCAGAGTACGGCCCCATCCCATGCTGGAATGTGTCAGACGGCATTCAACATCTCTCCTGGGCATTTGGGCCTAGATAGAAAGACACTCACACCTCAAAAAGGGTGAACCGGGGCCGATCACAGTAGTTAGCCCCTCTCTTGTCCATCAGGTCACGAGCCGCCTGACGGCTGTTGAGGACAACCACTGACTGGCCGAGAGTCTTAACGTGGATGATATCGGAGTCTGGACTCTCCCAACCGTGTTAGAAGAAGATTTATGATCCTGGTGGCCCCCCTTGACCCTCTCGATCGATCTGCCCCCCCCCCCCCCCCCCCCCCCCCCCGGGGAGGACCGAGAGCTAGGACTTGGGAGGGCTCAGGAGGACTGTACGCACCGTACTCTTTGGACCACTTGGCGAAAGCCCCAGCCGTGCCCTCCTTAGGGACGACGCGCAGATGCCCGATGAGCGGCTCTCCTGGAGGGCCCGGGGGCAGTGGGAGATGACTCGCAGACCGCCATTGTCTCCTCGTCAGGAAACACAAGATGATCGCGAGGATCAACATTGCCTCCAGGGGCTGTATAGGCAGGAGCTCCATGTTTCCTGTATGGTTTGAAAGGCTTTTTTGCAACGAAACGACGACTCGGGCCGGTCTGAACTTGAGTATAAAGCCATATCGGTAGACTGAAGGGCGTTTCCTCGGGCTAAATACTGGATTTTTTGCTTCAGCCCACTACTTTCCTCGACGCCCAACGCATCTCCTCTTACCACAATACGACTACGGAGTGTTGTTACAGACGAAGAGAGATTGTTCGGCCATGGGGAGACAATCCCACCCGCCCGGACGTTGGGCGTCGTCCATCCACCAGCATCCATCAGCTCCCATGGAAATCGTGAATGACGGAAACGAGGCGCGGGCCGGGTGCAAACTTAGAATGGTAAGAGCTAAGAGGCTCCGTCCCGCAGTGGTGGATACTGGCGTCCCCCAGACGGGTGGACTGCGGGTGGCTTGAGCCGGGAGCAAGCCTTCTTTCAGCTCCCGGTTACGAATTCGAGGATTACTCGAAGCAGTCGAGATATGAGTTGTGACTGATGGCCGGCATGCCGCGCGGCGTGACGGGCAGAGTTTGTCAGGATGTACATTGGAGTTTGATCATCATGGTGGATCATCATGGCCGCGTGGCAGCCGTCTGGCGTGGCAGCCGTCTGGGAGGCATGGAAAATCTCACTTTTTGCCAACTTGAAGGGGCACTTTGGGCAAGCAACGCGCATATAACATATGCGCGGTCGAACGGGGCTTGAGGCTAGCCAGACCCGTTTTGAGAGCTCCTTTGTCGGACCGGAGAAAAAGAAAAGAAGAAAAACGAAGCCTATGTGAGAAGAAGCACTGCGATGGAGACGAGGGAAAAGCGTGCAGCATCGAAACTGCAATCGGTCGAGAAGCAACGACCTGCAGACAGTGCGGATTGCGTAGAGTGTACCAAGTATCGCCAGGCCAATGACTCTATATGACTCTATATGAGGGGCAGAGGAGGGGTGAAGGGCAGGAGCCAGGAATGGCAAGGAATGGCAGGAGGGGTGGAGGGGTAAGTTGGCAGTGGAAAGGGGCGCCCGGCTGAAAACCTTGGAACCTGGAAGGAGCAGACTTACCAACAACGTCACCACCTACCTGGGTACTCACACGCGCCTTTACGACTTTCACCTCACACCACTTCACCCATCTCACCAACGCCCACTGCCAACCGACAACCGCCAACCACCCGCATCCCGCAAGCCTCACATCGCACATCTCGCACCTTGCAGCCTGCAGCCTGCATCTCGCCTCCTTGCAAAGCAGCCCGTAATCAGGCCACTTCGTTACCCATCCGTTACTCACAATGGCTCCGCGCCCGCGCATCACGGTCCTTGGATCGCTCAACATGGACCTCGTGTCCTACGTCCCCCACCACCCCCTGCCAGGCGAGACTCTGACGGCCAGCCATTTCAACACATCCCCCGGCGGAAAGGGCGCCAACCAGGCCGTCGCCTGTGCCAAACTCTCGCGCACCTCCCAGCTTACTGAACCCCTGGCCGACATCGCCATGGTCGGCGCCGTTGGCCAGGATCCTTACGGTCCCGCCCTCAAGGATAGCCTGGCCTCCTACGGTGTCGACGTCTCGGGTGTATCCGCCCCGGAGGGGCTCAAGACGGGCGTCGCCATCATCATAGTCGACGAGCCGTCGGGCCAGAACCGCATCGTCCTGTCACCCGAGGCCAACCACTCCCTGCGCCCGGAACATTTTACCCAGCTGCCCCCACCACGCCCCGATCTCCTCATCATGCAGCTCGAGATCCCCTTTGACACTGTCATGCAGGCCCTGGCCGCCGCCAAGGCCGCCGCCGTCCCCGTCCTACTCAACCCTGCCCCGGCCGTCGAGCTCCCCGCTGATGCCTACGACGGCCTCGCCCATCTTATCGTCAACGAGACTGAGGCCGCTATCCTCTCCGGGAAGCCCGAGTCCGAGCTCGATGATCTTGATGGCCTGCGCCGCACCGGCGACCTCTTCCTCCAGCGCGGCGTCCAGAACGTCATCATCACCTTGGGTGGCAGGGGCGTCTACTATGCCAGCAAGGCCGGCAAGAGTACCCTGCTGCCCGCGCAAAAGACCACCGTCGTGGACACCACGGCTGCCGGTGACACGTTTGTCGGGTCCTACGCTCTCGCGGCCGTGCGCGCCCCTAGCGAGGCTGAGTTTGACATCGAGGCCGCTGTCACGGCCGCCAACATTGCTGCCGCCAAGACTGTAGCGCGAAAAGGGGCACAACCATCCATCCCTTGGAAAGATGAATTAGAGTAGAGTGGAGAGCCAGAGGTCAAGAAGACGAAAAGAGGAAACAAAAAAAAGAAAAATAAGGAAAATCGTCTCAAGTGACTCCATTCTTGCAGCTACTAATCTAAAACCAGCTCGCCCAACTCCATTTCCATGAGGCCCTCTTCCCCTTGGATGATACGGTTGCAGATTTCCTGCTTGTTCGGCGACTACTATAGCCTTCTAGAGAAAAGTCGGGTAATTTAGGCATCAAATTCTTGGTCCGTTCCGGCCCTGGCGAGCCTCTATTGGAAAAAGACGGGCCGCTCTGCCCGGAACGTGATCCATCCGCCCGCCACATGTTGCCTGATGGAGATCCACGGCTGCTATCAGTGCCATATGTAGTCCGGTAGACCCCCGCTCCATCTGGAGAGATGTTCCCGTGAGGCAAGATCCGATGTCGTAGCACTCCCGTAGACTCCTTTTGTCTCAGGGATGGCTTTATAATGGCCAAGTTTTGCAGACTGGTGCGTCTCGTTGGAACAACGGGGTGAGTGTGGTCCCGAGGAGTCGGTAGCTGGCGAGGAGCGCCGTTCACTTCTGGTGACAGGCCTGGGCTATCCCTAGTGGGCTTCCTGGGCGTGTATTTTTGGGTGAGTATCTGATACATCGCTTCACTAGCCTTATCTGCGCCCCAGTGCCTCTCGATGAGCGTGGACAATGAGTTGGGAGCTGGCGCCGGCTGAAACGACCACGGAGATGATGTATCGTAACGCTTTAGAATTGCCGTGGCAGTTGTCTCCATCCTGCTCGTCATGCCGGACAATCCGGCAACTGCATCCGCTGGAGAATATTTAGGGAAAGCAGAATGGGCATAAGAGACACGGACTTGCATGTAGGGAACCTGGGAGGTCCCCAACTGGACTTCCAAATCTTCCATCAATTCATCCGACTTCTGTCGTACATGAGTCCTTGATCTTAGCGAGTCAGTCTGGCCCGAATCGAGATAAATCTGAGCTAGCAGAAGAATGCTTGAACCAGCCCATAATTTACTGCTGACTATAAGCCTCGCAACATAGTACGGAGTACTTCAGAGACCAACTCACTTCGGAAAAGCGTGGTCTCGTAAGACTTGTATGACCGTAACCCCTGTTGTTGGCAATATGTCAACTGTAATATCATATAAGCATCCATGCTCAACGAAAACGTCTTATGAACTCGTCAGCCAATGTAATTCAGGTGGAGGATATAACAAACCTTGGGGGCGGTTGATGAATGACCCAGTGGCAATCCCAGACACATCTCCATAAGGTCTTTCAAGGATCTCCGCGAGCCTTCCGGACACCTCGATAGCTGCCCAAACACCCCGCTGCTCGGAATCAAGAGCGGTAAATTCAGCTGTAACCGTTATATCCGGGCAGAGCACACATGATTTCCCAGCGATCTGGCGGCCACTATATTGTGCTGACGTGGATGATGACCCGGTCTCGGGCCAGTATGCACTTGGCGCTGCTAGTAGATTGTTTGAAGCAGTGAATAATTCCCGACTTGGAGGCCTGCCTTGACCACTCATAGAGCGGTTACGGCAGGTTTGTGTTCCTAAGCCTTCCCGTCCGTGGACAAATGATCGACCCTGACGAGTCTTCTTGACGTTTAGAGTTTGTGCTCCGGCTACCCCCTGATTCCACGGCGAGACATCCCCCAAGCCGTGTCTTCGTGACTGACTCGATGGTGAAGGTTCGGGTATCGAGTCGAATGCATCGAAGTCAACTTGCGGTCGTGGGCCTATCAAGCGCCCCCCCGCACCTCTTCTCTTCATGGCTGTCAAATGTTCGTCCGCTCCGGCGTCTGGTCCGCTTCTTTCTGTCTGAGAGTTGCTCATTCCGTCATCAGTAGCAGGGTCTGCGCTCTCTTGCCTCTTAACGATACGCAAGGGACTAGGCGCACCGGGGCTGGGCCGTCGCTGAAGCTTCATGCGAGATGATTTGCGCCAGGAGGGTACCATGGTGTTGAAGTTGTCGGGGCTGGCCACCCTAGAGTCGTTAAATTCTGTGTACTCCCACTCGTCGACTTGAAGAGTTGCCAACCCTGGTAAGGCTATCTGGTTGTGATTCTGAACCAGGAGTTCTGTGATCGGAGGAGTTTGTTGTTGTCGTCGATCCTCTCCCGAGCCTGATCTCTAGTATGAGCACTCTTCGGTTCCAAAATGAATTTGCCGGTAGACGCATTTGCAGAGCATACACTGCTATGGCTGATACGATACCAATGGCAAGAACTGAAAATGGACATGGAAGTCTAGCTGGCTCCAGAGACTGGATTCTCCGTTGACAATGTTAACACGGTCCATGCTTTCGAGGTAAAAGAAGAAATACGGTAGGTGTACACAAACATTGTCACGATGCTTGGAGGATATTGGGAAGTGGCAATGAATAAAAGAGACTTTATGGGGTATCAAGGCTGTTCTTGCTGATTAAACATAAAATCAGGGTTAATCAAGGTAGGCGCGACCCAAAAATGGACCGACATAGGCTTCCAACAGCGAAGCTTTTTCCACCTCCAAAGAATGGCTTATAGGAGCGCTGGGGTCAGTTGGCTGGCTGGAAGACCGAGAGCTACGTTGCTGACCCCAGAGAACGGCGAATGTTCTCCTTGACAGAGTCGATCTCGCTCTCGTCCAAGGGCAGGAACTGAATCTGTGACTTGGTTAGCAGTCGGGTTTACTTATATATATATAATGCACGGTGCAGCTTACTAGCTCATCCGGATGGGTCGTTGACCCCCCATAGAGAACAGATTCCGATAGGCTCGAAGCAATACCCTTCTTCACTCTGTCCTCCCAGACGCCATCCCAGTTCCACTCCCCAGGTTGGCGGACGGACGACTGAGGGGATGCACTCTTCTCGGAAATCCCAACAGCATCCACGGCCTTATCCCTATCGTCCTGTTCTTGTGACTGACCTTTGGCTGGGGCCAGCTTATCGTCTTGGAGTTTACCTAGCTTTCGTCGCCGAGTCCTCCAAGCATGCCATGCGCCGGGATTGCCGGCCGCGTCAAGGGGAACCGAATCGAGGACATCATCGCTGTCGAATGCGCCCCTTATATAGTTAAGAACGTCGTACGCTGATATGTGTATACTTCCGATCTTGGCATACGAAGCCATTACTGCAGTCCCTGACTCCGGCGTGATCACCCTCGCCTGCCCTGTCAGTTTTGGAGTCGCGGCGGCCTTGCCTTGCTGACCACTAGTCTGCCGGCTTCCTTGCGCAGCCCTCTTCCCGCGCCCGAACCATTCTGGGAACCCGTGTCGAAGGCTGAACCCGCCCGGCGGCAATCTCTCATCGTCAGTCGCGCTAACGGTCCCGTTATCTTGGATGTCGGTTGTGTACATGTACGTCGTCAGAGGTGTGATGAGCGGATGAAATATATCAGTGGAGAATGTGACCATCGGTGGCAGGTTGGGATAAGAATCGGGAAAGCGAATATGGAATCGCAGGACAGCCGGCGCATACGGGCCTAGAGCTGGGTTAGTGACCACGTCGCATCACAGCCAGGAGGTCGCATCTTCTCACCATCGCGCACGAAAAGAACCGCCGACCATAAGGTCTGATCACCGGGGGTGAGACTGACAAAGACGCCTTCCGGACATAATTGCTTCAGTCCTGCGCTGGATCCGCGCATGTTAGTTCACTGTCATCCAGCCACGTCCACGTGTGACGATAGAAAGAGAATGCCCACAATTCGGAGAGTAAATTCTGCCTGCGCACAGACGGCAAACTTCCCATGGAGAAGGGAGCCATTCTGTGGGACCCCGTAAGAGCCTCTGCGCGGACATGAAAGTTGGCTGCGATCTGTAGAAGCTGAACAACAACAACAAGACGTCGAAGTTGCGATGACCGTTGGGGGAGTCGTTGGGCGGTGAGCAAAGGCGGTCTGCATTTCTGCCGGTGGAAATAATGGTGAGACCTTAGCGGGGTGATGAGGCTATGGCGGGGTATCAGGTACCGATGGGAATTTGCTATTGAGATGGATGCCTAACGTTGAGGAGGGCAATGACGGGGGGGAGGTAGTCGAGGACTTAGTCCAAGTTTTACGTCTTATTCTTCCAATTCAAGGCTTAACACTAATCCGAACCATTTAGTACATTATAGCTACTATGGGGCACTAAGAGCTTCAACTAAATAGTAGGATCCAACGGGTTCGCGAGATGATGCCAATGGAAGGTAGACACCTACAGATACCAATACGAAGTCCTAATAGCGATGCTCACCATTTTACCATCCCGAGTCTATCTACCATCTTCCAGTTTGAGCGTGTCTCGAATTCCAAGGCGCCATCCGCGTCCATCTCCATAATTCGTATCCGTCGTTATGTGGACAGTCGAAGGCGGCAAAGCCTCTTTGGCTCACCTGCCCAGGCGCTGTTCAATCTTGGTCTTCTCCTGGTCCTTAATCTGGGCAATATCCGCCCTAGACGCGTTGTACGCCGCAGTCACCTGGTTGAAGGGGTTGTCGGGGGACTTGTCAAACTCCTTCTTGATGCGGTTCTTGCGCTGGTCCAGCCGCAGGCCCGTCCCGCTCCCGTCAACCTTCATCTCTGCGAGACGTCGCTCTTCGTACTTGGCGTAGGCCGCTGGGTATCGCCTCTCCGGGTGCTTGTCGACCTTGGAATCTTCAGAGCCTCCGGCGAGAGACAGGGCGTCGAGGGCGTTGTCGATGCCCGAGGCATTGAGGGCCGTCTTATTGCCAGAGCCGTCACCGTCGAGCTGGGACAGGTCGAGACCGCGCGACTTCTTGATCGGGGCCTTGGACTTCTTGGGCTCTGCACGCCCGCCCGTGTTCTCCTCGTCTTCCTTCAGCAGGGCATCCTTCTCGGCCTTCTTCCTTGCAGCCTCCGCCTTCTTGGCTGCCTCAGCTTCCCTGCAGGTTAACGCGTCAGCAAGGTCCCAGAGCCCTCTAGAGGTGCTGCGGAGCTTCGGGCTCACTTTTTGGAATTGTTCTTAGATCCCTTCTGCCACTGGTCGGACTCGGCGGCCTCTCGCTTCGCGTCCTCGGCGGCAGCCTTCTGTGCTGCCTGCTCGGCCTTGCGAGCGTTGCCGGCGACCTTCTTGCTGTTGTCGGTTCCCTTCTTGCCTGCCATGACTAGCCAGCGTGGAACTGTGCCTTAGCTTGCGGTGAGGAATGAGGATAGCTGCAGATCGAGTCGGGCGTTCGATCGAGGTGGGGGTGCGTGAAGGTGTGTCGAACAAGGTATGCACGAGCTTGGCTAGATCGGTCCGTGATGCGTCGTTTCGGTGTCATTGAAACCCACCGACGTTGTTCACGTTTGCCGTCAACAGTGGGGTGCAGGTGGCTGACCCCAGCGCCTCGTTGTGGCTTGTGATTTGTCAGCTGGGCCTGTCCCTGTTCCCAACGTCGGGCCGGGTTCAGAACTTCAGCGTCCTTTGCGGCTTTGCCCTCTCGCAAGGACCACGAGGATGTGCTCCCCGCCTTGGCCCATGGCCCCATCGTGCGTCGATGACTCGAAAAGCCTAGCTTCTGGTTTCCGAGTTCTGATAGACTTGACATGCGATTGTCTCAGATCCATGGCAGCCCTTCGACCATGGATACTGTACAGTACTCGTACTAATTAGGTAGTACATACATGCTCGTACATCAGTAGTAAGATGGTCCCCTGCCGATACACCGCTACTAATTCCCTACGCGGCGAATCCAATGGCAGCCGACGACTGCTGGATGTTATACTAAGACGGCTTCTAGATGTTAACCCTGTGCGCCTCGACGTCCATCGTCTGGACGGGCGCTTTGTTGTCCACGCAGGCAATAATTTGCTCTGTATCGCACGCTAAATGATCACCTACGTCGCTAGGCTCAAGTATTACCTGCTAATAATGTAGCTGCCTGTCGAAGTACTAATCCATGGTGCAACCCCCCCTGGCGTTTGTCCTTATCCGGGGACCTGGGCGGCGTACTGCGCACAAGGTTGGAGGGGGGTTCGGGAGCCCTCAAGTTCTGGGCATCAACGCGCGGAACAAGAGAAAGTTTTCCTGAGGGCAAATACGACGCAGAATATCAATGTTTAAACCTTTTCGTATATACTAGCGTGAAGTGGCATGCCAGCGATTAGGGACCGCATGGGCCAACACGGACCATGCAGGGAGCAGGGACTGGGGTCAGGCTCGGCCGGCCGATGCCACCTCCATCTCGTACATTCGTACGGAGTACTACTACATAGTACTACTAATAGTAATATATGTACTGGCAATAGTGGTACATGTACGAAGTACATGTCCGTAGTACAACGATCGAGGGAACCCTTCAAGGATTCAAGCATCAGATTTGACGATCACTCCTAGAACCGTCATAACCCGCTTTGTCCTCTGAACCCACTGCCATACATGACAGGTACTATGGGGCTCGAGCACTCTAGGCTTCGTAGCCTGCGGTAATACTGGACTCATTGGCTTTGTACTGTGAAGATGAGAATACTCTGCAAACTCCAACTCCCCTTATAAGAGACGGTGCTGTGCCGCCGGGGAAAGATGGGTCGTGGCTGGGTACTCCATAGTCCATTATTAGACCATCTCGCTTCTAGGGGACCAGACCTGACGCTTGAGTCGTGCGGGACGTCCATGCCAATATGTACTCTCCAATCCTGCAGACAGCGCAAGTTTGCGTCTTGTACTACAACACCAAAAAGGCGCTAGACCTGGGTCCCAAGATTCCCTGGCACTTTTAGCGAGCTGTATCCTTGCGGAGTACCAGTAATAGGCACATCCCCAGCTCGTCGGCACTGTTGGAGGTCACTCACCGAAGTATGTGCTTGTTCGGGAACGCGGCTTTGCATATTAGTCTGTACCTACCGCCTCCGTGGACTTGCTGGTCAACTTCAAGTTGGTACGCAGTGCAAAGTATATGTACTTGTACTGCGCCCCGGCCCGCTCCCCGCTGTTGGCCGCCAACGCTACGGCCCGCTCAAGAACCGGTGGGTGTGCACGGTCAAAGCCCCCCTTGTACTTTGACCCATCTGTTGCATAACCCATCCGTACATGTACAACGAGATGGAAGGCGAGTAGATATTGCATTGGGCCCTCTGTCCTCCGCTGTTAGTGAATCCACCAGCATCAAATGACTTCCCTTCCAGCCCATACACGTCATCTTAGCCGCCGCTTGGTAGCTGTTGCCTCGGTGTTGTTGAAAAGAGACACATCGCCAGGAGCATTTTTACCGATCCCAGCGAGGGGTCTTGGGCATCCTCGAGGTAGTCTTCTGGGTTCGAAACAAAAGTAAGCGATCTTCTGTATCCGATTCGAAATAAGCGGGGTCAATCTGCAGGCATTTCCAATTTCGCCAATGCATCGCCATGACCTGTATACATCTCAACTGGACTTGATGGCGTGTGTGCCACCCCTGCTCCAACCTGCATCCATGAGTCCACAGGGCTGATGCTCGAAGGGTGTTACCGTTGGTTCGTGGCCCATTGACAGCAGGACAAGGCTCAAGCGCCCGAATCTTGGAGGGCGAATATCCGAGGGCTGCCCCGTGGTATTATGTCACTTACACAGCAGCTGCGCAAGTGCTCCAATAGCAGGGAAAGGGTAGGTGTCACGCAACCACACCACGACTTGGCTAGGCAGGAGCCTATGAGTCAGACCCGGGGAGGAAGTTGGGGACAGGACTGTCGGATTCCACATTGAATCATGGCGTCCATTTTGCCATGGTTGTGCCCCCTTCTTGGCCCACCTAGGTGAAGATAAACCATTCACGGATAATCTGACCCAATGCATAACCGCAGCTGTTAGTTCAATGGCTTGCCTGCGTCAGTCCTGTGCCAGCACTGAATGGAATATGTCGCCTTGAAGGACCTCATCAAGCAGAGTTCCCCTCCCCGGCCCAGCACGGTCGACCTTGCTTGCTCGAGATGCAAGTGGTACGTGGCTTCCCCTGATCTGCCAAGTTCAAAAAGTGTCTGCCTTTGGGCTTCCCATGTCTTGGCCTCCTAGAAGTTGGCCCGAGGTCTGGGCGGTAGCTACCAAGGTCAGGTCTTGAGCCATGTGACAAGCTCGAAACCACAGGCAAGATGCGCGATTGTCTTCCGATGCTTTCCAGAAGATTGCCTCTGAGCGTTTTTGCAAGAGCGAGTTTGTTCCTGCTGTGTCCCGTGAATGTGCTCAGCAACCACCTAGTCCCATCCAGCAAGACCAACTCGGCATCCTGTATAAGCCAAGCCAACATACCCAAAGCAACTATGTAATACAGCAGCTCATCCATAAATGGCAGATGAACCTCCTGAGCGCGACCACTGACAACAAGGGAAAGATGAGTAAGTCAACACCAACAGCAACCACTTGGGCCGCAAGGTCAATATCGTGACCAGGCCTCAAATGTGATAAGTCATCGAGATCCGCCCCCAATTTATCCAAAAGCGTTCAACAGGCTGCCTCGACTCAGCTGAACAAGGGCAGATTGAGCTAGTCCCTCTGTGCTCGTACTCGTACGGATATAGCTGCTGTCATGGTCTCTGAGAACTTCAACCTATGAACTTGCTGGGGGGCTAAACGAGTGACGGGCAGATAGCCACCATCGAGCCCGCATGGCGACCGCTATCTGCCCCAGCTTATATGCATACTATCATTCCACCCGCATGCAGCAAGATCTTGACGGTGTGTTGAAACCCGAACTTATTCGCGATTGGCGGATGGGCTTGATGCCATTATACAGTAAGCACCCCGTTCGGTCAGTCGCCGGTGAGAGCTGTGGTGACCGATGGAGTCGCGACTAACAGACGAAGTATTAGACGCGCGCGCCCATGTATCCAAACAAACTCCCTGTCGTCTCCGTGGACTCGGCTACACGGGCGAGAAGTTGCATCTGCGGAAGGTTTAGAATAAAGGCTGCTAATATTCTTATGCCCCTGGCTTATTGGTGTCTGAGAGCTAAGCCACAGGCGGTGAATTCTGGTGTGGCCCAATAGACCAGCATCAGATGCGCTATTCGGGGAAAGCAAGTAAAAGCAAGTACCACCAAGGTCGACTAGTACTGGCGATGCCTGGCGCTCCAGCTTAGACAAAACTTGGTAGAATTGAGGCACACCCCTAGAAGGCTTCTTGTTAATACACGAAAGAATCATGATCGGAGGTTACGCAGGAACCACGCTTCTCGACTACATGCAATCATCAATACATGCGAGAGAGTTGGCTGTAGCCGTGACGCGAGGTGGTGAACAGAAGAGGATGGACAAAGCCAAGTCCTGGGTGCTGGAACCCCGAGACGGCTCTTGTCCAGAGGACGACCAGGAGAGCACCTTCCTGTCTGCGTCGCTGTGCTGTTGCTCTCTAGAACTTCATTTCTCAACTGGGGAAGGAACAGCTTGGTGGGTAGGCCAGGCTCTTAGTTGCCGGAATTACCCCGAAGATTTTGCGATTTTGGGGGCTTTTCCGCTGTCTTATTCGCGCGGGCCACCTCAGTTTCTTCCCCGTGATGAGCACTAGGATGGAAGGAGCTGCACACTTGGATGTTACACAAGACTGGCTGGGCTGGAGTCTCGGCTGGGTGGGTGCCCTTCAGGCTTCACCGTCAGTTTCAGATTGCCAGCAACAACAGCCGAGACAGACGTTAGTTCGTTACGGATACACGCCCCAGCAGGCCCTCAGCGTCACGGCAAAGTTGCTCATCATCAACAAGAGGGCATCTGGAAGACCGATCGTTATGGGCCAAAGAGTTTGACAACCAACGGCCCTGCATATCTTGGCGCCCCTCTCATCCAACCCAACTCCGGGGATTGGTCTTTTACACCACTCTTGTTGGTTGCTGCTCCAACAGCTTCACCAGCGATTAGACCGACAACAAATGGATGCGGCTGTCAGATGATCATTGTCTCATTATGCCGTCCGTCGGGAGGGCTCCAGGCTCCTCGATGTAGGATTTTTCAGAAACGAAAACGATTCTGACTTTCTCTGCCGAGTAACACTCGTTCGAATATGTAGATTGGCTCTAGGCAAGGCCGGCGAGCGACCGCAATCTACTTACTACGTACGTAGTAGGAATGCAACATAGTTGATGGACCTCCTTCATCTCAGCCATTGGGCGCCCCTACGGCGATGAGTGCCGAGTGTCGACACCCAAAGAGCGGCATAATACCTACTAGGGGTCGAAAACCACCCCGAATTCTCACAAACGGCATTGTTGACATATCAGTATCGCATGATTCTCCTACTTTTGGAAACCTGGAGCCCTGAACCCTGAAGCCCGAAGCCCTGCGCTCGAGGCTAGGTACAAGAATGGCGGTCGTGCAGCTGCGCTTGGACAGGACCCAGCACACCGGGGCAGATTGGGGGCGGGCAAAACGGCCGTGCCACGTTGGCAATGGCCCTGGAGCCAGTTTGGGTTGACAGGCGCATCAAATGATCAGATCCATCCGATCCGTTGGGACGGCACCCCGACGCATGTACCCCGGGGGTGTGCCTCGCAAGCCTGCCCGCGCATCACGCTCGGACAGCCGGTGCCCCGCCCTACTTTTCTTTTTTTGTCGTCGTCAGGCGATGGATTGCCACCCGGAGGCGAACCATCGTGGGCTCCCCGACCAGTCGGCTGCTCCCCATCCGATGGAGAGCCCTGAGACGTTGGCTGGTTGGTTGCCTGCCCAGGTCGTCATTCCCGGCCTTCAAATTACACAATGTGGTTCAGACTCCCGATGGCGCGGAAAAGTTTTCGGCACCCTGCCATCTGGCGTCACAGTCGTCGTTCTGTAGTCAATCAAGGGAAATTGCCAGTCAATCAAAAGCGAGATCCGCACACGGGTCTCCGGCTCACCGGTGCATCGGGTGCGCCGGGAGCGTCCCCCGGCGCCAGCCACGACTCATCACCCACGCATGAAAATTGAAACCCCTCTCGCAGTCTCACTTCATCTCCAGACCTGTCCAGGGGTCGACCCGCAAGGGCGGCCAAACACCGTAGTTGGGCAATGACGACATCAGGTACATACACGGCAACCACAGCTCGGACGATAGTAATCGAACACTGGTGCTTTCGAGTCCTCGAGTATCGACATGTATCCCACGTCCTCCACATGGCCATTATCCAAAAGGTACATAGTACGTACGAATACACTGTCCCTTTTGGGGGCGATCTGCAAGACTTGGCGGCGGCACAACTGTTGGGCTCTAACTGCGAAACAATAAGTAAGGAGGCGGTGAGATGAGGGATCCATGAGCACCAAGGCTAGCTTTGCCTTTGGTCCACCCAGACTCGTGTTCGTGAGAACCCTCTTGCTTCTCATCGTCTGTGATGGTGGAAAAGTGAATCGGAAAGATGGAGATTGGACCCTTCACGAGAATTGCTGTATATGCGGGAATGTACAATGTAATGATGTGCTGCAGGATGACTTGCATTGCATTGACTGATTGGGACGTCGCCAGGATCCGCCCAACGTGGCCGATGCTCTCGACTTCTTCTGCAGCTTCAGCTTCTGCAAGATGGTGAGACCGAGTCTCCATCGGGAGTCTGGACTGGCAGCATGGAGTTGTCGTCGACGAGTACGAGTAATACCAGCACCGACCCCGGGGACCCATGGTCCGACTCCGCGCCACCCCCGAGTCCTGGAGGGATCTTAGCAACTCTCGAGGTCCCTGGCATACGTATTCGGACCAATGCTTTAGAACGGTGGCCCATGACTCTTCAAGTCCAGGGCTCCAGGCCCCCACCTGGCCCCTGGGGTTCTCAGAGATGTACTAATATGGAGTACGGAGTACGACGTACATACGACGTACAAAAGAATGATGCGTCCACACCCCCGACCCCGTCTTACTATTACTAGGTACTCGTCGGAAGCCCAAGGAGAGGGTCAAAAATCGCTTCAAGCGCCAGATTCCCATCACCGCCATTTGTTCGGAGTAATTGGGGCTAATTTCACCTGTTTTTCTCATCATTATGCATATGTGTGTCACATAGGCGAAGCTTGGCGGTGACCGATCCTCTTACTGTACTGGTCTTGGGCCACGCACACGCATCAACAATAGCTCACAATCATCTGTTCTTGATACTATCCGTACCATCCTCGGACTCCGCGGTGACGGGGAGGCTTGCTGGTAATGAATTACCTATTAATTTTCTATTTGCATTGCACATTTTGTCACATCCATCGACGATATTTAAATATAGTATCTATTTGGGAGTATTCCCTAGTACGAGTATATTGCTGCTTCCGACCCTTATACTACGAGTACTAATTGGGCCCAAGGCGTCTCGGCATTTGTTCCAGAAAAGCAACCGAAGAATCACCCCGCGCGGAAGCTGGTATGACCGAGATCCAACCGCGAACACCAACCAGGTGATTGATAACGGCGTCTTGGCTTCTATTTCGTGGTCCAACCATAAATGCTATGGACATGGGGGCCCATTAAAGCAGCTCTCTGCAACGTCACTCCATGTATCTAGTTCGTAGCGACTCCACCGTTCTTCCCGGACGGATGCAGAGTCCCATCGATATCTCTCAGGAGAAGCTGCGCTGGCTGTGTCTCAGTTTCGTATGATGGCCCAACAGACGGCGGCCAGGCTGTCGGGCTTAATCCAAGCCGATCATTGTGATGAATGTGCCACACCGGGCCAAGGCGTTCTAGGCGTTCATCACCGTGCACAACACCAGCTGGGCGGCAGGCATGTAAGAACCTCATACCAAGCACAGATGATATTTGTGCGAATAGGTAGGAAGGTCAGTACACATGATGGGCTTGGCCCCAATCGGATAGCGGCGGGTAAACGGATGGCGTCGATGCAGTGAGACCTTGCGCGTCACTCGCGCCCAAGCACGGCTATGAGGCTGGGCGTTTGCAGTCCGGCGGATACGGCCTGTTGTTGTTGGTGTAGTCAGAGATGGATTGAATGGTGCAAGTGTCCGACTCTCCCCGCCGAGGGAAACTCGGGCAGAAACAGCGCTTCTTGGCCGCCCTATCGGATGCCGCAGGGCCCGTGATGGGCGACGTCACCGTGCACTGACGGCGGTCGGGAGTTGTAACTTGACGCCAATGGCAGTCGCAAGAGCTGCACGGTCAAACGGGGCATTGTTGAAGATGGCATCTGCGTTTTACACACAGAGTTGCTGTTACTCTCCGTACATGCTAGAGCCGGTGCCCTGCGTCGCGAGGCATTGCTGGTTCTCGAAACGAAATTGCTCCTCACCGCCTCTGTGCTATTTGCGTAGCAGGTATTCGTGTTCGAGGCTCGCGGGTAGTTACCAGTGGACCAGAGGGGGGGGGGGGGATTTGAGGCGAACCAGTCGCGGCTCGAGGACCAAGACGAGGCTGTCCAAAAGCCGTGAAGGCCGTGCAATCGTTTCTTTTCAGGCTGGTCACGCGGCAGAGATGTGCACCCATGAGCGGACCTGGGACCCATGCCCATCATCATGCATGCCGCCGTTCCAGAGAGTCCCCGTAGGCGCGCCAGCCCAGGTCAGCCGCGAAACGTGGTTGCCCACAAGCACCAAACAAGCCACCAACAGGGGGCCCAAGGCGCAGGCAACCGCCGTCCCCGTCACAAAATATCCTTCCCCCAAATGTCCCGGGCCTGGGGCGAGTTAAGAGAGAGGGGGAGAAAAAAAAGCGTGTTATAAGGGCGTTTGCGGGCGGTGTATGGTCTGCCTATATGTGATTATGTGATACGCTCCTCCCTGCGCCCGAAACCGACCCAGCATCATGTCGGCAGATGCCGCGCTGGCTGCTGCTGGTCAGTGGTGGCAATGGCATGCCTATTCGTCTACCTACTCCGGCGGGGCGCTCTGCCGACGCATGCCTTTCTTACCGATGAGTCCGATGACCGCGTAGAGCTGGGCGAAGCTTGTGCGGTGAGGCCAGGCGTTGCGGCGTTGGTGCCTTGCCAGGCGGTTGGCCAGCCTGGTTGGCCCTGCCTGTCGGTGCTAGTTGCAGCAGCGAACCGCGTTCAACCGCCCTCGAGAAGAATCGACCAGCGTGCTGGGAATACCCGCCGCAGGAGGATTGCCCGGTGACAGACGCCCAACAAGCTAACCTCCGAACTGGTGGGAGGTTTAGACTTGGGACCTGAGTGGAGGGCAAGCTGGATGGATAGTCCCACACCTCGTAGGTACCCCGACACCCTTGCGCTCACCTGGCTGCAATCTCCCCTGCTCGATGCCCTGATTGGGTCTGCATTTCTTTCATTTTCGTGCCGCCCTGGCCCAGATAACCGGCGCAGAACCACGCCGCGAGGTACCTGTCCTGTATCCTTTCCTATGTTTTTACGAGGAGAGTGTGCCTGGGTTGAAAGTTTGTTTGCACATTTGATCGTCAACCCCTGGTACTGTCTTCACTAGAGTACCAATTTTGGCTGCCCACTAGCAAAATTGCGCCTCCCTCGCGTCCGTCGGGCTTTGGGAGGTGTTTTTTTTCTCTTTCCTTCTTTCTTTCTTTACAAGACGAGCGGTCCTTGTCGGAAGATGCTGGCTGGCTGGATGCTGCCCTGGAGAGCCCAAGCCTGGTCAACCCTCCTCGACAGCTCGACATCCACCCCTCTCGTCGCTGACGGATTCACGCCCCCCGGACCCAGGCTTCCGGATCCAAGGCGGCATGGATGATGGACCATGGCATGACATGGGCCCATATGGGCCACATGGCCCCGGCCTGGCGGAGCAGATCACTGGCCGTCACTTTTCCGGTGCTCCAAGGTCACCGCCCCTTCGCTGCCACCGAACCTCGAAGGGCCCCAGCCAGCGCAGGGCACTCGTACATTTCCTGTGTTACATACCGCTGCCATGTACCTCCACAGATTTCTGCTACAATACGTACCCGCCTCTGCCTCGTACCGGCTCTGGTCCCCGGAAGATTGGTTGTACCCACGACAGCGTTTATGACCCCAGATGGGCCCTTATGACTTGGCTAGGTTGCAGGGTTATTTCTCTCCTCCTCATTGAGCTTCTTATATTCCTCCCCGTCCGCTTCTTTTCACTCCTGGGTTGCTCCCGAAATTCTTGCATGTGCGAAGTATCGTATTGTGCCTCTTCCGCTTTCTGTTTCTCCATGTGACTTCCTCGCATATATCTTATCCACTCCTGCACCTACCTCACGACGACTATCACATACCGGTACCTGCCTAAGACTAGTAACTGACATCATCGTCCGGTCTTTGGGTCTTTCAACCTTACCGCCCTTTTCCGGAGACTTTGAAAGCTGTTTTTGACCAACTGCCTTCATAACTTTCTGACTTTGAATTTTTACAACCGTTGCTGGGCTCTGGTATTGGGCGCGGATCACACATCTCGAACCTTACATCGGTCACGACTTTCATGGTGTACGACGAGTTTGTAGGAAATCCAAACTTCATCTCGTCCGCACAAGGGCGAAAAGGCCAAAATGAGAGCATATGGCTCCGTCGCCAGGGCTCGTCGAGCCTCCAGCAGCCGCCATGACAGAATCGCGCCGCCCTTCCCGGCCAGGCAGATGTTTGTTCTAGGTATGGATGAGTTTCATTGTTGATGACTACGCCCGCTCTGGAAAGCTAACCTGTCTAGCGTGCTGCCGGATATGTGAGCCCATTGCTTTCATGTCCATATTCCCCTACATCTACTACATGATTGAGGACTTCCACATCACCGACGACTCCAGCAAGATCTCGGTCTACGCCGGCATGGTCACATCCGCCTTCACCTTAGCCGAGTTTGCGACCGGCGTTCTTTGGGGGAGGCTGAGCGACAAAATTGGTCGCAAACCTGTGCTGCTGTTCGGACTCGCTGGCACCGCCCTCAGTGTCCTCGTCTTTGGCTTCGCTCCCAGTTTACCTGTTGCACTATTTGCACGTGCTCTGGGTGGACTCCTAAACGGGTATGCCCGAACCTTCACTCACTCGTAAGAAGAGGGTTGTGACTAACTTTCATTCAGAAACATTGGAGTTTTGCAGACAACAGTTGCGGAGCTGGTTACAGTGAAGGAACAGCAGCGTGAGTGATCGCGGTGTTGTATCACACTGGGAAGATGCTAACCTGCTTGCAGCTCGAGCGTACACTATTATGCCAATGGTCTGGTGCATCGGGTAAGCATGGGGAGTTTCAAAAGGTTGTGTAGTTAATCTAACACGATTCCAGATCCATTGTCGGCCCCATGATTGGAGGTGCTCTGGCTCGGCCATGCATCAGCTATCCTGAGCTCTTCCCTCGAGGAACTATTTGGGATCACTACCCATACCTGCTACCCAACCTGTTCAGTGCCGCCACCGTGTTTGTGGGTGTTATTGTTGGCATCCTTTTCCTCGAAGAGACCCACGCCGTTAAGAAGCATAGCCGAGACCGGGGCAGAGAGTTTGGCGACTATATCCTGTCAAAGGTTCCGGGATTGTCTTGCCGCGAGCGTAACCCAGAGAAGCAGTCTCTGCTCAATAGCGACCGCGGAATCATCCAAGACAGTTTCGACGAAGAGTGCCTCCCCGAGTACCAAAGCCAGGACAACTCCCCGAAGTTGGTCCCTCAGGCCGACCCCGCGCCCGTCGAGGCAGTCCCGCACCAGGTTCCCGGTTCTCCTGGTTTCAAGATATTCACCAGGCCTGTCATCATGAATATCATTTCGTATGGTATTCTGGCTTTGTGAGTATCATTCAAGTCTCATTTCGAGGTCTATTGCTAATACAGGGACAGCCACACAATGACCTTTGACCAGCTCCTTCCGGTCTTCCTCAGTACTGCTCCCCCGAAGCACCCGAATGTGGAGCTACCTTTCAAGTTCATCGACGGGTTCGGCCTTGAGACGAAGACGATCGGTATCATCATGTCAGTTCAGGGCATTTACTCCCTGGTATCGAACTACGTTCTCGTGGCACCAGTCACCCGCCGACTCGGATCGCTGCGCCTGTTTCGAATTCTGGCCCTCTCGTACTTTGCACTGTACTTGGTCACGCCATATCTCGTGCTTCTCCCGGAGAACCTGAGGATGCCAGCCATTTACATCTTGGTGGTCTGGAAATGCACCTTTTCAACCATGGCGTACCCTAGCAACGCCATCCTGCTAGCAAATTCGGCTCCCTCGAAGCAGGTCCTCGGCACCATCAACGGTATTGCAGCCTCGACGGCGAGTTTATGTCGAGCACTTGGTCCCACGGTCTCCGGTCTTCTTTACTCGCTCGGTCTTCGAACTGGGTACTCTGGGCTGGCCTGGTGGTTCAGCGGAATTGTCACGATTGCTGGAGCATACCTCAGCTTGCAGATCACCGAGGGAGGCCAGCAACAAGATGTGCCGGCAGACACACTGGATGCCCTCGAGGATGAGCGGCTTCTCGACGACTACGACGACGACGACAGCGTTTGAATGAACAACGGATGACATTTTACGCAATATGCATTTCACCCAGCGGGCTTGGGAACAGGTGCTCGAGGCAGTAACCAATTATCTTAGTCAGTGTTTAATAGTCCTACGACCCTCTCACGACAAATACCCCTCTAGATTCGGCGACGGGGGTCGGCGTTGGTTTTTTGAACTGGTTTTTATTTCAACTTTTTTTTTCTCTCTTTTCTTTTTGTGGCGCAGGAGCTCTCAATACATAGACAGGGGCATTCGTTTGGAACGACAGAAATTTGGGCATGCAACGGCGTCAAATATTGGAATGCGCAAGTATACCTCAGGTCAGTAGAACTTCCAGAAGGGGGGGCATTAGCGATTTCAGTGTGATTTACACGAAATTTTGGGGCATTCGGGTGGAATGTGACGGAACATTGGAGACAACGGTACATGAGTATCACTCGGCTGCTAAGTGGTACCAATGAGGAATACGAAATCATCTTTTGGCGAGTGGCTGTGCGTTTCAAGACGAGCGTGATACTCAAAACAACCGACTTAACCTCTACCCTTTTGTATTCGTACATGATATCTCGCCTACGGATATTAGTAGTACAAGTAACATCGAGGACAGGATGGAAGAGACGGGTGGGATTTGACGACCGGTCATTGGCCGATGGGATTGGCTAAAAAGGATTGATTGAGATGCTTATCAGAGGGTCTAACTATTGGTCTACGCCCGCATCGGCAACTGGCTCCCTACTAACGCACAAACGAGCGGGCGCACGTTGTCAACTTGGAGACCCGCCTCGTGGCGCTGTGACTAAGAGTATTCAAGGCTGGGGAAGAGGCTCACAGGGGACGGCAAACAGAATGTGGGCAGGTACTCCGTAGTAGTATTCGCATGTACGGAGTATTTAATGCTTCTGCGAACCCCTGAGGACGAAACACGCTGGGGTCGAGTTGCCTCTCTGAACCCCTGGGGACGATGCGAACACCGGCTGGCCGGAGTTGTCCCTCGCCATACCTAGCTCATGGGAGGGTTAGGAGTCCTATCAATCCCAATCTGCGGATACCATTGACCAATGCATGATCCCGCCGAAGCTCCGAGACTATTAAGCAGTGGCTTGTGCTAGCTAACCCATTCCTGGGAACGCCTCGGTTTATCGATCAACCCGAGTCCCTGACTCCCTAATCGAGTGACTGAGCAGAGATGAAGAAGGGGAGTTGAGTGCGGGGGCGCCGCAGCTGGAGTGTGTAGGGGGGGGGGAGCGGTGGTTACTGGTTGCTTATCAGTGGGTGGTTCCTCGTAGCCCGTAGGTAGGGACGGATAGGGAGGCACAGGCACCGTACTAACTGCTAGTAGAAGTAGGGATTGGTGCTCGTACACTACTACACTTAGGTAGTATTACTGCCTATTAGGGGACCCCCAACCCGCAAGGCGCCAGTGGGGCTCCCTCGCCCAAACGACGAACGACGGGCAGCGACGGACGGCGACGAACTTGGCTGGAGGTTGCTTGTGGTTGCCAACCTGCCGCCCACCGACTCGAGGCTGCACGATGCAACAACCCTGAGCCCCAAATCCTCAAGTCGCATTTCCTGCCTCCTCCTGCCTCCCGGTCGTCACGGTCGTCACGGTCATCATTGTCATGGTCTCCTGGGCGTTCCCCAGCATACACCCAACCATCGATTGCGCTGCGCCTGGCAGCACCATGGCCGATTTGTACTCGTACAGTGTTCGGACGCCACGATAGGATCGCATACCTACCATGTTGGTCTTGGTCTCCCGCAATTTCACACAATGCTGACACGCTCGATATCCAGACCGACCGATTCTATCCCTCCCTCCCCTCCTCCCTCCTCCTACCTACTACTCTTAGGCAGCCCTCTGGCTGGCAAGACGCACAATGCCTGCGCATGGGCCTCCGTCGCCGAGCGTCCAGCCTGCCAAGCGGCAACGGCAGTCCTCGGTCGATGACACGTCCCCCCGCGATTCCCAGACAAGCCCCGCCGACCAGGCCTCCGACATCTCGGCACCCGCTGCCAGCAAGCCCGGCCAGAGCAGCAACTTCCGCAATGTGAGCGCCTGCAACCGCTGTCGCCTGCGCAAGAACCGCTGCGACCAGCGCCTGCCCAGCTGCGCCAGTTGCGCCAAGGCTGGCGTGGCTTGCGTGGGCTACGACCCCATCACCAAGAAGGAGATCCCGCGCAGGTACGCTTCATGGACGGCACATACCCCGGTTTGAGATGCTGACCGGTCGCGATGCTTAGTTATGTCTTTTACCTCGAGACCCGGGTTGAGCAGCTGGAGAACATGCTACGATCCCACAACATCGACTTCCCGGCGGCAGAGAGCCTGGAGCTGTGCTCCCGCCCCGGAACCGCTGTTGCACCAGCCGCCGTGAAGCTGGAGAACGAGCACGACTCGACCACAGATGGGCCGGACTTTACGAAACCGCGGAACCCCACAGTAGACTCGCTGAGCCATAAGAAGTCTAACCAAAGCCCGGCTATGCTGAATATCGTCAGCCCGTCAAAACCCAAGTCCCTGGCGTCCGCGTCGGGCGTGTCCTTCGCCAGGGTCGTATATGCGGCTGTGCAGTATTCCGTGTCCGATCAAAGCGGCGCCCATGACCGATCGGCAGCGAGACACCCGGGCGGCGGCGGCACATCGATGCGCGACTCCTTCTTTGGACTCCATACGAAACCGACGATCCAGCCGGCCACGTTCCCCAGTCGACAAGTCGGCCTGAGGCTGGTCACCCTGTACTTTGAGCATGCGAATCCCCAGATACCCATATTGCACCGCGGCGAGTTTATGAAGATGTTTGAGAAGGCCTACGCGGACCCGTCCCAACCCCGCGGGGCGCGTGAGGAGTACATGCTGAATATGGTCTTCGCGATCGGGTGCGGTGTCATAGTTGGCGAGCCCGTCAAGACGGAGGCGGCCGCATCCGGGGGCTGTAAGATGGCCATTGACCGGGTTGATGGCCAGTGTCAGCCTGAGGAGTACCACGCGAGCGCCATCGTTCATCTCGAGGCTTGCCTGAGTAGCAGCGGTGGGGGATTAGAAGTGCTTCAAGCCGTCCTTCTTCTCGCCAACTTCGCTCTGCTTCGGCCCGTACCTCCTGGGCTCTGGTACATCCTTATATCTGGAGAATTTTAACTTAACCATGGGCTAACTTTTTCAAGGTATATCATCGGCGTAGCCGTTCGGTTGGCGGTTGACCTTGGCCTCCATCACGAGGATGGAATAGATGTCGACGGACCGCCCGATCAACCGACGGACACAGACGAAAGCGACAGTGGCCGTCCAATCGAAGGCAGTGGGCAGGAGCGAGGAAGACGAATATGGATCCGGGACCTGCGCCGGCGGCTCTGGTGGTGCACATATTCCTTCGACCGTCTGGTGAGCACCTGCGTGGGCCGCCCATTCGGCATCAGCGATCAGGTCATCACTACGGAACTGCCTTCGCTCTTAGACGACGAGTATATCACCCCTGTAGGTATCGCGGAACATCGGGGCGAGGATGCCCCGCCGAGCTATAAACACGTCGCTCACCACTACTTCCGACTGCGAATGCTCCAATCCGAGATCCTCCAGGTCTTACAATACAACCAGTCCCAGATTGCGAGGGCTGGTGGGAATGGACCGGCATACCCAGAGATGCACACCCACTTACCGTCGCCATTCCTAGTCCAGTTTGACTCTTTCCGGTCCTGGCGTCAGAACATCGACGAGAGGTTGTATAGTTGGAAGATATCGGCGCCCACGAGGCACGAGACGGGGGTGGCATTCTCCACCGAGTTTCTGGAGCTCAACTATTGGCAGGCCATCATCATGCTCTACCGGCAGAGCCTGAGTGTGCCAGCCATGTTTGAGGACGAGTACAATACGTCAAACGAGGTCGACAGCCCCAGGGGCGTCACCACGACCGAACTCCGCGAGGATGAGGACAAGATCTACCTCAAGGTGGCAGAGGCCGGACAGAAGATTCTGCGAATTTACCGCCAGCTACACCTGAGCGGCCTCGTGAGCTACACCTACCTATCAACACATCACCTCTTCATGGCCGGTATATCCTATCTCTACGCCATATGGCACTCTCCCACAGTCCGCGGGTGCCTTGTAAGTATCCCTTCTGAGAGATACCTCGATAGAGTATGTTTCTGACCCAACATAGACGATGGACGAAGTAGACTTTACCGTTCTAGCGGCAAAGTCAGTATTTACCGACATGATGGACAAGTGTCCACCGGCCGAGACTTGCAGAGACGCCTTCGACAGGACGGCAAGGGCCACCATCAAAATGGCCAGCTCCAACGGTGGGTTTGGTTCAACAGCCCAAGCTCCACGGCGACAGAGGGCCCAATCCACCACCTGGGTCACCAGCACCGATTCGATGACATCGACGCCTAAACTGCAGCACCGGAACCGACAGTCAGAACACCAGCCGTTCAACTTTGATCTGTCACTATCGGATACCCTGTCGTCGCCGACACTGTCGGTCACGGGGGAGATGGCGGCCCGGCCGTCGCCACCTCTGTCGCAGGCCAAGGCCTTTGATACAGATTATATGATGCAGTCCCAGACTAGCCGGAGCCCGGGAGACGGGGCTATGAAGCAGGATACGAGCGTGGGATCGTCGGCGGCGGCAGGACCCCGGCGGCGGGCATCCCCGCAATCTTCAGGGACCAATACGTACATGGGCCAGCAGTTTGGACTGCAGGGCGCCATGGACTACCCAGACACGCAGACGATGGACTTTCTGCAGACACTGGGAGCTGCGCCGAATGGTGAGTTTGGGAACGTGGACCAGCATGTGGACCTGGGCTTTGGCATGAACTGGGACGGACTGCCGAATGAGTTTGGGGATCACCACCAGATGAATCCCTTTGACACGTTTTTCTTTGGCGGGCAGCAGGGCGGGAGCGGAAACGGCCCCAACGGCGGGATGGGCCTTTGATATACCCCGATGATGGCTTGAAGTATACTGTTACAGTTTGGATTGACGAGCATGTAGTTGTTGGATCCTGAGAATCTTTCAGCCTTTGCGGATATCATTGAGCGGGGGGAAAAAATATTTGCGAGTGGAGACGAGCAATTGCATATCCATGGATGGACATGCCATTGTATATGAAGATATCTCCGTTGATTATGAATCACGACTTCCTGGCGAAGGCCGAGGCGTTCCGAGTTTATCTGTCCAATATTACTAGCTGAAGTATCCATGCCATTACAAAGCAGTCCTTCCTTTTCCCGTTTTCCAAAATCTTGAAACGCCATCTAATAGGTATCATCATCATATCCAACTGGCTAACATATCTCATGAATCCAAGCTCTCATTACACATCAACGCCTGTAGTCGAACACACACGCACAATAAATCTAGTAATCACGGCTTCGCCGCTTATCCCCGCGACGGACGTGACGGACGGGTGCATCGCCACCAGCAAACTGACGAGGGTCAATGTCGCGGAAGCCGCCCTCGCGCCGGCGACCCTCGCTCCTGCGGGACTTGCGCCGGGCCGGCGGCTCGTTCTCCTCGATCACGACGACCTCGTCCTCGGACTCGACCACCTCTACCTCCTCCTCCTCCTCATCCTCCGACGGGGGTCCACGCCGGGGTGGCGGCTCCACGATAATGGGCCGCACGCCGCCGCCAGACCTCCTCTCGCGCTCGCGCTCGCGCTCGCGCGTCCTGATCTCGACGGTCTCGGTGGCGCGCACGGAGGGGCGCCTGCGCCTGCGGCCAGGGCTGCGGCTGGGGGAGCGCGAGCGGGAGCGGCGACGGTGGTGACGGTGGTGACGGCGGTGATGGCGGTACTTGGGGCGGACGGACACGTCGGAGCCCGCGTAGATGGAAGGGCAGCAGCCCAGGCAGGAGTAGAAGAGGAAGATGAGGAGGAGGAAGCCCACGACGGAGCCGAGGACGATGCCGACGATGATGCCCGGGTGGAGCGACGTGTCCAGGCCGCTGTAGTGGGCGGGGATGATGATCTCGGTGGTGCGCACCTGGCGGGGGGCGAGGAGGACGGGGGACGGCGGCGAGGCGTCGGTGGGGGACGGGAGGTGTATGGCAGGCATCGCGGTCGCTGGTCTCGGTGTGTAGTAGTAGTATATATATTGGAAGTCGGCAGTATAAGGAGTGATTGCGCTGTGGGACCCGCTGGGCAGGTCCCGCGACGGGTTTGTTGGGATTGCGAACGTTTGGCGCACAAGTGGGCGCCAGGCTGACAGGTTCGAGATGACCGTTGGAGGGGATGGTTGCGACACGCGACGACGAGGTCAATGGGGGTGGCGGCGCATTATGGGGAGGCTAGAGGGTAGATGTGCAAGAGAGCAGCCTGGGGGATCGCGGAGCATAGCATTGGCGCCGGGGCGATGACAATCGATGAATGCGACCATGGATGACTTGTTGTAGAGATGTTGGTTGCTCCTGGACGATGATGGATGGAGGGTGCGGGGCCCAGCCACCAACCATTTTACACGACTTGGATGGATGACGAGGCGTCATTAACATTTCGAGTCGCCGGTGAGCTTAATGGGCTCGGCCCGTAATGGACCGTCAACCCGAATAAACCCCTACATAGATAAGTAGTAATGCTAGTAGTGCCTGGCAATTACCAGTAGTATTGGCACTACCTTACCTGGTACTAGTATTGGCAACCTGTTATTAACGTGAAGTGACCGTTGGTGTCTCGGCCACTCCCAGTTTGACAAACCGCTCCTGCCTCCCTTCACGTGGCGCAAGCTGCAACCAGAAGTAGCGTCAATCAGTTCCTTCCCTTACATACATCAACATCCGCATCCCACCGGCTAATGCAAGTGCACTGCAGCCATCCAGTGGACTCATCAGCCCTATCAGACACCCTCAGTTCCTGAGGCCTGGCTGGGACACGTAGGCGGTGACGTCTCTACCTGATGTATTACCTATAGTAGTAGTAATCCTCCGTATTTCGTACCAAGGCGCCGGGGGAAGTCTCAGACTGGAAGCCAACTGCGGCTGAGCCGTTGGCACAGCAATCTTTCAATGGTCATTCGCTGGATTTCGGTCAATGTTGGCGCAGCATCCCGACCTTGGGTTCTTGGAGCTGGCATCGACAATACTTAGGTAGGGGCCTCGGCGCCGACGCCGCCTTCTCCTTAACATCACCAACACCACCACCACCACCACCACCACCAAATGCCATGGATTCATCAGATGGAAGCATCGCAGAGGATCAAGGATGGGAAACGACCGCGTCTTTCTCCAGACCATCCACGTCCCCTGGCAGCGACACCGCCAACAACCGCTCTGCCGTCGTTCCCCGATTCCGTCGTCGCCCCATGCCCTGCAAGGGCCATACAAAGTCACGGAGAGGATGCCTCAACTGCAAGCGCCGCCGCGTCAAGTGCTCAGAGACTCATCCCCAGTGCACTCACTGCGTCCGTCTCGGCCTTCCATGCGAATATCCCCCACCTAACCCGAACCCCAATGCCATCAGTCCCACGGGTCCCATGGGCAACCCTCGCAAGTCTCTCTCATCGACGCCCACCCAGTTCTCCATGGATGACCTGCGCTTCTTCCAACACTTCCTCCTCACTGCGTACCCACCCATGCCCATCGGTGGCGATGACATCTGGAGAGGGGTTGCCCGCCTCTCCCACGATGTACGACTCCAGATAACCCAGTCATAGCCCTACTGAAGGAACAAGGTCTCATGTGTAGCTAGTTCGACTACCTCGTCCACGCCATGCTCGGCCTCGGCGCATCACACCTCAGCCTCTGTCTTGCCTCCGACTCGTCAACCTCCTCCGCCGACTACTCCTCCCAAGCCCTCTCCCACCGCGTCCGCGCCATCAGCTCTCTCAACCACGCCCTCAGCCAGCCCTGTACCTCACGCATCGAGGGCGACGCCCGCTTCGCCACCATCATGGCCCTCGCATTCCAGTCCTCCCATATGCCCGATGGCATGCTCGAATTCGTATCCATGGTCCGTGGCTGCATTGTCGTCGCCGAGACCGCCATACCCTCCTTGCGCGAATCTGCCTTCGCCTCCTTCTCCACCGAGGAACACGTGCGCCGCGTCTACGAGATGAGCGCTGCCTTTGGGGAGGATACCGCCCAGTGGTATCGCGATGTGGCTTGGTATCGCGCCTTTGCCCAGCAGGGGCTGGCGTCGGTCAAGGCCCTGGAGCCGCTGTGCCAAGACGACTTTGAGAGGATGTACTATTCCAATCTGTATTCCACCCTCGAAAAGTCAATAGTATCACCGGTCGAAGGTAAGCCTCTCACCAAGGATCTGCTCCTACTTCGCTCCCTCCCTCACACCAACGGCTGTCCAGGTTTCGCAGAGCTCTGCTGCGGCTACTCCGTCCTAGAACGGGTAGCCCACGATGCGTTCACCCGCTTCGTAGACCCCAACAACGCCACCGCCCAGCTCCTCCTCGTCCACTTCTTCCTCGTCGAGCACGAGATTGGCATGCTAGCCCTACGGACTATCGCCCAGGCCTACCCCTTCCGCGGGTCCATCACCACCGCCTGGATCCACGACGTCGCCGCCCGCCTACCTTCCGAGTACTCGTGCTACATGGCCTGGCCCATTGCCTACACCTTGAGCGGGAATATGAGAAGCAGCATGGAGCAGAGGATCCCCTTGGGCGGGGTCGTGACGTGAGAGGTAGTCGGGCAGCTCTGGCAGGCTCTCTCAAATTGCCCCGTAAAGAGGTTAAGGGATAGGAGACAGACAACCTGAGCCCATGAGTACCACAAGCTAGAAACCCTGTCTGAGAAGCAAGTCACTTCACGGCAAAGCACAACTCCAAATTATAGCTGAAAGGAAATTGTCAATTAGACTGAAACCGGCAGGTATCATTCCCCGCCACAGAGTACCATCTTATGTACACTATAATGGTACAAAGAACAAAAACTCGCAACTCCTGCAAAGCCAGAATCTAAACCGTCATCAGATATCCTTGGTCTGGTGTGTACCATCGAGATGAAAAACTCTTCTTCCTGTATCCTGCATAAGAGAAATACTCCCGCCACCCCATCCATAAAAAACATTTGAAACAGACGCGATACAAGGAAATCTTTGGACCGTGTAGGTAGTTGTTTAGGCGCACAGGCGCGCCCCTCTAGAGTACTAGTATGTGTAATGAGACAAGTGAAGCAGTGGTCATGGCCGGTGACATGGTGGTGTCCGCTGGCAGATATTCGTACAGATAAAAAGAAAAGGAGACGTGACAGTCTATTTGTGGTGGTTCAGATTTGGTTCTTGAATCCCTTCTTGGGAAGGGGAGGTAGTGCGCATGTTGGCGGGGGCGCCGGTGGCGGGCTCTCGACGAAATGCGGTACACTCTTGCGGTTCGGCGGGCTCTGCACGTTGGCATCGGATTTGGAGGGGTTGTTTGAAGGTGCAGGGACGGGTGGAAGCGGCATGGAGGGCGGTGGTGCCAGAGGTAGACTGTGGATGGCAGGACTCGGCGCTTGGTCGGCGACGACAAACGGAAGCATGCTCGCTCTCTTGGTTGTCCGTGGGGGTGGAGAGAGCGCATTGCTGGGTTTGTACATATCAATAGAGGAATGACACCGCTCTGGGTCGTGGGTACGGGTTTGCTGCGGGTGCAGTACTCGCATTGTAGGGGGCGCAGAAGGACCTGAGAGTGACCCGGGTGGCTGACCACGCAGTTGCCGCAATGCTCCCACGCTAGAGAGTCGTCGGGGGCTGCTGTGTTCGACTAGCCTGGGGGGACTCTGCACTTCTAGGCTTGGAGTCGAGGATCGCCCAGTTTGAACCCGAGACTGTGGTCGCAATGGCGGGAGGGGCTCAAGCTCGGCGTTAAGAGGTGGTGTCTTCTCGCCGTGTCGGGTAGCGGGACGTTCAGGTATATTCTCTCTTGGTGAGGGTTGGTCCTCAACCATCGACAGCGGTCGAGAAATGCGTAGCGCTGTTGGCGGTCTTCGTGACAAGGTCCGCGAGGGTAGCTCAGACTCCTTTGGCGGGGACCAGGGCAAAGGACTTTCGCCCATCGGCGGTCGCGAATACCGACGGTTGGATGAGTGAGGAACACTGAAATTGGGGGCTTGAATGTTTCCGGCCGGTGTTCCTGGGTCTTCTGCTGGGACAGCAGAGGCGCCGACAAGAGTCGAGTGAGGACGCTGGGCCCCTATATTTGGCCGGATCTCAATGAACGGAGTCATAGTCTGGAGAGACTTCCGCCTGTCGAGAATGGCGGACGCGTTCGGACGTAGTCGAGCCTCGGTACTGCTCAGATCAAGGTGGCGTCTTGGAGATTCTTCTACCGACGCGGGAAAGCTCTCCGCCGTAGGGGAGCATGCAGGAGATGAGCCAGCTGATGTGATCATAGTCCGCTGCCCAGACGAAATGCATGAGAGGCGGTTCGCGCTGCTACGAAGGCTTTCCAGCTGTTGTCCATCATGAGATATCACGCTGTTGGTCGCCGACATGTCATCGATAGATCTGTCGCGAGCAACGTCGAACGTGGTGGCAAAAGAGGCATCGCTCTCTCGGCGAACAACAAAGTCCGGTTCCCAAGGTTGGGTTTCAGGGATACTCCTCGAGTATCGATCCGAGTCCCTCACAATGAGGGTCCTCTGGCTGGCCTGTCCTCGCAAAGATACCGAGTCCTCGACAACCGGTATGCCCGTTTCGGGAACAGACTTTTTTCCGCCCATCGCTTCAATGGTGCGCCGCAACGTTGCCAGCCACTCGTCCATAGTCTCAGGATTGTCAAAAACGAGAAGCATGTTGGAAGCGCTACGTTTTTCAACGCCACCGCGAAATGGAAGCCTTGAGAAGAACGACTTGCCGGAGTCTCCTGCAGTGCCGCTATCCGGGCCCATAGCCGAGGCGACCTGTAGTACCCAGTGTCGGCCGGGAATCATATCGCTTGCAAAAGCTGCCGAGCTCCTATTTAGGCGAAGTACCTTCTCGGGCAGTCGATCAAAGGGCCCTTCGCCTGCATATTCCAACAGATACCCAGAGGCGGCAAGGATGTAGGTCTTGGTTGTCCACTCGAAATCTAAGCCAACCGCGGACTTAGTTCTGCGACGTCTTGTCTTCGATTTCCCCTTCTCCTCTGCTTGCAACCCAATGGGATTGGGTGGAGTTGCCAGTTCGCCGACCTTCTTTTCATGCGCTCTCAGAATGAGGTCCGCGGGGACGGTGGTGGCAGGCAATGTCGAAAATCGCTCGGCTTTGGGGTATGCTTTGTGCAGGGGCGGAGCATTCCATGATAAGGCGCCTCCTTTGGCCGGCTTTGTGTGGTTGCCTATTTTCCGTATTGAAATGTCCGCCGAAGGGGACGGTAATTCTTGAGATTCATCGTCCTCTATGCTGGTCGAAAGCGGGCGTGATATGTGACTCCGGGCGAGGGGCTTGCCAGGAGGGAGCGTATAGTATGGAATTCCCTCAGTCGCATTCTCTCGGCCTGGGGGCTTGGGCAGCCTCGGCGAGGTCGGGCTATCGGAGGCCCTCACAACCTTGGTCCTCCCAAATATGCTTCGTAGACCTAGTCTGGATTCTCTGCGGGCAAGCTTCTCGGCCAGTGACAACTGTGCGGGAACAGCTTCGGCGACGGAGAGATCGAGCGGGTGGGGGTTGGCGCGCCACTTTGACTGATTGCTGGGCTGGGGGTGAAGAGACTCGGGGTTCATGGCGCAAGGCATCGTTGCCGCGGGGGCCATGGTGGTCGGTCGATGTCGTTTGTCTCAGCAAGGTCGGTTGGTCGCAGCCGAGAAGCGCTATGTCCAACGCAAACGAACAGGAAGGAACGGTTGACCGCGGGGTAGCGGGTGATAAGAAGTAAAAGAGTGTCGCCAAATAAAGGCTGGCCGCCCGACTCCGTGCGCAGATTCTAGGTCTGGCGCGTCGGAGATGAAGATACGGGAAGCAGCATATGTCGTATCGGCGCAGCGCAGAAACAAATACAAAAAATGAACGACATGGGGCTCTGTCAAGGCAGGTGCTTAGCGATCGGTGAAAGAATCAACGAAGAAGTGTAGGCCGCGAATATTCGGATCTCTCGAGTCGGGGGACACCGGTTCGTAATAGCATGGAGAAAGTTTCGACGGTGCTCTTAGACAGCCTCCACCAGCGCCTCCCGTCGCTTTTAGCGTACTATACCACGTGAGCTGAGCGCTAGGTAGCGGAATTGCCGGCTTGTCAGTGCTGGTGTGTGCCTTCAATCGCAGAATTGATGAGCATGAATGGGCGCGAAGCCTCGAAGCTAGCTCTGGAGCAGTCGTGATGGTGTTGAAGGTAAGGCAAAATGGGGTAGCAGGCACAGGTAACAAGCTGGCAGCTCAAGCACACGACTGATATCAATTATTGACGAAGAGTCCAGACCCGTAGGTAAATTGTACGACAGAATGAAAGCCTCGTAGTGGGCATAAAACGAGAGACCAAGAAGGGTGGTGGGCTGTGAATGAAATGAGGCGTCGTCAGACGAGGGAGTGAGGGAGAAGAATCAAAATTCAAGGTTGACTTGGAGTTGCCTTTGTCTTGGGCAGGCAGGGGCGGCACCGTCGCAGAGCGGTACCTGCCTGACCCATGGGCAAGGGAGCGCTAGCAGGGATTCCTCGCTTGGGCGAGTCTTAGCGCTCGACTCGTCGGCGGTTGGCAGGGGCAGGGCTGGGCTCTTTCCCTGTTAACGTGCCACTGATGCTAGCCCCCACTCCCACTGTGCGCACTGCGCGGTTCACCGTTTGCGGGCTGCCAAACTGCCAACAAACTCGGGGCTCTAATTAGGTATCCAAGCAAGTACAGGTAACGGGGGTTTTCTGTTTGGCAGAGTCGGACTGTGAGCATGACGCAAGCATAAACGGTTTGCTTACACATGAGCATTTCGTACTCCCAGTGTTCATCCTTAGCCCCTAGTGCCACCGTCACCCAAGCAGCCTAACCTCAGACACCCGCGGTATATGCGAGGAGCTGTCGGGGAGAAAAAGCAAGCATAAGGTAGAGCGCGTCTCGTGGAAGGCGAGTTCCCGCTCCGGCTGGTTGCCCATTTTCCCTGTCACCGGCAAACGTCATTTTACAACCAACAGCTTACCCCATTGCGGATTCGAGAGAACCCAACTGGCAACACGGGCCCCCAAGGGCTCCAAGCAAACTTTTTATGTTGGTCCCGGCGATCCGAAGGGGATGAGCTCCGGCCGCCCGGCGTTCTGGTTACCATGTCGGCCATGACCAGGCTCCTTGTTGGGCACCTGGACTAGTACCAGGTTCCACCGTTCCGGCAATCGACAGGCTAGAGGTGTCAGCGGTAGTAGTGATAGACCAGTGGTAGTGCAGGTCCCCGAGCCGGTGAACCCCATGAACCCCAAGTGTTTGTCACCCAGGGGCCAGCCTCCCAGGGATCATCAGCCGATTCAGCCCAGTTCAAAGCATTAATACGAAATCACACAATGCTATCCATCTAACAGTCACAGCAAACATCATCGTGGTTCCCTATCGACAGGTTAGTTCAAAGCTCGGAAGCACGCTCACCACCAACACAATGTACATACTTACGGGTACTTCGTATTAGCACGGAACAACACTGCTGATCCCGGGTTCCGACCCCAACGGCAAAAACGGCGCATTTTCTGCCAGTACTGCCACGCTTCCAGCTGGGCCCTCCTAAATAATACCCCGTATCCGGCCCCAAGTTAAACGCCTCTTTCGCCTATTCCAGCATGGGTACTCATAGTTCGAAGACTCAAGATGGTGGTGATGGGATTATGTACTGAGTTCTCCGTACGGATACATACATACATACGAACAGCACCTAGCATCCAGGCAAAGTCGTCCAGTTCGTGTCACGCAGGCAGGCCACGGCATCAGTGATACCGGGCACATGCATCTCGCCCCCCCCCCCCCCCCCCCCGTATTACTCGTATTATTACTATCATTACTACATAGTACTACCATAACTTTGTAAGCGGGTTGTCTTGAGACTTGACTCGGCCGTCAACCGATTTAGAACCGCATTGACACCCCCCTGCCCTCCGAAATACATCCCCATCATCACTCGTGTGCGAATCGCAGATTACCGGCGACATGGGGTAGGTTGAGCGAATAACAGTGCCCATTGGGGCCCGCTGCGTCTCCGCAGCCATGCAGCTGTCATTCATCTTCATGCAAGATGCAGGAACACGATCAGACACCGCGACGTTCACGCGTCGCGACTGCTGCAAAAGATCCCGAGAGTCAAATCATAGAGTGCCAGAGCACCGCACAGCCTAGCAAAACAGAACGAAAACGATATCAAAAATTGTTTCATGGAGCCCCGGTGTCAGCTGTCAGGAACACCCCCTCACCTTGGCAATGTGTCAGCCGTTTACGACGCAGTGGTAACCAGCACTAGCCATGGTCAGGGCACATCCAAACTCCAATCCCGAGCAATTGGTTGTGGGCTGGGCAACCTGGTCCGCGGATGGCGTCCGGATGGAACCCTGGCTTGGGCACCATTGCTATGTACACAGTACCACAGTATGAGTATGTTACCTGAGCACGGGTTCTGGCACTTATTGAGCTGCTGTGCGTCAGCAGTGCTGCCGTCACGCCGTCACACAACTGACAAGGAAATTTGTACGGACCAGAAGGGCTGAGGCGCTCATGCCCCCTGAGCGCCATGGGCATGATGCTCGCCATGAACTTTGAAGAGGCTCACCCCAAAGTTCCAAACCGTGCTCCAGGGCTGATGTGGCGTTCCAGTCCTTTCTAACTGCCGGCAGTTAACCCGCCAGCCATCATGGGGGAGTGCCGGCGATATTCAATTGTGCCGTGGTGGCTTGGAGGGCCCTTGAGATTTGGGCCTTGGCTGAACCCCTGTGAACCTGAATGTCCCACCGGCGATTTGCTTTTCCTTGTCACATGTGGAAAGGTGGAGGCTGAGAAATGACGGTTTCTCCCTTTCCCTGCTGTCAATAACCCGCAGAATATGCCAGAAAGTTTCCCCCGCCGGCTCGGAAAAATGTAAATCACTTACATCTCATGGTTTTCCACGCCCATCCCAGCAAGTAGGTACTATCCGTACGGAGTACGTTTATACCAAGAGCAGAGGGAATACCGTCTTACGAAGTAATAGTACTATTACGGAGTAGTGTTATCGCCCAATGTAGTTCGTACAACGGGCCATAGCTGCTAGGTATTCCGAGGCAAAAACAGACACCCTCTACAAGATATGACAGCGAGGATTGACCATACGAAGGTTTGTGTGGCATCAACTGCACCTGTAGAAACACTCGATGCGGTGGGTCAAGTGTCCCGATCGGGATCGGCAGCGCTCTAATCACTGCACACTCCAATGATCCCGATCACAACTGAATGTGACAAGATTTACCTCCACGGTATCCGTACGAACTTCGCACATGTGGTACGAAGTACCTGGCGCCTGCTTATTACTAAGTACAACTTGAAGTTAACAACTGGCCGGGGCAACCCGGCAATACCGAGTCTGTTGACTGAGCAGTGAGGCACGATGCCAAAGCTTCACCCACAACACAAGCTCAATTGAATAAGCTCTCCGTGCTGGCTCCCCTTGTGCTTCTCGTGGCCTTCTGTACGAGGAAGGAATGTATTCCGATGAATCATATTCGTACCAAAGCTGGGTGGTGTCTTGAACACCGTTTTATTTAGATAGGTTCCCTTCTTACGGGCGATAATACGCCGCAGGTAAAAACAATGAGGAAAGTCACTTATGCTGTGTTATCCGTACTGTACTCGTACTACTAGTTTCATAGAGTCCACCCGGAGCTTCTATACTCGGACTCGTACCACATCTCGTACTCATACAATTATGATGAACCCCCCATGGCGTGGCTCGCTCGCGTAGACTTTGATCGCAATCACCACGCAGTGATACAACTATCTCAACCAGCGGCCGATCGAATACCCGGGCGTCAAGCTCCAGTCAATCTCACGAAATCCCTTCGGCACCTGGCCGGGGGGGCAGGGGGCCGGTCGCTCATCACTTTCTTCCCGGGTGAACGCTTCTGCCAATATGAATATTTCTCGAACTCTCTCGAAGGGATGAAGTACGGGCTCCGAAACGCCTTAAAAGAGAAGCGCAACTAACTCTTGCTATGGCTATCACATGAAGCTTGAGGGCGCGGCCAATGCTGTTCGGAACCTGGCCGCATCCAGCGGCGGAAGCAAGGTGGGAAGCCACCGCACGCTGATCAGACGCTGTTGGCTTCCTTCACTCACGAGTTTTATATGGAGGACCGAAATTTCATCAGCAACTGGAACAAGTCCGCCGAGAAAAAACGAAATTGGAACCATCTCGCTCTCGGATTCCCTTTTCAGCCTCGCGCAACCCCGGTCGTGGCCCAGAAAAGGAGCACCCGGTCGTCTGACGAGACTACATCCCGTCTCATGAAGAAAGCGCGCGTTGATATCCCGAGTAGGTACCGTCTTTCCATCGCAAAGACACCCCCAATAACGCCGACGACGATAAACAGGCAATAGGGGGCCGAAAACATCGAAACACGAAATTATTACACGACGTTTCGGCTTGATGGCGTAAAGAGACCCCGGAAAGAACACCCAACGAAACCCCCAGGACGCCTCCCCTATTTTTTAATTCGCGAGTCATAGTCGTTGAGAGGTAGTTCAGGCGTCCAACGGAGGATACCCAAGTCCCAGATGAGCATTAGATTTCGATGGAAACCACATAGTATATACTTTGGCAAGATGATTAGATCGTGTCCAGGGGGGTCAGACTCATACTCATTGAGGTTTGGATTGAGCTATTATCGATGCAAACGCATCCCTCAGCATCCGTAAGCAAGAGCGAGATAATGATAACCTCTGGGATGCTCCTTGTTACTGGGAATACCCGGTTAAATACCCGGATTTGTCCCAATGGTGAAACGGAGGGAAGACGGTCAGCCAGACGTCAGTGAGGATGGCCCTTCCGTTTAATACGAGTACCAAGCTACCAACCACAGGCGGAGACACGCAAACGGCAATGATTCGGTGAGGCACGTGCAACATGGAACATCACCTCACGTTCACCTAGTACAGTTAGGCAGTGACCTCCCGCCACCAAGAGCCAACCATTCCCAACAAAGTACCCCTCTATTCCCCCACATCGTCGCTTCCGGCCCGTTTACCTCCTACAACTTCCAAGTTGACACTACAACATGGCAACGATAAGATTTATCTATTTTGACGTTGACATCTTTTGTCTGCCCTATTAGGTAGTGTCGTCTAGATTTCTATCATACCATCCTCCATCTTCCAAAGGGCCCGCCCTGAGAACTTGTTCCACGCATCCAATTGTCTCGACTCAGTACCCCAAGACGCTTCGGTCACCTGCCTCCACCGACCTCGAGCCACGATCACACCACTACTCCGCCACTTCCATTTATAGCCTCCCTATTTTCCCGGCTTCATTTCAGATCATTCCGGTTAGCATTGCATTGTAGATAGACATGGCTACCAACGGCGACAGCGCATCTGTGCCCCGCGGCGAGTCGCCCACCGGCTCCCCGCGGTCCGCTTCCACCTCGCTCCAGGCTGCTGCGACCATGAACGCAGGCCTCCAGCACGAACACTCAAGGCGTAAGCACGACCTTGCCGCCTCCTTTCAAGCAGAGTCGCTAACTTGGGGTCGCAGGGTCTTCTAGCAGCTCCATGGCGAGAAACCGTGCTTCCCCGCAATCCGGCCGACGACGATCGATCCTCATGAACCTCCAAATCAACGACCCCTCGATCCCCGCCCCGGGCGAGATGGCTACCGACCAGCCTGGGCATCCACTAAGCCCCCAGCTTCTGTCAGGGTCTCCTCCTACGGCTGACCCCCACCACCACCGAGCTCCCAGTTTGGGCGAGCTTCACCAGGAACTCGAGGCAGAGCAGGAGGCACACGTCGTATGTCATATGGGCAAGGGCATTACAATGAGATCAAGGCTAACTTGGCTCAGAACCGTCTGTTGCAGATGATCAGGCAGCAGCAACTGGAGCTCCAACGACTCCAAGCCAACAATCCACAGGCCGCCCAGGCGGAAGGCAGCAGTGCTGTCTCTGAGAGATCCGGGCACGGAACGCCAATTCCTCGCGGCTCCCAGGCCTCGCTGCCCGGCGTCACGCCAGGGGGATCGTACTCGCGCTCCCCGGGCTTTGCCTACCATCGGGGTTCTATGGAAATAGCTCGTGGCGACCTCCAACACCGGTCTAGAACACCAAGTCGCGGTGCGTCACCAAGGGTGCGGTCTACGTCCATAAGCGCGGAGAGCGGTGACTGGGCTCTGGGAGGTCGTGATGAAAGCGCCTTCTACCAGGCCGAAACTCAGATGTTGACGCGCGAGAACCAAATGCTCCGACACCGCATCCGAGAACTGGGTACGCTGAAATATTTTTCCATTCGGACTTTCAAAGAAGAAGGAAAAATGCTAATGCTGTGGTATAGAAAAGCAATTGGCGGACATGACGGTGAGC